>NC_037334.1:42973080-44223080 GCF_002263795.3 Bos taurus | reverse complement strand
GTGAACAGACCCGGAGAACATGATGCTCAGTGAGAGAAGCAGACACAGGACACGCAGGGTGTGATCCCACTGGTGGGAAACGTCCAGAACAGGCCGATCCACAGACACAGAGAGTGGGTTCCTGGTTGTCAGGGGCTGGGAGGTGGGGGGATGGGGGGGTCTGCTCCTGGAGACAGGCTTCCTATTGGAAGACAGAATGTTCTCGAACTAGACAGAGGTAATGGTCATATAATACACTAAATACACTAAAAAACACTAAAAAGTATGCTTTATGTGGGTGATCCCCACACTATGTGAACCGTATCCTAGTAAAGCTGCTGTTCTTTCTGGCGGCGGTGGGGAAATCTGGCAGTCACCAGGGCATGCGTGCTTGCTTAATCCATCAGTCATGTTGGACTTTTTGTGATCCCACAGAATGTAGCCCACCAGACTCCTCTGTCCAGGGGATTTCCCAGACAAGAATACTAGAGTGGGTTGCCATGTCCTTCTCCAGGGGATCTTCCCGACCCAGGGATCAAATGGGCATCTCCTGCACTGGCAGGTGGACTGTATACCCACTGAGCCACCAGGGTCACAGCACACCTCTAACACGGCCCAGACCTCGTGACTGCTGCCAGTGCTGAAACCGCTCCCTGTCTTCACTCCTACAAATGGGCTCCCCAACTCCCGTCATGACCAGGACGGAGGCTGCAGGGCTCGTCCCTTTCCAGAGGTCAAGGGACTTGCCCAGGGCCACGTGCCTGGGAGGGCAGAGCTGCGGCCAGGTGGCCAACAGCTCCCAACTCTGCCTTCTGAGCCCCGTGGTGGGGGAGGGGCTTTACAGATGAGACACAGGTTCCTCCAGGGTGACACACCCAGACTGGGAGCTGAAGCCCACCCAGAAATGGCCCCCACGCCCAATGATTTGCTTAAATGAACCCCGGGGACCTCAGCATGCTGGGAGGCTTATCTGTTCCTCTTTTCCTCCTCAAAACCACATGTCCACCCTGCCTGTGGGCACCCCCTCATCCACCCCAACTCTGGTCACCCCACTGCCCCACCCTGTCCAAGTGCCCTGCATGCGCACCCCCTCACACACACACACACACACACTGCCCCACACCCTCCCTGCTGTGCACTTGGCTGCTCCACCCAGCTCAGGCCCTTCCCTGGGTGTGTCTACCTCCCGCTGTCCACAGCTAGGGCACCTCCTAAAGGTTCCTGTGCTCCAATGGGGTGGAGGCCAGCCCCCTCCACAATTGTTTATATTTATGGTTGGAGCTTCTGTGGCTGGCACCCACTGTCAGGGCCATGTAAGGCTCAATGGTGTGGGGAAGGTCCAGGAGGGTCCAGGAGACCAGGGAGCTGGGACCCCCCAACAGCCAGTCCCCTCACTGGGTGCCGGGGCCTGAAGCCCAGAAGGCATCAAGAACATGGGGCTTATTCAGTGAGCTGAGGCAGCCTCTGCAACCAGAGGTAGGGGCCTTATCTCACCCCTGGGTGTGTCCGGGCCCTGCCCACGTTCTCCTGGCTGAGACCAGACCTTAGGCCCAGGACAAGCTTCCCCCTCAGTAAAATGGGATCCACCACCACCCTGGCTGGGACAGAAAGTGAGAAAATCCATGAGGCTGGGCCCACCCCAGGGCACAGCTCTTCTCAGGAGCCAGTGCCCTGCGAAGGGCAGATTCCAGGAGGGTCCTCGGAGGCAGTGACCCACAGCTGGACCTGGAAAGCAGGTGAAGCAGGGTGGGGAGCCCTGAGCAGAAGGAACACCCAGTGTTGGAGTCTTGGACTCTTGAACAGTTGAGGCGGCGATGGCTTCAAATATGGTATCCAGAACTTGGCCCCGTGGAAGGGGGAAGGTGCATTAATGTCCACATCTGACAAGCTCCCCAACAAAGCAGGGTCCCCAGATAACATGCAGCATACCCCGCTAAGCGTGAACCCACATGAGCAGATGATTTCTGATTTATGTTAATAAATGTGTCTCATGGAACCTTTGCAATACTTTTATACTACTAATACATATATATATGTGCATGTATTTGTTGTTTACACAAAATTCTAATTTAATGGGGCAACCTGCCTGGTTATTTGCAAAACCTAGCCACCCTACCAGCAGGCCTTTGTGCACGAAAAATCGAGAACCATGCGCATGTCGGGTGTGGCAGACCCAAGGCCAGAATTTTAAAAAGCCTTGAAAACTCACACTTCCCTTAAGTATCAGCAAAGATTATCAATTTTTAGGGCTTCCCAAGTGGTTCAGTGGTAAACAATCCGCCTGTCAATGCAGGAGATGCGGGTTTGATCCCTGCGTCGGGAAAATCTCTTGGAGAAGGAAATGGCAACCCATTCAAGTATCCTAGCCTGGGAAATCCCAGGGACAGAGGAACCTGAGGGCCACAATCCATGGGGTCGGAGAGTGGGACACAACTGAGAGACTGAGCGCGCGCACAAACAAGACGTACAAAAGACTGGGGGTTTCGCCCTAAGCGGGCGGAAAGCTTGTAAACGGACAGCACGGAGGTACAAGGGTGACCAAGACGACCAAAGGCCTGAACACAGTGGAAGCAGTTAGGGCACGGGGTCTCCAAAACGGACGGCAGGGGCGAGCGCACGCGCAGAAGGACGACGGGCGCCGAAAGAGGGGTCCCAAAAACCTGGCCGCCCCGCGCGCACGCGCACATGCGCCCCTCCCCGCGTTCGCCCGATGCGCGCGCACGAACCTGGTCCAGTTGGCGCCCCCGCCTTGCTCCCCACGCCGCTGGCGCCCCTCCGCAGGCGCGCCCCCTGCCCTCGCCCTCCTCGCCTTCCGCGGGAGCCTGGGTCGTAAAAGCCCGAGACCCCGGGGCTGTGTGCTTACCTGAGGAGACAGGCGGAAGCGCTGCGCTTCACCAAGTCTTAGCAACCAGCCCGCCTGCTCCGCCTCTGCCACCGCCTGGAGCCTCGGGGCACGACGGGAGCGTAGTTCCAGGGGCGGAGTCGGCGCGAGGTGGAGGCGAGGCCGGGACTACAATCCCCACAAGGCCGCGCGCACCACCGACTCATTCCGCCCCTTTCTTGAGCGCGGCTGCTGTGACCCGCAGGAGAGTGAGGCGAGCTCTAAGTTAAGGGTTCGAGACCCAGCAGGGCGGCAGGAAAAGTTGGACCCTGGGAGTCTTTTGGGAAATCAGCTGAGTGAAGATACTGAGGCATAGGGGTTCAGGCCACGTGCTTCAGTCACTCCCAAAGTGCAGTTTGCTGCTGCCACGTGGCTCCAGAGATCCTGACCCCACAGACCTGGTTAAGGTCGGCTTCCAGTTCTGGTTGGAGCCCCAGCCGACCCCGGCCTTATTTTCTCATCCCTGCAGTAGACGAAGAGGATCTGTTGACACTCCTATGCAAAACTTGCTAATTTTATGAGCAAATCCAGTTATTCATTCTAATTAGAGATTAAAACCAGAGCGTCTCAACAAGGGGCAGTTTGTCCCTCCACTCCCAGGGGTGGTTACGTGGTGGCTACGCCGGGGGTGAGGGTGGGGGGTCCTCGCATCAAACCTAGGATGTCGCTGAACAAGTGAAAGTGGCTCAGTCATGTCCAACTCTTTGCGACCCCATGGTCTATACAGTCAGTGGAATTCTCCAGGCCAGAATACTGCAGTGCTGCAGTGGGTAGCTTTTCCCTTCTCCAGGGGATTTTCCTGACCCAGGAATGAAATTGGGGTCTCTTGCATTGCTGGCGGATTCTTTACCAGGTGAGCCACAAGGGAAGCCCAAGAACACTGGAGTGGATAGCCTATCCCTTCTCCAGGAGTTTTTCCGGACCCAGGAATCGAACCGGGGTCTCCTGCATTGCAGGCGGATTCTTTACCAACTGAGCTATCAGGGAGGCCTTACAATGCATGCTGCTGCTGCTAAATTGCTTCAGGTCATGTCCGACTCTGTGCAACCCCATAGATGGCAGCCCACCAGGCTCCCCCGTCCCTGGGATTTTCCAGGCAAGAATACTGGAGTGGGTTGCCATTTCCTTCACCAGGATGCCCCCAAATCAGCCTCCCCAATTGTCCACAATGCAGGCTTTAAAGACCTTGGTTTAACCGCACTGCTAAACAAGGAGAAAAATTTGGATTTGATAAAAAGGATCCTGAAGAGGGGAATTTTAATTCTTTCTATTTTTTTCCCCTGCTCCCCTCCTTCAAAAACCAAAGAATCAAAAAACAAACAAGGAATCCTCTGGCAAGATACGTCCAATATCTGGAAGCTGGTGGCTGGAGGAGAGAACCCTCCTCCTGTAGTCCCCACCGCAGCCCAGCTCCTCAACCCTACAGGGCCCTGAGAGTCCATCCTCTGTGTTTCTCCTCTTAATTTGCAAAGCATTGCCTGGTGTCCCGCTCTATTCCTACGTGAAACCGCATCGGGGGAAGCCATTCTACTTGAAGCTAGTTACTCTCTCTTTTTCTTTTCTCAATTAAAACTTAGATTGATGTGTGCTTTTAACTTAAAAACAAACAAACAAACAAAGACATCATTCCATCCCTGGATGGCCCACTCAAGATAGCCAAAAGTTCCTGTCTAGCTTTTTTTTTTTTTGCCACAACATGCAGCTTGTGGAATCTTAGTTCCCCAACCAGGGATTGAACCTGGACCTTTGGCAGTAAAAGCAGGAGTCCTAACCAGTGAACCTAGGGAATTCCCTGCTGATTTTTTTAAATTGCTCTTTAATTAGTATTTCGTTAAAAGCAATGCCTAGAGTTTTGCATCTAAAAAGTGGATGTCTTCAACCTATTTTTCTGCTTGTTTTAAATTTCTCAAAATGCAAAAACACACAAATAGGGATGTAAAATGGCACAGCTGCTATGCAAAACATTGTGACAGCTCTTCAAAAAGTTAAACATGGACTTACCCCAAAATATAGCAATTCCATGTCTGAGTATAGACAGGAAAGAGTGGAAAGCAGGGACTTGAATGGGTACTTGCACAGTCATGTTCGTAGTAGGATTATCCACAATAGACCAAGGATGGAAACAGCTCAAATGTCCATCATCAGATGAATAGAGGAACGAAATGTGGTCCGTCTAATGGAATATTATTCAGCCACGAAAAGGATGGAGATTCTGACACCTGCTACAACGTGGCTGAACCTTGAGGACATGAGGCTCAGAGAAGCAGACACAGAAGGACACACACTGTCTGATTCCACTCATGGGAAGTCCCTGGAGGAGTCAAATGCACAGAGACAGGAAGTAGATGGTGGGGCCAAGGTCTGGGAGAGGGGATGAGAAGTGCCTGCTAATGGGTATGGGGTTTCCTTTTGGGGTGATAAAGATGTTCCACAATTAGAGACTTCCCTGGTGGTCCAGTGGTTAAGACGCTGCACTTGCAGTGCCAAGGCCAGCAGTTTGATTCCTGGTTGGGGAACTGGAATCACAAATGCTGTGTGGTATGACCAAGAAAGTTTTTAAAAATAAAGATGTTCCACAATTAGATAGAATTGACAGTTATACACATTGTGGATGTACCTTCTCTACCACCAAACTGTACCAAATTGGTGAATTTTTTGTTGTGTGAAATTCTCCTAAAAACAAGAACAACATAAAAGAGAGGAAAAGAAACGGTCCTTGACTTCCTACCTCCTCCTGCCTTCTTTTCCTTGCAGGACAAAGACAGGCAAGATTTCTGCAGTCCTCTCTCCACAGCCTGACAGCTGCTGGCTGGCCCCCACCCACCTATCTGCCTGCAGGGTCCCCCTGTCCACAGTGATTGGTTTGGGAAATGATCTTGTGACTCAAGTTGGACCAATGAGAGTCAGCCTGGAGACTGTCAGAAATATTAATATAAGCAGAGTCACTCATGGTTCCTTAGGGTGAAAGCCTGGAGCTGCCAGGAGTTATCTTTTGCCACCCCACAGTTGATCTTGTCTAGGAGGAAGCCACAACAGAAGAGGGCAGATCCTAGAAAGAGAAGTCCATGCCTTAACAACATTGTTTAAGCACCTTGATCCAGCCATACCTAATCAGTACACCCTTGGTCTTTCCTGTGGATTTGATTTGGGTTTGTGTGCGTTTGTGTATGAGGCACTTTTTTATTTATTTTTATTAATTCTTATTGGAATATAGTTGCTTTACAATGTTGTGCTAATTTCTACTGTACAGCAAAGTGAATCAACTGTACACATACATATATCCCCTATTTTTTATATTTCCTTCCCTTTCGGAGAAGGCAATGGCACCCTACTCCAGTACTCTTGCCTGGAAAATCCCATGGATGGATGAGCCTGGGAGGCTGCAGTCCATGGGGTCGCTGAGGGTCGGACATGACTGAACGACTTCACTTTCACTTTTCACTTTCATGCATTGGAGAAGGAAATGGCAACCCACTCCAGTGTTCTTGCCTGGAGAATCCCAGGGACGGGGCATCCTGGTAGGCTGCCATCTATGGGGTCGCACAGAAGTGCAACACGACTGAAGTGACTCAGCAGCAGCAGCAGCATACAATAGGTTCTCATTAGTTATGTATTTTATACATAGTATCAATAATGTATATATGTCAATCTCAACCTCCCAATTCATCCCACTCCCCACCTTCCCCCTTGGTATCCATACATTTCCTTTCTTTCTTTCTTTTTTGAGTCATACTTCAGGCTTTTGAAAATCAAGAGTTTCAGCTCCTAGTGTTCCTTTGGTTTTGACATGGTCCTTCATCCAGCACATCCGACAGGTAATGTGACCCTCAAAACACAATGGCAGATTAGTGTCCAGCACTGAAAGGTAGTAAAACCATGGAATCGGTTCCCAAACTGTAAGCTTAACAGCAGCAGATTGCACCCTGGAGTTAGTCAGAAGCCTGGTCAGCTGCCAGTCATTAGCCTTTCTCCTCTGCAGGGCAGGCAGTCGACAAATGTGTCCTGGGGGAAGAGAGGCTTCCCTCCAAGCCACCCTATCTCTGTGGGGCTGGGGCCAAAGTCAACATTTCTTGTGCCAAGTTGTGTGGCTTGTGTGTATCTGGCTCTTCATCCTGTTGACTTTCTGAGGTTGCTATGGGCATCTGTATGGGACCCAGGTGCTTCCCGTCTCTGTGGGGATCTTCCTGGAGATGGGTTGAGGGGGCTGCCTTCAGCTCCCCAGGGAAGGCAGATTAAAGCTGCAAGAGCCTGGAGGGAAAGTTGCCAGCCCCTGCTTCCCAGGGGTTACAGGACACTCAGCAAGTTAATCCTTACCTAGTTACCCAGGTTCTAAGAGGGCTCCGTGACTCTATCACACACACACAAGATCAGCCACCTGTCGTTGTTTAATAACTAAGTCATGTCCAGCTCTTTTCGACCCCCAAGGACTGCAGCACATCAGGTTTCCCTGTCCTTCACTATCTCCCAGAGTCTGCTTAAACTCATGTCCATTGAGTCAGTGATGCCCTACAACCATCTCATTCTTTGTCTCCCCTTTCTCCTCCTGCCCTCAATCTTTCCCAGCATCAGGGTCTTTTCCAATGAGTTGGCTCTTCACATCAGGTGGCCAAAGTATTGCAGCTTCAGCAACAGTCCTTCCAAAGAATATTTAGGGTTGATTTCCCTTAGGATTGATTGGTTTGATCTCCTTGCAGTCCAAGGGACTCTCAAGAGGTTTCTCTGGCACCACAACTCAAAAGCATCAGTTCTTCACCACTTTGTCTCCTTTATGGTCCAACTCTCACAGCCGTACATGACTACCGGAAAAATCATAGCTTTGACGCCAGCCATCTGTCATCTGGCAATTTCCCAAGCCCGGAAAACATTAGTTTCCTTTGCAAACTGAAGTATTGCAAAATTCTGAAATGCAACCCCTTTTCTCACAGCCCTTTAACCCTTAGTTTACACACAATGATAACCTACCTTGTTCTCTAAATTGCCAGGTGTCAGATGCTGAAATTAATGATGATAATTAACAGTGATTAATATTTACTAAGTGCTTGTTTGTTACAAGACACCATTCTAAACACTTTACATCATCTCCTTTAGTCTTTTCAACAACTCTGGAAGACAGCACCGCTTGCAACCCATTTTAAAGATGAGCAAGCTGATGCGATCTTCTAACCACCCATCTCTCTTTCACTGCACCTGTGTCCTTCTGATTATTTTATATTTATCCTTAGGTTTTTGTGTGCACTGCCAGCCCCCCATTACCCCCCCACCCCACTCCCCACCTCCCCTCCTCCCACCCCCGCCACTAACATCCCGAGGTCTGCTTAGTTTAGCCAAAAACAGGCCCTGGCACAGCTAGGAAGACCACAAACCTTTGTTCCTGAGTTGCAGCCATAGAATGACCTCTTCTCTTGTCAGGGGGACTGGAAATGCACCCCACCAGGCACACATTCCAACTGACCCTCCCCAAATCCCTGGCCACCTGGGAGTGAAGTGTCAAAAAGGAACCCCATCTCCAGGTCTTCCTGTTCTTTCCTGGCCCGTTCTTTATTTTATTGTCTTTCCAGCATTTATATTAGCTGGCGATTTCTTTCTCTTTTTCTTTTTCTTTCATTTGTTTGGCTGCACCAGGTCTTAGTTGCAGCACCCATCATCTTTAGTTACCATATATGGGATCTTAGTTTCCCGGTCAGGGATGGAACATAGACCGCCTGCATTGGAAGCATGGAGTCTTAGCCACTGGACAAATCAGGGAATTCCCTAGCTGGTGGTATCTTATTATCCAGAATGTCTGCTCCAAGATGGCTGGAAATTTTGTCTACTGCGGTATCCCCATTGCCCAGAGAGCACATGCATGTGAACAGGGGACGTTTGTCTTGTTATGTAAGCAAGTACTTCCCTCACGCATCTTACCCCGCCCCTAGCCTGCACCCCTACTCCGACCCTCCAGGATCAAGCGGGCACTTTCGCCACCTACCGGCCAAAGGCAGCATGACCCGAATTCTGGGCTCCATCTTCAGGATCTGGGAATGCAGTTATTGGGTCATTTCCCCAAAACTCTCCATGCCCACTGCCCCTGGCGCCTCCCAGCCAGAAAGCAGCAGCATCTGACTCAAGGTTGCTCTCACCAAGGCAGGGGCTGCATGACAGAAGTGGATCTCGGGGCGCGGTCCCCATCACCACCACTACGGGAGATCCTTTAGAAATGCAGACACTTGGGACTTCCCTGGTTGTCCAATGGTTAAGGCTCCGAGCTTCCAACTCAAGGGGATCCCAGTACAATCCCAGGTATCGGAACTAAGGCCTGCCATTTCTCAGCAAAAAAAAATAAAAGGAAGAAATAAAGATTCTTGGGCTCATCCTCGGACCTGCAGAATCAGAAACTTGGGGCGAGGCCAGGCCTTCTGTGTTTCAGTGTTTCAGCGAGCCCCCACGGGGGCAACCCTCCAGGCCCTGAGCAGCAATCCTCAACCACCTTTGCTCCCCAGCATTTGCCACAATTGGAGAGTGCACCTGGCCCGGTGCAGTTGGGGACCAGGGATGCTGCTCACTACCCTGCAGTGCCCAGAAGGGCCCCAACTCAGGACTGTTTGGCCCCAGTAGCAGCAGTGCCCAGGTTAAAAAGCCCCTACTATTTGGGAGGAAAAATGGAATCCGATTCAATTGAGGCCATGCTCACACCACACACCAAGGTAAATGCCAAATGGTCAGACAGCATAAATCAGGGTGGCCCCCAGTGTCTGCTTTTCCTCATCTTCCTCCAAGTTTCATGTGTATTTAGATGTATGCAGCATCCCAAAGTCACTGCAGATGGTGACTGGAGCCATGAAAGTAGAAGACACTTGCTCCTTGGAAGGAAAGCATTGACAAACCTAGATCGCGTATTAAAAAGCAGAGACATCACTTTGCCGACAAAGGTCTGTATAGTCAAAGCTATGGCTTATCCAGTAGTCATGTATGGATGTGAGACTTGGACCAAAGAGAAGGCTGAGCGCCAAAGAATTGATTCTTTGGAATTGTGGTACTGGAGAAGACACTTGAGAGTCCTTTGGACTACAAGGAGATCAAAGCAGTCAATCCTAAAGGAAATCAACCCTGATTATTCACTGGAAGGACTGATTCTGAAACTGAAGCTCCAATACTTTGGCCACCTTATGCAAAGAAGTGACTCATTGGAAAAGACCCTGATGCTAGAAAAGATTGAGGGCATGAGGAGAAGCGGGTGACAGAGGATGAGATGGTTAGATGGCATCACTGACTTAATGGAAACGAATTTGAGCAAACTCTGGGAGATAGTGAAGGACAGGGTAGCCTGGTGTGCTGCAGTCCATGGAATTGCAGAGAGTGGGACACAACTGAGTGACTGAACAACAACAAAAACAATTTGCTAATCCCAAACCCCTCATTTATCCTTCCCCCACACCATGTTCCACTTGATAACCATACGTTTGTTCTCTGCATTAATTTTGACTTTTGTAATGTTTTTTGTTGCTCGACTACATTGTTAACCGTGGTACTTTTTTTTCTGGCCATGCCACTAGGCATGCAGGATCTTAGTTCCCCAACCAAAAATTGAACCCTTGGCCCTTGCATTGAAAGCTTGGAGTCTTAACCACTGGACCACCTCAGGAGCCCTTATTTTGATTTTTAAATATATTGAAATAAAATTGTATTTACCTCTACAATGGAGTTTTTCTGACATGACTCAAGTCCACCTCTGCAGAGAAGGATCCAGGCAAGTGAGCCCAGGGGATTTGCTGTGGTTCTTGGGCCTCCACCTGCTGGGGTCATGACTGCCAGATCTGACCTCCTGGGGCGGACAGGGAGGGGCCCTGGCTCCTTTGGCCCTACAGTTAAAAAACTGAAAAATTACTTAGGTACAATGATTAAGTTTTGTAACATGTGTATTGAGATACAATCTCAAGGCCAATACTTCACTCATTTAAATCGTACAGATCAGTGGTTTTCACAAGCTTTCGCAACCAGCACCACAATCTATTTCAGAGATTTTTATCTCCCAGAAAGGAAACGCCCCCCTCTTCATTAGTAGTCACTCTTTCCTGGACCCTGGACACAGAGCATGGAGTGGACCACAGACTAGGTCCCTGCTCCGGGAGTGCTCATGAGCAGTGGAAGGAGACAAGTAATAACCAAGTCAGATAAAATAAAGATGAGGTTGGGACTTACCTGCTGGCCCAGCATTAAGGGGAACCTGGATTTGATCCCTGGTCAGAGAACTAGATCCCACATTCTGCAACTCAGTATCTGTCATGCCACATCAAAGAGGCCAAGTGCCACAATTAACACTCAGGGCAGCTAAATACGTAAATAAGTTTGGTCATTTCCAAGACTCACAGGAAGTGCTCTACAGAAAACAGAAGGTAGGTGCTGCTGCTACCCAAAGCTCAGCCTCTGTACACCGGTGCCCAGTCAAACCCTGGAGACAGAGCTCCGGGTGGAGTAGAAAGCTGCTCCATCAGTGTCTGACTCTGCAATGCCATGGACTGAAGCCCGCCAGCCTCCTCTACCCATGGGATTCTCCAGGCAAGAATACTGGCGGCGGTTGCCATGCCCTCCTCCAAGGGATCTTCTTGACACAGAGATGGAATCCACATCTCCATCGGCAGGTGGGTTCTTTACCAGTAGCTCCACCTGAGTCAGGAGATCCCCTGAAAAAGGAAACGAATGGCATTCCACTCTAGTATGCCTGGGAAATTCCATGAACAGAGGAGACTGGCGGACTACAGTCCATGGCCACAAAATCGGACATGATTTAGTGACTGAGCACTTGGCTCTGCACGTTGAAACCTGGAAGATTCCCTGGGGTTTGAGTTTGGAGAAAATCGGGGCAGGGGGAGGAGATAAGTCAGGGAGCCAGACAGCTCAGCTACTTTGGACAACCATTTGGCAGTGTGGATCAGATCTATACTCATGGGGCTTCCTCAATGGCTCAGTTGGTAAAGAATCCGCCGGCCAGTGTGGAAGACACAGGTTCAATCCCTGGTCTGGGAAGATTCCACATGCCATGGAGCAACTAAACCCGTCCATCACAACTACTGAGACCACATGCTATGACTACTGAAGCCCACTTGCCCTAGAACCTGGGCTCCACAACCAGAGCAGCCACTACAGTGAGATGCCTGCACACCGCAACTAGAGTAGCTCCCGCTCACTGCAACTAGAGAAAGCCCAAACATTGCAGCACAGCACAGCCAAAAATTAGTTAACTAATTAATTTAATTTAATTAAAGAATACAAGTACTTATATCCAGGAAAAGACTCATAGGAACTGTGTTCATAATAGCTCCAAAGTGGAAACAACCCAAGTGTCCATTTTTGAGAGCTGGGTCAAGAAATGGTGGTATGTGGGACTTCCCTGGTGGTCCAGCACTTAAGGCTCTTCACACGAAATTCAGGGACCTAGGTTCAGTCCCTGGTTAGGGAACCATGATCCTGGATGCTCCAACTAAAAAAGATTCTGCATGCCACAGTGAAGACTCTGAGAGCCACAGTTAAAACCTGGTCAGTCAGAAAAAAAAGAAGTGGTATGTAATAAACAAGGTCCTACTGTATATCACAGAGAACTATATTCAATATCCTATGATAAATCACAATGGAAAAGAATATATATATATATAAATATATAAAAGAGTATAGGGACTTTCAAGGATGTCCAGTGGTTAAGACCGTGTGTTTCCACTGCAGGGGGCACAGGTATGATCCCTGTTGGGAAAACTAAGATTCCACATGCCACACAGTGACCAAAAAGAGAAAAAGGAAAAAAATGTATATGTAGGCATAACTGAATCACTTTGCTGTACAGCAGTAATTAATACAACATTGCAAATCAACTATATTTCAAACAATCACAATTCTCAGGTCATTGTATCAGAAGAACAAGAATGCTTGTGAATTCTTGTAATCTGTATTTTGACTTAGGCTCATACAGTGCATTGAGAAAGACTTCTTTAGATAATTTGTGAACTTAATACACGTAAATTAGTAAAACTGAATGGTTTTTAACATGTTAAAAAAAAAGAAACAGTGGTTTGTTTACAAAATGGAATATTATGCAGTAAGGAAAAAGGTACCTGCCTGCTGCATGCAACCTGTTCTGCATCCCAGGGACACAGCATGGAATGGATGAATCTGGCTGGGAGAGAACAAACTGTAGGACTTCACTTAGGGAGAGTACAAAATTGGACCAAACTCATCAGTGGTGATGAAAGTCAACCACTGGTGACCTCTGGCAGGGGAGAAATTGGTACAGGGCAAGAGGGAGCTTCTTGGGAGAGGAGGGCCGAGGATGAGGCTGGCAGTGGGTCACAGTGAGCTTGTATATATTTGTGTGCAATTTTTAAGGACTATTTCTTTCTTTCCTTTTTTTTTTTTTTTTTTGGCCATGCAGTGTGCTGGTTAGTTCTCCAACCAGGGATCAAACCTGTGTCCTCTGCAGTGGAATCTTGGAGTCCTAACCACTGGACATCCAGAGAATTCCCAGTATATCTTTTTTAAAAAAAAAACAACATGATTTCTGGGTGTGTCTGTGCAAGGGTTCCTGGATGAGGCAGTGCTTTGAATTGATGGGCTCCCTAAAGCAGATGGCCTTCAGTGGGCATCAACCCACATGTTGTTGACCTGAATGCAAAGCGAAGGAAAGTGGAATCTGTCCTCTCTGCCGGATGGCTGGCAGGATCACCCATCACTTCCTGTCCTTGGTCGTACAGCATCAGCTACCCTGGGTGTCCAGTTTGCAGACAGCAGGTCAGGATGGAGGGAATTCTCAATATCCATTATCCTGATTATACATCTCTTTCTGGGCAGCAGTGTATCTACATTTATATCCTCATCTATCCTATTGGCTCTGTTTCTCTGGAGAACCCTCATCCCAGCTCCCAGGCTGGTTCTCCTGCACCGTTTTGCTCTGAAACCCAACTACTGAGACCGGGCAGCCAAGCAGTGGGTGCTGGGTCTGGCTGTGTCCAAGGAAAGAGTGGGGCTGGGTTCCAGGCAGGGGTCTTCCTCAGAAAAGTCCCATGCGTGCTTCCCACCCCCCCCCCAACCACAATCAGCTGGGTAAGCAGCGCTATTTTCAGATGCAACCCCCCCCCCCCCCCCCCCCCCCCCGACTTCCTTCCTTGACTCTCAGAAGCCCACTTCCTGACTAGGTCTCATTCTTCCCCACTTGGGGTGGTGCACAAAAAAACGTGTCCATGAGGGTGTTTCTCCACCAACTCCCAGACCCTGACCATGCGTGGGTCCTTTCCCCAAACCACGATGGGCCACACAACATAGAGATCCCAGCACAGAATGAAAGTGCAGATGCCCTTGGTCAAATGTTAAGAATTTCAAGACACAAGCAAATCCCTCCTGAGCTGGGGACACCAGATGACTGCAGGAGTCTCAGGCCAGGATGCTGGCACTGCCCTAACCACCTGCAGACCTCTCCCTACCTCTTGGTTTCATCAAGTTATATTTAATTGTTGTAAAATACACATACCATAAATTTGCCATCTTAACCATATTTTAAGTGCACAGCTCAATGGTGTTAAGTACATTCATATTGTCCTGCAACCATCCCCGTTATCATCTCCAGAACTTTCTCATCTTCCCAAACTGAAGCTCTGCCCACATGAAAGACTCCCCTCCCCCAGCCTCTGGCCCCACCATCTACTTCCTGCCTCTGTGGATCTGACCCCTCTAGGGACCTCCTGTGAGTGGATTCAGACAGTGTGTGTCCTTCCGTGTCTGGCTTCTCTCACTGAGCGTCACATCCTTAAGGTTCAGCCAAGGTGTAGATGTCAGAGTCTCCTACCGCATTCCACTATGTGGATGGACCACATTTTTTCATCCATCAAGCCACTCATGCAGCTCCTATCTTTGGCTGTTAAAAATCACGCTGGTGTGAACACTCTTCTACAGTATCTGAGTTCTGGCTTTCATTTCTTTCAGGTCTGAACTCGAGAAACTCAAGCATGAATTATTTTTTGGCCGCACTGGATGTCATGTAGGATCTTAGTTTCCCGACCAGGGGTTGAATTCATGTTCACTGCATTGGGCATATAGTTTTTATTTCAGCTTCTCACCAATCCTAACAGTGAAACACTCCCTTGACAGAGCAAAACCAACGCAAACTCAGAAGACACATCAAAGCGTGAAGAAGAGAAAAAAAAAATCTCCCATAACCTCATCTGCCATCATCCTCCCCGTTCCCAGGGTGGCGTGTTTTTCTCCAAGTGGCACCTGGGGTTGTGTTGTTTCTTGGAGGAAGCAGCGTGAATCTTCTCCTTAGAATCCTCTGCTTCCAGGAAACCTCCCCGAAATCCCCACCTACCAGTGGGAAATGCCCAGGTACTGTTTTAGTCCTGCCCATAGAGGACAATCCTAAAGGGTTGATATCCTTCCAACCCTGAAAAGTCATTGGAAGGACTGATGCTGAAGCTGAAGCTCCAGTACTTTGGCCACCTGATGTGAAGTGAGGACTCCTTGGAAAAGGCCCTGATGCTGGGAAAGATTGAAGGCAGGAGGAGAAGGGGGTGACAGAGGATGAGATAGTTGGATGGCATTATCGGCTCAATGGATATGAGTTTGAGCAAACTTTGGGAGATAGTGAAAGACAGGGGAGACTGGCATGCTACAGTCCATAGGGTTTCAGACATGACTTAGCAACTGAATAACAACACAGCGGAAACAACCTACTTGTCCAGCAGGAGGGGACTGAATACACAGCAGGGGGGCCGGCCCTGGGGTTGCATGATAGGATTGCAAGATGGGCCCAGGGGGAAGAAGTGACCATCTGGGCAGTGTTGCTAAAACCTGCTGTGTGTATCAATAATAATAATAGGGAATAATGACTTTAAAAAAAAAAATAGGGACTTCCTTGGTGGTCCAGTGGTTAGGACTCTACGCTTGCACTGCAGGGGAGGGGTGGGTTTGATTTCTGGTTGAGGAACTAAGATCCTGCATGCTGTGGGAAGCAGCCAAAACATAAAAAAATAGAATAATAAATGGGACAGTCTCTTTACACCTGCTCATAGGTGGACACAGATGCCAGGGTTTCTCAACCCTGAATTAGTTGCAGCTTGGAATAGTGGCTGCCTTGAGAGATGGGGTCATGTTTCCCAGAGAATGAGATTGGGGCAGAGATGTTTTCTGCACAACCGTATTGACCCTTTGAATTTTGAACCATATAAATATTATTTCCCATAAAAATATAAGTCGAAGTAAAGCTATTAAAAGAAAAAAAAGAAAAGACCAGCCACTTTGTAATGGTCTGCATATCTCGGTGTGCTCAGTTGTTCCATCATGTCTGACTCTTTGTCACCTCATGGACTGTAGCCCTCCAGGCTCCTTGGTCCATGGGGATTCTCCACGCAGAAATAGTCTTTTTCATCAAGCGTCAACCATAATCATTTTTTTAAGAAAATCTTTTGGCTGAACCACATAGCATGTAGGATCTTAGTTCCCAGACCTGGATTTGAACCTGTGTCCCCTGCATTGGAAGCATAGAGTCATAACCACTGGATGACCAGGGAAGTCCCCAAACATAATCTTTTTATTTAATTTCCTCTCTTCACTTTGAGGATATTTTTCTGTTTCATCGGATGATTAACTTTGCTTCTTAAAAGAACTCCCTTTTCTCCCTCCCACCTCCCCTCTCTACTGTAAGCATTTATTGAGAACCAATTGAATGCTGAGCCCCAAACTGGGCACCAGAGTTAAACAGGAGACCAAAAGGAAACCAATGCAGATGCTTTTTGTCTTGGAGTTCAGTGGCTAGACTGAAACTTCTAGAACTTTCCAAGTGACAGACTTGTTCTCCACCTGTGCCTTCCACAATGGGAGCCCCCAGCGCTGCATGGCTCTTGAGTACTTGAAAGGACCCCATTGCAACTGAAGAAGTCCAATTTAAATTGTATTTACTTTTCATCCATTTATTTACATGTAAATAGCAGCTCAGAGCTGATGGCCTCCATATTGGAGAGTGTGTGTGCTGTTGCTTCAGTCATGTCTGACTCCTTGTGACCCTAAAGACTATAGACCACCAGGCTCTTTTGTCCATGGGATTCTCCAGACAAGAATACTGGAGTGGGTTGCCATTTCCTTCTGCAGGGAATCTTTCCAACCCAGGGATTGAACCTGTAGTTCTTATGTCTCCTGCATTGGCAGGTGGATTCTTTACCACTATCGCCACCTGGGAAGCCCCTATTGAATAGCACCTGACTGGAGCTCACTGATCCAGGCAGGATTGATCACAGAGACAGACAGCAGTGAGCACTGGCTTGAAGCAAGGTCTTAGTTCCCTGCCCAGGAACTGAATCTGGGAAGCCTGGATGAAAATCAGAAATCCTGGCCACTACTAGTCCACAAGGGGCCTCAGGCTTAAGGCAGAGTTCCTCCTGGCTGTCTATCCCATTGAAAAATGCATTTCTCAAGGAAGCCAAAATCTGTAGAAACACTACAAAGCCTATTATTAGAGATACAACACAATAAGCTGGAGAGCACACAGAGAAACAATTTGTTTAGTTAAAGGACTTCCCTGTAGTTCAGTGGCTGAGCCTCTGGGCTCCCAATGCAAGGGACCTGGGTGCGATCCCTGGTTAGGGAACTAGATCCCACATGCTGCAACTAAGATTCTGGCACAGCCAAATAAATGAATAAATATTTTTAAAGAGCTTCCAAACATTAAAAAAAAAAAAAAAAGACTGAAGCAAGGTAGAGATCCCCCTACACCTGGAAAAGGGTGTGAGCATCTTCCCTAATAAGGCAGAGTGCAGTGAAGAGATGATTAAATCATTTATATTCAGTAGTTCTTCAGGGTCTTTGTTTACCTTTGACCAATTACCTGGTTTATTTTTCCACACCTCACCCACCCTAGGACCCTCCCCAACATGTGGACACAATTTTTTTCCAAGATGGATTCCAGCCTAGAGGCCAACAGGGAGGCTTGAGATCACCTATTATGGGGGGGCAGCCCTTCCTCTTTGACACCCAAGGAGCTTTTCCGTACATGTGCAGTGTCTCCCTTGTCCCCAGGATGGGAAACATGTAACCTCTTGATCTTTTCCTCAAACAGGATTGCTTTTAAGACCATTGATTCCTGAGACTTCCCTGGTGGTTCAATGGTTAAGATGCTACACTCCCAATGCAGGGGACCTGGGTTCAATCCCTGGTCCAGGAACTAGATCCAACATGCCACAACTAAGAGATCCCACGTGCTGCAACTAAGACCCGGAGTAACCAAGTAAATAAATAAATATCTAAGAAATTAAAAAAGACAACATTGGACAGCCACATCTAAGATAATGAAATAAGGTTACTCTTTAATTCCATACACAAAAATAAGCTCAAAATAGATTGAAGACCTACATGTGAGACCAGACATTACAAAACTCCTAGAGGAAAACAAGCAGAACACTTTCTGACATAAACCACAGCAACATCTTTTCTGACCCATCTCTCAGAACAATGGAAATAAAAACAAAAATAAACAAATGGGACCTACGTAAACTCAAAAGCTTTTGCACAGCCAAGGAAACAATAAACAAAATGAAAAGACAACCCACAGATTGGGAGAAAATATTTGCAAATGATGTGACCAATAAGGAATTAGTCTCCAAAATTTACAAACAGCTTATGACACTTAACAGCATCAAAACAAACAACCCACTCAAAAAATGGGCAGAGGACCTGAATACACATTTCTCCAAAGAGAATATACAGATGGCCAACAGGCACATGAAAAGATGTTCAACACTGCTAATTATTAGAGAAAGCAAATCAAAACTCCAATGAGATATCACCTTACACTGGTCAGAATGGCTAGCATAGAGGGTATGGCTCCCCTCCCTTCCTCCCAGTCCCACAGTTTTCATTTCAGGATCTCAGGGACAACCTTGGAGCCTCTTGTTCTGAATCACTAGGAAATTCACGAAGAGTCTGTAGGGGGTTCATAAATAAGCGCCCCCCCCCCCAAAAAAAAAAAACAGAATGGCTAGCATAAACCTTGCCTGGAAAATCCCATGAATGGAGGAGCCTGGTAGGCTGCAGTCCATGGGGTCGCTAGGAGTCGGACGCAACTGAGCGACTTCACTTTCACTTTTCACTTTCATGCATTGGAGAAGGAAATGGCAACCCACTCCAGTATTCTTGCCTGGAGAATCCCGGGGACAGAGGAGCCTAGTGGGCTGCCGTCTATGGGGTCGCACAGAGTCGGACACAACTGAAGCGACTTAGCAGCAGCAGCATAAACACACACACACACACAAATACTGGAGAGGATGTGGAGAGAAGGGAGCCCTCCTACACTGTTGGTGGGAATGTAATCTGACAGAGCCACTACAGAGAACAGTGCGGATGTTCCTTAAAAAACTAAAAATAGAGCTATCATATGACCCTGAAATCCCACTCCTAGGCCTATATCTGGACAAAAACATGATCTGAAAGGATACATGTACCCCTATGTTCATTGCAACACTGTTTAAAGTAGCCTGGACATAGGAGCAACCTAAATGTCCGTGGACAGAGGAATGGTAAAGATGTGGTACATATATACAATGGAATATTACTCAACCATTAAAAAGAATGAAATAATGTCATCTGCAGCAACAAAGATGGACTTAGAGAGTGTCATACCAGTGAAGTAAGACAGAGAAGGAGAAACATTGTATGACATCCCTTATATTCGGGATCTCAAAAGCAGTGGTACAAATGAACTCACAAAACAGAAAGAGACTCCCACACTTAGAAAAGGAACTTACGGTTACCTGGTGGAGGTGGGTGCATACGTGCTCAGTCGTGTCTGACTCTTTGTGACCCTATGGACTATAGCCTACCAGGCTCCTTTGTTCGTGGGATTCTCCAGGCAAGGATACTGGAATGGGTTGCCATGCCCTTCTCCAGTGGATCTTCCTGACCCAGGGATTGAACCCACATCTCTTAGGTCTCCTGCATTGGCAGATGCAGGAGAATGGATACATAACTGTATGGCTGAGTCTCTTCATTGTTCACCTGAAACTAACATGACATTGTTAACTGACTATACTCCAATACAACATAAAATTTTAAAGTTTGGGGGAAAAAAAGACAAGAGCATTGATTCCTGTGGTCACATTATTTTCCGGACAGACTGAGGTCTGTGCCAGTGGCAACCAAAAGTTTCCAGAGCCTCCCGCCATCCTCCTGAAAGCCTTCCTCTTGGCTGGGAGTTATCCTCCTCCCATGTATCTATCGACTCTTCAGAAAGCATGGGGGACAGCTGGGGACATAGTGGACAAGAGTCCGGCTCCCTGCCCTGGGGGGAGCTTGGAGCTCGTGGAATATGGGGAGGATAGATGACAAACAAACAACTCGGTAAAATGATGGCAAGTTTTCTATTAGAAAAATAAATAGGGTGTGGTAGGGACTTTGGCTGAGGGAGGTCAGTGAGGGCTTCCTAAGGAGGTGATATTTGTGCATGTGCCTGAGGAGGAGGAGGAGCCAGCCATGTGTCTATCTGGAGGCATTCTAGGCAGGAAACATTGCTTGTGAAAGGCCCTGAGGTAGGGACAAATTTGGATCATAGAAAAAGCAAGATAATTCCAGAAAAAATCTAGTTCTGCTTCATTGACTATGCTATAGCTTTTGACTGTGTGGATCAAAAAAACTGTGGAAAATTCTTAAAGAGATGGGAATAGCAGACCACCTTACCTGCCTCCTGAGAAACTTGTATGCCGGTCATGAAGCAACAGTTAGAATTGGACATGGAACAACAGACTTGTTCCAAATTAGGAAAGGAATACATCAAGGCTGTATACTGTCATCCTGCTTATTTAACTTATTATGCAAAGTACATCATTCGTGATGCTGGGCTGGATGAACCACAGCTGGAATCAAGGGACAGCACCCTAGAGCACACAGCTGAGGGAGGGGGCAGCTAGGTCCTGGGCAGGGGATCAGAGAGAACCAGCTAGAACCCACCTCTGGACAGTGTCCAGTCCTGATCCTGAGTCCTCTCCCAGCAGCTGACCCCAGGGAATGGGGCCTTGCAGAAGGACTCTCCTCTTTTACCTTCATTAAGAGGCTCTTTAGTTCCTCTACACTTTCTGCCATAAGAGCGGTGTCATCTGCATATCTGAGGTTATCGATATTTCTCCTGGCAATCTTGATTCCACCTTGTGCTTCATCCAGTTTTAAGAAAAGACTGACTTAAAACTCAACTTTCAAATAACTGAGATCATGGCATCTGGTCCCATCGTTTCATGGCAAATAGACAGGGGAAATCATGGAAACCATGACAGATTTTATTTTCTTGGGCTCCAAAATCACTGGACAGTGACTGCAGCTATGAAATTAAAAGACACTTGTTTCTTGGAAGAAAAGCTATGACAAACCTAGACAGCATATTAAAAAGCAGAGACATCACTTTGCCAAAAAAGTTCTGTATAGTGAAAGCTATGGTTTTTCCAGTAGTCATGTATGGATGTGAGAGCTGGCCGTAAAGAAGGCTGAGCACTGAAGAATTGACACTTTCAAACTGCGGTGTTGGAGACGACTCTTCAGTGTCCCTTGGACTGAAAGAAGATCAAACCAGTCAATCCTAAAGGAAATCAATCCTAGATATTCACTGGAAGGACTGATGCCAAAGCTGAAGCTCCAATACTTTGGTCACCTGATGCAAAGAAGTGACTTATTGGAAAAGACCCTGATTCTGGGAAAGATTGAAGGCAGGAGGAGAAGGGGATGACAGAGGACAGGATGGTTGGATGGCATAACTGACTCGATGGACATGAGTTTGAGCAAGCTCTGGGAGATGGTGAAGGACAGGGAAGACTGGAGTGCTGCAGTCCATGGGGTCGCAAACAGTTGGACACAATGTAGTGACTGAACAACCAGGGACAAACTTCTCAAGGGTGGCTTGGCTGGGGCAGAGAGAGCAAGGGCAAAGAGGTGGGGAAAATGGGCCAGTAGGTGCTGGGCAACACCAAGCAGGTGCTTTGGGAAGGGAAGGTGTTGGGACTGACCTTCAGAGACCTTGGGGAATTCACAGCAGTGCCTTCATCTTTTCTGGGTGCCTTCTGGTGGGTGGGGGAACTCCGCAGGGGTGGGGCGGGCCCCATTTGGGTGGGGACTAAGCCTATCCCCTCCTCCTGGCCACCCCCTCACACACACACAGATGTTCCCCTTGGGGCATTTCAGTCCTGGAGAAGCTGGGCTTTCAGGTGTTGCAGCAGCTCTGGCCCTTTCTAGCCCAGGGGAGGAGGGGAAGATAGGGCTGCGGGGTGGGGGAGTGTGGAGGAAGGCTGTGGACAGGCCTCTTCCTGTTCTGGCACAAGGAAATGGAAGGAGCCTGGCTTAGGTGTGACATTTGGACCTCAGGAGGACAGCTGATGCCAGGAGCCTTGAGGGGACAGCTGAGGCAGGGGCGTGTCCAGGCACCCAGGGACAGCCCCCTGGAGCACACAGCTGAGGGAGGTCAGCTAGGGCCTGGGCAGGGGGTCAGAGGGAACCAGCTGGAAACCACCTCTGGAGAGTGTCCAATCCTGAGCCTGAGTCCTCTCCTGGCAGCTGACCCCAGGGAATGGGGCCTTGGGGAAGGACTGGCCAGGGAGGCCTATCTCTGCAAATGAAGCTGAAAGTTAGATTCTCTGGGGGAGGACGGGGAGCCGGGGCTGCCTGTAGCAGGTGGGGCGGATGTTGAGCTGCGATAGGCTGGCCTGGCCAAGGCCGAGGCTGTCCCACTAACTCACTGTCCCGCTTTGACTAGGCACTGTCAGCCTCCAGTTTTTCTGTCTTCCTCCCAATCACTCCTCAGAAAGGCCTGCCCTGACCGCCCGGGTCACCTTTAGCCACACTGCCACTTTGTTTCCAAGCCTCATTCTTGTCCATCTGCTTTGCCTTCAGCTGTGTCACCAGCCGCTGTCTCCCTGCCCGCAGGGTGAGCTGAATGGGAGAGAGTCGGAAACCCTAATATTTTAATGCTCAATGAAAACGCCTAATGTGTGTGTGTGCTCAGTTGTGTCGGACTCTTTGCCACTGCATGGACTGTAGCGCCAGGCTCCTCCGTCCATGGGATTCTCTAGGCCAGAATACTGCAGCGGGTTGCTATTTCCTCCTCTAGGGGAATCTTCCCGACTCAGGGATCAAACCTACATTGCAGGCGGATTCTTTACCACTGAGCCACCAGGGAACTGGTGATGGGGGTGGGGGTGGTTGGTTGAGGGGCGTGGGGAGGGGGAGCCTAAAGTGATGCAAAAGGACCCATGATGAACAACACATAAAGATTTGAAATAAAGGCTGAATCATCCCAGCCGGGAGCCTGCTGTTACTGCTGCTGCTAAGTCACTTCGGTCGTGGCCGACTCTGTAGGATCCCATAGAGGGCGGCCCACCAGGCTCCCCCGTCCCTGGGATTCTCCAGGCAAGATACTGGAGTGGGGTGCCACTGCCTTCTCCAATGCATGAAGGTGAAAAGTGAAAGTGAAGTCGCTCAGTCCCCAAACTTTGTTTTTTTAGTAGTGCATTAAAATAGTTCTTATGTTGACCACTGAGGTTTTTGTTCTGTGCTAAATCGCTTCAGTCGTGTCCGACTCTGTGCGACCCTATGGACTGCAGCACGCCAGACTCCTCCGTCCATGGGTCCTCCAGGTAAGAATACTGGAGTGGGTTGCCATGCCTTCCTCCAGGGGATCTTTCAGACCCCAGGGATGGAACTCTAGTCTCTTACATCTCCTGCACTGGCAGGCAGGTTCTTCACCACTAGCGCCACCTGGGAAGCCCCATTGAGTTTTTTGGCCCCCTGTAAATTTTGATACCAGAAGAGTTCCTCACTAGAGTCCTAGACCTGGAATAAGAGAAGGATTAAGTGAACGGTCATGAGTCTCCACTCACAGAAACCTTGATTGGAACCTGAAGCTCGGCTCCTGCCCACCCAATCGCCCCGCCCACCATGAAAGTTAACCCCGCCCCCGGACGCGCGCCGCGCCTGCTCCCGGTTCTGGCCCCCGGCCCCTCCGGCTCCCCACGCACACCTGCACGTCATTTCCGGGGCGGCCGCGGGAGTGAGGCTCACTTCCGCCCGCGGGGGAGCGGCGGCGGTGGCGGCGCAGGGGACCGGTCCGGGGCGCCGAGGGATTGACGGGCGGGCGGCCGGGAGCCATGGAGCGCGGCCCCGGGGCCGGGTGGCGCGGGCCGCGGCGGTGAGTGTGAAGCAGGGGCTGGCGTTGCGGCTCTGAGTGCCTCCCGCGGTCTCTGCCTCCCGCGGCCGTTTGGAGAGCCGGGCCGGGCCGCGAGGCTGGGGCAGTCCGGCCGGACGTCCCTGAGACCCCGCACTCCCGGGGCGGCTGCGGTCCCGGGTGGAGGACCACTGATCAGGCGCGGGACAGCGTCTCCGACTCTGGCAGAGCAACGTCCACAGTCCATTCAGTCCTCCGACGTGGGATATGCGCTCACCCTCCCGGGGACGCGGCCCCGCCTTCGAGGAGTGCGCTGTCCGAGCCGCGGACTCTGACCCCCGGCCCCGAACAAATGCCCCAGCCTGACACCCTCGCCCGCCACAGCAGCCGGAGCCGAGCCTTGCTTCCTAAACATCTCCAAGACACCTTTGCCCTTTCGCGGGCGTCCTGCGTCCGGCTTGGACACCTGGGCAGGCTTCCCAGCCTCTGCTCCAGTCCCATCTGCAGGCTGCTACCAGGGCACCATGCACAGCGCCAAACCCATGGGCTTAGACCCCAGACCCCCACTCCTTAGGCTCCCCGTTTCCTCCAGGATGAATTTCCCCCAAATTCTGCAGCAGGATTCACGGGTGGGGCCTGACCCAGCTCTCTCCAGGACCCCTCTGCTCACTATTCCTCCCAGTCTGTCTAGTCCAGGACCCCTAGTTCCTGGAACCCGCTCTCACCTCTGGGGTTTAACTATCCTCTCCCCGCTGTCCTGGTCGCTGTCACCAGGCACTCTGCAGGCGCCTTTCAGACTGACTGGGAGAGGTGCGGTCACAGTTGTCCGTATTTAGGTCGTCTTGGAGAATTGTAACTGCCTGGCTCCTTGTTGATCCTCATGATACCAGGAGCCCACACTGGGCCTGGCAGCGGGGTGCCGGATATGTGCTTGTGGACAGAATCACTGGGCTCTGAGTGCTGGGAGTGCCTGCCCAGTGAATGAGGCATCTAGGTGTGCTCTGCAGTTTGAGGGCCGGCACTCTCATTGATATCTGGCACCCTCATTGATATCCGTGTAAGACTGCGGGAGGTCCCAGGTCTGGGAGGCCTGAGAAGAGACTGTCCCCGCTCTCTTGTCAGGCATGGCAGACTGTAGAGCCCCCCCTTTCCCCCCGGTCCTTTGTCTGTTCATTCAGCCAGTGTTGATTGAGTGAGAACCGGTGGTGATACTGCCCTCATGGAGTTTCTCTTTGGTTGGAGGCGTGGGGTGAAGGCTGAATTTATACATACAAGCTGTGGAGTCAGATCTGGAGCCTAGAGAGCCTGTGGGGAAGGGACTAACCTGTTTGGAAGGGCACTGGGAGATGTGAAAGGTGGATGGGACAGGGAGCCCAGGCCGTGCAATTAGGGGAACTGCTGGGGCTGCAACTCTGAGGCAGGAGAGGACAGTGTGGTTCATCTGGGGAAAGTGGGTTAGTGATGAGCAAGGGAGGCTGGAGAGGTTGGCCACAGCAGACGGTGGTGAGGGATTTGATCTCCATCATAAAAATAGTGGGACCCCTGGAACAGCCCAGTGGCTGGTAGATTTGTGTTGTGAAGAGATCTTTTGGCTGCAGAGGGCAGAATGGCATGGAACAGGGTGGCGGTGGTCAACGGTTGGGGGGAACCAGCAAGGAAGAAGACTGTGTGCCCCAGGTGGTGGTGGGAGGGAGAGAGGCAGTCAGCAAGCCCTGTGATGGGCCGGTCTTGAGGGTACAGGGAGGTGTCAAGGATGGCATCCTGGTTTCTGGCTTGGTCAGCGGGCCCTTGTCCATCTTGGGGTGCCTGTTCATCCTCGGGTCTCCAGGGGCCTCCTACCTGCCCACTGGCTCTCAGCCAGGCCTCCCTCTCAAAACCAGCCTCGCCTTGCTGCCCAAACTCCAGACCTGCCACGCCATCAAAGCACCGATGGAATGTCAACCTGTTGGGGCCTGGACATCTCTGAGAATATGTTGGAGCAGCCTCAGTTTGATTGACACTCTGGGGAGTGTGTCCTGGGCATGGTGGGGTGTTGAGCAGCATCCCTGGGTTCCACCCACTCAATGCCAATAGTAACCCCCGCAAGTCATGACAACCATAGCTGTCTTTCCAGTGGTTGGCCCATGTCCCCAGAGCATAAATTTGCCTTGGTCTGAGAACCAATGTGATAGACTCTCCCTTCTGAACATGCTTGCACGTAACACAAATCTCCCACCTGGGAGTCTGGGGGCTCCTGGAGGCTGTCTGTGTCCCTGCCTCCCTCTCCCACACCCCTCCATGTGCCCCTGATCCAAGTGACTGTGAGATGTAGCTTTCTGCGGCCCCCGGTCTCAGATCACAGGTCTGAAGCAGGCAGGTGTGTTTCTGGGCCTTGGACTGCACCAACCTGCTCTGCACCCGTGTGGCCCTGGCCCAGTGGTTTTCAAATGCTGTGGCCGGGAAACAGAACAGGCTCAGGTGCTCTGCTGCCAACAGTGAGCTGTGAACGTGTGTCCCTCCCTCGCTCTAGGCTGTAAGGACAACGTAGTAAGTGAGTAGGTTTTTCTCAGACCTCTGTATTTTCTTCCAGCCTCTCTGTTGGCAGCTCCATGCATATTGAGTATAGCTGCTTTAGCAGCTCAGCTGTAGTCTGCTTGAGATAGCGTTCAGGACATTCTGTGCCTGTCCTGAGCCCTGCCTGTCCCACCTCTTTTCCCCTCATCTCATTTACTCTCTTTGTGACCTGTGTGGTGTCTGTACTGATGGAAGTGTAAACTGAGGCCTGGGGAGTCTAAGTGACTTCCCCGAGGCCACAGACCCCTAAGTTGGCGGAGCAGGGGAAGGTGCCCCAGGCTCCTGTGGACCCCAACCCCCACTGCGGCCTGGCCCCAAGCACAGGAGAGAGCCATTGTCCCGGCTCCTTGGGCCTTCCCAGCCTGGAGATGTATCCTGCTTTTGTTCCCAGAGCCTTTGTTTGTTGTATTTCCTCTGCCTGGGCTCCTGTCTCCGGACATCGCAGGCCCTGGGAGCATGCTCTCGGGTCCCTGTGGTCAGCAGTCTGTCCTCCCTTGGCTGAGCTGTGTCACCTGGGGGTGGCAGATGGGAGGGGGTGGAGGAAAGTCTGGGCCAGCTGTGTGGACAGAGGTCTGGGGGTACCAGTCTCCCTGGACCTGGGGCAGGGGCAGTATTGGGGAGAGTTGGGTAGCCAGGGTGCTGATCACCCAGCACGGCCTGCAGGCAGAGGCTGGACTGATGAATGGGGTTAAATGGCAAGAGTCACCTGCAGGCTGAGGAAGTGTGGTAGCAGGCAGGGGGCTGGTTGGGTCCCACCAGGGTCGCTTGGAAGGCTGGTTCCCCAGGGAGGGCAGGCCAGACCGTGGGGCAGTGGGTGGAGCTGTGGAGATTGGGCGGAGGGGAAGGCCCAGGGCTTGGGACCCGTGGGAGCCCCAGGGGAACCCCACATCATGCTGTCCCCCTACAGGCTTTCCCTCTGTGCCACACGGACACGCGAGGCTGCGAGGCTCCTGAGGGCTCAGCTTGGACCGCGATGGGGCTGTGCCACAGCCTCCTAACGGGGCTCTTATCTGGGGAGGTGGCCGGGGGTCGCCCTGTCCCCTGCCCGCGTCTCCGAGCACCCCCAGCCCTCCCCTGCCGGGTGAGGCCCGCCCCGGCACCCGGCACCCGCCATGAACGGCCTGTCAGTGACCGAGCTTTGCTGCCTCTTCTGTTGCCCGCCCTGCCCCGGTCGCATTGCCGCTAAGCTCGCCTTCCTGCCTCCGGAGCCCACCTACTCGCTGGTGCCTGAGCCTGAGCCCGGGCCTGGTGGGGCCGGGGCTGCCCCCTCAGGGAACCTGCGGGCCTTAGCTGGCACCCCTGGGCGCTGGAAACTCCATCTGATGGAGCGCGCTGACTTCCAGTACAGCCAGCGTGAGCTGGACACCATCGAGGTCTTCCTGACCAAGAGCAGCCGGGGCAACCGCATCTCCTGCATGTACGTGCGCTGTGTGCCTGGTGCCAGGTGAGCCGCGCAGACATGACCCCTGTGGTGGAGGGGCCAACTGGGAAGGGGGCCCCAGATATGCTCTGTTCTCAGCCTCTCATTGCGGCCCATGGAGACCACCAGAGGGCCAGAGCCAGCAAAAGCCCATTTGGGTGGGCGGGTGTCCCAGAGATGATTCTTGCCAAGGAGCAGCAGGTGAGATCTGCCCACGGCCACCGAGAAACTGTTTGGGGTCCTTCCACATGCAGCCTCTTGGGGGCCCTCTCTGGGAGCCTCCTGCCTCTGGGTATCAGTGTTCATATGCCCTGGGTCAGTTTCCTGGGCCCTGAGTGCCCAGTGAGGCCTTGGCACCCACTTTCAGGTGGTGGCCCTGAGACTAGGCTGGCAACTGGGGCCAGGTCTGACTCCCCGAGCCCCAGCGTGGCACAGAGGTGGGGCCTTCCAGCTGCTTCTGCCTGCAGAGGAGGCCAGGTCCAAAGGGCAGGCTTTTACCTCGGCTGGGCTGGGCTAGGGCCCAGTGGTGCTGGAGGAAGAAGATTCTGGGAGCCTGTCAACCAGGATCCAGACTGGTCAGACTGCCTGGCAGGGCCGTGTGGGACCCTGGGCAGAGATAAGGGCTCTGGTCCTTTCCCATGGAGAGGGAAGAGCCGTCCCGCAGTGAACAGGGGTTGGCCTTCCTCCCTGTGGTCGGAGCCCCCGCAGTCTCATCCTCCAGGAAGGTTCAGAGCAGCAGGGAGATGAACCACCATCCTTAGGCTCTCAGAGTCTCTCCATCAGGAATGATTCCAGGGGGAGGCAGCTGCCACCCAGGGCCATCGATGTGAAGGTCACTGTGGCTTCTCGGGCTCACACTGGGTGGTCCCCTGGCTGATGGGGAGCCTGAGGCTTCACTGTCTATCCTGGCCTAAGTCCCAGTGAGTAGAACCAATTCTCTGCTCCTTTTATAAGGGCACCAGCCCCCTCCTTCCATCACCCTCTGACTTGTGCTTCCCCGCCTCACCAGGTACACAGTTCTCTTCTCGCACGGCAACGCAGTGGACCTGGGCCAGATGAGCAGCTTCTACATCGGCCTAGGCACACGCATCAACTGCAACATCTTCTCCTACGACTACTCTGGTTATGGCGTGAGCTCCGGCAAACCCTCCGAGAAGAACCTCTACGCTGACATTGACGCTGCCTGGCAGGCCCTGCGCACCAGGTGAGCCCTGGCTGCAACGGGGGGGCAAGGGTGCGCGTCTCCTCACAGGTGACTGGACCCTGTGGGAAGAAGCCCAGGTAGGGGGCTGCAGGGTGAAGCCTGACCCGAGTTCTGTCTGCTTGGTGTGCAGGGAGGCTGGATGGGGCCCTCCACCCTCCTTGGAGTGATCTCCTCCTGGGAGCCCCAGTCTGAGAGGGGTAGGGACAGGGCCTGGGTTTCTCTCCATGGGAACAGAGGCTCTGCCTGGAGGGAGGAGTTAGGCAGAGGACTCAGACCTCTCCTGGGCCTGGTACGTGGTGTGTGAGGGTGGTGTGAAAAGACTCGGAGATCCCCACACCTAAGGGAGCACTTGAGGGGTGGGGAGGGGCCAGACCCCTTGTTGTGGAGCTTGGCTTCATTCTGGGGAGGGTCTCTGGGCCTAGAGGTGTTGTTAGACAGCTTAGTTCCCAACACAGCCCCTGTGGGAGGTCAGCTAGCAGAGGCTGGGGCCTCCCCAGGCACAGTACCCGCCACAGTTGCTGGCTTGATTCAGACAGAGTCCCTGTGGTCTTGTCTACGCCTCTGCCCCTGGAGCTCACCACCCTTGTCGTCCAGGTCCTGGCAACCCCCTTCCACTCCATGGTTGCTCACTGAAGCCTGGTGGCTCAGTCTCAGAGTCAGCACACACAGCCTGTGGCCTGGTGCCCCATGCTGCCCTGGAGGGAGCACCTGACCCCCAGCCTCCTGGAGGTGGTGCCCTCTGCCTGCCCAGGGCGGCCTGACCTCGGCCCTGCCTAGCCAACTGGTGCGACCAGCTCCTTCAGGGCCCATAGCCAGCCTGCCCTGGGGAGGCAGGGCCCTGGTTGCTGTAGTGATGCTCCAGGAGTCCTTGATGCAGGCCCTGGGAACAGGGTCCCCTGGCACCTCTGTGGTACTGGGGACTCATGCTGGGTGGCCTGGTGCAGGTGTTCCACACTCAGCTGCCTCAGCCTGTCCCCGCTGGCTGGGGGTTGCTAGCAGAATCATGCCCTGCCGAAGGGTGAGGGTTCTGAGCTCTGTCATCCGTCCATCTGTCCTGCTGCCAGCATTGACCTCCAGCAACCTTGTTCCTCAGCCCCAACAATTGAGAATCATTAGGAGGGCGGGAGGCATGGGCCCAAGCAGTGGTGCAGGGTGGGGAAGGGCTGGAAAAACTGTGGAATCCAGCACCTGCTGTGTTTGTCCAGGTGGAGACAGCCAGGTGCAGCTGGGAGTCCTGCCTGGATTTGGGTGACAGGACCGTGCTGGTGCTCAGCACAGCGGTGCTCCTGGCAAACCAGGGAGCAGACTGGGGTGGAGTGGCCAAGGGGGGTTGGCACAAGGTTGGGTGGCATCCCCAAGGCCTGAGGTTGGGGCCAGAGGGCAAGGACAGGTGCTCATGACCCCTGGGTGCCCAGGGGCCCGAGTGCCCTGGCCACTTGGAAGAGGGGCACCCCCTTTGAGATCACAGCTGAGGGTGTGTGGAGGTAAGGCCATGGAGACCTCCTATACCCAGAGGGTGGTGAGTCCTTGAGTGGTCAGGAGAGCTGCGCTGAGGTGGTGCTCTGGGAGTTGTGTGTGGAGTAGGGGGGAAAGGGGCATAGGACCTGACCACTATGTAGGAAAGGTGCCCAAGGAAGGAGGTAGTGACCACTCACTGCCCTCAGGGGCCACTTCCTGCTCACCGACATTTTACTAAGCACCTGAGGGGCTGCATACTGGCTGAGATAATTGGGCAGGAACTGTCTTCATTCCCCAAGGCCAAGGGAGTGGGTGAGGGTGACGGGAAGACACGCCCCCTTGCAGTGGGACCAGGAAGGGCTGTCAAATTTCGAACTGCAGCGGCAGGAAGGCTCCAAGCAGGTTCTGCATGTGGCCCTGGTCTAGTGTGTGTATGGGTCGGGAGGGCCGGGTGACCAGAAGAAGCCCCAGGGACCTGCCTCCAGGAACCACAGCGCTGGTAGGGCCTACACAGGTGTACTGCCCAGGTGTGACCAAGTACATACTATCGAAACTGAGGGTTTGGGCTGCGGGCAATCAGTTCTCCTCACACCTGGGGATCCTGCCTCCCCTGCTGAGCCAACGCCCTCGGTGCTGGCAGGTTGGGGAGGGTCCCAGGACCCTATCATATTTCCTGGAGCCAGCGCAGAGAATGGTGGACAGGCAGTGGGAGGGGTGTGTGAGTTGCTTCGCTGCTGATCCTGCCCCTACCGCCGCCAGGTACGGCATCAGCCCGGACAGCATTGTCCTGTACGGACAGAGCATCGGCACGGTGCCCACCGTGGACCTGGCCTCGCGCTACGAGTGCGCCGCGGTGGTGCTGCATTCGCCGCTCACCTCGGGCATGCGCGTCGCCTTCCCGGACACCAAGAAGACCTACTGCTTTGACGCGTTCCCCAAGTGAGCGCGGGGCGGGGTGGAGCGGGGCGGGGCGGGGACTAGGGCGGGGCGGGACCTTGGAGGGGCGGGGCGAGGAGGCCTAACGTGCCCCGCCCCGCAGCATCGAGAAGGTGTCGAAGATCACGTCGCCGGTGCTCATCATCCACGGCACGGAGGACGAGGTGATCGACTTCTCTCATGGCCTGGCGCTCTACGAGCGCTGCCCCAAGGCCGTGGAGCCTCTGTGGGTGGAGGGCGCCGGGCACAACGACATCGAGCTCTACAGCCAGTATCTGGAGCGCCTGCGCCGCTTCATCTCCCAGGAGCTCCCCAGCCAGCGCGCCTAGCCTAGTGGCCGGCCCGAGCCGCGCCAGGACCTCAGCAATAAGGCGGCGCCCGGACCCTGCCCCGGCCCCGGGGGCTGCATGTGAACCCCCGGGCGCCCAACGCCCTAGAGGCAGCCGGCCGGCAGGGGTCGGGACCTGCCCCGGCCCCTGGGCCGTGGACAATGTACAGGTGACGGAGCTATGTGCACCTTTCCTTTTGGAAGCAAAACGAAAGAAAAACGTGAAAACAGAAATTAAAGATTTAAAATTTTAAGGTTCCTTTCCCTTTCTTGGCTTGTGCGTGCTCTCCATGGGGCTCAGCGAGCCCAAGACGGGGGCGGGACCAGGCTTTGTCCCCAACCCTCCAGGGGAGTTCACAACTGCAGATGCCAGGTCAGAGTTCCGGTCCTTGAGGCTGTCGGTTGCCTAGGTGGTGATGGAGGGGCGACAGCATTCGAATCCAGGACCCTGCGTGCTCCGAGGGCACGCCTGGGGAGGGTGGTTGGCTCCCTGTCCACAAGACAACCCTGAGGGTGGAAGTGGCCCCCGCGGGTTTAGGCTGGGACTACTCTGGACCCTCAGCGAGACAGACACCCTTCCGTACCCGTGTGGTAGACCTCGCAGGGTTAGGGTTAGCTCCCCCTGCGCGGAAGACCAAGAAGAGTCTTGCACGCTTGCGTCCAGTGGAGGGCAGTGGTAGGTCCGAGGCTCCGTGCGGCCTCCCCAGGAATGGGGTCACGAGGAGCACTCCTGCAGCACACCTCCGGACCTTGGTCTGAGCTCAATACTCCGCGGGGGATGCCCTTAAAGACAGGGACGGCCTAGGTCTTCCGGGATCCTGGCAGAACGCCCGGCTCATCTCCGCCCCCCGGAGTGCCCCCTGCGACCTCTAAGGGCGGCGCCCTAGAGCGCCGAAGGCTTCAGAGACGGGCGACCTGTTGTCCACGCCGAAGTCGGGCGGCAGCTCCGAGTGCCCGACACCAGACAGTGGCGAGGCCGAGAGCCACCGCTGCTTCCGCCTCGTCCCCTCGGGGTCCTAGGCCCCTTTAAAGAAGGGGGCGGTGTCTCGGCCTGGGGGCGGGGGTGACGCCGAAGGGGGCGGCCGAGCGGAAGCGGAAGTGGGGTGGCGTGCGCTTGGCTGCAGTGGCAGGCGTGGAGGCCACGGCCTGGCCGGTAAGTGGCGGCGCCCTGGCGGCCGGCCCTGCCCTTGCCGCCGTCCCGGCCGTGGGGGCGCGCCCAGCGGGCTGGCCGACGCCGGCGGATGTGTGTCAGCGCTTTCTGTGGCTCTCAACTGGGCGTCGGGCCTGGGTGCTGGGAAAGCCAAGAGTGGCCCCGGGCACGCGAGATCGGCCCGGCGGGAGCCCTGGTCTTGAGGTCCCCGACCGAGGACGCTGCCGAGGCTTGTCCCTCCCGAGTCCCCGGGCCCTCCCGCTGGAAATCTAGGTTCCCATTTAATAATCCAGGATGTCTGGGAGCAAAACTTAGCGTGGGTGTGCACTCCCGGGAGCAGAGAGCCTCCTTTGTACTGGCTGGTCCTGGTGACCGAAGTAGCCGGATCTTTACCGATCCCTCCCAGCACGTCCGATTCTTCGGCCATCAGCTGCAGTATTCCTTCCGCAAGCCCCTACCCTGATCCTCCTGCCTTGTGCTGCCACTGACCGCCGCTGCTGCCCCTGTCACAGAGCCCGCCGGCTTTTCACCCCATCAGAATACAAGTTCCCCGAGGGCTGGGGCTCCGCGGTGCAGCAAGTCCAAAGCGACGGCTTACGATTGAACAGAAATGTTTTCAGGCAGAGTAAAAACTTCAGAGTATGAGTGTTGGGTGGTAACTCACTGCTCTTCCCACCCCTGACCTCCAGTGTTCCCGTCTACCGCGGCACAGACAAGCAGTTTTTTAGGTGTCAACAGAGAAAGTGCACGTGTAGCCAAAGAGTTTATACAGAAATGTGGTCCTGTTATCATCGTGGCTTGGAGAATGTTCAGTTACCCCTACATAGATTGGATTCAGTCCTTCTAATGGCTGCACTATATTTTATTAGCACTGTAATTTATTATTCCTGTTACTTTTTGGTTGAAATTTGTTTTTTTCCCCCAAGTCTGTAACAGGCATTGCTAGATCCAGTATCCTTATACACTTCTCTTCCTAAGTACGGGTATTCCTGAAAACTGAATTCCTTACTGCAGAAGGGCTTTCCATAGATCTGTAAATGGGCATATGATCTCTTAAAATAGTATTTCATTGTAGCTTCATATTTCCTAGAAATATAATCAAACATCTCAGTGCTTCTGTCAGACTTATATTTTTTATGTTGATCATTCCTATCACTAATATGGTCATTTTGAAACTGGAAACTATTTTAAACAGTAGATATTTAAAAGCCATTTGTATTTCACATTCTTTGTCCATTTTTCTATTGGGTTCTTGGCATTACTGTTTTCTAGGAATAGATTTAAGAAAATTATCCCACTGTGAAGAAAAAGTATTTTTTCCAACTTGTCATTGGGTTTGACTTGGATTGTATGTGGATTTTTTTGTGTTTATTAATTTTATTTTTGCCAGGCATTTAAAATCATTATCAGTCATTAATTTATCAATTATGGCTTCTGCATTTCAAATCATGCTGAGATATCTTCCCTACTCCAAGATTATAAAACATTTTGACCTTTTCTTCTGTAAATAATTTGTTTTTTAAAGTATATGTTTAAATTTTGTATCTAATTCTGGAACCGACTCCTGGGAAGGAGTGAGATAGAAATCCAAACTGCTTTTCCCCAAATCGTTTGTCCCCAATTCTATTTCCCCAGAAAGCCATTCTTTGCCAACTAAAGCCCACCTTTTAGCCTTGACCACAGGAGGGGGTCGGTTTCTAGACCCTGTCATCCCAGCTAGCCTGAACCCTGCTGACTTCTCTACTGGGTGTCCAGAGGCCCCGTCTCCCCTCAGGAAAGTCAAGAGAAAACTGTCTAAGAAGTAGTTGATGGCTTGCACGCCTTTTGTGTAATGCTAGTTCTGTTAGAAAGGGTTCTGAAAACTTAAGGCTTTAGGGACTCCTCTGCACCCCAGTGCTGACTTTGCTTGAGGCAGCAGCTTTTGTCAGGAGCCCCACACCCCTGCTTTTACCACCCCCCCCCTCCCCTACATGCCTGCCCAGTGAGCAGAAAGGATAAGCTAAGGCCAGGGGCTCCTCAGGCTGGCCTGGCTTGTGGGCTCTGCCCTTCTGCAGTGGGTGCCTCTGAGGGGCTCAGTTTGTGGCCTCTGGGGAACCATAAAGGGGCCTCAATGGGAGGGATGCCAGTGGTACCTTCCGGGATGCTCCCCTCTTCCTTTCAGTTGGTACAGCCCATGGGCCAGGCCGCCTGGGACAGGGGCCAACTTTCGGTTCTCCATTTTGTGGATTTCCCAGGACACATGTGTTCACAAGTGGCAGCGTTCTCCCCCTGGTCAGCAGGCGCCATGGCTCCCCAGAACCTCAGGTCCTCCCCTCGACACCTGGCCTGCCACACTTCACCTGACACCTGGCTCCTGAGTCCCAGAAGCAGATTTCTGGCTCTCTGTTAGCTCCTGGGTACGCCCTGACACCCAGAGACCCCAGGGGATACAGCCTGCCCAGGGGCTGTGAGGTTCTCGAGGGTGGGATCTGGGTTGTGCACAGGCCCCTCTCCCTGAGGAGTCCCTACTGGACTTCCTGTGGGCCCTGGAGTCCCAGCCCCCGAGGGCCAACCATCCATCTTCCCCTCCCTTCCTCTGGCAACCCTGCTTCACTGACCACCCATCAGACTGAGCTGGTGGGACCCACCCCTCTGGCTCTCCATGTGAACTGAGGGCCTCAGAGGTTCCAGAAGAGTGGCAGGGAGTTAAGTGTCCTCGGCCCCTGGTGGCTGTGGTTGACAAGCAGGGGCCTCGGGGAGGGTGCCACCTCTCAAGGCCCCCTGCACCCCCATCTCAGGCCTGGGTGTTCCCCAAGGCAGGCACTTGTCTGTTTGGTTCATGGTCAGGGTGCAGGGCCAGTCTGTTAACCATGGAATTCCATGAGGTGGGGGTGCCAGCCTAACGTCGGGTTCCCCCTTTCTTAATTTTTGAAGCTCCTGCTGGGGATCTTCACGTCAACAACCCTGGGGTGCTGGGGTTGCTGTCCCCACTTTGGGGGAGATGGCTCAGGCCAAGCTGCCCAGAGAAGCAGCCCCAGGGCTCAGACCTAGACTCTCTGCTGCTCTGACGGTCTCGGGACACAGGCATGCCCCGCTGCCAGACACCAGGGCCGGGGACACAGGTCAGAGCTACGTCTGTGTCCACAGCACTTGCTGGCGAGGTGAACGGGCCTGGCTTCGGTCATGGTCACAGCTGGGAGAAGCTGGGCTGGGTGCTCTCCAAAGCCTAGCAGAGTGCCACTCGACCTGCTGTGTTACAGAAGAGGGCTTGTCACCTCCATCAGAAGGTCAAGGGGAGGCCAGACCCACGGGTGACCCCCATTACAACTGCACATCTGAAAGGTACTCTGGGAGTAGATGCTTTTCAGGGAGGGTCCTGGGCCATCGAGGAGTAGGGGATAAGGAGCCCTGATCCTGCAGGCCAGATCCTATTCCCTCCCGCCTCCTAGAGAAGGGATATGAGGGCCCTGGGTCTCTCCCTGCAGCTGGGAAAGGGGCCTGGCGCCTTCCGTGGGGGAAGACAGCCACATGCCCACTGCCTGCCTAGGCCTGGCCAGGGGCCCACTGCACCTCCTCTTTTGTGTGACGACCCCTTGGACTGCAGTGAATAATCTGACACGTTAGAAATAAACACGGATGGATTACAGACAAGGCAAAACGGGCGTGAATCTTAAAAACACTCATCAAAGTACAGCAACCTCATCTTCAGGAGGGATGGGAGCTTTGGTCCTTTGAGAGCCACAAGAAGGACCCACACGGAGAGGCTGAAGGTCACACCCACATACACCTGGTGCCAGGCAGGTGGCAGAAATGGGTGCATCTGCCTGTCCAGTGTGCCGCTCTGAGAAGATGGACCCCACCCCTACTCCCCGCCATGTCCCCTTGTGTTTCTTGTGTCTCCTGGCCCCTGCAGAGGTGACCACTGTGGACATGCTGGCAGAGGCCACTGTGCACCAACAGGCTGCCAAGACAGGTGGAAACACGAAGAGTTCACAGCGTGAGGGGGCACGTGACTTCCAGTGAGCTGGAGCTCGTGGCTGACCCTGTCCGTATCCTGGGCCCCCATGGCCACGTGCTCCCTGATGCAGTGACAGACACTCAAGTTCATCTGTCCATTTTCCTTTTCTCCCATTACAACAGTGCAGCCATACACAGATATACTTGTTTCCTTAAGAATATTTCTGGGGGGACTTTCCTGCTGGTCCAGTGATTAGGCATGGGTTTGATACCTGGTTGATGAACTAAGATCCCACATGCTGTGGGGTACAGCCAAAAATCAAAACAAAAACAAAATGGAAGTGATACACGTGGATTATAAAAAAGTTGAACTATAGAGAAAGTACTATTAAAAAGTAAAGGCCAGGGTGGGAGACAGACCCAAGAGGGAGGGGATATGTGTATACATATGGCTGATTCACTTCCTTGTACAGCAGAAACTAACACATTGTAAAGCAACTGTACCCTAATTTAAAAAATAGTAAAGACTTCACTGTTTAAAAAAAAACAACTGTGGCCCTTCCAGCATGTCATACAGATACACACAGATACACATCTGTACCGCAGCCTTGATTCTGACCTGGACCTGTCAGGGAGCCCCTGTATGTTGCCTTCTCCTCCGCTTCTGTAACTTCCTGTGTCTGCCACCTGTGCAGCATGGTTCTGTGGGGCCCGCGGTCTGGTGAGAGACCCCTGTGAACCCCTTGGTCCCAGAAGGGAAGCCTGGAGATGGACCCCCGTTTATAGATCAGTAAACTGAGGTCTGGAGAAAGAGAGGACTGAGCACTCTGTGTCTGCCCAGACAGGACAGACGCTCCGCTGCCTCTTAGCTCTGCGTGTGGGCAGCCGCTCCAGGCCACTTCTGGATCCTCTCCCAGCCTTGACTTCTTCATCTATGAAATGGGGCTGACAACTCTTGAAGGGTAGTAGTGAGGACGGAGTGACAGAACTTAAGGTGCAAGTGAGCACACGGTCATCAGGCTCCACGGGTCACTCACATTCTCACATTCCCCTGGGCCCAGGGTGTGAATACAAACACTGCGGGTTGAGAGTGGGCCCCGCTGGGGCTTCCTGCCCGCAGAGTGGCTGGTAGATGAAAACCACAGCTCCAAGACCCTGATTCTCCCTGGGAGTGGATGCACATTTGAGGCTTGTCCAGTGCTGACCACTGCTCTGACATGGTCCACCTCCCGCATTGCCCATGGGGAGAAGGCCCCCCTCCGTTACTGCCCCACTTTCCTCTGGGTGCCCCCTTGAACAGCAGGCTCCAGTGGAGCCAGCTCTGGGATACTCCCCCAGCCCCTCCACGCATCAGGTTTGAGTCCCAGTTGCCTTGCCCTAGACTCTGGGCCCCTGGAGGGCAAGGCCACAGCGGGTGATGTTGCTCTGGGCCTGGTAAACATCACTGGAAGGAACTGACAAAGGGTCCCTGCCTCCTTCTTGCCCTGCTTCTTCCCCGCGTGCTGGAGTGACCCGGGGCCCATGGGGCAGCCTGCAGAGCACTTCCTGCCTTACCTGGACCTGGGAGAGGCTGGGCTCAGGGCCTGGGGACCACCTGTGGGCTGGGGTGCTGAGGCCCTGGAGGGCTGTGGAGATAGGGGAGGGTGAATGCCTGCCCGGGTGGTCCACCTGTTTGAATTTCAAAGGCATGGGAGGCGCAGGCCAGCAGGAATGCTGACCGCCAGTGCCCAGCGGGTGCTTACCTGGACAGTGGTTGTCCTGAGTGGGCTTCTCTGCTAGAGGAAGGGGCTGAGTGTCTCTGCAGCCTTTAGTCAAAGCTCCAGCAGGCCTCTCCCTGCCAGAGAGGGAGGTGCCACCAAGGATGGTCAGGCTTAAACCAGATGGACCCGAGGGACAGCGACAGGCCTGGGGACAAGGGTCTGAGCCAGGCTATATAAGCCACGGTGCGAGGGGGAGGGGGTGAGAATACTGCCCTGGGATGGGGGTCGGGCCCGAGTCCCGGGCTGCTGTCCAAACCCAGACCTGGGTGGGTCACTGAGAAGACTGGAACCCGTGACGGAAGGCCCCCTGGAGGTCGCTTCGGGCACTGCATCGTCCCGTGGCCAGCCTAGGAAGGGGCCGGGGCGTGGCTGCAATGGAGGGGACCACCCCATCGCCCCACTTCCGCCGCCCGCTGCTTTAGACCTGCGGGTTAGGCGGACCCCGGGCGTCTGCTTTCCCGCGTTACCGACGAAGTTAAACAATTTGGCCTGGACGTTCTCGGGGGCGAGGCCCCACTTTCCCTGTTCGCGCCCGAAAGCCAGCGCCAGGGAGCGAAGTTCCCGACCCCCGTATTCTGACAAGGCTGGGCACTCTTTCTCCCCAAAGCACCCCGAACCCTGCCCGCCCTTTGTGACCCTGGTCGTCCTAACTCCCAAATGGGGCGCAAAAAGAGAAACGAGCGCAAGCTCGCTCGACACAGCCAGGAGAGGAGTTCCTCCCTTCCCAGTCTAGCTGCGGGTCTACGAGAAAGGCGATAGGGTCCCCCATAAGAAAGGGCGAGGAAACGCAAGGGCGCGCGGTCCAGCAGGGCCACAAGTTGGGGAAGAGGAGAGGGGGAAGGGTCGCGCACGTGGCCGGGGGGCGGGGCTGGCCGCTTCCGCACCCCCACCGGGCCACGTGGGGAGCGGACCCCTCCCCCATCCCGACCTGGGGCGCGCCCTGGACCGGGTGGAAGCGTCCGGGGAAGGGGCGGGCCCCCGCCGGCCGCGCGCCTTAGCGCGCGGTGGGCGAGCCCGCGAGGAGGCGGGGCGCGCGCCGAGCAGGGAAGGACTCGCCCTAGGGGGCGGGCCCACCCAAGGAAGGAGGGGCGTGCCGGGATGGGGCGGGACTCGCTCCGGAGGCGGGACCCTACCAGGGACGGGCGGAGTTTCCTGGCGTGAGGAGGGGGTTCTCTGGGGGCGGACCGGAGGGAGCTACTGAGGGAAAGGCGCGCCAGAGGGAGCTGGCTCCTCAGCCTGCTGCCCGGCGTGGGGAAGGCGCGCTCGGGGAGGGAGGAGGGCGTACTGCGGGGCCAGAGTGGGCGCGACAGGGGGCGGTTCCTTCGGCCCGGGCTCCGCCCCCGGAGGCCTCGCGCGGAGGGCAGGGTGGTAGAGGGCGCGCCGGGCGGGGGGCGTGGCAGCGCGCCCCGAGGGGGCGTCCTCCAGGCGGGGCGGGCCGCGGCCGCCCCCGCGGGCTCCGGTGCGTCAGGGCGCGTCAGGCGGGGCGGGGCGGGCAGAGCGCGGGCGGCGGCGGCGGCGGCGCGCGCCGGCCTCCTCCTCCTCCTCCCGCACTCGAGCAGCCGCCACCGGCCGGACGGGCGCCGCTCCTGCCTCCGCTCCGCCCGCTCGGCCGCGCCGCTCGCCCCTGCTTGGCATGTCGGCAGCCGTGGCGTGCGTGGATTACTTCGCCGCCGACGTGCTCATGGCCATCTCCTCGGGTGCCGTGGTGCACCGCGGGCGGCCGGGCCCCGAGGGCGCGGGCCCAGCCACCGGCCTGGATGTGCGCGCGCCGCGCCGCGAGGCCGCCCCGCCTGGACCCCCTGGGCCGCCGCCGCCGGCCCCCGCTGTCCTAGGCCCAGGCCCCGGCGCCGCCGCCGCCGCACCCCACCTGCTGGCCGCCAGCATCCTGGCCGACCTGCGCGGTGGGCCCAGCGCCGCTCCGGGGGGCGCCTCGCCCGCCTCCTCTTCTTCGGCCGCCTCGTCCCCGTCCTCTGGCCGCGCCCCCGGCGCCGCGCCCGCCGCCGCCAAGAGCCACCGCTGCCCCTTCCCGGGCTGCGCTAAGGCGTACTACAAGTCCTCCCACCTCAAGTCGCACCTGCGGACGCACACAGGTGAGCCCGATCGCGAGCCGGACCCGCGCGGGGGCGGTCTCCCGCGCCCCCTCCCCCGCCGGGACCCCGAAACTGCGTGGCGCGTCGGGGGCGGGGAGGGGGGCGCGCCCGGGCAGCCGCCGCGCCGGCCGGGAGGGCGGGGCCTCGGTGGGTGGGGCGCGCGCGGGGGGCGTGGCGGCCACGCGGTCGGGTGGCGAGCGGATGGCGGGCGCGGAGGCCGCCGCAGGAGCTCGCCGCGTGCCGGTTGCTGCGGGATCCGCGGGCGGGATCGGGGCTCCTGGGTAGTCCCCTTCGCCTTCGGCCTGGTTTCTCTTTTGTTTTCCGTTGGTTTCGGATCGGGGCGGTGGGCAACGTGGTCGAAGCGCTCAGTTCTGAGGTTCTCGTCTCCTCCCCTGCCTTGGTTTCCTTATCTGTAGAAAGGCAGCAGGCACCGTGGCGCTGTCTCCGAGGTGGTCGCGAGGATTCACCCCGGAGAGCGGCCGAGCGCCTGGTGCTCGGCGAGGTTGGGGGATGCCCGGCACGTTTTTTCTGTCCTTTGCTGTGTTTTAGTAAGGCGGAAGGCGGGGCTGGTAGTGCGGGTTAGGGTTTGAGCCTCGGGAGGAGGGGGATCCCTGAGGGCGTCATGTTATCCCCCTGTTTCCCAGCGTACTGGATTCCTCCCACCTGCTCCGGGATCCGAGAAGGCTTGGTGGCGGGGGAGGGCTCCGCGATACTGTCACGTCTCACAGCCCAGCCCGGCGGCAGGGGGCTCTGGCCACCCTTTCACTCGGGCACCCCCTCTTTTTCCTCTTGCGGTTCCTTCCAGTTCTCCCTATGAAGTCCCACCTTCAACCCTGAGAATTTTTTCTTGAGCTGGGGGCCAGGGGATGGTGGTCACCAGCCTGAGTTTGACCATTGGAGGTGATCCTTCGGTTGGGAAGGGCAGGGAAGCTGGGTGGGCGTGGGCTTGGACTCGGTGGTTCTGCCACTTTCTAGCACAAGACCTCCTCTTCTGGGTGGGTTTTTTGTCTGTATAAAGGGCTCTCTGACGCCTTCTCCTGAGGGTCCTTACGTGGGTCACGTCAGGGCACATGGACATGGTTCAGTGGACATGCTCCCCTTGTAGGGACACGTGGAGGGCCGAGGTGGGGCTGGCCCTGGAATTGTGGCAGAGACAGGGATGGTGTGACCCCTGAAAGCGGCTCAGACCCCCGGTGCCTTGGTTTTTTTCCCGCACTCTGTCCTGCTCTCTAGGTCTGGTGAAGGGTGGGGGGGGCAGGCCACCTCCCATTGTGGCTCCCCAGGGACACTTCCCCAGGGTTTGCTGGGGTTTTAAGGACCTCCGTGAGTCCCTAGGCAGTGTTGACTGCCCCCTACGCCCGTGGAGGAGAAAGGACTCATTGTCCAGTGCCTGTGTGTATGTCAGTGTTGCCATTCCTGGCTTTAAAGAGAAACTGAGACCCAGGAGACCGAGTCGGGGTGTTCCAGTGATGGGTGGGGGAGGGCAGGGAGCCATTCCTCCATTCCTTGCTCCCTTGATAATAACTGTGCTGGGCACTGGGGGGCACCTGGGTACTGAGAGTCAAAGTCCTGCACCCAGGCTCCCTTGGTTCCAGCTTTGGATGCTTTGGGGTACCTTCGTGCTTAATGATGGCTAATGCAGCATCTTTCTGGCACTCAGGACCACCAGACTCTACCTTACCAAAACCCTCTGTATCAAGGCCTTTTGGCTTTTCCAGCCCCCAGGGGTGGGGAAGTCATACCTGTCTTAGGTCTGTATGATAGAGTGGTGTTGCCCACTGCCAGGGGCAAGCCTGGGGACAGATCTGATGAACAGACTTAATTAGATGCTGGCTGTCTGCTGCAGGAGCCATTGTGCCCCAAGGGTCTTTGGGAGGGGGTCCTGTCCCACCCATCACTGCCTGACAGCAGCTCTTCTCTCTGTAGAGAGAACTCCCTTCCTGGTCTGGCCCCATTTTACAGATGAGCAAGCAGGCCCAGCAGGAGCCATCATCGTCTCTGCTCCATTTGGCACAGAGGGTTGGGGTGGGGAGATGTGGAGGGGTGATGGGGTCTTCCTTGGGGCCACACAGCTGCAGGGGAGCAGCTGGGAGCGGGGATGGCTGGCCTCTAGTCCCCTGGGTCTGCCCTGCAGTCACTGGCCTACAATGAGCTCCCCTGCTTCCGCGTGGGGCAGGGAAAGACTTGGAAGCTGCAGGAGATGTTGACGCGGTTGCCATGGATACCGAGATGGAGAGGGAGGGAGGTGGGGCGGGGGCGGAGGCGAGCTGGCAGTCTACTCCTTGCTCTCCCCACCTCCCTCATCTACCACTGTTTTCCTGCCTCAGAGCCCCCAATGCCCAGCACCTCCTGGGGGGCTCAGGCCCCTCCCCACAAGGAGCTCAGATCTGGAGTGGGGGAGACTGTTAGTCTTTGGCACTGCTCACTCTTAGACCGGGTCATTCTCTGTCCGGCATCCTGGCCACTGTAGGGTGTTGAGCAGCCTCCCTGGCCCCCACCTGGGGCACCTTCAGTTGTGACAATAACAGATGTCCTCAGACAGCACACACTGTCCCCTGGGGCTTGCGGGATCTCTCCTGTAGAGACCCCTGTCTGGTTACGCCTGAGAAAGAGTAGCTGAATGTTGATTGTGTGTGAGAGGGGCACTGCGGGGATGACCCGATCCCTGTCCCCCGGGACCCCTGGAACGTTGTAGGGGGCGGTGACAGCAGTGGTGATGGAGAAGCCTTCCTGGAGGAAGCAGCTTCTCTGGCGGATGCTGTGGGTTGATTGCAGCCTGGAAAGGCGTGTCTCAGGAGAAGGGCAGCACCGTGGCTGCAGGGGGTGGAGGCAGGGGCCCTGGGGGGTGGGCTGGGAGGCTAGGCTCTGGTGGAAGGTGGGGAGGGGGCCGAGCAGGTGAGCAGTCTGGTTAATCCCCAGGGCAGGGTGGGGGTGGGTGGGGAAGCAGGCCGGCTTTGCAGAGGAAAATCCGTTTATGAGGACGGGATTAGGGTCCAGGAGAGGGGTTGAGGAGGGGGGCTGTGGTGTGGGAGGCCAAGAGAAGCCCCGTGACACTGGGGACAAGAAGTGGCTAGGGGAACCCCTGTGTGCTGACCCGGGGGCGGGGGTGGGGGTGCACGTGGGGGTATTTTTTGCTGAACAGGCCCCCAGGAGGGGAGGCAGATGGGGAAACTGAGGCAGCAGCGGGCATGGGGGCTATGTATGGAGGCAGATCCCACCTCTACTCCTTGCAGAGCCATGAGTGCCCCTAGGGCCAGGTGGGGCTCAGAAGACTACTGGTTATCTGGGGGGCCAGAGTGTGGCAATGCCGAGGTGGGGTGGGGGGTGTGAGTGCCCAGGACTGCCTCCCCATCTAGCCCCCTTCTCTTGCAGTAGTGCAGTGAGCAGCTGGGGGCTGGGGAAAGGTGCCCCAACATTTTTTGGGGGTGGAGAGGGTGCCCCAACATTGTGGAGGCGATAACCACCCCCCACCCAGGCTCCCTGATAAAGGTGGCCCAGATGGCCCGGGAGTGGGCATATGATACCAGCCTGAGGAGCCGGCCTCCCAGAGAGGGAGGGAGCCACCCTCGCCCAGTCCTATTTCCAGAACAGCGGGGCTTCGGAACACACATGCTCTGGGGCCTGAGAGGGCCATGACCCCTCAGCCCTAGGCACTGAGAGGGCCACCAGCCCCCACGCTGAAGACCCCAGTCTGGGTGGGGGATGTGGTAAAGCCGGGGCTGCCTGGGTTCCCAGGGAGGGAGGCAGGGTGTGAGGCAGCAGGGGGTCCACCTTTTAACTAAACAGGGCTGGGGTGGGGGGTGGAGTGGCTCCTACCTGGGGGTTGGGGGGTAAACCAGATGATGCACCAGCACACTTGGCAGCTGGTTAGCTGCTGCTGGAGCCAGCCACTCCAGCGTCATTCTGTCTACTCAGGCCCTGTAGACTCTGCACATGTGTATGATGCACCCTCAGGGGGCCAGGCTTGCGCCCTCAGCTTTAGGGTTGGCTGGGGGCAGAGATCACATCCAGGAGAGACTGAGCTCCAGCATAGGAAAGCTGAGAACGGAGACAGTGGAGGGGATACGCTAGGAGAGTGTGCTCTGAAGGGTAGAGCAGACATGCGATGGAGGAAGGGACAGAGGTTCCAGCAGGAATCAGGGGTGTGAGAAGCATCCAGGCTCCAGTAAAGACTTCAGCCTGGACCCTGAGCCCAAGAGCAGAGCACTGAGTGGGCGGCTCCGACACGGGCCGCACCAGTCCAAGCCAGCTAGGGCCTGGAGACAAGGAGGTTTGGAGATATTTTGTTTGAAGGGGGCTCTGATGGGATTTGTTGCCAGGTACCACCTGGGAAGGTGAGAACCTGGGAGATCTCTGCCTAATAAGCTTTTGGTGCAACAGGCAGAGCAATTGAAATGGAAAACCTGTAGGAGGAGTGGGGACTGGGAGGGAGGGAGGTGGGCAGTCTTGGGTTGGGGGAAGGGGGCTAACATCTGGCAGGTATTTAAGATCACAGAGTGGATCCTCATGCCTGCTGGTCCTTGTAAAGCCTTCAGGATGGCCAGCACACAGGGGCCCTGGGCCCGGGTCTCCAGACTTCACCATCAATTTTCCATTCTTTTGGCTGCATCTCTGTACTGCCCTTTGGGTTCTTTGTGGCCTGTTCAGCCCCATCTCCTTCGGGAAGCTTCCCTGCTTCCGGCCCCCCACCCTGCCACCTGCTGCAGCCCCAGCTTTCTCCAGCTGTCCTGGGATGCTGCCTTACCTGAGCCCTGCCCCCGGTGCAGTCCACCTGGCAGGTGGGCATTTGTGCAAGGGTTGGCTGTGGGCTGCACCTTCCCCTCCTTAGATTAGAGATGACCTCCGGAGGTCACGGAGAAGGCTAGCTGTCGGACCCTTGGCCTCCAGCCTGGGGAGGTGGGGCACTGGCTTCCCGGCCCCACCCCACGCCCTCTTCAAAGGCGGAGCAGGCTGAGCCAGGCCTGGCGCACGGTCGCCCGGACCTCCTGGCCTTCATTTTCTGGCTGTCCTGAGTTCACCCCAAAGCCCAGCCCAAGTCAGAGGGTCAAGTCCACCGCAGCCCCACCCACCGCATCCTTCTCCAGCGCCCAGGTAGACTCTGGAGACAGGCGGCAGGCCAGGTGCAGCCAGGCTCTGAGCCTCCGAATATTACAACACGCCCACCCCCCACCTCCCTTTCCACCCCCGCCAGTGGACTGAGAGGGTGACAGGACATGGCATCCTGCAGGCATTCGCCTAACGTTGTGGGGGCGGGAAGCCTGCGCTCCGGGACGGCCACCCACGTGTGCACGTGCTCCGCACTCCCGGGCCACCCGGCGTGGGGCGGGGCTGGCAGCCGTCCAGCCGGCGGGGCGACCCCAGGCCCCGGCTGGAGCGGCACCACGTGAGCAGGGCCGGCTGGGCCTGCGGCTGTCCTTGCGGCCGCCGAGATACGTGCGGCAGCTGTGTTCCCGGCGGCTGCGTGCGTTCAGCCCCTACGGGCCCCGGCACCGCTCTTGCAACCTGCCGGTGGTGGTGAAGGAGAGCTGCGGGGCGGAGGGAGGGAGAGAAGGGTGGGAGGCGGGACCAGCCCCGTTGCCCTAAATGGGGAAGTGAGCCAACCCGAGCGGGAGGGCCCTTTCCCCCGCCACCGGCACCACCTGCCCCTCCAGCCCCTCCGCTCCTCCCCGCCTGCGCCTTGCAAGATGGCGACAGGGCCGCATGCCCCACGGAGGGGCGTCCCGCCTCCGCCCCCGCCACTGTCTGCCTGGAAGCCAGCAGCCCCGCCCCTATCGCCCCCTCCCCCAGACTTCGGCGCTCGGAACCTGTCGGTTCCAAGTAGGGTGGGGGGTCCTTTCCCGCGCTGTTTTGAGCCCCGTGATTCCGTTGAGGAGGTCCCCGCCCGGACCCCTTCCCCAGCTGCTGTGGACTTTGCCTTCTGGATTGTTCCAGGGGAGGCGAATGGTGGTGAGGGACAGCCTCGGGGATTTGGGGCCACCTGTGGTCTTGGGGACAGTTGCTCTCCCTCCAGCAGCACGGTTGTGGCCCGTGTAACTCTCCTCCCCCAGGGAGGTGGCACCAGCACTTCTGGGTTCGCAGCCTCCTGGGGCCTGCCCTCCCCCAGCTGCAAGCATAACCGACAGGTATCCCACAAGAAATCTTCTGGGGGGAGTTTCTACTAGGACCCTTTCGTGCCGTGCTGGGGGTGTCCCGAGTCTGGCCAGGAGGAACGATGTGGGAGGGGAGGTTTTACTGGGCCTCCAGGGCCGCGGGTGATAGTAGGAGCCTCTCTGAAGTCTACTGGTGCCCCTCTGCGGTTCCTCCCTCCTAGCCTTTCTCCCTAGGCAGGCCTTGCTTCCAGAGCGGAGATGTCACTGGGTCACCCTGAGATTCCAGCCCTCCCCCACTCCCTCACGGCTGCGGCTCTGTCCCATGGCCCCTGCCGCTGGTTCCTGGTCATCTCTGCCAGGGATCAGAGAAGAGCCCCTTCAGGTCTCTTCTCTGATCCCTGGCAGAGGACACCCTTCAAGTCTGTCTCCCTCGCCACCTCCTCCCAGTGGGCGTGTGCAGGGTCAGCCTGGGTCACCAAAGTCCCCAGGGCCTGGTGTGGGCCTCCCAGTGTGTAACCTACCCTAACCCCACTGTGGCTTCCCCTCTTTTGTCCCCCAGCTGGCGTCCCCCCTTCCTCTTCTGGGTTCCATTCTATGCCGCGAGGGGAGACCCTGCCCACATATCCGCATCTGTTCTCCCCAACATACCCCGCAAAACCCCACCGCATTGGGCACACAACGTCTGGGGGGTTCCAGGGTCCCAGGTACCCCGCGCTGGGTCCCGGAGCGTGCAAACTCTGGGAAGCTCACCGCCCCTAGGACGGGCGTGGCGGGGGTCCCCCCGAGTCGGCTGGGGACATGCTGACGATACGCGGTTGAGAGGGGATCGGGCGGCACTGTCGTAGGGCGGAGACCCCCATGGGATGGGCGGGTGGGGACAGGCGGGCGGGGATGGCGGCGGCCGCCGGGGCAGGATGGGCGAGGCCGGCCTGGCGGTGGGAGGGGTCTGCGAAGGAAGTTGCCGGTGGCGGCCCGCCCCTCCCCTAGCCTTCTGCTCTGCGGGGGCGGGACAAGTCCTGGGCTGCCTCGGGCTCCGCCCCTTCCCGCGCCCGAACCCAGGGGCAATCCCCGCCGCGCCTTCTGACCCTTTCCACCCTGCTAGCGCGGCGGGGGGTTGGGGGTGTCCCTTCACATGTTCCTCTGCTCGTAGAGGGCCACAAGGGTCAGTGGTGGCGTCAGGCACGGGAAACCGCCCAGATGATGCCCGGCACCTGCGCCCCTGGTGGTCATTTCCCAGAGGAAGGGGCTTAGCTGGGATCGCCAGCACCTGGGAGCCCTCGGAATGCCCCACAGGAAAGGTAGAAGGGAGTTTCGCGGGGGCGGGGACAGCAGGAACTGTTGCCTTAAGATCGGAGCGGTCACGTGTGTGGCAAGTACATTGGGAGACACATGTCACCGAGGTGACGCCGTCTTAGGGGTAGGGGTAGGCGGACAGGCCTGGGAGAACCAGGTCTCTGTAGGTTTTCCTTTCAACTCGTGGCAGCTGCTCCCAGTCTGTAATTACCATTTCTCTGTAGGTTTTCCTTTCAACTCGTGGCAGCTGCTCCCAGTCTGTAATTACCATTGTGCTCAGACTCTTTGCGAACCCATGGACTGTAGCCCACCAGGCTCCTCTGTCTATGGGATTCTTCAGGCAGGAATACTGGAGTGGGTTGCCGTGTCCTCCAAGGGGAATCTTCCTGACCCAGGGATCGAACTGTCTTCTGCATTGGCAGGCAGATTCTTTCACTGGCGCCACCTGGAAAAGCTAGTAATTACCATTAGTCGTAAGAAATAGACTAGGGGATATTCACAGTGTTCGGGAAATGAGTTGGGGTCATTTTCTTCATACATTTACACGTTTTAAATTCACACCCAGAATTCAGCCTCTCGAACGAGTTTTGCGGGGGAAGTGGGGATGAGACAAATGACCAGCACCCTTTGAGATCTGATGGAACGGCCTTCTCTCTCCCCACACACTGACCACTGTCTGTTTTCCACGCAGGTGAGCGCCCCTTCGCTTGCGACTGGCCGGGATGCGACAAGAAGTTCGCACGCTCTGACGAGCTGGCCCGCCACCACCGGACGCACACCGGCGAGAAGCGCTTCCCCTGCCCGCTCTGCTCCAAGCGCTTCACCCGCAGCGACCACCTGACCAAGCACGCGCGTCGCCACCCCGGCTTCCGCCCGGAACTTCTCCGGCGCCAGGGCACCCGCAGCACCTCGCCCAGCGACTCGCTGCCCTGCAGCCTGGCGGGCAGCCCTGCGCCCAGCCCAGTGCCCAGCCCGGCCCCAGTCGGCCTGTAGAGCCCTGTTCCAGCCGCCCTGAGTGCACCCCCGCTGGGCCTGGGCATGGAGCACCAGCAACCCGCCTGCTGTCCCGGGCCCTGGTGGGGCTCGGATTGACTGCCAGACCAGCCCCTTCCAGTGTCCCCCTGAGGGCCCCCCCGAGTTGCCCCTGCCCCCTCGAGAAAACCAGGAGGGGGCCTGAGACTGGACCGGGGTCATCTGGGCCTTGGAGGTTGCTCTCCGGGAGGAGCATGGCCCCGTGTCTGTACATAGCCATGATGTTAACTCTCTTCCCAGCTGTTGAACAGGGACCCTAGGTGGGGGGCCAGAAGGCATCCCTTCTCCCTCACCACCTCCCTGCTTTGGGTGGCATGTGGGCCTTGGGGGGAGGTGCCCCCAGGAAAGGCACCCCCTAACCAGCGTTCAGACCTGGCCCCCAGGCCCCTCTCTCCAGGTTGGGATGAAGTGTGCAGAGCCATAGGTGAACTAGGGGTTACCGCGTGGGCTGCCTCTTGTCCCCCCATACCCCGCCCCGGGAGCCCTTCACCCCATCGAAAGCCATTGGAGATGTTCAGGGAAACAGGGTGCGGCCTGGCCGCCCCATTCGGGTACTCAATCTCAGGTGTCCACACTGGCCCACTGCCGAGGGAGGGGCCCCTCAGCTCCCCAGCCGCCGGGGCGGGGTGGGGGTGGGGGAAGTGGTAGGGTCTCTACAAGGGGTCCTGATTTGCTTCTGAGACTTGGGATAGGGAGGGAGAGAAATAGGGGTTCTTCCAAAGAGCAATTAGACTCACTTGGGGGGTGGATATCACGGGATATGAGTAAATGCAGGCTTATTTATTGTTCTCTGTCTGCTGGAGTTGGGGCTGCACTGCCCCTCGCTGGGTGGGTGTGCGATTGTGTGAGTGAGAGACTGGGAGAAGCTGGTGCCATCGCCGGCCTCCCTCCTGCAGGGGAAGAGTCCCCGACACTGGCCTTGAGCAGTATCATGTGACAATCAGTCCCTCCTATTTGGACCAGAACAGCCTTTGGGCCAAATGGACCCCTTCCCAGCACTGCGGATGGGGGCGAAGAGGCCCTGGGCCCTGGCTCCATCCTGCCCTCCTGGTGGTGGCAGCAGGGTGGCCCCTGGACCCGCGGTTGAGGCCCCACCCACGGGGGCGGGAAGTATAGCTCGATTTTTTTTGGACCGGGTAGAATATTTTTTCAGGCTCCAATCCCTTCCTTGATCTGGGCCCCTGTGGGTGGTCTGTTGTCCTCAGGGGTTGTGGGTGTGGGGGGAGGATCTTCGTGGTCTGAATTTAGGGTAGGGGAGGGATAAATGCCACATCCCCTCCTGGGGTTCTCCCACTGTGGCTGAGGTTGGATTTCATTTTGGAGAGAGACTGAAGACCCCGGCCTTGGAATGGGAAGGGACCCAGGCTCCCTGTCCCTTACCGTGAAAAGGCCTATTGCATAGCCTTTGGCTGCAGATCTGTGGCACCCTCCCAACCTGTTCCAGAAACTTCCTGTCTCCCAGTAGGGGGCTGGGGCGTTTGGACGGCACTAGTGTGGACCCAAACCGGCCCTGGCAGGATCCAGGGGCAGCGCCTAGGGTCCCGGGGAGGGGGCTGCGCCATGGTGAGATGCCTTAGCCCTAGCCCGGGGTGGGGAGGGAAGTGGGGAGGGGTGGGGCGGGCCTAACCTTGTTTCCCTTTGTGTCCATCTGGATGCCCCTCCCCATATTGTCCCAGCGCTGGCCGGTGCTTGTCCACAGGAGGTGGACTGTGGTCTGAGGACCCAGGGAGCTGAGAACTTGCCCCTCCGCCCCTCCCCAGTGTCCGGGGGCCTGAAGGGACCGGTGTTCACCTGGACCTGGTTCCAGCCATTTAACTGTGGCCTCTAGAGGTGGGTGGACGGGGAGGGCCCCAAGGGACTTTGCTTTCGGGTGACTCCCTCCCCCCTGTCCTGCCTGGCCTCATCCTGGTATTTAATTAAACAAGTCTTTTTTAAACCCGATTCCGGAGACTGTGTGGTTTTTCTCTTCGCCGGTTCAAGGTGGTGGGCCTCCTGGGACTCTGTCCCGCTTGCCAATGTGGGTCCTCAGCCTCCTCTTGCGGGAACTGAGCCAGTGGGCTGGTGAATCCGCGGACCTGCAGGCGGTCTTGGCAACGCCCCTTAGCCCTAAAGCCGGAGGAGGGGGCTGCCCTCTTCAGCTTGCGCTGCAGACCAGAGGCACCCACACCTCGGGCATCTGAGCCCCCGGCCCGCCTTCCAGCTTCGTTACCCGGCAACTGAGGCACGGTGACATGGCGTCCGGGGGCGTCTGCTGCCCGCCCCTCTCCGGCGCCGCGGGCGCGGGGATCCCGCACTTCTCTACACTGCTCTACAGGGTTCCTCCCGAGTGTACCCCGCAGCACTCCTGTGTCCAGTCGTCTGGCCGCTCCTGTATTGTATGCCTGCTGTATGCCGGCTCCCAAATGGAAGGGAGAGGAAGGAGCGTTGGGAAATTGGTGAGAGTTCTGATCCCCTTCTTAGGAAAAGTGCACCCCAGATTACAGCCATCTCTAGAGCCCGGAAGGACAGTGGGGCTGTGGTGACACGCAGCGCAGACACTTCCCAAGGGTTTTGCTACTTCCCGCCCTCGAGAAGGTGGCAGCCCCGCCATCTGGTGGTCGCCCACGGCATTGCAATACCGACACCGTTAATTCCCCTCCGCAGGGTCCTGCCCTTGGGGCCGCCAAGGTCGCTCCAATCTAGACACGTGGCCCTCGTCTTACCCTCTGGAACCCCCTCCCTCCTTGCTCTCTTTCTTAATGGAATATGGCCCGAAAGCTCGCAGATGTCCCTCCCCGGACCCCTGTCCCACTCCAGCTCTGGCAGACTTCTCTGCTCCTTTGCGGCAGGGTTCCTGGAATGCTAGGTCCGCAAGCTCAGAGCCCCCTTAAATCTCTCTTGCATGCACTCTCCGTGTCCCGGAATCACCAGGAGGATTTCTGCCTCCTAGACGCTCCATTGGCAGGTGATCTCGGGGACCCTTAGCCCCCCTCCCCAGGTTCAGGTCCCCCTGTGCAAAGACAACCCCTGGTTCATGCCAGCCTCACCCTCAACTTCGGGCCCAGTATGTTCTTACCCCTCCCCCACTGCATATTCATCTTTCCAAGCATGCAAAATCTTTGGGGTCGTCCTTGACTCCCAGCTTTGGCTGACCATCCACATCTAGTACCTCCAGAAATCTCCCTGGAGCTCTACCTTCAAACATATCCAGAGTCCCCCCATTTCTCCCCTCTCTTTTGCCTCCACCTTCCCACATCAATGGCTCACCTGAACCAGTCCAGCCTCCCCCTGCTTGGTGCACCCACAGCCGCCCACAATAGCCACCAGGGGAGCGCCCGTGAGCACCTGAGTCAGGTTTCCTTTCTCTGCGCACAGCCCCCAGGGCTCCCACCTCCCTTGGGTAAAAGTCCAAGTCTTCCCCTAGGCTCTCAAGGCCCTGTATGACCTGCCTGGTTCCCCTCCCTGCTCTCCCCTCCTCCCTCACTCTTTCTGCTCCAACACCGGCCTCCTCACCACGGTCGCTCTGATAAGCTTGATGCAGTCCCCCTGGGCCTTTGCCCATACAATGCCCTCTGCCTGGAATGCCTTTCCACCAGATGTCTGCTCAGTGACCCCATTTCCTTCTTCAGAACTGCTCAAAGCCCACCTTTCCCATAGGACCACATGGACCACTCCCTTTTCCCACCCCCCTACTGTAAAGGAAATCAGTCCTGAATATTCACTGGAAGGACTGATGCTGAAGCTGAAACTCCAATACTTTGGCCACCTGATTCGAAGAACTGACTCATTGGAAAAGACCCTGATGCTGGGAAAGATTGAAGGCAGGAGGAGAAGGGGACGACAGAGGATGAGATGGTTGAATGGCATCATCAACCAGACGGAAATGAGTTTGAGCAAGCTTCGAGAGTTGGTGATGGACAGGGAAGCCTGGCGTGCTGCAGTCCATGGGGTCACAAAGAGCCGAACACAACTGAGAGACTGAACTTCCTACTCCGTTCTACTCCCCCCACCCCATAGCACTTTTCACCTTGTACTTGTGATATCTCACTTACTGATTTCCTGTTGTCTGTCCACATGTAGACACTACCTCCACCAGGGTGAGGATATTTGCTTTGTTCAGGAGCCCACCCCACTGTTGGCAGTGGAGGAGAGACAACGAGAGATCCCGGGGGGTGAGGGGGTCTCAAGCCTCTGTGTCTGCAGGGCCAGGTGCTGAGGTAGGGACAAAAGTGGGCTATAAGTGGGAGGTGACCTAAAAAGACTATCCCCTGCTCAGGGGGATCCTTGGTAATTGCCAGATGGTGGACAGCCTGGAAATTGTAGTTTTTCTTGCAACATTTCCCCCAATTTTTTTTTTCCTGGCTGCACCGTGCAGCCATTTGGGATCTTAGTTCCCTGACCAGGGATCAAACTCATGCCTCTGCATTGAGAGCGCAGTCTTAACCACTAGACCGCCAGCGAAGTCCTCTCACAACTTTTTAAACGGGCAACAAACACATTTACACCATTTGAAAAACTAGTACTGAAACAAAACTGGTGCTCACATACCTATATATGCATGTTCACAGTAGCACAATTCACCAAAGGCAAAAACCAGAAACCACTGAAATTTCCATCATCTGGTAACTGGATAAAATACTTTGGGGCATGGCCTTGGTATACAGTAGGTGCTCAAATATTAGGTAGACCGATGAATGAATCGGAACAGGTCTCCTCTGGTGTACCTGGATATTTAACTGCCGCAAGTGTTCAGGTGGGAGAAATGAAGCACTTACCGCGAGTCAACCCGGGCGGAGTTGAGTTTCACAGCCTGAACTGGGTGGGTAACTCAGGTGCCGTTGAGATGCATATGCAGAACTCCAATAGACCACCAGAGGGCGCCTTAGGAAGACAAGCTAAAAAAACGCAAATTGAATGCAAATAAGCCGTAGAGGGGCAGTGAGGAGCTTTTTTTTTTTTTTGGATCAGGCGCGCCTTGGACAGCCCTGGCGCCGCAGGGGCCTGGGGCTCAAGATGGCGCTGCTGCTGGTAGAGGACCCGGCGGAGGCGCCAGCGAGGCGCTCTGAGGCCTCAGACAGGGCAGCCTGTGTCCTCTATCCCTCCCTTGGGGGCCATCTGTCTCAGACCAGGGGCCTGCGCTCCGTCTCGGTCCCGCGGGAGCAGGCATTTCTGATCAGGCGCACTTCGGGCAGCCGCTCCCGGGGTCCCTTGCGGCAGCATCCCGGGGGCCTCCGGGGACCTCGGAGCAAGATGGCGGCGGCGGCGGGGTCCGTGAGGCGCGGGCGGCGGCGACCGCGGCGTCAGTGAGGGGGCCCGGGGGCCCGGCGGCTCCGGGCCGGGGCGCCGCCGCGGGACGGACCATGCTACGCTCCACCGGCTTCTTCCGGGCCATCGACTGCCCCTATTGGGCTGGGGCGCCCGGGGGACCCTGCCGGCGGCCCTACTGCCACTTCCGGCACCGCGGGGCCCGGGGCCCGGGCGCGCCCGGCGAAGGTGGAGCGGTGTCCCCCGCAGCAGGTAATGTCTGCCTGCCCGCTCCGAGTTCGGTTCCCCGTCGAGGGTTGGACCCCAACGCCCAGGCTTCCTCGGTTTCCCGTTCCCCGCTCAGCTCTCTCCCTATACACTCGCGAGCGACGTCCCTCCAAGCCGGGGTCACCCACCCCAGAGCCCAGTGCCGGTCTCGGGTCCTCTATGCCCGCGTTTTCGCGACTGTAAAACTTAAACGAGAGGACCTGCCCTCCTAGTGGTGTCGCGAGCGTGAAGCGAGTGGGGGTCGGGAAAAGAGCGCGGCCAGCACTGGTCAACAGGCTCGGGACTCCTGCTGGGGGAACCGTTCCCGCCCCCTCCCCGGCCCGGGGTGTTGGTTGCAGCCATTGTTTACTTCCGCGCTCGTTCCTCCGCCGCACCTCTGCTCGTGGCCGCCCCTGTTGACAACAGCGGAGTCGAGAGGGTCTTGTTTAGGAGCTCACCGACTGGGTGTCGAGCCCTGTGTGTCATACTAGGGTCAGGGAGGGAGTCAAACCTGATTGATTGCGTGTGTGTGTGTGTTGGGATGGGGGCAGACTTCCGAGAGGACGTTCAGAGGCTGCGCGTCTCTCTGCGTGGTGATTGTCAATGTCACAGAGTTCAGGTGAGAGCTGCCAGGAGGCAGGCACTGTTTCTCTTAGGAGCTGTAGGCTTTGAGCAGAGACATGAAGAACGGGGGTAAAAAGAGGGGCATCACAAGGAAAGGTCCACAGGGAGGATGTGTGTCGTTCCTTTCAGGGGAATTCAGGCTCCGGTTGTAGCCCCTGTTCTCGGGGACTGGCTCCCTCTTTCCATCAGACCCAGATTGCCTTGTTCAGTTATTCTCTCTGCTTAAGACACAGATCTTCATCTCAGAGCTTTTTTACTTGAGAAGCACCCTTGCTAGTATGAAGGCCTGTTTCCCCCACCCCCTAAAAGGAGAAGAAAAGAATTGTCTCAAATTTCCACCCTAAATTTTTCTTGGTCCATTGGCCTTGCATCAGCCGCCCACATGCCATCGTTCAAGGTCAGGCTGCACACCTGGGTGGGACACCGGCCTGGCTCTTGGAAACTTTCCCTCAAGGAAGGAAGATAGCTGTGCCCACAGGTGCCTGAGCTTTAGGCCTGAGTGTGGGACGCTCCTTGGGGGCCACCCTGCCCCGGTGCACTTTCTCGCTCCATCTTTTGACGTGCTGGTGCGGTCTGCATGATGTTCTGTAAAGAGCCCCTGATGTCTAGGGGCAGGCCGGCTCCCTCAGACCCTGGGCAGTGACTCGTCTGCAGGCCCACAGGTTGACTTCCAGCCGTCTGAGAGCGCTGATTTATCTCTTGTGTGTTCTTCCAAGTTCATTGGTCTCTTGATGTCTTCCTGCATCACAAATGGCCAGTTTCCCAAAGTGTCATTTTTGAGAACCGTTGGTGATGTGGTCCTGTCTGCTTCGCTTTCCCGCAGGAAAAAGTGCAGCTGCCTACCCCTGACCCCAGTGTGTCTACATTTTCCTTTTGCAGGTGAGAACAAGCAGTCCTCTTCTCCTCTCCTCTCGTGGGGCGGGTGGGGCTCTTCCTGCAGCTCAGCCTCCGTCTTGCTGTGGGACCTCTTTGATGCTGTTTCCTCCTCTTTGACGGGTTCAGGTGTGACTCCCCCCCCCCCCCCCGCACCTTTCAGCTCCCCCTTGCTCTGGACTTTGACAGGCACACTTCCTGTGGGGCTTGGAGAGGCTGCAGCCACAGGCCAGATTTTGTCTGGGTCCCCCTGTGAGCAGACTGACATGGCCCAAGAGCAGATGCTTGGCCAGGGTGGGCTGGGCAGGGATGCAGATGGTACTGACTGCCTACAGGCAGGATGTAGGGGTTCCAGCACCTCCGGCCTTGGTCTGCCGGCCCCCTGAGGCCCATGTAGGGCCCATCCCATTCTTTCTGGCCCTTAGATCCGCCCTCCTGTGCTCCAGGGTCCCCACCCCCATGCTCTGCTGGGGTTGCCCAGTTACTCCCGTGCACCCTCAGGCATGCTCTTTATTCATAACTCTTAACTGGTGGGAGGGACAATTGTCCCAATTTTACAGACAAGGAGATGGGTCCAGAGAGGGGAAGCTACGCACCTGTGTACGCATGGTTGGTAAGTGTGCCTCTTGGGGTCGGATCAGGGCGGTCAGGCCCTTGCCCCCTCACTTCCTGTTGCTGGGCACCTGGGTGCCCATCACGTGTGGGCTCAGTGCTGTGTCCCAAGGCTTAGAGGCAGCAGTGAGACCTGGGGAAGGGCCTCACCCATTCTGCAGGGCCTGAGCACTGAAATCTCCCAAAGACCGGCCGAAGGAAGCCCTGACTTGTGCTGGAAGGCAGGGTGGCCCCAGCTCGCCTGGGTCTCACATTGGGCCCCTGGGGGACCCTTGTGGTCTGGTGTCCTGAGAGCAAGCCTTGCTTCTTAAGGGATGCTAAGGGCCAGGAGTCAGGTGGGAAGGGAGAGTGTAGCCAGAGAAGTGTGTGCTTCCGAAGGGGCAGTAGCCCTTCACTGCCTTCCCCATGGGCTGGGGGCCAGCGGGATTCACGAGGGCATGACTCCCCACTGCCCTGATGGCCATGCTCAGAGACAGAAGGGAAGTGTTCTTCTGTTTGGTGCTTTCTCTTCCTGAATGAGCCATACACACCCTTTCCTACCCTTCCTGGGAGAAAAAGCCCAGCAAAGAGCAGTGTCACCTGTGTATCTGAAGGTCTGGCCGGGTACTTGACTACCTCCAGGGCTTCCCTAGCTTACCGCCAGGTGTGGTCTTGGGTCAGGCCTGTCAAGGACCTCTGACTTTGTCGGGAGACGGTGGAGCCATGAATAATGCCAGAAACTGATGGGGGGCTGTAGGGGGGGATATCCTGGGCTCTGTGCAGGATGGAGCAGCCTCCTTGGCCCTACCTCTTTGATGCCAGGAGTCCCCCAGTCTTAATAAGCACAGGTGTCCCCAGACTTCACCCAGTGTTCCCTGGGGGCAGGAGCACCCTGGAGAAGACCCGGGTCATCAGTCTCACCTTCCCACCCATCCTGGGGAGCTGTGTGCACAGGTGCAGCTCAGCCAAGGGAGCTGGGCCACCAGGCTCGGGACCCAGGCTTGCCACCTCCCAGGGGAGGAGCCTGCACTGCCATCCGGTGGGTGGTTCCATTGTTCCATTGTTCTTGACTTCTCTGTGAAGAGGGAGTGGAGGAGAGGTACTGTGGCTTTTCAGAGCAGCACGAATCCCTTTCTTACTACAGGATGAGGGCAGTCTAAGTTCAGTGGGTGGTGCAGCCCCTGTCTTCAGAGGCAGTGTCCCATCCCAGCTAAGTCATCTCTGTTTAGAGTGCCTCTTTTTGGTCTCGGAGTAATGTTCATTTTAAACATACAGGAGAACACTGGAAAGTCAAAGGAGATGCGTCTTGTAAATGGTGATGTCCCCACTCCCGCATCAGCGGGCTTTCTGTGCCTCCTCCCAGCCTGGGACATGGTCTGTCCTTCCTGTACTTGTAACCCTGCCCTTTTGGGGAGCTGGGTCCTTCTGTCAAGGTTGCAGAAACCCCAGCGAGGTGTGAGGCCTGCCCTGTGCCTCTGGTTCCCACACCTGGTGGCCCCTCTTGAAGCACCTGGGGAGCTTTCTAGACTGGCCTTCTTGCCCAGATCCAGGCTTGGGCCATTTGAATAAGGATACAGCTGCCCCCAGAGCTGGGGTTTTTTTTGGCATTTTTAGGGTTCTCTGCTTAGTGTCAGCAAAGCAGTGTCTTGCCTGGGGTTCACACTGACCTTCCTGGGGACACATCTGTGGTTGTCAGGATGGAGGGGGCTCCTGGCAAAGGGGTGTCCAGGGATGCCGCTCAGCACTTCACAGTGCCCGGGGCAGTTCCCTTTCCCTGCACACATGTGGCCTTGTCCAGCTCCAAGTGTCAGTGCTGCCAAACGAGATGGAGGAGCCTGAACAGTGTCCCAGCCCTGGCCTGTTTCTGTATCTGAGGATGGGCTGAGAGAGCCGGCTTTGGCCTGCTGAGAGAGCACCACCCCGAGAATTGCCACACCAACCCCCCCCCACCCCTCCCGCCCCAGCTCCTCCGGGACCCAAGGTGAGAGGCAGAGCAGCCCAAGCGCCAGGGTTGGATCAGTGAGGACAGCACAGCAGCCCGGCGAGCTCAGGGGCTATGCAAGATGCTTGAGTGCACCCCATCCCCAGAGTGTACGGCAGAGGGGAGGCACAAGCCCCATGGCAGGCTTGCAGCCCTGCAGGCGGAGTGGAGCCTCAGGTGAAGGCGTTGGGGCAGTGTCCTCCATGGTGCGAGGAGCCTAGCCTCCCACTGCTCAGTGTCACCGCCTCAGCCTTGGCCACCCCTTCTGCCAGGTGGGGTCTTGAGGTAGGCCTCTCAATAAGCAGTGCGCCTCTCCTGTCTCACCCAGCTGTCCTGCGCAGTATCCTTGCCTTGCCATCCTCCTCTGCCCCGGCTCCTCCCTCAGAATCCCCATGACCAGAACACTGGACTTGAACAGTGGTTGTGCAGGAACTTGGTTTGTTGGTGTCGAAGCCGTGCCCGTGTGGAAGGTTGACTTCTGTCAGTGTGATCTAACTCACAGCAAAAACTGTGCCAGTCGTTTTAGGGTGATGGGTCCATGGCTGAGGCTTTCTGTGAAGGCTGACCCTGCCCCAAGCGATCTGCACAGGTGGCAGGCAGGGTTGGAAGCACAGAAAAGTGTAGGGAGCAGGACGGGTGGCTGACGGACCTGATCACTCGTGGAGGGGGGTGGGGGGGGTGGGGGGGGTGGCGGGGAGGGCGGCTTGGCCATCTTAGCTGTGAGCTCGGCACAGATACACAGGCATGGTCCACCCAGCCTCTGAGTCAGCTGTGAAATCTGGAGCTGGCTCTGGCATCCTCTAGGGCTCTTCGGGTCTGTCTGAATTCAGTACTCATCTGTAGATCCTCTGGGAGGGAAGGAGTGTCCAGCAGGACATATCTGGGCCAGAATCCAGGAGAGCGAGCCATTGGCACCTGTGGTTGCAACATGTCGGGCAAGTATCCGCAGCCAAGTGGTTGCTGAGCTGGCTTTTGAGGGATGAATAGGAGTTTGCCTGGTGTCTGGAAGCTGATAGTCCTCTCTCTGCCTTCGAGGCTTCTGCCGCCTGGGCAGCTTCCTGCCGAAGGAGTGGGCCTCATTGCTCTCCTTTGACTGGTTCTTTTGTCCTACTCATCTCTCATGTAGCAGGGATGGTGCCTGTCCCTTCCTGACCCCCTGGCCTGCCCCCTTGGGTTGTGACCATCCCCTGAGGCGAAAGAGTCCCCACTGTTGTCTAACCAGGGCACAAAGTAGGGGGTGGCACTGCCATGTGCATATCGTCTGTTGATGGGGGGCAGAGGCGTAAGGGGAAGGTGGGGTGGTGGAGAGTCCTTTGGACCGTAGAGAATCAGGTGGCACTGGGTCTTCTGGTCTGGGGAGGGAAGCCAGGGTTTTGGGGTATGGCACTGCCCCAGTCCCAGCCTCCTCTGTGAGGGAGGCCAAAGCAGGCAGGATGGGCGTGAGGATTAAAGGGGAAGGCCTCAGAGTTAGAGTCGATTGGGTTGGGGCCCGTGCCTCCCAGTGAGGCCTTCCTGCCCACTTGTCTGCTCATTAACTGCACTTGCAGCTGGAGCTGCGGGCCAGTTGTCTTCAGAGTGTTTGCTCAATTGAGGGTGGTAGGGGGGAGCAGAGGACAGGGCTCAGAGGTATTGGGGCAGCTGCCACCCCACACTGTCCTTCCACCCAAAGTGAGCTCTGGGTGATCTGTTTCCTGAGCACTGTGGCCGTGTGTGTTCCTGGCTGGAGATGGGACAGCTGGCCTGGGCTTTGCCATGCTGGATGCCTGGCCACCTGGAGCTGGTGACCAGGGCATGTTGGGACCAGGTCACGGGGAGAGCGGCCTCGGGTGCCAGACCAGGAGGGGGCTGGCACACAAAGACCGGGCACGGGGACAGCCCAGGAGCTGCCAGGGGCCTCCCTAGGGTGTCTCTTCCGTGGTGGCCCTGCTTGCCAGCCCATTTCTTGCCCTGGGTCTGGGGCAGGAACTTCTCCTGAGAGTGTAACCCCGGCAGCCAGGCCTTCCAGGAGGTTTCCCAGTCAGCTTGAGAGTCGACCCCTTGCTGAAAAACAGCCAATTAGTCTTGTTTACCAAAGGCATTCTTCCCTGGTACAAACCCCGAAGGAGCACCCGTTGGCTTCCAGCCAGATTAACTCCCTGTTAACGGGAAGGTGCTTCTGCGGCGCCGCGGCCCCTCTCCACCTCTTGAGGGTCACCTGTCGCTTGGTTTCTCCAGTTCCTCCTGGTCCCCTGAGGGCTGGTCCCTTGAGGCAGGGTGGGGTGGGGGCTAGGTAGCATCACAAATGCCTTCTCCATCTACCTGCCTCCCCCTAGAGGCCTCCAGAAGCTTCAGCAGGAGCATGGGGGTCAAACTCTGGGCCCCACACACTTCTGAGCTGCAGGGGCTGCGGCCGAGCCCCAGCAGCTGTGTGGTTGATGTGCCTAGACCTGCAGCCTTGTGTCACCTCAGGGACGCTGAGGCTTAGAGGGGAGGGTCTTGACCTAGACCCTCTGCTTTCTTCTGGGGATGTTTCTTTTCTTTTTTTCAATTTAGCATGGTGGGGTGTGGAGAGGGAGCCTCCCTGGTACTGAAACATCCCACCTCGGCAGGGCTCTGGGATGCCCAGATCTCGGGGGCTGGGCCTGGCCAGGGGTTTACTCTCTTCAGAGTCTGAGTGTTGGGCCGTGGAGGCTGCAGGAAGTGGAGGGAGTACTGCCCTCAGAAAGCCCCCTGACGCTAGAGCAGGCCTTCATCAGAGAGCAGGAGCTCCTCTCCCCATCAGGGTGCCCAGCGGGCCCCCTGGGGCCTTGGCAGCCTGCCACCCTCTTCCTTACTTGTGGCCTGGCCCTTTGGGCACCTCCTTCCTCTCCTTGCTTCCCAAGTGCAGGCCTGCTTGTGATGGGATTCCTGTCACACCGTGAAGTGCAGAGGTCTGAACTCTGGCATGAGAAGGGCATGAGGCACTCCGGGGGGTTTCTGTGTTGCTGGGGCACATTGCCGCATGTTCCAGAGCTGGTCAGAGTGGGGAGGACCTCCATCCATTAGAACCCCACTCCCTCCGGGGTGAGGGGCATTTCCCCCAGATGAGCCCTGCTACTGGGAGCCATCTCAGCCTCAGGAGGAGGGAGGTCAGGGAGTGAGGGGGGTTGGGGCTGGAGGTCCCCCAAGACTTGCAGGACCCAGTCCACCACTTGCTGACATGCCCTGTCAGTGCCCCCCAGGTTGTGTTCTAGGCCCTCCACTCTGCTGGGCAACCAAGACTTCGAGGAGAGGAGAGCGCACTGGCTTTTCTGTTCGCATGGGCCGCAAGTGGCTGGGGTGGGTCTGTGGTAGTGCCTGTGGGCCCGCTGTGGGTTAGGGTCAGCTGTGGGGAGGGTCCTGGATCCTGCCCTTGGGGGTTTCTGGACCTCTGGATGGTCGCTTCCTCCTGAACCTCTTCTGGGGCAGAGGGGCAAGTGCCTGTGTGTTCTGACCAGTCACCAGCACCCAGTCCCGCTGTGGCCTGTGCGACTTGGTTTTGCCACCCTGTCTATAACCTGCAGGCTGGGTGTGTCTGGGGTGGTCTGAAGCACAGACACACACGTCCTCTCAAGTGTCACTTGAGAAATAGGTTCCAGGGTAAAAGCTGGACAGTAGGTCTGTGATGGAACCTGCACCCCTGGTCCCCTGGTCGTCTAGCAGCCCAGCTACCCACCCTTGTCCTGCAGCAGCGCCAGTTCTCCTATGCGTCCCCTCTCAAGGGTGTTTGCGCTTCCTGGGGTTTCTACAGTAAGAGCCCTCCTCACCAGGTACCTTAGAAGAGCACAGGGTTTCCTCTGGCGGTTCTGGAGGTCAGAGGCCCCGAGTGGGGGCACAGTTGGTTCCATCCTGAGGCTCCTGGAGCATGGCCAAGCACAGGGCATCAGAACAAGTCACTTTTTCTTCAGAGTTTCACAGACTCGTGTCCGGGAGACGTTCTAACCAGAAACCATTTTAAATTCTGAAACAATTGAATCTAGTTACTCACTTCTGGGAGCATTGGGCTTTACCTGCTCACACCTTACGGAGAAGCTTTGCACCTTTGTCCATAAGGGAGTCTTCTGTGAGGTCCCTGCCAGCTTGTGTGGTGCTCGGCTGTTCCTGTGTAATGTACCCTGGAGGCGGGTCAGTAACAGCAGCCACTTGCCCGCCAGCTGCCCCGCCACCCCTGTTCCGATGCAGACATGAGTGTGTCCCATGCCCGCCCTGTCGTCCACCCCACTGTGCTTCCCCAATGTCACGCGTTGTCTGAACATCTTAAACTTGGGCATCGTTCTGGGGACAGTATGCCTTGCTTCCCCTGTGAAGTTTGCCATGTTCTGCGTACACCCAGCTGCCACCTCCTCACAGTCGACACTTCAGGACTTTCCATGTCCTCACTGGTATATGCGCCACCGGTGGATTTTTCTGTGGGCGAGAAAGCTTGTGGGAGGACAGAGCCTTAAAGACACAGTCACCAGGCAGGGCTGTGCATGTCTGCCCGCTGCTCTGGGTGGGTTGTGTCGGGCCCACCTTCTGCTCCCTGCCCCCAAGTCAGACGGCTCTGTGCCCTGTGCTTTTGGCCCTGGCTGGCTGGCTATCCGGCCTTCTGCCAGTGTCCTCCTGCCCCCCTGGCTTCAGGGAGCTGTGTGGTATGGCTTAAGTGTGGGCTGAGCCATGTGGAAAGCCCACCCTTGCCCAGTTCCCCAGACTTCACCATCCATGTTCCAGGTCAGGAAGACCCCAGGCTCTGTGCCCCACACCCCACTTGGTGGCAGGACCTGCACAGAGGAACCCTCCAGGACCCTTGATTTGCTTCCAGAGCTTCTGTGCAGTCAGCTGTAGACCTGGCCCTGGCAGGTTCTGAAAGGCTGGTTCTCTGCTCTTCCCTGCTGGCCCCAAGGGTCAAGGCCTGGGATTAGGCAGTGGCTGGTCACCGGCTCAGGTGGCCGCTGCTGCACCAGCCTGCTCATGGCTGTTTCTCCTCTCTGTTTCAGGGCTTGGTTATGACCCGTACAACCCTGAGCTGCCCAAACCCCCTGCACAGAGGGAGAATGGCGCCCTGGGCAGAGGCATTGATTCCCGCTCAGACATCCTGGAGCTGGAGCTGGTCAACCAGGCCATCGAGGCCGTGCGCTCTGAGGTGGAGCTGGAGCAGAGGCGCTACCAGGAGCTCCTGGAGACGGCCCGGGAGTGCGGTTCAGCCGAGGCCCCCGTCCTGGCACCTCATGGCCCTGCTGCCTGCCCTGCCACCAGCCTGGATGGGGACGCCTTCCCACTGTCCTTCGATTACAACCCCAGCGGCCATGGCCTTTTGAGCCCTGATGCCAGCTATCAGCCCACCCCACTGGCTGCCACCGCTGAGCCTGGCTGCAAGTATTCACTGGCCTCGCCAGACCGGGCTCAGGGCCATGGTGGAGGGGGTGGCGGCGCCCTGGAGTATGTCCCCAAGGCCGTGGGCCAGCCCCGGCGGTACAGCCGCCCTGTCTCCAGCAGCAAGTACGTGGTGGACAACTCTAAGCCGTCTACAGACCTGGAGTATGACCCCCTGTCCAACTTCTCTGCCCGCCTGCTCAGCAGGGCCAGCACCAAGGACGAAAGGGCCCCCAAGCGGCCCCGGAGCTCCCGTGGCAGCGAGCCCTACACACCTGCACCCAAGAAGCCCTGTGACCCCTTTGGCAGCTGCGACGCCAGGTTCTCGGACTCGGACGATGACGCTGTTGTCACTCCAGGTGACAAATCTGTCACCACCAGCCCCCCAAGAGCTCAAGGGGGTGCTGAGAGCAAGGCCCCGGGGAAGCCGGGCTCCAGGGAGGGCCCTGAACTGGAGGAGGGCAGCCTTCGGGAGACCAAGGAGATGGCGGTGCAGTGTGACGTAGAGGATCTTGGGCCACCCCCTCGGAGCCCGGGCAGGCCACCCCTGGCTAAGCCCAGCTCACCAGCCAGGGCTGCGCCAGAGCGCAGCAGCCCCAAGGAGGGGAGGCCTAAGAAGAAAAGTGGGGTGTCACCCACCGCCAGCCACAAGGACAGTGTCCGGAAGACAGATAAGGGTAAGGATGGTGCACGAGGGAGGCCGGCTGAGAAGCCCGCTGCAGACAGGAGGGGCCCGCAGGCCGGCAGCCCCAGGCACAAAGCAGAGCGGCCCCAAGGGACCAAGAAAAAGCCATCTTCAGCCACTCCGGTGGCCAGCTCAGGGAAAGGCCGACCAGAATGGCCAGGACCGCTGCTGAGCCCCGCACAGGGGGCAGCCCGCCAACCATCAGATAGGATAGCTGGGAAGACCCTGTCAGGGAAGCTGGCAGAGAGGAAGGCCCTCTCGCTGGACGAGGGCGCCCCCCGGGACGCCCCCAAGCTGCCCAGGCGGACCCTGAGCCATGCTGAGCTCTTCGGGGATGAGAGTGAGGACGAGGACCCGCGGCCCCAGACGCCGGCCACCCGGCCTCTCGCTCCCCCCAGCCTCAGCTCCAGCTCGGACTTGGACTCAGACTCGGACTCCAGCCTGGGCCTGTCGGCTGCGCGGGGGCCGCCCAAGCGCCTCAAGGCCTCCCCGCCCCCCTCCTCCTCGTCCTCTTCGGGGGCGGGCTCTGACGTGGACTACTCAGCCCTGGAGAAGGAGGTTGACTTTGACTCTGACCCCATGGAGGAGTGCCTGCGCATCTTCAACGAGTCAACGGCTGTCAAGACTGAGGACAAGGGCCGCCTGGCCCGGCAGGTGAGGGCAGGCAAGCCAGGCACCTCCCTGACTCCCCTGTGACCAGAGTCCCGGCACCCAGTGGAGATGGCTTTCTCAGCACCAGCCTCGCAACTCATTCATAATTCAGACCCCTGGATGGCTACCACTTGCCCGCTCCTGATCCTGCTTATTCCCTACCTCTCTCACCGCTTCCCTATTCCTTGCAGCCCCCATTCCCCTCCTTTCCCCTCTCCTCCCTGTCAGACCCCCAAACTCAGCCAGCCTCCACCTTTCTGGTTTCCTGCTGCAGTGTCCCCACCTCACCACCAGAGGGACCTTTGCTCTGAACAAAGCTGGCACAGCCAGTCCCACAGGCAACCTGCAGCTGCAGGGGGATCCCTAGTGGGACCCTTGCCCCACCCCCTGCTCCCCCTTCCTTAGTGCCCATCCCTGTTCCTGGCCCTCTGCTTTTCTCATTTCTTTCTTCATTCCCACAATTGTGAACCTGCACCGGTCCCTGTGCTGGGTGGGCGGAAGTGTGGGCTGGGTGGTCTGCAGAACTCACCCTCTGGGGACCTTGAGAGGTGGGCCCAAGGTGCCAAGTCTGTGTCCTCACCTGGAGGCAGGGCCTGTGCACGTTCTGGGGGGAGGTGAGAACCCTGAAACCCCTTCTCCAGCCGGGCAGCCAGTTAGTGTCTTCCCATCTGCTCCTGTCTCAGGCCTGGGTGTACCCCAGGCCAGGACGAGTGGAAGAGCTGTGGCTGATGTGGGGTGGGCTCGCTGAGGGACAGATCTGTGTCTCAGCCCTCTAAGGAGGAGAAGACTGAGGACAAGGGGCATTCAGGCCTGACCACACTGTTTCCTGGGCAGAAGAGGAGGATTTCTCACCTCTCCAAGCAAGGCAAGGAGGTAAGTGTCTGCCTCTGGGTCCTGAAGGAATGGGCACCCATCTACAGAGGCAGGGCCTCCTCACGCTCCCTTGCTGCTGGGGCCTCTGGCTCTGCTCGTGTCCTGCAGAGCAGTTCTTAGGATCCATATCCGGTCATCAAGGTGTGCTTAGTGCTGGGGGGCAAAGCCCCGAGCATGGTGAGCCAGGTGAGGGCAGCCCTCCAGCAGGGTCACACTGCCCAGCCCCAGTTCGGAGGTGGTCTGTGATCCTGGGCAAGTGCTGCCACATCTCTGAGCCTAGGGTTCTTCCCTTGTAGTGTACAGACAGGATCAGTTGTCAGTCACCGTGGGGCTAGTCAGTGAGCCAGCACTCGGAAGGCTGGGGCAGAAGAGAAAAATGGAGGTGATCCACTCATCAGTCCCTCTGCACCCTGCTGGGCATTTTGAAAGTACCGTTCAGAGAAGATTGGATCGAGCAGGATATAATCTAACGGGTGGGTGGGAACACACAGCCTGTGCCTACAGAAGGGCTGAGGGGACTGGGCACACAGAAGCCAGCAGGGCAGGGCCGGATGGGGCTGGGGAGAGTGGAGCGTCATGGTGAATTTGAGTGCTGAAGTGCCCAGCTGGTTCCTGCCTGGGTATGAGCACACTTGGGAGGAAACCCAGCTGGTTCTGTCCAGGCGGTCAGCAGACTCAGATGAAGGCCAGCTGCTTCCCTCCAGGGCACCTGCCCGCCCAGGAGAAGGTCCCTGGGCTGGCCTGCCCCATCCTGCAGTGCTACCTCTGTCCTGATGCCCTGGAAGGCCTGTTCTGGCCTCTGATCCAGAGCGTCCTGGACTTGGAATTCTTCACCTAGGTGGAGCCCACTAGGAGAGGCCCTGCACCCCCTGCCCGGCCCCCGACCGCCCAGGAGGTGTGCTACCGACGGGCTCAGCAGGCACAGAGGGAGTCAGCCGGCTGGCTCCAGGCCGCCCAGCAGCTGGGTGAGAAGCCAAGCTCTGTCCACATCTCGGCCCCAGGAGAGAAGCGGAGGATCGCCCATGTCCCCAACCCCCTCCTGGCTGCAGGTGGGTCCCAGAGGCTGGGGAATGCTGCCACCAGCAGGGAGAGCCCCGGCCTGGCTCCTGCTCTGCCGGGGGCTGTGGCCTTGAGCGGTGCTGGCTGGATGTCTATGCTTACCTGTGAAGCAGCCCCGATGCTAGTGGGAGGTGCCTGGCGGGGCTATCCTGGGGAGTCCGAGGGTGGCTTCCTCTCTTCCCTGTCTGTCCCCAGACTGAGAGTGACTCTCCATGCCTCCCCTGCCGGCTGGGTCTAGGAGGCTCCCACCCAGGTGTGGTACCTTACAAGGTGTTAATGAGGGGGTGGCTCTGGAGGCCCTCAACCCTCCAGTCAAACCAGTGGATCTGGGGTAGGGGTTGGGCCTGAGTTTCCTCCCCTCCTACCCTGAGGCCACTGTCCTCTAACTTGGGCTTGTCTTAAAGTTGTTACACCTCAATGGTGCTATAAGCATGGGGCTTAGGCGTACAAAGGGAGCAGGGCTGTGCAGCCCCTGAAGGCTCATCCAGATGCAGAGAACTGGGCTTCCCTGGGTGGGAGACCCTGCTGTCTGACTAACTCCCTGGGTGTCCTTGCTGCTGCTTCCAAACCCCTCGAGGAGACAGCTCCAGGTTTCTGAAGGCTCTTTAGGTTTCCTGGTGCTAGAGCCTCCCATAGGAGAAGCCCTCGGCGTTCCTGGCCCTCCCCTCAGGGTGCCTGAGGTGCAGCTCCCAGCGACCATGCAGTCCATCTCCAGCAGGCCATGAGGGGACAGGAAGGGAGAGAGCATTGAACCATGGCCCTGAGGCGCACATTCAGAAGCCTAACCTTACTCTTGGCTGTCTGGTCATCTCCATTGACTTAGGACAGTTCTGTGGTGGTGTCACTGCCTGCACTGTGGCGGCAGGGCGGTTTCCCCAAGCCTCAGGAGTACTTTCCTGCCGATGCCTCTTACTCTACATAACCCTGAAAGCGCTCCTGTCACTGAGAAGTGTGCATCCTTAGAAACGAGGCTGGTGGCCAGCTCACCTCCCTCATGGCTGAGCCTGTTGTGGGCAGGCTTGGGTCACCGCTCTGTCCACTCCTTGGTGATCTCACTCTGTCCCCATGCCCCTTCCCCAGCCTCACTGCCAGCTGCTGCTCCGCCTGGGGCCCTTGGAGACAGCCCTGCTGGTGGCCCCCTCCTCTGTCTGGTTTGTGACCTCATCAAGGGGAGCGGCAGAACACTGGGGTGGCTGCAGACAGCCGGCTGGTCACAATGAGCGGGCCGGGGGCAACCCGCATGCTCTGGTGCTCAACCCGGGAGCCAGGGCCTTTCGTCCCTCACACTTCCATGCCTTGGAGTCGGGGGCCGGAACATGTGGCAGAGGCTCCCTGCACCCCCCACCACTCGCCGCACCACCCTGGCGGTGACCTTGCCTGAGCTGGCCTCTGAAGCCCCATTTTCGCCCCCACCCCCTCGATGGACTTACCTGAAAGCCAATAGAGCCTGATGTCATTTCACAGCCCTCGGGCCCGACCCCGGACCCTCCCTCTGTGCTCCCAGATGCATGTCCTGCTGGCGCTCCACGGCCGCGGCCGCCTGGTGCTTTGCAGCTCGGTGATGGGCGTGCTCTCCTCCTGCTCTCATGGCCCCTGTCCCCCCACAGCCCCCACAGGCGCCAAGAGGACCCTCTCGGCCAGCAGCAGCCAGCCCCCCAGCGGCCCCGAGCCAGGCAGCCAGCCCTTGAAGACGCGCACATTGTCGGGCATGGCGTCCAAGACCACCACCACCATGGCCCCGAAGCGTGTGGCACACAGCCCGTCCTTACAGGTGAGCACTCAGTACTGCCTGCTGTCTCCCTTTAACTGAGTCGACCCTGAGCTGGGCCAGGCCAGGGCCAGGTGGGAGCAAGCCTGCCACCCTCTGCTGGTCTCTTTCTCTAGAGTTTAAAGAAGCCCATTATCCCAAAAGAGTTCGGGGGCAAAGTCCCTACTGTCATCCGCCAGCGGTATCTCAACCTGTTTATTGAAGAGTGCCTCAAGTTTTGCTCTTCTAACCAGGAAGCCATAGAGAAGGTGCGTGGTGAGGGTGGGAGAGTTGGGGGATGATGGGAGGCGGGGCCGAGTGGGGCTGAGTCCATGTCCTCCCACAGGCGCTCAACGAGGAGAAGGTAGCCTACGACCGCAGCCCCAGCAAGAACATCTACCTGAACGTGGCTGTGAACACCCTCAAGAAGCTGCGCGGCCTGGGACCGGGTGCCGGAGCTGGTCTCAACAGTAAGTCATGTCCAAAAGACCCAGGCCTCGGCCTTTAGCAGCCCCCCTCCCGTCAGGAGGCTGTCAGACAGAGGCTCTGCCGTGCCCGGTTGTCTGGCCCCTGTGGAGGATAACGTTGGCCCTGCGCCCTCAAAAGAGCCTCCTCTCACTGTTAACTGTCCTTCTCAGTGAGCTGTGGGGCCGCTGCTAATGGCGGTGGGCGGGGGGTGGGGGGCTCTTCAAAAGCTTGAGGCAGGAGGGTACTTCTAAGCTTCTTAAGGGATGCATTAGCGCCTTCTGCACTTTGTCTGCCGCAGGCCAGCCCCCTCCTCCTCCCATGTAGAGGTCTTGCCCTTCCCTTCTGAGCAGGGAAGACCCCGGGGAGGGGAAGAGGCTTCCAGGCAGCCTACTGGTCCCCAAAGAGTTAAGGTCACAGGAGGTCAGGCTGTTCCCTTCTTTGGGGAGCGGAGCACTTGGAAGGACTCAGGCTGAACTGTGTTCACTACCCTCTTCCAGAAACCAGCGGCCGGAGGGTGGTGTCCCATGAAGTGGTGCTGGGGGGCAAGTTGGCTGCCAGGACCAGCTTTTCGCTCAGCCGCCCTAGCAGCCCCCGTGTGGAGGATCTGAAAGGTGAGCCTGACTCCTGCAGGGCTTCCCCGGCAGCTCTCAGCCCTCTTTCCCAGGGCCCTAGTGTGGCCCCAGTGTGGCCGTGGGCTGACCACCTTTCTCGTGTCCCCAGGGGCCGCCCTGTACAGCCGCCTCAAGGAGTACCTGCTCACGGAGGGCCAGCTCAAGGAGAATGGCTACCCCTTCCCGCACCCCGAGAAGCCTGGTGGCGCCGTCATCTTCACAGCCGAGGAGAAGAAACCCAAGGACTGTGAGTACTTCTTGCACCATCGCCCTGGGGTCGGGGGGCTGGGGAGGGGGCCGTCTGGGGACAGGGAGTGTTCCAGCCAATGGGTATGGACACAGAGTTTAGGGCCAGGCAGGCTGGCCTGATGCACCCCACCCCCACCCCCCCACCCGGTAGCCTCCTGCAGGATCTGCTGCCGCTGCGGCGCTGAGTACCTCGTGTCCTCCTCTGGCCGCTGCGTGCGTGAGGAGGAGTGTTACTACCACTGGGGGCGGCTCCGCCGGAACCGAGGTGAGACCCCTGCCGGGCTGGGCTGGGCTGGCCACCTGCTCTGATTGTTTATAACTTTTTTTCCACTGTGGGTTTTTATGGAAAAAATAATACAAAGGGCTTCCCGTGACAGCATTCATAAAAGGAAGGTTTCCGGCCCCACCCACCGGGTGCCCTTTCCACCCCTGTTGCCTTTGAAGAACAGGGGCAGTTTAGCCCAAGGGAACCAAGGCTTCATCCTGTCTTGTGGCTGCTTGCTTCCTTTTGTCGTCAGTGTGGCCATTTCCCACTCACGGGCACATACAGGGCTCCTTAAGTTCTGCCCGCTGGCTGCCCAAGACCCTCTCTGGGTGGGCAAGGCTCCCTGGGGCCACACCAAGCTCGTCCTCACTGCCTAGTGAGGAGAACTAGTGCTGGGTGAGGGTGGGATGGGGTCTGCCAGGTGTCTCTGCCCCTCACGCCCTGGTTGGGCCTGGCGCTCCCCTAGGGAAGGGGCCTGGGAAGCCCCTGCCCACCAGGCAGACCGAGTGTTCTAGACTGGGCCGGAGCATTGGGTGGACCTGCTTGACCGCATCTGTTTATAGTGGCCGGTGGCTGGGAGACTCAGTATACATGCTGCTCAGCTGCCATAGGCTCTACCGGCTGTCAGGTCGCCAAGGTAAGTGTCCTGGGTCATTCCTTGTCCTGGGGAGCACTGGCCCCAAGCCTCCCTTTTCCTGTCCTTGATTTTCCCGCCTGGTGTGGGGACCTTGGGTAAAGGACAGTCCGTGACTGCTGCCAGCACAGCCCAGCCCCTGAGCCCAGCCTTGCCCTTCCGAGTCCACAACCTGATCTTCCCTTCCTTCCACCCCAAGCAACATGTGCAGGATGGCCGGAAGGAAAACTTGGAAGGGTTTGTGAAGACTTTTGAGAAAGAGCTTTCAGGAGATGCGCATCCAGGAGTCTACGCCCTCGACTGTGAGATGGTGAGTGGGCCCGGCTACCCTGAACTTCCTCAGCCGTCAGGGAGCTTGCTGCCTGGGAGGGGCTTCCCAGTCCCTCTTGCAGAACCTCAGGCTGTGCTGGCGTCAGAAGAAGAGGGTGTCTGGCAGTGAGTCCACCTCTCCCCCGAGCTCATGTCACAGCCTGGCCAGCACCTGAGCCTGAGGGCCTGGTGCACAACACAGCCCCTGGCTCAGCTTTGGCGCGGGGAGGGCACCCATGTTCTTATCTTCCTCTGACCCCCCAGAGAAGCCCCTGGAAGGCCTCTGGCATGGGTTCTGTATCTAAAAGTAGGGCCTGAGTTGCCACGTATGGGGCTCAGGGACCCTGGGCTGTGGAGCGGGAAGGGCTGTCGGGACCCTCCGTCTGAGGCGTGTCCCTTGGCCCCACAGTCCTACACCACGTATGGCCTGGAGCTGACGCGCGTCACAGTGGTGGACACGGACCTCCAGGTTGTGTATGACACCTTTGTCAGGCCAGACAACGAGATTGTCGACTATAACACTAGGTGCGCGTCCTCTGCCCATTCCCCACCACGGCCCAACCCCCTGCCTGCAGCTGAGTCCCCGCCCGGCCCCAGGTTGGGGCCTCCCAGCTCCATAATGCCTCCTTCCTCCCACCCAGGTTTTCAGGAGTGACTGAGGCTGACCTTGCAGACACGAGCATCTCGCTCCGGGATGTCCAGGCCGTGTTGCTTAGCATGTTCAGCTCAGACACCGTCCTCATCGGTCACAGTCTGGAGAGCGACCTGCTGGCCTTGAAGGTACCCTGTCCCCTCCATCCTGGTTCCCAGAAGGCGGCTGGGGCCCATTGTTCTCAATCTAGGGAGGGAGCTGTGGAATCTGAGGCCAGGCCCCGGCGTGCCCTCTGGGACCCTCCCTGACCGCCCGCCCACCTGCCTGCAGGTCATCCACAGCACCGTGGTGGACACGTCTGTGTTATTCCCACATCGCCTGGGCCTCCCCTACAAGCGCTCCCTGCGGAATCTCATGGCCGACTACCTCAGACAGATCATCCAGGACAATGGTGAGTGCTGGGGCACAGGCACGTGGGAGCCTTGGGGGATATGGGGGCTGCAGGTTCCCGGCTCTGACACCCATTTGCCTGCAGTGGACGGGCACAGCTCCAGCGAGGATGCCAGTGCCTGCATGCACCTGGTGATCTGGAAGATCCGAGAAGACGCCAAGACCAAGCGGTGACCGCCGCCTGCCTGCCCGCTCGCCTCTCCCACAGCCCCGGCCCGTCCTCTACCCCAGGCCTCTTCCAAAACAGTGCAATAAATCTCGAGAGCTAACCCTGTCCACGTCGCCGAGACACAGAAAACCGAGAGAACCAGATGAGCTGGCGGCAGAGAGCCCAGCGCCGAGACCGACCCTGGAGCCCTGAGCCCCTCCGCGCCCCTGCCCGTCCCCGCCTCTGCCCCTGACCTCTGTCCTCAGACTGCTGCTGACTCAACGGGCGGGGCTGGCCTGCCACCCCCACAGGCCCTGCTGGTGCCCCTTCTTGTGGGTGGAGGGTGCGGGGGTGGCAGGCTTGTCAAGGGTTTGTTTGTGACAGGGGTTTGTCTTTTTATTTTGTATTGTTATTTTTATTATTTTGAATTTAAACCTGATGACTTGACAGTTGTCTTCCCCACCCGGAGGTGCAAGACCCCGGTGCTGCCTTCCCTCCTGGGGGGTGGGGGTGGAGCTGGGAGTGCAGCTGGCGCCCCAAAGGCCACCAGGACCTGGGAGTTCCACCTAGCCTGGGCCTGGACAGTGGGATCTGGCCTCCCCAACCTACCTGGACCCTGGGGCTTCTGGTAACCAATCCAGCGCCTCCATCAGCCCCCCAGACCTCGCCTTCTGGAAACCCTAGGGCCTACTGGCCTCTGGACACTGTCCTCCCGCCAGAGCGCCGCCCTCCCCTGGGGGCTCTCTGTAAAGCCCCACAGCACCCCCTTCCAAGATCCCCTCCCCACCCCCAGGCAGGGGCAGAATAAATGTTTGTATGGATTTTAGAGCTTGTGACATGTTGTGTTCTTGGTGCCAGGTGTGGCTCTCCATGCACAGTGGAGGTCACTCACCCCTAGTTGGGGGCGGGTGTCAGGACCTTGCTCTCCCTCGTGGACCCAGGGCCCCATGTTTCCAGACCCTTCCCAGTGCTGGTGATTACAGCCAGCAGCCAAGAGTCAGGCCCCTGCCACCAGCCACTGGCCATCCTGACCCTCTGGGACCCATTATGACCCATGTTCTAGTGACCTATTGACTTTCCCCCCCTTTTTTTGAACAAGGAGTGGTTTTCTAAATACAGGATGCAAGCATGTCTCCGAAGGACATTGCTGTGTGGGTTCCATCCCTCTCTCCCCCTCCCCAGAGCACGAGTACCCCAGGGAAGCCTTGGGCAGCTGGGGGAGGGGCTTTCGGATGCAGGGGAGGGGGTCAAGTTGGGGGTGGGACGAAAGCTTTCAGCTTGCCAAAACTGCTGGTTCACAGAGGCAGAAGAGCTTTTGCAAACCAGATCTGCCTGCTTGGGAAACTCCCTTTTGTCACCATGTGGGAAGGGGGGTGCTGAATACCAAATGCCCTCTGCATAGGTGCACGCCTGGTGGTGGTGTCTCGGAGGCTGTTGGAGCAATTTGTCCAAGCCCCTCCCCAGGGTGTTTCTCAGTAAGCCCTGGATGGGGCTGGAAGAGCAGGATGCTGCTCAATGTGCAGGGCTTCCCAAGAAATGGGGGTGGAGGCTGCTGCTCTGATGGGGCGGTCAGCTTCTGGGTTCTGTCTCCACTCCATCATTCATTCACCCAACATCAGTTTGGAAGGCAGGACAGGCAGGTACATTTGGCCTGTTCAGTCACAGCTGGCCAGAGGGAGCGACTGACTCCAAAGCTGGGAAGTACCTTCCTAATTTCTGTTCTTCAGAAGGTTCTTTAAAAGAATATGAAAAACAGCTTAATCACCTCCCCTGAACCCTCAAACTTGCCCCTCCTAAGAGGACCCTACCTTTAGTAGTGCCCCGCACACACTGCCCCACCCTGATCCAAGTACCCCACCTCTGGCCTGAATGCTGCCCAAACCTCATCGCTGCCTCACACCCCTGCCCCCTCCAGGAAGGCCCCCGGAGCCCTACCTGAGTGCTGGGTAGGCAAACTCCAGGCTGCAACCCTCCGTGCTGCTTCCTGGTAGGATGGTCTCAGTGGTTCTAACAGCCTTCCCCAGCCAGACGCCCAACACTCTACCTATGCATAGGAGATGCTCATTGAATTGAAATGGGATGAATGAAAGAGAACCCAGGCCCATGGCTCAGACTCAATTCCTGATTATCTAACACCCCAGCATCCTTCCTCTACCTCTAGCCTCTCCCCAACCCTGTGGGCCCACCCAGCTTCAACCAGGTCCAACCCACCTCACCGAGTGCAAGCTTTACAAGATTCCACCACTAAAGGACTTGCCCCCGTGTCCTTTGCGACCACAGTTTGTTGTAAATGACAAACCTAGACAGAATGTAAAACAGAAACATCACTTTGCTGACAGAGGTCCATATAGTCAAAGCTATGGTTTTTCCAGTAGTCATGCATGGATGTGAGAGTTCAACCATAAAGGCTAAGTCCTGAAGAATTGATGCATTTGAAAAGCGGTACTGGAGAAGACTTTGACTTCTGACCCATCTGACTCTTTGTGACCACGTGGACTGCAGCACACCAAGCTTCCCTGTCCTTTACCATCTCTTGGAGCTTGCTCAAACTCATATCCATTAAGTCAGTGATGCCATCCAACCATCTCATCCTCTATCATCCCCTTCTCCTCCTGCCTCCAGTATTTCCTAGCATCAGGGTCTTTTCCAATGAGTCAGTTTTTCACATCAAGTGGCCAAAGTATTGGAACTTCAGCTCCATCATGCTGCTAAGTCGCTTCAGTCGTGTCCAACTCTGTGCGACCTCATAGACAGCAGCCCACCAGGCTCCGCCATCCCTGGGATTCTCCAGGCAAGAACACTGGTGTGGGTTGCCATTTCCTTCTCCCAGCTTCAGCCTAAGTCCTTCCAATGAATATTCAGAGTTGACTTCCCTTAGGATTGACTGGTTTGATCTCCTTGCAGTCCAAGGGATTCTCAAAAGTCTTCTCCATCACCACTTTTCAAATTCATCAATTCTTCAGGGCTTAGCCTTTATGGTTCGGCTCTCACATCCATACATGATTACTGGAAAAACCATAGCTTTGACTATACGGACCTCTGTAGGCAAAGTGATGTTTCTGTTTTGTTTTGTTTTTTACATTCTGTCTAGGTTTGTCATTCACAACAGACTGGAAAATTCTTAAAGAGATGGGAATACCAGACCACCTGACCTGCCTCTTGAGAAATCTGTATGCAGGTCTAGAAACAACAGTCAGAACTGGACTTAGAACAACAGACTGGTTCCAAATTGGGAAAGGAGTACCTCAAGTCTGCATATTGTCATCCTGGTTATTTAACTTATATGCAGAGTACATCATGAGAAATGCTGGACTGGATGAAGCACAAGCTGGAATCAAAATAGCCAGGAGAAATATCAATAACCTCAGATATGCAGATGACACCACCCTTATAGCAGAAAGCGAAGAAAAACTAAAGAGCCTCTTGATGAAAGTGAAAGAGGAGAGTGAAAAAGTTGGCTTAAAACTCAACATTCAGAAAACTGAAATCATGGCATCTGGTCCCATCACTTCATGGCAAATAGATGGGGAACAATGGAAACAGTGACAGAATTTATTTTGGGGGGCTCCAAAATCACTGCAGATGGTGAGTGCAGCCATGAAATTAAAAGATGCTTACTCCTTAAAAGAAAAGTTATGACCAACCTAGACAGCATATTCAAAAGCAGAGACATTACTTTGCCAACAAAGGTCCATCTAGTCAAAGCTTTGGTTTTTCCAGTAATCATGTATGGATGTGAGAGTTGGACAATAAAGGCTGAGCACCAAGTAATTGATGCTTTTGAACTGTGGTGTTGGAGAAGACTCTTGAGAGTCCTTGGACTGCAAGGAGATCCAACCAGTCCATCCTAAAGGAAATCAGTTCTGAATATTCATTGGAAGGACTGATGCTGAAGCTGAAACTCCAATACTTTGGCCACCTGATGCAAAAAACTGACTCATTTGAAAAGACCCTGATGCTGGGAAAGATTAAAGGCTGGAGGAGAAGGGGACGACAGAGGATGAGATGGTTGGATGGTATCACCGACTCAAAGGACATGAGTTTGAGTAAGCTCTGGCAGTTGGTGATGGACAGGGAAGCGTGGCATACTGCAGTCCATGGGGTTGCAAAGAGTCGGACACGACTGAGCGACTGAAATGAACTAACAGGTTTGTCATAGCCCCTTAATACAAAAGCCCAGATTAAGACTCTTCCATCAAGCCCCACTGGCAAGGCCTCACTCGGCCCCGCCTTCGGCCCCTCCCCCTTGGTCCCGCCTCCTCTAGCTCTGTTGCGCGAAGTCACACTAGGCTCCTCCGCCTGGAGCCGTGTTCGGCGTGGATGACTCTCGGCCCCGCCTTCCCCCCCGCCTCGCCTTCGGTATTGGCCCTGCCTCTGGGTAACGCCCTTCTTCCTTGGTTCTCATCTTCCGCTCAGACCACGCCCTCGACGCCCGCACCGTCCTTAGCCCCGCCCGCTCTTTCCCCGTTCCTCGAGGTCACTGGGCCCTGCCTTCGGCTCCGCCTCTTTTGACTCTGTTCAGTTTGGCCTCGCTCGACCCCGCCTTCGGCCCCGCCCCTACTTTGGTATTGGCCCCGCCTCCGGCTCTAGACCCCGCCCTCCCGCCCAGCTCCGCTCCGCCCCGCCCCCGCGCCGCCCGTTTCAGGCCCGTTGGCACCCGGCTAACAGCTTCCACCACGTCCGTCGCTTTGAACTCCAGCGGACTGCCCCAGGCAGCCCGGCCCCGCCCGCCCCGGCCCGCGCAGGTGAGCGGCGGCGCTTCCACAGCTGTGTGTCTCTGTGGGCCCGCGCACCCTCTCTGAACTCCGCCGGGCCTGAAGGCGGGAGTCCGTGGCGGAGGAGGCGCCCCCTAGAGGTCCGCGCGGGCCAGGGTCCGGACGGGCGCTGGAGCTCACGGTGTGTAGTGGACCGAGATCTCCCGGTGCATTTTCCGGGGCTGGGCATCGAATCCTGCGTCGCTTCGCTGTGGGAATGCTCGGGATTTCCCCAGGGTTAGTGGACGTTCTGGTGAGCCGAGAGTGGGGTGAGGAAGAAGCAAGCCCTTGTCGGGGGAGGCGTGTTGCCGTCCCCAAAAACACTCTGCGTGAATTCTGACCAGCAGCAGCCCTCTAACCCCATCTGGCCCGGGCCGGGATTCCTAGTGGCTCTGGTCCCACAGGCTGAGCCTCACTCACCCCGAGCCTCGTTTTTTCTCTTCTGGCGAATGGGCACTGGCCTTCATCAGGCTCCCGGGAGCATCAGCGCCGGCCCCGAGCCAGGCCATCCCACCCCGGGGCCCTGGGGACACCAATGACTCAGACGCCAGCAGTCCCTGCTCTGGGAGGTTCCAGTTTCAGCAGGCAACCCAGATGGGGGAAGACGCAGAGAAAGGGTGATCAGAGCTGGAATGGGGGACCCTGCAGGCAGAAGGGAGGCCCAGAGGAGGCGCCAGAACAAGAACAAGCCTGGGCCATCGGAGAAATATGAGCTGAGAGCAGATGGGTGAGGAGCCTCCGGCCAGCCTGTCAAAAGGGAACGGTCCTGCTGGCAGAGGGAACAGTGGGACCAGGGGTGTGGAGTGCTGGGGCTGGGGGTCATTTGGGGAGCTGCCAGGGGCACTGAAGGACTAGGAGGGACCAGGCTTCTGGCTCTATGGAAATCTGGTGGTTGCTACCCCAGGGCCACACTCAGACCTCTCAGCCCCTTGGCCACATACACTCCCTTTCGAGATATGACAGAGAACCCTGGGGGCCCATTTAGTCTGTCAACAAAGAAATCGATCGAACACCTGACCAGGCTGGATGTCCTGTGCTGTGTGGAAGGACATGTGTGCAGCCTTTCCAGGAGCGGCAATGCGGGGCTTGGACTACAGAGGGCCGTGCGGGGCTGTGGGGTGGGGAACAGTGGCCAGGTGACCACAGCAGTGAGCAAGGACTCACAGCTGGTGACTGGACCTTCAGATTCTGGGGAGGAGACTTTATCAGGTGGGCATAGGAAATGACTTTTCCAAGAAGGTTGGAGTGGTGGGCACTATACAGCCGCCAGTGTGACCTCAGGCCACTCTGCCCGACAGCCCCACCAGCATGGGCAGTCTCGCGTACCGAGAAGACCTTGACGAGGAGAAGAACTCAGGTGCATGTCTGGGCGAAGCGTGGGCATAGGGTGGGGGGAAAGGTGTGGGCACAAGGTGGGCTCCACCAAGGGGCATTAGAAAGCACAGTGGCTGAAGTGGGGAGACAGGAGGCCCAGTGCAGGGTTCTCATGGGGTTACAGGTAGTTCAAAATCCTGGGACTGAAGGGTGCACTCAGGACTTGGAAACCTGGGACCCAGAGCACCTGGGCTGGGCATGGAGCCTCCGACACCTTGGAGCTCATCCCCGGGGCCTTGTAGTTTACCCCTCTGTAGAAGGAGTGGGTGTGAATAGGTCTCCCATGGCCTAGGGGTTGTCTCGGGGTGGCTGGATCCTCAGATCTACCTGGGCTCCCCGAGCAAGTGCCTACCTTGTACAGAGGCCGAGGGCCCTCCTGTCTGTTTACCAGCTGGATCCCCCAGGGGCCCATTAGCCCTCCTCCATGGTGTCATTAGCCTGTGTTTATCCTCCAGAGTTCACCTGGGAGGTGCAGGCCAACAACCGGGCCTACAACAGCCAGTTCAAGGAGAAGGTCTTTCTGTGTTGGCAGAGAAGGAAGTATAAGGTGGGCAGGCCTCCCCCATCCCCGCTCCCACAGGCTTTGGGGACCTGCCAGTGAGGGAGAGTGGTCACCGGGGCTCTGCCTGCTGGGTTCTCCCACTTGGTCCTGAGGACTGTAGTGCTGGCCTCACAGAGTCACTGGTCCGGCACGGATGCCCCACGTGGCTCCTCTGCCCTAAATATGTTCCTAGGCAGCTTTCGCAGTACAGTATGTCTGTCAGGCTCTACCTTCCTGCAGGGAATCCTGGGGTCACTGACCTAGCTCACCAAGCCTGCACCCAGTAGGGGCTCTGTTCATGCTCTTCGTGGCTGGAGGGCAGGTGGGTGGAGGCCAGGTGGGGCTGGGCAGGCAGACCCCCACACCAGCTCTCCTTCCAGAAGAACATCATCCACACGGCCAAGTACAATGTCTTCTCCTTCCTGCCCTTGAACCTGTATGAGCAGTTCCACCGCTTTTCCAACCTCTACTTCCTTCTCATCATCCTCCTCCAGGTGAGGTGAGGGTAGTCCCAGGAGTCAGTGCCCATGGTCACTCCACTCCTTCTACCTGCTTGAGCTGTCTCCTCCAGGAAGCCCCCATCCCCACCCCCGCACTTCCCACCTTCCCACATGGCTCTGTAGACCCAGGGTGGTTCCCACATGGCTCTGTAGACCCATGTGTTTGTGTGGTTAGTGGGTCAGTGTCCACTCCCCACAGACTGGGAGTTCCGTTATGGCTGGGTCCTCACTGCCCAGTCCAGGGCCTGGAACACAGGACGTGCTCAATATATATTGAAGGACGTGAGTGCATGGATGGCTCCTCCAGGTTTGAGGAGGCCTCCTGACCCCTTTGGTCTCAGCAGGTCCCAGAGGGCAAGGAGGAAGGATCAGATTCTAGGGACTCGCTGGGTTACTTCCTGGCATCAGGCTGGTCATGGGTGGAGATGGATGAGCAGTGGTGGGTAGAGATGGGGCCCCGTGTGGTGAGGGAAGTTTCCAAAACACTCCAACTCGTACCCAGTGTCTCATTCTGATCTGAGTAAAGTGAGACGCTGCTTTTATCCATCAAGCCAATAAACACTTCTTGAGCACCTACTGTATGCAGGTACTGTTCTGAGCACTGTGGACCCAGTAGTGGCCCTGACACCTGTCTTAAGGTGGCTCAGGACTGGGGGAAATGACTGTCATTAAACCACATGGTAGGAACAAGTGATGGGGTGGGCCCCCCACCCAAACTGTGCTGAGGGCAGATCTGAGGTTGCACAGAGGGGATCTCATGAGAGCCAAGGCCTTGAGGAGGGATCAAGCATGGGGTTAGGAGGGCTTCCTGGAGGAGAGGACCTGGGGGGGCGGTGCATGGAAGGAAGAGGAGGCATTGCTGGGCAGGAGGTCCAGGCAGGGAGAGGGCCCAGAGGGGAGTTGCCTGCAGGTGGGAACAGCAGGATTCGAGGTTGTGGTGCTGGATGTGTGGGTGGGAGGGGGCAGGATTGAAGGGAGGGGAGGCGGTCAGGGTGCCCAAGACGGTTGGCTGGCATGACCCATCCTCTGTGTCAGGGCATCCCCGAGATCTCCACGCTGCCCTGGTTCACACTGTTCGCCCCACTCGTCTGCCTCCTCACCATCCGGGCCATCCGAGACCTGGTGGATGATATTGTAAGGAGGGACGGGGTGAGGGCAGGGCGAAGGCAGGTGGGTCCTCCTGACTCCTGGGTGCGGTGGGAGGAAAGTCCACACTGGTGGGCAGAAGGCAGCCCCGGTGGGCTGTGTTGTCCATTGTGCCCTGTGGCCACTGGGGCAGGTGCCAGTGTCCCTTCAGCAGGTCATCCAAGTGTCCACATGGGCAGCCTGCAGGAAACCGCCCTCTTTCTGCTGCCAACACCCTCCCCAGGGCAGGGTCACTGGACAGGCACCGCAGGGTTTGGGCTCTCTAGCCGGGCACCTGTGTCTGTCCTGTTGCCTGAGCGGCATGAGGGGAATCGTCGCTGCTCTGACCTACCCCCCATCGGCCCAGGGGAGACACAGGAGTGACAAGATCGTCAACAATCGGCCATGCCAGATCCTAATGGGGAAGAGGTGAGGCCGCAGCGGCTGGGTGTGAGATCTGTCCAAGGGAGGCAACTCCAGCATGGAAGAGGGATGCACACTCACGGGGGGTGTGCCTGGAAGATCATCCAGCATCTTCTGAGCTCTTGGACATCCTGTGGGGCCAGGGGAAACCCAGACCAGCACTTATTAGATGCCTGCTGTCTACCAGGCTTGGGGTGGGCCTGTGCAGGGGCAGGGGCTGAAGATCCAATTGTTCACCCTCATGGAGCAGAGTTCAGCCAAAGGGGAGGGTAGGAAGGTCTGAAGGGCCTTGGAATCTGGGAGGAGGGGGCAATCAGGACAGGGATAAGGGGTGGGAGGACCCCCCCCACCCCACCCCACCCCTGCCACCCCTACCCACGCAGCTTTCTGTGGAGAAAATGGAAGAATCTACATGTGGGAGACCTGGTCTGTCTGCATAAAGACAGCATTGTCCCGGTGAGCTGCAGGGGGTGCTCCGGAGACAGGGTATTTCCCCCCCTCCTCCCCGTCCCTCACCCTGCTGGTCTCCCACACTCTGCCCCTATGCAAGGCCATCATCTCCTCCTCATTGAGCTGGGTTGGGGGGGTGGTTTGGAGGCAGGGCTGTCCCCCTCCCCCCACCACTGGTCTCCCCCTTCTCTGCCCCCATGCAAGGCTGTCATCTCCCACCCTGCTCCTCACCCCAGGCTGACTTGGTTTTGCTGGCCAGCACAGAGCCCAGCAGCTTGTGCTATGTGGAGACGGCTGACATCGACGGGTGAGACCAGGTCATCACTAGGGCTTTTGGGGACTTGAGAGCTGCACACCCGGCCCACTTGGATGTTGTGGTCCTTTGCCCTGGGAGCATGCAGACACTTGAATGTCAGCTGGGGCAATAAAAATGCACCACCATTTCTGGAAGCCCATCTCCCCCACCCACCATGAGCCAGGTGCCAAAGCAAGAAGGCCCAGGGTCTGGCCTCAGCCCTTTGGCAAACACACTGTGTGACCTTGGGCAAGGCCCTCTCCCTCTCTGGGCCTCAGCCTCCTGCTTGGCAGCTGGTGCACAGTAGGTGCTTAGGGAAAATGCCAGAGTGGCTCTGCTGGGCATGCCCTGACCAGGCACTGTCTGTCCCACCTTTTTTGTCTTGCTCCCCTTCTTGTCACCAGGGAGACCAACTTGAAGTTCAGGCAGGCCCCAATGATCACGCACCACGAGCTGACCAGTATAAGGAAGATAGCCTCCTTCCAAGGTGGGAGCTGGCAAATCCATCCAGCCTCTCTGGGCCCTGTCTCCCCCCACTGCAGTGGGAGCACAGGTTCCCCACCTGCTGGGTGGAGGGTGTTGTGCAGCTTCTGACATCCAGATGGGCACATTACCCTCTGTTGTCCTGTCTTATTTATTCCCAGACCATTTGTTTGTTTATTCAAAAAGGCAGCCTATGGGAATTCCTTGGAGGTCCATTGGTTAGGACTCAGCACTTTCACTGCCAGGGCCTGAGTTCAATCCCTGGTCAGGGAACTAAGATCCCACAAGCCAAGTGGCGCAACCAGAAAGAAGAAACAAAACAAAACAAAGAAACCAAGGCAGCCCATGTACACTGGCTAGCAATTCACCTACATGTTTGGGAGAGGCCCACAGGGACATCTCCAGGTTTATTATTTTCTGCCAGATAAGTATGACATTTCATACCTATTGGTTCAGTTACTGTTTGCTGAGCCCCAGCAATGGGATAATTTTTTTTAATTGTTACTATTTGCTATCATTATTTTCCTGTCAAATTGCAAAGGCAAGTTACTCTAATTGGCTCTGGAGCATGCCAGAAGCTTTCTCTCCAAGCACAGCCCCTCTGCTCCCGACATCCAGACACTGGTTTTGTGTCTGCTCATGGATCTGGAGAAAGGCCCTGCCACCCTGACAGCTCTCTCTGGGTCCTGACCCACCCCAAATGGCCCAGAATCCTTGCCCATTTTGCAGAGGGGGAGACTGCGGTTCAGAGGGGTAGTGAGAGGTGTGGGCTTGCCCCATGGCTCCTCCGTCCTTCTCCCGCCCCTCCCTAGACAGCTCTCATGTCTACTTTCAGGAAACACAGGGTCCGGCCCCTGAGAAGGAAGGGTGAGGGTCACTTAAGAGCCCCGTGGCCCCCCAGCCCACTCCCTGCCAGATGCTGCCTTGGGCCAGCCTTTGCATGCTGGGTGGGTTTTGTCAAACAGAAGTGAGACCAGTGGCTGTACTCTCTCAGGGTGATGGTGGACAGGCCCTCCCCTACTGCCTGCTGGGGAACTCTGTGCCCTGTGTTTGGTCCCTGTAGTTTAGGGTGCTGGATGGGGGCACCACTTCCTTCCCTCCCTCCTCATATGTGTTCAGCACTTACTGTGTGTCAGGTGCTGGACTGGGCCCTGGTGTCCCCAGCTCAACTGAGATAAGGCCGGTGCCTGCACTGGTGGACCTTACAAACATTTAAAAATATTTATTGATTTATTTGGCTGTGCTGGTATGTGGGACCTTTTTAGTTGTGGCATGGAAACTCTTAGTTGTGGTGTGCAGGATCTAGTTGTCTGACCAGGGATGGAACCTAGGCCCTCTGCATTGGGAGCAGGGAGTCTTAGCCACTGGACCACCAAGGAAGTCCCTCACAGACATTACTGATATGGCTGCAGGAATAAACGTCTGGTGACATCAGACACTGGCAGGGAGGAAGGGGCTCAATGCGGGGAGGGCCATATCTGGCTGGAGGATCAAGGGGGGCTTCCCTGAGGAGGTGTGTGTATCACCACAGGAGACAGCACACGCAAAGGCCCTGAGGCCAGGAACGCCCAGCTTGGAGCATCCAGGAGGAGGCTGTGTTGTATAGTGGGGGTGGAGGTGCCATTGGGGCTGGTTTGGGGTAGTGTGGGGCCCATGCAGGTGCCCCTGGCTGGAGAGTGATAGGAACATTCCCTGAGTCCCCCACCCCCAACCAGTATTGAAGAGGGGTGGCTGAGTTGCACCATGCTTGTAGCTCCCTGAACACTGGGTTGCCCACAGGGAAGGTGGTGTGTGAGGAACCCAACAGCCGAATGCACCACTTCGTTGGGTGCCTGGAGTGGAAGGGCAAGAAATACCCCCTGGATAGTGGCAACATCCTCTTGCGAGGCTGCAAGGTCCGGAACACAGACACCTGCTATGGACTGGTCGTCTATGCCGGTACAGCTGCTCTCCGGGGCCCCGGGGCCCATCCTGCCCAGGTCAGGGGTAGGGCTGGGTGGCGGAGAACCCTGACGTCACTGGCAGGAAGTCACAAGGCCAGGCCTGGCCGCCGCATGTCTGCTGCTATGGGATGAAGGGCTCCTGGTGTGATTTCTCTGGACTCTCATTTCTGAAACTGCAGGAATGGACATGTTGAGCCAGCACCTTTGTTTTGACTGGAGAAATGGGGGTATTTATAATAGATGGAATGATGGGTGGTGGAGTAGGTGGATAGATGGGTAGGGGGTGACAGAGAGATGGAGGGTGGGTGGATGGATGAGTAGATGGGAGAGTGGATGGATAAATGGATGGATGGATGGTTGGACAGATGGTAAATGGATGGATGGATGAATGAATGGTTGGTGGACAGTGGATGGATTAGTGGATGGATGAATGAAGGGATGGGTGGATGGATGAATGAATGGTGGATAGATGAATAGATAGATGAATGGATGGATGATGAATGGGTGGTAGATAGACAGATGGATGAGTGGATGGAAATCTTGCAGGTTTTGACACAAAAATCATGAAGAACTGTGGCAAGATCCATCTGAAGAGAACCAAGATAGACCATCTGATGAACAGACTGGTGGTCCTGGTGAGCTTCTTAGACCCCCTGCCCTGGGTGGGGGGCCATGGAGGAGGGGAGCGAAAGGGCCCCACCGCACAGAAGCCCCATGGCTGTCATCTTCCAGGCTTCAGTTTCCCTCCTCTGAAGAATATGCAGCTTGATCGCCTGGTCAGGCCAGAGAATTTTTTCTTCAAATGGCGATTTGGGGCGGGGGGCGGGGGGGGGGGGAGGGGGGGACGGTGGAGGAAGGTTTTATAAAACAATATTTGATTGCAACGTCTCCAAAACCCGCAGGAGATAATAAGATGCCCACCTATCCTCCACCGATCTTTAAAAATCCTTAATTTTTTGCCTAAATCAACTTTTACCTTTTTAAAAATTATCGAAATAATAATTTCGCAGCCGCGAAGCTCGGCAGAAAACCTGCACATTGCCCTCCCCCTGGACTGCCAGCCCCTCCCCACCCTGACCGCCGTCCCATCCTGAAGCAATGCTGGGGGACACCCGCTCCCCGCCCCGTGCTTGTCCGTTCACACTAAGGGTGCGCGCGTCCCCGAGGTGCCTCGCTGCCGCCCGGGCCCCCTCACGCTGCGCCCCTCCTCCCCTCCGAGCGCAGATCTTTGTGTCCATGGTGGTGGTTTCCGCAGTCCTGACCTTTGGCTTCTGGCACAAGGTGAAGGAGTTCAAGGCCAATCACCACTACGTGTCTGCCGTGCACATGCGCAGTGTGGCTATGGAGGCCTTCTTCATCTTCTGGGGCTTTCTCATCCTGCTCAGCGTCCTGGTGCCCATGGCCATGTTCATTATGTGAGCCCCGGGGCCTCCGGGCCCCGCCCCATGCTGAGCCGGAAGGGAAGGTGGGGGAGGGACAGCAGGCCCAAGGGCTGGGTGACCCAACGTGCGAGTGCGCATGCGTGCATCAGCAGGGCCGAATTCATCTACCTGGGGAACAGCGTCTTCATCAACTGGGATGAGCACATGTACTATGAGCCCCAGGACCTGCCCGCCAAAGCGCGAAGCACCAGCCTCAATGACCTGCTGGGCCAGGTGGAGTACATCTTCTCCGACAAGACGGGCACGCTCACCCAGAACATCATGACCTTCAAGAAGTGCTGCATCAACGGAGTTGTCTACGGTGGGACCCCGCCCGCGCCCCGCTCCCCGTGTCCAGGGTCTCACAGCAGTGGCCCGGCATCCAGCATCCCACACCGATTGGTGCCCTACCACTAGTGCCAAGGGGCTTCCTCTCACTTGGGGGTTGGTTAGCTATTCCTATAAAGGACGCACGGGTCAATATGTTTGGCCACTAAGGCCGCTGGGTCTCTGGCCCCAGAAAGCAGCTGCTGCTCTCACCCGGACTCCGAATTTTTAATTTCATAGCATTTCCACGTGTCACACAAGATAATATTCTTTTCAGGTTTCTCCCAACTCTCTAGAAATGTGAAAAACATTTATAGCCTTGCAGGTCACACAGAAACTAGTCCTGAGGTGGAGGCATGGTTCACCAGTCTCTGGTCTAGTTGATAAGCAGCGGCCACAGTTTAGACCAGGAGCCGACAGAGGGCCCCACTGGGCGATATTGGGCCTCATGCGCAGTCGCATGACAGACCTGGGCCCCTGCCCTTGGGTTGATGCCACCTGACCGTCAGGTAGGGCACCAGGCCCATGCTGAGTGGCACCAATCCCAGCCGGTCTCTGATGTTTCTAGAAGTGCTACGGACCCAGGTTTTTGTGAAATCACCCTATTTTTCAAAGTAGGTGGCCAAGTCCAAATTTTAAAAGGACACCAGGAGGAGGTCAAACCAAACATATTCTACAGGGCTGAACCCCATTCCCATACGCCCTCCAGCCCACCGCCCTGGAGGGGGTCCCTGGGACACATGGCTGCATCCTATTCTCCAGGCAGAAGCTGAGGCTGGGGTCTTTGGTGGCTTGAGGCGCTGGGTCCAGGGTGCAGGCCTGGCTGGTCTAGCTGCAGCCGGCAGCCCCAGGAAGCCTGGCCCAGGGAGGGGGTGCTGTGGGACCCCATGCGGGGACTGGGAGCTGAGGCCTAAAGCTGAGTCTTTCCCCAGGCCCAGAGGAGACCCCAGGCAAGGTGAGCCCTGGCCGCCCCGGAGCCCTGGGTGGTGGGGGGAAGGGCAGTGACCCACCCAGGGCTGGCCTGTGCCCCACCCCCTGCAGGAGAACCCCTTCCTCTGGAACGAATTTGCTGATGGGAAGCTGCTATTCTGCAACGCGCAACTCCTGCAGGCTGTGCGGGCCAACCAGGACTGGCGGGTGCGCGAGTTCTGGCGCGTGCTGGCCGTTTGCCACACGGTGATGGTGCAGGAGAAGAACAGTGAGTGCCCCCAACCCTGGGCATGGCTGGGCCTGGGCTCCCCAGATGCTCTCCCGCCAGCTCCCAGGGCCCTCTCATCCCAATTAGAGAGCTCCCAGGCCCCCGGCCCGAACCCCACCTAGCCTCTGCCACTGAGGGTGTCCTGGCCTGTCATCGTACAGGAAGGAGGAGGACTTATGGACTGGGATGCAATCGCTCCTTTCTTTTATTGTACTTAGAGGTTATGCCGGCCCAAGAAACTGTCGTCCCGCAAATACATATTGGGCACTTCCTGTATCTGTTTCCTCCCTGTGCTAAGCAGGTGGAGACAGGTGGGTGGTGGGTCTCCAACAAGGTCAAGCTCTCAGACCCCTCCCCGCCCTGCCCCGCCCTGGCCAGACCAGCTAGTGTACCAGGCAGCTTCCCCGGACGAGGAGGCACTAGTCACAGCGGCCCGAAATTTTGGCTACGTGTTCCTGGCACGCACGCAGGACAGCATCACCCTGATGGAGCTGGGGGAGGAGTGTGTGTACCAGGTCCTGGCCATGATGGACTTCAACAGCATCCGCAAGCGGATGTCAGTGCTGGGTGAGGGCCCGCAGTCCTGGGTGGGGTTGGGGGGAGGTGAGGAGGGGAGTGTATGTGGGCAGCCAGGCCTCTTCCTCCACAGTCCGCAAGCCCGAGGGCTCCATCTACCTCTACACCAAAGGGGCTGACACAGTCATCTATGAGCGCCTGCAAAAGAAAGGCGAGACAGAATGGGCCACAGAGGAGGCCTTGGCCGTGAGTCCCTGTGGGAAGGGAGGGTGGAGGGGCAGAGTCGAAGACACAGGGGCAGGGGAAAAGAATGTGCAGAGAAATGGCCTCAGGGAAGCCATGGACAGTTGGTCAGGTTGCACACTGTTCTGCCCAACACACAAACACACACTCAAGGGCTGAAGATGAAGCCCAGCTCCAAGCTGCACTGCCCAGAGGGGACATCTTCTTTTGAGTCAGGCAAGGACATCCTGTGGGTGGGTTTTGCCCTGGATTCCTCCCTCTCTTCCAGCCAGGCCTAGGTTCTGGGACACACTCAGCCCACTCTGCCCCAAACCTTTCATCTCCAGGTGAGGGCCCATTAGCCTTGGCCCCTTGCCAAGCTTCATCCTTCTGTTTTCTGCTGTCTGTCATCTCTGCCCTGGTCTCCCTGTTCTCGAGGGGTTTCCCAGAACCCATTTCCGGTGTTGCCCCAGGGCCCTTGCACATGCTATTCCCTGTTCTCCCTCCACTCAGGCGCTCAGCATCCTTCTGTCCTCGAGGTTCAGCCCTCAGTCCCCACCTCCAGGGAGCTCTTCCTGCCCTGACTCTGACATGGGCTGTCCTGCCATGTGGGCCCATTCCTAAACCCATGGGTCCCCGGCCTCACCCAGCACAGGACCCAGCAGGGCTGTTTGTGGAAAGAATGTCCTCTGTCCCTCCCCTCAGGGGTCTCCCAGCGTGCTCCACTCTGCTAGGAGGGAGTGGTGGGGAGCAGATGTCTGGGTCCTGACCCAAAACCGAAGAAGTACAGTCACAGCAGTGACCCAGAGCCCAGGAGCTCGGCAGGATGACTGGGCTCAACTGCCCACGGTATGGATAGGGAAACTGAGGCATGAGAGGAGGCGCACAGGCCTGTCTGGGGCACTCGACATGTTCACATGCAGCCATCCAAGCTCATGTCAGTCAGGAGCAGAAGCCAGTCGAGGGGCTGCCTATTGGGGCAAAAGACCCAGAGCAGGGTTGGAGCTTATGAAGGAAGAGCTGCAATGGGGTGAGAGAGTGCTGGGTCCTCCCCTGGGCCTGGAGACAGAGTCCCACAGGATCCTTTCCCGTGCCCCACCCCCTACCTCAGTTCCTTGAGAACTGAGGCAGAGAGAGGGCTCCCGGGAGGACAGAGTCCTGATTGGGAAGGGGTCTAGCAGGGCTTCACTGAGGGTCTTGCCTAAGGGTTAGAATTTGCAGCACAAATCATAGGGTGGATGTTCCTGGCTAGGGAAATAGGCAGGCTGAGATCTGGAGGCTAAACAGAGCGAGTGGGGTGTCTGCGGGGGGTGGGCTGAGACAGAGCGGGTGTGGAGCAGGGTGGCATGTGGTCCCAGCCTCCCCCCGCCACCGGAGGACAGACTGTGTGGGTAGGGGCAGGTTGGGGGCCCAGGCAGAGGGAGAAGGGCTGCAGGGGTTCCCCGGAGTGGCAGGGGTGCCAGCGTCATCTGCCTGCCGGCCCCAGTCCTTTGCCAAGGAGACCCTTCGGACATTGTGCCTGGCCTGCAAAGAGGTGGATGAGGAGGTGTATGAGGAGTGGCGGCAGCGGCACCAGGAGGCCAGCATCCTGCTGCAGAACCGTGCCCAGGCCCTGCACCAGGTGTACGAGGAGATGGAGCAGAGCCTTCAGGTGGGTGGAGCCAGGGGCAGGGCGCCACACCCCAGCCCCACCAGGGAGCTGGGTCCCTGCTCAGTCTGTCCTCGCCCACTCCCTCCTCCCCACCCCAGCTCCTGGGAGCCACAGCCATCGAGGACAGGCTCCAGGACGGTGTCCTCGAAACCATCAAGTGTCTCAAGCAGGGGAACATCAAAGTGTGGGTCCTCACAGGGGACAAGCAAGGTGGGTCCTAGGGTGGCAACCCCCAGCGCAGGGAGAAGGGAGGCACGGGAAGGGCTCGCCTCATCCCAGAGTCACCGTCAGGCCCTCCCTGTTGTCTTGAGCTCACTGTAGCCCACCACTGTGTGTCCCTGGGAAGGGAGAACCGAGACCCTGGGTGCCTCTCTCTGGTGGGCTGATGCCATGCTGAGCGCCTCCTGGGGATTTGGCCCCCTTGGCAGCGCTGTTTGGTGGGGCCCTGGTTACCTCCTGGGGCTCAGAGAGCACTGGCCACCTGCCCAAGGCTGCCCAGCCACCTAGGGGCCAAGTTGGTCCTGTGGCTGTGGAGCCCTGGTTCTCCCACCCCCTGAGGCTTCTGGGGGGGCCTCCACTGGGCATTGGTGCCTACAGGGCTCCATTAGGACTTGTGTGGGCAGGAGGCACATACACTCCAAATATTTAGAATGACATGTAACAGCTCTGCTGGTATAAAGACCAATCTCCAAGGTGGATTTTTTTTTTTTTGGCCGCATTGCCGGTCATGTGGGATCTTAGTTCCCCAACCAAGGATGGAACCTGGGCCCACTGCATTGGCAACATGGAGTCTTAACCACTGGACTGCCAGGGAAGTCCCATAGGTTGGATTTCTGTATTCATTTTTTTCCTAAGAAGTTAAGTCACGTTTTTCTCCACCCCCCCCTCCCCGCCCCAGACATTAAATCATTTTGTGGGGATCCTAGGCACTGAAATGTCTACAGGTGCTTTAACCTTGGCCCCAGACTCACCTCCCTGCAGCCACCCAGCCCCAGCCAGGAGTGGAGTCCTCTGTAAGCTCAGAGCTGAAGTCTCAGGGCTGACTCTCATTGGCTGCCATGGTCACATGGCCTCCTCTGAACCAATCGCTGTGGCCAGTGGGAGGGGCATGCTGCTGTGATGGGCAAGATGGGTGGGGTTGGCCTCCAGGCAGTGGGGCCTCTCCACAAGGGCTGAACTGGGCTGGTTTGCAGAGACAGCGGTGAACATTGGTTTTGCCTGCGAGCTGCTCTCAGAGAACATGATCATTCTGGAGGAGAAGGAGATCGTGTAAGAAGTGGGGATGGGGTGGATGATCCTGAAGGGGAAGGGGGGTCAGGGTGGGGACGGGACGCCGAGGACACAGCCGTGGCCCTGGGGTCTGCCTGGACTGGCTTCTTGTAGCTGGGGTGTAGATGCAAGGAAGCCTGTGTGGCTGACGTGGCTGAGGCCTGGTTGGGCCCCCACCCCCACCCCCGTGCAGGCGGATCCTCGAGGTCTACTGGGAGAACAACAACAACCTGCAAGGTGGAGAAAAGAAAGAGCTTCCCCTGCAGTTCAAGATGGCCTTGGTCATTAACGGGGAGTTCCTGGTCAGTGTTAGGTCAGGGTGGACGGTGGAGCCCTGGTACCCGGGGGAGGGGCCTGGGAGGAGCTGCAGGCTGAGGCTGGGGCTGCTTCCACTGAAAGGCCCTCAGGTGCACCATTGGACCAGCCAAGGTGACGGCCACCCCGAGAGACAGTTCTCAGCTGGGCCGGAGCAAGGGAGGGTGCAGTCAGGTCCGGCTGGGAGAAGGGCACAGTGGGGGGGTGGGGCGGGGAGAGGGAGGGGTGCAGCAGAGTGACCCACCCCTGTCACCTGTGAGCCAGGACCAGCTACTGCTGTCCCTGCGCAAGGAACCCCGAGCCCCTGTCCAGAACGTGAACGTGGACCCGTTGGAGTCCTGGCAGGAGCCGGGAGAGGAGAGGGTGGACTTCCTGCAGGCCAGGCGCCTGTCCCTCATGTGGCGGACACTGGGGATCCAGCTGCGGAGCTCGGGGCTGGCGCCCCAGCACGAAGACTCCAAGACCCTCCGGAGTGCTGAGGAGCGGCGGGAGCGGGCCTTCGTGGAGCTGGCCTCCCGATGCCAGGCGGTCATCTGCTGCCGCGTGACGCCCAAGCAGAAGGCCCTGATCGTGGCGCTGGTCAAGAAATACCAGAATGTGGTGACCCTGGCCATCGGGGATGGCGCCAACGATGTCAACATGATCAAGAGTGGGTGGTGGGCAGCGGGGCTAGGGGAGGCTGGCAGCAGGTGGGAGCAGCAGGCTTGGGTCCCTGGGCTGACAGGCTTGCGTGTGCCTCTGCAGCTGCAGACATCGGCGTAGGGGTGGCAGGTCAGGAGGGCATGCAGGCGGTGCAGAACAGCGACTACGTGCTGGCCCAGTTCTGCTTCCTGCGGCGGTTGTTGCTGGTGCACGGACGCTGGTCCTACATGCGCGTCTGCAAGTTCCTGCGCTACTTCCTGTACAAGACGCTGGCCGGCATGATGGTCCAGATCTGGTTCGCCTTCTACAGCGGCTTCACTGCCCAGGTGCGCCAGAGGGAACTCCCTCCCCTCTGAGGGATGCTGTGTCCTTCCCGCAGCCTCCAGGAAGGCAGCAGGCATGCTCCCACTCGGAGGTCCTCAGGGGGCAGAGCATGCCTGAAGCCACAGAGCAAAACAGCCTTCAATCAATATCTGGCTGCATTAACAGAGGTATAGAATCTACATAAAGTGGGGGATGGTTCCGTGCCCAGCTCTGTGCTGAGCATTTTCAGGGATATTTGGCAAATTTGAGCTTTGAAGCAAGGGCAGGACAGGTGCTCCAAATGTACATTCTTCAAGGGGAAAAAACAAGAACCTGAACTTCAGAGAAGGTAAGATTGTAAGGGCTGGGTCCCTGACTTCAAGATTCTTGACAGTATTGTGGTGAATACTAGATGTGCTCTCCAGAGTGTAAGAGGAGTCATACATAGGGCAGTAATGTCCCCTGTGGTCTGAAAATAGACTTTCATGAGACAGAATGGCCTCCCTGTCACCAATACCCAGACAGCCGAGAGAGAGCTTTACAAGAGCATTCTTCATAAATATATTTTTTGTTTTGCCTTTTATTGCTAGGTATTTTATTATTTTAGATGCTACTATAAATGGAATTGTTTCCTTAATTCCCTTTTGATATTGCTTATTGCTGCTGTATAGGAAGTGGTACCATGCGGTAGTTCAGATGGTAAAGAATCCGCCTGCTAATGCAGGAGACACGGGTTTGATCCCTGGGTCAGGAAGATGCTCTGGAGAAGAAAATGGCAGCCCACTCCAGTATTCTTACCTGGAACATCCCATGGACTGAGGAGCCTAGTGGGCTATAGTCTGTGGGGTTGCAAAGAGTCAGACAAGACTTAGCAACTAAACAGCAACACCACCACCGGTGTATAGAAACACATTTTTGTGTGTGTGTGGATCTGTGCCCTGAAACTTTGTTGAGTTTGTTTTATTGGCTCTAGTAGTTTTCCTGTGAGTCTTTTGGGATTTTCTGCACGTAGATCACGTCCTCTGCAAAGAGAGACAGCTCTACCACTTGCTTTCCAATTTGGATGCTTTCTATTTCTTTTTCTTGCCTAATTGCTTTGGTGAGGACTTTTCCAGTGCAGTATTGAATAGCCATGGTGAAAGCAGGCATCCTTGTCTTGTTCCTGATGTCAGAGGGGACGGTATTTAGTCTTTCTATGTTTGTTAACTGGAATTAATCTTCCTTCTCCCCCCATATATTTATTTGAATATTTACTCCTATCAGTATGGACTCACATATGTTCATTTTATTCTGTGCCTGTTGCTCATTTTGTCTCCGATTTGTCCCTTTGCCCTGTGCCTGCTCTTCTCTGAGCATGTCCTCACTTTCTGGTGCTTCAAGAGCTTCCTGGCTCGTTTTGTCCTTTCCTGGTCCCAAGCCTGGAATGAACCATTCCCTCAAGGAATGCCAGTTGTCTTCACCAGAGAATGGTAGTTAGACACCAAGGTCTAAGCCCTTGGTGTGCTCATCGCACGTGGGATGCCAGTGTCCTCTTTGTAGACAGAGGCAGGAGATACACATACTAACCTGTGCTTAGGCACACATCTACACCTGTACTGTATTGATCTATCTATGTGTATATGAGTTCACACTGATACTTCTGATTCCAGTCACCCCACAGAACAAGGCTCAGCTTAGCCTTTTCCACATGCTCATTTGTGACTCATCTCCAATGGTGAGAAACTTGATTCTGGTAAAAAAAAATTTTTGTTGTTACTTATTTGCTCAACCCCAGAATGCACGTAAAGCCGTTCTGGGAACCGAAACTGATGGTTTTTTCACTAGTCTGGATTTGTGCATTCAGGAAGGGACTTGGTCTCTTTGTGAGATCTCTTCCAGCTCTGTTACCCATCACTGACTTCCTAAGTCAAAAATGATCTAGGGACTTCTTTGGCAGTGCAGTGGCTAAGTTTCCATACTTCCATTGCAAGGGACACAGGTTCTATCCCTGGTTGAACTAATATCCTGTATGATGTGCAGCATGGCAAAAAGAAAAATTTAAAACATGCTCTCTAGCCATTTTTCCTCCTGTAAACTTTGTATTAAAGTCATCACTTGAAACAGACTCCAAGGTGCTACTTTAAAAGCATTGAAGTGAAAGTGAAAGTCACTCCGTTGCATCTGACTCTTTGCCACCCCACAGACTGTACAGTCCATGGATACTGGAGTGGGTAGCCTTTCCTTTCTCCATACCTTTTCTCTTCCAGTCTTTATCACTTCGTGCAGCCCTGATCTTAGCCCCAACCTTGATTGTCACTTGACTTTCCAAGTCACCTGGCATCCTCTCCAAGTGACAAACAAGCTTGGATGGGTCTCCTTAGGTAGAGATTCATTTCTGTCTCTAGCCATTTGGCTCTGAAGGCTCAGTGCATTCTCCCTCCCCTCCCCTCTCTGCACCCTCCACCTTCCCACCACAGCCTCTGTACGAAGGTTGGTTCCTGGCGCTCTTCAACCTGCTGTACAGCACCCTCCCGGTCCTCTATATCGGGCTCTTTGAGCAGGTGAGCAGCTCCAGGTCTTGCCTCTTCCTTCTCTGTACATATTTCTTCTCCTGGGGCCTGGGATGGGGTAGGGGCCATCCCCTTCTGGTCCCAAGAGCCAGCTTCCCCATCGTGAACTCACCAGGATGTGAGCGCAGAGCGGAGCCTTGAGTTGCCGGAGCTGTACATCGCAGGCCAGAAGGAGGAGCTCTTCAACTACTGGGTCATCCTGCAAGCCATAGCCCACGGCACAGCCACCTCTCTGGTTAACTTCTTCATGACGCTCTGGGTCAGCCAGAACTCAGCTGGGCCTGTCAGCTTAAGTGACTACCAGTCCTTTGCAGTGGTCGTGGCCCTGTCCAGCCTGCTGTCCATCACTATGGAGGTAGGGGTGGCCATCTGCCTGCCCCTCCCCTGGTGGGGTGGGCCTCGGCAAGCGCTAAGGTCTTTCCTGGCAGTGACCTGCTGCTTCACAGACCCCGGGAGCTGGGCCTCCATCCTCCCCGTGGAGCCCCACCCCACGGTTCCCTTCCCATCCCCCTTGCCTTAACGCCCCTTCCCTGTGTAGGTCATCCTAATCACCAGGTACTGGACCGTCCTGTCTGTGCTGGCCATTTTCCTCAGCCTCTGCTTCTACGTGGTCATGACCAGCCTCACCCAGAGCATGTGGCTTTTCAAACACTCCCCCAAGAACTTCCCATTTCTATGTGAGCCCTCAGCAGGGATGGGGCAGTGGTGGGGGGGGGTGCCCGTCGGAGAACCCTCTCTGCCCCTCTGAACCTCAGGCTCCTTGGCCATGCAGGTGAGGTAGGGGTGTGTGTGTGTGTGTGTGTGTGTGTGTGTGTGTGTGCAGGAAGTGTCAGTGTCTCCTTAGAATTTTCACCTCCTTTCCCTGGGGTGAAGGGAAGAGAAAGAGATAGGGTGTTGGAGGGGAGAGGCACCAAGCAGGTGCTGGTGAGGCCATAGCCACGGCCTGCTGTGATCCCGCCCTGTTGCCAGACGCTGACCTCAACGTGCTGACCCAGCCCCCCATCATGCTGGTGATCCTGCTGAATGTGTCACTGAACACCCTGCCTATGCTGGCCTTCCGTGTCATTTACCAAGCCCTCAAGAAGCCACAGCGCAAGGTGAGGGGTAGGGGTCTACACCACACATGGAGGACCCCAACAGCCAGAGCCTGTGCTGGGAACTGGGACTTGAAGGAGAGGCAGAGATGAGGCAGAAGCAGAGCTAGACACATACCCAGTGTCCCCACGAGGGACGAAATGACGGGCAGAAGGGCCCCAAAGTGGATGCTGTGGTTCCTGGGGTGGATGCAGTGGGAGCATAGCCAGACTTCCACCTGGAAGTGACTGGGGCTTGGGGGCCGAGGTGACAGAAGTGATTTGGAGATGGGATAGGCAGAAGAGGGACTCGGGGTAACCCAGTGTTCATTGGATGATGGATAAAAAAAATGTGATATATACGTACAGTGGAATATTAGCCTTTAAAACTAAGGCGAGTCAGACACCTGCTACAACATGGATGAATCATGAGGACGTGATGCTCAGGGATGGAAACCAGACACAGAAGGACAAATACTGTCTGATCCCACTCCCAGGAGGTCCCTAGAGGAGTCAGATCCATAGAGACAGGAAGCAGATGGTTGGGCCAGGGGCTGGGGAGGGAAGGGAGTGTCAGTATTTCATGGGGAGAGAGTTTCCATTTGGGAAGTTGAGAAAGTTGTAGAGATGGGTGATGGGGATGGCTGCACGACTGAATGTGCCACTGAGCTGTGCACCTAAAAATGGATGAGACGGTACGTCTTACGTTACATGTATTTTACCACAATGAAAAACGGTGGGAGCTGGGACTCACTAGCCCATAGTATCAGAATCTAGACGGATGAGTTGAAGCTGGGATGGGCCCCAGAGTTGACTTGGAATGGTAGACTAGGACATGGCCACAAACTGCCACCTTCAGCCACACAGGCTGGACATGGGGCTGCCCCAGGGTAAGTTCTGACTTTACCACCAAGGGGCACGCAAGGCGAGTATGGCTGGCCCAGAGTTAAGTCCCAGCCAAAGGACTCTGATTGGCTGGTCCAAAGTCAGGTCCCATGGAGGACTCTAGTTGGATCAACTTGCCTAGGAAAGAGCCTGGACAATTGATAGTGGCCAAGGACTCTGGCCCTCACTGGAGGGGCAGGTGATCTGAACATCAACATGGCTTGGGAGCCTGATGACGTCCACTCTCTCTTTTGCTCTGTAGGAAGAGGTAGAGAAAGTCACAAGTGAGGAGATCATCGCTGTGGAGCCTGTGCCCTGTATCCGTAGGGAGTCACCGGCCCGGCGCTCCAGCTATGCCTTCTCCCATCGGGAGGGCTATGCTGACCTCATCACGCAGGGCACGATTCTTCGGAGGTCACCGGGGGTCAACAGTGACATGCTGGTTGATCACACAATGCCACCTGATGAACCATCTGGGAGCATGAAGGAGTCCTCGTGGTACCCAAGGAAGATGTCATTTCTGGGGAGGAAGAGGCACTCACACCATGGGAAGGTGTCCTCTGAGGACATGCAGCCTCCCTCTGAGGTGAGCTCCTTGACCATGGATAGGCGGTCTGCTCCTCATCCCCAGCCTCTCAACAAAACCTGGCCATCTGGATCTTTACAGGAGAAGTTGACATATTCTCCTGAGAGTCTCCCGCCAACCGAGATGCCACTGTCAGCTCTAGAGAGCCAAATGACCTCTGTTGAGAGCCAGACGCTGCCTTCAAGCCAGCTGTCCCTGCAGAGCCAGCCAGCATACCTGCCACAGGAGAAGACATCCCTCTGGAATATCCGGAAACTGTCCTGGAAGAACTGGCCATACGTCTGGCAAAAGGAGCCTGAGCCCCGCAGGGAGGGGATATTGCCAGTTTCCAGCTCAAACCTTAGTGCTGTGATGGAAACTGTACCACCAAGTGCAAAAGGATCATCCATCAGCGAGCAGCCAATGGAGGTGGAGCCCTCACCTGTGGAGAGGGAGCCGTCTCCTATGGAGTGGCTGCCAGAGCCCAGTGGGGACCTAGCTGCACCTAATCTGACAGAGCAGCTTCCCTGGCCCCTGGGGCATCAGTGACTGCTCAGGCATAGGAAGTGTCATCCAGCAAGCATGAGGCCATCCCTTGAAGACAGGGCTCCACCAGCTCTTCTTTCCCTAATAAATCACAGTCTGTCTGACCCTAGGACTCCTTGAGGCTCCCTCTTCCTGTACTTCTTTTTGTGATGCCCCATGGAAGTCTTTTATGGTTTAAGGAAAAAAAGAAAAAGAAAATCAAAACACTGTCCTCTATTGGTGTAATGGGGAATTGCAGGGAAAGCTGGGCTTTGGTTTTGTTTTTTTTTCACCCTGGGACAGATTATGTGGATAAAAGCTTTATTGCTCTCAGAAGGGAGGAAGGTGCAGAGCAGACTGCTTACCAGCGCTGACTTCCTGCCTGCTGCCTGTTGTCCTGTCTCAGCACAGTTTATAAGGTCCTGGCACCACCTAGCCTCTCCCTCCACCAGGGTGCCTTCTCCTTAAGTCACTTTACACTTGGTGCTCAGAAGGTAGTGGACAGTGACACCTCAGAAGCAGAGCCCAAGGATCCTGAGACTCGGGTGGCCCAAAGGCTCCATGGAGGGTGGAGCCCTGTGGGGGTGGGACAGGGAGGGCTGTGTTCAGAGTGGAGAGGCCCACTTACTCTCCCTCATCCCCTTCTCCCTTCACAGAGGGTGGGCCCCATGCCTCCCCTTCCTGCGCCAGCCCCCCCCCCACCCCCCGCATTCAACCAATGCACAAGCCCAGGTGAGTGACTAGAAAATAATTTATTGGAGAAAAACAAAACAACAAATCCAGCACAGCAATGGTTCACAACGATGAGGATTTTTTTTCTTTTTTTTAACTTTTAAGTCTGTCACCTGAGGGTGAGGTGGAGGGGTCTTTATTTGGATGACCCAAATTGTGTGTCCCCCGAAAGCTGCCCTAGTGTCCAGTCGTGATTACACACTCAGGGCCACGTGGCCTCTTGACCCTCCCTCACCCTTGGCAGAGAGAATCCCCCCACCAAAGACCAGCCATTTGGGGGAGGGTTCTGCTGGGGCCTCAGGAGGAGCCCAGGAACTGATAGGTTGGTGTGACTGTAACTGCTTTGGGCAAAAAACATGAGTGGCCCCGATTCCAGCCTGTGCAGGGGCCCTAGAACACACTCCACCCACCCCCATCCTCATTTCAGGTGGGTTGAATCTGCACCCTCAGGCCCAGCCCTCCAAACTCAGACCTTCTGACTTTCAGGGTGTGAGGGACCCCCTTTGGCTACCCCACCCACCTTATCTGGGGCCTGTCCTAGAAACTAGGCTCTCCCCTGGTGGGAGCATGGGGCCTGGAGTCAGAAGTGGAGTCCCAGGCCAGGAGACTGCCCCAGAGCCCCTTTCCGTGATTTCTGGGGGTACCGTCTGTTTTCTAGGGTCCTATTGTGGGCTGGAAGGGGAGCTCCACAGGAGTGCACCACCCACCTCCCATGCCAGACAGAAAGGTGAAGTCATGCCCGGACAGGCCCTAGGAGGCTGGGGTGTCTGGGTGGAGTCCGTGCAGGGCAGGTGCCTGCCTGGGGGGTGGGGGTTGCTTCAGGAGGGTCCTTTGGCTCTGGGGAAGTTGGGGCACACCACCGCCCCCCAACCACCCTGGGCGACATGACTCAAATTGGCTGATTGTCTGACTCCTCTGAACAAGACACTTGGGAATTCATGCTAATGTGAAACCTTACCGGCCCCAGGGGCAGGGAAGTGGGGGACCCAAGGTGGCAGTGATGCCCACTGGCGCCCCAGGACCAGAATCCGGAGGGACTCGGCGCCAGGAGGTGGAGACGTGGGCGTGCAGGTTGAGTGCCTGTCGCCTGCCTTCTCCACCTGAGGCACGTCCATGCGCCGCCGGCTGGACACAGATCCTTGGAAAGGGAGAAAGTAACATAGAGCAGCGCCATGGAGCACCGAACAGCGAGCGCCCCTTGGGGCATGAAACACAAGATGCGACGCGGAATCCTGGGGCTCCGCCCCCGCGTGGCCCCGCCCACCCCCCCACCCTTCCGCCCAGTACATCATCTTCAAGAAAAAGTACATTAGTCATGCATCAAATCAAATTCCATTGCGTCTTTTTTTCACTTTTCTTCCTTAAATTACATTTGAACACAGAACACATAGAATAATAAATAGTCTAATAAGACATGACTCAAAAAACAAGAAACAGAACACGCCAGAGAACAGAAAGGTACCCCGCTCTCTCTCTCTCTCTTTCCTAAAGGACTCATTGAAATAAGAAATCTGTAAACGCCGCCGGTCCTTCCTCGCGCTCTCCTGGACTCTCTCGCTCACGCTCCCTCGGCCCTTCGCCTCTGACCGCCCCTGACATTCACCGCGTCTCCCACGGAACTCACCAAAGAAACGACATACCATCGTCTGCAAAATTATAATTTAACGGTATAAAGCTTCAAGTCACGTATTCCAAAAACTAGCTAAGGATTTTTTTTTTAATCACATAAACTATACATTAAATATCTTGAGGTATTTCAGAGAAAATTGTCAAAAGGCTCGAAGGAGCTGTGCTGGAAGTGTCATTCCCTGGGTGGAGAATGGTCTTTGGTGTGTGACAACCGGCTGGGTAATTGGGTCGAGCGGAGGGGGGACTGGGGGAGGGGGCCTGGCCAGGTTGGGGGGCGGGGGTTCAGGAGGGAAATGATGTGTGTGCCAAAGCGCAAGTGTGCACATGTCATAAGGTGTTTGAGAGGGACGTATCTGTGACCAGCGTCAGTGAAGCTTAAGGGATTGATCCCCAGAAGGGTCCCAGGTCAATTCCTAAGTGTCCAGCAGGGGACAGACCCAGGCCCTGGCCTCTCTGACCTTTGGGCCTTGAATGCAGGACCAGCAAGTGACTTAACCTGCAGAGAAGCGGTGAACCCTGCTAGCAGCTGCTCTGGCCAGTGGGGTCCAGGTACCCCTAGTGGGTGGAGGGAGGAGCCGAGCCCACTCAGACCCCAGCGCCCAGCTCAGTGAGTGGCGTGTGCACAAGAGTGTGTATGTGTGTGTCTGAAGGGAGGAGTTAGTTGCCGAGCGGGAAACGGGGACTCTCAGGACTCTGCCCCAACACCCAAAGGTTCTAGAAGCATCACTCAGATCCGGTTGCTTGCTTGAAAAGCGGGGAGAACAGCGAGTCGATAAGGACGAGAGAACATCACACACGTCTTTGGTTCAAGAAAAAGGCACTCATCGACCTCGCCACCCTCTCCCTCTCCCTCTCTCCCTCCCTCTCTCTCTCTCTCATTCTCTTCTCTCTCTCTCTTTGTCTCTCTATCTCTCTCTGCTCTCTCTGGTGGGGGACGGGGGTGTGGGGGGCGCACCTGGAGAGCGGGGTCCCGAATCAGACCCTCGCTCACACCTGCTACCTGGGTGAGGGAATCTTAGCATCCAGCACAAGTCCTCGGGGGGTGGGGGGGTGGGGGGAATCTTTGGTATCAGGCGTGATTTTTCCAATCACAGACATGAGCATTTGAGTGAGGTAGCATTTACCTGGGGAGGGGGAGGGGCATTTCACTAGAAGTGTCTCTTGCATTCTCAAAGGTGGGAGGGGGTGGCCACCTCCCTGGGAGGCGGCGGGGTCAGCCGGGTTTGGGTGCGGGAAGAGGCTCCTTCTAGCCTCCAGCTCTTGAACCCCCGGCTGGCGGGGAGCAGGCTCTTGGGATCCAGCTGCCGGCCAATCCTGGAGGTCACCTGGAGGAGGGGGGAGTGGGGAGGGGGCGTGCTTATCTTCATTTCTGACCCTTCCTTCCCCTTTGTCTTTTTTTTTTTTCTTTTGGCAAAAATCAGAGCAAGCAGATTCCACCTTGTTCATCCTCTTCTTTCTCTCTTTGGAGAAAAGGCAGGAGCACAGGTGCGCCCATGCAGGCTCAGCGCCGCAGCCCGAAGCGCTGGCAGGTGGGGCAAGTCCAGAGGATTCCGAGCCGAGGGTGGCGCCGCGACCCCAGCGCTCAGGAGCTCAGGTGCTCCCCTGCCTTCCCGGGGCCCGCTTCTCTGTGGAATCTGGGTGTTTTCTTCCGCTGTCTGGGGTTTGTCTCTCCCCGCATCATTCATCAAGGTGCGTAGCGGTAAAGTGCATCCCGGACAGAGGGATGCTGGGACAGAGGCCTCTGGAATTACCCGCTTGTTTGAGCTGCCGTCCCTTCCGGTCCGGGACTGGGTGGGGATGGGAGCTCACCGGTAGCCGCTGCAGGCAGGCCCCTCCCCAGACGTTAAGGCAGGCAATTCTTGGCACAAGGAGCCCTGGCCGTCGGGAGGGGCGGCTGGGTTCTTGGCTGTGGGGGCAGTTCTGCCAGCGGATCGGGGGTGGTCTTGGTGGGGGGAGGGGGCGGCGTGAGCATCCAGCTCCACGTGGGCTTTGGCGACTTCGGAAGAGCTGAGTTCTGGGGGAGGGTCCGTGGGGCACCGCTGGAGACGAAGCCTTCCTGCCTCCCTCCTGCGGGCGGGAGCTGGCGAAGGAGTGGCTATTCTTTAAATTCCTTTTTGAAATTACCCGGTTTCTGTTTCTAGTATGTGCTTCTTGACCCGCTTTCGGGACGACACGTGAGCCCTGGTTTTCCTCGAGGCCCCCTGGGCTTCCTGAATTGAAAGGGAGCCGGGGCGCTCCTTTCTGTCACCCCTTTCCCTCTCGGGGGGTGGAGGGCTTCCTTTGGCCTGAAGGGGATGGGGACGGAGGGAGGGGGGACCCTTTTTGTGCACTTGGGCTGGGGGTGTGCTGCGTCCCTTCCCTGGGTGTGGGGGCCCGGTCGGCAGCCCCTCCAGGTGCGCCCTGGGGCAGGTCTCCGGGCCGGCAGGGTGGGAGTCGGGGGTGGGGCGGAATGTGGGTTCGGGGGGCAGCGCCCGGCCGTGGAGGCTGGGAGGGCGCGCAGTCGGGGCGCCTCAGGCCTTGGAGAAGGTGGCGGCAGCGCCGGCGGGGCCCCCGGGGGCAGCTCCGGGCTCCTCGGCCCAGCGGTTCATGCAGCGGCGCCGCGCGTTCATGAAGAAATTGCTGACAGTGTTGAGCTCCAGGCCGAGCTGCTGCGAGATGGTGACCTGCATCTCCTTAGACGGCCGCTTGTTCTCCTTGAAGATGGCGATGAGCGTGCGCCGCTGCAGGTCGGTGAACACCAGGCGCTGCTTTTTGGGCTGCAGCGCGCGCTCTTTCTGCTGCTCCTGCTCCTTGCGCTTGCAGGCTGCGGGCGAGCGCGGGCGGGCCGGCGGGCGAGAGGGACGCGGCGCCACCGCGCGGCCGGACGGGAGAAGACAGGCCACGTGTCCCGGAGCATCGAGACATCAGGAAACAGAAATGCGGGAAACGCGAGAGATGGAGAGACGACACGGGGACAGGGCCAAAAAGACAAGGAGACACAAAGAGCAGGAGGCAGCGAGAAGGCGGTAGGTCGATAGAGACCACCAGTAATGGAAGGAGAGGGGGGCAGACAGTCGTGGGCGGGGAACAGAGACAAAGGAGGCAGATGGGGGCGGGTAGGGGAGACAAAGAAGGGGACATAGTGTGAGCACACTTCCACAGGCACGGGTCGTCACGCCCTCCCACACCCTTTCTGCATTCTGAGCCCCTCCTAGCCTCATGTCCCCAAACTACCCCTCACCCCCCAAGAATCCTGACCTCAAGAGTACAACTAATGTTGGTGGCTTTCTGCCCTCCCTCCTGCAGCCCACACCTGGGGGATGTTGGGGGAAATGACCCGGAAACCCTACATGTGAGTTATTTGGCTCAGTGTAGACCTGAGTGAAAGAATTGGTTAATTAATACCTCTTTGTGGGGGGGTGGGGTCACAAACCCCAGGAACATCCCCCTGGAATGATGGGGCAACTAGGTTCTCGGAAGACAGGTGACAATCCATGTCTCCTTCCCTGTTGACCTGAGGCCTGATCAGCTTAGGGATCCAGAATCCAGCTAACATGGTCATCCACTTGGTCTGATTCTGATCTCTGAGCCCCTACTCTGGCCTCCCTCCACCAGCAGGCTGAGACCAAGGCTTGGCACCCCTCAGGTCCCCCAGGGAACTTCTGGAGGTGGGGAATTGCAAGACCAACCCTCCCTCTGCCAGAACCACCTGGCCCAGATGACGAGGAAGGCATAGGAGGCCGCCCTATGGTCAGTGCTTGTGTGCTAAGTCACTTCAGTCATGTCCAACTCTTCTCAACACTATGGACTGTAGCCCTCCAGGTTCCTCTGTCCATGGGATTCTCCAGACAAGAATACTGGAGTGGGTTCCCATTTCCTTCTCCAGGGGAATCTTCCCAACCCAGGGATCGAACTCATGTTTGCCTGTATCTCCTGCATTGCAGGCAGATTCTTTACCACTGAGCCACTTGGGAAGCCCCCTGTGGTGGGTGGAAGCTTGCAAAGGAGAAGGGGCAGCATCTCAGAGTGGTGGAGCTAGGGTGGAGCCTATGGTCGTGCTCCCCCCTGCACCAGCTCCAAAGCGGGCCCCTCCCCTCAATGCTGTGGGGCCAGTGGATGGACAACATGATCTTCACCAGCCAAAGCTGGCTACCTCCACCTGGGGACTGGCGACATCAGCGAAAACTCCATCAGGGTTTCAATTCCTTGTCCACACACCAGTCAGGGACAGTGGGTGGTGGACACCCGCCCCATCCTGCCTTCCCACAAACCACTTGCCCCAGCGACTCTGTCACCCCCAGAGTGGCTGGTGGCACAGGCTGTACTAGCAGATCTCCACTGCCAGCCCTGGTAGCCTGCTGGGACCACATACCAAGCTGGTTTTTTTTGGTTCCGGAACAGTCTGAACCAGATGACATGCCAGATCAATGTCCACACACGTCCGTAAAAAATAAATGAATGTCCCCTGTGCTGTGGCTCATTTCTCAGTGATGACAGCTCCCCCTCTCGCCCCCAAGTCCCCCCCTCCATTTGAACTGATGCACCACTTCCTTTTCTGGCTTCTTCTGACCTGGAACACACAGTGCTTCTAATTGGCTGTTTCAGGTTTCATAATTAAATAAGACTGGCAGGCAGAGGTTACTAGACTTTTCAGAAAAAAGCCTCTAATGAAGGAGAGAGAGAGAAAGTGAGAAAAATGGGAGGAGGACTGGGGGCTGATGCTCTCAGAAGAAACAGATAAGATAGGTGCAATTAGAAGTCAGATTCTGGGAGGGGTAAGAGAAGAATACTGTATCCATGAAACAAGAACCGGATGCTGTTCAATAGAAAGGACCATGAAAGGGGCAGACAATGCTCTTAGAATTTAAGTATATTATAGCAGGAATAAAGTCAATGTAAGAATTGGGACATAGGAACTTTCCTGGCAGTCCAGTGGTTAGGACTCTGCTTTCACCACCAAGGGCCTGGGGTTCATTCCCTGGTTGGGGAACTAAGATTCCACAAGCCATGTGGCATGGCCAAAAAGTTAAAAAAAAAAAAAGAAGAAGAAGAATTGGAACATAAAGCAAATATCCCTGGAAATACAAGTGGATGCAGAGATGAAAAATGAGGGAAAGATGATAACAAAGTTTGAGGATGAATGTGCAGGTTTGTCATCTGAGCAAGAGGCCATCCAAAACTAGAGGAAGGGAAGCCCAAACAAATTATATCAATATGATTAGAATAATATGTGTGTGTGTGTGTGTGTGTGTGTGTGCTCAGTCATGTCCAACTCGTTATGACCCCATGGACTGTAGGCCACCAGGCTCCTCTGTCCATGGGATTCTCCACATCTCTTGTGTCTCCTGCATTGGCAGGCAGATTCTTTACCACTGCACCACCTGAGAAGCAGTTGGAGGACATGAGAATTCAGTTTAAAACAGCTCATGAAATGCTCAGCTCAATAAATTAAAAAAGACTCCCTGAGGCTCACCCTTGTGAAATGTCAGGGACCCAGGGTGAAGGGAAGATAAATGCTCCCAGAGAGGAAAGCCACATGCCATTTGGAGAACCAAGAATCAGAGTGGCTTTAGGCTTCTCAAAAGCTATGAGCCAGTGGAACAATGCCTTCAAAATTCTGAGCAAAATCTATATTCAGCTAGAATTGTGTGCCCAGCCAAACTCAAGCATGAAGGCAGACTAAAGATATAGCCAGACATTCAAGGTCTCCAAAAGTTGACTTTTGTGCACCCTTTTCTCAGAAAGCTATTAGAGGGCATGTTTCATCAACATGAGGAAGTAAATCAAAAAAGGAAGATGTGGGATTCAGGAAATGTGATTCAATCTAGAAGAAAAGAGGTATCCCATATGAAGAAGGGAGACCCTGAAAGACAGCAGGACAAAGGCACCAGGGACAAGAGGTCAGCCCAAGATCAGAGCCGGTGCACCAACAGAAGTAGAAAGGGGAGATGTCCTAACAGGTGTTAGTTTTGCGTTTTGTTGGAGGATGTGGGAGAGTTTGTGATAGGCAACCATAAATTCCTGGAAGAACAAACAGCTGTACAAGAAAGGAGACAGAAATCCTAGTACTGTATGAGGTAAAACCTAGGAGATGAACCATGTACCAGACAGCATTTTGTATACAAAGTGGGGAGAGGGAACATTTATTCATGTTTTATCTGCATAAAGAAACTTTGATGGGAGAGAGAGGTTCAGGAGGGAGGGGACATATGCATACCTATGGCTGATTCGTGTTGCTGTATGGCAGAAACCAATGCAACATTGTAAAGCAATTAAAAATAAGTATTAATTTTAAAAGAAAGAAACGTGGAAAGGAAGCACCAGGAACCACCTTGACCTCTCATCTCCTTGGAACTGGCCAGCTTGTGAAGCTCACAAGAGGAGGCCACATCCCCATTCTTTTAAGGAAAAGCTGGATCTCGGGCAGCAACATCAGGGAAGAGTCAAAACTCAGCCCAGGCCTTTACATTCTTGCCACCTGTTGTGACCTCCAATTCATTCATTCACTCATGCTTTCATTCACTCACTTAGAATTGTTCTCACAAACTCAACATGCATTTATAGGAAGGGCAGAGATACAAACATTTCAGAAAGCCTGCAAGAGCTTTACACGTCCAGGGCCTTCCATGTGCTGTTTTTTTTTCATCCTTGAGATAATTCCATAAGGCAAGGAGATTCTTTCCTACTCAGAGAAGGTAGGCCACTTGCCCAAAGTCACCCAGCAAGTCCTGGTAGGGACAGGACAGGAGCCAGGGTTGACTGGCAGATGGAAGGGAGGTAAGATGTGGGTCGCCTCTTCCTCACCCACCTCCTTCTTGTCCAATCCAGAGCCGTGTAGGGGCTTCAGAGGCGGAGGCTGGGGGAGGGGCCAGCCACAGCAGAGTCGTGAAAAAACTTCGCGTTTTGTCGATCACAGCAAAAAGAGGCTCCGCTCTCCCCCCGCTTCCCGGGCGTTCAATCTAATTACAGCTCCTCACAGCCCGGATCGATCTGGGCTCCAGTCGGAGCTGTTTACCGCGAGCAGCTTTTGTCACCGCTTCATCCCCCACAGCCCCCAGCGGCGCCGGCCTGGAGGCCCCTGGCCCCGCGGGGGTGTCAGTGCGGTAGGGGAGGCGGCCCAGAACGGCTTCCTCCGCCCACCAGTATCCCTTCCAGCACTCAGGATCACCCTAGTCCAGCCCCCAAATCGCTGCTGTCCCTGGAGGCAGCCCCAGGAGGAGGAGAGGACAGGGAATGGGCCCCTTTCACAGAAGTGAAAACAGAGGCTGTGAGAGGACTGACCAGGAAGTAGCCTGGGGAAGAGGGGCCGCTGGGAGCAGCCTGGGGTCTCCCCACCCACGGCCCCCAGACACTGCCCTGCCAGTTCTAGGCCCACCTCTCCCGCAATGATCTCCCCTGGGGACCACCACTGTGGTGTGCCTAGGAAGCCTCCTCCAGCATCCCCTCCACCGTCCCCTGCTCCCCCTGCGGCTTGTCCACCTCCATTTCTTCCTCCCCCATCAGGGTCGCTTATCTGCCCTCCATCACCTCTGCTTCTGTCACCTCCACCATCACCATCTCCTCCACCTGCATCGCTTCCACCTCCGCTGCCTCTTCTGCCCTCCTCTCCACCACCATGGTGTCCACCTACCAGCATCGCCTCCATTACTTCCACCTTCACCACCTCTACCAGCATCACCTCCTCCTCCACCATCACCACCACCTATGCCAGCACCACCTCCATCCACAGTCTACCTCATCACCCCATCAACACCACCTCTGCTCTCATCATTTCCTCCACCTGCACTCTTAACACCATCCATTTTATCCCCTCCAAAACTGTCTCCTCCAATACCCTCACTTGTACCATCAAACCCCATCATAGGGCTCACCTTGTATGTGACTAGTACAGGGAGTACATAGCCCAGTCCCCTTACCAGGGCTTCCCAGCTTGTGGTGGGGGGACAGGGAGGGGCTCCAGACTCAGGCCCACACCACTAACCATGGTTGCCATGACAGCACAGGAGGAGCCAGCTGGGCTGGCTTGTGGGATTTTGGGGGGGTTGTCTCTCAGGGACCCTGGGAGTCAGTTCCTTTACAAGGCCTGCTTCAGTCTCAACTGCAAAACTGGGACCCTCTGCCTCCTTCAAACATTTTTCAGTGTGCCGTCAGCTATCCACCCCCTCCTCATCTCATTCAGCCCCTTACCCCCACTGTCTCTCTGTTCTTATGTCCTCCTGCTGCCCCGACTCAGCTCACAGCTTCGCAGCCACACTGGTTTCACCCCGGGCACAGACCAAACTCAGGCCTTTGCAAATAGCTGCCACCTCTGCCTGCATCGCTCTTCCCCACGTTTCTTCATAGCTCCCTCGTCTCCTTCTAGTCTTCACTCAAAGCTCTGATCTCATCTGTGAGGTCCATCCTGAACCCCCTCTCCAATTTAATTCTTCAAACTCTCTCCCTGCTCAGCTTTTTTCTTCCTTTTCCCCTGACAGTATTTACCATTCTCTCAGGGAATGAAGGTTCTGGCTCCAACTTTCTCTCCTGTCCGCCCTCCATGACCTCAGGGACGGAGAATCTGATACTCGGAGCCAGATTCCATGATCTTAGAGCATCCAGGGTCTCCATCTAATTGCTGTCAGTCATTTTGGAATCAGGGATGAGGAGGGTCTGGGGCTGGCTCCTGGGAGTCCCGGAGGAGATCCAAGGGGATACAAAAGAGGCCCCTTTCCAAATTAGCCTGCTCCTATGGGGTCGCAAAGAGTCGGACACGACTGAGCGACTGATCTGATTTGATGTGAGGGCACCCCTCAAGGGCTGCTGCTGCTGCTGCTGCTAAGTCACTTCAGTAGTGTCCGATTCTGTGCGACCCCATAGATGGCAGCCCACGAGGCTCCCCCGTCCCTGGGATTCTCCAGGCAAGAACACTGGAGTGGGTTGCCATTTCCTTCTCCAACCCTCAAGGGCTAAGGGTGGGCTTTTCTATCAGTCCGGCCCGAGTTTCCCGTTGTGACCGGCAGGAGGCAGTGGTCTCCCGCCCCAGCACAGGGCGGGGCTCCGGGAAGCAGGGTCAGCCAGGCTGGGCTGCATCCCTGCGGCAATGGCAAAGGGAGGTGAGTGGGGGTCACCCTCAAGTTCCCTTTCATTTCAGACCCTCTGAGGCTTACTCCCACAGCACCTCTGTCCCTCCTGCCTCCTGCCGTTCTAGGAAGTTGCTCACCTCCAGGAGCCAAGGGGGCAGTCAGACCGGCCACCACGTGGGTTACTGCCCGGTGCCTGCCTCTGAGCCTGTTTCCTCACATGGAAAATGGTCTTAGTCATGAGCCCTGCCTTGCCAGGCTCTGCGAACGGGTTTAGCCAGAAAAGTCCTGAATAGGGTGATGGCACTGAGCTGAGGCTCTCAGCGCCCATCTGGGGCTGCGGGGCAGGGGCTAGGTTCCAGCCCCCACTTGCAGTGCAGCTGTGAAGTGCCTCCCCGCCTCAGGACATGCCTCAAGCCTCAGCACCTTCCCAGGAATCTTCCTGGAGAGGGAAGGGATGGAGAGGCCAAGGTTCGGAGCAGGGCGGCCTCAGCCGAAGAACTCCTACACATCCCTCAAGGCCCAGACTCAGTGGCCCTTGCCCCAGGAAACTCTTCTCCTTACCCTCAGCAGAGCCCCACTTCCCTCCCCTGGGAGCCCTCTGATGTCCAGCACAGAGTGGATCCACAGGAGGCTGTGGGCCGACTGTGTCTGTCCACTGACTGACGCCCCTCCCCACTGTGGGTGGTGGGGGAATAGCCCATACTGGAAGACCCTGCACAGGGAGACCTGGTGGCCACTGCCCTGGAGGGCCAGGTAAGGCAGTGGGACCCCAGGAGCACCCTGTCTGCAGTCTGCCAGGGAGAAGCTGGGGCCCTGGATTCAGTCACCCCCTCAGTGGATGGGGAGAACCAGGCCCCCACTGGGTGGAGCTGGGGTTGCACCTGTTAGCTTCCGTCTGACCCACCGCTGCTGCCTTCCCCCTCCTTCTCCCCAGACAACCCCTCTCCTTCTCTCCTCCCTTCCTTCCCCTTCTCCCGCCAGTCTCCCCCTCCCCTTCAGGTTCCTCAGCATCTTCATCCCTCATCCTCTCCCTCCTCCTTCTATTTCCTCCTCCTGAGGCCTGCTGTGGTCCACCAGGGTGACCTGGAGAATGAGTGGCCCCGCTATGCCTGTCCAGGGCCATCCCTAGCCCAGCCAGCTGACCACATGGGCTGTCTGTCCCTGTCTGTTGGATGTGCCTGTGTGAGGACACACAGGGCCCGGCCAGGTGGACAGAGGTGTGAGAGGGAGGTGGTGTGTGCAGTGCACTTTGCTGCACTGGGAGGGTGTCCATGCAGAGCAGACCACAAGTGTGAGTGACAGCAAGTGACCTATGATGGTAGGCAGAGCCGTGAGTGTGACAGGTGGATGGGAGGGACAGTGCGGGAAGGCTCAGAGGATGAGGCTGGTCAGTGGGCAGTACAGGAACACCCAGCCAGACCTCAGCGTGACCTTGGCTTGCAGCTGGCCTGGAGGGTGTAGTGGACACAGCATGGACATCAGATGGAGGGTGCTGTGTGAAGAGTCAAGGGCATAATGTGACTTCTGGGTGTGACAGCCAGTATGGGTGGCCCTGAGCCCATGGGGTCTGAGTGTACAGAATGCAGGATGGGCCACCCAGACCTAGGGCAGTTCTTGTCTGCTCTTGTCCTGGGACTGCTAGCTGCCCCCACCCCCCACCACCACCCTGTCCTTCCTGGTCAGCAGGCTCCAGGGGCCAAGTGGCCCTTCGCATACACTCCGTGGTTTACAACCCTGGTCCTGATGTCCCCATCCGTCCATGGAAGTGGGGGTCCCACCGTACAGCAGTCCAAATGCAGGCCAGGGTGGGCCTGCAGCCATCACTCCTCCCTTCACTAGCTCTTTCTCCACACACTTATCAAGCGCCTACTGTGTGTGCTGTTTGGATAGTTTTGCTGGGGAAAGCAGTGAGTAAGATGGATGCAGCCCCTGCCTGACGCGATCTGATGTGATGGCACGCTAGCCAAACAATCAGAGATACAGGGAGACCCATGGCTGCCCCGATGTGCAGCGGGGGTGAAGGCGGGTGTGGGTGGGCTATTTGTAGGGGAAGACCTGAGGCTGCCTGGGTCGGAACAGATCTGGGCATGGAAGGTAAAATAGGAGGCCGAGCTTGACATCTGGGGACAACGGGGGAGAGGCATAGTGAAGCCCAGGGAGATGAGGCAGGAGCCAGGGTCGCACTAGAAGGGTGACACCCCCCAAGAAAGGCTGGGTTTGACAGGAGACAACAACAGCCAGACGGTGGCCCCCAAAATCAGCGACCTAGGAGTGTTGTCTCAGTCCTTCTGTGTGGCACTCTGTGCTGTGTTCAAGGTCCCCAAAGAGTTGCTCTTGTCGGCCCCCTGCCCCCCTGACCTCATAAGCCTGTACCCCACAGTGTCCATCCACCTGGGTACAGGTTGGGGTATGGGAGCAGAAGCTGGATTCGCTGTCCCCTCCTTCCAGCCACCTTCTGAGCTCAGCTCAGCTTCTTGGAGCAGACAATTCAATACGGAGCCAGGTCCCCGGCTGGGATGATGACTGGTTTCCTTGGCGACACATCTCACCCCGGCCACCAGCTGCCCAGCCCCAGATGTGGGGCACATTGATACACCCACCTGATGGCTTGTCCCCACTGGGCTGCCTTGAGCATTCCCCGCTGGCCTCCTCTGGCCAGAGACAGTGAGTGACTTGCCCAAGGTCACACAGTGAGCCACTAGGAGGGGAGCTGAGCACATTCATACCTCCATCCTCTTTATCCATACCCTGCATCCCTGCGGGCCCCAGTAAGAGGTTCTCATGGATGCGGGGGGCGGAGTCATCTCCAGGGAAACGGAGGACCCTCTGGAAGCCTCAGGAGCCCCCTCTGCCTCTGCTGCCTCCCTGATCTCCACACCCGCTCCTTGCGTCCTCTCCTCCCCTGCCTGCCAGGTCTACACCTCCCATCTCCCAGCATCTGAACCACCTTGGCTGTCGCCCAGCCTCCCTCCATCCCTCCCTCGATCCCTCCCCCTTCTCCTTCCCCTGATGGGATTTTAATGGCCGCATTTTCAAATTAGTTCTGAGCCTTTCAAAGACTTATCAGAGAAATGAGCATTTCCACTGGACTCTGGGCTACCCCTGGTGTGTGGGGGGGAGGGGGGCTCCATCTGGTGGTTGCAGTGTCTGTGATGGGGGACGCTGGGGGTGTCCAGGGGCAACTCTCATGCCTCGAACCCCCTCCCCATTCAGGCACTGTGGAGGGGAGGGGTTGGCGGGGGGGGGGGTGGGGGGGGTGGGCGGCAAACCGCATCAGTGCGCACACAGAGCTTTTATTTAAAAAAAAAAAAAAAAAACTGTTAACAGTCACAGCGGCCAGCAGTTGGAAATGGATTTGAAAAAGATGACAGGAAAGGAACCGGTGATAAGAAAAAGCGTAGAGAGGCCAGCGCACAAAAGGGAGGGGTGGGGCGAAGCGCAGAAAAGGGAGGGGTAGGGGAAGCCAGCATCTCAGTGATTGGCAAACTCAGCCACAAGTAAAGTCACAAGCGAAATGGTGGCGGTGCACGTGCGCGCTGCTGCCTGGGGCTGACCGCAAACCATCTGAAACCGCCCAGGTGTCCACCGGGCGGGGAGGTGGTTGAAGAAAGGAGGGAACGGCCAAAGAGAATATTACGCAGCTGGCAAAAGGGCCTCCGAGGCGCTGTCTTTCCTGATGTGGATGTTCCGTGTCAGGAAGCAAAAGCACAGGAGAACTGCGGGGGGCGTGGGGGTGGGTGGTCTTTTGGTGGCATTTTTTTAAAAGAGGAAAAGAAAAGAACGTGCATTAGGGGTGCTGGATTAAGTGTCACCTCTCTTTAGAAGGAGAAATAGAAACTGGGATTTATAGAAAGGAGGACTTGGCGAATGTGTCCGCTGTTTGAAAAAAAAAAAAAAACACAATGTTTTTTAAAAGAACAGGCTGGGGAAGCAGAAGGCAGGCAGAGGGAGCGAGCAGGGTCTTTGTCGAGGTTCCCCAACGCACTGGAGCTTTTTTCTTTATCCGCTTTGTGCTCCAGCCGGCTGCGGATTCTAGTCTCCATTTGGGGAAACGGAAGTGCTCAGGGGACACGCCTTGTCCACGGTCACGGACCCGAGCTGCCGCCGGCCCGTGCTCCCTCTCTGGGAGCGCCCCGTGTCCCCCGGCGCTGAACCGTTTGCATTCCAGGCGCAGCGACCCGACGTTCCGAGCGAGCGCACAGCCGAGCGCGCCAAGTCCGACGCCGCTCTGGGGCCGGGAGGGAGGCGAACCCAGACACGGCTACCCCTGGGTGAGATGTGATTTCCCCCCGAGTGGTGGGATGCGAGCGCCGCCGGTGACCCTGCTGGGACGCCGCGGGTGTGAAGTGCCAGTGTTCCAGTCTCCTTACACTGGGCCGCGCGCGTCCACCTCCCGCCGAGCTGTGGAAGGCAGGTGCACGCTAGATCCTTTCAGGTTTGGGAGATCCCACGTCCGCCGCGGACAGAACGGCGGAACGCGGAGGCCGGGGTTTTGCCCGCGGCGGCTTGGCCGGCACTGCGGGGCGGCGGCGGCCTGGGGCAGTGGGAACCAAGGCACTGACTTCCTCCCCAGGGCACGCTCGGTTTCGTAGAGAAGCATGAACCCTGCTGTATCCGTACCAGGCCCCCAATTGCCCACCCCGCCACCGCTCGCCGGCGCGACCTTCTCCCAACCCCCCAGCACTAGGGAGTAGGGTCGGACAGCAACTGCCTGGAAGCGGGTGTGCAGAAGTGGTCAAGCGGCCCAGCTGGGTGCCATGAATAATTCCTGGCCGCTCGCAGCGGTTTCGGGAGAGAGAAGGGGGTTCTTCCCCACACCCCCAGCGCCCGGTGCTGCCTCCGATCGCCAGACCCGACTTGAGCCGGAGACTGCGCTCTCTTGTCCTAGTGTGGGCGCCTACTTGTGTCCGGTGAGGACCTACCCTCACATCCCCGTTCCTTTGCATCTCTGCTTAAGTTCCCCATGCGCCTCTACACTGCGTCCCGGGCACGTCTACACTTGCGTCCTTTCTCTCCTGCGGCCCACGCCAGTCATGGACGCCCTACTGGTCCGTTTCCTTCTGCCAATCTGTGGCTTGGTGCGTGTGACTCTTTAGGTCTAAGCCCCTCGCCCACTCCCACATCAGTCCATAAAGCAAGACAGGAGGCAGGAGGGACCCTGCCCCAACCTCATCTTGACCCCACCCACATCCTGGCCCCATCCGCATACCGGCCCCACTCATATCTACACCTATTTGGCCGAGGGGAAACTGAGGCCGCAGGTACCCCAGGACACCCCAAGGTCAGATGGGTCTCCCAGGCTGGTCTTGGCTCCAGACCAGCTTTTCTCCTCCCCTAGGAGCACAGCCTTCCTTATTGATCAAGGGCCATATTTAATTAAAAACTTGATTCAAACCAGCCTAAGCTGCCCTGGTTAAGCCGAGCTCGCTGCTACACACAAAGACTCCAGCCATAGGGGCCGGCCTCCATCCTTACAGCAGTTTTGGTTTCCCGCCTCCCAGCCTTTTGTCCTGAGGCAGAATAGAAAGTTGCCTCCACTTCTGGGATCTGGAGAGCGACCAGGCATGGTATTAAGAAGAGGAATGGTGAGCCCCCTCCAGCTGCGGAGAGGACTCCAGGGAAGGGGGTGGAGCCTGGAGACCAGCGTGGAGAAGGAGGCGGCCAGAGGTGGGTTGCTCCGACTAGAGTGGTGATGATTGATAGGGGGCGTCGGGGTGTGGGAGGAGGCTAGGGAAAATGGCCCTGTCTTGGTGAGCCCGAAGGCAATGGCACCCCACTCCAGTACTCTTGCCTGGAAAATCCCATGGACGGAGGAGCCTGGTAGGCTGCAGTCCATGGGGTCGCTAAGAGTCGGACACGACTGAACGACTTCACTTTCACTTTTCTCTTTCATACATTGGAAAGGGAAATGGCGGCCCACTCCAGTATTCTTGCCTGGAGAATCCCAGCGACGGCGGAGCCTGGTGGGCTGCCTTCTATGGGGTCGCACAGAGTCGGGCACGACTGAAGCAACTTAGCATAGCATAGCATAGGATTTTCAGCTAAGGAGACTCGGAATAAAGAAGCCAAAGCCCAGCTCCAGGACCTCTGTGTGCTTCTCTGTGACGTGGGGGTGACCATCCAGTCTCTCAGGCAGGAAGTTCTCCGACCTGGGGTCCAGGGAGGCTGGACATTCAGTGACCCAAATTCCCCCTGAGGGCTGGCAGCCAGGAGAAGCAGAAGCAGGTGGCTCTGTGTTCAGCAGGAGGACACTGGGACTCGACCTCCACTCCCCCTCTACCCCCCCCCACCCCCTCGAGGGTCTCTGGTGGTCCCTGGCGGGGCTTCCATGGGCACAGGAGTCTGTCCAACTCTGTGTCAGGAGGAAAGTGCAGGCCTTCCCTCCTGGCCCAAGCGTCACCCAAGTGTTTGTAAGCTGGACCTGGATGTAACCTGGAGAGGCTTCCTCTTAGTCCTGGCCTCAGTCCACTGAGCTCTCCTCCCAGCCTTTGTCTCTGCTGGGCCCTGAGTGGGATAGGAGCCTGAGCCACTCAAGCCCCACTTACTGCCAGCTCCACATCTCCCCGCTTGTGCAGCTTCGGCAAGAGCGTCCCTTTCAGCCCTGGCTTGGTGGTCTGTAAAGTGGGCTCATTATCTGAACTGGCTTAACAGTCCCTCATTCCTAGGGGAGGGGGAGGGCTCTGAGCACCCCAGACAGCCCCCTCCACATCTGACAGCCAGAATCACGGAACCTGGGCAGGGAGCTGGCACCACCCCACTTGGGGCTTGTGTTCTATAAGGGGGGCTGGTGTGGGGGCCCCTGGCATTGTACCCAGACCCACAAGGCTCTGGTACCCACAGCCCCAGACAGTCTCCCCCTACTCCCTGTTTCTCGGGGCGGGGTCTGCAGTGTCCCCTCTGGGTCCCAGACCCCCTTCCAGCTCCCCTGCCCACTCTCTGTGGGTTCCACGAAGCACAGACTGCCGGTGGTGACCCGGGTCTTCCCTACAGACTAGGAGGTGTGGTGTGAGCAGGTGAGAGTGAGTAAGCAATGTGGCCTCAGGGTGCAGGTTCTGTGAATGTGTCCTTAGGGGTTCTGGTGGGGAATGAGTTGATAAGAAAAACCTCAACAAGCACCTCGGAGGTGGCACTTGATTCTGTCCATTTCTCTGATGAAGAAACTGAGACTCAGACCCTTGCCCAGGATGAGTTAGTGATAGAACCCAGGTGAGGCCAGTTATCCAAGTTCTCAGCTAGGATGTCTTTCCTAAAGGATCTGTAAGAGGTATGGGCCCTTGTGGTTGGTTCAAGGTTAAGTTTTACAGAAGGTACATTGGCCTTTGGGGGGTGGGGTGGGCAGATCATTTATGGGGTTTGGGTAGTAGTCCTACCAGAGTAGACCTCTCAGTTGAGTCTCTTCAGCCTAGGAAAGCCCCCACCCCACCTGCCCGCCAGCTTTTCAACACCTGATGTTGGATACAGAATGGGTGGGGGACAGGCCTGTCCTAGTCTGGGGGGAGGGGCAGTTGATGTGTCTTTTCCCCTTCCACCACCGTCCCCCCCCCCGGACTCCCAGCCGCTGGTCACTGCCCTCACTGTGCCCACCAGCTTCAGCTCCAGAAATGGCTCCCTCCCTGCCTCAGTTTCCCCCACCAGCGGTCTCCCTCATCCTTCAGGGATTCTAGGTTCAGGGCTCACTAGTGAGCCAGGAGGAGAGGACCCTTCCTTCAATCGCCACCATCTGATATTTTATATATATTCTCTGATCAGTTACAAAAAATACTTTTCCTCCGGAGTTGCAATTTAAACAATATTTGAAGACGGGCGAAGTTATCGACCAGGCGGCGGTGATGAATTAGAGCCGGTAATTCGAATTCATCGACCACCCCGCCCCCGCAGAGAAGTCCATCAGCCCCTCCCCCAGCCCCTCTTCCGTAATTACCGTTTGAGACGGGGTCTTCCAAGGGAGGGCTTCGAAGAGGTGGCGGCTGGGAAGCTGCGGGGCTCTAAGGACCCTGAGGGTGGAGCAGGGTGAGACCCCACCAGGACAGTGGGGTTGGGGCCTTGCAGGATGGGCCGTCCCCAGAATCTCAGAATTCAGACCCAGAGCCTGTCTACCCCAGTGCACACATTTTACAGATGGATAAACTGAGTCGCAAAGAACAGACAGGTCTGGGAGCAACGGAGTGGGGAACCCTGAGGTCTACCTGGCCAGATTTCTTGGGTGCTTCAAAAGAAAGAAATCCCCCTTAAGTCCTCAACCCCAGAGGACTGCCGGCTCCATGTCCCCCTGCTTGTGCAGCTTCCGCAAGTGCGTCCCTTTCAGCCCTGGCTCGGTGGTCTGTAAAGTGGGTTCATTATCTGAACTGGCTTAAACAGTCCCTCATTCCTGAGGAAGGAGAGAGGTGGAGGAGCTGGGAGCCGTCAGGTTCCAGACGAGTGACCCCAGCTGAGGAGCTGCCGTTGGGAGCCGTCACCTCCCGTTTCCAGTCTCCTTTTCTGCCTCTTTGTCTCTTTTTGTCTTTCTCACTTTGTTTTTGCCACTGTCTCTCCCTACCTATCTCTGTGTCTTTCTGCCTGTCTCTGCGTGTGTCTTTCTTCGTCCTTACCGCCTCCTGGTCCAGGGCGGTGGGGAGGCCACCCCAACGGGACGCCCACAGCAGCTGGGCCAAGAAGCGAGGCCGGAGACAGAGGCCCGCAAGCGCGCGGAGGCGGGACCGGGGCGCGGAGCTGCCGGCCGGTCCGGGGATGGCGGGCGGCTTTCGCTGGGCTCAGGATGGGGACTGGGGAGGAGGAAGGGCGGTGAGTGCGGCCTGCCGGGGTCGGACTGTGCGGGTCGGCGGCCTGGAGGCGCCTCAGGCTGCGCGTGCGGGGCGGCGCGTGGGGGAGAGATGAGCCAGGCCACCTCCCCCTAACCGCTGCGATTTGCCGCCACTTAACCGCTTTTCATTTGCGCAGCGACCGGAACTAAAGGCCTCTCAGCCGGTCGGCTCCTAATTACCCCACGGCCCAGCCACCTCTAACATTCTAAGCCCAGCCCCGCTCTCTGGACGCGGTCCTGAGCGCGCCCAAGGTGCAGCAGGTGCCCAGGGCCCGGTGCGCGGACCAGGCGGGCGGCAAGATCACAGAGTGGGCAGGGGCCTGGGGAAGCAACGGAAACAGGCCAGGTGTCGCGGTTTAGTGTCCCCTGGACCTGAGCATATGCCAGGCCCTGCCCTCAGGCCCTGCATTTCCCCTAGGGGCCCCCAGACGGTCGCTATTCTGAGTCCCAGTCCAAATGGGGAAACCGAGGCTCAAAGAGGCGAGGAGGCTCTTTACCGCCACAGAAGTCAGGGAGGCCCGGCCGGGATGCAAGCGCGGGCCGCCCGCCCTCCCCTGCCGGTTGGCGCTGCTCTCCCACAGCAGCACCCCCACGGGGATTTCTCCCCTGAAGTCTGCTATTCTAAGACGCCCTCATCAACCTCTTGGATGGCCCCGAAATGTGCCATTCGAATGCCACAAATGGGTTCTGTTTCTTACATGATGTGACAGTGGAATTAAAAAAAAAAAGGAAACTGGTGTGTGTCCTTTGGGTACACATGTGTCAGACACAATGTCCCCGAAATACATGCCCTGGGGAGGAGGCCAAAGGTGGCCAGAATGACGGTAAGTCAGACCTCACCAGTGACCCCATTCGACAAGGGCCTCTTAGTATCTGTGGTGTCAGAACTCTGCCTTTGGCCTGCTCCCTAATGTCACCTGCATCACGCACACACAGCAGGCCATGACTGTGCATTGGTGTGCTTGAGTGTCTCCTGTGAACACACCTGTGCCACTGCATGTGTCACGAGGGGGGTGGGGCAGGACAGAGTGGATCCTGTCCTCAAACAAGACCATCCAGGTTCCTGATGCCATTTCTAACATTTCATGGCAACCTTCCCACGCACTTGGTCACCTGCCACATGAAAGGAGGATTTATTCCCCAATGTGGAGGATGAAGGAAGCCTATCGGAGGCTCAATCACCTTGTTCTGCAGAGGGGAAACTGAGGCACACGTGTAGGTGCAGGGGCCCCAGGTTGTCCAGGTGGCCTGGGGGAGGGGAGCAAATAACACAGACCCCTCTCCATCCCCCACTGGCAACCCAGTCTTCACAGCAGAAGGCTGCAGACACAGCCAAATCCCTCCCATCCTCCCCGCTCCAGGGGCGGCTGGTTGAGCCCTAGCCCGCTCCATCCAGCCCCTCTCGCCCCTGTGCACAGAAGCGATCGATCAGGTGCCTGGGGCTGCTATTGTCCCCATGGCTGGGGTGGCTGCAGCCCCTCCCCAGAATGGCCAGGAAAAGACCCTCCCCACCCAAGCCAGGCCACCACTGCGAGAATGGGGGCTCTCCTGCACTCCCCCTACTCAGCAGAAGGGGTCCTGGGCGGCGGCTGGCTGGGGGCAGGTGTGGACCCTGCTGTTGTCAGCTGGGAGGGAGAAGAGGGTCAATGAGCATCAGTGGGAGTAAGATGAGGAAGCAGAGAGAGGTAGAGAGGGAGCAGGACAGAGAGGACGAGGAAGAATAAGACAGGGAGGAAAATGTGGATCAAGCAAAGAAATAGATACCAGTTTGCCCCGACAGAGAGAGTAGAAATGAGAGAAACACAAAATGGAAAAGAGAGGCGGGTTCGGTGCGCGCACTCGAGCCAGGAGCAACCGCGCGGGGAGGGCGGCCGGCCGGCTGGGGTGTGAAGGCCTCCGGGCCGCGGGTCCCCCGGGCCGCCCCTCCCCCGCCCGTTCTCGAGTGACCTTTGCCAGCGGCCGGAGGGGGGAGGGGGCTATCGATCGCGGAGGCCCAGCTACAAAGAAGCGCGCGCTGGGGCCGGGGGCTGAGCGCGGGCCCGGCTCTGGCTGCGGAGGCGCCGGTGTTCGGTGCACGGTTCCTACACTCTGCCCCCGGAGCGGGAGGAGCAGTGAGGGGCCGTTCGGGGGGAGGGGGGTGGCACTCCGAGCTGAGAGCGGCGGCACGTCTGGATCACACCCCCCAACCCCGCCACACACACACACACACACACACACATCACACACAATGAGCGACCCTGCTGGCAACTTGCGGATCCTCCAGCAGTCTGAAGGGACCCAGGGATCCTACTCCCAGTTCCTGGAGGGACTGAGCGCGAGTGTAGACTCCCGTAGGGGAGGGAAGGCGGCACAGTCCTTTCCCTCCTTTTGGTGACGGTACAGACGGGCAGGGGCGAAGATCGCGCTCTCACCTCCTGCAAGGGGGTCCCTAGCGGGCGGCGGAGTGCCAGGCCAAATGGGGAGGGGGCCGGGACTCTCCGCCGACGCACTGCCTGGTGCTAGGGAGCCCCCCGGAGCAGGACCCCTAGGGTCGGGCGGTGCGCGCTGAGCTCCTACCTGCCAGGCGCAGCGCCGACATGCGCTGGAACTCGGGCTCCTGCAGCCACTTCCACATCCTGCGGAAGGTCTCACGGCCCGATTTGAGCTTGCTCCAGGGCTTGGGGTTGCGCAGCAGGTCGGAGAGCGTGCCCTGCGAGCGGCACAGGATGCGCTGCGCGAAGATGGCCTGCGGGATGCTGTAGCGCTTCAGCTCCGCCGTGATGCGCTGCGCCACCTCCTTGGTGTTGATCTCCTCCGCCGCCGCGCCCGCCCCGGGGCCACCGCCGCCCGCGGCCGGGCCGCCGCCGCCCGCGTGAGACCCGTGCGCTCCAGCCGCCGCCAGCCCGCCCAGCGGCGCCAGCAGCCCCGCGGTGCTCCCGCCACCCGCGCCGCCGCCGCTGCCGCCGCCTCCGGACAGCCCGCGGGCCAGCGCGTCCTCCGCGCGACCCAGCAGCGCGGCGTGCGGCTCGAAGGCGGCGGGCGGCAGCAGCTTGTCCCCGGCCAGGTGGCCCGGTGCGCCGTAGGCGGCCAGCGGCGGGGGTGGCGGCGGCGGCGGGGGCTGCGGGGCGCCGTGCAGCGCGGGCGGCAGCGCATTGGGCAGCGGCGACAGCGGCGACCCCATGGCGGGCAGCTCCTTGCCGTAGGGCCCGTAGAGGTGGCCCACGGAGGCGAGCGCCGCGCGCTCGTCGCGCATGAGGGTGAAGCTGCCGCTCACGCTGGCCGCCAGGCGCTGCGGCGGGGGCGGCGGGGGCGGCGCGGCGGCCGGGTGCGGGTGCGAATGAGGGTGGCCGCCGTGTGCCCCGGCTACGGCCGCGGCCGCCGCATGCTGGTGGAACTTGTCCGCCACGGCTGCGAGCGGGGGCAGGTGCTGCAGCGGCGTGAGCGTCGTGTAGGTGCCGCCCAGGCCCGGCGCCTCGCAGGCCATGCCCATGGCCGGGTGCAGGGGGCCGGCCAGCTCCCCGCGGAAGTCAGCGCCGCCACCCGCGCCGCTCGAGCCGCTCGCGCCCCCGGCGCCCCCGCCGCCGCCGCCGCCGCCGCCGTCCAGCAGGCTCGCCATGCCGGCCACTAGGCCGGGGCGCCCGGGCGCCACCAGGCCGCGGTGCTGCGCCGCTGCCGAGCGCGCGTGGCTCGGGCTTAGCAGCTCGCCCGCCTGCGCGTGGGCCACGCCGTGCAGGCCCCCCAGGCTCTCCAGGCTCAGCTCCATTCTCGGCCGCCGCGCGCGGACTCCTCGCCGGCTCGGCCGCCCGCCCGCCGCGCGCGCTCTTCGGCGCCGGCCCGGCGCGCTCAAGGCCGCCGCATGGCCCCCGCCCGCTCCCCGGTGGCTGCGCGCGAGGCTGCCCGGCTGCGCGGCGTACGGCCCGGCCCGGCTGCGAGCGCGGCCACCAGGATGTGGCGGGGGAGCGGCCGCCGGCGCCCGGGCCCGGGTCTGACGTCAGCGCCCCCGCCCACCGGCTCCCCTAGCCGCCGCCTCCCGCCGACTAGCTCTCCGCCCGCCCTGGCCCCCTGGAGCGCCACGCTGGCCGGAGTGGGCTAGACTCCGGGCTTCTGCCAGACACCCTGCCACTGCCTCCACCATGTCCCCTGGGGATCAGTGGTACTCGGGGACAATGGACGGAGGTCGAGGACAGACTTCACCGAGGCGGGGCTGGTGACTTAGTCTCTGGGGCTCAGATTCTCTGTCTCTTCCAAGGGTCGTGAAGGTTACTTTCCTCCCTGGCACCTGTGAGTCCATCTTTAGGGAGTGCACCGGAGTGTGACTCAGTGGGGGCCTGTGATCCAGGTGTTGCCCCCTTCTCACGCAGATCCCTAGGAGGTGGGCTCTCTGCTCCCAAACCTCCCTCTCTCCTAGCATAGGTCGGGAGTCACATCGTGCCCCCAAAGTTCTCTCTGGGAGGAGGGTGCTGAACGGAAGGTCCTCAGGCTGATTCCCAGCCTGTGTCTCCAAGTGTCTGGATCTGCTCCCATGTGTAGGCACTGGGCCCTCAGTTTCCCCAGCTGTACAATGGAGCACCCGGCCTCAGGGATGCTAAAAGCTCCTCCTATTTCCAAGTCCTTCTAATTGCCTCCATCTCCAGCGTGAGAGCAGCTTGGGGGTGACTCTGAAAGAACCTCTGTCCCCCTCCAGATCAGGCAGGCCTGATACACATCCTCTTTGCTTCCCAGGAAGCCCCTGGTCAGACTCCACCCTCTCCCTGGGGTTTCTCTTTGCGGTGAGAGGAGGGAAGGTGCTCCTTTTCCTCCCCACCTGGAGACGGGTGAGGCCCAGGGACCCCTGGAACTGGGATAAATGAGGGAGCCTTCCACACTCAGAGACCCCCTCCCCCACTGTGATCCCTTTGTGGGAATGAGATACAAGTCAGGAAGGGGAGTCCAGAGTGGCCAAGTCAGACCCCAAAATGTGCCCCCAACTGAAGAGCAGGGTGTGGGGTGAGGAGGGATTCCCAAAACCAGCCCTACCCCTTATTCCTGCCCAGAGGATAACCATTGCCTTTTCCCAAAGCCGGAGGAGGAGGGTAGGGCTAGTAAGGTCTGTGATGGAGTCCCCCAGGACCCCCCACCTCAGCAGGGAGGGTCAGGGCTCTAAACCATGGGTGGAGGGCTGCGAAGGCCCTGTCAGGGAGCTCCCCCTCCATGCAAACCATTGGGCATGTCGCTGTCTCACCACCTTCAGCAGGATTGGAGGTTTGATTCTGGGAACTGCCACTGGACTTGGTGTCTGTGCGGTGGCTCCTGTGTCTCAGTTTCCCTTTCCCTGACTGGGGTGGGGGGAGGGGAGGGGAGGGTGCCTTCCTACCTGCCCCCACTGAGAGCCTGGGCACATCTTTGCTGTCCACCATAGTGGGGAGGGGGTAGGCTGTCTCCCAGTGCAGCAGTGCAAGGAGGTTGAAGGACCAAGATGATCTGACCCCCAGCTTGCACAGCGGGGTGTGGGGATCAGACAGTAGAATGGCCTGAGCTATGTCCTGGGGTGGAACAGGGCACTAAAAAAAACACTGCCTCCCAGTGCCTTGTGCTTAGGACTTAGCATTTAGTAGCCACTTACTGTTTACCAGGCACATACTCTTGCTTCATCGAGAGCCCCGAGGGGAAGTTGTGCCTCTGTTCAGCATCCACAGCAGGTCCAAGGTAGAGAGTGGTGGCTGTGGCTGTTCGGGGTTTTGTCCAAGTGCCAACACTGCCCCCAGGTCCTGGTCCACTGAATTTTCAATTCAGGATTTACATAAAATTTCAGGGACACCCATCTTCCAGGTAGGAAAACAGAGGCGGCAGAGAGGGACAGGTCTGAGCAACTGACTAACCCCTCCCCACGCAGATTCCAAGTCTGGGAGGTGGGTTCTGGCTCTGCCCTGCTCCAGCCACCCCACCCCCACTGTCTCACTTGCCAACAATCACAGATAATTAAAAATAATCGTAGGATCTAAAAATCAATCAGCCTTCATAAAATGATTGCATCCCGGGCCCAGCAAGCTCAAATCAGGCCGGGGTGGGGGGACCCACTGTGGGGGTGGGGTCTTTATGGGTGGGAAAGCAGAGATGGAGGAATTACCCCCAAAGTCAACTAAGGGGTGCTCCGTGGGGATCGGGAGCATGCAGCCTTTTACCTCCATCTTCGTATATTTCCTCCAGCTTGATTATCATTTTCAATTTCATAACAAGCTTGTGTGGCTGTTCTAACAGGGAAAGTATCCATTTTGAAAGAGGTAGACCAGCTGCTTTAAGATGAAGGGACCCCCTCCCCTCCACTGCCTCCAGACACCCTAAATGTCTCCTCTGGGCCGGGGCTTCCTGATGGGGGGACCAGCCTCGTCCCCCAGGTACATGGAGCCCCCCAGTCAGCCTGGACACTCAGACACCCCCAGAGGTGGGGATTCCGCACCTGCAGAGACTATGTTCCCCCTGGGAGACTGAGCAAAAATTTGCCACCCTCCAGAGAGAGAGAGTGGGGAGCCCCCTGGAACCCCAGAATGGGCTTCCCCCACCAGCAGCCTTTTAGTAATTAGTAAAATAGAATTGAACTGGCCGCAGACCGGCCGGTGGCTGGGGCCCTGATCGATCTTCAGTCATTAGGCAAATTGCGGGTTGGGGGAGGGTGGGCCAGATGGGGGCAGGGCGACCCCTGATCCTAGACCCTGCCCAGACCTTGGCCAAGTGGCAGAGGGTTCTCTGGCCTCAGTATCCCCTCCAAGAAAATTGGAGTTTGACCCCTGGAACCCAGGTCTGCACCTGGAGGTGTCCCAACCCATGCTGGGCTGCCTTGATCAATGTCCACCTTCTCTGTTCACAGCCCGGGAGAAGCTGAGAAGCAAACCTCACATCTGGCTGACCTGAGGGCTTGTGGGGTCCATCCAGTGGCTGGGAGGGTTAGCTGAGGCTCAGATCTCCTCCCCACTCCGGGGGAACCCAGCCTTCTTCCGGGGTTCCAACGCCAGGGTTCCTGCCCATCTCTACCACAGCTGGAATCAGAACCGTCCATCTCCTGTCTTCTTGCACAGGCTGAATTCCTTGTCGATTTAGCTCCTGATGGCAGCTAAAAATATGTGGGTGGGTGGGTGGGTATTATACGCAAAAGTTTTCCCTTTCTGAGCTTCCCCTAGGCCCCTCCACTGTTGGTGGCTGATTCTGTGATTGGATTTGTCCCCCATGGAAATGAAACTCACCAACCGCTGTGCATTCTTCCATTTTATTAGAGCGAGGTTTAAATAAATAGTGGCGATCCACATCTCTCTCCAGTCCCTCCTAAGCCTGAGACCCTTGTCAGCCCCCGGTACGGACCCCCAAACCCGCAGACGCCCCCCAAATTCTGGCTGTGCACACCTGACTGGGCCCGCGTGCTCCTCCCGACTCTGCGTCTTCGTTCGGGCCGGGTCGGAGGATTTTATTTAGATTGGGGGGTGCGGGAAGGGTGCAAGACTGTTCCCCTCCGGCCGGGGATCCCGGCCACGCTTGGCTCACGGCGCCCCGAAGATCCCAGTCTCGAACCGAGGTTGGGTGTGGGGACTTCTCAGTGCCGAATCTGGGGCGCCACGACGTTGGGGTTTCGCCGCTGACGGACAGAAGGTCCAAGGTTCCTGCCCACGGTCCCGGGACGCCCGGTCGCGCTGGCCCGCCGAGTGGATGCTCCCGCGGGCGTGTCGGCGACAGCTGCGCCCGATCGATCCCCGAGCCCGACCCGGCTCGGTTGCCCCCGCCGCGCCGCGCGGCTCCATCGAATCCTCATCGCTCTCGGGCCACGCCGCCCGCCGCGCTCTCTGCAAACACCGCGCTTATTTGCACCCGGGCACTAGGGCACCGGGGCTGGGAGTCGCGCCCGGCGGGGTCTTCCCTGGGTCCCCGCGTCCTCCTCCACCTGCCCCAGCAGCTCGGCCTCCGCGGGCCCAGGAGTTCCAGGCGCAGAGAACGGAGAGTGTTCCACCCCCGCCTCTACGACCCTGGGCGGGTGGTCGCAGCCAGGCCCCGATTGGCGCGCGGGCGCCCGGGTTGTGTAGCTTGGGGACGCTCAGCCTGCCCGGTCTGGAAAGTGATCCTCGGGGGCTCGGGATTCCCAGGGCGCCCGAGGTCGGCCCGCGTTCTTGCCGCTTCCTCCACCTGCCTTCGCTCCCTCTGCGAGCCGGGGATCGTGTGCAGGTCCGGGAGCTGGGCTGCTGGCCGGAGCTTCGGACGCCCGTCTCGTAAACACGGAAAGACCCAGTTGGAGACGCAGCCAGGAGGGACTGAGCGCAGGAATACGCTCGTCAGGCCCGAACCCCCGGTCACTCCTCTCCATCGCGATCACATCCCCCCGAAACCCTGGTAGTGAGGAAACTTGGAGCCTGTTCTGCGGTTTGCAGTCGGGGAAACTGAGGCCAAACCAGGCAGGGCGCGGGTGGCTGCCTCCAGAGGATGGTGGAGGGGGCGCCCCGCTACCCGCCTCCGCTGACCGCGTGTTCCCGGGCACCTCAGGCCGCGGATTTCCCCGCAGCAACGAAACCCGCATTCGGCGCCTGCTCCGGAGGGTCCGGGCCACCCCCGCGGCCAAGCTCCGGTCCTGACAGGGGAGAGAGTGGTCCCCCCGCCCCCATGTCCCTGGGCGGCCCTGGGCACCCTCTGGCCCTTCCCGGAAGGGTCTCTCCTTTGACGACTAAAGATGTAAATGTGTATCTATTTAACCCACAACGCTTTCTTCCTTGCAGAAAGCCGGCCGGTGGATCTTGGGGCGGCGGGTGGCGCGGGGCGCAGTGGGTGGGTTCCGGGAAGCCCCAGGCTCGCGTATCCGGACCGGGCTGCAGCAGGGTTGCTCCTGGCGGGGGATCTTCGGGAGCCACCTCGGCCGGAGTCCAGTCATGGCCCTGGCTCTGCTGAGCCCCAGCATGCCAGCTTCGACCCCCGGGAGGGTCCTGCCCTGGGTCCCCAGAGCCCAGGACAGGACAACAGATGCGGGGGTGGGGAGCACTCGCCTGGGAGAGCGCCCACTTTCCAGACGCAGAGGAGGAGGCCCCAGCCGGTAGGGAGGACTCTGGCCCTCCCACTCTGGGAGGGTGCGAGTCCCCACCCCGTGGGTAACCCTCGGCATCCGGCAAGGGAGCCTCGCCCTGGCCTGGCGCCCCATTAATGTGCCATTTATCTGAACACACCCGTGCCCTTTCCGCCCTGCCAGGAAGGGAGAAGGGAGGCAGGGGGGCTCCTCCCCATTCCCCACGGCTGTCCACCCGCTTCCTCCTTTCTGCCTTCCAGGTCTGTGTCCTTTGCCTGCACCCCTTTGGGCTGAGGGAACTCGGGAGACTTCAGAGGGACACTGTGATGCTGAGACGGGTGCACGCCCCATGGAGCAGAATCTACAAGTCAGGGATGGAGGAAGGGAACTGACCTTCACCTGGTTTAACAAATCCCTCTGGGCAGCCCCACCCTCCAGGTTACCTTCTGTACTTGGGAAGGGGAGACAAAGACAACACAGTCACTCAGGCGCCTGAGGTCAGGACTGGGGGGAGGGAGCAGACTTCCTGGAGGAGAGGACCTCGAGGCTGGGTTTAGTAGGATGTGCAGGAGTTTGAGTCAGGTAAGGTTAGTCTAGGGATGAAAAGACCCCTTATAATAATTTGGGGCAGAAGGGGATGGAGCAGTGGCTGGAGGCTGGCATTAGCTCACAGGCCTTCATCAAGGAAATATTTGTTATGTAAGTCGAGGAGATAAGCTGGGATCTGACAGGAGAGGGTGGATGTCAAAACCGGGCCTTGAAGGCCAGGCTAAGTGGGGTTGGGCTTTCTGTTCTGGCTTGGAAACCCAGCAGGCAGGGGTCCCTGTGGCCTTTAGAACAATCCCTCCAGCCCCAGTCTACAAAAAGACACATCCTCCTGGATGTATTGGGGGGTTGAATGGCTCCCCTCCCCCCAGGGCAGCCAGGTGGGGACAAGAGCTGTTTGCTCCTGAGCCCAGCAGGTGAGTCACATGGGGCCACCGGGCTGGAAGGAAACTGTTTTCTCCTCCCTTCAGTCATCTGCTGCCTCCTTCCTCCCTCCCCAGATGTGGGGGTGGGGGCCCCAACTCTGGGGGAGTCATGTGCCCAGCAGAACCTGGTTCTACCTGCCTGACCATCCTCCACAATGCCAGCTGCCCACTGGGGAGGTGAGACTCTGAGGGAGCAAGGCTAACATCCCCATTTTTCAGATGAGGAAACTGAGGCAGAAGGCTGGTCTGGGGCTTGCCCAAGGCCCCCAGCCCATGAGCCAACCCCGGGCCGGAGTCCTAGTGTGCGCCCAGTGTGCTCTGTTGTGGACACATCAGTGTGTCCAACTGGGGATAGAGTGGGTCTTGGCTGCGGTGCTGAAGTCCTGGTGGAATTTGTGGGGTGTGGGGAATCCATCAGACAATCCCAGTCCTTCGGACAATCCCAGGGAATCCAGGACCCCCTCAAACCCTGGCACTTGGGGGGCGATGGCGAGGAGATTGGGAGGGATAGTCCAGTCTGTACTTTGGGGGCATCCCCTATTCTGGGGGATCCCCTATTCTGCCCGCAAACAGGCAGCCTGGCCTCTGGTACTCAAGTTTGTAGGGCTTCTGCATCCTTCTTGGTGGCCCCACATCTGATCAGTTGGTCAAGGAACCAAGAAAGGAGGAGTCAACTGGGCTCTTCCAGCAAAGACCACTGCTGTTCCTCCTCCAAACTCTCTCCAACTTGACTTTTGGGGAGCCCAGGGGTACGATGGGGAGAGCAGAGCCTGACCCAGACACCCTACATGAAGGGGCTCAGTTTCTTCTGCCAGGAAGGAAAGAGGGGGTCTTGATGCCCCTCCCCTCCCCTTCCCCACCTTCTCCTCCTTTCCAGCTTCCTCCTATTCCTCCCCATCCTTTCCTTCTTCACCTCCCTCCTGCCTTCCCCATTCTTCCCTCCTCCACCTCCCTCCCCGCTTCCCCATCCTTCCCCCCCTCTTCTCCCCTCTGGCGCTAACAGCTGTAACTGCTGGTTAACCCACCTCCCTAACAAGCACCCTGGCCCTCAGCAGTCCCCACTGGCTCCCATGTAATTGTCTCCATAATAAATCCCTGACTTTGTAGGAACCCATGGCTAACTCCTCCTTACCTAACACACACACACACACACACACACACACACACGCAACACAACATTTCCATTATTATTGAACTCCCTGTGTATCAGGGAGGTAGGAAGCCAGGCCCCCAGTGGCATGTCTTCCTGGGAAATTTGGGGGGGAACTCCCCTCTAGCCCCCTCCTCACCTGCTCACCCTCCACCTAGAGGGGAGGGGGAGATGCTCCTGTCAGGAGCATCCCAGGCAAGAGCTCCCCAGGAACCACAGCAGTAATAGGAGGAGGAAGGGTTGGGGAGGGATGAGGGTCATCTGGTCGACCCCTTACTTGTGTTCCAGGTGAGGAGTCTGAGGTGGAACCCAGCCTCTCAGCTGCCTGGGAAAAGCCCTCTGGAAGTCCCAGAAGCAGCATGGGAGACAGGCAGCAGGTGGACCATGTGCATCAAGCCAGCTAAGGCCCTCCGTGGCTGATTCGGCCCTGCCGAGGACTGGCCATTTCACAGGTAGGAAGGCTGAGCCTCACACTGACTGTTCACTGAGGCCACTGACCCCAGCCCTCACCAACCCCCTGTGAGTGCTCATTGCTCAGGGTCCCTGGTATCAGGGGTCAACCCCACAAGGTCAAGGGTAAGTTCTGGATTTGAACCCCAGGGTCCTCTTCCCCACATCATGGACCCTGTCAGAGCCTCAGTTTGCTTGTCTGTGGAATGGACACAAAGCATACACAGTATGAGCTTGGGCTCATCCAGGAGGTGCCTGTGGCTGGTGCGGCCACTCAGAGGCATCTGAATGACGGCAAACTGGGTGTTGGGGGCAGAGAGCCCTGAAGCAGGGCCAGGAGGACCAAGCCAGGCATTGACCCCACATTGGTCCTGGGAAGAGGCAGGAAAGAAGGGTGAGGGCTGGCAGAGGCCAGCGAGGCTCCTCCTCCCCACCCCCAACCCCCACAGGCCTGGCCAGACCCCAGCCCCACTTCACAGGAGGCTCTGGGAGGCAGCGCCCAGCCCACATGGTGGATTTAGGTGCCTCCAGTTAGCCAGCCCTGGTTTTCTGTGTGGGTTCTGTGTCCCAAGCCCTTGATTTTCTGTTCCTTGGACCTTCCCAGGGAAAGGTGTTTTTTCCAGCTCCTTTCAATGGGGGCAGAAATGACAGCAGGGAGGGGCAGGGGTCAGGGCCAGGATCCAGCATCACTGGACATCATCAGAGTGTGGGCCTCAGCTCACTGTTGCCCCAGTCCTGGCTGGGGGACAAAGCCGGGGTGACCTCTCCCCTTTGACAGGTGAGCAGCACCCCAGCTACCTTGACAACTACTGGGGATGTGAGCTTCAACCCCTGCTGATGGACTCTAGGAAACACACCCATTTCACTATGCCTCAGTTTCCCCATCTGATGGGGAATTTCTGTGAATTAATGCAAGAGAAGTGAAGGGCCTTTGTTCTAATGAGGGTGGCTGGAGGCATATTCAGGTCTGAGTTTGGAACCCGGGGCTGCACAAACCTGCAGAGAAGCAGGTCTGGAAAAGGGGCCAGGGTGTCTGAGGACTGCACCCCAAGAGGTCCCCCTTGAATCCGTCTTGTTCTGCCTCATCTCCTTTCTGCCTAACACATGTGCTGCCCTCTCTTTTGTCTACTGTCTCTCTCCCCAGCCTGGGCATCTCCGGAAATCACAAACAGAAGGTTTGGAGAGCCCTGGTGTCCCCATCGCTCTGTTCAGGCCAGGGGCACACAGGAGGGAGGAACACTTGCCCGGGAGGTCTGCTTAATGCCACTTCAGTGGCAGCCGGGACCTAGGCAGTTCAGGAGAATGTAGTGTGAGCAAGAGGCCTGCCTTGGCTCCAGGACCTTCATCTTCCCTTTGGGGGGCTCTGAGAGGGACATGGTTTCTGGCCCTTGTCCAGAGGCTGGAGGATGGTCCCCAGCAGGCTGGTGCCCTGAGCGACTGTTTCCCTGAAGCAGCATTTCTGTCCCACCCGCAGATCGATGTGTGGGTGGAGGTACGTTTGTGGAAGGTTATTTATGCTGGGGCAACCCCACAGTCCAGCTCTGGGTTCAGAATCAGGGAGAGGGTGACTGAGGTCAGCCTTGCTTCTGGTTTACCCTACTCCAAGGTTGCTTCACAGATCAGTCTCTGTGGGTGTCTTCATCAAAGGTGCCTGGTTCCTGCGTACAGCCGAAGATCTCAAACCCAGTAAGCCCCCTAGAATTGAGCCTGGCTTCTAATCCGGATTCTCTATTCCTTTTCTTAACTGGTGTCCTTGGGCTGGCTCTCACACCCTCTCTGTGAAATCATCCCCTCATCTGCAAGAGGGAGTTTTAGGGATGATAGAAGGAGAGAATTCATGTACAGTCCTTAGAAGGGTGCTCTGATGCTGAGCTGAGCAGAACTGTGGTACTTCTCAGCCTGTTTAGGGTCCAGAAAGTTGAGTTGGAGGGGGTTTCAGAGAGGCAAGGCAGCTGGAGAAAATAAGTTAGAAATGAGCTCAAGAGAAGCAATGGCTGGAAGAGAAGTTAGTCCACAAAACCCACAGCAGGTGGCTCTAAACCCTTGGCACTGGTGGGCCGTAGTACTGGAGCTGAGCTCCCCAGCAGACAATGCAAAAAAATAAACAGTTACTGGTATGAACATTATCTATGGCCACAGCCACTTTTGTGGCCATTGCAAAGCCTGGACCTGGGCCTGTGTGCATGTGAATACGTGCTTAGCAGAGATCTAATGGCCTGAGGGTCTCCACCCACAGGTGTTAAGTCCCATATAATCTCTTCCCTTGAGTATGGCTGACATAGAATACAAATGTGATGAACGTCTGCCTGTGATTATGTAAGCCCCTGTCCCAGCAGATTCTCCTGTTGGCCTTGAAGGAGTGAGCTTCAGTGGTGTGTTGGGGTTTCTTTGTTTTTTGACTTTTTAAATTTTGGCCACACTGCATACCATGTGGGATCTTAGTTCCCCAACCAGGGTTTGAACTTGTGCCCCTGCCCCCTGCAGTGGAAGTGCAAAGTCTTAACCACTGGACCACCAGGGACCACCTGAGCTGCCAGGTTGTGAGGGGTCACTGGAGGGCAGCAGGTATTGGGAAACAGTTAGCATACTCATTACTGAAAGCTGGAGTTGGCGGGGGGGAACAACCCAGATTTCAGTCCTACAACCATAAGGACTGAATTCTGCCAACACTCATGTGATCTTGGAAAAGGAACTTAGCCTGGCCAACACCTTGACTGTGGCCTGTAGGACCAGAGCAGATGACCCAGTGAAGCTGTGCCCAGACTCCTGATCTGCAGACCTTGAGATCACAGGTGTATGCTGTCTGAAGCTGGTAAGTTTGTGAAGATTTGTTATACAGCAATAGCTAACTGATACATGGTGTGACCTGCTCTTGCTTTCTGCATTTTGACTGGGCACCAGCTGAGGGAAGGTCTCCTGCTCCTTCATTGATCACACATACAATTATCACTGGTGCTCACATTTATTGCGTACCTTCTGTGTGCCAGGCTCTGCACTAAGCGTTTAATCCAGGTCACGTAGGTTTGTCCCCTCTCTAGTTGTAAGAAACAGAGATGCTCACCATGTTCGAAACTGAGGCCTGGAGGCTGAAGTGAACTCACCCCCACCCCAGAGCACATAGAGAATAAGCCGGGCCTTGATGATGTCTAGCCCCAGGGCCCCCCATTAGCCTGTCACAATAGGTTCGGCCCTTGTCTGGATCTCACCAGTCACTGGCTCCTCCCCTGGTGCAGTGGCTTGCAGTGCTCTGGAGGCGGGGGTAGCCTGGGTTGGCATCACTGAGCCTTCCATGGGACCATGATACATGCTTGTGTTTCAGAACCACTGAGAGCAGGTTCTGCTTCCTCAGGGCCCTGCACAGGCTCTGAGGAGGGCTTAGCACCCCGTTGCCCCTCTTCCCAGAGGTCGACCTTCCTAGTCCATCAGGACTCAGCTGGTGTCACGGTGCTAAGGAAGCCCCCTCCCTTCTTTACAGGCTCATACTCCTGTGTCTGTCACAATGGTCTTGTCACAGTTTGTAGTGATATCTTTTTTCCTGGAATTTTTGAGTTAGTACCCTTCTCTTCCACCAGACTGAATTCCAAAAGGGCAGGGGTAAAAGGCTGCCTGTGGGTGGCTGTTGCCCCAGCACCCAGCCTGACATGTAGTAGGTACCATTGACCAGGTGACATTAGCGTGAGTGAGTGAGTGAACGGACGGATGAAAGGAAGGATGGATGGACAAATGAATGGGCCTCCCTACCTTCCTGCTTCCTGATCATCATGAGAGAAAGGCAGGCAAATTTCAAACAACCCGAAGATGTCTCTCAGCCTGGAGCCGCTGGAAACACCAGCTCCCCTGGCAGGGCGCATCGACCCACCGTGGGGCGGGCAGGCGTCTGGCTTTGTGCAGGCAGAGGTGGGGAGCTCCAGGCGGGTAGGGGGCTGCGCCAACCCCCCTTGCAGCAATCAAAACACCCCCGCCCCATTCCTAGCAGTCTCTGCTGACACCCGGGCCTCCGCAGCTGAGCGTGTCTGTTGATGGGGGGCTGTGGCGGGTGCGTGCGTGTGTGTGTGTGTGTGTAGGGTCCGTTGCAGCCTCTGCAGCAGCCCATGGAAAAGCCCTCTCAACACACAAAAGCAAGAAAGGCACATTAAGCCCATTATCAATATTTAGCCTGAAAAAAAATACAAAAAGCATTTTCTTCTCTGAAAAATTAATAACCTGGAAGACAGGGAGGCTGGGTTTGATGTCTGGCTAGTGGGGAGAAGGTGCAACTTTGATCCCCCCACCTCCAGTGGCCCCCCTCAGCCCCCACCTACTTCTAGTCCTGGCCGAGGCACCCGTGGGTTCCCTGGCCACCCCCATCCTCCCCTCTGGGGGGGCATCCTCCCCAGCTCAGTTCCCCGATCCTCCCCAAATGATTCACATTCACTCGCCTCCCTGCCTGAACTTCAGTTTGTCCCTCTGCTCACCCTAGGAAACTCCTACTCTATCTGCAGAACCCAGTCCCAATGCCCCCTACTCTATACAACTTGCCCTCCCCTCCCAGGTAGAACCCTCAGTGCCCTTCCCCGGCCTCCTGACCCCAGCATCCTCACTTTCCCTCAGGACTCCCAACCCCTGGGGTTCTCACTGAGGCTCACTCAGCCACCTCTTCACCTCCCTCCCCACCAGCTGGGGGGAAGCTTCCTGAGATCCAGACCAGAGCTGGCCCTTGGGGACTTCGGCACTGCCCAGATTAGTGGATCAGTATTTGGACAATGAAAAGCACTTGTTTCTGTGTGCAGCAGCCCCACCCCCACCCCAGAGACCCTTTTCCCTCCCCACCTCTTTCTGCCCATTTGCCGGCCCTTAGGCCTGGAAAGAAGATTCTGGAATCTGGTTAGGGAGGAGGGGAAGAACCACACCCTCGTCGGGTCTCATTTTCCCTTTTCTTGAACAAGAGGTTGAATCAGATTGGAAATTTTGGAATCATTTATTTACTCATTCACTCCAGCATTGCCATCTGCTGCCCCCCACTCTCCCACCCCTTGAGGGCGAGGCACTGTTCTCATTTTACTGAAGACAGGGAGGCCCAAGGGGGTCCTGTGAGGCATGACTCTGGGGGTCCTGGGCTCTGAATGCCTTGATCAATGAAGACCCTCCCATCTGGAGAGGAGGAAGGAGCTGTTCTTGGTGCTGAAGCTAGAACTAGAGGTCTTCCGTGTGAAGAGGGGCTGTCCCCCACAACCTAGCCATCTGAGTTCCCTCCCCTGCCATGGGGGTTCAGACCCACATCCCCGCTTCCCGGGCAGACTGGACGAGACCAGTCATATTGGGTTGTCTGCCCTCCAGTTTGCTGCTGTCGCATCCAGAGGGGGCTTCCTCCAGCCCTGCACTCTTTAGGCCCCACCCTGCTCTGTAGCTCTGGTGCCCCCACCCCACTTTGCCCGGCCCCTCATGCTGTCCCCACAGGGCTGGGAGTACCAGGCTCTGCCTCCCTCTCTGCTGAGCAGAGGGACAGTTGAGAATGGTGGCGTGCAGACACTGTTGGGTGACCCCACTCAAGCCCCAGTCCCTCTGTGTACCCTACCCTCCCGCGTCTCAAAGCATGAGCTCAACAGGGTTGCAAGAATCTGGAGCCTGGGCTCACATGGTCTGGGAGGGCTTCTTGGGGGAGGTGACCCCACCAGAATCTGGACAGAGAAGGGAGATGAGAACGGGTCTTCTTCCACCACTTCCCCCAACTCTTTAGCTGAGCTTGAAAGCCTGAGGGGGGGGTCATCTCATCCTTGAAAGCCTGAGGCCAGGGATGCTGGGGGACAGCTTCTCATCCTCCTGGAGGGGAGAGAACGAAGTCATTAAGGGAGGGGATCAGACACACGGCTTTGGTGGGGTGGGGGAGGCGCTGACAAGAGGGAATATTTTATCGAGGCGGCTGCAATCTCTCTTCCAAGGCCAGCGGCCCCTCAGATATTGAGCATCGCTGTCGATGCCGCTAGCTGTAAGTGGAGGAAAAAAATCGCTTAATGGCCTGCTTGAGCAGGTGGGTGGGTGCCGGGTGATGGTGGACCCTTAAAGGGGCCTCTGTCCCCCCCTCAGGCTTGGGGGGCTCAGGGAGGAGGGACTCCAGACGGCTGCTAATAACCCTTGAAACAGTGATCCTGTTTGCTGAGTTCCTGCTGCAGGAGGCTGTGGAGTCTCCATTTATTTTAATCTTTTAATCACTCAGAGGTTCTTTACTGTACCCACTGTGCACCAGCACTGGACGGGAGACAGCGGTCAGGGCACCCCATTCTGGGGCTGGCAGACCTTAAAGCATGACCCAGACTCAGGGAGGCTGAATGGGAGGGGGCAGGATGTTGGACAGGCTGCCTGGGGCCTCCTTGAGAAGGGGATATTTGCCCTGAGAGCTCTAGGTAGAGCAGGAGTTAATTAAGTAAAGTGGAAACAGCATTCCAGGTAGTGGGAACAGCATATTCAAAGGCTTGGTGGTAAGAGGAGGGTGGGCTTATGAGGGGCTGGGTCAGGCAGGGCCTGGCCCCATCCTGGTGGCGTGGCAGCCCCTGTTCAGAGGTCCTTCCATTAGGATGAGTGGGAGCCCACCCTCCATAGACATAACCCGGTTTCTGTACTCAATTGTGAGCATCTCTACTCACTGTTTGGCACCTAGCTTCTTCTTTTTAATGATAGACTCTGCTTTTTAAAAATATTTATTTATTTATGGGTGCACTGGGTCTTTGCTACTGTCTGTGGGCTTTCTCTAGATGCGGAGAGCAGGGGCTACTCTCTAGCTGTGTTGCATGGGCTTCTCAGTGCGGTGCCATCTCTTGTTGTGGAGCACGGGCTCTAGGGCATGCAAGCTTCAGTATTTGCATCATGTGGGCTTGGTTGCTCCATGGCATGTGGAATCTTCCTGGACCAGGGATTGAACTGGTGTCCCCTGCCTTGCAAGCTAGATTCTCAATACTGAGCCACCAGGGAAGCCCCAGTCTCTGCTTTTTTAGAATAGTCTCAGATTCATAGGAAAAATGAACAGTGTGTAGGAAATTCCTATACACACCCCCACCACACATGCTCATACTCACACTGAGCATCCTTTGCTATTAACAGTGGTGTGGTACACTTGCTGCAATTAATGAACCAACATTAATACATTATAAGTAATTGTTATCAATTGAATTGTGTCCCTTGTGAGAAAGAGGGAAGTTCTAACCCTCAGTACCTTTGAATGTGACCTTGTTAGGTAACAGGGTCTTTGCAGATGATCGAGTTGAGATAGGTATTTCAAGGTATTTCAAATAGGTATTTAAAAATCTATTTAAATAGGTATTTAAAATGTCCTTTTAAGAAGAGGACATTTGGACATAGAAACACACACACAGGGAAAAGGCCACGTGAAGCTGAAGGCTGAGATCAAGGGAGGGATGCTTCCAGAAGCTAAGGTCACCAAGCATTGCCAGCAACCCACAGAAGCTGAAGAGGGGCCTGAATCAGACACGACTCCATGGCCTCAGAAGGAACCAGCCCCACCCACACCCTGATCGTGGACTTCCAGCCTCCAGAGCTGTGAGGCAATCATCGTTTCTGTTGTTTAAGCCACTTGGTTTGAGGTCCTTTGTTAAGGCACATTAAAGTCTGTAACTTACATGACAAAACTAGACAGTGTATTAAACAGCAAAGACATCACTTTGCTGACAAATGTCCATGTAGTCAAAGCTATGGCGTTTCCAGTAGTCATGTACAGATGTGAGACTTGGACCATTAAGAACGCTGAGCACCGAAGAATTGATACTTTCAAATTGTGGTGCTGGAGAAGACTCTTGAGATAGTCTCTACAAGGAGATCAAACCAGTCAATCTGAAAGGCAATTAACCCTGAATACTCACTGGAAGGACTGATGCTGAACTGAAGCTCCAATACTTTGGCCACCTGATGCGAAGAACCGACTCATTGGGAAAGACCCTGATGCTGGGAAAGGTTGAAGGCAAGATGAGAAGGGGACAACAGAAGATGAGATGGTTGGATGGCATCACCAATTCAATGGACATGAATTTGAGTAAGCTCCAGGAGATGGTGAAGCACAGGGAAGCCTGGCATGCTGCAGTCCACGGGGTTGCAAAGAGTTGGACACTACTGAATGACTGAATAGCAACAACTTACATGAAGGCTCACTCTTTGTGTCGTTAAGTCCTGTGGGCTTTCACTGCACAATACTGTTCACCCACCATTATAGCATCATACAGAAAAGAATGGTTTCACTGCTCTAAAACACTTCTGGCCCCACCCATCCATGCCCCTTCCCCACAGCCACTGATCCTTCTACGGTCTGCAGAGCCCCGCCTCTTCCAGAATGTCCCAGAGCTGGAACCACAGTGTGGAACATTTTCAGACGGCTCCTTCCACTTAATCATGTGTGTTTAAGATTCCTCCCTGTCTTTCTGGGGTTTGATGGCGCCTTTCTCCTTAGTGCTGAGTCCACATCATCTGGTTGATCTGTCCACCTGCTGGAGAGCATCATTTGTTACGGGTTTGGGCAATTGAGAATAATGCTACCTTCAACAACCTCATGCAGGTTTTTGCGTGGACATAAGTTGCTAGCTTCTTTGGGGGCAGCCAGCCTTTGCACCAAATACATCTTAGGAGCACTCAATGCTGCTGCCTGGGCGACACTCACCTTTGGAACAGCCGTGTCATGCTCAGAGCTGCAGGTACTCTGTAGGTGATTTCAGCAGCATCTTATCCCTGGCTGTATTCCCTGATGGCTCAGATAGTAAAGAATCTGCCCATAATGCAGGAGACCTGGGTTCAATCCCTGGGTTGGGAAGATTCCCCTGTAGAGGGAATGGCAACCCAGTCCAGTATTCCTGCCTGGAGAATTCCATGGACAGAAGAGTCTGGCAGGCTACAGTCCATGAGGTCACCAAGAGTCAGACATGAATGAACGACTTTCACTTTATCCCTGGCTGTTCAGGCTAGTTCCAGGTTGTTTCTGGAACAATGCGCAGCGCTGAGAACAGGCTCTTGAATATGGCCACACTGTGTGTGCCCCTGTGGTATACACTTCTAGCAGTGAGAACACAGGCCAGGGGAATTTGTTTACTATTTACTGAGCACCTATCATGTTCTGGGCATGGTTTTAAGGTGTTCAGGACCTGGGACAGGGAGGAAGGGGACAGATAAAAGTCCTTGTCTTCACCAAACTGTCATTTTCAATTTGGCTTTTAAATTTTTTGTTGGATGTTGGCACATTGCCTTCTGGAAAGATCCACTCAAATGGACGCAGTGGCCAAAAGTATGTAACTGTGAGCAATTGTGTGTGTGTGTGATGGGCCTGCAAGGGAGTCCTGGTGTCCCCTGTCCTCCTGGGCTGATAGAGATGGAGGTGGGTGCACCTGCTTGAGGTCCCAAGAGGACAGGAGTAGCCAATAAGCAAACACGTCACTCACTCAATCCTTCGAACTGGGTTCATAAAGCTGCCAAATAGAGAGATGGTTTCGGAAATCCATGCGCCCGGCTGCGTCCAGCAGGGACAGTGTTCTAGGACTGCTGACACCCAGTGGTGTTGGGACTTGGTGAGGCGGGAGGCACATCCCAGGGTGGGGCCTGTTGTCTGGGCTTCAGTTTCCCATCCACCAAGGAGGCATCCACGATGCCCACAGCACAGGGTGCTGGCACCAGCACTCCAGACTAGTCTCCAGTCACATCTTCCAGGTCATGTTCTTGTGTCCGGTCGTCTTGTCCTGGGCTCTGGGGACCGAGGGCCAAGCCATGCTTTCGGATGCAGGCCCTTGCCCTCAGAGAGCTCCCAGGGGAGGTGAACCTTTATGGAATGAGTGCCTCTCTGTGTGTTGTCCTGAGTGGTGAATCCTAGGGCTCCCGATAAGGGTCAGCTGTGTAGAGGGATGGACCCATGTCCCTGCAGCAGGAACCTCAGAAAGGAAGGCAGGGAGGCCAGGCAGAGACAGACCAGCCTCAGAAAGTTGGGAGCTGAGCTCGGGCGAGCAAGGAAAGCTAGAGGGGCGAAGGTGCAAGGTTTATGGTTGCAAGCACACACACCTGTGTAACCTGTAACCACTCACACATGCACAAGGCATGCACTTGCACACATATCTTCTCACACCTGCATAAATACACCTGCACACACTCTTACACATGATACACATGCTCACAAACACACACACAAATACATGCATGCGTACATCCATATCACACACACATACCCACTGACACCCACAGACACACACAAAGAATATACAGTCACACGCACAGAACAGCCTCTGCCTCCTCCCTCTCCTCACCTCCTCATACAGTGCACACACACACACTCATACCTATTCATGTGTGCACACAGCTACTCAAATGCATGCAGATTTACATACTCAAGTGCACCCAGATTTGCACACACACATACACACACATGTTCTGGACTGCCAAGGAACCACTCACATATTACAAGCCCAATCAGCCATTGTCAAAACAGCCCAGCCTTTGATAAAATCCAGCTTTTTCATCTTGCACATGAATTGGCCAACCTCCACTTCCCTCCCCCACTCCACTCAATAACCAGGTTAAAATAAAAATTGAATTCCAGCATCTGCTTTCAAAAATAACCCCCACACACTCCACCGGTCAATGCAACCTTCCTCAGTTGCTAAGAGTTAGAAACGCAAAGGCCAGGGAAGGAGACTGGGTGAAGTATGATGCGAAAAATAAAATAAAATAAATGCAAAGCCAGGGGAGGCTGACGGCCTTGTAAAGTGTGTCTATGTGCGGCAGAGAGGCTGGGGAGGCCTGAGCAGAAAGACCACAGCTGATTTTAGGTGGGAGAGCCTGCAGCCAGTAATTTTGCCCTTTTTTGTTCCCTTTAAACTGGTTATAGAACTGAATTTAGAGTACCCTCCCTCCCACAAAACCACACTGATTTGCAGCTGTGTGTGTTGCGTGGGGAATTAGTTGAGATCATTTAAATAAACCTCTCAGCACTGGGCTTGGTCCAGGATGCATATTAAAACTATTGTGTATATTTAAATTCTTTAACAGTCCACATTTGCAGCAAATAATTCAATCCTGTTTTTCACCCTTGAAGAAATATTTTTTGCCCCATGTCAAGAACCCTACCATTTTATTATAAACAACATCTTTATTTTTATAGTAAACCTTCCTTTGACAAAATCCAGTTGTGCATTTTAACAAACCAAATTGACTGTTGGGTGTTTGGGGAGTTTTTTTTAAACTGGGAGGTTTAGGACACCTCACACTCTCCCAACCCCTTCAAAATAAACAGTGTCTTCTCTGAAGTCCATACTCTTCAGTCTGGGCCTCCTTAGACTTCTGCGAAAGTGGGGTGTCCTTTAAACAGGAAGGACCCACAGCATCCCCAAGTCCTTAATTTTAACATTACATTTTCGTTTAAGTCATCGTTTTTCCTTACAGGGGGAGTGATCACGTAGGACCCAATGAGCACTGGATAAATGTTTCTGTCTCCTTTAGGGGTGGGTGTCTAGTGGTCAGACTGATGTGGCAGAGAGAATCCGACGCCCCAGAGCCACACTTTCTGGGTAACAGGCCCATCTTCATCCTATCACCTGTGACTCAGGCAAGTATTGAGCTCTTACCAGTCTTAGTTTCCCCAGTTAGGGAATGGGCCCAGCCAAGCCAGGGAGGGTAGAGCTCACCGATGCAGTCCGGAGCATCCTGGGGCCAAGGGAGCGCTGTGGAGGGTTCCTACCGCCGCCTCACCCCCTACCCTGGCTGTTCAGTCGCCCCCACCTCAGGAAGACGTGCGTCCCCGAGATAACACACGGGTCAATAAACTTTTTTCCAAGACGGGCCGGTTGCTCCATCCTCCCTTGGCCCCCTTCCCGCCTGCATCCCCCTCCCCAAGCCGGGAAAGGTCAGATGGTAGGTGGCATCGACCCGCGCCCGGAGCCAGGCCCCCGGCCACGCTGACCAACTGACCACGCGCCGCCCGGGACCCCCGCGCGCCACCGGCCAATGAGAGCGCGCCGAGCCACGGTTGCCTGGCAACGGGGGCCGGGAGGAGGGGCGGGGCCGGAGAGCGATGGATCCGAGGCTGTCGCGATCAATCCAGCACCCGCGCGCATGCGCGGCCCGCTGCCGGGAGGGATACTGCAGCCGGCGCCCAGTGGCCATCGATCGCCGCGGCCCGAGGCGCTTAATAAGCTCGAAGAGGGTTTAAGGGGAGGGGCACCCCGCCATCCGCCACCTCCTCCCCTCCTGCTGCTTTCAATAATAATAACAACAATAGCAGCGATAGCAACTCATGTTCATCTAGTGCTTTCTGCTTGCTTGACCCTCCACTTAAAATCTCCCAACATCCTGGCTTAAGGGAGCCAGTTGGTGCCCAGCTTCACCCCGGAGGTGCACTCAAGGGCCAGATTCTCCGAGGTAACATCGTGTCCCCACTACCCATAGCATCGTGTCTCCACTACCCTGAGTGGCCCGGGGGCAGATGGGCCACAGCCTCAGGGTCCCCACCTGTACCAAGGGGTGAAGTAGAACCTGCCTGGTCTGGCTCTGTGAGGTGTCCCACAAAGCTCTTTGTTTCGCAGCTGATATCAGCTGTGTTTTGTTCTCAGATGGGGACCCCAAGGCCCAGAAAGGGAAGGTCATTGGTAGCTGCTATAGAATCACGGCTGTCCCATTCCTCCTCCTTGCTTGTCCCTGCCTCAGTCATCTTTTTCACAGTATTTATTGAGTATTGACAGCCAGCTAGGCTGTGCTAAGTGCTCTGTACGTATAAGCACATTGGTTCTTCAAAATCCTGTGCGTTGTGTAACACATCCCCGTTTTACAGATGAGGAAGCAGGAAATAGGCCAGCATGTCTGGAGGAGAAAGGCCCTTCTCCCCTTTTGAGATCAAGGTGTCACAGAGCCGTGCTCACTCTTTTAGGAGGGTCCTTACAGGCCATTCCAGCTGCTGGTTGTTGTTTAGTGGCTCAGTTGTGTCCAACTCTTTGCGACCCCATGAACTGCACCACACCAGGCTTCCCTGTCCTTCATTATCTCCCAGAGTTTGCTCAAATTTATGTCCATTGAGTTGGCGATGCTATCTAACCATCTCATCGTCTGCTGCCACCTTCTCTTTTTGCCTTCAATCTTTCCCAGCATCAGGGTCTTTTCCAATGAGTCTGCTCTTCGCATTAGGTGACCAAACTATTGGAGTTTCAGCCTCAGCATTAGTCCTTTCAATGAATATTCAGGGTTGGTTTCTTTTAGGATTGACTAATTTGATCTCCTTGCAGTCCAAGGGACTCTGTTGTTGGCAATCTTGGCATCCTTTGGCTTGTAGTCACCCCACACACCCTGGCCAGGCTCTGCCTCTGTCTTCACAAGGCTGTCTTCTCTCTGTGTCTCTGTGTGTCTCTCCTTTTTTTCATAAGGACCCCAGTGGATTTAAGGGCCACCCTAATTCAGATAACCTCATCTTAACTAATTACATCTGCGAATATTGTATTTCCAAATAAGTCCACACTCTAAGGTTCCGGGTGGACATGACTATGGATGGACCTTATTTGATTCACTAGATGGGCATAGAGGCAAGTGGATATGAGGCGGTGACCTTCTCCATGGTCTCAAGACTTTGCTCCATGCAACTGGCTCTGGACTTGAACCCAGGGAAATGCTGACAGAGGCCCAGGGTTTTACCAAAATGGGCTCATGTGACCTCCAGCTGTCACATGGTCAGTGTCTTTCATTTCATCACTTGGCCATCTTCCCATGTCATTAAAATTTCTCCTCATAGAAAAACATGATCTGAAAGGATACATGCACCCCAATGTTCATTGCAGCACTGTTTAAAATAGCAAAGACATGGAAGCAACAGAGGACTGGGTAAAGAAAATGTGGTACATATATACAGTGGAATATTACTCAGCCATTAAAAAGCATGAAATAATGCCATTTGCAGCAACATGGATGGACCTAGAGAGTGTCATATTGGGTGAAATAAGTCAGACAAAGAAGGAGAAATATCATATGACATCTCTTTTATGTAGAATCTAAAAAGAAATGATAAAAGTAAACTTACTTACAAAACAGAGACTCACAGACTTAGAGAACAAACTTATGGTTGCTAGGGGAATGGGATAGTTAGGGAGTTTACGAAAGTCATGTACAGACTGCTATATTCAATATGGATAACCAACAAGACCTGTTGTGTAGCACATGAAACTCTACTCAATGTTATGTGCCAGCCCGAATGGGATGGGGGTTAGGGGGTGAATGAATACATTTATATGAACGGCTGAGTCCCTTTGCTGTTGGCACGAAGCCACCACAACATTATTAATCAGCTATACCCCAATACAAAATAAAAAGTTTGAAAAAAATTCCTCCTTCTCCATCACCTTTAGTATCCACCCAGCATTCCACCCAAGGAGGTGGCATCTCTTTATCAATACCCTTTCCTTGGGCAGCAAGTCTAGTCCCAGCATGTGTTCTTCTGGCAACATAGCACAGGGCAAGTGGAACAGGTTGAAATGAGTCTGGGATCAGAACATGGCTAATAGAGATTTCCCAGGCGCGCCAGTGGGTGAGACTCTGTGCTCTCAATGCAGGGGGCCCAGGTTCGATCCCTGGTGGGGAACTAGATCCCACATGCTGCAACCAAGAGTTCACATGCCACAACTAAAGATCCTGCATGCCACAACAAAGATGGAAGATATTACTTGAGACCCTGCACAGCCAAATAAACAAATATTTTTCAAAAAGGACAATAGGGACCCCACACAGACACACACTGCCACATGTCTAAAACTGAATAAAAAACATTTAAAGTTTGTTACTCCACCTCATGGGAGGGAGTCAATGTCATTAAAAGAGACAGATGCTCAGAGGTGGGCGTGGGCAGCCCTCACCATATATTTTTCTTTTCCGTTGAGGTGAAATTCTTATAACCTGAAATTAACCATATTGAAGTGTCTAACTCAGTGGTATTTAATTTGTACATACTGTTGTATAGTCATTACAATTTTGTTGCTCCAAAACATTTTCATCACCCCTAACTAAAACCCCATCCCCATTAGCCGCCACCCCTCCCTCTCCCGCTAGCCCTCCACCCCTCCACAGCCCCTGATCACCACTCATTTACTTTCTGTGTCTGTGAACTTGCCTACTGTAGATGTTCCATAGAAATGGAATCACACACTACGCGGCCCTTTGTGTCTGGCTTCTTTCTCTGAGCATCACAGTTTCAAGGTTCATCCATGTTGGAGTGTGTGTCAGCGCTTGGTTCCTTCTTCTAAGAAAAATTTTTAATTGCGGGTAAAATATACATAACAAAATTGACCAATTTAAGTACACAGTTCAGTGGCATTAAGTACATTCACACTGGTGTTCAACCATCCCCACCATCCAGCTCCAGAAATCTTTTCATCTTGTAAAACTGAAGCTCTGCCCACATGAAACACTGACTCCCCATCTCCTCCCCCAGCCCCTGGCCCCACCATCTACTTCCTGTCTCTGTGGATCTGACTCCTCTAGGGACCTCCTGTGAGTGGAATCAGACAGTAGTTGTCTTCTGTGTCTGCTTCTCTCACCGAGCATCACGTCCGCAAGGTTCATCCATGTTGTAGTGCGTATCAGTGCTTCATTTCTATTATGGCTGAGTAGCATTAATACACAGTAATTCTGCTGGATGGATGGGCCACGCTTGGTTTATCCATCATCCGTTGATGGACACTTGGGATGTTTCCACTTTTTGGCTGCTGTGAATCATGGTGCTGTGAACATGGGTGCGCCTTGGTGACTTTGACCTCATCAGTCCCCACACGGCAGGTCCTGGGACAGTGAACAGACCCCATATGGAGTCAGGCCAACCCCACATGGGCCTGAGCCTCAGACTCCAGTTGAAGGGAAGATATCCTGTCTTGGACAGAGCACCAGGTGTGGCATAGGACCCACCTGAGTCTGAATCCCAAGCAGTGTGACTCTGGGCAAGACACATCCCTGGGACTTCCCTGGCGGTCCAGTGGTTTTAAGACTTCCCCTTCCAAAGCAGGGTGTGTGGGTTTGAGCCCTGGTTGGGGGGCTAAGATCCACATGCCTCATAACCTAAAAACCAGAACATAAACCACAGAGACAATACTGTAACAAATTCAATAAAGACTTTAAAATAGTCCACACCCCCCAAAAAGATCTTTTGAAAGATACACCCCTGTTTGGGTCTCCATTTCCTTGTCTGTAAAATGGGGTCAAGGAGCTTCTTTCCTTCACAAGCACACTGCCTCTGGATGCAGAGTTAGTTTTCCATGAATGGTTCTTGTTGATGCTGTTATGATGGTTTTGAGATGACTGTTGAGTATTCTCAGGGCTACTAGATCCTCAGAAGTCCACATCCCATCTCTCAGCTTTTCCTCCCCACCTCTTCCACCCCAGGGTGTCCCCAGCCCTCCAGTAGAATGTGAATGCTGGGCTTATTTCTGATTTATTCTGGGCCCCTGAAGAAATACATTTTCTTCAATTATTAATCATCGAGGTGTGAGAGATACACAGGAATGAAATTAGCTGCCGGACCTTTGGGGAGAAGGATGCAGGGGTGGGGAGAGGTCATATGGGGGTCCTGGGGGTGCTGAGACTTGGGGTAGATGAGGGGGGACCTCATGGAAGAGACCAGAAAACAGGGGGGCATATGGTGAAGGAGTGAGGGAAGGGAGCCACTTCACTTTTCTCTCCTCTATTTTTTTTTTTTTCTCTTTTCTCTCTCCTTCTTGGGAACCAGTGGCATGTGCTCACCCTGTGGGTGGGCTGGGGACTAGGTTCAAAGGCAAGAGGAAGCTGAATGGGCAGGACGCCTAGGTGGGACTCAGTTTCCTTGGCTGTTGGAGGAAGATTCTGGCTTCATGTCCCCAAAGTCCCCAACCCAGTCTCTGCTACAAATGTCCCCAGCAACCCCCCACAATCATGGCCATGGGACACAGAACCAGACAGTCCAAAGGAGGCCCCAGGGTTGGCAGGGGGGATCTGCCTGGGAGAGCTGGGGTGAGGTCTTGGAGGGTAAGGAAAGGTTTAGCCGGTGCACTGGGTGGGGACACACCTCCAGGCAGGAGGACAAAGTCCAGGAGGGATGAGAGGGCATAAGTGACCCTAGCAATGCAGGCTGGCTGGCATGGGGCTAGACGAGGAGTGGGACAGGTCACAGACTGCCCTTTGGGATTATGTGAGTGCTGATGGGGAGGGGGGGGTTCGGAACTGAGCTTGAAAGGTCCCCAGGGAACCAGTGGGGGGGTCAAGAGAGGCAGTGGTGACCAATGGGCCCTGGGGGCGGGGCAGGGGAGGCCATGTCAGAACCGAGGCATAGCTTTGAGGGGGAAGATGCTGAACCATTCAGGCTACACCACATCCTCCAGGATTAAAGACCAAAGCTTCCACAAACACCCGTCACCCATCGTTCTTCCAGAGACAGGTCCCAGTCGCCTGTCCTTGCGTTCTCTGAATGCCCCACATGGCCTCCGGCCTCCAAGCCTTTGCACTCACTGTTTCCTCTCCCCTGAGCTCAGAAGGAATGGAGACGCACTACAAAGATGGGAAGAGATGCAGAACCCATAGATAGACGCGAGGAAGCCAGGAATTCCCGTCGGAGTAAGTGTGGCGAAACCCACTTTACGGAGACTGTATAACTGAGGCCCAGGGAGGCTGGTCAGAAAGGCAGGAGGGTCCCACAGCCCGGCAGTGGACCAGCCAGGTTTTCTGTCTTAATTCCGTGTCACCCACAACAGCCGGGGAAAGACTTGGCGGTGTGCATGTGCTCTGGGGGGCTGTTCTCCCCAGGCTGGGGGCAAGTGGGGGCGGTGTGCGGGGCTCTGAGCTGGGAGGCGGTGCGCGCCTTGCCCCTGTTCCCAGCCCACTGCGGCGGCCGCGCCGATCAGCCGAGAGAGATCGATGGCGTATTGAGCACTTTTCAAGCTTCGGTGATTTTCGTGGATTCAGTGTAAACCGTAGCCCGGGCCCCCCACTCCCATCGACCTCGGGCAGACGCGCCCCTCCCCACGATCCGGTGCCCACAGTTAGCTCCCGCTGCCACAGCTGTGCACCCCAACACCCCGCGCAGGACCGCCCCCTTTCTTGCCGCCATCCGCCTGGAGAAGATGAGGGCTGGAGGGGCACAAACAGGGCAAGGGAAAGTGCCCTGTGCAGAGTCGAGGAGGACCCCGGAAGGTGGGGGGCGGGGACTGCCAGCTGGTTGTCAGGGGGTCCCTCGGGTAGGAGGACTAGGCTGACCGGGCTGGAAGAGCAGAGGCTGGGTCTCAGGCTCCCCACCCCTCTGAGCATCCCTCCTTGTCTGGAGTCCTGCCTGCACTTCCCCTCCCAGGCCTGGCCTGCCGCCAGCTCCAAGTGCAGTGGCTACTTCTGCTGCTTGTTACTCTTCCCTGTAGGTCTCCCCAGCCCCGCAACCCCTGTGCCATCCTCTGCTGAGAACCGCTGGTTTCTCCTGAGCCCTCAAGGAGTTTCCTCCCACAGCACCTGTGCAGGTACAAGAAATACTCAGAAAGGAAGTAACCTGTGCAGAATAATCCCACCTAAGCATGTGGGTTCATCCACCCATGTGCCCACCCGTGTGTTCATCCATCCACCTGCCCATCGATTTACTCAAATCACCCACCCATCCATCTTTTTTACCAAGACAGTCATCCAACATCCATCCACTCAGACAGTCAAAAAGCCATATGTTCACCAACATATCCATTCATCCAGTGACTCTTCCATCTTTCTATCCATCCATCAGTCCGTCCACCCACATGGTCGTTGATTCACCCGCCCATCCTTGTACCCATCCATCCCTCCATTTATCTATTTTCTAGCCATCCATCCATCCATCCATCCACCTATTTGTCTATCCATTCTCCCACACATTACACCCCATTTGCTCTTCTACCCATCCATTCACCCACCTATCCATTCATCCATCCACACATTGACCAAACTTTTCACTCATCTTGCATGCATTCACTAACTCATCCAACCGTAAATGCATCCATTTATTTGTCTCTTTATCCATCCACCCATATAGTCGATAATCCATACATTCACCAATATACCCAATGTCCCATCCATCCACCCATCCATTCATCCATCTATCCAACTATCTACTATTGATTCACCCATCTATCCCACCCATTCATCTACCCATCCATTCACCTACCCATTCATCCATCCACTGATCCATCAATCCCTCCACCCACCCACCTAGCAATTCACCCATGTATTCTCTCCATTCATCCAACCACTTACCTATCTTTCTGTCCATCCACCCATTTCTCTGTCCATTCTCCCACACATTACATGCATATTTATTCATCTGCCCATCCACTCACCCACCTAGCCAACCATCCATCCATCCATTCATCCACCAAACCATTCACCTGCCTACCCATGCATTTATCTATTCATCCATCTATTCATGCCACCATTTATCTATCCTTTGAGCTATCTACTCATCCTTCCTCCCATCCATCCAACTTCCACCCAATTTACACATCCATCTACCCACCATCCATTTACACTCATTCATTCCTCAACCCTCCTACTCATCCCCCATCCACTCCTTCCTATTTATCCATTGATTCATCCACCCTTCCACTCACCTGTCCATCCACTCACCCACCCTTCTATTTATAAATTCACCCCTCTGTTCGTCTACCATGGGCATTTTCTGTGGTCACTTCTGGGCTATCTTGATGCTGCCTCTCAGGAATAAAGGTGAGCCTGACCTGGCCTCTGTCCCATGAGTTCCCAGACCCAGGATATCTTGCCCTGGTGTAACAATGGTTCAGCCCAGACAAAGGACTGATGCTTACTGCCCTCATCCGAACAGCCCTCTCTTTTCAGGCTCCACCTGCACTATCACTGAGCAAACCTCCATTGAAACAGGGCAGGGGCAAACCTGGTGATGTCCCTCACCGAGCTTACGTTCTAGTAGGGGAGACAAGGAGAACAAACAGCAAAGAAGCCAAGGAATAGAATAATTTGCTGCAAGACTAATTCTCAAGCACTTGGTTTCTGGCTGGACCCGCAGGTGGGGTCAGGTGTTTGCCTTCCTCCTCTTTTCCCAGGACTAGGGGATGCAGTCAGGGGACCAGAGACCCCCAGGCCCAGAGCAGCCTTGAGGGGGAGGGGCAGCCACCGGAAGTGGGGATGGGGGGCCGCCATGTCACAGTCAGAGAAGGAGAAAGCAGCTCTGAAATCCCCCTTCATAATTAATAAATGAAGAATATGGTTGTTAATCGATGCAGCTGTGAAGAGGGTATTGATTCCAACCTCTCGCTATTTTGTGTGTGTGTGTGTGTGTGTGCCGCTTAGATTTTTACACCTCATTTAGAACAAGGCTTCCCTGGGGAACTCTTAAAACCAAAAGATATTTGCAAGGCGGTGGAGGGGGCACAAAGTTGGGGCTGAGCTGGAAAAGTGGGGGTCGAGGGGGTGGGAGTGGGTAGGAGACAAGTAGCAGTCGGCAGGATGGGAGAGCGGCCAAGGAAAAATTCTTTATCATCAAAGTTGCCGAATCACTGTGTCTTCCCTCCAAGCACCTATTTGAATATCTGATTGAGAATCAATTACTGCGGGTATTGGGAAAGGTCATTGGGAAAATTCACAGGAGACCATGGGGGAAGTTCGTGGGTAGAAAAATAAATCCCATTATTATTTTTTATTACACAAACACTGCAAGTCTGTGTTGGTGAAAATGTAGTCAAATAAAGATCATCCACCACCACTACCAAAAATATCCATCTCCCCATTCCAGAGAGAAACCTTTCCAGATTTCTCCTATACAGATGCATACACTCCTGGAAACTAATGATACATAAATATTAAAGAATTTTGTAAGAATGGCTTCGTACACTATGACCGGCACTAAAGATTAGGACCTCTTTCTGATTGAAAAATAATAATGTGTTGCCAGGGTGGGAAATAATTAGAAAATATTGAAAAGAACAGAGAAAAGCTAATTATTGGTAATTTCATTCCTTAGAACTGAAACAACTGTTCTCTCCCTTTAAAAAATTTTCCCAGGTTTAAGCAAACACAAAGAATGAGATTTTGTATTGTAGGATCATTTTAGACATATAGAAAAGTTTGTTATAAATGAGAAATTAATGCTGATTTATACCTTATAGACTTGGTTTGGATTTCCCCAGTTTTCTTGTAATATCCTTTTTCTGTTTCAGAACCCTTTGCAGGAGTCCACATCAGGTGTAGACCTCTCTTATCCTGATCCATAATATAGTTCAGGGTTTTTCCATGCAGATATACTTGTGGATATGAAGTACTCATTTTGTAACCAGGGAATCAAAATGCTGTTATTTTTGTTCCCCTCCCCCACTTAATGGTAATATTGAGAACATTTTCAGGCCAGTAGATACCCATCTTTTCTATAAGTTTTGATAACTGTATTGTGCCTGCCAACATAACTGAATTTCTTATCCTTGTTTTAAAGATTGAGGTAAAATTCACATATCATAAAATTAAACGTTTTGAAGTGTGCAATCCAGTGGTTTCTAGCATATTCAGGAGCTGTGCAATTAAGTTCACTATCAAATTTCAGGAGAAACCCCTTTTCCATGAGTAGTCATTGCCCCAGCCCCTGACAGCCATGATCCCCAATCTCTGTCTGCGGATTGGCCTGTTCTGGACGTTTCCCATCAATGGAATCACATCCTGTGTATCCTTCTGTGTCTGTTTCTCTCACTGAGGATCGTGTTCTCAGGGTCCATCTTTGTTGTAGCGAATGTCAGTGCTTCTCTCTTTTTCATGGTCAAGTAATATTCGGGTACGTGGAGGGACAATATTGTTTATCTATCATCCATTGATGGGCACTTGTACTACTCCTACTTAAAAAAAAATTATGTTTGGCTGTGCTGGGTCTTTGTTGCTGCACACAGGCTTTCTTTAGTTGTGGCAAGTAGGGACTACTCTCTAATTGCTGTGCGTGGGCTTTTCATTGTGGTGATTCTCTTGTTGTGGAGCACAGGCTCTAGGGCATGTGGGCTTAAATACTTGCAACACACAGCCTCAGTGGATGGGGCTTAAGGGCTCAGTAGTTACAGCATACCAGCTTGGTTGTTCTGTGGCATGTGAAATCTTCCCAGACCAGGGATCAAACCCATGTGGCCTGCATTGCAAGGTGCATTCTTAACCACTGGACTAACAGGGAAGCCCTATTTCTGTTTTATAAATAAGTTCCTTTGTACCATGACTGAACAACAGCAACCATTTTTTAGATTCCACATTTAAGCAACATCACATGATATGTGTCATATTTTAGATTTACATGTAAGTGATAAATCATGTTTGTCTTTCTCTTTCTGCCTTTCATCACTTAGGGTGAACATCTCTAGGTCCATCCATGTTGTGGCAAGTGACATAATTCCATTCTTTCTTATAATTAAGTAATATTCCACTGTATAGATATACCACATTCTTTATCCATTCATGAAACATCACTCTTTATTAAGAATATCCCAGTTTCTCAGTCTGCCTGCTCCAGGCCTCTTCTGCAGAGAAGCTAATTAGTGAGGCTGTATCAGTCATCAAATGCTATGATGCTGCATAACAAACACTCACAATACCTCACTGGGATATAGCAGCAAGGATAATAGCAGTTGTTGCTATTGTTAGGTTGCTAAATTATGTCCAACTCTTTGCAACTCCATGGACTGCAGCATGCCAGGCTTCCCTGTCCTTCACTGTCTCCCAGAGTTTGCTCAAATTCATGTCCATTGAGTCAGTGATACTATCTAACCATCTTATCCTCTGCCACCCACTTTTCCTTTTGCCTTCAATCTTTCCCAGCATCAGGGTCTTTCCTAATGAGTCGGCTCTTCACATCAGGTGGCCAAACTACTGGAGCTTCAGCTTCAGCACCAGTCCTTCCAATGAATATCCAGGGTTGATTTCCTTTTGGACTGACTTGTCTGATCTTCTTCAGTCCAAGGGACTCTCAAGAGTCTTTTCTAGTACCACAATTCAAAAGCATCAATTCTTCAGTGCTCAGCCTTCTTTATGGTCCAACTCTTACATCTGTAGGTGACTACTAGGAAAACCATAGCTTTCACTATAAGGACTTTTGCTGGCAAAGTGATGTATAGTATACTACAATATGCAACAGTGTATTCTGTGTGTGATTGGGGAGGTCACTTGCTGATCTTGTCTGGAGTTGGCTAGCTATCAGCGGATACAGGTGGGATAGTCTGAACAACTGGAGTGACTCATCCCCTCGCTCATCACACTTCCGGGACCAGAGTGTCACCTGGTGTTGCCAGTACACCTTAGGTCAGTCCCCAAGCGAGTCACACCCTGGGACAGTCCCCTCCCCTGAATGTGGGTTTGATCCTTAGTCAGGTAAACTCAGCAGCTGCCTGCTGCGAGGTGCAGCCAAACAAATAAATAAATATTTTTAAAAATTTAAAAATGGGTGTTGTTTTAAGTCCCTAAATTTTGGGTCTTTGGTCACCCAGCAAGGGGTGACTCACACATGTGAGCACAGGGTAGACATTGTCAAGGTGATTTCAAGTCTCTCCTTGGGTTGAAGTTGCTAATGGCCACTTCAAGTCAAAGGATTGAGCCCTGCGATGGAGGGGTGTATGTACCCCTCCACCATCACTACAAAGTTCCCACCAAGGAAGGACTCCAGATTGATCCAGACATTATTTCCAATTATAAAAAACAAGTCAAAGAGTGCTACAGTTAATATCTTACAACTATTTCTAGAGCTGTGAGCCATTTTAGACACCATCCCCTCTAACCCAGGAATGTGCTTCCTTTGGTGTAAGGAGAGAAATAGAAAACCCATATCATTGGACCTCCCTGGTGGTCCAGTGGCTAACTTCTGTACTCCCAAAGCAGGGGGCCTGGGTTTCATCCCTGGCCGGGGAACTAGATCTAACACGACACAATTAAAGACCCCACATATTACAACTAAGACCTGGTGCAGCCAGATGAATAAATACAGATTTAAAAAGAAAACCCATACCATTCTATCTGTAACTGTAACAGCTCTGCTAACAGCAGCCTCTGTGGCTGAAAATGAAAAGGCACCTCAATTATGCACACGTGGGAGCTCTGTCATGTCTGGCTCTTTGCGACCCTATGAACTAGCCCTCCAGGCTCCTCTGTAATGCTGAAATGGGTTGCCATGTCCTGCTCCAGGGGATCTTCCCGACCCAAGTATCCAGCCCACGTCTCCTGTGTCTCCTGAATTGTAGGTGGATCCTTTACCAGTGTGCCACCTGGGAAGCCCAGTATATACTTTGATCAGCTTTTAGGCCAGTGATAGCATGACTTTGTAAGTATTGTCGTTTCACAATGCATTTCAATTTCTTGCAAAAATATGTAGTCCCCCGTCCCCGACTACTGGGCTCTTAAAACCCTGGCAACTCCCAAGCCAGCAGTGTATTCTGCCAAAAGAACTTTTGAATAATTTTATTCAGTTCTCCTTCACCCTGGGGAAAAGAATCTGATTGGAATTTTCATCTGTATTGAAATACCATTGTATGGATGGATATGGAGGAAATTGACATTTTTTTTATACTCTTGGGTCTTTTCCTTCAGAATTGGAGCATCTCTTCATATATTCCATGTTAATTGTCCTTCGATAGGTTTGTGTGTGTGTTTTTAAGTCCCACATATGTCTGAAGTGTCTGTGAGTTTCTTGAGTTATTGTTTTCATTGCTGTCGTGAATAGGGCTTCTCAAGTGGCACTAGTGGTAAAAAAAAAAAACCTGCCTGCCAATGCAGGAGATATAAGAGACGTGGGTTCCATCCCTGGGTGGGGAAGATCCCCTGGAGGAGAGCATGACAATACACTCCACTATTCTTGCCTGGAGAATCCCATGGACAGAGGAGCCTGGCCGGCTACAGTCCATGGGGCCGCAAAGAGTGGAACATGACTGAAATGTCTTAGCATGCACACTGTTGTGAATGGATTCTTTTTTCCAAATCTGTGTTCTCAAGGGTTGTCACCCGTCCACAGAAAGCTACTGTTGCTTTTGCATATTTACATTGTAACTGTTGTGAACACCTTGGTAACACTTCATAAACTCTCTTGGGGTTTCCATGATACAGTGACAACCTCTGAAAACAGCAACATGTGAATTCCTTTCCCATTTCAGCTTAAGAAATCATACTGGTTTTACAGCCCCAGTTGATGCTGAAAGCTCAGCCTTTCTGTACACCTGCACCAAATCAAATCTCAAAGACAGAATTTTGGGTGAAGTAGAAAAGGATAGCCTTATTACTTTGCCAGGCAAAGGGGGCCACAGTGGGCTAATGCCCTCAAAATCATGTGTCCCCACTTGGGGAAGGTAGTGAGAAGTTTTATAGTCATTGTTCAAAGCGGGCATGTTCAGCTTGTGGCCATTCTTCTCATGAGCGCCTGGTGAGTTAAGTAGGAGTCAGCATCATCAACCTTCAGGTCCAGCTAGTCTGGGGTCTACATGTTTGTGGGCTGCATATCACTGTTAATTATTAGCTTCTCTGATGGCTTAAATGGTAAAAAAATGTGCCTGCAATGCAGGAGACCCTGTTTGATTCCTGGGTTGGGAGGATTCCCTGGCGTAGGAAATGGCAACCCACTCCAGTATTCTTGCCTTGAGAATCCCAAGGACAGAGAAGCCTGGCAAGCTACAGTCCATAGGTTGCCAAGAGTCAGACAGGACTGAATGAATAACGCTTCTACCTGGAGGGGTTTCAGTATCTGCAAAATAGCTCAAAGGTACTGTTGTGTGTATCCACTATTGGGGAACCAGGACCTTGCCCCAAGGCTGTTCCTGACTTTGGTTTTCCCTGGTCTTGCGTCCCCTCCCTTCCCTAATTAGCAACTGCTTGAATCTGCCATTAGAACTCAAGGAAGTTCACGGAGGCTGAGTGAAGGCTGTTTCCTATAATCAAAGAAAGGGGGAAATCAAAGGCCTTGTGCCCAGGAGCCCCCTGGGCCCTGTGTGGTATCAGAGTGGGCATTGATTCAAGTGCTACCTGTCCTACCATTATGAACTGTTTTGTTATCCTGCCTTATGGAGCTTGCCAGCACCTCCACAGTGTGGTCAACCTGCCCCGGTGATGTTGGTGAATTACTGTCCATAGAAGGGATTTACTAGAAGGCTTCATGGAAAAGAGAAGGGGGCATGAGCCTTCTGAAGGTCCTCACCATTCCATTCAGCCCTCTTGAGGTGCAGGCTTCAGGGATTTTGGGGAGATCTGGTGCAGGTTCCGGGGTTTAGTATGGACCTCTTGCCCATCTCCCTGTACCTCTGTGAACCCCTGCCCCTGGTCAAGGCACATGTGGGTCCCCAATGAAAAAGGTAGAAGATGCTACTGGTACACTGTTTCTTGGAGACTTCTGTGAAGGTTTCAAGTGTTTAACAATGGTACCAGAAGTCCTGTCCATTTATTCATTCACGTTAAAGATAGAATCACCTTAAAACTAAAAATAGAGTTACCATATGACCCAGCAATCCCACTCCTGAGCCTATATCCAGAGAAAGTGAATGAGTGAGTGAAAGTCACACAGTCGTGTCGTCTGACTCTTTGCGACCCTGTGGACCATACAGTCCACAGAATTCTCCAGGCCAGAATACTGGAGTGGGTGGCCTTTCCCTTCTCCAGGGGATCTTCCCAACTCAGGGATCAAACTATAATTCAAAAAGACACATGCACCCTTATGTTCATAGCAGCACTGTTTACAATAGCTAAGACATGGAAACAACCTAAATGCCCATCAGCAGGTGAATGGGTAAAGAAGATGTGGTGCATATATTATAGTGGACTATTACTTAGCCATAAAAGGAACAAAACTGGGTCACTTGTAGAGATATGTTGATTGTGTTATTTGATCTTCATCTCTGTTTCTGATTCAGAGTTCATAAAATGTTGAAATTTCCTAAGATGATCTAGAAACTGTCATACAGAGTGAAGTTATGTCAAAAAGAGAAAAACAAATATCATATACTAACCCATATATGTGGAATCTAGAAAAATGATATAGACGAACTTATTTGCAAGGCAGAAATAGAGACACAGACACGGAGAACAAGCATATGGACACCAAGGGGAAAAGGGGGCTTGGTTGGAAGGGGAGCTTGGAGTTGACACATACACACTATGACATTACGAGAACCTACTGTATAGCCCAAGGAACTCTACTCAGTGCTCTGTGGTGAACTAAATGGGAAGGAAATCCAAAAACAGGGGATATATGTATACATACAGCTGATTCACTTTGGTGTACAACAGAAATTAACACATTGTAAAGCAACTATACACCAATAAAAATTTTAAAGTAAAAGAAATACCTAACTTCCATTAAAGCAAAAAATAAAAAGAGTGTTATTTTCCTGTTTTACCTAGAATCTCTGGTGAATATTAGTGGTGTCACGTGAGTGTATGTTCCTCGGTTCTTTGTCTCGTCACAACAAAGATTTGGAGCGACGGACATTAAAGCCCTTGGCGCGTCACAGCTCTCGGGTCTTGGACAAACTGTGCTACAGCTCTTAGGCAAATCAGTGTTACAGCTCTATTTTATTTAGAAGATAGCAGGAGAGTGAGAGAGAGAGAAAGAAAGAAAAAAACGCACGCATGCGGGAGAGAGAGTCCGTGAGAAAGTGCTTTGGCTCCTCCTTTTATATGTTTTTCCTTCACCTGGGTCTGCCCTATGCAAATTGGGCTTAGCCAGGAGTGCTGTTTGTTCTGCCTGAAGTCTTCACTCTGGTCCTTGGACCTTCCTTTGACCTTCGTTGTCTTTTAGCCACCGCCATTTTGGACTCCTTTTCCCTATTCTGCCTACCGAACAGTGGCATCTCCTGATGAGCCTTTGGTTCATCTGCTCCAATCTATTAGGACAACGAAGTCTATTTTTATCTGAATAGATTTTCCAACACTGACTAGCTTCTGCCATCCTGGAACCTGTCTTAATTGATGATGGTAGGATTGTTTTATTCCAGTATCTCTAGATTTACCTGGATAAGACTTGATTTTGTTCTTTTTGCTTTCATGGAGATGGGGGGCAGTCTGTGGATTCCTTTTTCATTTTATCTTTGGAGGCTTAATATTGGGGCCTGCTGGTTGTTATTGTTCAGTCACTTGGTCATGTCTGACTCTTTGCAACCCCATGGACTGCAGCATACAGTCTATGCATGCTGTCCTTCACTATCTCCCAGAGTTTGCTCAAACTCATGTCCATTGAGTCAGTGATGCCATCCAACCATCTCATCCTCTGTCATCCCCTTCTCTTCCTGCCTTCAGTCTTTCCCAGCATCAGGGTCTTTTCTTTTCCATCAGGGGCCATAGTATTGGAGTTTCAGTATCAGTCCTTCCAATGAATATTTAGGGTTGATTTCCTTTAGGATTGACTGGTTCCTGGCTGTCCAAGGGACTCTCAAGTGTCTTCCCCAGCACCACAGTTTGAAGGTATCAATTCTTTGGTATTCAGCCTTCTTTATGGTCCAGGTCTGACATCCATACATGATTATTGGAAAAACCATAGCTTTGACTATATGGATGTTTGGTTGCAAAGTGATGTCTCTGCTTTTTGATGCAGTGTCTAGGTTTCTCATAGCTTTTCTTCCAAGGAGCAAGCATCTTTTAATTTCATGGCTGCAGTCACCATCCACAGTGATTTTGGAGCCCAAGAAAATAAAGTCTGTCACTGTGCTTGAAGGTACTTATATTGTGAATAACTAAAGACCCCTTTATAGCTTCCCTGGTGGCTCAGACGGTAAAGCATCTGCCTGCAATGCAGGAGACCTAGGTTCGATTCCTGGATCAGGAAGATCCCCTGGAGAAGGAAATGGCAATCCACTCCAGCACTCTTGCCTGGAAAATCCCATGGACAGAGCCTGATAGGCTACAGTCCATGGGGTCGCAAAGAGTAGGACACGACTGATCGACTTCACTTTCACTTTCCTTTATATCTCTTGTCACTTAGGAAATTCCAGCATTTGATGAGCTCTGAGCCGGGAACTGAGACAAAGACCAAATACATGTTTATTATTACTAATTTCAGTATCACCATACTTCAGTCAAAAACTCTGTCCCCGTCAGTAGTCACCCCATGCCCTCCCCAGCCCCTGACAACCAGGAACCCACTCTCTGTGTTTGTGAATCAGCCTGTTTTGAATGTTTCCCATCAGTGGAATCACACCCCGCATGTCCTTCTGTGTCTGCTTATCTCACTGAGCATCGTGTTCTCAGGGTCCGTCCACGTGGTAGCAAGTGTCAGGGCTTCTCCCCTTTTCAGGGCTAAGGGATGCTCCCTTGTGTGGAGGAACTATGTAGCATTTATCCATCATCTGTGGATGGACACTTGGTGTGAACTGTGCTGCTATAAATATTCATGAATGAGTATTTGTTTGAACATCTCCTTTTCAACTATTTTTGGTAGAGACCCATGGCATCACCTTGAGGCAAAACTCTCTCATGTCTTTCCTTAAATATTCTGCTGCTCTTGGGGTCAATTTATGTAATTTGTGCTTTTTCTAGAAAATTATCCATTTTATCCCAGTTTTCAAGTTCATTAGCATAGAATCCTCCACTGTTTTATCTTTGTGCATCCAAATAGCCTCAGTATTTATGGTTTCATAGCCTTTCTCTCATTCCTAATTCTCATTTGTGTTTCTTCTGACTGTCTTGATTCTACCAGCTGGTTTGTCTATTTTAGAGCATTTTCTTTTCTTTTTTATTTTCAGGGAAGCAGCTACGGGGTTTATTTATTAATTCTGCTGTGTTCCCCTTTTCTAACTCGTTAATTTCAGCTTTTATCTTTATTAATTTGTTCCTCTGTTTTCATTAGCTCTGTTTTAGGGTTGTTGCCTTCTTGAGATGCTGGCTTTATTTACATTCACTGTCTTTTCCTTTAGCTACAGAAGCACTTAAGGCATTAGATTTGTACCTGGCCACCACCCGTAGATTTTTGGTGAGGATAGTTTTGTTAGCATTGTTTCTCAAGGACTCGAATTGTTTTGATCACAAAATTACTACTTTTTCATGCTTTGGTACTGGTGGCTCAGGCTGTAAAGAATCTGCCTGAACCAAGTTCAGTCCCTGGGTCAGGAAGATCCCCTGGAGAAGGGCATGGCAACCCACTCCAGTTTTCTTGCCTGGAGAATCCCACGGACAGAGGAGCCTGGTGGGCTACAGTTCATGGGGTCACAGAGTCGGACACAACTGAGTGGCTAACAGTAATTGTGGTTGACAAATATAGCAGCATTCTTTCCACTGTAAGGAATGGATCAGGATTTCTTCAGGGCTCACGAGGTGCCTGGCTTTTTTAAAAAAAAAATACATGGATATATTTAATATTTTATACACCTACATACACATATATAGGTATATGTGTATGTATTCTTGCTTTATAGAATTTCGGATGAGCCTTGCATTCCTTCTAATAAGTTCAAGTTTGTGAAAATTTAAACTTTATATTTGCTGTAGAAGGTTATCAGGTGATAATTTCATGTCAGCTTCTAAGAGTTTCAATAAAGTCAAAAATAAACACGTCTAGAATGTTATCTCTAAGTCTTCCTCTTCTTGACAAGATCTACAGCCTTAATATAGTTTTATAAATGTATTTCTTTATATTTATTTTTGGCTGCTCTGAGTCTTCGATGCTACATGGGCTTTTCTCTAGTTGCAGTGCGCAGGCTTCTCATTGCGATGGCTTCTCTTGTCAAGCATGGGCTTAATTGCCTTATGGCATATAGGATCTTCCCAGACCAGGGATAGAACCCATGTCCCCTGCATTGGCAAGCAGATTCCTAACCAATGGACCATCAGGGAAGCCCAACATCCTTACTATTTCTTAAAATTAGTTTTTTTCAGAGTATAGTTGCTTCACAATGTGTTAGTTTCTACTGTGTGTATGTTAGTTGCTCGGTCGTGTCTGACTCTTTGCAACCCCATGGACTGTAACCTGCCAGGCTCCTCCGTCCATAGTATTTTCCAGGCAAGAGTACTGGAGTGGGTTGCTATTTCCTTCTCCAGGGATTCTTCCCAACCCAGGGATCAAACCCAGGTCTCTCACATTGTAGGGCAGACCCCTTACCATCTGAGTCACCAGGGAAGCCTAGTTTCTACTGTTCAGTTCAGTTCAGCCACTCAGTTGTGTCTGACTCTTTGCAACCTCATGGACTTTAGCACGCCAGGCCTCCCTGTCCATCACCAACTGCCGGAGTTTACTCAAACCCATGTCCATTGAATCAGTGATGCCATCCAACCATCTCATTTTCTGTTGTCCCCTTCTCCTCCTGCCTTCAATCTTTCCCAGCATCAGGGTCTTTTCAAATGAGTCAGTTCTTTGCATCAGGTGGCCAAAGTATTGGAGTTTCAGCTTCAACATCAGTCCTTCCAATGAACACCCAGGACTGATCTCCTTTAGGATGGACTGGTTGGATCTCCTTGCAGTCCAAGGGACTCTCAAGAGTCTTCTCCAACACCACAGTTCAAAAGCATCAATTCTTTGCACTCAGCTTTCTTTATAGTCCAACTCTCACATTCATACATGACTACTAGAAAAACCATAGCCTTGACTAGACGTACCTTTGTTGGCAAAGTAATGTCTCTGCTTTTTAACATGCTGTCTAGGTTGGTCATAACTTTCCTTCCGAAGAATAAGTGTCTTTTAATTTCATGGCTGCAGTCACCGTCTGCAGTGATTTTGGAATCCCAAAAAATAAAATCTGTCACTGTTTCCACTGTTTCCCCATCTATTTGCCATGAAGTGGTGGGACCGGATGCCATGATCCTAGTTTTCTGAATGTTGAGCTTGAAGTCAACTTTTTCACTCTCCTCTTTCACTGTACAGCAAAGTAAAGTCAGCTATATATAGACATATATCCCCTCTTTTTCGGATTTCCTTCCCATTTTTGGTCACTGCAGAGCATTGAGTAGAGCTTCCTGTGCTATGTAGTAGGTTCTCATTAGTTATCTATTGTATACATAGTATCAACAGTGTATACCTGTCAATCCCAACCTCCCAGTCCACCCCACCCTCCAGTAGGTGGCTGGCTTTTGATCCAGGGCCTTTAAAAGAATTCTGTTCTCTGTCCCAGGAGAGTCTGATATGTCTATTAGCTTGATCTCATCATTTAAACCATACTGATCCTTCCCTGCCTTATTTTTCTGTGTATCCTTTTCAACAAGTACTAGGAGAAATGGGTTAAAGCCTGTTATGAGGCATCTACCCATTATTTCCTTGTCTTTCTAACACTATTTCCTTTATGTGACAGCTTGGTGTCTTTAATATCCTTGGCACTTTTAAGTGCCTGACAGTTATCTTTCTGTGTGTTCCCTTTAAGCCTCTACATGCACATATATCCCCTGGAGAATTGTTGGGCTTGATTGTTTTACTTTAATTTTGCCTCAAAAATGGAAGCCCTTTTTGGGGGCTGTAGATTCAGACCTCTCTTCACCCGAGGAAAGTTTTCTTCTGTTACATTGTGGAATATGGTTCTGTTTGGGAACATCAGCCCTCTGTCTTATCTGTTTTTCCCCTCTGCCTTCTGGCATGATTGAGCAAACTAGTGGCCACTTTGAATCGCCGTAATGTTGATTCTGATCTGTACCACATATGATGATAGTTTTGCTGTCATTAATTGACAGGCTTTGCTCTGCCAGCCTTCTTTTGATCTGAGTCTCTCATCTTACTTAGCATTTCATCTTTCATCTTTTTTCTATAAAATCGTTGACTTCTTTCTTTTCTTTGAGATTATACAGAACGTTTGTCTTCTGTTTCCTGGAGTAGATCTCTGGGCCACATATGTCCCTGTCTTCTGTTCATGCCAACAACTTAAACAGTCCCTTAAGGGCTTCCCTGGTGGCTCAGTGGTTAAAAATCCACCTGCCAATGCAGGAGACATGGCTTTAGTCCCTGGTCCGGGAAGACCCCACATGCTTCGGAGCAACTAAGTCCATACGTCACAACTATTGAGCCTGTGCTCTAGAGCCTGTGTTCCACAGCAAGAGAAGCCACTCCAGTGAGAAGTCTGTGCACCACAGCTGAGCAGCACCCGCTCTCCACAACTAGAGAAAGCCTGCTCGCAACAACAAAGACCCAGAACAACCGAAAGTAAATAAATAAAATTATATATATTAGAAAAAACAAAACAGCCCCTTCAGGTATGGCTGTATCCAGCTTCTGACCAGAGCTCGGGCACTGCTTTGGGACACCTCCCTGTGGTCTACAGAATAATGGCCCCAAAGATGTTCCTGTCTGGTCCCAGGATCTGTGGATGTGTCACCTCACACAGAAGAGGGGACTTGGCAGGAAGGATTAAGTTAAGGCCTCTGAGATGGGGATGATCCTGGATTTCCTGGGGGCCCAGTGTCATCACAGGGTCCTTTTAAGAGGGAGGTGGGAGGGACAGAGGCAGAGAGAGATGGGAGATGCTGGGCTGCTGATTGTGATGGAGGGAGGGGCTGTGAGCCAAGGATGTGGACATCTCTAGAAGCTGGAAAAGGGGGTAGCTAGTGCTTCCCAGGAGCCTCTGGAGGGACCAGCCCTGCCCACACCTGGATTTAGTCCTGTAAGGCCTCTGACCTCCAGGGCTGTGTCGTGGGGAAAAAAAAAAGTGAAAGTGAAGTCACTCAGTTGTGTCCGACTCTTTGCAATCCCGTGGACTGTAGCCTACCAGGCTCCTCCATCCATGAGATTTTCCAGGCAAGAATACTGGAGTGGGTTGCTATTTCTTTGTCCAGGAGATCTTCCCGACCCAGGGATTGAACCCAGGTCTCCTGCATTGTAGGCAGAGGCTTTAACCATCTGAGTGCATTGGAACAAGAAACTAAAGGCCTGGATTGCAGGAAGTGCCCCCATGCTTGGGGAAAGGTGAGTCTGGCTCTTGCCCTAAGCCGAGGCAGGGAGAAGCTTCCTTAGCTGCACATAGCTCCCTCACCCCCTGAATACGCCCTCCCATTGGGTGGTCCTCAGAGGCCAGGCCAGCTGAGGGGTCTCTCATCAGCCCTGGAAGTTGCCTCCAGCTCTGCACAATCATTGTTACAGGGCAACAGGCTCCCGGCTGTGCCCTCGCCCTATTCTGCAGATCCGGGTGTGTACTGGGCTGTGGGCTGGATGCTAGAGGCTGGTGTGGGGGTGGGGCAGCATTTGACCTTGCACACTGGACATTGAGGGACCGGCCAAGCGGCGGGGAGTGTGGAGAACCGGGGACCATGGGGGCCATGGGCCAGCCAGCAGCATCCATCTCCCAGGCCAATCAGCGCTCCCCGGCAGATCCATGTGGGTCGATGCAAAATTAATTAGAGTAATCAACTCGGCCGCAGCATGGAGAGCAGCCACACAGGTTTAGGCCACTAATTGGTGGGAGCTGACAGTGTGTCCCCTGTGTCTTCAAGGTATTAACACTCCTCCCCTCTCCATAGATTAATTACCTTTTTGCATCTTGTTCTTCATTCGTTGATCCTGAACCAGTCCTTCCTGGGGAGGAGGAATGGAGGTGGTGGGAGAGGGAGCAGCATAGTGGACTCTGGGCTCCCCCTGTCCCTTCCCCAAATGTGGGGAGAGACTGAGGCCCAGAGGGTAGCAGAAGGCTACATCCAAGACAGAAAGTGAAGCCCCTGAGAACCAACCAGGCCTGGAAGCGGTGGCCTGCAGCCCTATTGGATGTGGGACTCAATGGGGACAGTGTCCACATATCCATCTGTCCATCTGGTCATCCATCCATGCGTATGGTCATCCATCCATCCACCCCCAGCCCATCCATCCATCCACCATCCATCCATCCATCCATCCATCCACTATCTATCCATCCATCTACCATCTACCACCCATCCATCCATCATCCATCCATCCATCCATCCATCATCCATCCACCATCCACCCATCCACCATCCACCCATCCATTCACCCAGCCATCCACCCATCCATCCATCTATCATCCATTCATCCATCCACCCATCCATCCATCTACCATCCATCCACCATCCATCCATCCATCCACCCATCCACCATCCATCCACCATCCATCCATCCATCCATCTGTCCATCCATCCATCTATCATCCACCCATCCATCCATCTACCATCCATCCACCATCCATCCATCCACTGCTCATACATTAATCATCCCTCTATCCATTCTTTCATCCATCCACCCAACCATAGACTTATTCATTCCTTCATCCATCCACTCAATCACCTAGTTATCCATCCATCATTCATTCATTCATCCTCCCAAATATCCCTCATCCATCCACAGATGCACCCACCCATTCATTTATCTATCCATCCATTCATCCACCATTTATAATATGTTCTTGTATCCATCCATCCATCTACCCATCCATCCATTCATCTATTAATATATCATCCATCATCCATCCATAGGCCCATCCATTCTTCCATCTATCCATAGACTTATCCATCCATCCACTCATCCTTATATGCACCATCTATTATATGATTTTCTATCTATCCATCCATTCATCTACTAATATATCACTCATTATCCATCCATAGGCCATCCATTCATTCATGCATCCATAGACTCATCAATCCATTCATTCATCTACCCAGCCAGCCAGTCAGGCTTACCTTCATCATCTATAATATGCTCTTATCCATCCATCCATCCACCCATCTGTCCATTCATCCATTCATCTATTAATACATCACCAATCATCCATCCTTAGGCCCATAGATTTATCTGTCATCCATCATCCATCATCCCCCTATCTTTCCATCTGTCCAATCCTCCATCTACCCAACCATTTCTTGCCATATTGATGTCAGCACTTATTCACATAACCTAGTCTGCCTACCTCAGAGAAGGCAATGGCACTCCCCTCCAGTACTCTTGCCTGGAAAATCCCATGGACGGAGGAGCCTGGTGGGCTGCAGTCCATGGGATCGCTAAGAGTTGGACACGACTGAGTGACTTCACTTTCACTTTTCACTTTCATGCATTGGAGAAGGCAATGGCAACCCACTCCAGTGTTCTTGCCTGGAGAATCCCAGGGACAGGGGAGCCTGGTGGGCTGCTGTCTATGGGGTCGCACAGAGTCAGACACGACTGAAGCGACTTAGCAGCAGCAGCAGCATCAGTCTGCCTACATATTCACTTGCCGATCATGGCTTCATTCATTCCTTCATCCTCCTACCACCTAGACATTCATCCATTCCACTGTCTACCTGTGAACTCCCTTCCCCATCCCGTCACAAGGTCACATTTAATTGACTGCCTATGTGCCAGGCCCTGTTCTAAGACCTTCCCATGTTTTCTCTCATCTAGCCTTCAACACCCTTCTATGCTTTGAGCCGTCTATAGACGGCTGTCTATAGTCTACACTCACCTGTGTCCCCATCCATATGTCTGCCTCCCCATCTACCCATCAACTTTTAGCTGGCCCTTCAGTGCAGGGGTGACTCAGAGCTGGGAAGGGACCCTCAGTCCTCTGCCCAGGGAAGGATGAGACTCAAAGACCCGGAGATGGAATCTGAGTGGTGAATGTAAGGTAGGGGAGACAAGGTGGATGTTTCAACCAGAAAAGAGTCTTCAGATCTGGGCTCAGGAAGATGCTCTGGTCTTGGGGACAATGGCACACCAGCAGTACATTTTATTTCTTTTTTCTCCTTTTCTTTTTTTGTATGTGCCATGTGGCTTGTTGGACTTAGCTTCCCAACCAGGGATGGAACCCGTGCCTCTTGTGGTGAAAGCATGGATAACCACTGGACAGCCAGGGAAGTCCCAATACATTTTAAATTCTGAGCCTGTTTACTTTATTATATGTAGTGGCAAATGATATTTTCAGCCACGGCAGATAGAACAGAGCAAAAAGACCATCATCTCAGTCCCTTCCCAAGGGACATGCATTACTGGGGTCAGGGGTCTCTTTGCAGACACAGGCTGGGGTTGTGCAAGCGTGTGTCACCCACACATGTCTCGGCTGATGCTCTCTTACTGCACGATTTTCCCTGGACCCCTGGTTCACATGGGCACTTAGAGATGTGCAGTGTCTAGACTGAGAAGCCTCCTTTCTAAGGTTGTTCAGGTTTATTTTGGTTCTTGGCAGCATCCCACCCTGATGCAATGGGCAAAAACCACAGTGAGGAAATTCCCATAAGAGGAAATGTAAATAACCAATAACATGAAAAACCAGAATTCATGAATTAGAACCACAGCATTCCGATGTGGTAGGATTCTGTTCACATAACGAGCGGTCATTTGTTAAAATGCATCAAACTACAGACCAAGATCTGTGCATTTCACTGCAAATACATTTTACCTCATTTTTTCCCCGTTAAAGATGTTTTTGTATTGTGGTAAAATCTACATGACATAAAACCCACCATCTCAACCATTTTTGAGCGCACAGCTCAGTGGCATTAAGCACATTCACATTGTCATGCAACCATCCCCACCATCATTGTCCCCCACCATCATCTTCCCAAACTGAAGCTCTGCTCCCATGAAACACTGACTCCTCCTATCCTCCCCCAGTCCCTGGCCCCACCATCTACTTCGGTCTCTGTGGATCTGACTCCTCCAGGGACCTCCTGTGAGTGGAATCAGCTTTCTGTGTCTGCTTCTCTCACTGAGCATCACTTCCTTGAGGTTCACCCAGGTTGTAGCATGTGTCAGAATCTCTATCCTTTCTAAGGCTGAGTAATATTCCACTGCACAGTTGGACCACATTGTGTTTGTCCATTATCCATCAGCGGACACTTACATTGTTCCCACCTATGGCTCCTGTGAATCCTGCTGCTGTGAATATGTGTGTACTTGTTTCAGTTCCTGCTAAGTCACTTCAGTCGTGTCCGACTCTGTGCGACCCCAGAGACGGCAGCCCACCCGTCCCTGTGATTCTCCAGGCAAGAACACTGGAGTGGGTTGCCATTGCCTTCTCCAATGCATGAAAGTGAAAAGTGAAAGTGAAGTTGCTCAGTCATGTCCGACCCTCAGCGACCCCATGGACCACAGCCCACCAGGCTCCTCCATCCATGGGATTTTCCAGGCAGGAGTACTGGAGTGGGGTGCCATTTCCCAGTAGCTCTTTCCAATTCTTTTGGGTGTATATCTAGAAGTGAAATTACTGATCAGTATACAAATAACTGAAAAGTATACCTCAACATTTCAAGGGTTAAAAAATAACAATTCCCATGGCTGGCATAGATGATGGCAAATGTACCTGCTGGGACACAACTAAAGGATGTGCATTTGGTAATGTTACTTTGGAGATGATTTGAGAAAATGAATCATCAGGGTCTTAATATTTGTCTCATGGTCTCTTACAAGTAACTCCTTTACACTGAGAGTGTCCTGAAGGAAAACTCCACAGTGTGTTCAAGTGTCTAAATTCAAGGATGCTCACAGCTGTCCTGTCTCCAACAGAAAAAAGATGGGAGCCATCTAAGTGTTCAAAACAAGACAATTTGCTCAACAAATGATGATAGGGCTGCCCTCGTGGTCCAGTTAGGAATCCACCTGCCAATGCAGCGGACACAGGTTTGATCCCTGCTCCAGGGAGATTCCATATGCAGAGGCGCAATTAAGCCCATGCACCACAACAGGAGAAGCCACTGCGATGACAAGCCCAATCAGTGCAACCAGAGAGTAGCCCCAAGTTGCTGTAACTAGAGAAAACTCACCTGCAGCAACAAAGACCCAACACAGCCAAAAATAAATAAATCTTTAATGAATAAATATATGATGATATATCTGTGTCCCAGTATTTAAGATGACGACTGCTGAGTATTTACTTAGGAAAACATTCACATACTCTTGTAAACTGACAAGAGAGCAGTGTCTTGGATGAACTACACACAGGAAGAAAAGATTCCCATCAACATGAAAAAGGGTGAAAGGTCACACACAAATGTTTCAGGGCAGATGCTATAACAGTAGGAAGAGGTGTGAGTGTTCTCCGGTCCATCCATGTAACAAAGTTGCACAAACTGAATGGCTTAAAGCAACAGTATTTATTCTCTCCCGGTTCTGGAGGCCTGACTCCAAGATCCTGGTGTCAGAGGGCTGATTCCTTTTGGAGGTTCTGCAGGAAAAACCCAGCCTCTTTCCCCAGCTCCTGGTGTTGCTGGCAGCCCTTGTCTTATGGCTGCATAACTCCAGTCTCTGCTCCTCCTGTTCACGTTACCTTATTCCTTGTATGTTTCTCTGTCTTTTTCTGTCACACCCTAAATCCAGAATGATGTCATCTCAAGACTCTTTCTTTTTTTTTTTTAGCATCACAAATCTTTTCAATAACAAGGTAGAATCTGGGGTTAGTTTGTGTAGCCGAGACTGGCTCATCAGCCTCTGGTGTGCTCGAGCTTCTGGCCCTTGGAGTGTATAGAGGGTTTGGTGTGTCTATGCGGGGTTCCTAGGGCCTTGCTGAAATGCCTGTACACCTCTCAGCCCTGGGGAGGACCAGAGAGGAAGACGGGGCCACAGCCCATGGGGGAGTCCAGGGCCAGCTGGCCAAAGGTGAGGATCTTGCCCCGGCCTTGAGGATGCAACTCTGGGCACAGAGCACACACCTTCAGTTTGGGCACCTCCTAGACACACACATCATTGGCTGCAGCCCCCATGACCATAGCTATCTTGCCTGTCCAGCCCGAAAACTTCATCTTCTCTATCATCTGGAAAAGGGACCAAGGTGGACGGCTGGTGTAGCTCACAATCTCTTCAGTACAACTTGACTGAAAATGGAGGTGCTTGGTCTGGCCTGTTCAGCTTGACCAGCAGCCTTTGATAGGCGTCCTAGCTCTTGGGCTCCTTGCAACGAACCTTTTGGTCCTTGTTATGGTGGATGTCAACCCCCATTATGGCACTTCCTCAGTCAGGTCTGGAAAGTATCTCAAGACCCTAACTCATTACATCCGCAAAGACCCTATTTCCAAAGAAGGTCCCATTTTGAGGTTGCGGTGAACATGAATTTGGGTGGGGGGCGACAATGCTATATTCAATTTGTGACAGATGGATGGGACAACTTTTCTTTCATTTTCTCTCCCTTTTATCATGATTGTCTTAAATGCCTAAGCGCCGAAAAATTGATGCTTTTGAACTGTGGTGCTAGAGAAGACTCTTGAGAGTCCCTTGGACTGCAAGGAGATCAAACCAGTCAATCCTAAAGGAAATCAATCCTGAATATTCACTGGAAGGACTGATGCTGAAGCTGAAGCTCCAATAATTCGGCCACCTGATGCAAAGAGCTGACTCACTGGAAAAGACCCTGATGCTGGGAAACTTTGAAGGCAGGAGGAGAACGGGACAACAGAGGATAAGCTGGTTGGATGGCATCACCGACTCAATGGACGTGAGTTTGAGCAAACTCCAGGAGATAGTGAAGGACAGAGAAGCCTGGCATGCCGCAGTCCCTGGGGTCACAGAGTTGAACAGGACTGAATGACTGAACAACAAATGAAAATAAAGCCTACATTATTTTAATAGTATGAAATGATATCTCAGGGAGTTCCCTAGTGGCCAGTGGTTAGGATTCAGAACTTTCACTGCCAGGGCCCAGGTTCCATCCCCGGTCAGTGAACTGAAATCCTGCAAGCCATGCAGTGTGGCCAAAAAAAAAAAAAGAAAAAAAAAACCTATATCACAGATTTGATGTTCTATTGAAACAGAGTTGAGGAATGGATTGTGACTTCTGGGCAAATGGGGGTCCAGATGAAGATTGGTTTTCTGGGGTGATGGCTGGTCTTTGTAGTACTTTTGATTTCTGCACTTAATAAGCCCCTAAGTATGGAACCTCACTGGAGAAGGCGATGGCACTCCACTCCAGTGTTCTTGCCTGGAGAATCCCAGGGACGGGGGAGCCTGGTGAGCTGCTGTCTATGGGGCCGCACAGAGTCGGACACGACAAGTGACTTAGCAGCAGCATGGAACCTCACTTCTGACTGTGGGTCTACACTGTTTGCCGCTTCCCTCACTGTCACTTCTCAGCACATGCAGATACATCTCCCCTTGAACTCACAGCCTGGAAGCAGGAACTGAAATTTTGTCATAATTGTTGGTGACTAAGAGTCACTAGGACCTGAGTGAGTCTCTTTTGGACAAACATGCCTGTGTGTTCATGTTGGGATATTATGGGTACCGCATTTGTGTTCTGGAGACTGAGCAGGTCCTTCCCCATTTTGGGCTCCTGTCTCGTGTCCAACCTCCCTCTCGTACCATTTCAGGCCCAGCCACTGCTTCTGTTCCTCTCCCAGCTGAGCCAGAACTCAGAAGTTTGGCTGAGTCCCTTTTCCATTCCAAGCCTCAGCATTTATCTCTCTGAAATGGGGATGGACAGCAGGACCCACCTCTGACATGGCCACCTCGAGGAGTCGGCATCTGATCATAAGAGCAATAGGGAGTCAGTGAGGGTCTTAGCAGGAGAGTGGCACAAGCTCATTGGCATGTTAGTCCCTCCAGCTGCTGTGAGCAGAAGGGTGTAGGTAGAGGGAACTGCTGGGCAGAGTGCCCATGGTGGGGTCCATCCACCAGCTATGGGGACGTTGACCCCCCAGCTCCGCAGGCCAGCATGCCAGCCGGGGCCTCTGAGGGAAGGAGCAAGCTCTGCCCTTCAGGTCACCCCAGGAGCGAGTGCCCCAGGGGGCTTCTTCATTTAGTCCTGTTTCTGTGTAAGGATTTGTTATCCTGCGGGCCTGAGGGAGTCAAGTTGACAGAGAGAGAGACATGTGAACTGCCGCTCTCTGGGTGTCTCTCAGCGCCTTTCTGTCCCCCACCCCTCCCCCTTCTCTCTGTTTCTGTCGCTGTCTCTGGATCCCCCTAGACCCTCCGGCCCTCCCACACTGGGAATTTATGAAATGGCTTTAGCGGGATGGTGGCCAAGTGTCTGCCCGGAGGACCCAGTGGTCTCATCCGCTCCTGTCCAGCTGGAAAGGGGAGGTGGACACCTGGAACCACCATCCTGGTATCTACGTGTGGGCAGCCAAGGCAGGAAGCCCTGGGAGAGCCCCCAACACAGGACACTCGACACCCTTGACTCTGGCTTCCTGAGGCCCCCTGCTGACCCTCACCACCCGTGTCTCTGGGGGACCTCTTCAACACGGGCAGGCCAGCAGCACAGAAGACAAGGTCAGAGGGTCCACCGCACTCATGCAAGTGTTCACACGTGTCTACATAGACCACACCAACATCCACACCGGGACACAGGCTGGCTGGATGTCTACACAAGCTACTGGCCAGCAGACACACTGATGCTCCCACACAAATGTGGGCACACGTGCACCCTCAGCTGCGCACATGTAACGGGCACACACACACATGCGCACGTGCTCAGTCCATCCCCCATCCCACTCCACTGCCTCCCGCCCTCCCCGTCCCCTTCCCTGCCCGCTTCGATCAGGGCTACAGCTCCTGCAAACACCACACCATGAGGGAAGGCATCGATCTGTGCGATCGAGCCTTGGGAGGGATGCAGTGGCCAGGCCTGGCTGGGCTGGGGGCTTCCAGAAGCCCGGTCACACTATCCCCAAGGAACTGGTTACTTGGGTTTCCCGGCCCAGCCCCCACCTCTGAGGGGAGTGTCTAAGCCCCATATTAGGTGCTTAATAAATGCTCCAGAGATCAGCCAGGCCCTGCAGAGCCTGTCTCCCCAACTAGGGTCCCCAGATAAAATCAGGAGACCCAGTCACATGTGAGTTCTGCTGAACAGTGACTATTTAGTATAAGTGGGTCCTGGGTGCAGAGTGCTGATGACGACTGCAGGGATCCAGGCCCCCATCCTCAGATGCCCTGGGGGGGCCTCCCCGCACCCACCCCAGCGTGTGGGGAGCTAGAAGGCACAGCCCCTGTGGTCCCCTGCAGCCAGGACATGCCTGCAAGCAAGAGTATATTAAAACTTGCACGAAAAATGTATTTGTTGCTTCTCTGAAATTCAAATCTCACCAGAGATTTGTGTTTTTTTTCCCTCTCTAGCTGAGATGTTGGCTGACAGACTCCTGTTCCACTTCCCAGATCCTCCCCTGATCAAGATACTTCTCTGTGCTATGCTGTGCTAAGTTGCTTCAGTTGTGTCCGACTCTTTTCGACCCTGTGGACTGTAGCCCATCAGGTCCTCTGTCCATGGGACTCTCCAGGTAAGAATACTGGAGTGGGTTGCTATACCCTCCTCCAGGGGATCTTCCCAACCCAGGGATCAAACCCATATCTCTTATGTCTCCTGCATTGGCAGGTGGGTTCTTTACCACTAGCACCACCTGAAAAGCCCCAAGATACTCCTACAGGAGGAGAAACTGAGGTTGGGCAGGGGCAGCAGAGGGAGGAAGGATTTATTAGAATGACATGTAGACAATATGGGCAGAGGGGCAGAGAGGCCATGAGACCCATGGCCTTAAGGGGCCAGGACAGAGCTGGACAAGCACAGCCCAGGGCCAGGCCAGAAGCAGGGTTTCAATCGGGAAATTCAGAGAGGGGCAGTCAAGGATGGCTGCCTGGAGGAGGGAGCACTGGAGCTGGAGGTGGAAAGAAGTTGGAGTTGACCACTGGTGGGTTGGACCTGTGGGCTGGATTAACCCCAGCTGCACAAGCATCTGCTGCACCTTCCTCGACTCCCCCACCCTCTCCCAGAGGAAGGAGAAGTTCTATGCACCAGCATTGGCTGCTCACATCCATATCATCCTTCTCCCTTTTCAGTGGCCCCTATTTCCATCCCCAGGGATTAAGGCTGGGTGGTCCTGCGACTTAAATGATTCAATCCAAGCCTTGAAATGCTTCAGGGACCATGAGGGATGTGCCTCCTTCCCTCTCCCTCTCTCTCCTTTCCTTTTTCTCTATCTCTCTCCCACTGAGCTTGAAGGAGGGAAGAGGCTTCTGGCCATCATCTTTGGGATTTTGGTAACCAAGCTGTACTGCTGGATCAAGCCTTACCTGCAACTGCCGTCTTTGACTTTCAGCTCGTAGATCCACTCTACAGTTCTATTATTGGTGCCCCTGGAATCCAGCTTCCTGTTCCTCACACCCACAAGCATCTGCCTGCTGAGGGAACCCTGCTCATCACAGGGAATGGGAGTCATTTTCTGAAATTCACCTCCACATTGCAGACAGAGCCCTGAGGTTCCAAAGGGTTGAGAACTCAGTCAGGGCCCCACTAAGAGGAAGACTCAAACATGCACAAGGCAGGGAAAGGACGGGGAGCTGATGGGTCTGCTCATTTGTAGCACAGACTCCCACCCTGTAAAGGACAAGGGTCCAAACAGATGGGGCATGATGTACCAGGCCCCATGATGATCTCCAGGAATGCAGATCACGGCCAGAATGGGATTTTCCCATGGAGATCTCATGGCTTTTACAGGAGGGGAACTTGTTCAAACTTGAACAAACCCTCTGCAGACGAAGGACATTCAACCAGGGCCAGAGTAGGGGGCCCAGGTCCATGAGGAGGTGAGCCCAACTCACCCCAACCTGGACTAGGGCTCCTGAGTGTGATTTCTGGGAGAGATTTCAGATTCTAGTTTAGATTCTGAGAGGGGGGAGAAAAGAGAGAGATACAAAGAAGGACAGAGATTGAGAGACAGAGAGGGACAAGGAGCGATAGACACTGAGAGAGACAGAGACTGATGGAGAAATGAAGATTAAAAGAGAGACGAGAAGGACCTCCCTGGTGGCAGGTGGCTAAGACTCTGCACTTTCAATTCAGGGGGGGCGGGTTTAGTCCCTGGTCGGGGAACTAAGGTCCCACATGCTATATAGCCAACAAATAAAAATAAATACATAAATATTTAAAAATAAAAGAGACAGAGACCCACAAAGACTTACACAGAGAAGCAGAGACCAACAGGAAAGGAGAGATAAAGAGATGCAAAGACACAGAAGACAAAGAAATGCAGAGACACGGGGAGAGAAACAGAGATAGACTCACGAATGAGAGAGCTGCTGAGCGGGGCTAAGACCCTGAGCGCTGGCCACAGAGGGGCCAGCCACACCTGCACATCTGGGCACTGCCCCCTCTCCCCCCGCTGACACCTCCCAATTAGAGGAGAGAAATCCCCGGTCTGTCTGCCTCGCCAGTTATTGATCTGCCTTCGTGGCTGCGGCTGCGAGCAGGCAGGCCCCGGGCGGCAGCCTCCGTGCTGGGCCCCAGCCTCCCTCCACGTATCAATATCGTTATGATGTACACGGTGCACCCCCTAGACTGATGGGCTCAGCCCAGATGCCCCAAATACCACTGGGCAGGTGGGCAGGGAGTCAAAGGGGATCCACCTGGTCCCTGTCCCTCAGGAAGAGAGGCCCCAAGATTCTCGGTCCCCCAACCGCAAGCCACTGGGCTGCTTTAGGCAGCCATTTCAGCCTCTCTGATCACCTGAGGGGTGTCCGTAGGGCTCCTTCCTGCCCAGATTCCAGAGACGCGGAGCCCAGGCCTCCTGCAGGTGGCCTCTCTGCTCTGGAAAGGGAGGCTCTCCTTCTGAGCCCTCCCAGGTGGTCTCCACGTGGCTCAGCAGATCCAAGCTCAGGCGTCGAAGCCAGGAATCACTGGATCTGACTCCTGGGTCACATGGGGCTGGGTCAGCCTGGGTCTCCAGGCCAGTCCATTGGGGCAGCATTCTGGCCACATGGGTTGGAGCCACAGAAGCAGCAGAATCTGAGAAGCTCCTGACAAGTGAGGCCTTCGGCTCTGGCTGGCTCTGATCCCCCATCTCCGTCTCTGGGGAGCAAGACTGGGCAGACCAAGGAGAGTCTCAGGGCACAAAGGTGAAGAAGACCACCAACCCCTCTCAACACCCAAGGCTCCGAGACTGGAAGTGGGTCCCAGATCCCAACCTAGACCTGCCAACCACTTTGCAATCACCGCATATTCTTATTCTCAGAAAGTTGCTGTGGGGGAGAGGGTGAGGGAAGAGGGGACCCCTTCACAGAGAGAGCACTGGGGCTGGACCACAGCCTGCACTCCACGCCCTGCTAGGCTGGTCCCGGGACCTTCAGGAGCCCTGCCCACAGGCTCCAGTCTATACCCCTGCACGGTGCCATCAACCACTTGGCTCTCTGGAATTTCTCCCTGCTTCTCAAACATGATGCTCAAGCAGACAAACTCTGGGACTGGGCAAGGTGCTGGGCCTAGCCTGGGGCCCGTATGGCCTCTGGGTGAAGGGTGACAGTCCCACCCAGCCCCTTCCCAGCAGCCGGATCCAGATGATCTCACCTTGAACCCTGGCTCCTTCCAAGCCTGACGTGCCTCTGTGGACACCTCCCGCCCCTGTGGAAGGCAGGCACTGCCAGCATCCTGCAGTAAGCCCATGCACTTGATGCGGAGGGTGGGTGTCCATACCTGCAGGGGACTGGCCTGATAGGCTGAGAGGTGAGCCAGTGACCACGGACCTCCCCTGTCCACCGTCCTGTGTATGTGGTCCACGAGGAGAGGATGACCGGCCACCGGCCCAAGAAGGGGTCAGGAGGAGGGCCTCCATGGTGGGGGTGGGGGTTTTCACCACCCAGGAAGCCCCGGGGTCACGGGACTCGGCTCTAAGATACCCATAAAGGCTTCTTAAACAGTCTGGTCTTAGCCAACTCTCATCTCCACTAATGCGTAAAAATCATTAGGTACGGGTCCCCAGACCCCGGTCGTAAACCGGCAGGTCCCTGGGGCCTGCGCCTGGTCGGGTGAAAGGCATCAGTCCGGAGGCTCGCCCACAGCCCCCCGCGCCCCCGCCCCGCCCGGCCCGTGCGCTCGGAGCCTCTTCTCAATCGATTTTATGAAAGCAGTTAGGGGTTCACAGTGTTTCCGCCAGCGCTTTTATGCCCCTGTTTAAAAATTCTTAATTAAGCAGGTTTTTTCTGTTTACACTTGAACTAATTACACTTTTAAAACCAACAATAAAACATTAGGCCCAGGCTATTAAAGGCTTCGGTGGAGGCCTGCGATGCGGCCCATCCAAGCAATTCAGGAACTGGGTCCTTCCGCGGCAGATAGGGGTGCCGGGTGGCAGGCGGGTGCCCAGCTTCGCTCAAGAGGGTCCCTGAGTCTTATCCGCCTTCCTGGAGGGTGGGGTGGGGGACAGCAGGCAGCCGCCTGGGGCCTGGCTTCCTCCCGCCCTCGCCGCTGACGGAGCTATCGATCGCCTGGCCTTCCCCACGGCCCATCCTTCCGGAGATCCTCGGCACACCAGGGGCTGTGCCAGGCGGGGGCCTGTGGAGCACGGGAGGCCACAGGGGCCCAGCCCAGAGCCAGAGTCATAGCTTGCACAGGGAGCTGTCCTGGCCAACGGGCCTTTTGTGCAGGCTCAAGGGCCCCATTCTGTGTGGGATGAAGCCCTCAGGCCTCTGGTTGTCCTCTGTAGCTCTGTCTGAGCTCGACTCAGTCACCAGGCCACCCTTGCCCCTCACAGCGTGGACAGCTCTCCCCTGGTTGCTTACAGTGTCTCCACACACCCCAGAAATGCCCTGGATGGCGGCTCCGGGGCTTCCTCTCAGAGAAAACTTTCCCGACTCTGCAGTTCCCTCTAGACTAGCCAGGCGGCCACCAGGAGGACTTCCGCACGTGATGGATGACTGCCCTGTGGGCAGCGCAGCTCCGGACCCTCAGGCCTTCCGGCTGGGGGGCGCTTCTTCTGTTCTTCAGTCACCAGGTGACCTCTGCCAACACAGGGGCCCCTTTGAAGGGCCACAGGGCCCATTGGGGAACTTGGCCCAAGCCTTCTGGGACCCATGGAAGGTTCTAGGCCCATGGGCCACTGCATTCCTCCCCTGGGAGCCAACTCCACTGCCCCAGGCCCCCAATTCAGCCAGCTTCACTGGCCTCAGGGTCCTTCTTGTGTCCCCATCACCAATGGCCTAGCAGGCCACCCACCTCCAAGCTAAAGATGCTGTCTACTCAGCCTCCTCCACCTCCACGTTCAGGCCTTCCCACATCCTCCGTCCTGCCTCCTGATCTCCCTGGGAAGGGCCCCCTCTTCAGTTTCCCCACAGCCTCACCTGTTCCTGGGCCCCCAACTCTGCTCTCACTCCTCTGCACCAGGCTCCAAAGGGCCAAGAGTAAAGAAGTTCAGCTTTCTGGGTCAGCCGGTCTCTGTTAGGACAGCTCAGCTGTACTCTGGTAGTGAAAGCACCATAGGTGATGTAGAAATGAGTGGGCATAGCTGTCTGCCCACAAAACTTTATTGAAACAAGCCAAGGCCCACATTTGGCACTCAGGCCATAGTTTGCTGATTTTTGGTCTAGACCACCCCCAACACTGACCTCAGGGGGCTCTTTCTCACTCACAGATCCAGTTTAGACCCTGGATCTAAACATTTTCTTTGCCTCTTCATTGGTGGGGCAAAGGTCCCACTCTTCTGACTTGGCTTGGAAGGCTCTTCAGCCCACCTCCATCACTGCCGCCTTTTATAGCCATGCTTTGTTTCTCACTGATGGTGTTTTCTCTGCCCTCCACTTTCATGGCCAGGCAAACCCCAACACTTTCCTCAAGGCCCCACCTTCAATGTGCCGTCATTTGTGAATCCTCATCTGGGTCCCCAGCATAGCTTTTGATCATACCTTCTTCTCTGGCCTCCCTCACTCCAGCCCTTACCACCTGGGCCTAAAAATATCTGTGTCCAGGCTTGTCTCCTCCCAATCTCACAGAACCTTCTAAAACCAAGTCTTGGCTAGTGGGAGTACTTCATTGGAGCCAGCCAATTGTGTAGTGTCTCCTCCTCATGACTGTGCTGATTGGTCCAGAAATGGGCATGTGACCCAAACTGGCCAATAGAAGTCCTTCCCTGGGATTTTTCAGTTAGAGGTAGTAAGGAGGAATCCTTTCCTCTGTTGCTGAGAAAATAGAAGGCTGTGTGCTTGGCACCATGGAGACACTTGCAGGGCAGCTGGGCTGGGAGAATGAAGTGGGATCCTCTCTTAATCAGACAACTTGACATTAAATTACCATCGCCACTAATACACAGTAGGTATTTCACAGATGTAACAAATACATAACCAAAGTTCCCTTTCCTCCCCAATTCCTATCACTATCTTGTCTACCTTACATTCTAAACGTTCACTTATTCCTTGAGTGTCTCTCCCACTAGACGCCTGTCTGTTCACAGCCGTCTCCAGGGCCCAGAATGCAGGACCCAAAGCATAAGGGGTGGGGCTTTGCTGCAAAATGAAAATGAAAGACAACTCGTTCTGAAAGCAAGAAATCAAGTGTTGCTCAAGGTGCTAAAACGCATAGCTTTCTCCTTTCTCCCTCGGTGTCTCTCTCTCTCTCTCTATCTGTCATAGCTTTTTCCACTTGCGATTCAGTGTCTTTTTAAAAAATATATCAATAATTACTTAATTTTTGTTTTTTCTTAATATATATGTTTTATTCAAGTATAATTGACTTACAGTATTTCAGGTGCACAGCCATGTAATTCAGTTATAATATATGCATATTATTTTTGAAATTATTTTCCATTATAGGTTATTACAAGATATTGACTATATAGTTCCCTGTACTATACAGTAAATCTTGGTGGCTTGTCGGTGTCTTTTAAGTAAAAAAATATTACAAGTTTGAATGGTGAACAGGAACATGACCATTTATTGTGTGCAACACAGATCGTACACACAGATACCAGATTGTGTGTCCTGTAGGTGCAGAATCACACCTACAGATACCACACTGACTGGATTTCACACCAGAATCACACCAAAGACATGCTGGATTTCATAGACTGTGCATGCATGTTTTGTTCTCATCAGAACAGATGAAACAGCCCCAAACCTGGGTGTTTTCATCTCACACTGGGTATTTTCTTCTGGACATGGAAATATTCTGCCAATGCTGCAGAGGCTGGTGGTGCAAGCGGGGCAGCAGGAACTTGGGGGCTAGTGATCCGTGTGTGTGTCCTGAGCTCATGCCTTGCTCCATGGTCCTTATGGATGCCACTTACCAAACACAAGGTCAGAGATCAAATGATCAAGAATCTCAAGATGGTGGCAGCAGAGTGTTAAACCAAGCGTGGAGGCCTGGGAGACTGCATAGGTCCCCTGCCTCCAAAGCTGGCCCTGCTGGAGAGCCCTGGTACACAGCCAGTACTCGATAAATGCTTTTTGAGTAAGTGAGTGATGGGAGGAAGTTGGAGATCATCTAATCCCAGGGGCACAAAATGTTCCTGCAGTCTCAGAGGCTATGAATGGTGTCCTGATTGCAAGGTAGGCACGGGATGAGGGAGGTTGAATGCAGGTTGGGGGGTGTCCTCTGTGATGGTCTGAATAGTGGCCCCCAAAGACATCCACCCCTAACTGCCAGGCCCCAAGGACACGTCACCTCATGGGGCAGAGGGGACTTTGAATGAGAGATTAAATTAAGGCCCCTGAGATGGGGATGACCCCAGATTCCGGGGGACCTAGTGTCATCACAGGATCCTTATAAGAGGGAGTGGGGAGGGTCAGAGGCAGAGAGAGATGCTGGGCTGCTGGCTGTGAAGATGGAGGGAGGCGCTGCGAGCCAGGCATGTGGCACCTCTAGAAGCTGGAAAAGGCCGGTGCTCCCTTGGAGTCTCCAGAGGGAGCAGCCCTGCCCATGCCTGTGAGACCCATGTCAGAGTTCTGACCTCCAGGACTGGATCAATGCATGTGGTTTAAAGTGCTAAGTTTGTGGTGTTTATGACAGCAACAACAGGAAACTCATATGTCCTCAAGCAGCACCCCCACCTGGAGTAGATGACCCCACTTTCATCCATCCAAACTAATGAAAGTGTGAAAGTCTTAGTCGCTCTATTGTGTCCTACTCCTTGTGAGCCCATGGACTGTAGCTTGCCAGGCTCCTCTGTCCATGAGATTCTCCAGGCAAGGATACTGAAGTGGGTTGCCATTTCCTTCTCCAGGGGATCTTTCCGGCCCAGGGATTGAACCCAGGTCTTCTGCATTGGAGGCAGATGTTTTTACCATCTGAGCTACCAGGTAGCCTTGTGCAAAGCGATTGTCTGAAAAAACATTGTTCTGCTGCGGCATGTAAAGATTTGAAGCCCCAGTCTGACCCCATCTGCCCACTTGTCAGATGGGGAAGCTGAGGTCAAAGGGGGAGTGAGAAGGTCTGAAGAATGGTCTGGCTGAGCTGGGCTGGGCATCCACCTCCTCACGCCTCTTGGTTTCACAGCCCCACTTTCTCAGGTGGCCATTGCTCCCCAGAGGATGAAGGTGAAATTCAGGAGCTGTGATGGGGCAGCCCCTGTGTAAAACAACTTGGTGGTTCCTGAAAAGAAACAGAATTGCCATGAGATCCAGCAGCCCCGCTGCCAGGGGTCACCCAGAGGAATGAAAGGCTGGGCTCAAACAGAAATCTGGGCACCTTTGTTCGTAGCAGCCAAAGGTGAAAGCAACAGAAGTGATCACCAGCAGGTGACAGATAAACAGTTGTGGTCCCTCCACATATGGGAGCGTCCCTCAGCTGTCAGAAGGAGAGAAGCCCTGACACTAGCTACCGCGTTGACAGACCCTGAGAACACAAGGCTCAGTTAGAGAAGCAGACACAGGAGGACACACAGGGTGTGGTTCCACTGATGGGAAACGTCCAGAACAGGCCGATCCACAGACACAGGGGAGGAGTGGTTGTCAGAGGCTAGGATGGCAGCAGGTAGGGGTGGCTGCTGATGGGAACGGCCTTCTTTTGGGGTTGTGCGATATTCTGGAGCCAGAGGTGGTGTTTGCACACCACTGTGAATGTACTGAAAACTAGAGAATTGTTCACTGCAAAATAGTTAGCATTACCTGAAGTCAATTTTACCTTGACTTTAAAAAATCCAGAATGGCAACCTGAGGCTGTGGCTGCCCTGGGGGTGGGACTGCAGAGCCAGGGGGCGACGATTGTGTAACTTCCCAGGGATCCGGGGACGATCCCAGCTCAACTACCCTGTCTCACCTCCTCTCCCACCATGCCTGAGGACTCCAGTTCCTCTGCCTCCAAAACTTATTTCTCATTTTTTTTTTCCTGCCTGCTTCTTAGAACCATTCTGATCTATGTGAAACCTTTGATATCTGTGGCAGAAATTGGGGGCTGGGGATTTCGAAAGCTAAAGGGAACTATCAGTGATTTCCAAGGGGGTGCTGGCATGCCCAGAAGTTAGGGATGGACATCCTGAGGGGAGAGGAGGCAGAGCCTTAATGGAGAGGGTTGCCCCACAGAGACCCCTCCAGTGGGCCTCAGGGACACCCGTGGGGGGCTGCGGGCCTGAGTCTAATCCCCTCTCCCAACCCCCACCCACGTGCTCTGGATCCTGGGAGAACTGGTTTTCAGGTGGGGGTGGGGATGGGAGGATTGGGGGGCTCTCCAACCAAGGAATATTTCTCCTTTTCTGCCCAGTTTCTCCCAACACCGGGGCAAGGCCCCCCTTGTATCTCAGCCCACCACTACTGCCCACCAGAGCCCCACTTCCTTCTGGGCCACCTGGGACACGTAAGGACTCAGGTGTGAGCACTTGGGCAAGGATCAGCATCTCACCTCCCAGGGGGCCATGGGAGGGACCCCAGCTGTGCACAATAAACAAGCTGGTCAGCCTGGAGCCTATGGCGTTCACTCCCAGCCTGACATCAGAGTGGCCCAGCCACCCTAGGGCTGCCAACGAGACACCAAGGTGGAGGGGTGGCCCAGGATTGAGTCTGCTTCCTGGGGGTGGCACGCAGAGAGGTCAAACTTTGGAGGGTCACCTGTGTCTAGCATGACCCTGGGCCAGGGCAGCCGGGGAACATTGGGGGGAGGGGCTGTAGGTCAGTGTGCCGCCCCCTCTGCAGGATGGGGAGGGGACAGCAGGCAGGGCAGGCAGGGCGGAAGCAGTCCCAGATTTGTGCTGAGTGGATGTGAATTCTGGGCTCACGGGGGTGTCAGCCCAAAGCAGTGAGTGGACCCAGGGAGGGAGGGGCTGAGGGCAGGGCAGAGAGCCATCAGCTCAGAACATTGAGGGACTGGGCCGGGGGAGGTGGGCCCAGGGCCTGGAGGTGAAGGATGGCAGCCCCCTGGGGATAGGCAGGAGGTGGGGGACACTGGCCTGGGTGGAGGACTATGACTGGAGACCGGGAAGACGGGGAGTGGAAGGGGAGAGGGGGGACTGTCAGGGGCCGGCATCCGCAGTGGTCCAAGCCCCCTGCCCGTGTCTGGCTGCCAGCATCTCCTGTTCAGGCATCTTCCCGCGTGGTGGGGGAGCGTTTCTGAGAAGGGGAAGGAGTCCCTCAGGGTCTCGGAGTTTCTCAGAACTGTCTCCACCTTTTCTCAGAATTGCCTCCCCCAGACCTATCCCCGGGCCCCAGCCTGATGCACATCAAACTTCCACTGCAGGCTCTGGGGAGGAGGTGAGCTCCCTGTCCTTCTGGGGATGCAAACAGCACAGAGCCAGGGACCCAGCTCAAACGTGGCAGGCCAGTCAGCATGACCATTTCAGAGCTGGGAAGACCGAGGCTCACAGGTACACAGACCTACTGTACATTCAGGGAGTTTAGAGAGATACTGGTCCCCTAAAGGGAAAGAGCAGCCCCTCCCTTCAGCCCCTCCCTGCCTGCCTGCCTAACAGCTCTGGGGACACACCCAGGGGAGGGAACCTGACCTCCCCTCCAGGAGGCGAAGTTCTAATGGAGGTGGAGCTCATTTCACAAGGGTCACCTCTTCCCTCATACCCAGTCCAGGGCTCCAACCTTCAGAAGCCAGCCTCTTGGCACAAACCATGCCCATTTCACAGGGGGAGAAACTGAGGCTCAGAGAGCCCAGTGGCTGGCCTCAGGCCCCTGGCAGACCAGTCGGGTGGGACGTGGATGCAGGGCTGGCTGTCACTGGGTGTGTCTGCCCGGGACCCCACTCAGCCAGCTGCACCTTAACCATCATTTTCCAAAGGCGTCGTTTTTCTCTTTCTGCCAAGATTCTTCCCGCCAGGCCCAGAGAGGAAGGTCAGTTGGCCCAAGTAACAGGGTTTGCTGGGAAGCCCCTCTTGGTTGCACTGGACATGTATTATTATTATTGGTATTGTTTGTTTGGTGACTTTGGCCACCTGATGCAAAGAGCCAACTCATTGGAAAAGACTAATGCTAGAAAAGGTTGAAGGCAGGAGAGGGGGGCAACAGAGGATGAGATGGTTGAATAGCATCACCAGCTCAATGGACATGAGTTTGAGCAAACTCAGGAGTTGGTGGACAGGGAAGCCTGGCGTGCTGCAGTCCATGGGGTCACAAAGAGTCAGACGTGACTGAGTGACTGAACGACAACAACCAGATCCAGATGGGGAATCTGAAGCTTGAAGGAGGCGCCCTATGCGGACCCTTCCCCTGGCTGGGACTTTGTCTGCAGTCTCCCCAGGGTGGAGCTCATGCCAGGGGTGGGGGGGGGGTCACTCCCAGCCTCCCTCCCCTGCCGCAGAGCCCCTATTAACAACCTCTTTTCCAGGCCAGTCCACATGAAGCCCCATTGTACAGAAGGATGGATTGAGGCCACCAAGGTGCAGGATCCGTCTGCCCTGAGTGGCTGTTTGGTGCTGAGCCAGGAGAAGCAGCTTGCTTCCAGACCTGGCCGAGCTCACAGCACAGCAGACACGGCCGGCAGACACACAGGGCTGGGATCTCAGCTCAGTGGCTGGGCCTGAAATATGTTTATGAATAATAATTCCAGGCAGCCCCCAGCCACTGAGATCGAAGCCTTCTGTCTGGGCTCTGGCAGCTGTGAGGGGTAGGGACAAGGAGCCGCCCCTCAAGTCATGCCTCTCCCCTGGGGGGTGGTCCTCGGGGATTCTCCAACCCCCTCTTAGAACAAACCCTAATCTGGCCACCTCTAGGCCATGGCACCCCTGTTTCCTGCCTGGACCTCAGTCCCTCACCTCCACCCTTCTTTCCTCCTTCCTGGGACAACTTCCACGGGGAACTAGAAGGATTTCCAAAAAGACAACTGCATTGTAGCCCCTCACCTCTGAAAGCTCCCCCCACTGCCCCCGAGCTCCTCGTGGTTCCCTCCCTTCTCAGTAAAACCCATATCCTTGACTGCCCTGCCCACTTTCCACTGGGGTTTTAGGGGTCTTCAGCTCCCCACCCCCAACTCTGCCTCCACACAGCAAGCTTCTTTGCTGCACCCCACTCAGGGCCTTATGCACACATGCAGAACCGAATCTTCTTGTCACCCAGCTAGTCCCTTCTCTTTCCTCAAAGTCCTCCCCTTCCCTAGTGGTCCAGTAGTTAGGAGTCTGCGCTTCCACTGCAGGGCGCATGGGTTCAATCCCTGGTCGGGGAATTAAGATTCCACATGCGCTGGCCTCACCACCAAAAAAAAAAGTCCTCTCCTTGCGGAGCCCTCCCTGCCCCCCAGGCAGAGCCTCCAATACCCCTTAGGCTCCAACCCCTCCCCATCCCGTTCCTCCCTCGGGCCCCACTCTACCCCACAGGCCTAGCAGCCCGTGTCCAGCTGTCTGCCACGAGCCTCCCCGACTTCTAGACAAGTCTCTGGGATCTCAGTTTAGTCCGTATTCTTCCCCTGTCAGGAAATACTGCTCTGGGCTCAGAGAGGGGTGACCCTGCCAGGCCACGCCCCATAGCGGTCACGCCCACAGAGGCCACGCCCCGCGTAAATTCGCAGTGCTGCAAAGTCAAGTGAAAAGTGAAGTTTCAGTCGTGTCCGACTCTTTGCGACCCCATGGACTGTAGCCTACCAGGATCCTCCGTCCATGGGATTTTCCAGGCAAGAGTACTGGAGTGGATTGCTATTTCCTTCTCCAGGGGAATCTTCCCGACCCAGGGACCGAACCGGAGTCTCCAGCTAACCTGGAGTCTCCCGCTAACCTGGGTCTCCTGCACTGTAGGCAGACGCTTTACCACTTTACCGTCTGAGCCCCCAGGGAAGTTTCCAGCTGCAACTCCAGGCCCTCACCAAATGCCCCACCTCACTGTCTTCCTCCCAACTCCAGAATGGCTCCAGGTTTAGGGTTTTTCTTGAACCTCTTCACACCTCCCACAGTCTCCACCTGCGATCTGCCCTCAGCCACCCCTCCTCCTTAGCCCTTCCGCCAGGTCTCAGCCCAATACCCCCATTTCCAGGAAGCCCTTCCTGAACCCTCCATGGTTTTCTAAGTAGACATTCATTTGTTTGTCTCTACCTCGGAAAGAGGCCACTTCCCACATTCTCACCATAATGTTCCCACTGCCCAGACCCGGGGTAGTGGGGGGGGGGGCGGGGGTGGGGTGGGGTTGGTGCCCAGGAAGTTTTCATGATACCTTTGTGTAGACATGCAGGAATGTAGGGCCTCAGTCCCCACTCAGAGGGCTCCTGGGGACCCCTGCCTGGCTGTTTGGCCTTGGCAGGGCAAAGGAGCTGCCAGCACCCTTCACGTCCTAGGATCCCTCCACCCTGTTCAAGAGCACTGACTCCAGAAGACTTGGGGTGCCCTCTTTCTTCATCTGAGTTTGGGATACAGGGTCTCCTGGGGGATTCTCCAACCCTCCCTGCCCCTCTCCCAATACAAATGGTGCATAACCAATGCCTCAGGTTATCACCCCCAAAGTCCCAGCCCTTGGAGCAGGAGACACCTTGAGACATGGTTAAACTACATCCTGGAGCTTGATGCCCAGTTTACATGGCCTCTTCTGCCCTCAGCTGACACATTCAAAAACTGGAGTCTTGTAGCCCTTCACCAGGATTAAATTAAGTGATACTTAGCCCCAGGATCGGAGAAGACAATGGCACGCCACTCCAGTACTCTTGCCTGGAAAATCCCATGGACGGAGGAGCCTGGTGGGCTGCAGTCCATGGGGTCGCACAGAGTCAGACACGACTGAAGCGACTTAGCAGCAGCAGCCCCAGGATGGCCCCATGGCCCACTGGAGCATTACTATTACCTTACTCCTTCCTTTGCAGGCTCCTTGCCTGCCTCCCCTCATCTGAGCATCACCCCATTTCCCAGATGTGGAAACGGAGACCCAGAGAAGGGCCGCCCCTGCCCAGACTTCCCTGGCCACCTGGGCCTGGTTGGAGAAGATAAAGCCGTGAGCCGTTATCAGCCAGAGCGACTTGACGGATGAGCCAGAGGATTCCTCGCTGCCGTCCAGCGGCCCATCGATCGGGCGCTCCAGCCTCCGTGGCCAGCCACGATTAATTTATGTGGGACTGGAGAACACTAATTAAGTCTGTTTAAAAGGAAGTTAACTTTAATGCCCTGACGGCCCACCCTGTGCACTGTCTGAGTGGCCAGGAGTTTCCTCGGGCGTCGTGGAGACCCCAGACGTGGACCAGCACTGGTCTGCCACACACGACCGGTCCACTCCTGGCCCTGCAAGCCCCAGCCGTTCCAGCTGTTCACCAAGGTAGTGAAGGCCCTCCTGGGTGCACCATGGGAGCCTCCGCTGGCCTGGGAGGCAGGCCCAGCCTTCTGGATGTGATGTGGGCAGAACCACCGCCCCTCGCATGCCAGCTCCAGCCCTGTGCTGTCACCTCTGAGCATGAGGCCAAAGGCTGGTACACAGTAGGTGCTCAATTAATGCTCACAATGTCGCTGATTCTCAGTGGAGCTTCTAGTTCCCACTTGCACCCAGAGTGGAGTTATAAATCCGGGAGGCAAATCAGGGGCCGTGCCCTCCCCGGCTTGAGCGTCCCCCACCCCACTGCAAGCCCTCCTCCTGCAAGAGAGCAGAGCCCTCAACGGGTCCTGGAACCTCGGCTGCAATCTGAGCCTCGCTGTTAGGAAGATGCCCTGGAGGAGGGCATGGCAACCCACTCCAGTGTTCTTGCCTGGAGAAGCCCATGGACAGAGGAGTCTGGCAGGCTACAGTCCACAGGGTCACAAAGAGTCAGACATGACTGAAGAGACTGAGCACAAGCACACATTTCGCCACAGCCAGGCAAGATTTCTAAGAAAAGAAGGGCTTTCCAGACTTCTGCGCCTTTGCAAGTGCTGGTCTTCCTACCAAGAATTCCCTTCCTCTTCACTTCCTCATCCTTCAAGTCCTCACCCAGGTCTGGCTTTCAGCCCCTCCCTGACCCCCTGCCCTACCCCCAGATCTTTCTCCCACCCTGACCTCCATGGGGCTGGGAATGACTGTGTCTAGCTCTCTCTCCACCCCATCTGGACTCACCAGCTGGGGCCCCAGGTCACCCAGGGATCAGAGAGGTGCACCCTGGGGTCTGTGAGTGAATGAATGAACTGACCAGTTCTCACCACACCCTCGCAGTGAGATATTCTCATTGTTATTGTCATGTGTGCCTGCCAGGGAGGCCTGCTGCTTTGGCTGAACCTTAGTTTCCCCATCTGTATAATGGGCACTGCAGCCATCAGAGGCCAGACCAGAATCAAGATAGAGGCCACAGCTGGGAGAGTGGAGGGAGCTGCAGGCTGGCCTCCCCAGGGCCCCTTGGACAGGCCCACTGAGGGGACCAGCTGAAATCTCACACAGTCCTGGGCTTGGCGGTGGGGGTGGGGGGGGTGGGGGGTGCTGGGCTGGAACTCAGCCTTCAGAGCGAGCAACAGACAGAGAGGGTCTGGGGCTGCCAAGACAGGGAGGGTGTAGGCCTCAAGACATGGCCCCGTGGGCAGCAGGGAGGTTGTAGAGCAGGAGCGGGCCCTGGATGAATGACTGTTAGAAAAGTCTTGAGTGGGAGGTTTCCTTGGTGGTCCAGTGGCTAAGACTCCATGCTCCCAATGCAGGGGGCCTGGGTTTAATCCCTGGTTAGGGAACTAGATCTTGCATGCTGCAGCAAAGAGGCCACATGCCACAACTATGACCCAGTACAGTCAAATACATAAATATAAGTCTTTTAAGAAAAAGAAGTATCTTAGGTGAGACAGATGGAGACCGGGATTTCAAATCCTGGCTTTGACACTCACCTGCTGTGTAACCTAGCCACACGGTGCCTCAGTGTCCCCTTCTGGAGAAAGGAGACATGATCATGTCCATGACACACTCAGGTCCCTGTGGCCAAATAGGTCAGCCGGGTGAGTTTGGCAAGCTTCCCAGATGGCTCAGTGGTAAAGAATCTGCCTGCAATGCAGGAGACCCAAATTCGATCCCCTGTAGGGAAGATCCCCTATAGGAGGAAGTGGCAACCCACTCCAATATTTTTGCCAGGGAAATCCCATGGACAGAGGAGCCTGGTAGGCTGCAGTCCATGAGGTCACTAAAGAGTCTGACACGACTAAGCACACACACACACCACCAGGCTCTTGGTGGAAGAAGAGGGAATAAAATCTGCCCCAGGCCAGCAGGGACCTAGAAATTCCTCAGGGGCGAGTTGCCACACCTCCCTGGAAGAGAATAAAGCAGCAAACCCTGAAAATCACAGAATACCAAGATCCTGATATCCCCAAATCCCCGCATTCCAGAGTTCTGAGATCCCAGAATGCCAGAGAATGGGATGAGCAATAAGATGGGTACCCTGGAGTCTGTACACCTTCTACACCCTCATTCTTGTGTCTTTGCCATCTCTGTGCAGATTTCAATAATTACTTTCTTTTTTTTTTTTTTAACAATGGCAGAGTCCAGAGCAAGGGGATTGGAGAGCTTTGTGATGTGGATTTCCTGTCCCTGGACCTGTTTCAGAGACTCAAATCACAGTGTCTCAGAGTTGGGGGCCCCAGAAGCTGAGCCCAAGACCAGCTGAGTGAGGGCGGGTTATGCAGGAGGTCTCCTGGGAGGGAGCTGGAGGGACACGCCCCAGAGTGGTCACTACCAAGGACAAAAGACAGGGCTTATCCCTCAGGGTGTGGAGGGACATCGCCCCTCACCTCTGGTCCCTCCAGAGCACAGAGGGGCCCCCAGGCTCACTGGGGACAGACAGCTGCAGCTGTGTTGAAGTGACAGGGGCCCCAACTCTACAACCTGAGCCCCCAAAGTGTCTGCTGTTGGGGGGAGGGTGGCATTTGCTGCCTGTCACCCACACTCTGGGACAGACAAGGTCCCTTCCTTCAGTGAGGTGAGGTTGGCAGGGGAAATAGAGGACAAACAGATAAACAAATCACCAGGACAGGGTCATGGGTGCTAGAGATGTGACGGAGACGCCTTTGGGTGGGGAGGGTCGGCAGGGGTCAGCGGAGACAGATGCATCTGAATTTCCTCTGCAGGGCACTGGAGAGCCATAGACTGCTCTTGAGCAGAGAGAAGAGGAGTGTGATCTGATTTTTGTTCTTGAATGTTCCCCCAACAAGTCCAAGTCTGCAGGCAGGCCAGGAGTGAGGGAACGATGCACCAGGCAGAGGGCACAGAACACATAGGGAGCAAGCCAGCCCTGAGCATTTTAGCCCGTGGCTGGCTGGTGGGGCTGCACAAGGAGGGCCGGAGAGCAGGGGCGTGTCCTGAGGGGTCAGCATGTCCTGAGGGGTCAGCCTGAGTTCTCCCCACCCTCCCCAATCGCTACAGGGCCTCCAGACAGCTCCCCTCCTGCTTCAGCCTTGCTCTCCTCATGGGCACAGGCATGTTGGTGTAACCCTGAGCTGCTGGGACATGTCACCTATACATCAGCTCCCGGGGCCCCGGAGACCCCTAGACCTAGGCCCGAGCCCCTTGCCTGCAACCCGGGCCCCACCACCCACCAGCGTCCCCTCTCAAGCAACATCTTCATTACGGAGCCGAGTTGTTTAAATAAATGAATTAATATTGACGAACCATCAGTGACCTAATAAATGATTAGTTAAGGCGCACATACATCACGCCGCGGGGACGCCGGGAGCCCTTAATTACTGCTTCTGAGGGGCCAGCAGGGCCATGGCCACTGCCCTGCACCCCTTCCTGGCCCTGGGCTCCTTCCTGGCACCCCATTCCTCTGCATGTCAGGGACTGGGCAGGAAGGCAGATTGTGCTGTCTCTCCATCCTTCTCCAGTTCAGATATTCACATGGCCTCAGAACAGCCTCATCGCAGCCACCTGGCCTCCTCCTATCCCCAGGGTTCCTTCCCTCCCTGCGCCCAGACAGCCTCACCCCTCCATCACTCTAATGCCTCCTGGGGTTCCCCAGTGAAGTCAACAAAAAGACTGCAGACCTCCCCACGGTCCACGGGTCCCCGCAGCCCAGCCCGGATGGTGTCGGTCTCCCTCCTTTTCCCACCTCCTACCTCACTGCTGCCCCCTCTGGACCCAGGCCACCCTGCTCACCTCAGCCTGCAGCACCTGGGATGGATCTCGAAGGATATGTGGGGTAGGACCACCCCAAGCCCAGGCCCAGAGGCAGCGAGGGGGACACCCAGCCCCAGGGGTGCTAGCCCTCCTCTGGTACAGCACCCCTGACTGCCACTGCCCCAGCAGGATGTGAGTGGAGGGCCTGAGGGAGGCATCATACCTGAGGGACTGGTGGATTCATTCATTCTCTCCTCTCCCACCATCTGGTGTCTGCTTACCATGGTTGCCTGGGACCCCAGACTGAAGAACACAGCCAGACAACAGACTCTCCCAGCCTGCATTCAAGTAAGGGCTAAGCCAGTCTCTGGCTTCCCGGAAACCCAGCCCTTTGGGAGTTTACAGCCGGGTAACACTGTCCAGAGAGGGCAGGGGCTGGGCCAAGGCCACAAGGCCCAGCAGCCTCAGACCCCGCTCTGGGAGGGGCGGGGGGTGTCTGCGGAGCTTCTCAAGTCATTGTGGCTGGGAGGTTGTGGGCTGTCCTCTCCTGCCCCCAGGTTTCTTCATGTCCCAGAGGCTCTTCATGGCTGGGGGCTGGGCACCTGGAAAGGCCACGGCACAGGCACCTGGAAGGGCCTGGGGAGGGGGTGAGCCGGACCTGAGAGGTAGGGAGATGTGACTGCAGCCAAGCCCAGAGACAGGGAAGCAGAGACAGGGGCAGAGAGACAGAGGAACAGGGAAAGACAGATGCAGAGAGACACAGGTTTACAAAAGGGCACAGGGAAGGCAGCTGGGAGAGGCCCACACTGCACTTTGCAGGGGTGACTCCAGGAGGACAAGTGGGCCCCTCACCCCTCCTGTGGCCCAGCCCCCAGGCAGTCCTTCCCATGGTCACCCCTGGGCCTTGACCCTACATTTCTAATTTATTAAAAAACAATAAATTTTAAATATTTGTTTATTTAAATTTTTAAATATTCATTTTAATTTATTTGGCTGCACTGGGTCTTAGTTAGGGATCTAGTTCCCTCACCAGGGATGGAACTGGGCCCCCTGCCTCCGGAGCTTGGAGTCTTAGCCATGGGACCACCAGGGAAGTCCCCCATCTGCATCTATTAAGTGCCTGCTGTGTGTGTGTGTGTATATATATATATATATATGTGTGTGTAGAGCCCTTCTGGTTGGCTGGTCTGGGGTCCCCTCCCGCTGTGAGAGGGCAGGGGCATGCTCCCTTCCCTGGACCTTCTTCTCCTGAGACCCTTCCCACAAGGATCAGGCCCCTTCCCTGTGGGTGGTCCCAAGGTCACACTGTCTGGTTGTAGCCCTCACCTGGCTTGTCCCACTTTTGCCTGAACTGTCTCCTGGCTCCTCCTGAAAACTCTGGGAGACACCTGGGCCCCTCCCTGGCTCTGGGCCTTAGTGTCTCCACATTCAGAACCTCAGGACAAGAGTTCAACCCCTTTCCTCAGAGACAAGCTGAGGGTCAGACACAGATGGATCTGGGTTTAGAATCTCATCTTCTCAGCTCTAAGAGAAAGCCCCCCACCTCTGTGACCCCATTTCCTAGTTTGTAGACCAGGTTGGTCATATTTCCAGCCTCACGGGGATGTTGAGGGGATGAAGGGGGTAGCTGGGGCATACAGTTAGCACTCAATAAATGCTGGGAATGATTGGATAATAGAGGTTTGCAGAATGATGAGGCTGGGAGGGTAATCAAGAAATGACATCCAAGGACTTTCCAGTGGTCCAGCGGCTAAGACTCCACACTCCCAATGCAGGGGGCCTGGGAACCAGATCCCGCAGGCTGCAACAAAGACCCAACTCAGCCAAATAATTAAATACAATTTTTAAAAAAGAAGCTGCTGCTGCTGCTAAGTCGCTTCAGTCGTGTCCGACTCTTTGCGACCCCATGGACTGCAGCCTACCAGGCTCCTCCATCCATGGGATTTTCCAGGCAAGAGTACTGGAGTGGGGTTCCATTGCCTTCTCCATAAAAAGAAGCTACATCCTGTCTAAACTGTTATTTAATTTGCTGCTTGATCCCCCGGGTGGGAAGATCCCCTGGAGGAGGGTATGGCAACCCACTCCAGTATTTGTGCCTGGAGAAGCCCCATGGACAGAGGATCCTGACGGGCTACAGTTGGACATGACTGGGTGACTAAGCACAAGCACGGTTACCATTATTGCTAAGTACTATTATTTAGTCAATTGACAAACGTTCACTCTAGGAGCATTTGGAACTGGGCTTCAGGGCGCCTCCAGTGTGAACGTGGGTGGACACAGGGATCCACTTTTACTGCAAGTCCTGCAGCTGCGCTCAGGTGAGGGCGGTGAGGGTTGCGCCTGTGCACACAGTAGGTGGTCAAGGAAGTCACTCGTGGTCTCACGCAAGTGGGCAGGCTCGGATGAGTGGAGCTTTCTCCCCAGGCTTCAGAATTTGGTAATGGCGGTGGCGCCCCAGCCACAAACTTGGTAGCCCATCAATCCTTCCCACTCTTTCCTCCCTGCTCACCACCTGCTCAGCCCCCATTTGGGGAGGGGGTTGTAAATCTGCCTCAGACCAACCCACCAAGCTCAAATGCCTCCCAGAGGCCTTTGGGGTTGCATACAAAGTAGGGCTGGTGGAAGGGCTTGTCCCCACAAACTAGTCTCTTCCCTTTATAAGTGACTCACCTGGGAGGTGCCCCAGGAATCAGAGGGGGAGGGGGGCGATTCGCGGGGAGGGAGGAAGCTGAGTGTTCTAGCTCAGCCCCTGAGGCTTGCAAAAGCTCAGGCCTCAGTTTCCCCATCTGCAAGATGGGATCATAGAGTCCCCCACCCCATACCAGTTGTCACAGTGATCAGAGTGGACTCTGATAAAGGCTTCGTAGGACAGCGGGGTTGATTATTTATGATAATAATACTATTTAATGACGTTTTTCTATATAGTGACTGTTGAATTCACACTCCTCGCATACATGAGGCGCTCAATAAATGTGCTGGACAAAAGCGCACCCCTCTGTGAGCGCCAGTTTCCTACTCACAAAACGGAGGAATCGATTATCCACCCCTAGTATCTGGAGCACAGGGCCGCCGGCACCCGCGAAGCCCCCAGCATCGAGCCCCGGAGACCCAGCCCCAACGTCCTATGGGGAGCCGTTTACAAGAAGCCTGCTTCCCCCAACGCGGCCCCCGCCTGGCTGCCGTTCCCAGCCGGGATAATCTAATCGTGTTTCCAAGGCTGCAATCGATAACCCCGAGGCCGCGCCAAAACGAGTCTCTTAAAGGGCCAGCAGCCCCGGCCGGCGGGGAGGGGGTCCCCAGCTGCCCCCTAGTGCCTGCCGCAGGGTGGGAAGGCCTTGGGTAAAGAAAGTCTTTTGCATCAACAGAGCGCGTCGCAGAGCCCCCACCCCTGAGGCTGTGTGGTTCTGGGCCAGCAGCCTGACCTCTCTGAGATGGAGGTGGTTCCTTTGGATAGAGGGGCCCAGGAGGCCCACCGCAAAGCCCCTCCACATCTTCACCTCCCGGATGGGGAAAGTGAGGCTCGAAAAGAGGAGAACACGAATGAGGTTATCTTCTGTGCTGTACTGCACCCCTAGCGTCCCCAGTCAGCCTGCGGAGGGCTCCCTGACCCCTCACGGCTCCCTTGGCCCTGCCTCGCTTCCCCCGGGGGCCAGGGCTACCTGTGCCAGGATCTATACAAACGCATTTAGCGATCAATGTTCTCACAGGCCAGGTCCATCGACCTGTGCCCAGGGCCCCCTGTGGCCCTCACCCCTGTGGCTGCTCTGCTAAGCTGTCCCCACGGCCGCTGAGGAAGGGAGAGAGCCCACTCCTTCTGTCGTGTTTGGGAAACTTCCATGGCCTGATCCCAAAGGGGAAAAACCTAAAGGCCCCTGGGGGTAGACTCTTCAGAGCAGTGATGGTAGAATGTTCTAGAAGTGGTGATGAGAGGGGTATATTCTAGAAGCATTGATGGTGGGCTATTCTAGAAGCTGTGACAGTGCGCTATTCTAGAAGTGGTGATGGAGGAATATTCTAGAAACAGTAATGGTGGGATATTCTAGAAGCTGTGACGGGGGGTATTCTAGAAGTGGTGATGGGGGGAATATTCTAGAAGCAGTGATGGCAGACTGCTCAGTAGCAGTAATGGAATCTTCCAGAAGCTGTGATGGCAGCCAACTCAGGAATGTGGACTTGCCCGGCGTGCTGTGGACACAGCCCTGGTTTTCAGGGCCAGCTGTGACCAGGGCCCAGTCAGGTGTCCTTGTTATTAGCTGCAAACTGGGACAATGACTGAGCCTTCCTCCAGGTCCTCGCACGTAGTGACTAGTGCTGGGAAGAACAGGCCTGGGAAAATCTTGGAGTCAGTATGTGCCCAGGGCTCACTTGACCTCTTACTCTGCTGACCACACCACCAGAGACCCTCTCTCCCTCTCCACGCCTCGCCACCGCTGCCCTGGCTGAGGGACCCCTGTCCTAACCCCACAACATCCCTCCAGCCCAGACCCCAGGCCTGACCCCACTTCCTTGTCACCTTCCGTGTCCAGGGTCGGGGCTACCCGGGTGAGAGGAGATTGATCCAGCTACTGACCCCATGGCCACTGTTGCCAAGGAGATGGCCCCCTGTGGCTGGGGGTATGGCCAGGCCAGGGGTGACCAAGGGACAGAGGGAGGGAGGAGAGGGAGCTAGGGATAGAGGGAGGGGATAGACAGGCAGAGGGAAGGACAGGCACAGGGGAGAAGCACAGTAGAGGGATACACTGCTCATATCAGAACCTCCTGGGCAGCTTGTCAGCTCTGCCAGCCGCTGCAGGGCACCCAGGAACTGGCATTCACCCCTCCCTGGAGTCCACTTTTTCTGCACCACCAGTGGGCTTTTGTCTGTACACTTGGCCTGGACCACCCACGATCACCCTGCCTCCATGGGAGCCTCTTGTTCATTCACCCCCAGGAGACCAGGCGAGGCATCCTAGAAGAGGGACCAATGGAATAGGGCCCTACAGGATGAACAGAAGTTTGATGAGTGGAGAGGGAACCATTAGGGAGAGTGATGGGAGTGGAGAGGACGCGGGGGAGGCCAGATATCAGGCAGCCTCTGCCATGGTGGAGCTTCTCCAGGGCTGGCTGACAGTGGCTGGGTTGTAAGAGCATGGCATAGATTCCCATAATCAAGGGGACCGTGGGTTGTGTCCTTCTGCCAGTTTCTCAGGTAGGTGTCCCTGGGATGCCAGAAATCAGGGGTGACATCACAGAGTATGACTCCTCATGGGGGACAGGCAATAGCCAAGACCCAGATTAGGACAAGAAAGGAAAAAAACAAGCTTTCCTTGTTCTTGGACGTGGTGGAGGGCAGCACTGGCTGGAGGTGACATTGAGCTGGGGACATGTCAGCAGGGTCCTGGGAAAGTTGGGCCAGGAAGAAAGGCCACAGCAAAGGCCCAGATGTCAACACAACCAGACACTCCCTGTCTCCTTGTAGGTGACATGTGACACTTGCAGGTGACACGGAGCCTGTTGACCACCAGCGGGAGGAGATTGGGTGGAGGCCAGAGAGGCAAGAACGGGAGAGCAGGGAGGGGGCAAAATGCACATCAGGATCTCAGGGAGGACCTGTTAGAGATGTTCTGACAGCTGACTGGTGGGAAGGCATCCTGCTGGGAGCAGTGTCTCTGAAGGGGGACTTGAGTGTGGGCTGTGGCTGTAAGCACAGGTACATGCATGTGTGTGTTAGTCGCTCAGTTGTGTCTGACTCTGTGACCCCATGGACTGTAGCCCACCAGGCTCCTCTGTCCATGGGATTCTCCATGGGGGTTCTCCTCCAGCGGATATTCCCTACCCGGGAATCCGGGTCTCCTGCATTGCGGGCACATTTTTTACTGTCTGAGCCAGCCACCAGGGAAGCTCTAACATGGAGATAAACATTAACATCCCTGAGCACACGTGTGTATGTGTGTGCCCCATCACAGTGCACACATGAGCATGCACATGTGTAAACACGCAATAAACATGCCAGAATATGTGGACACGTGTTTGCCAGGACTTGCGCATCTGCAGAAATGCCGGGCAGTACGTGGAGACGAACAGATAGGACTCCGCTCGAGGGCAGGCAGACAGATCGATGCACAAAGGAAATGTGGACGTCTGGTTATGGCTATCCCATGTGCACACGCGTGGATAAACAGGCCTCACAAGTGCAAACAAAATTATGCCCGCCTGTGCCCGGACGCGCCAAGTCTTGAGCACACGGTACCCAACCAAGCTGTTGCAGGGCAATGTAAACACGTTCGAGCACATGAACACTCCAGCGTGCTGGTAGAATCGAGCGCGTGAGCACAGGTGAGAGCTGCGTACACGCGAGCACAGTGCGCTCACACGTGCTAGATCCCAACCGGGCACGCGTGGACATCGCAAGCGCAGCGAGCACTCAGAGCCCACAGGCACCGGGCACGCGCGTGCGCAGACGGCCACCGCGCACAGCAGGCCTCCGCTGGTTTCTGGGCAGCGGGCGCCCCCTGGTGGACACTGGCCCCGGGGCCCCCCAGTGCGTTTGTCCGGGGCAGCGTAGGGGAGTCTCCCCAGTCCCGCGCTCACACCTCGCATCGGGTCAGGCCAGGGGTCTGTGTGGACATAAAATGTTCAGATTAGGGTGACAATGGAACGAGAAGGTTTGGAGCAGTCACAGGCCTGACGGGAGGGGTCTGGAGAGGGTCAGGACAGGGCAGCCGGGTCGGGCCTCCATTTCCTTCCTCATCATTGAAGCCTCTCCATCCTGCCCATTGCTGCCCGCGCCCTCAGGCCCGGAGACTCTGGCCCGCCTCCGTATCCCTGCAACCGGGGACTTCCTGGGTCCCCCAGCGCGCGATGTGCTCCTTGGAGTGGGGGCTGCGAGGCGGGAGGAAAACCTCAGACCCACCTCAGGGCACCACCAGGTGGCAGCACGCGCCCAAATGCGCACCTCTGGCCTGAACCGCCGCAAGGACCCCAAGCCCCCATGGTCCAGCCCCCATCCCCGCGGCCAGTGGGAGGGGAGTGGTCTGAGGGGGGACCCTGTGTGACCCCGAGCACGCGGCCTCTCCAGCCTGTCCCTCGGTTTCCCAGTTTCGGGATGGGGACCTGGAGGTGACAGGGCTAAACAGGCGCGTGGGCAGGGTGGCCTGGAGGGCCACAGCAGAGGTGAACTTGTAGGGAAAGCAGGAGCACCTGGAGCATGTGCAAGGGGGAGCTGGAAGGAGTCCTGAGGCTGGGCTGAGAGAGCCTAGGGCCACAAGTGGGGTCAGAACGCTCGCCCCCCCACCGGGGCTGCGGGGAGTCGGGGAGGGGGGCGGGGGGGCGGAGTGGGGTTTCCAGCCTGAACTCAGGAGATGGAGATGATGCTGGATCCAGAGTCTATGACGGAATCCAAAGATTTTATGGCAGAGTCTGATCCTCAGTTCTCGACTTTCCCACCATGGGATGCTCAGGATAGAGCTCCCGACAGAAAATTCCAGACTCCCCATTGCCCTGCTGCCCCCAAGGTTGATGCCCCAATTTCAAGAGCAAAGACACAGAGACTGGGGGACCCCACCCCTGTGACCCAAGGGGCAACGGTTGAGACGGAGGGACCGGGATCCTGTATCTGGGGACCCAGGACCCCCTCCTCACTCCTGGTAAGGAATGCCCCCTCCTCACTCCTCAGCAGTTCCAGCGTTTCTGCACCTTTAAAACAATGTGGCAGAATTAGCAGCTCTACCCTCATTAATATGCAAAAATGCAAATCAAGGGGTGAACAAGCCACAGCCCCCCTGGGGATATTTCCCTGGTGTTGGAGTCTATTGTCAGGGAGGTTTCAGGGGATGGCTGTACTGGCAGACGTTGGGGAATGTAGAGACTGGGCAGTCAGGGCCCTGGGGAGGCAGTCACCCTGCTTCCTGCTCACCCCTAGTGCCCTCCTGGCTGCCGGCACAATTCCGGGGTGGGGGAGGGGTCTTCACGTGGGGCGGTGGGCAGATCAGTCTGCTTTGTGACCTAGGGTTGAGGACCCAGGAACTTGGCTGAGGGTTGCCCCAAGCATCAGGGCCTTTGCATTGGCTGGGCCTCTCCCCACCCCACCCCACCCCCCTGCAGGATCACTTCTGGCCTATGTATCCCCTCCCTGGGACTCTCTAGTGTCACTAAGGTAAGGGAACTCCCCCTCAAGGACAGGTTCAGATGCCTGTAAAGTGGCTCCTTAGTGACTGTTTCTTCCCAGACTGGCTGTGGCCCACCCCACCCCTGGCCCAGAGAGGGTGCCCACAGATTTTGCATCTGGGAAACTTGCCCAGGGTCCCCCAGCCCACAAGAGGGGTGTCCCAGGCTCCCCATCTTGGGAGGGATAGAGACCACAGCGGGGGTGCTGAGGTGGGGGTCCTTCAATTCACGTGATCACAGCCAGCAGGTGGAGGTAAAGGGGAGATCCTAATGACCTGAAATGGGGCTAGTCCCCCAGCTCCGATGAGAGACAGATAGACAAAGAAACACAGAGAGGCAGAGACCGAGAAAGACAGAGACACACACAGAGGGAGATGGAGAGACAGAGGCAAAGAGAGAAACAGAAAGAGAAGAGACAGAGGCAGATAGGCAGAGGGAGATATACAGAGGCCAAAAGAGAGAGACAGAGAGACAGTCCCAGGGCAGCCCCACCCCGCAGAGGTTCCTAACTGGCACAGGGCCAGGCGCCAGCTGCTGCTCCCCCTCCCCCACCTCCCACTCACACTCCGAGTGGGGGTTGGGCTCCAGGAGCCCCAGCTGCCGCTGCCACACACACAGGCCCCAAGACCCGTTAGGCGCCCCACCAGCTGCCCTAGGACCCCACAGCCCCCTGAGCAGAAGGAAATGCCTTTGCCCTGGTGGAGAGGGGCTGGGCAGAGGTGGGGGGGGCGCTTCTAAGTGCCTCTCCCTGTCTGACCTCTGGCCTCTCCCTCTGAGTCTCGATTTTCTCACCTGTGAAATAGGGACCACTGTCTTCCCCAGCCTCTCCACTGGGTGGGCTGGACTCTGGGGACAGCCTGGGGGATGGGGGGCATTTGCCCTGCAGGAACTGGGAGGGGGACATTGAGCAAGCAAAGCTGACAGTCTTGGGGATGGATGGGCTGAGGAGAGAATGAGGGAGAGAGGTGCTCTGGGCCAAGAGGCCAGCCATGCAAAGGCCCTGAGGTCAGCATGAGTCATGATGTCCAAGGAGCAGGGAGGGGGACGCCAGCATGGCTGGAGGGTCACGCCAGCATGACTGGAGGGTCTAGGGGGGAGCTGGCTGGAGCACACCCTGTAAGTGACCTCAGTTTGCTCCTGCTCTGGATTCCTCCTGTACCCCCACCCCAGGGCCTGCCTGGACCCCAGCCCTGACTCCAAGTGTTGCTGCCAGCCTGACACAGCCAGACCCCCAGGCAGGGAAGGAATTAGGAGCTGGGGAGTGAATTTCTTATTCTTTGTGCCTGTGTGCAGGCCTTATAGGTGATGCACCGAGGGGTTAGGAGCCACTTAGGCTGGCAGGGGGTGGAAGGAAGCCTAGGAGCACTGTGGGGCCAGGCTCCGCCCACACATCAGGGTCAAGGGAAGGCCAAACATGAGAAACCAAGAACCTGGTGGTTCTGAGTCCAAGGCATGCCCTCCACACTTCTCCAGGTTCCCTGCAAAGTAGGGGAAACTGATACCTTTAAAGGGGCAGTTCTGTGACCCGCATGACCCAGTTCCCCTGTGCAGTGCCCGGGGCCGTCCCTGCCCCTGGGGAAGGGGCCGCCCCTCAGCGCTCCCCCAGCACCTGCCAGGAGACCAGGCAGCCCAACCTGGCCCCTGGTGGGTGGTGAGATCTCCAGTCCCCTTGAACTGAGGAGAACTTGGGCTCTGAGTGAGGAAGTACCCATGCCAGACTCTCTTTGCAGTGCTCCCTGTACTTGGCTCAGGCTCAAGGTCACCCAGGGGGGCCCTCCCCAGAGCACCAGGGGTTTTCCCCAGAGGACCCAAGGGGCATCTGGAAGCCTGCCCCCTCCAGGGAACTCCCAGTGAACCCAGTTCCTGAAAGGAATCTCGATCTCCCCAGTGGAAACCCACCCCACCCCCTCCCATGGCTCTTCAGAGACCCAACCTCAATCAGGGATTGACAAACTAAACTTTCTTTTAATTAAAAAAATGCCAGAATGTACACACTCACACTGAAAACACAATCCAACCTCTAAGTTCATCCCACCTCATGAATATAAATATAAAATAAGAACTGAAAGTTCCCCCCCTCCAACTCCGCACCCAGAGTAACCGCTGAACACTTGGGGCATTTCCTCCTCCTGTGTTTTTTCGATACACACATTTTTGCTTCACACAAACTGTGCTCCCAAAATGGTGCTGTGGGTCTCGAACTTGTATTTAATCTGAACAGTCCACCTCAGATGTCCTTGGCTCAGAACATGCATGCAACACTCCCCTGCCCCATCAAGCAGTTCAGTGATCCCTGTTCAGCCACGGCTGGGATCTTCTCTCTCATCCCTGGTAGTTGGTATGTGCTGTTTCCGAGTAATAGCTGCCACAAACCACATTCTAATGAACATCCCTGCTTGCCCTATCATTTTTAATAGATTTCTGAGTGTTAGGGCTGGAATTAGAGAGGGAGTCCAAAGGGATGTAGAGCTTCTTCATTAATAAGCACCCCCTCAGAGGACCTCCACACTTAGCTTCACTATTGCAGGATGTGACCAATCTTTTATCATTTTGCCAACTATCAGAACAAAATGTGGTTTCTTATTTGCATATTTGTTTACATTTCTTTCGTCATGAGTGACTTTAAGCTTCCTTTTCTGTCTCTCCAGCAGCCATTTGTGTGGCTTCACATGTGAACTAATTGTTCCTTTCTTTGTCCAGTTTTCCATTTTGGTGGGTGTTTTTTTTATTGATTTGTAGCAACTCTTTGTATATGAAGGGACATAAATCCTTATTCTGTTACTAGGTTGAAAATAGTTTCTTTCCATATGTCACATCTCATCAGTGCGTGTGTGTGCGCTAAGTCACTTGGTCGTGTCTGACTCTCTGTGACCCTATGGACTGTGGCCTGCCTGGCTCCCCTGTCCATGGGATTTTCCAGGCAAGAAAACTGGAGCAGGTTGTCACTTCTTACTCCAGGGGATCTTCCCAACCCCAGGATCGAATCCTCATTTCCTGTGTCTCCCATATTGGCAGGTAGGTTCTTTACCACTGCACTACCTGGGAATTCCCATCTTGTCTGTCGGTTTGTTACCTGTCAGAAGCATATCTACAGAGTCACATTTGAAGATTTTTGTCCTTTTGTAGCTGTGGCCTTTGTGCCTTTTCCACCCCTAAGGAAGGCAAGGAGGTGGGGGGAAATGGGCAGCCAAACTTTTCAGTTTCCTCCCATCCCTGGAGCACAGAGAGCTCAGCTGATTAACAGATCCCCCTCCCCCCAACATCTCTGCTACCTGTGCAGCACCAGTAGGGATCCCAGGAGATGCCCAGCAGAAAAACTGCATCATGTTAATGGGTGACCCCATTGACCTGCCCCTTGTAAACACCCACCTAGGGACTCAGCCCTCAGAGGGTTCTGGGGTGCAGAGCTCCAAGATGACACATCCAGCCATGCACCCTGGGGTCTTACAGCCAAGGCTCATGGTGGGGAGTGGGAGATGGGACTTGAATCTGTTGGCAAGTTGGGCCAAGGGGCTGGGAGCAGAGCTCATGGGCTGTGTGCTCCCCTAGACATCCACCTGCCTGGCTCCACATCTATCCCCAAGAACCAGGAGCCCCACTGGACCTAAGCTGCCTCTCTGCCACTCCCCGGGCCTGCGCTGTCTCCAGGATGCTCTGAGCCTCATGGGGCAACAATAAGCAAGAAAGCCTGGGCCTCGCCCTTGGGGGCCCTTGATCTGGTTCAAGTGATAGGGTGACAGAAATGGCAAAAAAATGAATGGTGACAGGAGTTATAAGAGGGGAAGAGGGCCTGGCCTGCTATGCAGGCCAAGGAGGCTTCCTGGAGGAGGCAACACAGAAACTGGGGCCCGAAGGATGAGAAGGAGAGAGCCAGGCACAAGTGAGAGAAAGGATGACCCAGAAGGAGGGCACAGCCAGGGCAAAGGCTTGGTAACTTCTGGTGGAAAAGGGGGAAGGAGAGACCGGTGTGCGGTCCTGGCCCCACACAGGGTGGCCAGGACTGGGGTGGATGCCGTTCACTGCCAAGTGCTCTCCAGGGCCCCCAGCACACACTATGGAATGGGTTTGATACCCCAGGCCACTCCCAGCCCCAGCCCCATGCCCTCTTCCTGAGCACCCTCGCCAGCCTGGGACCAACTCAGCATTTCAGGTTCAGCTCCCCTGTCTCCAAGGAGACCACACTGCCCCCATGACTTTCCCCAGAATCCTTGAGTAAAACCCACACACCTTAGTGTGGCAAGGTGCTAATCGCCAGGACGCTCTCGATTCCGAAAGGCGCCAAGGAACAGGTGAGAGCTTCCCTGGTGGCTCAGATGGTGAAGAATCTGCCTGCAGTGTGGGAGAACTGGGTTTGATCTCTGGGTCGGGAAGATCTTCTGTAGAAGGGAATGGCAACCCACTCCAGTATTCTTGCCTGGAGAATTCCACGGACAGAGGAGCCTGGCAGGCTACAGTCAATGGGGTCGCAAAGAGTTGGACATGACTGAGTGACTAACACACACACGCACTCGAACAGGTGAAGGAGCATGGGCAGGCATGTGAGCCAGGTGTAGGATGCTGGCCCCCCTCAAGCAGGGGCTGGAGCCTTAGTTTCCCTGTCTGAACAATGGGTGGTTCCCGCTGCCTCCCGCAGAAAGCTCAGGAACCCCCATGCCTCCAAGGCAGAGGTCAGTGGGGCACCCCCATGCCTCCAAGGCAGAGGTCAGTGGGGCCACAGTCGTGGGCAGTGGGAATCTGGCAAGGTTTCTTGTCCCCTGCCCTGCCCCCCTCACCCCATCCATCCCCGGGGGAACTGGGCTGGATAATGCCTAGGGGCTGGTTGGGAGGTGCCCCATGTTTGCACAAGCTGCCCCGGAATGTGGTGGGACAGGCCCCTGGGGGCCCTGAGTCAGGAGCTGTGGGCACCCGGCCAGGAAGGGGAAGGGCTGCCCTGGACAGGTGGCACCAGCCCTGGGGGTGGACGGGTACAGGGCAGGGAGAGAGGGTAGTGGGGGGCCCGGGTGGGAGAGGTGCAGGGCAGTCAGGCTTGGTCCAGGGTTGGGGGCTCAGCCTGGGCCCAGGGTTCAGTCTAGAATAGAGGCTCAGAGCAGAATTGGGGCTCAGCTTGGGGCTGGGGTTTAGATTAGGGTGGACACTCATTCATTCACTCATGAAGTCCCTCGTGGTCAAGCCAAGGCTCTGTCCCTGGGGCCTGGGCAAGGCGGGAATGTGGACTTCCTGTGCCCCATTCATCTGGTCCCTGGCCCTAAGATATCCTTGCTCCAAAAAAGGCACCACTATTCACAAACCCAGGTCCCCAGCCCACACCCAGCACCCATGGATGGCTGCCTTCTCACCCCCACCCCCAGGTAAGCCTTCCATCACCCCTCAAACCTACCCCCAGTCCACCCAGCTCACTACCCCCAGGACCAACCCTTTGAATCCACCTCCAAATGTAGCCATGGGACCACATCCCTCTCCTGCTCAGACCCCCACCATGACTCCATAGTGCGCCTGCCATGCAGACCCAGTGCCCCTGACTTTGGCTCCTCTCTGCTCCAATTCTCTGGACTCCAGCCTCATGGAGTCCTAAAGTACACCACACAGTCCCTTGCCCCCTAGGCTCCTTGTTCTTTGCCCACTGACCATTCATCCTTCTGGTCACACCCAAGTGTCGTTGCCCCAGGGAACCCACCCCAGAGAAGGGAACTCACCCCAAACTCTTCCGATAACCCGACAATGGAAAGCATGAAGCTGGGGCTCCAAGCACCCTCCTGGCCCACTGACTCCCCAGGACAAACCAGGTCCAATCACTGGGTCCCCTCCCCTCCTTACGCCCATGGCTCTGAGCACCAGGGAAGGCAGGCTGGGGGGTGGGAGCACGGCCAGCAGAGCTGCTGCTTCGTCCATCATCCGCTTTTCGCCCTCCATGGCCAGCACTTCCTCTTCTGCAGAGGCTAAAAAGCCCCTCACCCCATATCCAGGTAGAGGCCCTGGCCCCAGGCCCAAGCAGCACACCCTGCAGAGACCTCCCTCCCAGAAGCCGGGGAGAATGAATGAATGAATGAGTAAGGGAACCCCAATCAGATCTGTGTGGGAGGAGTCACGGAGAGCATGGACAAGCCAGGGCCAGGCCCCACGGGGGTCCAATGGCCCATCAAGACCCCAGCTCTAGGCAGTTGTCCCCCACCCTGTGCCCCCCCAATTAGGGACCATGAACCGAGGTTTGTGTACGGGGTCTGGCTTGACTGATAAGGGCCCCTCCCTTCCTCCTGGGCTAAGGAACAGCAGGGCGGGGCTGGGTGGGGTGGGAGTGGGAGAGTGCGTTTGGGGGGTCCGTTCACACCCAGGAGAAGGTGCCCACTCTGAAGACAAATGAAAATGATGTCAGAAGAGTGGCCCTCAAGTCCTAAATCCATGGTTAACTGCGGTGTGCCCATCTACTGTCTTCTGGAAGTTTCCATCACCATTCCTGTGTTCTGCCCCAGCGACCCCACTCACTAGTGGGATTCTGTCCTCGGCATGGGTTTTCCCAACCAGAGTTGGGGTTGTCTTCCTCCCAAGGTTCACACACACACAGTAGGTGTGACTTGGGTGGAGGAAGGAAGCCCCCACTGGGGGAGGCAGGTCCGTGGCTCCTGCCTGGCCCCAGGCCCCTGGTGGGCACCAGAGGAAAACAAAGGCCGCAGTCAGACAGGCGGGGGTGGGTGGGCTGTGGGCTGCCCTCGAGGGGCCCCTGGCACCAGCTGCTGGCTGCCTGTCCCTGTGCCAGTGCCCTGTAGGGCACACCCGGGCCTCAGGGCTGGGCAGAGGCGGCAGCCAAGGCGGGGTGGTGGTCCCCCTTGGGCTGCTCCACCCGGTGACTCAGCCCCAGGCTGGGCCTCCCCAGGGAAGACAATGGTGGCCTGTGGGTGCTGGGAGAGCCTCCTGGCAGGTGTGAGCCCCAGGTGGACTGGACCCCAGGGAGGAGCTCTCTGAACCTCAGTTTCCTCATCTGTATAATGGGTTTATGGGTTTAATCACTCAGGATTGAGGACCTGACAGCTGAACATATGGATAGAAGAAGCACATTTGGGACTAAAACAGCGGGCCTCTGACAGTTCATCTTGCCTTGGAGGAAAGGGACTAGACAAGTCATAATCACCACAGTGATCCAACACCCAGCACCAAGCTTGGCATACTGTTGGTGCTCAATAATTGCATGGCCTATGAATGGATCATTTACCCCCTTCAGGGGGTGTGTCAACTCCAGGAATACTGGCCCCAGCTCTGTCTGTACAGGTTAGACCCTTAGCACTGTCAGGGGAAAGCGTGCTGGCCCACCTTGAGTCGGCTGGGGGTCCAGAGGGACTGCACCCCCAGCCTGGTCCTCAAGAAAGCCTCCCAGGATAGAGGCAAGCCAGAGCAGACCCTGGACTTGTGGCATCAGGTTTGGTGTGGGGAAAGGCTGTGGTCTGGGAGCCCTCACTCCAGAGATTTGGGTATTCCAGTGGGGAGAGGCCACAGGATGGAGGCACATACCCTTGGCACCTACACAGTGACCATCACTACACTCTCCCATTTTCCTGATGGGAAAACCGAGGCCCAGAGAGCGGCAAGAGCTTGCCCAAGTGATCCCAGGAGGGATGAGGGATTTGAACCCAGACCCCCCCAAACCCTCAGTCCCTTCCTGAGGCCTGTGGCACATGGCAGCATTTTGGCGCTGAGGGTCAAGGTGAGGGTCAGCCCGGTCCCCATGTAGCAGGAAGAGGCTTTATTAGGAGCCGGCTGAGCTTCCCTCCTGCTCTGGAGTCGTCTCCCCTTCCCCTTCCCCCTGGGCTCCCACTTTTCTCCCTTGCTTTCAGTCCTGCTCTCTGGATCTAGGGCCTCCCTGACCACCCTGAACTGTGGGGAACTGGGGCTCCAGATGGGGTGGAAAAGCCTTCCAGGCAGACGGCATAGCCATGGCAATGGCCTGGAGGTAAGAGTGAGCCTGGAAGGTTCTGAAGGCCACTGTGGCTGGAGCCACTTGGGCCAGGGGGACATTGTCTTCTTCTCAGCCTGGAAAGGACTCTGATTTTATCTCTGCGGACACAGGGGTGGGGGTGGGGGCATAAATCGTGTTAGAGTGTGTTCATTTTCCTTTATAATAATTATTATTTCCATTCTGTAGGGTCTACGGTTCCCAAAAGCTCAAGAGCTCCTGGCTGTGGGGTGAACTTGGGATCTAAGTGAACTCACAGAGAGTCAGAAAGCTTTGTGAGGTCTCAGCTCAGTTCAATTCAGTCGCTCAGTTGTATCCGACTCTTTTCGACCCCAGAACTGCAGCTGAGACTGTGAGGTCTCAGTCCAGCTCAAACTCAGGCCCAAATCCTATTTAACAGATGAGTAAATTGAGTCTCAGGCAGCCAAAGGCAACCAGCAAGTCAGAAGCACAGAGCGGGTTCCACGCGCAACTCTCAGAACCTGAAACGGAGCTAACAGCCATGGCCGCGAGAGAAAAATAGGTCTGATTCATTCTCTCCGGGCATAGGATGCCCGCTCGCAAAACCCAGCACTAGGGAGCAGACCTAGAAACTCAGATACGACCAAGACGAAGAGACTGTGCGGGCGGCCACGCAAACCCGAGAATAAAACACCAGCTGTTCCCCGCCCCCCACAGCTTCTCGCGGCCTTCAGCTCGGAGAGTCCCGCCTCTTCGCTAGGCCGAGCGAAGTGGGCGGGGCGGGGGCGGGGCCTAGCCACGAACGGCAGGTAGCCTTGCCAATCATGCTTTCGCTACCTCCGATTGGCCCCGGCCTCTCCGCCTTATCTTTCCATCTCACGGCCCTTCCCACTTGCGTCACAAGTATAGCCTAGCTCTCGTGCGCCTCCGCGCTGAAAGATAGTTCCTGCCCCCGCGCTCCCGCCGTTGGTCGACAGATCCCCGGCGCTCCCGTTCCAGGCGCCGGGCTCCGCGGGTCCGCAGCAGCGTCTAGCGTGCGCGTATGGGCGGCCGGCGGCGGCCCGGCGAGCAGGCGGTGGCGGAGGGCTCCGCGAGAAGCGACGGGGCGGGGCTTTTGGGGCGGGGCCTGGCGTGGACGGGGCGGGGCGCGGGGCAAGGGGCGGAACATGTCTCCCGCCGCAGGAAGATGAGGCAGCGGCCGCGGGCGTAGCGGGCCGGACCGAGCCCAGCGACGCGGCAGGAGGGCACCGCGGACTCCTCGCACGCCGTCTCCGTCAACTCCAGGGCCGCGCGCAGGGCCCGTGGGGCGGACACGCGGGGAGCCGGGCCACGCGCCGCCGCCCACGCGCGCCCCTCGGGGCCGCGACGCCTCTTTGTCCGGGGGGGCCGTTCATGCCACCGCCCCCCGCGCGTTGCGGGCCGGGCCGCACCGAGCAGGTGAGCGCGCTGGGACCCTCCGCTGTTTGGTGCCCAGCGGACCGGGCCCCTCCGCGCGGCGCCGGGACGCCGGGATCCGGGGACGCCGGGCGGGGGCGGGCTGGGCTGGGGGCGGCGCGGCCGGAGTCATTGTTCTCCAACTTTGCGCGCCGGAGGGGGCCGACGACGTGGAGAGCGCGCTCGGGCCCGCGCGTCCCCGCCGACCGGCACTTCGGGAAAGTTTGCGGAGCTGGGCGGGGGTGACGCGGAGCCGCCCAACTTTGCGGCGGGGCAGTGGCGCGGAGGCCGCGGGCGTCCCCTTCCCCGGGGGCCCGGCCGGCGGCGGAGTTTGGAGGGGAGCGAGCGAGGGAGAAGGAGCGTCCTTTTGTCTGCGGGGAAGGTGCGCCGCGCGCCTGCGGGCTCGGGCCGGGGCCGGGCTGGGGGACACATCTGCTCTGCGCTCCGCGGGCGCGGGCGGCGGGTGCGCCCCGAGCTTCAAAGGGCTCCTGGGCCGCGCCGCGCCGCCCGCACCGGCTGCGGGGGGTGGGGTGGGGATTGGTTTCCCGGGCCCCCTTCCCCCCCCAGCCCCGAGGACGACGGTCCTTCCCCTCTCTTCCCAAAGTGGCTTCGAGCCCCCAAAAGTCCTCGTGACACCCTGGAAGTATCTCAGCTCCCCCAGAGAAGCATGTTTCAGCCCCCCCTCAGGTCTGCTTTTAAATCGGTTTCAACCACCCCACGAAGAAGTGCGGTTTCGTACTCCTCAAAAAAAAAGTCAGTTTCACACGCCCTCCAAAAAAGAAAAAGCTTCGCGGGGGAGGGGGTGCGCCGGGGCATCCGTTTCACACCCGTCTCCAGTTGGCAAACAAAGCGGGGGTTTCTCCGCTTCTGAAGTCGGGTCTCCCTCGACCTCGGAACCCTAGCTTCCCTCGTGGCCCCCACGGTTTCTGCTTGCCGCCCCCGCCCCCCTGGGGGCCCGGGAGGAGGCCCTGGAGGGGCTTCCCTGTGTGACTGTGGGACGGGGACCTGCTCTCCTCTCTCTTCTGGGTGTGGGATGGTGCCTGGCAGGTGGATTCCCCCTTATTCTAGAATGGAGCCCCTAGGGACCTTGTAGGGTGGGGGAGACTCGGGTCTTGGGACCCCCTTCCCCCAGGGCAAGAGATATTTTCAAAGTTGCTTAAAAATAATTGCTGGATACATCGTAACAATAAAACAATCTAGGGTGGTGTTTCTCTTTTCAGAGTTCGGTTGTTTTTCGTGGTGGGAAGCTTTGTGGGTCGGTCCCTGCTCGCGGCACCCCCGCTGCCAGTGTAGTCGTGGGACAGGAAGGGGGCTTCGCAGTCTTACTTGTGGATTTATTTTGCTTTGAATTTGGGGGTGACCAGGCCTTCAACGTGTTCTGACAGCTGTTGGGGGGGGGGTCACCAAGTTTCCCTTGGGGCGGGGCCGGGTCGCCCCTCCTCCTTCGCGGGGGCGGGGCCGGGGCTGGTGGGAAGCGTGCGGGTGGGAGGATAATAGGAGAGGTGGCGGGGAAAGGGGCGGGTTCTGACCGATCTGGGAAGGGACCACTCCTCCTCGCCTTCAGTGTAACATTTGCAACTTGATTCCTTGGTGGTCGCTGAGGGAGTTCAGGGGATCTGCTCTGTGCTGCCCGAACCCCGTTGTTCAAACTCCCCCATGGCCCTGGGGAGGAGTCTCTAGGGGCCCCAATCCCGGAATCCTGGCTGCAAAGGACCCAGACCCTGGAAGCATTTAGAGGGGCTCTTAAACAGCCTCCCCATCTGTCCACCTCGGCCGTCCTCACTCATGCCTCTTCTCTCCTTCCTCCTCCCCTCTGCCTGCACTTGTGGTGGCCACCACGCAGGGCTGTCTCTAGGCCTAAGGACCTGACCCCGGCCCCTCGTTGCCACTGGAGAATGAACCAGTCGCAAAGGATGGCGCCTGTAGGCACGGACAAGGAGCTCAGTGACCTCCTGGACTTTAGCATGGTGAGCGACCCTACCCACCCTTCCTCTCCACCCAGCTCTCCACGGCCCCAGGACCATGGGAAGAAGCCACTACCAAAAACATCTCCAGTATCTGGACCTCAAACTTGTTTGGGTCAAAGGACCCCAGGTGGGGCTGGGGAGATTTGGGGAGCTGCCAATGGATGGGTTGACACCCCTACAACAGGGTGCAGCTTCAGGGCACCTGTCACCCAACTGTATGCTTTGGCACAGAGTGGGTCCAGCCCACTCCTTTACAGCTGGGGAAACTAAGGCCCAGAGTAAGGGTGGGGCTGCCCAGGGCCCTCAGTTCCTCCTTGTGGAGGCTCGGCCCTGAGACCCCAGCTTGCTTTAGGCATGCAGTGATCTTGACAGTGATCTTGCTTCTAACCTATAGGATGGTGTGATCAGGGTTATTCACAGCACTGTCGGTGCATAAAATGGGAGTGCCCAATGCTTCAGTGCCCCGTGTGGAGGCCTTCTGTGAGTGGTTAGAGGAGACACACAGTGGACGTGTAATTGTTCATTTATTTACTCACATGAAAGCCAGTGCGCAGTGTCACCAGGAGCTGGGGTCATAAGTGACCGGAGACCTTGAGAGCAATGCACAGGAATTTGGGGGGATGGGAGTGTGGGGTGTGGCAGAGGATGTCCCTACACTTCCTAGGCAGTGTGCTGCACCAGCCACAGCCTTTTCCCTGGCCAGGTGGATGGAGCTTCAGAGAGGGTGCTGGCTTCCAGAGGTCACATAGCTCAGACAGGCCTGGGGGTGGGGGCTGGAAGCTAGAGCTTCCCTTGGAGGAGTGGGGGCCTTGGTTTGCCCATCTGTAAGGTGGGCTGCCTGTGACAGAAGTAAACCTGGGGACTGTGTGTGGACTTCCTAAATCCTGCCCCTCTCCCTGCCCCACTGAGCACCATTTTGGTTTGATTCTTTCGGTCTGAATTTGATCATCTGCCGGTACAAGGCCTAGGCCACTGAGGTCTGTCAAAAACAAAAGTCCCTAAGCTGAAGCCACCCTGCGGAAAAACAGCCCCCGGGACAGAGCGGCCGCGGCTCCGGAAGGGCCAGGCTGGTATTTTTAAGCCCCGTTTTATTTTTTCCTCCGCGGGTGAGTAACCAGGGGTGCTACTCAGTTGTTTTTTTGTTAAACTGACAAGTCACAGACTATTGGGCTGGAACAGACCAGCTTACGGGTCAGGGGAGGGGGTGGCCCCTTCCCCCTGCCACCCGACAGCCCTAACCACTTGCCCACCTCCCCTTTCTGTCCGGAGGATCCAGACCGCCCCCTCCCCCACCAGCTCAGAGCCAGCAACCCACTTCTTAGATAAGGAGACTGAGGTGGAGTGGGAAAGGTGCCCAGTGTCTATCCTCCGGGGAAACCCAGAACTGGATCTTTTTCACCCTCCTTGTCATCATGGGGGGAGAGGCCCAGAGACAGCCCCGGTTGCGGCTCACAGCTCTGCCTCCCACCTGCCCCATAGAAGTTGACTTAATTTGTTTTCTTAAAACAACCTAATTTCGACTAAAACAAAAGATTTCAAAGGGAAGCATATCTTTGGGGCAGGTCCATGTGAAGGAAATGAGGTAACTGTCACTTAAACACCAGAGAAGAAAGCTGCCCCCAGCTGTTAGGATCCATGTCCTCCTGGTCAGGGGCTTCCTGTTAGATGGGTGGTCCTGAGTGCATGTGGGCTCTGAGCGCTGTCCCCTAGGTGGGCCTGAGGTTGTCCCCAGCCTGATGATGGTCTGGAACGACTGGGGGCTGGGGAGGGTGCTGTGGGCAGGCGCTGGCACAGTGGTTCGACTGTACTCCTCTGAGCCCTGTGCATGCCCACGTGCGCTTGGGTTTCACAACAGCCCACGCGTCCTGAGCCCTGAGTCCCATTTCACCGAAGGAAACACTGAGGCTCTGAGCAGTGTGGGGGCCTGTCTGGGCTGATCACAAGACATGAAGCGCCTACAAGACACGGCCCAGTGCCCCCTGTGGCAAGTGCCACGTCAGCGGCCCCCCGGCACCCTGGAGGATGAAACAGAAATAGAATTGAGCCCCTGCTCCTCCGGAGGGGCTTGACTGATGACCCCCAGACCTGCCCCTCCCCCAGCGCAGGCCTAGGGTCCCCAGCGGGAAAGGAGCCCACCTTAAGGACAAGGCCCTGGGTCCAGTGAACACCGTACTGCCCCCAGAGGGGACACAAACCCGAAGAACCCACATCCAGCCTGGGTGCTCACCTGCCATGAGCCTCTGCACTCACCCTGCCAGCTTAGCCTGTGGCCTCAGTTTCCCGTTCTATAGAATGGGGTGTGCAGGCAGAGACCCCCTTCCTGGTCCTTCCCCAGGCTCATGATGCTACCCCCAACAGTCACACCCACAGATCCCACACCCTCACCACCTGGTTGGCCAGGGAGGGTTTGGGGGGCCACAAGCCGCTCCCCAGTTAAGTCCTAATCCCTGATTCAGGCCAGTCTGAGTCACTTGGGGCACAAAAAGAACCTCTGAACTCAGACCCTTGGGGCAGGGCAGAACTGTTTTGTTTTTTTCTATGGCACAAGGGTTTGTTGATGTTGGGTTTTCCCAGTTAATGCTGCTAAGCTGTTTAATCTTGAGGGACTTAACACTGTGGGTTTGGGTGAGTGAGTGGGGAGGCTGGTGGGGGTTGGGGGTGATGTTCCCACACTGGGTGCCCCCACCCTCAGGAGAACTGCCCAGTCACTGGCAGGGAGGGGTACAACCTCGGAGCACAGCCCAGAATGTGGGGCTCCTCCCCGTCCCGGCAGTGGAGCCTGGGTGTCCTTCCCTCACCCTGCCACTCGTGGGGTCAGACACAAGGAGAGATGGAGCCAGGCTGGTCAGGGAAGGTCAGGGTCAGAGGCTGGAATAACAATGCCTGGGGATCCACCTGAGGTATAAATGATCACTTTTATTTAAAGCTGGAACTTAAAAGTGTATCCTTTCTAAGAGTAGGGATTATATCAAGTGCTCCATAGGTTAATTCATCTCTGGAAAGTGGTAAACAGGAGTTTTCGAATCCCATTGGTGACCGTGATCTGGGATGTGCTCCCTGGGGGTGGGGGTACCAGTGGGACAGGACCCCGGCAGAGCTGTGATCCCCACTTACCTTCTTCCTCCCTCCCTGCAGATGTTCCCGCTGCCTGTGGCCAACGGTAAGAGCCGGCCGGCCTCCCTGGCCGGGACGCAGTTTGGAAGCTCAGGTAGGAGGACCCCACTGCCTCCCGGCTTTGTGTTTGAGGGAGGAGATCGCCTCTTGGAGGGTGGGCCAGGCAGCCCGGGACCGCTACTGTGGGGGGCTGGTGGACCAGGCACCAAGGGAGGAGGTGTTCGGGGGCAGTGCTCAGGCCCACCAGGTGGTGTGGAGATGAGGGGCCTGGGGCAGTGTTTCCAGGCTCCCAGGTAGGCGTGGGATGGGGCAACAGTGAGCCTGAGGGAAGCTGGAGAACCAGCCGTTGTCATGGTCTTGTGATCTGCCATGGGGCTAGGGGAGGGAGTCCAGTGGTTAGCGCAGAGTTGCTGTCCGGGCTAAAGTGGGCACTTGGGCCTCCAAGGTCTCCCTGGCCCCAGTGGGTTCTGGGTCTCCAGTCCCTCCCCAGGGGGTAACCCGAGGCCAGAAGGGGTGTGGTGTGGAACCCCAGCTCTCCGCATCCTGCCCAGCTCCTGGCCGTTCTTGGTCAAGTGTGTATTTGGCACTTTCTGTATATGAGACCAGGCTCTGGGGTGAGCGACTGGCCTGGTGTGCTCTAGATCTGGGGGTTTGAGTGTGCACACGGGATTGTCCCTGCCACTCCTGGATGAGATGGTCACCCCTGTGGCACCAAGTACAGAGGGTGGACAGGGAGGACAGACAGGCCGCAAGTAGCTTACAGCAGGGGTTAGGCAGCAGAGTGCTGGGGGAAAGCTACTCTGTAGCCGGGCAGAAGGGCCGTCTCCAGGGAGATGTCTGAACTGAGGCTTGTGAATGCCGAGCCCCCGGGCAGGACAGTTCCTGGGGTGCTGGAAGAGCAGAGGGAGGAAGGGTGGGCAAGTCGTGGAGGGCCTAGTGGCCTCAGGGGAGGACTCAGGCTTTTCCCCTAGGGAGATGGGAGCCCTGGAGGGCTGTGGGCAGAGAGACGGTTGGGGAGAAGGGCTGAGGGTCGTCTCCTTGGCGCTCTGTGTGGACTTTAGTCTCTTTCTATGGCCCTGGGATGGAGGCTGTGTCCTTTCACGTCTCTGGGGTCACGATAGAAGTTTCTGTCTTCTCCAGATTCCACTGAGGTGGCTGAGGGGAGCCAGCTGGAGGTGGAGGGGTTTCAAGGCTGGTTTGTGCTCACTTACCCCCACTCCCTAAAGGTGGGGGTGGTATTGTCTGCTGCTGCCCGGCACTGGCCTTCCTCTCCGCCGGAGGAAGTGGCCTCAGGGCTGGCTGGCGTCCTCCTGAAGTGTGGAAATCCCCACCGGCCACCCTGCCCCCCAAACAACCCTCAGGAGCTGGGGGTGCTGCTGCTTTCCTGCTTCAAGCAGAAGGCCAAGCCCTGGGAGGCTTCCTGGAGGAGGTGGCGCTGTCCTTCCTCCTCAGGAAGGTGAGGTGGCTCCCTCACCTTCCCCCAGGCCTCTTGCTGACTCTCTTCCCTTTTCCAGGGTTCACTTGGGGCCAGGAGCCCCCAAGGAAAGTCCTCCAAGACACCCCACACCTGGCCCAGCCTGGGGACCCCCCTGTGGGTTTTTCAGAGTGATTTTCCGTGGTTCCTGCAGGCCCATTTCACTTACAGCCCCACCTGACCGTGTTGGATGGGAAAGGTCTGGTCTTGACCCCTTGTATGTCAGGGCTAAGCTTTCTTGCCCACGAGGGTGTGGTGTGGCTGTACCAGCCCCAGAGGTCCCCAGTTTGTTTCAACCCATTAGTGCTGCCAGGAGTGGGGGAGGGGACATGGGGCCGGGAGCCCTAAGACCTGAACTCAGGGGCCCCCTCCTTGCTGTCCTGTCAGACACAGGGCAGGCCGTGTCACCTGACCCAGGTGACGTGCCTGCATGCCTCAGTTTCCTCATCTATAAGATGAGTCTCCCTGTCAGCTGATTCGATGAGTCCTTGGGCATGAAAGTGCTTTAAGACCTGAGGCATGGGGCTGTCTCCATGTCTGCCTTGAGCTCACGGTGAAAGGGGGGTCCTGCTCCATACACGAGAGCCCCAGGAACAGAGACTGGCCCCTTTGAGGGGCTCTCCCCTGCTCCTTCCCTGGTGGAGTTGGAGACCCCAGGAAGATGCCAGGGATGAATGTTGGTGGTCAAACTGCAGGATAGGCCTTGGGGAAGCCCCCTGCTTTCTGAGCCTGGGTCACCGCCCTCCAGACAGGCAGGGTGACCTTCAGGGGATGAGAGCTCCAGGGGGTCCTGCCAGCCCGGTTCTCCCCTCCCGCTCTGTACATCCTGGCTCAGTGTTTGCTTAGAATTCATTCAAGTCCACTTGCATTTTCCTAGACCTGCTCCGAAAAAGCATTTTGCACCAGGAGAGCAGCTGCCCAGGCCATGGGGAGGGGTCTCCAGCGAAGGGGTCTCTGGGCGTGTGGGCTGAGCAGCCGCCCTGCAGTCTGTGCTATCTCTGTCTAGACTGTCGGCAGCATTGAAGCCACGCTGACCTGACGCGGAGGCTTACTTGTGTTAGATCAGAAGGCTGTAGAATAAGAATAGTTTTTCCACCCCCTCCCTTTTGGGAAACCCCGAGGCACAGCTGTCTCAGTGGCAGCACCTCCTGTGCCAAAAACTATAGGGTCAAGGGCCCCCTAACCAGAAACATCAGGAGGCGCTGGCTGACCCCAGAGGAAGGGCTTCTCTGTTGTCATGTCTCTGCAGCTCTCCTGGTTTGTGTTTCTAAATGTTCATAACACAGTCTTGGTACAAACCTCACAGGCAGGCAAGGCGGCGTCCACGCTGGGTCAGCACGGATGTGTGGTTACAGCCTCAGCCTAAGCTCCAGACCAGAACCGCTGGCTGTGGACCTGTGTCCATGGTGAGGATGTCCTTCTGGCATCCCAGGGTCGGCTCTTCCCCACCTCTTCCAAATCTGCCTCTGTAGCGGGCGTTAACTTGTTAATGAGCAATCGCTCATTTCCAAAAGCATTATTTTTCCAAAAGCATATTGGTCAGATGGGTTATTTTTTTATGAATTTCTGATCACTGTCTTGAGCCCTCCTCCCTTTTTACTTGGATTTAGTCAGCTTTTTATTTTGAAATTACAATATATTCACAGGAAGTTGTAAAGAAATGTGCAGGGCAGCTCCAAGCCCCTCCCTAGCCTACCCCCTCCCAGCCTCCTCTCATATGACAAGGAATCAGGAGACTGACCATGGTACAAGCCACAGAGTTTATTCAGTATTTTAGTTTATTAATGAGTCCTGCGTGCACCATTTGTGTGTCTGTGGCTCTGTGCAGTTGTTTCCCACGTGTAGCACCATGAAGCCACCCCCACGGTCTCTTCAGGACTGTTCCATTGCCCTACGACCTCCCACCTGCAGCCACTCCCCCCTCCCCCCCACCTCACCCTGGCAACCCTTGATTTCCTCTTCTCCATCTTCCCAACTTCGCTGTGTTGAGGAGGTTGCATACATGGAACCACACAGCACGGAGCCTTCTGGGGTCAGCTTTTTCCACTGATCACACTTCCTTGGAGACCTATCCAAGTTGTTGGATCAACAGTTTGTTCCTTTTTATGGCTGCCTGATGAATTTTTGAACAACAGCAATAGTAACACTTACCAGCAACTTATATCAGCATTTCTCAAGCACTGTACTCCAGGAACCAACCCTAGATCCTTCATTCTGAGTCCTCAGTCCTCCCGGGGTGGTGAGACAGGTGCAGTCATCTCCCCCATTATACTTAGGATAAAGCTGAAACTTTGAGAGTTTAGTAAGCATCCCAGCTAACCACCCAATGCTGTATTCTCTTTGTAGTGTCCTGTGCCCCTGCCCTATACGGGTCTTACTGATTTGCAAGAGCTTTTTATAGGAAGGGTATTAGTCTTTTGTGATCTGTGTTGCAGCCTTTTTCATAAGTTTTCATTTATAACTGTTGCTGATGTAGATTTTCAATTCCTCTCAGTGGTTTACAGGTTTCATTTTTATGTTGTCAAGTCTTTCCACTTGTTCTAGCCTTGGTGCCATTTCTGAGAAATTTTTAAGAATTAGATGACAGTCCATTCTGCAGGGCAGATGTGACGGTCATGAATGTACCTGTTCCTCATTCCATCAGACTGAGGAACATACAGGAAAAGACGCTGGAGGGCAGAAAAGGATGCCTTTACAGCTTTTGTGAGAGCAAAGAAATGAAAAATAAATGGGAGGTAGAGAACCTCAATAATGGAGTGATCAAGATTGAACTTACATAGCAGTTCCTGGCCAGTGGCACACATGGCCAACCTAACCTGCTAACCTGTGGGACTGCTCAGAACAGACACTCTTGGGCCCTGGACCCAGAGATACTGATGAAAAGCCTGGAATGAGGCCTGAAAGGCACCTTCAGTTAGAAGAACTATCCTTCAAAGGCCATGCCCTGTAAATAGGGATCACACTTCTTATAAAAATTGATCACATACCAAGCATAATAAAAGGAGGTAACCAAAAAAAGTGACCAAAATATAATTCCTCATATTCCTTGAGAAGAATGCAGTAAAACTACAAATAAAAGACCAAAAAATGCAGAAATAAACAAAAAGCCTAACTACTTGGAAATAACAAAATTCCTTTTTGTCTGCCTCTTGAGTTAAAGAGGAAAGTAAAACACAGCTAGGCTAGACAGAAATCAGCAATAACGTAAACATAAGAAACAGGTGCAGCCAAAGCTGCACTTGAAGAGGAATCATAGTCTTTGACAGTCTTCAGATACAATGGAAAGAAGTGGAGTAAGCCTTTAATTTAGGAAGTTCTAGAACAGAATAAGGAGAAGGCCATGGCACCCCACTCCAGTACTCTTGCCTGGAAAATCCCATGGACAGAGGAGCCTGGTGAGCTGCAGTCCATGGGGTCACTAAGAGTCGGACACGACTGAGCAACTTCACTTTCACTTTTCACTTTCATACGTTGGAGAAGGAAATGGCAACCCACTCCAGTGTTCTTGCTTGGAGAATCCCAGGGACCGGGAAGCTTGGTGGGCTGCCTTCTATGGGGTCGCACAGAGTTGGACATGACTGAAGCGACTTAGCAGCAGCAGAACAGAATAAACTCAAGAAAATCTTTCTTGGTGGTTTGATATGCCTCAGAGCATTTCCTAAATTGCCATTTAGCCATGAATTTTTGCTTTGTATTTTTACTTTGCTATAAAAATATAAATATTTTACTTCTGTACTACCCAGTGTTAGTTACTATAGCTTTGTGGTGTTTTTTTATAGTCTTACGTCAATTTTTGTTTTCCAGGTCTCCCACCCACATATTTTGAGATATGCTGATTCTTTTTTTGATCTTTAGAATAATTATATCTCCTCCCATCCCACATCCCTTCAAAAACAAAAAACCTTTCAGGATTTTGATTTTATGTTAAATTCATAGATAAGTTTAGGAAGAACTGTTTGTCTTTATGGTATTGCATTTTTACATTGTAAGAACCTGGTGTCTTCTCCCTTAAGTTGCAACCCTTAATATTAAGTTTTTAAGATCAACTTTGAAAACTATTAATTATAAGGCACTTAATCACTTTATAGTTTTTGTTTTTTTCTTAATTTGGTCACATAATTCTGCAGTGAGGGTTGTTTCTAGATGTTTTAGGACTTTGTATACTGTGGTTGGAGAGCCGACTTACTGGAAAAGGCCCTGATGCTGGGAAAGAGTGAGGGCAGGAGGAGAAGGGGACGATGGGATGAGATGGTTGGGTGGCATCACCGACTCAATGGATATGAGTTTGAGCAAACTCTGGGAGATAGTAATGACCGGGACTCCTGGCTTGCTTTAGTTCATGGGGTCACAGAGAGTCAAACATGACTTGCAATTGAACAAATGTTGTTTGGGGATCTTTTTTATCATATTTTCTACCTGGTTGCCTCCTGACATCCCCTAATTAGGTTCTTCGCTTGGCTTGGTTTTCCAAGTACACCACCTGCAGGCACCCGGCTTCCTCCATCCTGGTGAGGAGGCCATGTGCCTTTTCCCATCAGCCAGTGTTTCTGGAACCACACAGGCGTGTGCTGTTGTGCTGTTTGGCTGTTGTCAGCAGGACCGGGCCTGATTCTGGCTGTTGATTCGAGATAGATCTCTCTGACTCTGTTTATCACGTTCTGGGCGTTTCCTTCTGGTCCTATACAACTATCCACATGAGTGATTGGCATCATCGTGGTGTGTTGGGCATCTCAGGATGGCCCCTGCTGTCCTCCTTCCCCACCTCCTGACTCTGTCCAGAAATTAATGGTTTTTTCTACTCCAAAGCACCCTGAATTTCGCGTTTGGTCTATATCCTTGTTTAACTGCCAGACCAGATCTGCCAGCCTCAGGTTTGCATTTTGCAGGTCATGTGGGGTTCAGCCTTTTTTTTCTTTTTTTTTTTTTTAATATTTGTTTATTTGTCTGCAGTACAGGTCTTAGTTGCAGCACATGGGATCTTTCGTTGTGGCACGTGGGCTCAGTGGTTGGGGCACATAGGCTCTCTAGTTGAGGTGCATGAGCTCAGTAGTTGTGGCACGTGGGCCTAGTTGCCCTGAAGCATACGGGGTCTTTGTTCCCTGACCAGGGATTAAGCCCACCTTCCCTTTGGTGGCAGTCTTGCCAAATTGGAAGGCATAGTCTTGACCACTGGACCACCAAGGAAGTCTCCTTGTGTCTGTTTATTGATTTTTCTTCCAAGGAGTCTACTTCATTGTGGAATTGATGTTTATCAGTTGACTGCTTTTCTCTGCCCTATTTCTGTATTGTTTTATTTTACTTTCTCACTTTCTTTATTTTTTGGCCATGCCACGTCGTTTGTGGGATCTTAGTTCCCCAACCAGGGATCGAGCCCAGGTCCTTGGCAATGAAAGTGTGGAGTCCTAACCAGACCATCAGGGAATTCCCCACTACTTCTGTGTTAAGTCGTCCTTTTTTGTTAAGTTTTTCTTTTGAATTGAAGTCTCATTTGTTTACCTCTGTTCTCTTGAGGGTTATAAATTTCCCTCTGAGGACCACTTTGGCCATATCTTGTTGGTTTCAAAAATGTGTGTTTTCATTATTTTTAAATGTAGATTCTTGATAATATTAAAAAAAAATTTCCCTTTTGGTCAAGTTCTTTCAGAGATTTCCAGTTTTCCAGGTTGGGGGGTGGAGGGTTTGTTCCTCGACTGGCTCATTTCTGGGTCAGTGACGCAACAAGTAACCACGGCTTGGGCTGTTACCACTTTTGGGGAGGTGCAGGGTCTCCCTGCTTTCCTGAAATGGCCCCCTGTCATTCTTCCTGAGAATGGGCACTTGGACCCAGAGCTGTGAGATCTTCGTCTCCTGCTCATCGCAGTCAGGCTTTTCATTTGTCCAATGTCAAGGACACAGGACAGTGGGGTATTCTCTGTGGGTCCTGCCCACTGTCAGCAAAAACCCACCTTCCATTCCAGTGAGAGTTTGCGCCTTGAATTCAGACTTGTGTGTAAATGTTTTGGCCTCTCCATTTCACTGGTGTTATTTGGTATGTCTGTGTACATCTGATCATCTTCCCGAGTCACTTGTTCCAGAGCGCTTTTCAGGTTTCAGAAAAGTCGAGTCTGCGTCCCTCTCACTTTTCACACACTGATGGTAGTTTTTCTTCCTTGCACCCGGGTCTGGTGTACTTTGTTGGGTTGAGTTTGGCAGCCTGTGCTGGTGTGCAACTCTGCTGGTGGGGTTCCTCCTGGATCAGGCTGTTTCCTCCCCAGAAGTGAAATTACATCTTTGTGCTCTGCAGGAAAGTGACCTTCCCCTGGCCTCCTGTTTGGTTTGAATATATTGCCACTTTTTAAAAACGTCATTTCTCCTTTCAAGTCCTGTCCTGTGTGTTTGTATCCAGCTGGGAAACATGTGTTCTTGTTATATTAATTCTGCCACTTAGGAGACCTCAGTCTCCTCATCTTTGAAGTGGGGATGATGGCAGCTGCTCAAGGGTTCCTTGGGAGAAACCGTGGGGAGTCCCCCAGGCAGTGCAGCACCTGTGCACTCTGGTGCCCACTCTTGGTGGGATAGTGTCTTAAATTCTGTTTAACGTGTGGGTCAAAGGTGCTCGTTCATCACTTCCTCCTGACTGGAGTGGCCTGTGCTGGGATTACCCTCCTGCCGGGAGTGCTTCCTTCTGGATGATCTACAGGGAGGGGCTGCAGCTGATGTCACCTTGGTCCTGCTTTTCTGGTGAGCGGCACCTGGGCACCTGCCTCCTGTGAGTGGCAGTGGGCTGGGTATGGGATTGGTGCTGGTACTCCCCAGGGAGGCCACTATATACCTCCCTGAGCTTCAGTTCTATGGATTGTGTTATTGCATGGGGATGCGAGTCCGTGGTGTCCAAGAGATGTGCGCATTCCTCCAGCTCCTCACTTTCGCTTTGAGCACCTAGGTTGTTTTTGACTCAGTGTTTTTGAGTTTGGGTGATTTTTCCCTTGTTCTCCCTGGATGCCTGGGGTCTCAGAATGTCCCCTTCCCTGGTGTCTGGGGGCATCCCCAGAGCCCACTCTTGTGTTGATCACCTCTTCTGCATTGTCACTTCTGCCTCCCCACCTCTGATGCTGCTTTTGCGAATTTGCTGCAAAATTATTAGTTTCTCCTGTTTCCTGTCTCCCAGAAGCCTTATCTTCCATCCATTCCAGGGAACCCACAAGCTCTGCAGTTTCCTTGGGAACGCACATGCGACAGTGGTAGTCTTAGGTACCCTTCTGTTTCCTGGGATCGATCCTAAATCCGTGAACATGGCTGTCTTCCGTATTCTGGTTTTGTTTTGCCCTGTGCCTGTTTTTGCAGGGAATTCCTGACTGGGGTTCTGAGCTTAGGTTTGGTGGTGGGGTGGAGTCGAGACCCTCCCACCCGGTCCGTGATAGACTGGAACAGAAGAGGGTCTTTCTGCTGTCGCTTTGTCAGGAATCTGAAATTCATAGGAGGAGCTGGGCAACTTCTGCACCTGAGAGACCCTGTTTCTCTGCATTACCATCTGTTTGTGGGACCCCCTCCTCCACCTGAGGGCCAGCTCCTTCCAGTGGGGAAGCCCCTGGGGTTAGGGGTTTCCACTCCAGGGGTTCATGAGAGGTTGGGTTGGAGTGAAGCCTTGGTTTGGAAATGGTGGGGTGTTACTTCCACTGACTTTCTCTTTAGCCTCAAATCTCCTTGCTTGGGGGCAGTGCGGGAGCCCTTTAGGTGCTGTTAATTTTTTCTCAGGTGTGATCATGGTGTGTGTTGTGGTTTATACCGTTATTATTTAGTTTTTATTTCGGTGGTTCACATGTCCAATGCAGCAGTCGCTAGCCACTTAAGTCCATCTGAGTGTGTGTTAATTAGCCCCTGGTGGCGGTGGGAGCTCTTCCCCAGTCCTGGAGGCCACATTGCAGGCAAGTAGTCACCACACGTGACCGCAGGAGGATGGCACAGCAGATGACGTTTTGATGGGTTCAGTAGCTATCGGATCAGTGGAGAGGGCCACGGTGTCTGGAGGTTGTTTGGGGGCTAGCCCTGTGCAGGCATCGCTGGGGACAGAGGGGGCTGGCATGGCGACCTCCCTATTGGGAGACAAAGGGTCATCAGGTGTGGGGACCACCCAGGCAGACCTTGGGTGGGGTCGAGATCTGCTCACCTGCTGGGGGTCAGGTAGGAGTGAGCTGGGAGAGAACTGTGGTCAGGGAGGAGTCTGGTCTCTACCCTGAGGGCAGTGGGGAGCCCTGGGAGAGGCTGGAGGGAGGGAAGAGAGCTAGCCTGGCCAGGGTAGTGGGTGCACAGGGAACCTGGGCAGACCCTGGGGCAGGGTGGTGGCTTGACCCAGGGACACACCCTGGCTGAGCCAAAGTCGGATTGCAGAGCGAGTGTTGGAGTGAGGTGGGGAGAGGATAGCTCCTTGGATTTAGCCTGGGACCCGAGGCCTGGGGCTGCAGGATAGAACTCCCAACAGCCACCATGGCTATACAGCTGCAGGTTTGCGGTGGGGGCACTGCAGGGCCCTGCTCAGGTGCCGTGACCATCTTCCCCACACTCCAAGTACCAAAGTCCACTGGTCTGGCTGCTTTATACAGGGGAACTGGCTCTAGGAATCTCCATGCTCGGGTCAGCTGACCTTTCTGATAAAGAGCCAGACAGTATGTGCAACTAATCTACAATGGCAAACACCGTGGTAGACAGTGCGGGAACAAATTCCTGTGACCTTGTACTAATAAAGCTTTATTGACAAAAGGAGGCAGGGGCTGGACTTGGTCCAAGGTCCTAGTCCTCAGACTTGCTGTGGAGGAATCACCTGGTACCAAGGCCCCTCAGAGGAGCCCTCCCCCCATGTCACCTGGCCAAGGAGGCAGCCAGCTGGGGTGCGGGCTGGGCAAGTCCCTCTGTGCCGCACCTAACCCCCCCAGCCTTCTGCTCGGTCCATCTCTGGTCTGTTGCTGGGGTGGTGGGCCAGGACTGAGCAGAGAGGTGATTTTTCTGGGTACGGCCCCACCACCACTTCATCTCCAGCTTTATTAAAATAAAAGAGTGTGATTGTTTAAAAAAAAAAATACACTCAGACTGTGAAGTCTTATTCTATTAATACATATTAATTGGAACATGAACAAGGGATGTGTTATGAATATTCATGATGGGTTATTAAAATGTGTAATTAACCAGTAGTGGGGGGAATAACTTAATGGGAGTAGTGGGGGAGGGGTCATCCCTATTTTTGTCGTTTGTAGGAGAGGGGAGGCTGGGGCTGGGGGAGGAGATTTTTACCCAAAAGGGAAGAGCAGGGCCTGATTGCCTCTGCCTGAATCTTGTGGGGCCTGTGTTGGCTGGGTCCCTGGGTGTCAGGCCCCAGGAGTGCCCCTCAGCCCTGCCAGGCCTTGGGGTGCAGGGAGGCTTGGCTGTGGCCTTGGACCTGGCCTCCTGCTCTTGCTCGAAGTTCCTGAGGCCTGTTGCGAATGCCCACGGGAATGGGGGACCTAGAACAGAATGAGTTCATCTAGGAGAGGGGCTGTGCCAGAGGGCAAGGGGACAACAGGTAAGCGGGTGTGGAGGGAAACGGGCTCAAGTGCTGGCCCTGTGCCCGAGGTCACTCCCCACCACCAGCTGCTCCAGTTCCCGTAGTCCAAGTGAAGGCCCAGAGCCTTGGGGAACAGACACCCCAAATCTGGTGGCAAATGCTGGATGGATTCACGGAGACCATGGGACCTCCCTGTATGACCCCCTGCTCACCATGGCAGGTCTCAGCCCCCCATCATAATCACACTGGAAATTTTTGATTAGAAAACAAAATCTTAAGTGATCTATATGAATATTCATCAGACCAGAAGATTAATATGCACAATTTTGCAAATTAGATAGCAATTAAACACCGATTCTCTAGGGGAGATGATTAACACAAAGGCACCAAAATAGGAGGCTGCAGTTTGAAGTAAGTTTCTGGTACAGATGAGCAAAGGAAGGCTGGGTGAAGGTTCCCAGCTAGGGTGTTCTTGATGTCCACCATGCAGGGTCAGGGCAGGGGGAGGGGTTGTCCCTTGGCACAGCCTGCAGTGCTGGGCACAGCCCTCCCCCCATCTCTCGCCCAGCCTAGCTTGGGGAGCTTTGACTCAGTGTCAGATGTGGATACCCCCAGTCCTGCAAAGTGGGATGTGTTCATGACCCCACTTACTGAGGAGAGAAACTGAGACACAGGTGGGAGGGGCCCCAGGACTGCTCGTTTTTGCTCTTCCGGGTCCTGAGCCCTGTGGCCCCCGATGGGCTGTGTTGGAGACAACCCACCCCTCCCCCATGAAAAGCACGAGCACATGCTGTCTGCCCCTGAACGAGGTGGGGAGAGTCCTGGGCCGTGCCTGGCGAGTGTTCAGGGAGATAAGGGCCCCACCCTGCTCACCCCTCCATCCACGGTCCTTGTCCCCAGTCCCAACTGTGGTTAACCCCTGCCACACCTTGGGCTGGGTGAGCGGGGTAGGCTCCCGTCTTCCAGATTGGATTCCACTTCCCCAGGCGCCAGCCTGTGTGCTTGGTGGGGAGTCAGTGGTGGCTGCTGCTGCTCCTCCTTACAACAAAGGCATGGCCCCACCTTTTGAGTTGGCAGCTACGGGAAAGGGGAGATGAGAGCTCATCCCTTGTTTCCCGCCCCCGTCCCCTAAGAGGCCCAGAGACCGGTCAAGGGCTCCATCTTTCCTGGCAGGATGGGGGCCAGTCCTGGATGGGTGGAATTGGTCTTCTTGGTACCCGCATATCCAGGGTGCTTGTCACTGGTGGTGGTGTCACTGTGGGCAGAGTTGGGTGGGTGCATCTGGATAGGCTCCAGGGTGGGTCAGAACGGCCTGGAAAGCATCCCAGGTTGAGTAAGGGCCACCCCACCCCTCACCTCTGGCCAAGGGTGGGGGCTGGTGTGGAGTGGGCAGGTGAGGCCCCTGACCCTGCCTTCCTGCCCTACAGGTCTCGAGGACCGGCCAAGTTCGGGCTCATGGGGCACCAGTGAGCAAGACAGTTCCTCCTTCGACCCCGGCCGGGTGAGGGGCCGCTAGAGGCCGAGACCCTTGGTTTCCCTCCCTGGGGTCGTGTTGCATGGGGAAATGGGCCCAGAGCAGTGAGGCTGGAGCCAGCCTGGTCTGCAGGGACTCTGGGCTCTGCATTGTAGGGTCGTGTCCTGACCCAGGTGCCTCCCAAGCCTCTCTCCCAGCCCTGAAGTGGGGGTGCCTCCCTCACCCCTGCTGTCTCCCCACAGACCTATAGTGACGGTGCCCACTTCGGTGAGTCCCACAGCAGCCTCCCTTCTTCCACATTCCTGGGCCCCGGGCTTGGAGGTGAGTGTCTACATGTGTGGCACCCGTGCCCCTCGCACTTCCCCGCACGCCCACTTGGTCTGGGAGGTTGGCAGTGTACTTGAGTGCCAAGGCTTCCAGAATATCCATCCAGAGAGAGGACATGGGTGGGGACCCTCCAAGTGCACCTGGGAAGTGAAATCCTGACCACTTCAGGACCCGGCTGAGGCCCGTTCGCCCTCCCTGGAGGGCCCACGTCCTGACTGTGGGGATCAGGATCTGGACGAGGGTCCCCCACCCTGAGTCCTGGCTTCCTGACCCTCCGGATAGGGTTGTCACAGAGCCTTCCAAGAACTGGCAGTAATTACTTTTCAGCTACCCAGACCCGAAGGCCCACCCCCATCTTGCTCACCAAGAAGGGACCTGGCCCCCAGGACCCTTGTTCCCATGAGCCCTGGTCTCCCTGTTCTGAGGGAAGCATTGGGGCTGATGGTGGAGTTGGGGTGTCTGGGGGTTGAGAGGGGCTGGGGGGTGGGTGGTGGTTCCCAGGCCAAGGGTCATGGCAGGATTCGCAGTCACTGGGAAGGTGGGTGAACTGGGGGTCCTCAGCCAATCAGCCAGGGTGGGGGGGGCTTTGGGGTCAAGCCCTGTGTGGCTGAATACACTTAAGGAGCCAGATAGATGAGTGTGGCCTGGGTGCGGCCCTGGGAAGAGGGTTGGGGAGAGCAGCGTCCAGCACCTGCTGTATCCAGCGGGCATCTGTGTGCATCTCCCAGCCTGGGAGGTGGGGCCTGATCCAGGGGCCTGGGGTCACCTCTGCACCTGCCATGACAGAGGGTCCCCCTCAGGGTTCTTCTCTCAGCCTCTTCCAACATGGGCAGTTCCCACGGCCTAGCCTGGTCAGCAGGGCCCAGAGCCCAGCTGTGTCCGCGCCCGCCACACGCTCCTGTGGCCAAGGAGCTCAGGGCAGCAGGGAGCCCAGGACACGCCCAGGGAACTAGTGGCGATGTGGGCGAGGTCTCACCTCCTGGGGCCCCTGGTTGTTGACCGGGGCTGGTGCGGCCATGGTGGGGCGTGGTCAGTGAGTGCCAGGGCCCAAGGGTGGGGTCAGTCTTCCAGTGTGGCCCCCAACCTGGTCCGGCTCCTTGACGCGCCCTGCTGGTCCTTCCCTGATGCAGGGGCCTGGTGCATGGCTTAGGCACCTGCTGTATATCCACAGGGCTCTGGTCACTGCGGGTCCCATCCCAGAACCTCTGCTTCCTCTCCTCGTCTCCTCATCTTTGCTTTCAGGATACCCCCTATTTAGTGCCTGCCCCATACTCAATGTGGGGTGGAAGGGCGGGTGCCCAGAGCCCTGGCTGGGCTGGCCAGCTCTGCTTCCCACAGCCACCCGCCCTGGGAGGAAGGAAGTTCACTCTCTGGACTGTAGGGCAAGTCCCTCTGGCCTCCAGGCCTTAGTTTGTTCATCCCTACTTGGGCCCATTGTTGCCTGCCTGGAGGGGTCATGGGAGGTTGAGCTGTTGGGTGCGGCCTATGGGGTATCTGCATATTGGTAGGAGCATGGTCCATCTGCCTGCTCCCTAAACTGCGTTTGTTCCAGAAGTCTACTTGGAATTGTCCTTTAAAATAAAAGGGAAAAAATAAAATAAAATAAAAGGGAGATTTCCCCCCGCAGTTTGAGAATAAATCATGTTAGTCAGTCAGACATTCTGAGTCCTTACTCACAGTAGGGCTGAGTACGGTCCACCCTCAGTCAAAGTTGGTGGTCAGCAGAAGCCAGAAACAGACTTGCATGGCTCAGGTACTGATTGGTCCCGGGACCTGCTTCAGACGAGGCTGGATCCAGGTGTTTGTGTACCGCAGCAGGCCGTTCACACCAGCAGTTCTCTCTGACAGGTTGTCCCCCCACAGTGGGGGCCTGCCCACCCACGTAGAGGGAGGGCCCCTTCACCGAGTCACCTGACTTAGCGTCCCCAGGGACATCACTTGCTCACTCATTAGCTAACCCTGGCTGGAGGCTGGTGAAGGAGCCCGGGCCCCGGGTGCTGAACTAAGGCAGTAGCGGGGACCCCAGCCTGTCCCCTGAGACCCAGCACTCTGGGGAGTTGACACCTCATGACCTTGAACAGAGGAAACCGAATCTCGGAGGGGGGGGGCAAATTGGTGCTGTCCCAACTCGGGGGTGAGACGAGGGGGGCCTGGCATGTCTGCAGGATACTCTGCAGGTTATCTGGGGGCAGCATCTGGCTGGACCCCCACTTGTCCCTTGGGCCCTCGCTACCCTGCAGGGAGAGCAGTGTCCCACCACGTTTCTCAGTGTTGTGCACTGTGGAGTCCCTACTGTGTGCAGGCAGCTCCGGGTGACCCTCCTTCCTTTCCCCAGGCAAGGGCAGTGAGCGGGGCGCATACGCTGCCTTCGGGAGAGACGCTGGCGTCAGCAGCCTGACTCAGGTGAGGCAGTGTCTGCGGGGAGGGCATGGGACTGCAGAGCCTGGAGAACCCCGCTCTCCAGACTGGGGGGTGGTGCAGGTGGATGGCGACGGCGGGGGGAGCTCCTGATCTCTCGTCAGCACCTCATATTCTCTAGTTTTAATTTTAAACAAACTCATCCTGAATTCCTCCTGATCTGTGAAGCTGCTTTGGCTGAGCCAAGTGCTGGTCACTCACCAGCAGCAGCTAAAACAGGCCGGGCCCTGGACCAAGCCAGGTGCCTGTGGAGGAGAGGCTGGGTCCAGCCTGCGGGCCCCCTACATAGCTGAAGGGGCTTCAGGAGACACCCGCCCACCCAGCCTCAAGTGGCAGACAGGGAACCTGAGGCCAGCTCAGCCTTGTGGTCCATCCCACAGCTTCCAGCCTGGGCAAGGTTATCACCCCTGCTGCAAGGCTGATGAGGCAGTGACCCACCATAGCGGTCCCCTGTGGCCTCCTGTCCTGGTCACACCTCTAGGCCCTCTCCCCCACCCCTTGGGGGCTTTAGTCTTAGGCCCTGCTGCAGACAGCACCACCCATGTGCACACTAGGCTGCAGCCAGCGTGGCAGCTATCACAGCCACAGGACGCCTGCTGGGCACTAGGACCCCTGCCTGGGGAGACCTTGCCTGGCCCCGTCAGTCCCCACAATGACCCCTGAGCCGTGTAGCGGCTGGCGTGCCCATTTTACAGATGGGAAGGCTGAGGCTGCAGCTGTGGGCCTTCAGCCCCAGTCATGCCTGCTCTCCAGGGAAGAGTCCCATTTTATACCAGTGTCTGCGAGTTTAAACTGTTTGCCTTAAAGCAAAGTGGAGGGATACATACAAAGTAAACCAAGCTGATTCCCTAGGTGCAATTGTGCGTGTTAGCGCCCAGACCGCACGGCATCTTCAGGTTTGACAGTGTTTCTCTGCCTTTTGCATTCACGCCTTGATCAGAGACACTCCACAGGTGCTGGCCAGAAGGGAGCTCCTCCCCGGGTCGCCCACCCCAGGACCTGGCCTCGGCCTTTGCACTTACTGTTTTAACTGGAATTGGCTGAGGGGGGTGGGGGTTGACTGATGACACCTCCCCTCCCTCCCTCAGGTGGGCTTCCTCCCCAGTGAGCTGGCCCTCAGCAGCCCAGGGCCTCTGTCCCCCTCGGGCATCAAGGGCGGGTCACAGTATTATTCCTACTCTGGGCACCCTCGGCGGAGAGCAACGGACAGCAGCCTGGGTGAGTGGGCCAGGGCGGCAGTCCCCTTGAGGCCCAGCAGTCACATCCTATGAAGTCCACATGCCTGCCCCCCAGGTTCTATGCATGGACAGAGGCTTGAGTTGTTCTATTAGTAGAGCCCCCAGGTCCCCTCTCTGAGCTGTGGGTGGTGGGAAGGCTGTCTGCCACCTCTGGTGACAGGCATGTCTGGTGGGAAGGGCCAGGGTGAGGTGGGATCCGGGCCGGGGTTTCTCACTCCTCCTATCCCGACAGACTCGCAGCCCAAGAAGGTCCGGAAGGTGCCGCCTGGCCTCCCGTCTTCAGTGAGTCATGGGACAGATGGGCCCTATGGGTTGAGTGCCTCTGTGACACCCCCCAGGGTGGGCCAGCCCCACGTGGGTTCTGGTGAAAGCCCCAGGGGCTCGGAGGACTTCTGCCCTGAGGCCCCAGCTCTGAGGGAGTCGGGAAGGCCTTTTTTGGGTCTAGCCTGGGTCCCTTATGTTTTAAGATAAGTGGTCTCCTGTGGCTGAGGCTCCTCAGAAAGGGCTTGAACAGGGGTCCAGGAGCGGGAGCTGATAGGCATCATGGGGGCAGTTCAGAGGGTTTCCTGCTCCCTGTGCCTGGCTTGGAGCCACCCTGCATCCTTGCCCCTCTGCCTGTGGTTGGCAGGGAGCCAGGCCCAGCAGATGGTGCCGAGCCGTCAGTGGCTCCCAGTGCCGAGCTCCCGCGACTTAATCACGCTGAGAGAAAAGGCAATTTGCCGGATTCCCTGGATCGGTCACTGCCCTCTCTGCCTGCCTCCCTCACTGGCCACCAGCACAGCCCCCGAGGCTGACCCAGCCCACTCCAGGCTCAGGGTTACCATCCAAGGTTGAAGTCCTGCAGCCTAGGGGTGGGGAGCAGGCAAGTGGAGGTTGTTTTAAGCCTCATCTCATGATGTCACATCTGAAACATCAGAGTGAGAGGCCCCTGAGCCCACTCCATCCCCCCTGACTCATCACTTGCTCCCCGCTTTCTGCTCCACTGTCGGGGCAGATGTTGCCAGTCGATCCCAGCACTCTCCAGACAGTGCCAGCTGATCAGGGTTGGTGCTGATCCTAGAAGGCCTTTGCCATCTTACTTCTTTGGAGCAGCTGGGGCAGAAGGTGTACCCAGGGCCCTGCCTCTGAGGCTCCCAGGTCTCCTGTGGTCCGGGCTGGTCTGAGGGAGGTTCCAGCACTGGGGACGACACTGCTGGGCTTTGATGGATCAGTAGGAGTTTGTTGGATTAAGGAGGGAAAAGGTAGTCTGGGTCGGGGTGAGGCGTCTAATCTACAAAGGCCTCAGGTCTGAATCTGGGGCTCTGCAGAGTGGGCAGGAGGTGGGGTGAAGAAGGAACTGCAGATAGGTGATGACACTGGCAAGCCACAGACACTGGCCACCACAGTTTTGGAGAGAGGGGTTGGAGCTGTACAGTGTACAGGGGGGTGGGGTGGAGGGGAGACAGAGTTAAGCCCCAGTCCTTCCTGTTTGACCATGCCCGCGGCCCCTGCAGGTGTACCCCCCCAGCTCAGGGGACGACTACGGCAGGGACCCCACGACCTACCCATCCGCCAAGACGCCCAGCAGCTCCTACCCCACCCCCTTCTACATGGCAGGTATGGGGGCTCACCCAGGCTGCCTGGAGCAGGCCGGGGGTCCCTGTGCCCACCCACCTTACCATCCCCCTCTCCGCAGATGGCAGCCTCCACCCCTCTGCTGAACTCTGGAGCGCCCCAGGCCAGGCAGGCTTTGGGCCCATGCTGGGCGGGGGCTCGTCCCCCCTGCCCCTCCCGGCAGGTGGCGGCAGCTCTGTGGGGGGCAGTGGCGGGTTTGGCAGCCTGCACCAGCATGAGCGCATGGTAAGCTATGTGGGTGGCTCTTGGCAGGTGGGGGGCAGTGCCCTGATGTGACCCCTCTGACCCATCCTTCCCACCCTGCAGGGCTACCAGCTGCACGGAGCAGAGGTGAACGGCGGGCTTCCAGCCGCATCTACCTTCTCGGGCCCTGCAGGCACCTACAGCAGCATCTCCAGCCACACGCCCCCCGTCAGCGGGGCAGACAGCCTCCTGGGTATAGCCCTTTGTCCCCCACCCCCATGGGCTCAAGATTAGCATTGTTGGTATCATTATCAGTGTGGTCCTGGTTATCATTGTTATTATCGGCTCCTCAGCCCTCCTCAGCTGTTTCAAAGTGGCTCTTTCATTAGGGGGCCCCACTGGGGAAACTGAGGCCCCCAAAGTGTGCTGTTCGCGCAGAGCCCTACAGCCCACCTGGCCCCAGAGCCCTGCGGAGGCAGGTGCTGGACGGCAGCAGACCCCGACTGGCTGGGCCGCCCAGGGCCAGGCTGGGGCATCCGTGTGGTAGCCTCTGTCGGCTAGGGCCTCACATCTCTCCACTCACAGGCTCCCGTGGGACCACATCCAGCAGCTCCGGAGATGCCCTTGGCAAGGCCCTGGCCTCGGTGAGGCGTGGGATGTGGTGGGTGGCTGAGCCAGTGACCCCGAGAAGCTGGCCCTGACAGGCCACCTGGTGGCTCTTTGTTTCTTCTTGTCCCATCACAGATCTACTCCCCGGATCACTCAAGCAATAACTTCTCCTCCAGCCCCTCCACCCCCGTGGGCTCCCCACAGGGCCTGGCAGGTCTGTGCAGGGTGTTGGGGGAGGGGGTCAGGGCTGGTGACTGCAACCCCAGTTGGGTGGGGAGCTAGACCGACCACCTGCCTCAGCTCATGTTCCTACGATTGTCTCCCAGGCTGTCGAGGAGGGCAGCCTGGAGGAGCGGGATCTCACAAAGTAGGCTAAAGCTGGGAGGGAGTGCTCCATGCACTGCAGAGGCAGAGGGATCCAGCAGAGGCCTGGGGTACCCAAGAGCCAGAGCAGACATGGGTGTGTTGGCGTTTATTCACCCCTACGGTTGTTAGTTAGACACACACTGTATGCCTCGTGCTGTGTTATGCAACGGGACTCAAGTCCGAGGACAGAGGACCAAGGGCTCTGGGGTGTGTGGGCAGTTTTAACAGTACCCATAGGCCTGTACGGTGTTCTCAGGGCTTAGGTGCAGCGGGACTGGGAGGAGCCTCCTTCCCCATGGGTTTCATAGAAGTGGTAACTGAGGTGCAAAGATGTGACCTACCCACTGGGTCCACACCCTAGACAGGAGCTGCCTGGTCAGCTGGGCCCAGATCCAGGCTCAGGCCTTTAGACCGACCTGCGGGCGTGGGAGCCCCCATGTGGCCAGTCTGAGCATTGTAGCCTGGGACTCTCAGTCCAGCCCTGCTTCTTCCTGTGTCAGGCTGCGTGGCACACACCTCAAACCTGTGCCCATTCACGTGCATGTCTCCTGCCCCTTCCAGGGACATCGCAGTGGCCCCGACCAGGAGCCCCCGGTGCCTTATCGCCCAGCTACGATGGGGGTCTCCATGGCCTGGTGAGCGTCCTGGGGGCTGGGGAGGGTGTGCCGTGGTGGGAGTGTGGGGTAGGTGCACAGGGACAGACAGGAACACCTGTTCCAAGGACGGTGGGTGCCTGTGGAGGTCCACTGATGGCGGGGCAGGTTGGCTCAGCGTTTCGTTTCTGCCATGGTCACGTGACGTCTCACAGGGCGTGGAAACCATGTCCTGTAAGAGCCCCAGGTGTGGTGTAAATAACAGAATGTGTGACAGGACGGGTGCCCCTTGACCAGAATGGATGTCTCAACTAATTCATTGGGGATGAGGTCCAAGGCAGTGGTCAGCAAGGTTGCTGGCGGCTGTTCCCAGCCCTTCACCCACCCTTCTTGCAGCAGAGCAAGGTGGAGGATCACCTGGATGAGGCCATCCACGTGCTCCGCAGCCATGCTGTGGGCACCGCAGGCGACGTGCACGGGCTGCTACCTGGCCATGGGGCACTGACCTCGGGCTTCGCTGGCCCTGTCATGCCACTGGGTGGGCGGCATGCAGGCCTGGTAAGTGCTGGTGAGGGCAGACCTGGGAGGAGGGTGGGTGGTGAATGGGCTACACAGGCCAGGCCAGCGCCGATGACCCCCCTCATCCACAGGTGGGAAGCGGCCATTCGGAGGACGGCCTTTCTGGCAGCAGTGGCCTCGTGCACAACCATGTGGCCCTCCCCGACCTCTCCCGGCAGCCTGATTCCTACGGCGGTGAGTCCAGCAGTGTTGCCTGTGCTGAGGGCCCACTAGTGGGCTGACCCCTTGTTCCTCCTCTGGAAAAGGGGGCTCAGGACTGTCTACCCCCATTTCCAGTTGAGGAAACTGAGGCCCCAGGGTACTAAGGAGGAGGCAGAGGAATGTACTCTCCACATCAGTGCCACCTTCAGCCTCGCCAGAGAAGCCCTACTGGGCCTGGCCCTGGGGTCCCACAAGGCTGGGGTTGGGGCACTGCTGCTTTTGGAGCTGGGGAACAAAACGGACTGAGCAGAGAAAGGGGGTGATGTCAGAAGGTGAAGTGAGCATGTCGGGACACATGTTGGAGGGAAAGTTGGTGGGCGGGGAGAGGGGCGCTGCAGAGTCTGCAGTTTTAAAGTTAGGAATGAGCAGGCAGGTGCCAGGGTGAGTACATGCAAAGGCCCTGGGGCAGGACCGTGTCTGGCATGTTGGAGGAACAGCTGGAGCCAGATGAGGAGAGGGAGGAGGGAAAGGCAGGTGGTTCAGGGCCTTGTGGGCCATGGGAGAACTTGGGCTTTTATCTCGGAGCAGGTGGGGAGCCTGGAGGGCTGTGGACAGGAGGGCCTGGGATTTTGCTCAGGTGTTCACAGGCGCCCTCTGGTGGCTGCTTCTGGGAGGACAGACTGGGGGCAGAAGAGACTGCCCCTCCAAGAAGGAGGGTGTGGGTGGCCGCTGGGGACCAGCCTGGGCAGAGGCCATGAGGGGCAATTTCCAGGGGCTCTGAAGGATGTGAAGACATGGAAGATGAGGTGGGGTTCCAGTCTGGAGGTGGCATCTAGGCGTCCTTGGCACATGTTGGAGTTGGAGGGTCCCAGGTGGAGTGTAGACGGGGCAGATCCTGGATCTGTGCATCGGGGTGGGTACTGAGGCTTGGGGAGGAGGGCGCACTGTGTCAGATGCTGAGCTGAGGACCCCGCCAGGGCAGGGGGGACAAGGTCAGTGGATTTCTGGGGTGTTAATTGTCTGGGAAGCAGAGAAGTCAGCAGTAGTGAGAGGGGGCAAGGTCAAGAGGGTTTCTTTGAAGACTGAGGGAGTGGCAGCATGCTGCATGTCCCGCAGCAGCCAGGGGAAAGCCGTCTACTTTGCAGATCCTCAGCAGAAAGGGGTAACTGGCAGGCTGCCCACTGGGGTTTGGGGTCCTGGATTTCATGGGGGCTGCTCCATCCACCCCGCCCTTAGCAACCTTGTGAAAACCAGGTTGTCAGGTGACATAGTGTGCTATGCAGACTTGAAAAGGCCCCCACCACACAACCTTCATGCCTGCCTGCACACCCTACCCCTAGAACCAGCCAGGCTCTGATTTGTGCTTCCTGGATGTCTAGATTGCATCCCTCCACACCCAGGGTCTCACCCTGGTCATCACCCAGGGTGGGGATGCTACCCAGCCCCCACAGGGCCCAGGACACCCAGCCTGATGCCAGCAGTGCCAAGAGGCCTGAGTTAGTCTCTTCTCAGGGGGTCACCCCTTCTACAGCACAGCCCAGACCTTCCTGGGATCCACAGTGGCTTCAAGCAGCTGTATACCCTCAGCCACAGGTTGGTTTATGTCGCCATCCTGCTGGGTGGCCTTCCCACCTATGCAGGGACCACCCTGGCCTCACAGGACACTAGGCCCCTCTCCACCCTGGGCCCTTGTGCTGGCACTTTCCAGAATCTACTGAGCAGTGTCCCCTGGTGTGGGTTGGGATTTCCGGGTCTGTGTGTCACCGCCTTTTCCAGGTCAGGCCAGAGGGTTTTCCCAAGAGGTCACACTCAGGACTGGTGCTAAGACCCATGGCGTTTCCTCCATTCAGGGTGATGGAGCAGCTGCAGTGCCCAGGTGCCCTGCCTGCTCCCTAGACGCTCTGCCCTCCCCTCACTGAGACTCCTCCCTTTCTCCGCTTGTGGGTGAGGAGTCTCTGTTCTGTGGCTCAGCTGCTTATTTTCTTGGTGATGAGATGTTCTCAAGTTGGATATATTCAAGTCTATTGATTTCTGTTTCAAGGACAGCACTCAGTGTTTTAGGAGACTTCTCCGGCCCTGAGTAGCCATAACCTTTTTGTGCACTTTATTTCCAAGGCCTTTCAGTCCTTGGGGTCTGGGAACGGACGCCTGTGTGGGGCTGGGGACCAGCTCTCCGAGAGCTTCCACATGGCCTGCTGACCCCCGCCTCTTGCAGATCTCGGGCACGGCACTGCCCCAGGCACCACCGACATCAAGCGGGAAGAGCAAGAGGACGAAGAGAACGTGGCAGCTGATACAGCCGAAGATGAGAAGAAGGACCTCAAGGCTCCACGCACCCGGTCCAGGTGCCGCTCTCCCCCACTCCCGCGGGCCCGCCACACACGTGCACAGGGCCTCCTGGGGGTGCACGTGCACATGCCTGGGATGCCCACTCCCGTGGCAGCGGCGGGTCCACGCCCAGCTCTGCCTCACTGTCTTCCTCTGGCCCCCGGCCCCATAGCCCAGACGAGGACGAGGACGACCTTCTCCCCCCAGAGCAGAAGGCTGAGCGGGAGAAGGAGCGCCGGGTGGCCAATAACGCACGGGAGCGGCTGCGGGTCCGAGACATCAATGAGGCTTTTAAGGAGCTGGGGCGCATGTGCCAGCTGCACCTCAACAGTGAGAAGCCCCAGACCAAACTGCTCATCCTGCACCAGGCCGTGTCGGTCATCCTGAACCTGGAGCAGCAGGTGCGAGGTCAGTGGGGGCGCGCTCCCTCCCCTCCGCTGCCCTCGCTCGCCCCCCTTTCCTGGAGCCCACCTCCCCTGCCTTGATCTTCCCTGCTATGACCTCCCCCTGCAGTGATGTCAACCCTTGCTATGAGCGCCCCCCTGCAGTGATGTCATCCCGTGACTTCCCTGCAGAGACCTGTCTGCTGCTGTGACATCACCCCCCCGCTGACTTTACTTTTCCTGCAGTGACCATCCCTCCCTCCGTGACCACTTCCCTGCTGTGACCATCGCCCCAGTGACCTTCCCCTGACAGTGACCACCCTCCCTGAAAGTGACTGTCACTGCAGTGACCACTCCCCCAGTGACCATACCCCACTCCTGATCTTGGCCCTCTGCCTGGCTTGGCCTCATTGTCCCCTCTGAGATGGGAAGAACAGACTCCAGATCCCTAGCCCTCTAGACCTGGGCACTTGGATGCAGAACTGTGTCCCCAGACCCCAGAGAACCCCCCACCTGCCCAGCCCTTCCTTCTCACGAAGCCCAGAGCTGGGCTGGCAGCAACTAGCGTCCCCTGGGTCCCACAGGCTTCTCTGTCGCTCTGAGCAGGCACTCTGGGCCATGAGAGCCCATCAGCCCCACCTGCAGGGGGGTTCACCCCCATCCCAAAGGCTGAGCGAGGATCTCAGGAAGGGACCACCTGTGACTCCCCGTCACAGCTGCCTCCTTAACTCCCCCACCCAACTCTTGCTGCCCTGTTAACCCTTTCTTTCCTGCAGTGCTGTCGCTTGGACTGGAGCTAGGGCCCTGGCCTGTTGCCCTCTGTCCCCTCAGCTCTGAGGTTTCCACGTCTCCATGGCGATGTGGGTGTCACGCTGTGTGTGTGTGTGTGTCCTCCCCCCAACCCCCCGCGCCTGCCTCTTTGCTCTCTGCCTCCCGTGCTCCCCCTCCCCCAGCCGCCCTCCTCACCTCGCACTTGCGCCCAAGCACTGGAGCACTGGATGCCAGGGCTATGGCCCAGGCCTTTCTTCCCCCATGGCCCCTGCCCGCCAGGACCTGAGGGAAGAAAGGGGACCTGAGGCCTGACTGTCAGTTTGGTCTGCGCGCTTGTCCTGGGCTCCGGCCGCTGCCGCCACCCACAGGGGTCACTTAGGCCTGAGGGGGCAGGGTGGGCAGGTAGAACAGGACCCCAAGCCACAAGGCGGGTGTTCTGAGTGAGACTGGCCTTGTGCCGGGAAGCAGGCAGCAATGGCTTGTGCAGCGCTCCCTGCTGCACAGCGGGGGCCTGAGCTGGGTGTGGACCACGTGGTCTCCAGGTGGCGAACTGAGCCCCTGTTACAGACTGGGAAGGGCTCGACACTGCATCCACCACACAGCTTTCACAGTGCAAGTACCTGGCTCCAGGGGCCTGCGGGCAGGACTCAGGGTGGCTGTCAGGCAGCCAGAGTCCAACATGGGGAGAGACATTTCTTGGGGCCCAGGGTGAGAGGTCTTGATGCTGTGAACCCCCCTTCTTCCAAGGGTCCCAGGCCCCTTGTGCTTGAGGTGGTCCAGCTAGGCCCAGCTCCATCATTCAGCAAACAACTGCTCTGAAGGGGAAGGTCGTCATCCCAGGAGGGGTTACGGGGCCTCCCCTGCTTCCTGGGCCATCCTGGGCACGGGGAGCAGGCAGGGGGCAAAGACTGCGCTCCAGCTCCCTGTCTACCGTGGGGTGGGGGTCGAGGCCCAGCCTGCAGCCAGGCACAGGGCGCCCTTGGAGCTTGGCCCAGAGCGTGTGCCCACACAGCCAGCGGGTGCCCTCCCCACGACCCAACCCGGGACTAATGGGGCCCCCGGTGCTGTGACTCAGCAGTACGGAGGAGGTGCTGTCCCTGGAGGAGAAAGACCTGAGGGACCGGGAGAGGCGCATGGCCAATAACGCGCGGGAGCGGGTGCGCGTGCGGGACATTAACGAGGCCTTCCGGGAGCTGGGGCGCATGTGCCAGCTGCACCTCAAGTCGGACAAGGCGCAGACCAAGCTGCTCATCCTGCAACAGGCCGTGCAGGTCATTCTGGGCCTGGAGCAGCAGGTGCGAGGTAGGCGCCCGGCCGCCCCGCCCCGCCCTCCCCACGGGTGGCGCTCCGCCCACTTTGCGGATCCCACCCCCCGCCCTGCCCACCGTGCGCCCCCCGCGGCCTTATGCGGATGGGCGGAGAAACGGAGGTGCACTTGTTCCTCGCTCCCTGGGGGACCCTCTCCCACAGTGCTCTCCCTTCCCCTTAGAGCGTAACCTGAACCCTAAAGCGGCCTGCTTGAAGCGCCGGGAAGAGGAGAAGGTATCGGGTGTGGTTGGAGACCCCCAGATGGTGCTGTCGGCTGCCCACCCCGGCCTGGGCGAGGCCCACAACCCTGCCGGGCACCTGTGACAGGAATGTCGCCCGGACAAGTGACCCCACCTCGGTCTTACCTGAGACGGTCACGCCGGACGCCAGATCCCCACCCCACGTCGCCCGAGGTCAACCTCGAGCCAGCATCGCCCCGGGCCCGGCCACCAGGTCTCCTACCGGATGGATCCTGAAACTGCGTCTAGGCCCTGCCGCTCAGGCCCGGGCCCAAAGGAGCATTTTTGTTTGTTTGTTTTTGGCAATAGAACCTGAAACCAGGCAAGAAAGCAAGCCAGAAATACATACTTTGTCAGAAAAGATAAAAAAAGATGCCTTAAGTTAAATGTGAGGTCAAACGTGTTGCTCGCGGGAGGGAGAAGCTGAGCGGAGCCAGCAGCGAGTCGTGCCTAAGCCTGATCGTTTTTTGGTTTTGTTTTTAAGGAACATAAAAGGAACCTTAGTTACGAGATTTTTTTATATATATATAAAACGTAGAAGAAAATTAGGATGTCTTTTTTTTTTAGCTTTTTTGCATATGTTTTGTAAGCAACAAATTTTTTTGTATAAAAGTCTCTTGTCTCTTGCTATTTCTGCTGCTGTTTCTAGAAATTAGCATTGCATTTCATTATCAACAAGGTTATTAAAAATTGTATTAACAAGACCCCAGGACTTCCCTGGCGGTCCAGTGGTTAAAATTCCATGCTCCCAATTCAGGGACATAGGTTCCATCCCTGGTCTGGTAACTGAGATCCCACGTGCAGTGGAGCATGGCAAAAAAAAAGACCTCATGTAGACCTGAGGTCTCCCATCCTCTCTGGGAGCTGCTGGTCCCAGGGGTGGTTGCTGCCATCTTGTTCCGGTTCTAACGTGGCGGGGGCTGTTCTCTAATATCTGCTGTCTGTGAAATGGTGGGTGGGCCTCACCCTGATGGGGAATCTCAGTGGAGACAGGGATGATCCCCGCTCAGAAGGTCAAGGTTCCTCCCCTGTAAGCAGCTCTGTCCCTCCCTCCCAAGGCCAGCCCTACACTGAGCCCCCAGCCTGTGGACCTTTCCAAGATAGGACTTTGTGAGAACCAGCATTCCTGGGCTCAGGGCCTGAACATTTTCATCTATTTGGCCAGGGGACCTGAGGCCCTGCTTCGAACTCTAGCACAAAAACCCCTGCTCCCCAAGTGGTTGTCCTGATGTGTGTGTGGGGGTGGGGTGGGGTGGTGAACAGGGTCCCTGCCTAGAAAGGCCCCTGGTCTGTGTGTCTGCAACCCTGGAGGGTGGGCTGCCCTCAGGCTCTTAAGTGCCAGCTCCCAAGCCTCCCCAGGTACCCTTCTCACCTGTGTTCAAGGGAGCTGATTGAACCTGGACTGCTGGGACCATCCCAGGCTTAAACTGAAAGTCCAAGATGGTCACTCTGTGTCACCTAGGCATGGAGTCAGGCCCAGTGGGATCTCACCTGCCCTCCCTTCTCTCCTGCACAGAGGCCTTATGGACCCCCAGGCTGGCTGTGGGCACCCCACACCACCAGCATCCCAGGCATCTACCCTAAGACTCTCACCCTCATTCCCCAAGCACTGGGGCTGCCTGGCCCCCAAGACTGGAATGCCCCTGTGGCTGGGTGTCCCATGAGAAGCTTGAGGAAACTCCAAGACCAGGATGGGTGGGATATCCCAGCTTGGGGGGCCCCACCTCGACTCCTGGGGTTCCTCTGGGCTCTCCTACCAAGACCAAGTCACACTCCTTGGTGACCCCCCTGGTCTGTGGGTCTTATCTATGGGGAAGCTGCCTCAGTTTCCCTCTGCAGCTCCCTGAGGCCCACAGATTTCTGAACTCTATCACATATATAATTTAAGTTTTATATGTTATATATATATATATAAAATGAGATTAACCCAGCCCTGGGAAAAAGCCTTGAGGGAGGGGGAAGAATCACAGTTACAGGAAAATTGTGCTCTGAGTGCCTCAGGATAACTTGACTTTTTTTTAAATGGAAAAAAAATTTAAGTAAAATAATTTTATACAACTCAACACAGCTGGCTGGATTCTTTTACTAGTGATCCTCTTTAAGAGTCGATTTGGCAACCTGTCCTGTACATAACAGCACTGTAGCAATAAATGACATTTTATGACAATACTTGGCTCTCCCTTGATCTTTCAGCTGTTGTGTGCTTACGGATGAAAAGGGGGGTGAGGAAGGTGATGCCCACTGGGATGCCTGAGCACACCCTGCCAAGGATGGCACCGGGCATACGTGCTCCAGGGATGGTGCCACTTCCTGTGTGCGCATGCATGGCTCCCAGAGCAGCTGAAACAGCTCCGCGCGGGTCGGCGGGGGGGGGTGGGGGGGGGGGGACAGGAACAGGGGACTTCAGGTGTGGCAGTCATGTTCCCTCCTGGCCCTTGCAGGAGGGTCCTTCTTGCCTCTTACCAGCTTCCAGGGGCCCGGGGTGTGCCTTGGTTTGCAGCCTCATCACCCTGATCACCACCTCTATTTCCAGGTGGCCTCTCCTTGTGGGTCTGTGTCCAGGTACCCCTCTTACCTGCCATTGCATTAGGGCTATAAAATTTCCAGCATGACCTCATCTTAATTAATCACATCTGCAGACCCCTTATTTCCACATAAGGTCCTGTTCACAGGTGGAGGGGGGTGGTGTCAAGACTTGAACAAGTCCTCAGGAGCACAATTCCACCCTCAACCCGTTTGACAGGGGGGTGGTGAGTAAGGTCAGTAAAAACACAGGCTGACCTGGACCTCAATGGGTAAATACACAGGTCCAAGTTGTATGTTTTAAGTGTATCTGTGACCCAAACCTCAGTAAAGTTGTAAAAAAGATGGATACACACGATGTGGTCCCTCCACACGTGGGAGCATCACTCAGTCCTGAAAAGGGCTGAAGCCCTGACACTTGCTACTACATGGACAGACCCTGAGAACACGATGCTCAGAGAAGACACAGGATACACAGGATGTGATTCCATTGATGGGAAATGTCCCAAACAGACAGATATACAGACAGAGAGTGGGGTCCTGGTTGTCAGGGCTGGGGGCAGGAGGATGGGGGGGATACTGATGGAGATGGGATTGCTTTGGGGGTGATGACAATGTTACAGAATTAGAGGTGATGGATACACAATCATATACTAAAGGCCACTGAATTCTACACTTTAAAATGGTTAAATGTATGTAATGTGAATTTAACATGAGAAAAGAGTTTGGTTTCCTGAGAGCCAAACGGGGATCCTAGATGGAACCCAGGGGCGGCTGGGAGTGGGGGTGGGGGGGCAACCATTCTTGCTTATTCACCATCTCTCTAGTCACAGAATCCTGGTATTCTATTTTGGGGATCCTCCTCCAATTTTAGCCCACATCCACAAATGAGAAGGGCCGGCTCTTGTTTCCACAACATGCTAGTAAGGACCAGCTTTGGGGCATTTTCTGAGATTATTGGGAAAGAGGTGCTATCTTCCTACAAGGACTGCTGGAATGTCAACCCAGAGTTTCTATGTCAACCAGGAGTTTCTGAGTGCCTCTGCTCAGAGAGAGTTCACCAGAGAGTAACACAGAGGAAAGCTGGGGTTGAGAGATGGAGAGCAAACATGTAATGATTTTGCTAGACTCGATGCAGCTGAGCCTGAAGCCACCCAACATGCCTTTTATTTCCTCTTAATCTGATTTTTGTTTATCACTTGAAATAAAAAAGCATTCTGCCCCCTGAGCTGAAGAGCATTAAGCACAAGGAGCAACATGGCAGAGCTTCAGAAACTGCTGGATTCAGGACCTGCAGCCCCAAGTCCTCTATGGCCATGTCTGCTCATCTTTTCTAATCTGTCTCAGATTCTACAATCTTCAGGGTGGCCCCTCCATCCCACTTTTTAGGTTTTCCATCAAGGACAGAACTTATTTCAGGTCCTCTCTGATCCCAACGTAAGAAATCCTAGGGCCTCTGGAAAGGCAGAGAAACTATGTTCAACTCAGTAGCAACGAGCATCAGTCGTGCCCAGACCGTGGTCTCTAACCAACCCTTTGGTCAGCGGCCAGGGGCCGGTTTGAGGCTAAAGTCTCAGGAGGTGCCCAGGGCGGATCCCAGGAGGATGGGCTGGGCTGGCCAGACAAACTCCACGGTGTCCAGTCCGCATCTCCAAGCGTACATTCGCTGCTGGAGCCCCAGAATGACGAGGACTCACCTGTCCTGGGTCCACCAGCTAAAAGGTGGTATTAATGCACACAGAGCGAGGAGCCAGGCCTCCCTCTGCTGCTGGAATGAGGAATATCTCCCAAACGAAACGTGCAAACAATTTTGGACAAGTCTCCGAGCAACACACAACTTAGTGCCTGCAAACCGAGGCTACAGGAAGCACTATCATCTAGCCAAGGTGTCACACGCAGCGAGTCCAGTGACAACACCCAATTCCTTCAAAAGAGAGTTCAAATCGCCACCCTTCCCCTCTGTGCGACTCTGGACGAGTCCCTTCCCCGTCAGGTCTCAGTTTCTTTAACTAAAAGTAAAGTTCTAGCACCTAACTGGGACACAAACCCACAAGACGCCGCGGATTGCGGGTTGTGCACTTTCCGGACGCTCTGCCAGCCAGAGGCTGAGCCAGCTTTGCGCATCACGTGATCACAAGGCCCGGCCTCCAGGGCCCGCCCATTCCAGTCTGAGTTCGTCAGACCGTTCCCGGAAGTTAGTGTAAATAGCTTGCGAATCTGCGTGCGCCGCGGCGGCAGTCTCAAGGTCTCCCACTGCCGGCCCTCTCTGGAGGGGACGGGGCGGGGCCTCTCTGCGGGCCTGCGCGCTGCGGCTAGCGCGCTTGCGCAGTGAGCCCGAATCGTCAGGGCCAGGGTCACCCTGAGCAGGGAAAGCACCGCGATGCTGACCAGGTTCCTGGGCCCGCGCTATCGCCAGCTGGCCAGAAACTGGTGAGGACGTAGCCCCCGCCCCAGAGCCCCTTGTCCTTTCGGGTCCCAGATGGGGAAACTGAGGCACGGAACGGCTGCGTGACCTCCCCGCGCACATTCGTGTGGCCGGCGCCCGACCCGCTCCACCTGGGGGCCGCGATGGTGCCCACCCAGTCCGCGCCCAGCGCCCCCGCTCAGCTCCTGGAGCCTGAAACTGACCCTGTGCGCTCTTGGCTTTGCTTCTGCCTGACGTTGCTGTGAAGCCGACATTTGTATCTGTCCCTGCTCCCCGTGGGAGACGGGTGGAATGGGTGTGGCCCCACGTGGCAGCGGGATCGAGGAACCCACAACGTGGGGCGCTGAGAAACAGGGGCCTGTACTCGGCAGTCGTGTCCTCGAGCCCTGGCAAGGAGAGTGACAAGTGGGGAATGTCCCTGGACGGCGGCGCTGCTAGGGACCTTCGGGTGGACAGTGACAGTGGCGCTTTATAATTGAGGCAACTCAGGCCGAAAGGCGGTCCCTGGCGTTGGGTGGGACCACCAGAGACCCCTACCGCCCCTCCCCCGGGGCAGCTTGAGCCCTCGAGCACCGTCTATCTGTCCCTGTCTGCCTTGATCAGAGCAGCGACACCCTCATCCAGGGTTTCATTCAGTTGGCAGCACCCACTGAGCACCAACCAGTGTGTGGGCTCACCTAGCACTGCGTTGGGTGCTAGAGACAGAGATAAACAGAACCTTCCAGACTGACGCTGTAGTCCTTGGGCAAGGAGAAACTAAAATGGTATGATACGCGACATGAGATTGATGTAAAATATTAAAGGGGATGGGTGCAGCCTTGCACTCTACACTGGCTTCCGGAGGCAGGGAAGCAGGACTCACCGCCAGGAGGCACTGTGCCGTTGTGTCTCAGATTCGGAGCATCCATGCTCACCAGCTGGAGACCCTGCACTTAGCCCCTCTCAGAGCCCTGGTGTCTTCCGGTGAGAAAGTGGAGAGGTGGTGAGGGTGTAAGGAAGGCCCACGAGGGACTCTCAGCAGCATCACCTTGGGTGCCCTTTGGAGGTCAGGTGCGTTGCCACCTCCCTCTGTGAGCATCCACAGGCCCCAAGGCCAATGCCCAGGACAGTGGGGTCGAGGGCAGGTGGCTCTGATTCTGTTGTTCAGTTGCTAAGTCGTGAACTCTTTGCAACCCCATGGGCTGCAGCACACCCAGGCTCCTCTGTTCTCCACTGTCTTCTGGCGTTTGATCAAACTCATGTCCATTGAGGTGGTGATGAAACCATCTCATCCTTGGCTGCCCCCTTCTCCTTTTGCCTTCAACCTTTCCCAGCATCAGGGTCTCTTCCAGTGAGTCAAGTCTTCACATCAAATGGCCAGAGTCAGTCCTTCCAATGAATGCTCAGGGTTGATTTCCTTTAGAATTGACTGGTTTGATCTCCTTGCATTCCAAAGGACTCTCAAGAGTCTTCTCCAGCACCACAGTTCAAAAGCATCAGTTCTTCAGCACTCAGCCTTCTTTATGGTCCAACGCTCACATCCATACATGACTACTGGAAAAACCATAGGTTTGATTATATGGACCTTTGTTGGCAAAGCGAGGGCTCTGCTTTTTAATATGCTATCTAGGCTTGTCATAGCTTTCCTTCCAAGGATCATGTGTCTTAAATTTCATGCCTGCAGTCACCATCCGCAGTGATTTACCCCTCTCCATATTTTATTAGGGGTGTGACTGGGTCCTGCTGACACTCAAAGGAAGGGGTATACAAGCCAGGAGGTGGGACTCTTGGGGACGTCCTTGACCATGCCCATTGCTGGATGTAAATGTGGGGTGTGGTAGTCTTGGAGCCCCTGCTGTGGCTCTGAACCCAGCGGAGTGCAGAGTGTGTGTGTCTCAGGGACGTGGCTTGCCATCTCTGTGCCATGGTCTCATCAGTAGGACAGGTCCCTGACAACTCTCACCTCAGTCCGTTGGCTGTCTCGGGGATGGACCTGCTGTAAACTGCATTCGTTAATGTGTCTACCTGCAAGCTTTTTCTATCCTTATGGTTATAAGCTTGGGCTTGGGCTTTTCTTAGCAGAATTCCTCAAATAAAACCTTAAGCAGATCTTGATATGAAAGCAGATGGGAATAGCCTTGCCTCGGGGTCATCAGCAGGATGTGTCCTGCCCACACTTGGGGCAGGGCCAGGTGCAAGGCAGACACCTGATGAACAGCTGTGTGGGAGGGGCGCTGAGGCCTGACCCCTGCTGTCCTTGTAGGGTCCCCACGGCGAGCCTGTGGGGCGCTGTGGGTGCCGTGGGGCTGGTATGGGCCACTGACTGGCGGCTGATTCTGGACTGGGTGCCCTACATCAACGGCAAGTTCAAGAAGGATGACTAGACTCACAACCTCAGGCCCCTCTGGTGAGTTTCAGCAGCAGTCAGTGGGGGTAGCCTGGGATCCCTGAGCGGCAGAACAGAACTGCCTGCAGGTCCAGGGCTGGGGCGGCAGGTGTGGGGGGGCTCACCTGAACAACCCTGCCTAAGGGCAGGGCCCTGCGCAAGCCTCCTGCCTGGTAGTACAGAGCTACAGATGGCAACCTGGGTCTATGGGGTGGGCGTGGCCCCTTGGGGCTCCATCCTGGAGCCTCAGCCTGCCTGGGTCTGGTCGGGGTGGAGGGATGACCATCTCACAGATGGGAAAGCGCCTGGCAGTGGCGTCTGCTCACCCTGCTCTGTCCCTCCTCCAGATGTCTGCTGTGCTGCCTCCTGCCATCTGCATCTGGAACTGCCCAGGCTCTCTGGATGGACTCTAGGAAGTCCCTGGCACGAGTTCATTTCCTCTTTTGGTGGAAATAACTTTTGTGTGTGGACACACAGCATTAAACCTCACTCTGAAACCTGCCCGCCTGCACGTGCTCATGCTGGGGTGTGGTGACCTGGGGATCCCTTCAGCGCCAGAACTGCACAGGTCTGGGGTTCCCAGGGGCTGGCAGACATGGTTTGATCATTTCAGATGTGTGGTGGGTGATACTTGCATGGTGTTTTTAATCTCTTGCTGCCTAAACATTACTCATGACTTGGTGCCTTAGGACAAATGTTACCTCACAGTGAGAGTTTGAGAGTGATCTGTCTGAGGGGTGCTGGCTGAGGGTCCCTCACGAAGTTGCAACAGAGGCATCGGCTTCATGGTGGGGGTGGGGGTGGGCAGGTGTTGGGGCTTCCGCAAGGCCCCCTCAGATGGCTACTCCCCATGTGGGCCTCTCAGGTGAGACTTGAGCCTCCTTACTATATGGTGGGCAAGGTTGGGGGAGTTGCCTTTTACAAGCCTCTCAGAAGTCTCAGGCCATCTCCTCCACATCTCATTCAGGGGGAGACTCTGTCTTGAAGGGAGGCACCTGAGAACCTATCTGTATAGGCACAGATACAAACATGAGCAGGTGCAGGAGGATGGACTGTTTAACACCTGCCAAGTCCCGGAGGAGGCTAGAAACATCCTCTCTGTGAAAACAGCCATCTCATGACTCTGCCTGCGCTGCCACCACAGAACAGAGGCCCAGCCGCCGAGGCTGCAGTGAACCTCTCCTGGTTCTGGAGGCTGCAGCCTGAGCTCACTTCTGGAGGCTTGGTTCCTGGTTCAGCCGCCTCCTCACCACGTCCTCATGTGGCCTTTCCTTGATCTGAGAGCGGGGAGCTCTCTGGGGACTCTGGACACACTGCCTCTAGGAGATCAGGGCTGCACCCTTTTGACTTCATTTAACCTTGACGGTGTTCTTGGGGGCCCGTCGGCAGATGCAGCCACACTGGGGGGTTGGGGTGTCAATACACACACACATTTCAGGGAGACATGCTGACACATACTTTGAGTCCAGAGCAGCTTCACACATTTTAACACAAGGAGTGGCGTGTGCTACATACTTTGTGCACCAGCCTTTTTCACCTACTGTTTATTTCCTGGAGGCCAGGGCGCTTCAGAAGGAACCCAGCTTCATCATGAAAAAGTCTACAGATAATAACTGCTGGAGAGGTGTAGAGAAAAGGCAACCCTCCCATACTGACAGTGGGAATGTGAACTGGTTCAGCCATGGTGGAGAGTGGTTACGGAGGTTCCTTAAGAAACCAAAAGTGGAACTACCATGGGATCCTGCAGTCCCACTCCTGGGCATATATCTGGAAAAGATGAAAACACTCATTTGAAAAGATGCATGGATCCCAATGTTCACAGCAGCACTATTCACAATAGCCAAGACATGGAAGCAACCTACATGTCCATCAACAGATGAATGGGTAATGTGGTGTATATACAATGGGATATTATTCAGCCATTAAAAGGATGAAGTATTGCAGCAACGTGGATGGGCCTAGAGATTTTCATAAGTAAAATAAAACATAAAAATACAAATCTATAGTATTGCTTATATGTGGAATCTTTAAAAAATGATACAAAAAAACTTATTATGAAATAGGCTCACAGACATAGGAAACAAACTTTATGGTTACCAAAAGAGAAGGGCGGGAGGGAGGAATAAATTAAGAGTTTGGGATTAACATACACACACTGCTGCTGCTGCTGCTGCTGCTAAGTCGCTTCAGTCATGTCCAACTCTGCGACCCCATAGACGGCAGCCCACCAGGCTCCCCCGTCCCTGGGATTCTCCAGGCAAGAATACTGGAGTGGGTTGCCATTTCCTTCTGCAATGCATGAAAGTGAAGCTACTCAGTTGTGTCCAACTCCTAGCGACCCCATGGAGTGCAGCCTACCAGGCTCCTCCATCCATGGGATTTTCCAGGCAAGAGTACTGGAGTGGGGTGCCATTGCCTTCTTCAATACACACACTGCTATATATGAAAGAAACAAGGACCTACTGTATAGCACAGGGAACTACATTCAACACTTTATAATAAACCATAATGAAAAAGAATATATACGTGCATGTGTATAACTGAATCACTTTGCTATACACCGGAAACTACCACAACATTATAAATCAACTATACTTCAATTAAAACCCACACTGCATCCACAGTTTTTAAACAGCTGCCTGGTACCAACGTTTATTAATGAGTCTACTGCATGCACCCTCAGTTGCTTTTGTGGTGTCCCACTCTTTGTGATCCCAGGGGCTGTAGCCCACCAGGCTCCTTGTCCATGAGGATTTTCCAGACAATACTGGAGTGGGTTGCCATGCACTCCTCCAGGAGATCTTCCCAACCCAGGGATCAAACCTGCATCTCTTATGTCTCCTGCATTGGCAGGTGCGTTCTTTACCACTAGCGCCACCTAGGAAGCTCAACCAGTCTGCTGCTGCTAAGTTGCTTCAGTCCTGTCCGACTCTTTGAGACCCCATGGACTATACAGTCCGTGGAATTCTCCAGAATACTGGAGTGGGTAGCCTTTCCCTTCTCCAGGGGATCTTCCCAACCCAGGGATCGAACCCAGGTCTCCCACATTGCAGGCAGATTCTTTACCAGCTGAGCCACAAGAGAAGCCCAAGAATACGGGAGTGGGTAGCCTATCCCTTCTCCAAAGGATCTTCCTGACCCAGGAATCAAACCGGGATCTCCTGATTGCAGATGGATTCTTTACCAACTGAGCTGTGAGGGAAGAGTGAGACATTCTGTTCCTGTCATCTACCATTATAACTATCTGTGGAGTGATGTGATTTCAGACATCACCTAAATCTCTGTATTTAATAGATATCACTTGAGTACCTATAAGTGATGGATTATGAGACAAGTTACACTTCATTTTTTTTTAACAATTTCTAACTCGCAGGTGTGGACAGTCCCATAGGCCCCATCAAAGCCTGAGACAAAAGGAAATGTGAATGTGCCATACATGAGTTTTTATGTATTTTCATGATGGTTAATAGTTTTAATGAAAATATCAGAGTTTCCTCCTGTGAAAGCCAAAAAAGTAAAATTCTAATAAATGCAGGTTTGGATTAAGTACAACATTTAGGCTAACTTTTTCAACCACTTTAATATTCCAGGAGAGGAAAATAAACCATCAAAAACTATATAAAAACATATAAAGGGCATATCTTCCTCATTTTGTCTCAGACTTTAAAATAGCACTGTTCAATCTGTATTTAAAATTTTGACATTTTGTATATAAACATTTCCTACAATTCAATAACAACAGAAACAATCCAATTGAAAAATAGGCAGAAGTCCTAAATAGGTATTTCTCCAAAGATGGCCAATAAGCACATGAAAAGATGTTCAACATCACTAATTATTAGAGAAATGAAAATCACAACAATAGTGAGGTACCACTTCACACCAGTCAGAATGGCCATCATTAGAAAACTCTACAGCTAATAAATGCTGGAGAGGGTGTGGAAACAGGAACCCTCCTATGCTGTTGGTGGGACTGTAAATGGGTGCAGCCACTATGGAAAACAGTATGGAGGTTCCTTATAAAACCAAAAATAGGGACTTCCCTGGTGGTCCAGTGGTTAGGACTCTTGTGTTTTCACTACCAAGTGCCCAGATCTGATCCTTGGTTGGGGATCTAAAATCCCCAAGCCCATGGTGTGGCCAAAAAAAAAAAAAGAGTTGTCATATGATCCAGTAATCCCACTCCTGGGCATATACCAAAAACTATAATTCGAAAAGATACATCCATCCTATGTTCAAAGCAGCACTATTTACAACAGCCAAGACATGGAAGCAACCTAGGTGTCCATCAGCAGAGGAATGGATAAAGAAGATGTGATACACACACACACATACACACATACACAAAGGAACATCAGCCATCAAAAAGAAATAATACCACTTGCAGCTACATGGATGCAACCAGAGATGAGCATAATAAGCAAAATAAGTCAGAAAGAGAAAGACAAATACCATATGATGTCACTTAATATGTGGAATCTAAAATATGACACAAAGGAACATATCTTTGAAACAGAAACAGACTCCAAGACATAGAGAACAGAACTGTGGTTGCCAGGGCGAGAGGGAGTGGGGAGGGAAGGACTGGGAGTTTTTGGGACAAGCAGACGCAAACTATTATATATAGGATGGATAAACAACAAGATCCTACTGTATAGCAGAGAGAACTCTATTCAACATCCCATGATAAACCATCATGGAAAAGAATATGAAAAAGAATATATCTACATATAACTGAGTGTGCAGTATAACTACATGTAACTGTGCTGTGCAGCATAAACACACTATAAATCAACTATACTTCAGTAAAAAATCTTGACATTTTGTTCATCAAGGATTTTTTCATTTTGAAATGTTAAAATAGTACATTAAGTGCCATTAATCTTGACGTTTTTGGTGCTCACTAAATTTTCTCCCTGAGGTGAGTGCCACGCATACCTTGTATCAGCTTGCAGGAACCCCTGGCTGGGGATGTCTGTAGTCATCATGACTGGGGGGTCCTCCTGGCATGAGTCAGGACAGTGGGGGCAGGGATGCTGCTCCATACCCCACAGTGCCTGGGACAGCCCCTCCATGGTAGCAGATGCAGGGGAGTGAGACCCTGCCTCTGAAAGGCTTTCCAAGGTCCTCATGTGGTTTAAGCCTCCTGGTTTGATTTCTACCTTTCACCTTGTGGAAATGGGCAGAAGAGGGTGTCTGCTCAGGGACTGGGCCAGTAGGCCAAGGCAAACAGAGTTTATTTCAGAGAGCCAGCGCCCACCCAACAGAAGAGTTGGCCAGCCCCTGTCCCTCTCATGCAGTGTTCCTGGCCTTTCCCCTCGGCATCTGCCACCAGCACCCTGGGTCAGCCACCCTCCTGATCAGGCCTCTGGGGCAGTCCCTCAAGGACAATCCCAGGGGCCTGGCTCAGGCCAAGTAGCACCCACAGGCCCACTATCTATGCTCTGGGGTCAGCTTCCCTGAGAGGCAAGAGACTGGCGGGGGCTGGTTCTTGATGTCAGATGCTGTGATCTGACACTACACACCTGTTGTGTGCGACTGGCAAAACCCACAGACTAACACTGGAAGGTGTGGAAAGATCAGAGCCTTTGTTCACTCCCGGTGGGAAACAGAAAGGGCACAGCCACAGTGAACAAGAGCCTGGCTGCTCCTCCAAAAATTAAACAAAGGGCCAGTAGGCACATGAAAAATGCTCAGCATGATCAATCATCAGAGAAACACCAATCAAAACCACAATGAGGTATCACCTCACCACTGTCCCAATGGCTATCATCAAAAAGTCTGCCAATAATAACATGCTGGTGAGGATGTGGAGAAAAGGGAACTCTACTGCCTTGTTGGTAGGGATGTAAATTGGTGCGGCCACTGTGGAGAACAGCAGGGAGGTTCCTCTGAAAACTAAAAATAGTACTACCATAAGATCCAGCAATTCCACTCCTGGGTATATATCAAAAAACAAAACAAAAATAAAAATAGTAATTCAAAAATATACAAGCACCCCAGTGTTCAGAGCAGCACTATTTACTGCTCTGGCTGTTTACAACAGCCAAGGCATGGAAACAACCTAAATGTCCATTGACAGATGAATGGATAATAAAGATGTGGTATATATGGATGTCTGTGTGTGTGTGTGTGTGTGTATCAATACAATGGAATACTACTCAGCCATAAAAAATAACAAAATTCAGTCAGATGAAGAAAGTAACTGTATGCTATCTCACATCGGAGGAATCTAAAAATACTAGCAAACTAGTGAATATAACTAAAAAGAAGAAAACTCACATATAGAGAGAGAGAACAAACTAGTGGTTGCCAGAGGGAGCAGGAGCAATATACAGGCAGGGGAGTGGGAGGTACAAACTGTTGGGTATAGATGTACCAACATCTATACCCAAAGATGTAAGGCTCAAAGATGTACTGCACAAAAGGGGAATACACCCGATATTTGGTAATAACTGCAAAAGCAAAGTAACCTTTGAAAACTGTATACAAATACAAAGTTTAAAACAATGTTTTGCCCTTCTCAAAAAATAAAAACAAAAAATTAAGAACACAGGATCACCAGATGACCTAGTAATTCCAGCTGATGTGCACCCAAGAGAAGTAAAAGCAGGGCTGGGGGCTCCTGCAGCAAGAAGGATGACAACTTTTTCCTTTAAGCATCTTCACCCGTGCTTTCACTGATTACAATGCACGTGTCTATCTTTGCAACTAAGATTTAAAAAAGAAAAACGAAGTCACACACGCTGGGAGAAAATACAACAGTGACCAGGACTGCCCTCCCTGCAAGGCCAGGGTCCTCGAGGCCTGGGTTTGGGCCTGAACTGCACACGAGCATCCAGTGCTGGAAACCAGCTTTGTAACGGGATGACCGCTCACCCATCAGGGTGCCTGCCCGGCCACTCTGCCCTTTGTTTGTAGGAGAACAGCCCAGTTACCCGCCTTGGGGAACCCAGAAGAGAAAGGTACGTAATGAATAAGTTGCACTTACCAGGGACTTTAAATAAACAAGTGGCACCTGTCCGCCGCGATCTTTGGGGTTCCGCCCAGGCACCGCCTCCAACCAGAGCAGGGACCGGGAGACCCAGGGCTGCACTTGCAGGGAGTTGAGGGCGTGCGGACCCAGCTGGTTGCCCTCGGGGGAGCCCAGACCCTTCCCACCCGCATCCTCCCATCCCCCAGGGGCCGGAAGCCCGGAAAAGCCTGACGGGAGGCCCAGCTCACCCCTGGCACTGACCATAGCTTCGGCCACTCACTCAGAAGTCTTTTCTGAAATACCTGCCCTGGACCGCCCCGGCTCAGCCCTGGGGGAGCAGCGGAGCCAGGGGAGCGCCCAGGGGAGTGTGAAGGGACATAAGAGGGACGGGAAATTTCCGAGGAAGGTCCTAGAGCCCACGGAAACAGAAGGCGGTGGACCAAGGAGGAGGCGGAAGAAGGGGCTGGCGCCTGGGTTCTGAGGTGTCATTAGAGCGTCGGGTGGGCCTTGGGGTGTGGAGGTGGGTGGTCACCTACAATGCGCCTAGACGTGCATGCCAATGACGAGACTAGGGGAGCAGCAGGATGGCAATCCGGCACTGGACTGGCATCCCGAAACCCCAGAGGGACCGCGGAGGAGGTTCGGGGAAAAGACCACTCAAGGAGGGCAGCGGAGACCCAGCGCTAAGAGGAACGCGTGGACCGCCCAAAGCGCACGCGCATAGCAGACAAGCCGCGCGCCGCCGCAGGCCCCGCCTCCAGGAAGCACGCTGATTGGCGCCGCCGTTAAGGGGGCGGGGCCGGAGGCCGCGGTCCGGGCGGGGCCTCCGCGGCGCCTGCGCAGCACGGGGCCCCGCGCGCGGGCGGGTGGGCGGAGCGGGCCCCCCGAGCGGGGGCTGGCGAGCGCGGGGAGGGGGCCGAGAGGGCGGCAAAGCCGGCGCGCGCCCGGCTGGGGGCGGAGGGTGGGGGCCTGCGGGCCGGAACAGCCGCGGCAAGTGGCGGCGGCAGCGGCGGAGGCAGCTAAGGCGGCGGCGAGCGGGGGTCCGGGCGGCAGCGGCGGCGCCGGCGGCGGGCCGAGGACCCGGGCGCGATGGAGCGGAAGAGGTGGGAGTGCCCGGCGCTCCCGCAGGGCTGGGAGAGGGAAGAAGTGCCCAGAAGGTCGGGGCTGTCGGCCGGCCACAGGGATGTCTTTTACTATAGGTGAATGAACGTGCCGGCCGGGCAGGGCCCCAACGGGCGCCTCCCAGCGGCCTCTGCGGCGGCCTGGGCTCCCGGACCGGGGCCGCGGCCTGGGCCCCGCGCGTGCGTTGTGCGTGCGTGCGTGCGTGCGTGCCGGCGTGCGGCGGGCGCTTTGCCCATTGCGCGTGCGTGCCCGGCTGGGCCGAGCCCGGTGCGCGTGCGTGCCCGGCGAGGCCCTGTCTCAGTGCGCTTGCGCTTCCCACGCGGCCGCATGGCCCTGGAACCGGTCCCGGGCGCGCGGAGGCTTTTGTTCGGCTGCCGCAGCGAAGCGGCCGGCTGGGCAAGGGGCACCCCGGCTCGAGCCAGATGCCGCTGGGAGGCGGGGGTGGGGGCTGGGGTGTCCCTTTGATCCGCGTGGGGCTCTCCCGGGCCAGGCGCAGCCTGGGCGGATGGGGAGCCAGGGTTTCCGGAAGCAGTATTGGTTCTGGGGAACTAGGGAAGGCTGCCTAGGGATGCAGGTTCCTGGCTCCTTACCAGGGCTACTGGGCTCCAGAGCTGCGTGTCTTTTAAGGTCCGCCCTTCTGTCCTTCGGACCGTGGGTAGTGGCCCTTGTAGTCCCCAGACCGGGGACGCGGTCTTTGTGAACCCCCCCATACCCAAACTGGAGGGAGACCTGCCCTTGGGCTGGGTGAGGTAGCACGGACCCACACCTCTGTGACACAATAAGAGGCTGGAACCCCAGCCTCAGACCGTCAACCACCTGCGGTTTGCTTTTCTGTTCCTTTTTTTTTTCTGATTGGTGAAGATGCTTTGTTTCTGAGCCGGCTTTGATGGCTCCCTCCCCTTTGCTTCAGGACCCTGGCGAAAGGGAGGCAGGCAGGCAGGACACCTGCCACGTGTTGAATGCCTGCCAGGTGGTGAGGTGTGTGCAGCAGGTCCAGGGCCTTTGCTAGCCGCCTTTTGGGAGGAGTGAGGGAAGTGAGCAGGAAAGGGATGGCAGTTCGCCCAGGACAAGCTCAGGTTCTCACGTCGGAAAAGCGCTGGTAGCCCTCCAGTGTACACTGTGATTGGCTGTAGTCTGGAAAGGTCAAGCAGGAGATAGTGGGGTTACAATCAGCATCTCTTAAGGGCATGTATGTATATTCCCCTTCATTGTATCTGACTGCATGGCTGGCTCTTTAGAAAACTTGAATCCTAGTTCTGTCCTCCTAGGTGCCTGAAGTGGCCTCTGGCTAAGAACCACGAGCCCTCATTTAATTCCAAGCACACTTGTGTACTTACTTCTTCCTTTTAGATCCAAAGACTGAGGCAGGTCTCTGTGCCTTTAATCCATTGTTAATTTAGTAGATGCCTCTGTAGCAACTGCTGACCATTCAGCTGGGAACAAGAACTGGGTCTCCTCTCCTGGGTGACAGCTGGTGCCCCAGTCATCAAGTGCCCCATTGCTTTCATAGTTACAGGTGGTGACATATGCAGAGATGCAGGGGTCTGTGAGGGGTGAATGACAGGGTGCCTAGCTGAGCTGGGGGTGGGTCAGCGAGGGTTTGTCTGAATAGGTGGTCTAGAGCTGAGCCGGGCCTTGGAGCCAGGAGGAGTGTCCAGGCGGTGGGAGGAGCCTGTGAGGAGGCTCAGGAGCTGAACCATGGCCAGAGTGGCTGAAAGGCCCCGTACTGCCATCATCTGAGGTCTCGTCCCCACCTGCTCCCTACCTGGGAGCCTCTCAGGGCCTCTGACAGTGGCACCCCACGCCAAGGCCCTGGTCCTGAGCACTGGGATCTGGTGGTAGGGAAAGCCTCCAGAGTGGGACTGGATAGCTCCCATGAGAGGTGAGGGCCTGAGACAGAATGGGGGTGTGGGGTCCAGTGCCTCTCCCAGGCCTCTGGTCTGGGTGATCTGCCTGGTCTCAGGAAGTGGGAGGTCCGGGGGCTGTGATAGGAAACCCTCAGTGTTCTCTGGGATATGGGTCCTTGGCCCTCTCAGCCCCCGATGTGGAGCCAGGTGCCGGGGCAGGAACATGTGGATTTCCCTGGTACTCTTCTTGCTGAGGGAAGGCAGCTGTCTGGACTGTTGAGTCGGACATAGCTGCCCTTGGATCCTAGCCTGGCCCCTGGGCACATGGAACCGTGGTGTCCTGGTCCACAGAGTGGTGGGGAGACAGTGTTCTTTGCAGGAGAAGTGGTGTCACCTCACATACTTGGGGAGGGATTATACACACACACCCGCCTCCAGCTTGGCAACTGGGCCCTGAGGACTGGGAGATGAGGATGAAGCAGCTGACTCCAGCTGTGGCTGTCATTTACAGTCCAGGCAGGAAGTTGAGGACTTGGCAGTTAGCGTCACTCTTTAGGGTGAGTGGAACACAGAGCACTTTTTGGAGCCCATTTTAAAGGTGGGAATACACTTAGGAAAGTAGGTGGTGCTCAGCAGGTCGGCCCCCTTCCCTGAACAGCAGGCTCGGCTTGGCTGGAACCAGCTGTGTCTTGCTCTTAAGACCTCACAAGACCTTACAAGCTCCCTTATAGGCCTGGGGTTGCTGCCCACTCCTTACCCCTCCCACAGCCCTGTGTCCATGCTGGGCACTGGCTCCCACCCCCACAATACCCCAGTGCTTCAGGGGGCCCTCCATCTGGCTTCTGGCTGTCCATCTGCTCCCCGGGGTGGCCCTTGTTCTGTAGAAAGGCCACTCTTGTTCTGTATGTCAGGTTTTACCAAATCTAGATTTTTGTTTCATTGGATAAAACACCTTGGACATCTTTATGTCCCAATACAAGTCTGCAAAAACTGTTTTTAAAAAGGATATATAGTTCATGTTTTGCACAATTCAGTTTTTAAAAGTGTCCAGCTCAGCAGTTTTTAGGACATTCACACACATGGTGCAGCCGTCACCACTATAGTTCTGGAATGTTCTTGTCACCCAGAAGAGACCCACATCCATTAGCTCTCCAGCTGCTGGCAGCCCCCACCTACTTGGCCTCACTTTCACTATTGTGAGAGCTTTACTGAGGTAGGAGCCATCTGTACTGTCACCTGTGTAAAGCATACAGGTCACACAGTGCACCTGTCACCATGGTCAGAGTTAGACCCTTCTGTTATTCCAAAAACAGCCCTAGACCTCAACTACCTCTGACCCATACCCCTGCTCCCCAGCCCTAGATCTGAAGCCTGGGTTTCTGTTTCCCTGGCCTTGTGTGAGCAGGACAGCAGTGGGTGGGGGCGAGGGCTTGTCGAGGTCCTGCCTCTGCCCATGAAGCTGGAGTCAGGACGTGAACTCTGTTCACGTCAGCCAGCACAGGGAGTAAGGGAAAAGTGGATCTTCCAGAAGAGTCCCCGGCAGCCTTGGAACTCTGGGGTGGGAGGTGTGGAGGGGAGAGCTGGCATTGCCCAGCTGATAGTCAGCATGGGTTCCATGCTGCCCGCTTTTGTTGCTGATCTGCAGTACTCAGGGACACCTGGAGGGGGCAGGTGTGCGCTGGCATGAGCTCAGACTAAAGGCCTTCAGGGGAGGTCTACAAAATGCAGCCCTCATCAGCCTCAGATGGAGAGTGACAGGGACAGAGAGCAACAAGATGTTCTGGATGGGTGCCAGGCCTGCTGGAGGCTTCATGTGTACAACTCACTAGTTCTTGGGATTTTCGTGGCTGAGTGAGGTTCCCTGGTCGAGGGACATCCAGGACATTTCCCTTGGCCAGTGTAAGTCAGCTTCCGTGAGTGACGAGGCATCTGTTTTTGTGGACGTGTGTCGTGGTTCCTCTTGGATACTTAGAGGTGGACTTGCTCTGTAACCATTAGAGGAACTGCTGGATTGTTTCTCAAAGTGGCCACACCGGTCTTTGTCCCCAGTGACCAGTCCTTACTGCTGGTGCAGGGTCCCATGCTGGTCATCTGCGGTGTGAGCTCTGAGAGGCCAGGCGAGGCGAGGCCTGGCCCCGTCCATGGGCTGTGCAGGTTGCAGAGCCTCATAGCCAGGGCTCAGGCTTCCTAACACATGGTCTGCTTCCGGAATGTTCCAAAAATGTCAGCCAGGCTCCCAGGGCTGGCCCCATCCTGCCATAGGCGGGGGCGTTTGTCCCTGCTCTTGGCCTTGGCATCTGCTGTGCTGGGGGAGTGGGTACCTGGCCTCCGCTGACCCTCTGTGTCCGCAGCCCAAGCGGGAAGAAGTTCCGAAGCAAGCCTCAGCTGGCACGCTACCTGGGCGGCTCCATGGACTTGAGCACCTTTGACTTCCGCACGGGCAAGATGCTAATGAGCAAGGTGAACAAGGGCCGGCAGCGGGTGCGCTACGACTCCCCAAGCCAGGTCAAGGTGAGCCCGTGGGAGCTGCTGCTGGGGGCGGGAGGGAGGGACTCACCCCCCCCACCATCCCCCACCCCCCATCCTGGAGTTAGATGCCTGGCTGCTCCTTGGGGGAGACTCGGCGGCTATGGAAAAGCAGAAGGAAGATCGGGACCTGCCCGTCACCTGCCCAGGAGAGGCCCAGCTGCGGTCTGTGCTTGGGCACCTGGCGCCTGTAGTGTCTACAAGTCTCCAATAAACAAGTGTTCAGGGACTTTGTCCCCTGCCCTGATTGCAGGACAGAGGTGGCTAAGGGCACCTGGCCCATGCTCTGCAGAGGACGGGGCCACGAGGCAGGAGGGGGCAGGTGTGTGTCCACAGCCCCTGGCCAAGCTCACCGAGGGCAGCACATCAGCCCAGGCCTGGGCATAGCACTGCCTCTGGTCCAGGGGTGCTGGGGTGTGCTGGGGACCCTGAAGCCCTGGAGCACAGCTTCCTCACTGACAGGGATGCACTCTGAGGACCTGCCCCATCCCGTCTCCACAGGGCAAGCCTGACCTGAACACGGCCCTCCCGGTCAGGCAAACAGCATCCATCTTTAAGCAGCCAGTGACCAAGATCACCAACCACCCCAGCAACAAGGTGAAGAGCGACCCCCAGAAGGCTGTGGAGCAGCCCCGGCAGGTGAGCCCACACACACACCTTGATTGCTTGCGGTGGCAGGCCTGGCTCTGGGTCAGGTGGGCTCTGGAGTTCAGTCCACTCTTCAGAGCCCAGTTGGTGGGCCCAGGGCCCCCAGCACTGTGATCAGGAGCCGTCATCCTGGAGTGCAGTCCCACGGGAAGCAGTCTCCCCACCCCCCCCACCCACACACACAAGGGGCCGCCTGGGCCGCCACTGTCACGAGCAGGTCAATGATGTTTCACATATGCAGTGTTGTGAACTGTTTTCCAAAAACCAAGACTTACCACGTTTTCACATGTGTTTACAAACACCCAGTAGATAGCTGGGTGTGGGGGTACTGGCCCGGGTCGGGAGGCCATGGCTGGCACAGGAGGGACACTTGGGAGACCCGCAGGGCAGGGATCCCACTATGGGCTGTGCCCTCGGTGCCATGTGGGCTGCAGCTGTCCGGTTAACAGGTCAGAAACCTCTGTGTTCCCACTCTCCCATTTAGGTCTTTACCCCTTAGACACCCTTCCCGGGTCTCAAGGTAAAGCCTGAGGGTGCAAGCTCACTGTATGCCCAGGGCCTCAGGCCCGGGCTCAGCTCAGGTGGAGACTGGGCCTCCTGACCCCCAACCCCGGGGTGAAGGGACCACAGACCATCCAGCAGCAAGTCAGATGTCTGGGGTGTTTATCCTGCTGGAAACGGGGTTGGGGTTTCTCTGCCCTGGGGTGCAAACAGCCCCATCAAGTGTGGGGTTAGAGGTCAGGCTGAGACCCCAGCCCAGCCCCCGTGTTGCCTGCTGTGGGGGCGAGTGGCCTGGGAATCCCCTCGCCTGATATGTGTCTGGTGGCAGCTTTTCTGGGAGAAGAAGCTGAGCGGCCTGAATGCCTTTGACATCGCAGAGGAGCTGGTGAAGACCATGGACCTCCCCAAGGGTCTGCAAGGTGACCTGCCACAGGGGGAGCAAGGGGACAGAGGAGGGACAAGGCTCTGGGTCCCCCAGCCTGGGGCCAGCCAGGGTGCACTTGACCCTCGGGACGGGACAGTCACTGGTCCTGAGAAGCCTTGGGGGTCTGGTTTCCCTGCTGTCGCTGCGAGGGCAGCTCGTGCTCCTGTGTCACCACGGGCTGCCCACCCGCAGAGAGAGGTTCAGGACGAACCTGTAGAAGGGCTGAGGGGACAAGGCTGGTGACCGTCCCCCATGCCCAGCAGGAGTGGGTCCTGGCTGCACAGACGAGACACTGCTGTCGGCCATCGCCAGCGCCCTGCACACCAGCACCACGCCCATCACCGGGCAGCTCTCAGCCGCTGTGGAGAAGAACCCTGGGGTGTGGCTCAACACGGCCCAGCCGCTCTGCAAGGCCTTTATGGTGACTGATGAGGACATCAGGTAGTTGCCCCTTGCTCCTCCCTCCCCACAGGCTATGTGCTCCAGAGAGGCCAGGTCTCTTGGCCATGCAGCAGCTTCTCTGTGCTGGGCTCTGAGCCCCTCAAGGGGCTCTGGATGGGGGGTGCACAGAAGACTGCAAGGCAGAGCAGCCACACCTGGCTGGAGTGCTGGGGGTTGGCGAGAGGGGAGCCCCATGAGAGGTGAGGACCCCTGCTTAGACCACACACACACAGGCCTCACATGGAGGGAATGGGCAGGAGGTGACAGAAGTGATAGGTCAAGACAACTGTGTAAGAGTCTGGGCGACGTTTAAAGCACCACTTGGAGAAATAGAGTCAGCAAGGTGGGGACCACGTGGGACTGTGGCCTTGGTCCTGCCTGCAGGGGGCACTCTTGGCCATCAGTGTGGGGGCACCAAGGATGGGTTGGTGATGGTAGGAAGTCTCGTCCACATAGAGGGGGCAGGCGTGGAGGAGGCAGGGAGGGCCCAGGGGTCGTGGGCCCAGGTTGACAGTGGCCCTCTTGGCAGAGCTGGTTTGGGGAGGGGCAGCAGCAAACGCAGGTGGGACAGCGTGGGGCTGGGGTCTGTCTGAGACTGGGAAACCCTGGCCACTGGGTCCCTGTGTCCCCAGGAAGCAGGAAGAGCTGGTGCAGCAAGTCCGCAAGCGGCTGGAGGAGGCGCTGATGGCCGACATGCTGGCTCACGTGGAGGAGCTGGCCCGGGACGGTGAGGCACCATTGGACAGGGTGGGCGCTGACGACGAGGAGGACGAGGACGAGGAGGAGGAGGAGCCCGACCAGGACCCAGAGATGGAGCACGTCTAGAGCAGGTGCCACCAGGCCTGGCCTTTTGTGCCTGCGGCAGCAGTTCTGGGCTGACCAGGCACTCACGCCACCCAATCTATTTCTGCAGGGGCCCCGCCTGCCAGCCCGCCCACATGGGGCCACCTCAGACTCGGCCCTCACCCTGCCCTGGTGTGCCCCCTCCCCTGGGCCGCAGGAGCTTGGCTGAAGGACAGCCCCTCGCCTGACGGACCCCCCACATCTGCTTCTCTGAAGGGCCCAGCCCGTCCACAGGAGGCCCCCTGCTCAGGTGGTTGCTCCATGCTGCACTCAGGCCAGCCTGGTCCCCACGGCCACTGCCCTGAGCTCCTCACACAGGACAACTGCCACCAGGCTGCCTGCGAGGCTCCCCAGGACTGGAGAAATGTGTGTGGAACAGTCTCGCCTCTGACTTGTGCCCTTGAGGGGTGATGTCCCAGGCTACATGTCAGCGCTCCCAGAAGCAGTACAGGATGGCTCCCCAGGCCCACCAGCCGGGCGCAGCGCACCCACAATAAACTCACGGTCCCCCAGGGGCCAAACGTCTCCGTTGCTGCGAACCTTGTGTTGGCCACACACGGACGGGAACTCGGGCCTCGGCACCTGAAGATCTCGCTGTCTCCGACTTGGCCTAGCCTGATGGTCAGCACCATGGACGGAGAACTAACTGCTCACAGCCAGACTCAGGCCAGGCTCCAGGGTAGCGCCACCCTTGGGCCTGGGTCTCACCAGGTGCATTTCCTGCTGGCCTGGGCAGCGGCCTCCACAGAACAAGGCGAGCAGAGTCGCATTGCCCCAGTCCCAGCAGCCCAAGGGCCTGGGCGAAGGGAGACCCTGCTGCCTGAGTGGATCCCGGCCAGCACCCTCGCTGCAGCCCATCCATCAGCCTGGAGGCTTGAGCCATGGCCAGTGTGGCCTGTGAATGCCAGACCTGTCCCATGCCTGCCGCACCTGCAGCCACGACTGTCAGGAGAGGCCCGGGTCACTGCCTCGTTTGTCCGGACTCCCTGGGCTGTGGTGGCCTGCTGGCGGGGTGGTAGTGGCCTTGGGACCCTCCAGGGGCCGGGTCACACTGCCGGCTCCCTCTTGAGGACACCAGCCCGGGAGGCTGGCTGACCCCGTCCTCCCAAGTTCAGTCAAAGCACAAAGCCTTGAGGACTGGGCACTGCCCCGTGCAGGCTGCAGTACCACTGCCCAGGTAGCCACAGGCCCCAGGAAAGCCCCTCCGCTGCAACCCTGAGGGGAGGAGCTAGGAGGCTGAGGGAGGCTTCTGTGGGTGGCATCGAATAAAGCGTGTCAGGCAAGTATGGCTAGGGCTTTGTGTCAGTCCAAATCCGGGGGTTTTGTGTCCGTGTGCTGGGAGCCTCCCTCAAATTCATCGTCTCCCGGGGCCAGAAAGTGAGAATGATGCTGGGTGGCTTCCCTGTGGCCCTTAGCGGGGTCTCCTGAGGATCAGGCCCCAGCAGTGTGAGCGAGAGCGCTGGTCCCACCCACCCCACTCCAGCAGCCCCTCCACCCCTGGTGGAGTGGTCATGGCTGGCTTTTCTCCTGATCCAAAGCCAGGCTCAGGAGCCGGGAGAACCCTGGCTCCTCCACTGCCCAGCCACCTAGCCTGGACCCTCAGAGCTTCTGTCTGAATCCACAACTGGTCAGGGCTTTGGTGGCCTGGGCCCTCCTCACTCCTACTCTGTGGCTCTTATAGGCATGGGCAGGGCCGGTCCCACCAGAGACTCCAGGGGACCACTGGCTCCTGCCTTTTTCAGCTCCTAGAGGTGCCGCATCCCCAGTTTGTGGCCCCTCCCTCCCTCCATCCTCACAGCAGGGCAGCATCTCCTGCCTCCTCTTATAAGGACCTTGTGTTGACACGGACCCCCCAGGGAATCCAGGGTCATCCCCATCTCAGGGGCGTTAGCTTAATTCCTCCTGCGAAGTTTTCTCTACCCTGTGAGGTGATGTGTCCACAGGCCCCAGGGTGACTCTGGGGGACGTTACCCTGAAGATAAGTTTTCTGTTCAGTGGAGGCAGCTCCTACCTGGCCATGTGGCCAGGCCCCTGCAACCTCAGCTTCCCCCAGCTCACTGTAGCCTCTTGGGCCTTGTCGCTGCTGTCCCTTCAGGGGATAAAGAGTTGTTACAGAAGCCCTGGAACCTATCATTTCAGGATCCCCCAGGTTCATGGGCCGGGGGTGACGGGACAGTGATGCCTGGCAACAGGGACTTTCTGGTCAGAGGAAGCAGCGGGACTCCCACCAGTCACATGTGGCCATGGATATAGAAATCAGTGACAACTTAGGCACTGCATTCCTCAGCTGCCCTGACCACATGGGGCTGGGGGCCATGACTGGACAGAGTAACAGAGAACATCACACTGTCCAGAACAAGGATGCTGATCCTCGGTGGGGTTGGAGGGATCAGGGGATGACACCCACTGTATAAGATCAGGTGAGGCTTCTCAAAAAGTGACTGCCAGGGCTTTCCTGATTGCTCGTGGTAAAGATTTCCTCTGCCAGTGCGTGAGACATGGGTTTGATCCCTGATCCAGGAAGATGCCACATGTCCCAGCAACTAAGCTCCTGTGTCAGAACTGATGCTGGCGTGTTCTGGAGCCCATGCTCCACTCTGCAACTAGAGAAAAGCCTTTGTAGCAATGAAAAGCCACCATGGCCATAAATAATTTTTTTTAAAAAATGATGGCCAAAGTGTCTATCCACTGGTGAATACAAAAATCCAGCTCCTCCAGACACAGGAGCATCACTTGGCCACAAAAAGCAGAGAAGCCCTGACACTTGCTACCATGGGTGTGTATGGGCCCTGAGAACATGCTGGTCAGTGAGAAGCCAGACTTAACCACGCCATGATGTTAATTTTAGGGGTCAACTTGACCAGGCTGAGGGGCACCCAGATAGCTGGTTCCCTAAATCTGTGAGCAGGACCTTGTGTGGAAATAGGATCTTTGCAGACGTCACTATTAAGATGAGGTCACATAGTAGAGTGACTCTGAACCCAATGCCTGGTGCCCTTATAAAAAATCAGGACATAGCTACACAGGGAGATGAACACCTTGCGATTCAGTGGTGGAGGCTGGACAGATGGTGCCACAGAAAACTACTCCAGGGAGTAGAGGAGAGGTGACTCCAGGCATAAAGTGGGTAGGGCCAGGAATGCCACTCCATACCCCACAGCAGCCCCCCATTCCCTGAGGATGTTGTTGGTTAGTTGTTCAGTCATGTTCAACTCTTTGCGACCCCATAGACTGTAGCCCCCCAGGATGCTCTGTCCATGCAATTTCCCAGGCAAAAATAATGGGGTGAAAAAAAAATAATGGGGTGGGTTGCTATCTCCTCCAGGAGATCTTCCCCACCCACAGATAGAACCCACATCTCCTGCATTGGCAGGTGGGATTCTTTAACTCTGAGCCATCAAGAAAGACCCAGCCACAAATGTCCACAGTGCCAAGGGGAGTACCCTGCCCAGGGGTCCAGGACTGCCATTTCATCTGTAGCTTCCCCCAACCCCCATCCACCTTTCTGTCCATCCCTCCCTTCGTCTTATTTCTGGTATATTTCAAAGGAGACACCACCCCCTGCCCCTAAATACTTCAGCATGAAAATCACTAAAGAGATTGGTGGTTTGCAGTTCTAAAAGGACTTTTATTTTTTATTAAAAGGACTTTTAAATCACATCACCACAGGGCCATCGTGAACAAATCCACATGTACATACAACAGGTCATTGTTCAGGTGTCTCCAACTGCATGTTGAAATCAAGGCCCCAGAGTCCCCGTTCCCCCTTCTCTCTCCATTCTTGTCCATTTCTTGCCTGACAGCCTTCTTTTAAAATCATAGTCTGCTTCTGATGATCGGTTCCCCTCACACCCTGATCAGTGGCCTCGATTAAACCCCTCAGATGATCATCCAGCCCCACATAACTCACCTTCCTAGCGCAGCACCTGTTTCTTCATTTACTTACTCCCTTTTTTTGCTGGAGTGCATCCTGCAGTATATTAAGCTAATCTGTGACGATCTGCCGGCCTGAAACATCTTGATTTCTCCTCGCTTTTGATATGGACCTTGGGGTCAGCCATCACTTCTCCTAGGAAGCTTGGCTTTCTTCCTGATCCTTTGGAATGTGACCTGAAAGCCCTTAGTGGTCCCAGGACACCTAAGTCCCTGAACAAGTTGTGGGGTCCTAGCTGTTTGGAGGCTCTGGCTCCACTATCCCATTATTTCCTGGACAACTTCCATCCATTTTCCTTTCCTTTATTTTCTCTTCCCCCACCTTTTGTCTCTTTGGTTGACTTTCTGGGAGAGTTCCTGCTGATGTTGAACTCCTGCTACTGTGCTGTTAACTCTCACCAGTCCGAGCTTGTCTGAAGAACACGTGTGTGCATGCATGACCACCCACAGGGGTGCACCCAGGACAAGACACTCTGGCCTGTTCCCCATCTGTTACCAGTAAGGGCTGGATACCACTCTTTGCCCCAGCTCAAACACTGTCTCCTCCATTCCTGGCCTCTCCTCTCCCCACCCAAGCCCCTTTCTCAGCATCCAACATGCCACCCTGGGTGGGGTTCCAGGAAGGGGAAAGGATGAGCAGGCACCATGGCCCCTCCCCACACCGTGCCCCCAGGGGGACTTGAGGCTGGCCAGGTGGGCCAGGGCAGGTCCCCCTGTGCTCTGAACACCAGCTACAGCCAGCAGAACTTTGGGTGAGGAGACAGGACAAAGCCTGTGGCTGGAACAGAGGGGGCATGGGAGGGAGTGCCGGGGTCACACACTGAATGCTTCCTGGGAGCCCAGCAGTTCTGTAGCTCCAGTGCCTGCCTCCAGGAGCCCAGTCCTAGTGGGGAGGGGACACACATAAGTCAGGATGAAGTAATCAATACTTGAGAGCATTCAAACACAGAAAAGGAAAAAAGTTCCTCTCAGATCCTGAGAGAGAAACTGGGTGGAATGCAGCCTGGGGTCGGGAAAGGCATGAGGAGGAGGCAAGGAGTTGAGGGCTTCAAGGGCAGGGGGCACCTGCCAGGAGAGACAAGAGTCCACGAAGAGAAGAGACTAGGTGAAGGACCATCTAGTCATGGGAGCAGCTATGGCTGAGGGACTCCACAGAATTCGGGGCAGGAACCCAAGCCCGGTGAGGATGGCAGCAGACCCAAGGGAAAGACCAGTGTTGGGCAAAGGGGCAGGCCGTCCCCTCTCGCACCCAAAGAGCACATGCAACTGTCCTGAGGTTCCGCGGCATCCAGCCAGGGACTGGGGCCAAGGTCCCCTTGGCGACTCGGCGGGCCAATCCTCCTTCCAGCCCATCTATTTACCTGTAAAGGGAAACCGGAAGGCTCTTTCGCCCCAAAGGCAAAAAGAAGGCCCCGAAGGGCCGCTGGAGGCCACTAGGACAGGATGGCTTTAGGCGTGGGCACACGGGGCCGCTCTCGGGAATTTTACCCAGCGACGCTCACGTCCGAGGGCTCTGGCCTGTGGAAACCAGCCCAAGCCCGGAAACACCACCACTTAGGGGATGTGGGTGCCCGTGACCTCCCGGGGGTGCCCAGAGGCCAGGTGTGCACGGGGACCGCGGAGAGGAAGGGGACTTGAGTACAGAGCCCGGCAGGGGCGCTAGGGGTCTCGGAGTGGGGAGCCCGGGACTCCGCGCAGAGGCGAGGTTGGGGCCGGACGCCCTCGCGCACCCTGCGCCCGGGCCGCCGCGGGCACCTACCTGCGGCCGCGGCCGCACGTGCCAGGGCGCCCGGCCCGCCCGAGCGCCCGCGGCAGCGGTGTCCACGCCACGTGACCGCCCCGCCCGCCCCGCGCGTGCGCCCTGCCCGGCGCCCCATTGTTGGCGGTGGCCGCGTCACGGGGGCGGGGCCGGGGCGGGGCGGCCGGCGGCCCGAGGGAGGCGGCGGGAGGGCGGAGGGAAGGAGCGTCCGCGCCGCCGCCGCCGCCGCCGCCGCCGACTAGCCGCCGCCGCCGAGAAGCAAGCAGAGCCGCGCCGCGCCGCCGCCGCCCGCGCCCGAGCAGCCCCGCCGCCGCCCCGCCCCGCTGCTGGATGCCGGCGGCCGGCGGCCGAGCTCCCAGAGGCGGAGGGCGGCGGCGCGGGCGGCGGCGGCGGCGGGGGCGGCCGGCGGCCGGGAGGCGGGAGCGCGGGCCCGAGCGCTAGCGCCGCCATGCCTAGCTCCACCGGACAGCCCGACGGCGGCGGGGGCGCGCGCGGCAGCGGACCCGGGGCGCCGGTCTGTGGGGACCCTAGCCCGGGTCCCCCGCCGCCGCCGCCGCCGCCGCCCCCGCCCGAGGGCGCCGATGAGGCCGCGCCCGCGCCCCGGCCGCCGCCCGAGCCCGACGACGCGGCCGCCGCGCTGCGCCTGGCCTTGGACCAGCTCTCGGGTCTGGGGCTGGGGGGCGCGGGCGACCAGGACGAGGAGGGGGCGACCGCGGGCGGCGGAGACGGAGCGGGTGCAGCGACTGGGGGCGCAGACGGCGGGGCCGCGGCGGAGCCGGCGCCCCCCGACGGGCCTGAGACGGGGGCGCCCGGGGTGGCCGTGGCCCCCGGCCCGCTGCCGCTGCTGGAGCCGGACGTGAGCCCCCCGCCGCCGCCTCGGCCGTCGCCGCCCGACGTGTTCGCAGGCTTCGCGCCCCACCCCGCGGCGCTGGGCCCCCCGACGCTGCTGGCCGAGCAGATGAGCGTGATCGGCAGCCGCAAGAAGAGCGTGAACATGACCGAGTGCGTGCCCGTGCCCAGCTCCGAGCACGTCGCCGAGATCGTGGGTCGCCAGGGTGAGTGGCCGCCGTCGGGGGCGCCGCCCCAGGGGTTCCTGCGCGACTCGCCCCCAGAGGGGCCGCCCAGCCCAGCCCACGGCTGGACACCAGACCCCGGCCACGCCCCGCGTGGGCTCGGGCCTCGGTGGCCGCCTGTGCGCCTTTGTCCTGCCGCTGGCCGCGGGAGAAAGTTGGGCGCGGCCCGCGCTCCTCCCCTCGGCGCTCCGGCCCCGCTGCCGCCTTTGTCTGGGCGCCTCCAGCCTGGAGAGCGCCCTGCGTGCAGCTCACTGCCTGGGCCCTGGGCTCCCGGAGGTTCCATCCCAGGGATAAGGAGGTTGGGCCGGGCAGTGCCCTCTCCACACCCAGAAATGGCCCGGGGCGGTTCGCTCGCGTGTGAGGGGGGCTAGGGGCCAGGGCATTCTGGCAGGGTCAGGAGAGAGATTTGGTGGCACAAAGAGGGTACACCTTAAGACTTGCCAGCCTGGGCACCCTGCTGGGGTGAGGGGGAGCAGGACAGGGTGAGCGAATATCCCTCCCGCTGTCAGCCCCGTCAGGGATCTAGGGTGTGCACAAGGACCCCCTGTGAAAGCCACTTGGGGGGATCCAGCCCGACAGCCCTTCTCTGGCCAGGGTGTGGGGGTCCCGAAGCGGCATTGTCGGAGGTCTTTGCAGCCGCCCCATTGTTCTCTTTGTTAGAGAGCCAGGCTGGGTGACATCAGGCCGGCGGCCGCTCATTGGCCCTGGAGCTGCGGGGCGGGCGGGCCGGAGGTGGTGGGCAGTGCCCGGCCCAGCACACACCCACCCACCCTGTTAGCTGCTTGCCCACCAGCCTCAACTTTCTCTTGCCCACACCTCTGGGCTCCGGCCTCTCTGTTGGTCAGCCAGGTTCTAGAACTTGGGGTGGGGCCTGGGCGGAGCTTGAGATGGGGCTGGGGGACCCTGCCTCTGGGACCTCGGTCACGGGAGCTAGAGAAAGGTGTGGGGGGCTTGAATTGCAAGATGACCTGTCACCCTAACTGCCATGGGCAGAGGACCACAGGGATACCTCAACACCACCCTCTACTAGTTCCAGGTGGGTGGGGCCTTGGGGCCAGCAAGCCTGCTGCCTCGGCCACAGGTACATTCAGTCATTCATTTGTCCATCCTTCATGTGGACACAAGGAGGGCCAGGTGTGGTGCTAGGTCGGGGGACTGCCATAAGGGGGTCCTTGGCTATGGGCAAGCACCAAGAGACCCCAATTGAACACTTCCCCTCCCTGCCTTGTCCCCTCCCAGCGCTGTCCCCTCCCTGCCCTGTCCCCGGTAACCGCACTGGGACCTGGAAGAAGACAGCTGCCCCACACCAAATGTTCAGAAGCCCGTTGGGGGCAGATGTGGAGACTGAGGCCGGGGATGCCACCCAAGGTCACTAGGCTGGTGGATGGTGGAGCATGAGGGCAAGCCCCCTGTGGATGCACGTGGCAGCACCTGGGGGTGTGGGCAGTAGGCAGAGGGCCCCAAGCCCTGGTCTCGTCTGAGCCATCTGGTGGCTGAGTCGTCAGGCTCCGCCCTGTCTCTTACTTGTGCCTCTGGTACCCGTTTACCAGGTGTCCGCCTGGGTTCCCACTGATGGCAGGCAGCAAGGCAGGGACCCCCAGAGCTCTCCCCACATCTAGGGTGGTTCCTCTCTGTGACGGGGGTTGGGGGAGAGCACCTCAATGGAGGTTTTTGTAAAAATTCTCAAGCAAGATGCTGGTTCTCCACCCAGTCCCAGCCGGCACACAGTTGCCGTCCCATAATTAGTCAGGTGCAGGGCCTCGGGGGTGGAGCACACGTGCCAGGACAGGTCAGCAGCTTCAGCAGCCCTTGCTCCCCACTCTTGAAGTATCTGTGGCTCCCATCTTCCCTCACCAGTCCTCAGGCACAGCCTGGAAGACACACTATGCCCTTCTTCCAGTCACAGTCCCCCACCCCTCCCCATCTACCCTGTGGGTCCCTGAACATGGAGCCTGTCCCTTTTTCCTGCTCTGCTGGCCCAAGTGCAGGGGTCGTGGCCTGCCCTGAACTTACTCTTCTGTCTGACCCCTGGTCTAAGGCCACCCCTTCCCTGGAGTTCATGGAGGGGGTGTGCATCTGTCCAGCCTCCTCTGGCAACCAGAGCCACAAACCTGGGCTCTCCCTTTCCTGGACAACCCCATGTTGCTCCGTGAGCCTCAGTCTCCTCCCCACTAGGTCTATGCAACTTCTGGGCAAGGGGTAGGGACCATGACCCCTGTGGTGCTCCCTGGTCCCTGAGGCTGAGAGGCCTGAGGGACTGAGAGGACCACTGAGTGGGGGCCTCAGCCTGCCCCACGGTATCCCCTAGAGAGGACCTGTCACCTCCAGGCCAGGAGGGTAAAGCGGCTGAGGTGGAAGTGCAGCCATAGCCAGCTGGTAGGGCTGGAATTTGCACTCTAGTCTCTCAGACTCTTTTTGCACTGCGGGGGAGAAAAGGTGAGCTGGGAGAGAACTGGCTCCAGGGTTGGGTGTGTCAGGAGCTGACCCCTTTCCACAAACAAGAAAGTGGAAACTCAGAAGGACCAGTTTGGGGGGTGTCACCCCAGCCCGTAAGTGGGCAGGGCTGGCACACATCTGCTACCATTGACCTTGGCCCTGTTCCTTCCGAGACCCGCCCCCGTCCACCCCAGTGCCCTCCTGCCTGGCTCCCCTTGCCAGAGTTTGCAGTGTGGCCATGACTGGGGTGTTGGGGTTGGGTCTTCAGCACCAAGCCTGGCCTGCAGCACACTAGGTCACGGTCAGGAACAAGTGACCTGCCAGCCACCTAGTGTCCCCTTCATTGTCCCTCAGTGAGAGGGACCTCTGCTTGGTATTCTCTGCCTGTGTGTGGCCCCATCCCTGTGGGATGATCCTAGGGTGATGGGGGGCCATGCCTTGAAATTCTTATCTACCCACCCAGAGTGGGGAGTATAGGAAGAGAGCCAGGCCCAGGTTGGGGGTCGCAGCCTTCCCTGCTTGCACAATGGCTCCCTATTTCACATGGGAGCCAGCTTTGTCCCCAGACATCCGACTGTGACTCAGCCTTGCTCTGGGACAGCACCCCACTGGGTTGTCCCAGCACCCGCCTGCTTGTGGAACGCTGTCCCCACTGTCCCCTTAGCCAGGAGCGCTCCCCCAGCACGCAGCCTTCTTCCCAGGGTGGTGCCCTTGGCTCCCCCACGTGACCTTGAGGTTCCCTGGATAAGTGTGGTCTATGGTCACCTGCATGAGCTCCCTTGGGGCCTGGTTCCTTGAATGCCTAGTGCACTCAGTGCAGGGGTGGCCTGGATCCTGGTCCAGGCTCATGTGAGCAGCAGGAAGCAGGACTGCCTGCAACTAGGCTGCCTGTGGGGACCCGAGGCCCTGCCTCTCTGAGGGCAGGTCCGGCAGCTATGGGGCCCGCTGGGGCCGGGGGAAGTCACCTGCCCTCCCCGGTTCTCTGAGTTGGAATCCTGGTAGGGGCAGGGCCCAGGAATCTGCATTTCTTCTGTACCCACCAATTGGCAGTAGCCCCCAGGGTCACTCCTGGAGCCCCAGTTTCCTGTCTTGTGCAGTTCCATGCCCCCAAGCTCTGCCACCTCTAGGGGTCTTAGTGGTGGGGGGGGCAGTGACTATCACAGCTGAAGTGGGGGTGGTGAGCAGGGTTCTGTTTGGCCACTGAGGGCTCCACCTGAGGCTGCTCTCAGGTCAGGGCAGGATGGGGTCCCGTGAACAGAAAGCTGCAGGGTTCCACCCGCTTTGAGGCTCCCCCATGAGGGCAGGTTCCAGTCCCTGGCCCATCAGATCCTGCCCCAAACCTGTGAGTCTGGGTCTGTTTCTGCTCTCTTTTGACAGATGAGGAAATTGAGGCATGGAACGGTCCCTCAGATGCCCAGAGTATCCCCAGTGCACCAGCCTTACATCACAGTCCCCCAGTCTCAGAGAGTTCAGAAAGTTAGACATAAGGTCTGAGAAGTGTGTACTGGGGCCTGGTCCAGTATAGTCAGGGTGGGCTTCCCTGGAGGAAGGCATGCCAGGCTCTGATGTCATGCAAAGAAGGAAGAGGATATGAAAGTAAAGTTGCAGATGGGAAAGGTTAGGTGCGAGGGGACTGCAGGAGAGGCCCTTCCCAGCAGCCAAGTAGGGAGGAGACCAGGGCAGGCATGGACGCAGCCACAGGTCGGGGGGGCCTTTGGAGTTGCCAGAAAGGCGGGGCAGCCACCAAGGGGAGGACCCCGGGTGGGCATGGAGGAAATGGCCAGGGACCAAGAGGTGAGGCTGAGAGATGGCAGACCCCTGCTCACCTGCCCTGCTTTTATTCAGCTATGGGTGAGGGGCACCTGCCTGGGACCCAGGCTCCATCACTCTGACTTCATCAGCACAGAAGGCTTGCTGGCTAACTTTGTATCTTTTCTTGTTGAGAACTTAGCCACACTGTTAACTCCACTCAGAGCCGCCTGCCTGCCACAGGGAAACAGTATTCCTGTGTCCTCCTGGCTTCCCAGTGCTTAGAGGGTGGGGGGACTCCCAGTCTCCTGGGCCCCAGTTCAAAATGTCTCAGAAGGCCCTGGGGTGGGGGTGGGGTGTCAGGGGCCTGGTGAAACCACACCTGGCATTTAGGTTTCTCATGTGTACCTTCCCCTTAGCCCTGGAAGGGCTGCCAGATGCTGGGTGAGGTGCCAAGTCAAGGACCCTGCATGACTGACCCTCTCCTCAACAGATGTCCCGGCCCTTGTTTGCAGGGTCAACCCTCAGACTGCGGCCCAGGGTCACCTGGGCAGCAGTGATGAACCCCCAAGGCATGTCCCCAGCTTCCCCTCAGTGTCTGGGACCACTGGGGGGCCTGTGGAGGTGTTTTGACCTGGGGCACAGGATCTGCTGTTGGGGGAGGGTCATGTGATGAGAAGTTCCCACCGCCCAGGCCTCGGGTTCCCCTCCAGGCAGTCTGGGAGTTGGTGTCAAAGAGTCTGCGTTAGTGTCCTCTGTCCGGTACAGTGGACCAAATGGCTTGAAACTAGAACTGAATGCTCACAGTTCTGCAGGGTGGGAATCTGAAATCGGGGTGTTGGCGGGGGACATGCTCCTTCCAGAGGTTCCAGTGGAGGGTCTTCTCCAGCCTCCGGGCTTCCAGTGGTGCTCACGAGCTTTGGCGTCCTGGGGCTTGTGGCCACCTCCCTCCAGCCCTGGGCTCCGTCTTCACATGACTGTAATCTCAGGGACACTCTGTGTCCCTCCCTCCATCCTTGGGCCTCAGTGTCCCCTCTGGTCCTACAAACCCCTGCTGCATAGCAGGGGGATTGTCAAAAAGGCAAAGAGAGGCCCTGTTGTAGGTTGAAAGGTGTCCCCCCAAATCCATGTCCACCTGGAATGTCAGAATGTGACCTTACCGGGCAAGAGTCTTGGCAGATGTAGTTAGAATGTGGTCATGATGGGTTGGGGTGGCCCTGAATCCAGTGACCAGTGTCTCTATAGAAGAGGAAGGACATGTAGAGTGGCAGTCTGATGTTACAGCTGGAAGGTGGGGGCACCCACCCAGGTCACCAGCTGTCCCATGCAGCTGCGGCCCTGGAGGGGCTGTCCTGAGGAGGGGTCCCCGCCCTCACCATGTCTCCCCCTCCCCCACCCCAGGGTGCAAGATAAAGGCTCTGCGAGCCAAGACGAATACGTACATCAAGACTCCGGTGCGAGGGGAGGAGCCGGTCTTTATCGTGACCGGCCGCAAGGAGGACGTGGAGATGGCCAAGCGTGAGATCCTGTCGGCCGCCGAGCACTTCTCCGTGATCCGGGCCACGCGGAGCAAGGCGGGCGGGCTGCCGGGTACCGCACAGGGCCCACCCAACCTACCCGGACAGACCACGATTCAGGTGCGCGTGCCCTACCGCGTGGTGGGGCTGGTGGTAGGGCCCAAGGGCGCCACCATCAAGCGCATCCAGCAACGGACGCATACATACATCGTGACGCCTGGGCGCGACAAGGAGCCGGTGTTTGCCGTGACGGGCATGCCCGAGAACGTGGACCGGGCACGCGAGGAGATCGAGGCCCATATCACACTGCGCACGGGGGCCTTCACCGACGCCAGCCCTGACAGCGACTTCCACTCCAACGGCACAGATGTCTGCTTGGACCTGCTCGGGGCGGCCGCAGGCCTCTGGGCTAAGGCCCCCAACCCGGGCCGCCGGCCCCCAGCGCCCACAGCCAGCCTCCGTGGGGACACTGCGCTGGGCGCTCCGGGAGGTCCTGAGTCCTTCTACGCGGCCAGCCGTGGGGGGCCGCCGGTGCCTGTGCAGGTACCGGACGCCGGCCCCGCCAGCCCCTACAGCACTTCTGGCAATGGGGGCTTCACCTTCGGCGGGGACGGTCCTGGGGCCCCCACGGGGCCACCCGCCCTCGAGGACTGCGACTTTGGCTTCGACTTCCTGGCGCTGGACCTGACCGTGCCCACCGCGGCCACCATCTGGGCGCCTTTCGAGCGGGCCACCCCGCTGCCGGCCTTCGGTGGCTGCTCAGCGGTCAATGGGGCCCCCGCCCCGCCAGCCCCGGGTGCCCGACGCAGCAGCGGGACCGGCACACCACGCCACTCGCCCACGCTGCCCGAGCCCGGTGGCCTGGGCCTGGAGCTCCCGCTGGCCCGCCGGCCTACACCAGACCCAGTGGGCGCCCTGCCCTGGCGGCCCCCACAGGGTTCCCTGACGTCCTTCTCAAGCAGCGCCAGCTTCTCCACAGCCACCTCGCTGCCCAGCAGCTCCTCGGCCTCCTCGTGCTCGGCGCTGGACTCCAGCGCCCCCGAGAACGGTCGTAAGCCCCCAGCGGCCCCAGCGCCTGCGGCCCTGGCGCGGGAGTGCGTAGTGTGTGCTGAGGGTGAGGTGATGGCCGCGCTGGTGCCCTGCGGCCACAACCTCTTCTGCATGGACTGCGCCGTCCGCATCTGCGGCAAGAGCGAGCCGGAGTGCCCGGCCTGCCGCACACCCGCCACCCAGGCCATTCATATCTTTTCCTAGCTGGGCCCCTGGTGCGCCCGCGGTCCCACCCCCACCCCCGGGGCCATCAGTGGGCGCAGGGTGGGTGCACAGGGCCTGGAGGGGAGGAAGCGGGCGGGGCGGCGGCCAGTGTTTACAGACGAGCTTTAACTCTTCCGGTCCCAGGCGTGGAGACGACGCGGCCAAGCGGCACCTCAGTTCTTAACAAATGACAGTATTGAGTCGACAGGTTAAAATAAACCAGAGAGAAAAGGCCTGCTTGCCTGCTTGCACTTTTTATTTAAGACACTCCCTACCCCCTATCCCCCGCCCCAGCCCCCAGCCCAAGGTGATCTTTTTAAGAAGAAAAAACACGATTTTTACAACTCTGGGTTGTACTTCTTTTGTATGTAGCGGATATCAATTTGACAGTGTTTGTTTTCCCATGGTCTCAACCTCTGTAGCAACTTCCAGGAGGAGGATGGCTCCCTTTGGGGGGATCATATGGTTACCCTGTAGTATGTAAGCCGCGCGCAGGCCGGAGGGGGGTGGGGGGGAGGGGGCGAGGGGCGTCCGGAACTTTCTAACTTTTTTTTAATTATTAATCCCTTTCTGCTGTGGTTTCTTTTGACAGTTTTTAATTTTTGTTGTTGTTTTTTTAAAAAAAAAAAACCTTTTACTTTTTACCTCTTGTGTATATGTAGGGAATTTATAGGGAAATATGTACTTTATGGAATAAATTTTAAGACTAAAATATATTTTATTTTAAATAAAGTAACGGACCTTTAATCTTACACAGCTAAATTACTGATTATATATTTGCTGAGCTGACCTAAGGGTTCAGAAAATTGTATCAAGAGTTTTATTTTTTGACTTCAAAGCCTTCTTAATAAAGTCTTTTTACTACATGTGAGACCTTGGCCTGGTGTGGGGTGTGGGTGGGCATGGGGGAGGGATTGGGATAGGGGCTCAGTTCCAGCCCCACCCACCTAGTCTTCCAGGTCAAAGCGTTAGGGCTCAGGATATCCTGCTTCTAGGCTTTTCCACAAGCCAGGTGCTGTTGGCATCTTATTGGGGTTCTACAGAGAGGTGGTCCAGCCAGGTCTTCTTATTCTCAGGACCCCACATCCTAGGGGACAACCAACCATGGGGACAGCTGTGAGCTATGTGGGGGAGTGGTGATATTGGTTGCTTCCTGGGGCACCTGCCTGCTGCCATGACACTCCCATGGCCAGCAGGATGACATTGTATAGAGGAGGGGCAGGTCTTCCTCCCAGGAGGGGTCCTGAGGTCTCCTGGGCCCAAGGAACATCTGAGTGATAAGCCTCAGGTGTTGTCCCCCAGGCATCTAGTTGGGAGCAGAGAACTCTGGGGTGTGGGGCTGCCAGACATGGTTCTTTAGGACTGGGACTGGCCCAGAGGCAAGAACTCGGGGGTCACAGATTGGACTGTGGGCTGCTGACAGGGGCCAGCAGAGCTCCAGAGATGGGAGGAAGCTGAGTGGAGTGAGTTGAGGATGGGATGTGCTGACAGGGAGGGGCCCAGGACTGCTCCAGGGACAAGCAAGCCCAGGGGCCAGGTGACCACAGGCTGCTGGCTCTGGAAACAGGCACTGAGGGACCCGGAGAACACAGCCCGCTAGGGAAACTAGGAAGACAGAGCAGAGCAGCCTGGAGGGCTTTCAGGAGAAGGCCAAGAGTTTGGGATAACAGGAGCATTTGAAGGGGCAACAGGGACAGAGAGGAAGCAGCCAGAGATGGAGAGGACATGCCCAAGAGCAAATGGAGGTCACCTCGGACCCTCTGGTTGAGAGTAGTCACCCCAGACTGTGGAACCCAGTTGGGTCTCAGGACAGACCCTGTGCACCCAGGGTTCCAGTCTAGTCCTGCTGGAATGTCCCCATCTGTAAATGGGGAAACACCTAGGTCCACACTCCCAGCACTGGTGAGGCTCCAGCCTTGGAGTGCATTGGTACATGGCCCCCAAAAGATACAGCCCTGGAACCTATGGGTGGGAACTTACAGACCGGGCTTTGCAGCTATAGTCAAGAATCTTGAGATCATCCTGCATCAGGGTGACCCTGTAAGACAGTGTCCTTATAAAAGAGCAGGAGTCACAGACGTGCGGGCAGAAGCTGTGTGACCCTGGAGGCGTCTCTGTCCATGGGATTCTCCAGGCAAGAATACTGGAGTGGGTTGCCATTTCCTCCTCCAGGGGATCTTCCCAACCCAGGGATTGAACCTGTGTCTCCTGTGTCTCCTGCATCACAGATGGATTCTTTACCCTCTGAGCTATCAGAAAAACCTTCATCTGTGTTAGGGTGGCCCTAAATCTAATGTCTTTGTAAGAGACACAGCAGGATCACAGACATGTGGGGAGAAGTTATGTGACACTGGAGGCGAGACTGGGGTTGATGCAGCCACAAGCCCAGGATGCCTGGAGTCCCCAGAAGCTGGAAGAGGCAGGAAGGACCACCCACCACCTGCCCTGGAGTCTTCAGAGGAATCACGGTCCTGCCACACCTTGATCCCTGACTTCTGGCCTCCAGAACAGGAAGAACATATACCTATTGTCTTAACCCGCCCACTTTAAGGTAATTTTTTAAAGCCGCTCTGGGAAACTGATATGGTAGGTGGGCTAGACTGAGGGTTGACTGGATGGCATAGTCAGGTGCAGATAGCATGGCAAAGACTTGGAGGTGATGAGATCCCAGGACACATCCAGGGAACACAGAATGGCTGCTCAGAGGGACAGGTGAGAATAATGGGGAGATGAGTTGAAAAGGTGGATTGGAGCCAGGCCTTGGAATTTCTCCTTTAATCTCTCCCACCTGTGTCAGGACTTTTATTGGGTCCCCATTTTTGCCAAGGTCTTCCTCACCCTTGGACCTTCCCCTTTACAAAAAGAAAGACACACCAGCCCATACTGAACTCTGGCCAAGAGAATTCAAATGTAAATAGCCCCAGGTGGCTGGAGGTTCCTCTGTGGGCCACATCTCTCTGGAACGTTCCAGTTCAGGATTGTCCCATAGGGCATCTTGTTATGATGGGACTGTTGTAGACCTGTACTGACCTGTACAGGAGCCATCAGCCACATGGGTGACCCAGCATCTGAAATGTGACTTGTGCAACCAAGAGATTGAATCTTAAATGTTGTTTGGCTTTACTTTAAATTGAGATAGCATCTAGGGAAGCTGTTTACCATGTAGACTCTTTTAAAGCAGAGAAACAGGAAGGCCAGTGTGCCCAGAGATTGTGGTGAGAGTAACAGGGAGTGGAGGTCCTGAACAGAGTGGCCTGAAGGTGACAAAGCCACGGGGGAGGGAAAACCTGTGGGCTGCTGTGGTCGGCAGCATAATGATCCCAAAGACATCACCTCCTGATCCCAGGGCCTGTGGACATGTCGCCTCATGTGGCAGAGGGGACTCTGCAGGTGGGGTTAAGGCCCCTGAGATGCGGACAACCCTGGATTCCCCAGGGGGAGCCCAGTGTCATCACAGGGTCCTTATAAGAGGGAGGGGGAGGGTCAGAGGCAGAGAGACGGGAGATTTGCACTGTTGGCTGTGAGGATGGAGGGAGGGGCCGCAAGCCAGGGATGCGGTGCCTCTAGAAGCTGGAAAAGTGGGGAGCCAGTGTTCCCCGGGAGCCTCCAGAGGGGACAGCCCTGCCCACGTGTGAATCTGAGGACTTTTGCCCTCCAGGACTGTTAGGGAGAATAAATTTGTGTTGCTTTAAGCCCCCACATGTGTGGTGCTTCGTTTCAATATGGGAAACTCACACAGCTGTGTTAAAAGCTGCCCCAGCACCTTGGAGAAATGGCTGATTCTATGCCCTGTGCAGGGAAACTACAAAATGAGCCTAGACATCTTGCGGTGCCAGAAAGTAAGGACATCCTCAAAACACCCCATGAGAATGAGGGCATGTCCAAGAGACACCGAAGCCAGAGGCCAGAGCTGAAATAATGCATCCTAGAAGACAGAGGACACCCAGTGAACTTGAATTTCTAATACACAGTGGATCATGCTTTTAGTCAAAATCTGTCTCCAATATTGCCTGGGACACCCCTCTACCTGATGATCATTCGGTTATTTACCTGAAATTCAGATTTAACAGAACATATTATGTTTTTATTTGCTTCATTGGTAACTCTATGAGGCATGGAGGGGGATGAGAAGCCACTGATTTGCAGGGAGACACATATTTGCTGGAGAGGTCCCTCCTGTGGTTCCTAAATTCCACCCTGACTTTAAAGGTGCAGAGCAGCCTAACAGGATGTGGACAACATATTAAAAAGCAGAGACCTCACGTTGTTAACAAAGGTCTGTAGAGTCAACACTATGGTTTGGCCACTTGATGTGAAGAGCCAGCTCATTGGAAAAGACCCTGATGCTGGGAAAGATTGAGGACAGGAGGAGTAGGGGGCAGCAGAGGATAAGATGGTTGGATGGCATCACCACTCAACTGGACATGAATTTGAGCAAACTCAGGGAGATAGCCGGGGACAGTGGAGCCTGGTGTGCTGCAGTCCATGGGTTCCGAGAGGCTGGGACAAGACTTATGGACTGAACAACACCAGGATGTGGGGTGGGGACTGGCAGGTTCGTGAACCTGGAGCAGAATTAATTCCACACACATTTATGGATATGGACTGAGCGCCTTGATCCTTGCTATTCCAGGAGCGGGTTTGCTCCGGGGCGGAAGCTGGAGGAAGCCAGAAAGCCCCAAGTACTTTTGCTGCTACTAACCCCTTGCGCCATCCCCAGCCGGGCCCCTCCAGCGGCCGGGAGGGACCAGAACTGCCCGTCCTCTGTCGCCACCGTGTGGCCGAAGCCGCGCATGACACTCTGCCCGATACAGCCGCAGAGCCCGCTCCTTATTATTTATGTAAAGTGGGCGTAACTGCCCTTAGCCCAGGCCTGTGGGCTCCTCAGGACATAAGCCGGTCCCCTTCCACAGCCCACAATCCATCGCTCAGCAACTCAGCGCTGGCACGCGGTGGGCCCTCCCTAAACGTTTGCTGACTGAATACACGACAGGGACCGCTCCCTGCTACCCAAATGAAACTGAGGGTTTTTTCTTTAGCCTAACCAGATCCCTAACCGCCTGACCTCCTGAGGTCCTGAGACACTGCGCACATTTAAATACACACCTGAGTGGGAGAGGAGGTGACACAAACGCTGGAAGCCACCTGGTTTACACCATCTGACCGTTGGGAATTTACCCTGGTGTCCAGTGTGAGTAGGGCTTAGAGTTTATTTTTCTAGATAATTAATGTAAGTTCTCCCCCTAGGCACTGTGGTCATTTGGGGTCTGGATCATGGATCATCCTCTGAGGGGCATCCTGGACACTACGGGGGTTGACCAGCATCCCTGCCCACCCCCCATTCGATGTCAGGAGCCCCCCTTTCCCAGTTCTGACGATGAAAATGTTCTAAAGTCTCCCCTGGTGGCAGGAACCTCCCCTCCTCCAGTGAGAACTGTTCATCCCATTTCTCGGGGATTGGACCAAATTGGCCCTGAACAGGCTGTGTCCCGGAATCTCCCCACATACCCACCCACATGGAGGGTTCCGCTTGCAGAGTTGGAACATCTGATTTTCGTTTATTTCAAGCAACCCTTAAGATGGATTCATGTCCCAGCTAAAATGACTTATGCTTGACTCGTAGAACTTTTTAGTGTTGGAAACATCACATGTAAATCCAAGCAGAGAGGGTCAATCCAAAGGACCCAGCTTCAGCAAATAACCAATTCTCAAATTCCCCAGCAATTCTTGGCTGTTTCTCTCCAATTGCCCCACCCTCACCAGGCTCTGTAGCAAACTGCATTTGTCCACAAAGCCAGAATGCTTACTGAGTAACACACGTAGCCACAATGTCACCATCAGAACTTAAAATTGTTAACAATAACTTTAAAAAAAAAAAAAGTTAAGACATGTAGGATCTAGTTACCTGACCAGGGATCAAACCTGGGCCCCCTCCATTGGAAGTGCAGAGTCTTAGTCACTGGATCACCAGGGGAGTCCTCATGGTAAGGCTGATTTCTTAACAGTAACTCTCTGGGCAGCATTTCCGTTTCCTCGAGTGTATTGTTATTGTTTACAAGTCAGTTGGTTTCAATCTACATCAGGCGCATATTCCCTGGAGATCTGGCTCTCATGTCTTGTTCACGTACTCTAACCAGTGGTTCCCAACACAGATCCTCAGTGTGGATGAGGAGGTTTAAAAAATATCAAAGCCTGAGTCCCCATAATTAGTCTGGGTGCCATGTGGGAAGCAGGATTTTTTTTTTCAATTGTAGTAAACATAACAAAATTTACCACTTTGACGTGTACATTGAGTATATTCACAATTTGGCCCATCCATCACCCCTGTCTCATTCCAGCATATTCTCATCACTCCAAAAAGAAATCCCACCTCCATTAGCAGTCACTCCCCACCCCCAGCCCCTGACAACCAGGATCTGTGTCTATGGATCGGCCTGTTCTGGACATCTGCCATCAGTGGAATCACACCCTGTGTGTCTTCGTGTGTCTGCTTCCCTCACTGAGCATTGTGTTCTCAAGTTTCATCCACAGTGTAGGGAGGGTCAGGGCTTCTCTCCTCTTATGATTGAAGAATACTCTAGTGTATATATGGACCACCTTTTGTTATCCATTCATCCTTGAGGAATGAATTTTTAAATTGTTTTTATGTTAAAAATTTAAAGAAAAATCTTTGGCTGTGCTAGGTCTTCATTGCTGAGTACTGGCTTCAGTAGTTGAGGCACACAGGTTTAGTTGCATAGAGAGCTAGGAATAAAATTGCTGAATTATTTGGTAGTCCTATGTTTAATTTATTGAGGAACCAAGGAACACAGTTTTTCAGTTTTATTTTTAATTTTCATCGAGGTATGCTGGCATGTGGGACCATAGTTCCCAGATCAGGGATCAAACCTGCACCCCTGCAATGGAAGCGAGGAGTCTCAACCACTGCACTGCCAGGGAAGTCCAAAACAGAGTTTTTAATTGAAATTTTTATTGAGATTATTGTAGATTCCCCTGGAGTTTTAAGAAATAATGCTTATCCCTTATACACTCTGTCCAGTCTCCCGCAAAGTTTGCGTTTGCAAAACGACAGTCGGTACCTCAACCAGGATACATTTATATCTAAATCAGATTTCCAAGTTCCTCAGTTTTTCTTGCGTTTGTGTATGTGTGTGTATTTAGTTATCTACAGTTGTATTAGTAGGGTAGGTACATGTATACACCACCACAGTGGCCCATTTCCCTAACCTTGGCAACCACTCAAATGTCCTCCATTTCAAAAAGGATATCATTTAAAAAGTGCTATATAAACATAATCTTACAGTATATGAGACTGTGACATTGTTTTTGTTTTTGTTTTTTGCTCAGCATGATTCCCCTGAGTCATCAGAATTTTTTAAACTCTTCAGTGAGGCAGTCTGATATGATTCAGGTTGACCTACTTACAGCTGTTCTGCTAGCAACGCATGTGCATCAGTTTTCTCATCTGTTAAATGGGGAGGGGGAAAGCACTCAGGTGAACTTTGAGAATTAGAGTAGATGGGGAACCAGGTGCCCGCAGTCAGGACCTGGAGCCAGAGAGGCTTTGTGATGGCACACCAGGTTGCCATGGCACCAACCAACGTGCCTGCCCGGGATGCTCCAGCCCTGGTCCCGCCTCACTTGCTGGTGATTGGAGGAGGCATCGTGACACATGCTCCCACAGACCAATGAAGAGGTAGGTAGTCCAGAGGCTGGGTTCTACCGACGCTTTAGATTGGGGGAAAAGGGTAGAATTGAGTGAAGCCAAATTTTCCCTCACTTTTCAGGCTTAAATAGGCTTTCCGTGGTTTCTTTAAAAAAAAAAAAAAAGGCCTGGTCATCCCTGGAATGAATTCATTTCCATTTCATGAAGCTCCAGCCCGTTGTAAATGCCCCAAAAGGTGAGGCTAATAATTCTTCTAATAATTTTATTTCTTAAGACACACAGTTAACCTCTCTGAAGAAGATTCCAGAAATTTTCAGTATGAGGGTGGTGTGGGCACTTTGCCATCTCTCGAAGTTCTCATACCTAGAAATAAGAATCGGCCTGGGAGGTTATGAAATTAATATATTCCGTGGTTGGTTTATTTTTAATAAACCACCATTGTAGGCTCAGGGTGTGGGCGATTCTCACAGATTGTTGCTGTTCTTACGCCCACAAACAGATGGAAATAAATACTCTAGGTAGGTCATTTTGCAAGATGCACAGTTAAATGGACTGTGGATGTTTTGCCTCCCCTCCACTCCCAGAAACAAATGTTCCGGGCAGAAAAGGGGCTGGGTTCTTTTCATGCTTTGGCATGTGTATTAGTTAGCTATTGCTGGGTAATGCATCACCCCCAAACTGAGTGACTTGAAACATCCGTTTATACATTAGAGTATTAGCCAGGAAAAAGAGTGATGTTCTGACACACTGCAGTGTGGATGGACCTTGAAAATACCATGCTCGGGACTTCCCTGGAGGTCCAGTGGTTAAGACTGTGGGTTTGCACTGTAGAGGGAATGGGTTCCATCCCTGGTCTGGGAACTAAGATCCCACATGCTATGCAGCAAGGCCAAATAAATAAATATTTTTTTAATTAAAAAAAAAAAGAATATGATACTCGGTGAGAGAAGCCAAACACAAAAGGCCACACAGCATGTGATTCTGTTGATGGGAAATGTCCAGAACAGAAAATGGGAAGTGTGGATCTCCAGGCAGATCCACAGGCACAGAGAGTGGGTTCTTGGTTGTCAGGGGCTGTGGAAGTGGAGGGGGTGAGGAGTGACTGCTGATGAGGACAGGTGTTCTTCTGGAGTGATGGACTGTTCTGGAACTAGACAGGGGTGGTAACTGTACAACAGTGTGAATGCACTCAGTGCCATGGAGCTTTACCCTTTAAAATGGTGAATTTCATGTTATGTTACCTCAGTAGTAATAATAGTAGCAAAGTAAAAAAAAAAAAACAAAACACAATCCACACACGGTTTGTGTACTTTTCTGCTCACACCCCATTCCTCCGTGTTCTCCAGGGAGTCCAAGGAGATTCTAAACTCTCCCTCTTTTATGCAGAACAGTTTCTCTTCCCAGGTCTGACCACACTCAGGCCTGTGACCTCCCCTGATGGACCCCCAGCCCCTTCGTTCCCTCTCTTCACTCCGTTCTTCCACAAAATCACCAGCTGGGTCTTTCCACCCAGAGGCAGGAATGCACCGAGTCACAGTGTTGAGAAAAAGAGCAACACCGATGGTTTAATTTTTTCCATAGCAACATACTGAAAGTCACTCAGTCCTGTCTGACTCTTCAAGACCCCATGGACTATACAGTCCGTGGAATTCTCCAGGCCAGAATACTGGAGTGGGTAGCCATTCCCTTCTCCAGGGGATCTTCCCAACCCAGGGACTGAACTCAGGTCTTCCACATTGTGGGCAGAGTCTTTACCAGCTGAGCCACCAGGGAAGCCACAGAAGCATAAGTGCCTGAAAATGGATAGAAAGATCCAGAGAACCTTGCTGGGGCCTCCTCCCCAGGAAGGAAGAGGACCAGAGATGAGAGGCATCAGCCCTGGGGATTTAGCTTCATATGTCAAGTTGCAATTTGGAAACTGATAGCAGGTGACTTTTTGCGACCCAGTGGATTGTAGCCCGCCAGGTTCCTCTGTGGAGAAGGCAATGGCACCCCACTCCAGTACTCTTGCCTGGAAAATCCCATGGATGGAGGAGCCTGGTAGGCTGCAGTCCATGGGGTCGCTAAGAGTTGGACACGACTAAGCGACTTCACTTTCACTTTTCAGTTTCATGCATTGGAGAAGGAAATGGCAACCCACTCCAGTGTTCTTGCCTGGAGAATCCCAGGGACAGGGGAGCCTGGTGGGCTGCTGTCTATGGGGTCGCACAGAGTTGGACATGACTGAAGCGACTTAGCAGCAACAGCAGCAGCAGGTGCCAAATGTCTTGCCCTGGTGTGACAGAGGTCACCATTTTCCCAGCCTCCCCATCCGTGTCTTGCCTGCCCATCCGTTAAGCAGTGTTCCATACTTGAGAGTTTTGGTCATGGCAGAACCCCACTCTGGTAAGGATTTCTGTGTTGGTGAAAATCTGGCCCATCTATCTGTGTCACAGAGAGCGGTGGGCTCAAATCATGCCGGGTTTGGGTGCCCGCTTGCCAAAGTTCCTCAAATGCCCCAAAGAGAGGCAGATGGGGCAGGCTGCAGAGTCAAGTTTCCTTTAATGAAAAAAGAACAAATCCAGACACAAGTCTGGGTTGAACAGTCATGTCTAGAGGTGAGGCGAGGCCCCCGCACCCCTTGCACACTCCCTATGCTGCCCCCGAGTACGTCACTCAGTGGGGAAAGGAGGGCAACGGGAGCAGAAATGGACCCTGGGTCCTGGGTCCATCAACATGCAGAGGTCTACTCTGACCCTCGGGATCGCTAGATGCTCTGTAGCATGAGGATGGCATGCTGAAGGTGCTGGTGGGTGCCTGGGGCACAGCCATGGCCCCAGAGGATGCCCAGCGGGTAGGAGGTGCCAGGCTGGCCCAGTTCCCAGACTGTGAGCAGCAGCTCCTCACCACCCCTGCTCAGCACGAGTTGTTCCTGATCTCCGCTGCTGCTGCTGATCTGCCAATGTGGGGAGAACCTGGGGTGGAAGGGAGAAGGGGCCCTGGCCTTTGGAGGGCAAGTGGACAGGAGACTGAGGGCGCCCTGACCTGAGTTTCAGTGGCTGCCCCACCCATGGGGACTCCAGGCCAGGAGCCAGGGCTCTACCGTGTAGACAGGGAGACCAAGGCTCAGATAGGACCCCCTGCCCATAAGCACCCAGTGAGACCTCCTACTCAAGCCTGTGTCCTGGGGAACAGCAGCTCCTCACTGCTGTTCAACTCCTCTAGTTCCCTCACTGGGAACTGCCAGCTCTCCCTGCCGCTGGGCATGGCCATTTGAAGCCAATCCTGCCCTCTGAGATCCAGCCCAGGTCAGGGCACTCTGGTCTAAACAGAGATGGGGTTTTCACTATAAAATAAAATCATACAAATTTTTCTAAGATGATAGTAAGGATTGTATACTACTGCGTTGGAAGTCTGTTTTAAGAGCGGCTACAATTTCTCAGAGATTGCCAGAATCGCTCAGGATAACCTACAACTGATTCTGCAATGAGATGACATTTTGCCAGCTGCTACCGGTGACCACATGGGACCATGATCCCCAGTGACATTCTGCCATCATTTGAACACATTTTATTTCCAGTTTTATGCTTGGGAGTCATAAGTCTCAGTTCCTGGTTCCACCAGGAGCCAACTGCTTCCTAGGGCTTTCTCCCAAAAGCATGCAACACACCAGGCCCATTTGAGGGGGCCCCTTGATCCCCTGCACCATCCCATCGCTGAAGAGCAGCAGCACCACCTGCTTGGACACCAGGAAGCACAGCAGCCCTGGGGAACAGCAGGGCGCCCAGGAGTCTGGGCTCATTCCTCAGGGTAAACATCTGCAGCTTTTCCAAGTGGGGCGCATAGCTTACCTGGTTGTTGTTGGGGGGGCACAGGGCGGTGACCATGGAGTCAGGGGCTCCATTCTGGGCAGCTCACACCCGAGGACACCTGCTCCTGTAGATCCTTGGACCATGATTTGAAACCAGCTCTACAGGGTCCAAGCCCTCTCTGTCCATCCAGTCCCAACCCTGGCCCTAAACTCCAGACCCATGGCGCCTCAGACTTGGCTGTCCATGCTGAGACCCTGATGGGTCCCCACATCTGCCCTCTTGCCACCTTCCCTTCTTGCCTGGTGGCTGCTCCATCCCCCCCACCACAAACCTGCAAACTACACCCAGATTGCAGCCCTTGCCTACCCCTCCACAGCCACCACCCCAGCCCAAGTCACCACCATTGTCCACCCAGCTAATCCAGCCACCTCCCTGCTGGTCTCCTGTTAATAAAAGTACAAGTCAGACTTCTCCTTCCTGCCCCCAACCCCAGCAGTCACCTGTGAGGCTCTGTGACTTCATGTCTGCCTCCATGCCACTCCTCAAACCCACCGCACTGGATCCCATCTTGGGGGCTCTGCACATGCTGTTCTCTTTGCCTCTCATGCTGTTCCCGACAGGCCCTTTCTCATCCTTCCTGTCTCACCTGAGCATCACTTCCCCAGAAACCCCCTCCCTCCACAACCACTCTGTGGATTTGCCTCCACGCCTCCCCCCGAGTCTGTCATCTCATCTGCTTTATTTTCTTCAGAAAACTGCCACCAAAATCAACTTAGTGATTCATTTATTTAGCATTGTTCTCCCCCAGCAGGCAGTAAGCACCTGTAGGTATGCACAGTAGGTATTTATTAAATACTTGAGTGAATGAAGAAAGGTGAAGGCAGGGAGGGCTTGGCCCCACAGCGGGTAGGAACTCCATGACTTTTCCCCCTGGGGGGTGCAGGGCCATGTGGGTGCTATCCCGAACCAAGACCCTGTTCCTACCGTCTGACAGTTGGTAGCCAAAGCCATACTTGCTATAATAGTCCACCCACTTGGGGGCCCAGAAAACAGGCTGCTGCTCTCCTGGGGGGTCCTGCATGGCTGGGCACAAGGAGGAAGTGACATGATGGGGGGTTCCTGGAGGGGCCTGGTGGAGGCACAGGAGATGGGGAGAAAGGTCCAGGGCATAGAAAACCAACTCTTGAGGCTTCCTAGAGGTCCAGTGGTTAAGATTCTGTGTTTCCACTGCAGGGGGAGCCAGTTCAATCCCTGATAGGGAGAACTAAGATCCTGCATAACGCATGGTGTGGACGAAAAACAAAGACAACCCAAGCAACTCTTGCCTTGAGGGGAGAGGACTGGGGGACCCTGGGGTCACAGCCGCTTTTAGCAATGAATAAATCTGAAACGCGTGTAAGGTCCAAAACACTGCAGGGCTTTGCTTTATTTCATTAAGCATTTTTTTTTTTTTTTTGCATTAAAAATAAAATAGCTCAAGCCCATGTGGCAGCCCGGATGGAATCCTTGGAAGAGGAAAAAGGCGGGAATGGGGAGCCTAGGGAAATCCAGCAGCCCAGGGGGTGGCCGGGGAAGCCGGAAGTCTGTCTTCTGGGCTTCTCAGCAAATCTCACGTCATCTTGTGCCGCCCCTACCTGGGGGGCCCGAATCCAGGTAGAGCTGCAGGTTCCTGATGGCTGCCTCTACCCCCTGCCTTGGACTCCCCTCGGGTCCTGGGGAGACAGATCTCTGTTGAGGGGCACAGGATATGGAGGACAACCCCACCCCCAGCTTCCACATCCAGAAAAGTCCCATGTTCAACCCAGGAATCCAGACACTGTCCACACTTTACAGGTGGGGAAACTGAGGCCAGGAGAAGGGCTGTGATGCTAGCAAGGCACAATCCTCACCCCCCACTTCGCAACCCTCACCCCTGCCCACAGTTCCTGTCTAGGATGGAGCATGCTCACCCGCCGGGGCACTCTGGAGGGTCCCCTGGGCCAGCAGCTGGATGGGGACCTCGGGGGCACAGAGCCCCACTCTCCAACAGGGAGTCCTGGGGAGGGAGCAACAGATGTTGGGAATTGGTGGTGGGCTCTGGCCTCCCCATGGAGACCTCGTGACTTCCCGTGCCCAGCCAGCTGTGAGGACGCCCTCTGCATTCCCCACTACCTCCCTGCTCCCGGCCCTCACCTCACTGCCCCACTCCATGGAGTCAGGGTCTGAACCATCTTCTCCAGGACCTGAGGCCTCCTGAGAAGCCAAGGGGCCTGCAGGGGGCACAAGGATTTGGGGGTGGGGGCAAAGCCTGGCCCCACATGGAGAGCATCTGCCGTGGAGATGGTTTCAGAGCAGGAAGGGGATATGACAGGTGTGTGAGATGCAGGGCAGGGAGGAGCAGGTGACGGGGGAAGGAGAGGTACTCACAGGGCGCCCGGCACTGGGGCAGTAGCAGCCGGCCCACCTTTCGGAAAAGTCTGCCCAGAGGCTGGGGGATGGCGAAGATGGGTGGGCTGTGGCAGCAGTGGGGTGGCAGCCGGTCCGGGGTGAAGCCCTTTAGAGTGGGGAGCTGGAGGTCAGCAGGCTGCTCCTGAGTACCTGTGCTACCTGGGGGTCCTGACCCTCACCTGGGGCTGCTTAGACACCCCATAGAGGGGCCGCCCTGTCCCCCAGACACTCCACACCTGAGTGAAAAAGTCATCCTGCAGCAGGTGGTCCAGGCTGGGCCGCTCGGCCGGGTTGGGGGCCAGCAGGCGGGCGATGAGGCGGCGCGCGTTGGCAGACAGGTGTGCAGGCTCGGGGTAGCGGCCATCTCGGATGTTCTGGTACATCTCCGACAGGGGAGCCGCCACGAAAGGAGGGACGCCAGTCAGCACCATGTACCTGGCCGGGTCGGAGGCAGGAAGCAGGGCAGAATAGATCCTGCTTGGATCTATTCTGGGCATCCAGGGTTGGTTCACACCTACCTATGCACCCCTACCCTCAATCCCTGACACCATTCCTGCTTCACACTCATTTTCTCACACCCGCCCTGCATCCACTCTCACCTAGTCATTCTTGTCTGCACAGAAGACACCAGCATCTGTTTGTACACCTGCCTGCACCTGGGTTACACCTGGACACCTGCATAGACCTTTCCAGTTTTAATTTATGCTTGCTCGCACCTGTTCCAATCCTGCATATACCTCATGTTGGTACAAATGTCCTGATCTGCCTGTGTACCTAACACCTGCACACACCTGTCCACACCTCTGGGCATGTTCAAACCCGTCCTCTGCTGTACATACACCCTCCTGTATCCCTATTCATACCTGTAGGCTCAAGTGATGGCAGGTGCCTGCTCCTGCCTGCCCCCCAGCTGCATACACTGAGGTTCTATGTTTGCTCATACCTGCCTGTCCCCACACTCAACCTCCTCCGTATATGCTTACACCTGTCCTTACCTGCCGGTGCCTGTCCCCACCTGGGCATTCCTGCCCCACTTCCCCAGGCCTGGGGCTCCCAGGGCGACTCACATGATGCAGCCCAGAGCCCAGATGTCCGACTGGCAGGAATGTCCGTTTCTGGACACTACCTCTGGAGCCAGGAAGTTTGGGGTCCCGCAGAGCACTCTGGGGGCATAACGGGGGCTCAGGAAGACTGGGGGCCCCCACACCAGACCAGGCCCACCTGCACCCACCCAGAGAGCCGGCTCAGAGCTTGCAGTCACCTGTGGCAGCGGCCCCCTGGCCCTATCTTGGTGGCCAGCCCCAGGTCTCCGATCTTCACCTCCATGTTCTTGTTCAGGAAGAAGTTACCTTGTGGAAGGGGACGCAGCCGGCAGTGAGGAAGGAGCGTGGCTTCAGTGGAAGCCCCGCCCTCACCCCGCCCCGAAGCGCCGCCCCGGCCGTACTGAGCTTCAGGTCCCGGTGGACGATGCGCCGCTGGTGCAGGTAGCTCAGGCCGCTGACCAGGCCTCGAAGATAGTAGCGCACCTCGGGCTCCGTCAGCGTCTGCCGTGCCTGCAGCACGTGGGCCAGCGACTGCAGGGGCCCGACAGGTGCCACACCACCGTCGAGGAGACACAGGTGAGTTCCAGGGGCCCAAGAAGGCAAAGGAAAATTCAGCTGGGCCCAGGTGAACGTGGCTGATTGTGGCATGGGCATTGGTGAGCTCTGAGCCCGAGGATGAGCACAGGAGTTCAGTGGACAGAGGGGCCACAATGAGCTTGTAGACCAGAGATGAACACAAGGTGGGTACACGCTGGGCACAGGTGAGCTTAGGTGTATTTAAGTGGGCTGAGTTCAAGGGATCTGTCAAGGTGCAGCTAAGTTCAGTTGGGTCCAGGAACGGGCATTCCCGCCAATCAGACATCTGGGCTCTGGGCTGCACCATGGAGTGGCCCTGGGAGCCCTGAACCTGGGGAAGGGGGCAGGGCTGCCCAGTTGGAGACAGGTGTGGGCAAGTGGGGCCTGGCTGAGTACAGGAGAAGCACAGATGGGCTAAGATGTGCCTAGGTGGGTCAAGAGAGCCTTTGGGTGGGCAGAGGTGCACAGGTGGGCCTGGTGTGGTCTCAGGTTAAAACAGGTAAGGAGAGACAGACAAGGGTGGGGGGACACAGATGAGCTCAGCAGACACGGGTGGGAGGGGACATGCCTCCCTCTCACTCCGCCCCCGCACCTGGCGACTGCAGTATTCCAACACCATGTATACGTGGTCCCGGTCAGCGAAGTGGGCGTGGAAGGCCACGATATTGCGATGTCGCAGGCGGCTGTGCAGAGCGATCTCGCGTTCCACCTGCAGGCAGGGCACCATGTGTATACACCCGGTAGGCACCCACACCCGAGGCATTCATGCCCCACAGGCGAGCTCCACACCCCAGGCCAGGGACCTCTCTGGGGACCCGCTTCGGTTCTGGGGCTCCTGGGCACTGACGCGCAGAGAGTACCTTGCAGCGGGCGTGTAGCCGCGCAGCCCCGCCCCCTCCGCGAGGCACCACTTTGAGCGCGAACACAGCGCTGGTGGACATGTCGGTCAGCTTGTAGCAGCGGCTGAAGGCGCCCTGCAGGGCAGGAGAGTCAAGCTGGGTGCATACAGGTGTGAGGACAGATGGCCAGGCCTCCTCACACACACACACAGCTCACACCTTCCTACCTGGATCCCCAAAGCAACACAACACAGATGAACACGAAGGCACACAGATACATCACAGACGCCTCCATACCTGGACACGCTGAGTCCACAGAACCCCAACACAGTACCCAGACACACGCTACAACGCCCGCACACAGAAAGCACAGACCTATGACAAACGCAGACACACACGCACAGGGACAACAAAACAGAGTCTGAGTCCGCACCAAGGCTCAAAAACACACAACACACCCATACCCTGGACATAACCCACGACACAGCACTGCACGCCCAACACCGGTTCCCGCCACACAACGCGCGCCGCACAGCGAGTACATCGCAGACCCGGGCATCCACCCACGCCAGCCCCGCGCCAGCCTCCAAACTCCCGCAGACACGCGGACACGCAGAGACAAAAGCCAGGGCACACACTGGCTCATCTGCGGGTCGAGATCTCGCTTGCGCTCCGCCGGGCTGGGACCCCCGCTCCGCCCGGCCCCCTTGCCGCGGACTTGGAGTGCTGGAGTCCCCACCTTGCCGATCAGCTTCCCGCGCCTGTACACGCGCCCCGAGCTTGGGTCGCGCAGGAAGACGGAGACCAGCGGGCAGCAACTGCGCCGCCGCCGCCGCCGCGGCCGGTGATCCATCCCTCCCTGGGGGCCTTGGCTGGCGCACTGGCGCAGCCTCCGGCGCGACCACCGCGCACAGCGCTGCTCCAGGGGCCGCGCGCTACTGGGGCGCCTCTTATTGGCCGAGGGGGGAGGGGTGGAGTCCAGACGCTCCGGGCGGCCGGTACGGGAGGGGGCGGGCGCGTGGGGGCTTGTGGGCATGCGGGGACGCCGGGCTGGCGGGAGTTCCAGGGACCAGAGCGGCGCTGGCATCCTGCACGTAAACCCCGCGCCAGTCGCGCGCGCTCGGCTCGCTGGCTTCTCCAATCCTGCGCCTTCCGCCAAGCTGTGAATTGTCCACGCGCCCATTTCTCTGAGCAGGAAACTGAAGTCAGAAGGTTTGTCTCATTCTCTCGAGGCCTCAAAAGGAAGGGTGGGTGGGAATGAGTGCTTAGCGGGGCTCCCCTCAAGGTACACTTGAGGTTCGAGTCTAGTCGTCCTGAATACACTCATGGGACTGCTGCAGATAGGTAGGTCCCTGGGGCCTGCCTGTATGACAATGTGAAGCTTGATCATCTTGGCCCTGGGGAGCCACAGCAGGGTTCAGAGGAAGAGAGAGGAAGGGGAAGAAGCCTAATATCTCTGGGACTGGGGCTGGTGGGGAGGGCAGTGCAGCCCAGAGGGGCACTGCTAGGAAGCTGCTGTGCATAATGGACACTAGGCATGAGGAGCAGGATTTGGGGACTAAAGGAGAGGCACTAGGGTTGGTGACTACTGGCTCTGGCTTGGGCAGCCATGGAGAGGCAAGCGGATAGAGGACAAGAGGGCAGGCTTGAGCCCCGTGGAACTATGGTGGCACCTCTGAGCTGTGCCTCATACTTTCGCTGTCTCAAGTCACCCTTTCACTGATCCTGAGACCCGGGTACTGGCCTTGTCCCCATTTCACAGATGAACACACTGAGGCCCAGGGAGGTAAACTCACTTCTCCAGCCAGGAAGGGGCAATGCTGGGTTTGAATCCAGGCAGCTGCCTCCAGATGCTTCAGAATTAATACCCATACGTTACATAACACAATGAATGGGGAGGGGTTAGGAGGGCTCTGTTTGGCTGGAATTAGGCCTTGGAATTTTCCAGAGACCAGATTTCAGAGTCCAGCCCAGCCAAGCCACCAGGGATAGAAAGCACCTTCTGTGTAGTCAGATGTCCACCTGGCATGTCAAATGGGGGTGCCCAGGGCATGGGGAACTCTAAGGGTGCCTCAGTGCATTTGATGGGAGCCAGCCTCTGGCACCTTTCCAGGGGGGCTGGCCTCAGTGCCAGGGTCAAGGATTCCAGGCCAGTGCGGGGCGGGGGAGGGGGTGGGGCCCAGCTGACTGGGGCTGGGGAGCCCGAGTCCCCTGCTAATGAGAATCAGGTGCAGTGTGACCGGAGGAGGGCAGGTGGGGGGCCCGTGGGTCTGAGCTGTCACATCACTGTTGCCCTGGAATCTGCATGGGCAGGCAGGAATCCAGGTTCCTCTCAGGGTCACACCTCTGCCACCTGCTAATTCAGGTATTTGTCCAGCACTTACTAGTGTGTGAAGCTTGTGCTGGGCTCTGTGTGCCCAAGACAGACCTGCCTAGCCCTCAGGAATATGTGGACAGGAGATCACCCAGACTTAACCAAAGTCAGGGGTCTGAGCCAGTTCTGGAGGCCAGTGTCAGAAACCCAGACCCCTTCCAGACAGTGGCTCATCCCGGAGACTGGGGCTGTTCTTAGCCCCATGTTACAGATGAGGAAACCGAGGCTTAGGAAGGCATATGGGAGCCAGTCACCGGACTGTGGCCGTGCTCAGCCTGGAGTGCAGGTTGGGGGATCCGGAGCCCCTGACCCCCCAGTACTACCCCCTGGCTCCTTCTCTGGTGGCCCCAGGAGCACAGGAAGAGCTCTCACACTGGGGCAGGAAGCTGAGCCCATTGGACCCCTAGAAGCCTCCTTGGGAAAAGAAATCCCAAGTTCTTGGCCCGGCGCCTCCCAGCAGGGCTGTCAGCTGACACCCTCTGCAGACAGCAACTCTGCCCCAGTCGCCCGGCAGCCTGCTGTTTTCCTGGCTAAGCCTCCTCCACCAGACTAGAGAGACTTTCCATCCTCAGCCTGCACCCCCTTGAGCAGGGATGCCCTCCCTCAGCACTCTAGAGTGGAAAACTTTATCATAAAAGGAAAAACTTAGATGCTCATAGCAGCCATATTCACACAGCCAAAAAGTGGAAATAGCGTGGGTGTCCATCAAAAGGTGATGGATAAATAAAACATGCTCCAAGCCCACAGGGGAATATTATTCAGCCTTAAAAAGGAAAGAAATCCTGACGCTTGATACAATATGGGTGATCTTTGCGGACAAGATGCTCAGTGAAAGAAGCCAGACCCAGAAGGACACATGCTTTCTGATTCCACTCATAGAAGGTCCCTAGAGGAGTCAGAGCCACAGAGAGAGGAAGTAGATGGTGGGGCCAGGGGGTGGGGGAGGAGACGGGGAGTCAGCATTTCATGGGGTCACAGTTTCCATTTGGGAAGATGAGAAGTTCTGGAGATGATGGTGGGGCTGGTTACACAACAGTCTGAATGTGTTTAATGCCACTGAGCTGTGCTCTCAAAAATGGTGACAATGGTGAATTTTGCGTGATGTATATTTTGCCACAATCAAAAGTGAAAACCATATTAGATACCACACCCCAAGAAGCCCTCAGCCTTAGGGGTTAAGACCCACATTTTACTGATGAGCAAACTGAAGCCTCATGTGTGTGGCAAGCTAAGAATTGTAGTTTTGCAAAGGGGCCAGTGTTGGGGTAGGGGGCTCAGTGGGGCAGCCTGACCCTCCCATGCTAACACCTGCCTGGGGCTCAGGAGGCTGAGGAGCTGTGGGCTGGGGCCCCAGGCTGGCCACACAGCCCCCTGAGCCCCCTCGCTCCAGGCCACAGGCTTGGTTTGTCTCCAGTCTGTTCTTTCTCTGACCTGAGATAACTCCCCAGACTCAGCAGATTTCCTGGGAGAAGCACCACAGAGCCTTGCTCAAAATATAATACCTGCCGCAGGTGGAGGGGCTGGCTGCTGAGACAGCACTGGGGCTGGGCTAGGGAGGCCTTCCTTGGAGGGTGGGCTGGGTCGGCTTTGGGGTCCACAGTGGTGTGACTCATTCCTTCCAGAACCAGAGCGGGAGCAGGTGGACAGGCATAGGCATAACTCAGCCCGGCTCATAGGTCCCTCTCTAGCCTCTGGTCTCCTGGACTTTGAAGTGCAGTGGACTCCCTTCTTCCTGCTTGTCTGTACTTGGGAGCCCTCAGCCAGACCTTGCAGGTCTCCAGGGACAGTCCCCATGAGCAGAGCAGGCAGGAGGGGACCCCATGACTGCAGTGCCTGCTGCCTTGAGACTGGCCCAGCTGGCAGGGGTGATGGGGGCTAGCTGCCATGTCCCCTGAGTTTCCACAGGAACAGACCTCATCCTTGTCTCTCCCAGATTCCCAAAGACCACTGTCATTGGCTCCTTCTAGAAGCTCTGTCCTCTCACATCCTCCAGACACGTCTCTGTAGGCTTTTCTCCCATCATTCTCACCCCATCTTTCTGGTTCTCCTTTGAGGCCCCTATTTGTTCTCCTAGAGCCTGGGGCTCAGTTCAGAGGCCCCCATACCCCTTGTCTACTCCCTCTTTCTGGCCTGGTCCAGGCCAGCAGGAGACTCACATGGGCAGCTTGTCTCTCCTCCCCTGTCTCAGTCTGGCCTCTCCCAAAAGCAGAGCCTGAAGCAAGGGTTTAGTGCAATGAGTTGATTTGAAGAGCAGGAGCGATGGGCCCAGGAGGATGAGTCAGGGCAGGACTTGGAAGCCACTATGGGCCCTTGAGGAAAGGGGTAGATGGTTCCCCAGAGCTGCCTGTCCACGGGGAGGATGGGGAGTGTGTGGACCCCTGGCCTCAGCCCCTCATTAGCTGGGGCCTCCACCCTGGATGCTCATTGTCTGTACGTGCAACTTGGAATGTCTCCCACACGTGGTCTGACTGCAGCTTGGAGAGTGATGAAGTATTGCTGGGACAGGAAGGGTGTGGGGTGGGAGTCTCTGAGGGGCTCACTGCCTACCCCAGAGCAAAGCAGAGCCTGGACTCAGTCACTCCAACCTCTCCCCTTTGACCTGTGACACTAAGATACATGTCCGCACCCAGAGTGGGGGAGTGGACAGAGTCAGAGAGGGGATATCCAGAGGAGGAGATGGAGCTGAAGACACCAGTGGGTGCTCCCTGTCGTGATGCTCAGGACCAGCCAAGGCCCTGGGTCAGGAGCAGTAAGGATAGCCACAGCCAGGGCAGGGGACACAATATGTCTGGGCCATCTGAAGCTCACAGAACCAGATGCTGGCTGAGAGTTGGACTCAGAGGACAGTCCAGCCTCTTCCTGACAATAAGAAGTCTTCTAGAACTAAATTGGATCACATCTAAAAGCCTGCTAGTGGGCCTCCATGGCTCTCCCACACACCCACACACACACCCTGGTCCAGTCACGCTGGCCTCTCTGTCGGTCTGAGATCCCACACCAAGCTCATCCCACCTCAGCGCCTTCGCACACACCATTCTCTCAGCCTAAAGCTCTCCCTGCCCCCTGGTCTTCATCCAGTAACTCCTTCTCATCTTCTGAGTTCCAAGCAAGGGCCCCCCCACACCCCAAGAGCCCTGTTGTGGTTCCCACACAACCTGAAATCATGCTGTTTCCTTTGTGGTTTGCTGGGTTTTCCCCCAAGGACCAGGGGCTCCGGTAGAAACATGTTGTGGTTTTCCTTGCTGTGTTCCCTGCAGGTGCTGACCCTCTCCCTGGGGAGGCCTTGGGCAAGTTCAGACCTTCCCCCGAGCTGCCCCGACCCCACCTGCTGGGTGGGCACCCTCAGGGTCCCAAATACGTGCTGCTCACCCCGGGCGTAGGCCCTTCCCACCATGTCCTCAGCTGGATGCCGTCTCAACCTCTGTTCAGGGACATTGATCAACTCCGGCTGCAAGCAGAGTGCTGTGTGAGCATCAGAAGCAGCCAAATTTCCACAAGAATAATTCATATTTTATCTGCTTGGGCCTTTTGAGCAATTATGAAAGAAACAGCTCAGTGTCATGTGGGCTCCTGGATGTGATCCTCGAACAGAAAAAAGAAATTAGTTGGAAAAAAACATAGAAGGAATCCAAATAACATTTGGAGTTTAGTCAGTCGTTATAGTAATTACTAATATTATTAATTAGAAATGGTGATATTCCAATGTCACTTCCTCAGACATCACAATAGTCATTGTTTCCTGTGGCTGTTGTAATGAGTTACAAACTTTTTGGCTTAAGAAAGCACACATGGGGCTTCCCTGGTGGCTCAGTGGTGAAGAATCCACCTGCCAATGCAGGAGACATGGGTTCGGTCTCTGGTCCGGGAAGATCCCACATACCACAGAGCGACAGGGCGCTATGGGGCCCAGTGCATCACAACTGTTAAGCCTGTGCTCCAGAGCCTGGGACTGCAACTGGTGAAGCCTGAGGGTCCTGCAGCCTGTGCTCTGCAATGAGAGAAGCCCACACACCACAACTAGAGAGAAGCTCCCATTCGCCACAATTAGAGAAAAGCCTGAGCAGCAAGGAAGACCAGCACAGCCATGATAAATAAATAAAAATAAAAGAAAGCACACATATATTATCTCATGTCCTGGAGCTCAGGCATGGGCAGGGCTGGTCCCTCTGGAGGCTGTCGGGGAACACTAGGTCCCCCCTTTTCCAGCTTCTAAAGGCACCACATCCCTGGCTTGTGGCCCCTCCCTCCATCCTCACAGCCAGCAGCACAGCATCTCCCATCTCTCTGCCTCTGAGCCTCTCCCTCCTTCTTATAAGGACCCTGTGATGCCACTGGGCCCTCCAGGGAATCCAAGGTCATCCCCATCTCAGGGGCATTAATCCCACCTGCAGGGTCCCCTCTGCCCTGTTACATGATCACAGGCCCCAGCACCAGGATGTGGACATCCTAAGGGGTGGGGTGGGGATTATACTACTGATGACAAAGGATAGACAGAACTGATAGTAATATTTTTGTAACTTTCTGTAAATCTAAAATTATTCCAAAATAAAATTTCTCTTTAGGGACTTCCCTGGCAGTCCAGTGCTTAGGACTCTGTGCTTTCACTGCAGGGGGTGCAGGTTCAATCCCTGGTCAGGTTAGTAAGACCCCATAATTGGCATAGTGTGGCCAAAATTTTTTTAAAGTTCTCTTTAAAAAATAATTAAAAGGTGACAAGAAATTAAAACCTCAAAGGCAGTGAGTAACTCAGAGTCACCTCTAACCTCCACCCCCAGATCATCGTGGGTGACCATGAGGGTTTACTCCTGTCCCCTTCCTATCTGAGTTAAGGCTAACATAGATACTTCTATATAACTGCCATTGGATCCTGCATAACTTTTCTAACTTTCTTACCTAATGCTTCTTGCTGTTTCTGTGTAACTTTCCCATGCTCCTAGCCCCCAGGCGCTGTGAGGCCCCTGTCCCCCACCTCCCCGGCTTCCTGTTCACCCCATTACACAGGCCTCCTCAGTGGGCCTGGTCCTCACCCGGCTTCTCTGGCCCCTCGGCCTTTGCACGTGCTGTTCTGCCAGCCAGGAGCACCCTCTCTCTCACACCCTCCTCTGTTCAGTTCCTCCTCATTCTCCAGGTCCTGCCTCCAGCATCCCCTGGCTCAAGAGTGTCCCCCCACCCCACTGCCTCAAAAGGAGCTCAGGAAGAACTCCCCTGGTGGTCCAGTGATTAAGAATCCAGGCTTCTTATATGACTCAGGGAGCTCAACCCTGTGCTCTGGGACAACGCAGAGGAGTGGGAAGGGGTAGGAAGGGGTGGGAGGGAGGTTCAAGAGGAAGGGGACATATGTATACTATGTGATTCATGTTGATGTATGGCTGAAACAAACACAATATTGTAAAGCAATTATCCTTCAATTAAAATAAAATAATTAAATTAAACAAACAATGAATCTAGGCTTCCACTGCAGGGGGCCTGGGTTCTGAGAACTAAGATCCCGCTTGCCTTGCTGTGCAGCCAAAAATTAAATTAGGGACTTCCCCGGTGGCACAGTGGATAAGAATCCACCTGCCAATGCAGGGGACAAGGGTTTGACCCCTGGTCTGAGAAGATTTCTCATGCCTCAGAGCACCTGATCCCACATGCCACAACTACTGAAGCCTGAGCGCCTGTGCTCTGCAAAAAGAGAAGCTAGTGTAACGAGCGGAGAAGGCAATGGCACCCCACTCCAGTACTCTCGCCTGGAAAATCCCATGGATGGAGGAGGAGCCTGATAGGCTGCAGTCCATGGGGTCGCTAAGAGTTGGACACGACTGAGCGACTTCACTTTCCCTTTTCACCTTCATGCATTGGAGAAGGAAATGGCAACCCACTCCAGTATTCTTGCCTGGAGAATCCCAGGGACAGGGGAGCCTGGTGGGCTGCCGTCTATGGGGTCGCACAGAGTCGGACACGACTGAAGTGACTTAGCAGCAGCAGCAGCAGTGTAACGAGAAGCCTATACACCGCAACTGGAAAGTAGCCCCCACTCTCCCCAACTAGAGAAAGCCCATGTGCAGCAACAAAGACCCGCTGCAGCCAAAAATAAATAAAGCAGTGTGTACATGTCAAGAAAATAGTTTGTGTTAAAAAAAAAAGAAAAAATTAAAAAAGGAGCTCAGGACACCCATTCAGATATGAGTGTGAAGTCATCCCTCGCCCTCCAAGTCTTGCTGTGTGTGACTGTTCCCCTCTGCTCCCCAGAGTCCTGACCCATGAGGTGGGGTGAGGATTTCTCTCATGGGGGCCGTGGGGGATGTCACATCAGATATGGAGGCCTTCAAGGCAGTGGTGACCTGTAGATGTGAACTACTCCATCACAGGGTCAGTGACCTAAGAAACAGGACTCATCTGGGGAGTGAAGGTGATAGAAAAGATGCTGTTCTCTATTAGTGGGGACCCCTTGATGAGAAGTCACAGAAACTCAAAACTGCTCAAGTGAAACATAATGGATGGCTTCAGGTGTGGCTTTATTCAGGGACTCAAACAACTGTCTCAGAAGTCCAGCCCTTTCTGCTTCTGGCCTCTGTTGGCATCTCTCTAGGACAGAGAAGCAGTACCATCCCAGCTCACATGGGCCACCCTTGCCATGGTGGGGCCCAAATCCTGCTCCACTCATGGCCAGGAACAGCTGGGCAGCTTCAGAGACCCAAGTTCTGGGGCGGGATGACAGGACCCCTCCCACCTAATCTACACAGGAGGCTGGAGGGTCCTGTGGACCACGTGGCCAGGCCTGAGGGATCACGGGAGGCTGCAGAGTGTTGGGGACGGAGTTTGGGAAGTTCAAGCTTGTGAGGCCACAGAGGGAGCCTGGCTGATCCACATCCGTCAGGACCCATGTTGACTGGGCCTGATCCTGTCCAAGCCCAGCTTCAAGGATGGGGTTCAGGGTAGAGTTCAGTGTTGGGAGACCCCGTAACCCCTGGGCCTAGGTCTGGGCCAGTGCATGAGTTGGGGGTAGTGAGATGCCACCGCACCTGGAGCCGCCAAACCTCAAACCCACACCTCCCCTGCAGCAGGTGTTGTGAGTTGAGCTCAGCCTTCCCCTCCGGGAATCAGCTGAACCCAGCTGAGTTTCATCCCGGCTGGGGATGCGAGGCTGGAAACCTGGGGGGCAGCAAAGGCTGGGGGGCATGGGCAGGCACATGACTCCACACCTTCACCCCAGTCATATCTCGCCAGCCCTCAAGCGCTTATGTCCTCATGCCAGGCACAGACTTACTGTATACGCTCCCTGGAGGACCCAGTAAGCGCTGTGTGTTGTCCTTGCAGGACACAGGGCTGCTGTATGCTCTTTCTACAGGACTCAGTGTCTGCTGTATACATTCACTGCAGAATACAATGCCTGCCATAGACACTGTACTCAGTGCCTGCTGTGTGCACTCCTTGCAGTGTGCAATGACTTTTTTTTTTTTTGCAATGACTTTTGTATACATTTTTTTTGCAGGCTACATGGACTGTTGCATACACTCCTTGGGATGTTCTGCTGCTGCTGCTGCTAAGTCGCTTCAGTCGTGTCCGACTGTGCGATCCCATAGACGGCAGCCCACCAGGCTCCCCTGTCCCTGGGATTCTCCAGGCAAGAACACTGGAGTGGGTTGCCATTTCCTTCTCCAATGCATGGAAGTGAAAAGTGAAAGTGAAGTCACTCAGTCGTGTCCAAGTCTTTGAGACCCCATGGACTGCAGCCCACCAGGCTCCTCCATCCATGGGATTTTCCAGGCAAGAGTACTGGAGTGGGGTGCCATCGCCTTCTCCGTTGGGACATTCAGTGTCTACTAAATGCATTCCTTGCAGGTTGCAGTATCTACTGTATATGCTCCCTGCAGGACAAAGGGCCTACTGGATGCGTGTCTCTAGGATGCAGTGACTGCTGTGTATATCCCCTCCAAAGCCTAATGCCTGCTGTATATGCTCCCTGCAGAACACAGTGCCTGCTGTATGCACTCTGCTGGGCACAATGCTTGGAATATGCAGTCCTCGAAGCCTTCTGTATACCTTCCAGCAGGCACACTGTCTCCACCCCCTGGGGCTTGGGGCCTGAGGCACATGGTAGAGGAATGAGTTTGTCCACTTGGTGGCACTCCTGGTCAAGCCTGATTTCTTTCTGACATGGCCCAGGCCCCAGGTCCCAGCTTTGCACACAGTAGGTGCTCTGCAGAGGGCACCTGTCCTCACCACCACCCCCCTCCTCCTGCCACCCTCTCGAGCCCTGACCCACCAGGCTCAGCCTTGTCAAGGTCACTGCCTCCATCGATGCTGATCCACCAGCCACTGGTCCAGCTCCATCCTTAGCTCACTCACACAGGTTACTCCCGCCTCCTAGACGCCCATTCTCTGAAGACCTCAGGGGACCCCAGTCTTCGTTCTGTCCACACACACACCCCATGACCTCATCCACCACTCTCACCACCACTGTGTGCAGTGGATGCCCACGTGTCCATCTCTGGCCAGATGTGGCCCCTGGACTCCCAGCCTCTCCGTGCCTTATGCCTAGATCCATCCCCAGCTGACCTCTGAACTTGCCACCCCCATCCCTCAGGGAAGAGGGCCCCTCCCTGGCTGCTCATGCCAGGCTCCTGCCTGCCTCCTCCCATCCAGTCCTCCTGGGATCTGTCACACAGCCTGCAGACTACTCCCAGACTGCTGGGAACCATCCAGTGCTGTCCCTTCCCCCACCCCAGCCCTTGTCCCCACCATGCCTGCCGCTGCCTCCCCACTGCTTTCTGGAGCCCCCTCCTGCCCCCAGAATGCCAGAGACAGGTGTTCCCAAACCAGAGCGCCCCCCACCTCCCATGGCTGCCACCCCCCTAACCCTAACCCCTCTCTGACCACACCTCCACCCCAACCCTGGCTATTTGTTCCAACCACACCAACTTCCCTATGGTATCTTATTCTCTATTCCAGACTCAGGACCTTTGCATATGCTGTTCCAGGTGCCCTTCTGCCACCTCCCTGTGGCAATCACCTTCTAGGGAAGGGCCTTCTTGACCCCCAACCCCATCTGCAGTGAGCTTGGGCTATTTTTTCAGAGCCTCTAGGTCAGAAGGTGGCCTTACACCCTTCTAGGGGATGCCTACCTCACTAGCCTAATTGGTGGGGTTGTTTCCAGGTGCAGCAGCACATGTGTGTGATCAGTCTTCAGTCATGTCTGACTCTTGTTGACTCCATGGACTGTAGCCCTCCAGACTCTTCTGTCAATGGGATTCTCCAGCCAAGAATACTAGAGTGGGTTCGCCATGCCCTCCTCCAGGGAATCTTCCCAACCCAGGGATCCAACCAGAGTCTCCTGTATTGCAGGCAGATTCTTTACCGCTGAACCACGCAGGAAGCCCTCAGTGGCACACAGTAAGTGCTCAATAAGTTCTGGACAAATAAATGGCATTGGACAGCCCTGTTTTGAGCTGCTCCAGGCTGGAGAACAGAGCGGGACCTGCAATGCGCCCTCCCTGTGGTCTGGGCTGGGAGACCCCACAGCGGGCTCCCCGGAGAAGGCGGCACTCAAGCTGAGCCCGGGCCGAGCCCATGAAGAAGAAGGGCCGTCCTCCCTTCGCCCACTTGGTGACCCAGTATCCTCAAGCCGCTCGCCAGGGGGCATCCCGGGGCGACGGGGAGGAGCCAGGGGGAGGGGGTGAGTGGAGGGCGCCTGCGGCGTCCCTGTCAGGGCGGGAGATGAAGGGTACGCAGATGCTAAACCAGGAAAGGGTGGGATGGTGGGGAGCCCTGGGGTAACCCTGTCCTTGCCGGTCGGCACAAAATATCGCGGTGGAGACAGGTCCCGGCGGGCCCCATTGCTTGGCTGGGGAACCTGAGGTCGAGGAGGGCGCGGCCGCAGCCACATGAGAAGGGGACCTCCTCAACCAGGGCTAGCGTCGAAGCCACGGCTCGCCGCCCGAGGCCGTGCAAAGAGGGCGGGAGGCGGGGTGGGGCGCGTCCTCTGGTGACAGCAGCGCCCGGGAATGCGCCAGGCTGGGAAGGGGCTCTCCGCCCCCCACGCCCGGCCCCTGGGGCCGAGCTTCTCCCCAGTGCTCTGGGGCCCTGCGCTGGGGGTGGTCGGGACCTGGGGCGGGAACCCAGCAACCGCAACCCCGAGTGACCTTGAGGGAGGGGTAGGGAGAGTGATTTGGGGAGGGGTAGTGGCCGCGAAAAGGAACCTTCGGGGCCACGCGATCTGGGCGTCGGTGGAGACAGGGCAGCACCCTCCAGGAGCCACAGCAGGGCGCTCTCGGTGTGCGCACATTCCCTGGCCCTGAGCGCTGCGCCCGGAATAGCAGCCCCGAGGTGGGGGTCAGTTCCCGCGTGGCTCCCCTTCCCTGGGCTTCCCAAGGTCACCGGGACCCGGACGGTCGGACACCAGGCCGCAGTCCCGGGGCGGGGGGCGGGGCGCCGCTCGTGCAGGGCAGTCCCCTGCCGCAGATCCGTGCCCAGGCGCGCTACGGCCGCGCGGGGGCGCACGGCGCCACCGCCCCTCCGGACCCCGGCCGGGGCGCGCCCTGGGAGGCCGGGTGGGAGGGGCCGAGCCCGGCTCCCCCCGCCCCTCCTCACGGGCCCCGCCGCTTCCGCTCGCCCAGGGGCCGCCCGGGGAGCCAGGACGAGCCGCCTGGGCTCTGCGTAGCCGGTAAGTCCCTCTTTCTATCCCCCCACTATCGCGGCCAGCGTCTTCTCCCCAACCCAAAGCTGGGTTGAGGGGTGAGGCAACCATCCATAGGGTGGGAGGAAGCCCATCCCCACTTCCTCCTGGGGAAACTGAGGCCCGGAGGCGTGGCCGCCCTGAGATTGTACCCACCGTGCGGCTCCTCGGGTAGGGAACCCTGGAGAGTGGGAACGGTGGTCCTTCTGGCCCCTCATGTTGCATCACCTAGACACCCCCCACCTCAACAAGCCAGTGCTAAATAGGGAGCAGTTGTCAGAAGGGCCAGCCCCCTTCCCTCCGTCTGCTCCCCAGCCGGGTCTTTTTCCTGCTGCCTAAGCCAGCCAGGGCTGGCGTTTAGAGATGCAGCGAGTCACACGGCTCTGATCAGACGGGGTCCCACCCCGGGGTTGCCCCCCACCCACCCAGTTCCTCAGTGTTTCTGAGCCAGGAGAATAGGATAACCAGAGAAACAGGGACTCGGGGGGTCTAGTGAGCCGGCCTGCCCCCACTCAGCGCCAGGACCTCCAGGCTGCAGGCCTCCAACGTCCTGTGTGACCTCTGGGCACTGCTGGCTGCCGGGTGCCATGGCCCTGGCCCGAGAAAGGACTCACTAGGTGGCTGCTTCCCTCCCCCTTCCTCATCCAGTGCTGTGGTCACGTGGAGGGTGGGGATGACAAGTGACTCCATCCTTCCCTGACAAATGAGGAAACTGAGACCCAAGGAGGCAAAGTCTCTCTGCCACCCCCTCCCCTACTCCCACACAGCTGCCTCCCTCTTCCCTCCATCATCCTTACTGGTGGCCCCTTTCCCTCTTGCAGGCGGCTTGGGGGCTCCATCCCACACTCTCCGCACATAGGCCATGAGGCACCCACTGGACCAGGGCCAGGTCACTCCTCCCTGCCCCTCACCCCATCCAGGAGCTCCCTGCTGTCCCACATCTGGGAGCTGAGGGAACCCTGGAGGCTGAAGGCCTGCCTGTGAGGGGGTGCCTCTGCCAGGCACCAGCCCCAGCTCCCACCAGCCACACCCTCTGCAAGGTCTCATAGAATACTGGACAGAACCCAGCTGGTCCCCATTGCACAGATGGGGAAACTGAGGCCAGAGAAAGAGGAGCACCTGGCCCCTTGCCATACCAGAAGGTAGGCGCAAAGATGGTGGGGAGAGTGGGGAAGGACCTAGGACCCTAGAGAGACCCGTGCACATCCCTGGAATGAATGATTCCTTCCATGATGAGACACTAAATAAGCACCTACTGTGTGCATCATGACAGTAAACAACCAATAATAATAATTTTTACATTTTCCTTCTCCATACCAGGCTCTGTGCCTCCCATTTTTCTCACCTAATCTGACGGAGCCCTTAAAACTTTCCTATTAGGTGGGCTGTATTATGACTTCATTTTTCAGAGATGAGAAGGGAAATTCAGAGAGGTTGAGTTACTATCTGAAATCACACAGCCAGTCGGGACAGAGCTGGGGTTCAACCCCTGGCTTGCTGGCACCCCCACTGCCGTGCACCCTCTGCCCCCCTAGACCCCGCTCCCTCTGGAACCTCTTGCTCCTGCTGTGGACCTTCCTGAATTGTGGTTTGGGGGGCAACGCTCAGGTAAAAGGGGACATAGGCCCGGGGGCAGCAGGGATGGGGACCTGGCTGCGGCATGGGGTTAGCCAGCCTCCCCTCCAGGCTGACTGTGACTCTCTCTCCCCAAGTAGGGTCCGGGTGAGTGGACGCCATGGGGTTCCTGGAGTCGCTGTTCCAGCTCTTGCGGGCGAGGGCTCTCAGTGCGCAGCCGGAGATGTATCCGGTGAGGAGGCTGCCCAGTAGAATGGGAGGGGGTCCCTGCCCCTCCTCTCCTGCCAGCCCAGCCCAGCCCCTGGCCGCACCCTTGGCCTGCCCACACATGCTGTGACTTTTAATCCCACTGATCCAGCTGGAATGTGGGTGGGGTTGGCAAGGGTAGACTGATGGGCAGGCTGATTTTGGGGAAGGGGTTCCCAGAGGTGCTGACAACAGTCTGGCCCCCTTGCTCCTCATAGGTTTCCAAGGGAAGAGCTGTGCTGGGGGGACACCCATGAGTACCGCCTCTGCCAGCAGCCCGTATGTTCTACCCCACCCATCTCTTAAACTCAGTTCTCCCAGAAGCCCTCCTGCTTCCCTGCTCAAGCCCCCAAATATGCTTAGCACCATACCAGGTGCTCTTGGGGCTGTCCCAGCCTCTGCTGCACCCATCTCTGTCCCCAGGACTGTCCTCCAGGGGCCATGCCCTTTCGAGACCTCCAATGTGCCCTCTACAATGGCCACCCTGTCCTAGGCACCCAGAAGACCTACCAGTGGGTGCCCTTCTATGGTGGTGAGTAGCCCAGCCTCCTGTTAGTCCAGAGGAAACAACTCAAAACTGGCCAGGAAAAGTTGGCTTCTAAAAAGGAAGAGGAACTTGGAGGGTTGCAAGAAGGGGGCATTAGCACTGGGGCTTTGAAGGATATGTAGGAGTTGGTGAAGTGAAGCAGAGAAAGCATGTGGAGTTGTGAAGCAGGGGCAGGAGGAGGAAGGGTCTATCCTGCATAGGGTTGAACACCAAGCTGAGGATTTACTGGGAGTTGTATCCAGAGGCCAAGAGTTCTCAAACTTATACCAGTAGCAGGAAATGTTGTTGAGCTGAAAATAGCGAGTTATATAACTGTGTGCCCAGGGCAGCGTGCCTCCAGATTTAAGGGAAACAGGCAGCTTCAGACGCCACGGTGGGGGTAGACACAGATAAGAAAATCCTGGAATGGAGAAAGTTCCAACCGTCAACTCATGTTTTTTTTTTTTTTTCCTTCACCCTAAGAATTGGAGGAAATTTGCCATGATCTCACTCCCACAGAGGCCCGCCAGGGCCAGCTTAGGCTCTATTCCAGCAGGGTCTGCCAGCCAGCCTCAGGAAGTTGGGAGATGGAGGGAGTTTGAGTGGGGGTGGGGTGAGGGAGCAGGAATCAGGGCTGTGAGCCTGTGGGTGTGATCAGACTATCCATTGTGCCCCGCTGCCAGGCAGAGGGGGAAACAGAGTCCCAAGGAGGGACAGCAACATATTCAGGATATGCAGGGCTCAGCACTGAACAAATACTTTTTATTGAGCACCTGCCGGGTGTAGGGTCCAACTGCTGAGTAAGTTCTGCCCACCACTCTACCCAGAGCCTAGAACATTGTCTGGGAAATGTGCTTGATGACTGTTTGTGGAATGAACATATGAAAGAATGAGTGAAGAATAGGTAATGACGTTAATATTGTGTGTGCATGCTCAGTCGTGTCCAACTCTTTGCAACTCCATGGACTGTAGCCCGCCAGGTTCCTCTGTCCATGGAATTTTCCAGGCAAGAATACTGGAGTGGGTTGCCATTTCCTTCTCCGGATGACGTTAATAATGGGTCCCTAGTATTAAGACTTAACATGAATGAATGAATGAATGAACGAACGAATGAATACATTCTGGCCCAGTATACGAGTCTGGGACAATCCCAGGGAACGGGAAGCAGAAATGCCTAAGGTCCAGTCCATGCTCTGCCTCAGCCTCCATGTGTGGCTTTGGCTGAATCTCTGAGCCTCATATGCCCAAGGGAATGGCTGCCTGGGGAAGACTGGCAAGGAGGGAGCTGGAATTCAAATATAAATCCCCCCACATTCCACCGACTTCTCCCATCCCCAGCACCCAACCACTGCGACCTCAACTGCCTAGCGGTGGGGCACGACTTCTATCACAGCTTCGGTCGCGTACTGGACGGTACCCCCTGCAGTCCGGGCGCCCAAGATCTCTGTGTGGCTGGCCGCTGCCTTGTGAGGATTCCAGGCCCCGCCCCGCCCCCTAAACTCCACCCCGCCTCTTCCCTCCATACCTCGCCCCCAAACCCCATTTATTTAGTTCCTGGTCCTGCTCTCTTCCCTAGGCCCCGCCCCTTATCAAGTCCACGCCCTCCCCTGTCCCATCTATCACTAGACTCCATCCCCAGCCTCCTCCCACGAGGACCTGCCCCCAAGGTTGCATCCTTTTAGGTCTTGATTCGGCCCTCTTCCAGGGTCCCGCCCCTTCGTTGGCCTAGGCGGGCGGGGACCGTCTGACGGCGCGCGTGTCCACCCCACCCCTTTAGAGTGCCGGCTGTGACGGTTTGCTGGGCTCCGACGCCCGCGAAGACCGCTGCGGCCGCTGCGGCGGCGCCAACGACTCGTGCCTCTTCGTGCAGCGCGTGTTCCGCGACGCCGGTGACCGTCTGCCCCGTCCTCGAGTTCTCCCAGAGCCCTTTAAGATGTCCGCGCTGATTGGACAGTCTCCGGGCCAGCCCCCCCCCTCGTCATTCTGATTGGTCTTTGCCAGATTATCCCGCCCTTCCCTGAACAGACGTGGGTTTAACTCTTTTGCTGCCTCACTTAAAAGGTGGTAATAATCGTTAACTCCAATCCATCGATCAGTACTGGTCTTCGGAGGACCAGAGCCTTGGCTAATCTCCTTACCGCAGCATCTCACTTAATCCTCAAACCAGCCTTCAAATACACCCTAGCTGCTCCCCAACACCTTCCTTCCCTCCCGCCCAGGTGCCTTCGCTGGGTACTGGAACGTGACCCTGATCCCCGAGGGCGCCAGACACATCCGCGCCGCCCACCGGAGCCGGAACCACCTGGGTATCGCAGGGTCCGAGGGAGGAGGCGCCCCGCTGGCCGCCCGAATCCCCCGGGGAGGGAGATGGCAGGGTCGGGGAGATGGGCAAGGCCATTTCCAGGGAGCCCGGGCTGACCCTTCCCTTGCAGCGCTGATGGGGGGCGACGGGCGCTACGTGCTCAACGGGAACTGGGCGGTCAGCCCGGCCGGGACCTACGAGGCAGCGGGCACCCGCGTGGTCTACACCCGCGCCACAGGGCCGGAGGAGACGCTGCGCGCCGCCGGGCCCACCTCCCAAGATCTGCTCTTGCAGGTGGGGGCGGGCCTGAGAGGGTAGCTGGGCGTTGGGGTGGGGTCAAAGAATCTGGGAAGGGAGCAGGGGTCAGAGGGGGAAGGCTGGGGACTACCGGTCAGAGGGAGGAGGCAGGGTAGAGTGTGCGTGGCGGGGAGTGGCCGGCCACTCCCCGGTCCGAGGCAGTGCCCTAGTGTGTAACACTCTCCCCGCCCCGCCTCCGCCCCAGGTCCTCCTGCAGGAGCCCAACCCAGGCATTGAATTCGAGTTCTGGCTCCCTCGGGAGCGCTATGGCCCCTTCCAGGCGCAGGCTCAGGTCTTGGGCTGGTCCCCGCGGCAGCCTCAGCCTCGAGAGGTAGAACCTCAGCCCCTTGAGTCCCCCACTGTCATCCCTCCACGGACCCCGATACCCACTCCAGGTGAGCTGGGGACAGCCTGGGTGGGGGGCCAGCAGGGGCAAGGCCCGCACCCCTGACCGCACTGCCCCTGCAGAGCCCTGTCCACCCTGCCCTGACACCCGCGGTCGTGCCCACCGGTTACTCCACTATTGCGGCAGTGACTTCGGTGAGAGGTCCCTGACCCCATCCCTCACCTGGCCCCCAATTGACCTGAACTTGACCCCTGTCTTGCTGACCTGTAACTCTGGTCCAACTTTACCCTTCACTCCTTGACCTGACTACAACTTGACCCGTTGTGACCCTAATTTTGACTCCCTGATCTGATCCTTTGCCCTAATCTGACTCCTGACCCCTCATTGATCCCTAAGCTGATCTTGACCCCAGGCCACAGCTGACCACAGTCCCCAAGAGCCTCCATTGCCCCACCTGACCCCCAGTTCTGTCGTCTTGCAATGGGTGCATGGTTGGGACCCAGACCCTGTCCAGCAGGGCTCAGCATGGTCCCACCCACAGTGTTCCGGGCCCGTGTGCTGGGCCGCGTCCGCCAGGCTCAGGAGACTCGCTATGAGGTGCATGTGCAGCTCATCTACAAGAATCGCTCTCCACTTCGGGCCCTGGAGTACGTGTGGGCGCCAAGCCGCTGCCCTTGCCCCCCGCTGGCCCTCCATCGGGACTACTTGCTGGCTGCGCGGCGCCTCATCAGCCCTGATGGCACCCAGGACCGGCTGCTGCTCCCCCATGCTGGCTACGCTCGGCTCTGGAGCCCTGCCGAGGACAGCCGAGTGCGCCTGGCTGCCCGGCACTGCCCTCTCTGAGCCCCCGGACTAGACCTTGGCCACACATGGGTGACTAGTCTTAAAGTCAGCATATGTCTCCTCTTGCCATAGTTTCCAGGGAGCTAGGCACTGTTTGTCTTCCACCTGCAGCTCTATGACTCTCCCATCATCACACTCAGACACCTCTACATTCAGAGCCGCTCTCACTAGCAGGCCCACACGGGTGGGGACTCACTGAACAGACTTTTAATTCTGGTTTCCTCTCTCACCTTGGCTGCCAGGAAACCCATAGCTGTTCTACACTCAGAGACTTTGTGTCTGCTTTCATTCCCCTTGCTTCACACTCATGTGCTCAGAGACATTGTCACACACAAGCCTGGTCCCAGGAAAACATGCCTAAAGAGATGTTGTAATGGTTTTCCCTCTTGTCCTGCCTACCAGAAAGTTCATCACTGTTTAACCCCCGACACTCTCTCCTTTCACGCTGCTACTTACACATGTACTCTCACATTTTCAGAGACACTGTCACAAACAGGCATGACCCCCAGAAAACATGCCTACCCAGGCACTGTAACATACCAATGTCCCCTTTTGCCCTTGCCACCAGGAAGTTCACAGATAATCTTAACAGCTTCAGCAATTTGAGCGTGGGGTGGGCTTTCCTCCAGGCAACCCTGCTGTTCATCCCTTTTTTATTCCTATTTAATTTTTACAAGAGCTGTTTAAAAAAAAACAAAAAACAAAAAACAAGCCCAATTACACACACTTGGCCGCAGACACTTTGGAATGCGCTGGTAATGAGATCTACAGTCATGCTCCCTGCTCACCCCCACCACCCCCCCCACCAACCCCTGTGTGCACATGTGATCATGTGCCCTTTGTCCCTCCTGGTCCAGCCTCCAACTCTCTCCAACATGACTGATCCTGGGAGCATTGTGATGACAGGAAATAGATGATATGGGAAGGTGGGGGTTTCTTAGGTCCCAACCCCATCCCCATGCCCCTTGGGGCCACACATTCATCTCAGGCCATTTCGAGGGGGGGACCCCTCCAGCAGAGTAGGCAGGTCAGTGCCCCACCTTCAGCCTGTGCCCTGTCCTGGTGTTCTGGATGTGGTCTCCTCATAGCTTCTAGAGCCAGGAGGGTAGGCCTAGGTCATGTGGATTGGAAGTGTCTGCGGGGTACCAGCAAACCTCTCCTGCCTCTCCACCCTGAGTGGGGTGGCTCATGCCATCATTTGAGACAACCTGCTCATCTGTACTGTCTGTGGTTGTTTTCCTCTGGGCCGCAGGATGGTGGGAGTGTTCAAGGGGTGCAGGACATGCAGGTCTCAGTGGACTCAACCCTTGACCTTGTGGGTGACTCCGGTCAAGCCCTGCAGCTCTCTGGGCCTCAGTTTCCCCATCTGTGAGTACTCTTTCAGCCCCACTCAGCCCTGACCATGGGAAGCACACCCTTCGGGACTCCTGCCCTACCCCTTCGGTTCACTCGTGCGTTCCTCCAAAGACTATTTATTGAGCGCCTACTGTACGCCTGGGACCAGCAGCGCCTGGGGCAGCCCAGGCCTGGCCCAGTCTTCTGCAAAAAGTGATGAAGCCGGAGGATCTCAGGACCGCCCCCTCCCGCGAGGCCGAGCTGGTCGCAGCTCTGGAGGGAGGCGTGTGGCCCGCGCGCCCCCTGGTGGCAGGACGGGGAAGAAGGGATTCCGCGCTCCGGGTGTTACCTGCAGTCCCCAAGGGACCCCGAAAGGCCCAGATGGGCCCCTCTGCCTCACTACAGTGCGGGGATGGATCGGGGAAGTTGAGTCTCCGGCTTCCTCCGCCCCGGAGCTTTGTGGAATAGCGCTGCCATCTACTCACCAGCTATCTGGACCGGTTGGCCAGGGCGAGGCGCCTGCCCCGGGGTGGATTGGGGGTGGGGGGAGAAAGACGCCAGTGCGGGGTTCACTATCAGACAGCATGGCCTGTGACCCCACCAGCCGCGACTTCCAGCAGCCGCTCCTTCAGGCGGCAACATTGTTTCCGGAAACGACCATGTAACCAGGGATCGATGGAGCCATTTAAAGACAGAACACATTGCAATTTTAGATACTCGAATTCAGCAACGTAGTTGAGGTCCAAACTAGCATTAGCACTTGCCCAGCAAAAGTTCCACACCGCTTTGACACTTTCTTTTTAAACATGAATAAAAAGGCCAGGTGGTTACATGCAACAAAGGAAATGAGTGACTCAAGATCTGTTTCTTTGTGTCTTTACCATCCTCGGGTTTATTATTGACTGTCCACTTGGGTTAGCCACTGGATCGCTGCCCGGAGGGACCACAGGTGATTACAGACGGAAACTCCCTCTCCAGGGAGGCATGCACAACTGAGTCCACTCAAGCCTCCCGCCCTGGGAATTCTTCAAATGGACTTCCTGCAGGAGGCAATGTTTATTAAAGGATGAAAACTGGAGAAGGAAATGACAACCCACTCCAGTATTCTTGCCTGGGAAATCCCAGGGACAGAGGAGCTGGGCGGGCTACAGTGCAAGGGGTCACAGTCAGACACGACTTAATGACTAAACAATAACAACTCCTTGGTCTTTGGTTCTGTGTAACTTAAAGCTAAGTTCTTGGGACTTCAACTTCCTAGAAATATTTTGAGGTTAATACTGGAGCCAGCTGGACTTCATCTAGCAGATTTGAGATAAATAAGGAGCTATGACAGGGCTTCCCAGGTGGTGCTAATGGTAAAGAATCTGCCTGCAAATGCAGGAGACTTAAGAGATGCAGGTTCTATCCCTGGGTTGGGAAGATCCGCTGGAGAAGGAAATGGCACCGCACCCCAGTATTCTTGCCTGAAAAATTCCATGAGCAGAGGAGCCTGGTGGGTTACAGTTCAGAGGGCCACAAAGAGTTGGACACGACTGAGCACACAAAGAATGGAAACAGGAAGTTTGGAACTTGCGTTCCTGTTAAAACTGTAGTAATCACAACAGCTAATTCATCCTCCCCACAAAAGATTGTATTCAGCAGTCTTGCAGCATGCCAGCTGTGGGGAGCCGGGTGAGATGCTTTTCTTACTGTTTTGAATTCTCTGCAGAGATCACCCCTCTGTTGGCTGAGCTTCTCTCTCACTGACCCTGTACCATCTGGCTGGCCCACAGGAGAACACATATCCAGTTGAGGGGCTGCCCCAAACCCCCGAACTGTCTCACACCCAGAGGGTTAGTCGAGGGCATGGGGGTTAGGATGGTATGACCACCTGGGTAAACAGTTTGGCTGTTTCTGCTATAGTTGAAGTAATGCTCGTGTACAAAGTTGAATTATCATGTTCGTGTCCTACCCTCTAGCATCTGTGAACAGGACCTTTGGGGAAAGGGTCTTTGCAATGTAATTGAGGGTCTCAAAGGAGTACCTGGGTGAAGCCTAAATCCAATGACCAAGCACCTTGAGGAGGCACAGAAAGAGAAGATACCCATGTGAAGACAGTGGCAGAGATCCGAGGGAGGTGGCCACAAGCCCAGGGATGCCTGGGGACTCCCAGAAGCTGGAAGAGGGAGGAAGGACCCTCTGCTGGGGCATCCAGAGGGAGCACAGGCCAGTGACACCTTGATCTTGGACTTCCAGCCTCCAGATGGTGAAAGGGAGAATTCTGGTTGTCCCAAGCTGCCTCACTTGTGGTAATTGGTGGCAGCAGCCCCTGAGACTCAGAAGTTCACCCCACACCCTGCAGTCTCTGACAGATAAGAGAGTCGCTAGCTCCACTCACCAAAGGCTGCTTCTAGAATGTTCTGAGCAGCTGTCGTCGCAATAGCCCGGACTGGAAACAACTCTAATGCCCATCAGCAGGGGACCAGATCATTCTCTGGCCTTCCTGCAAAATGACATGCTCTCCTCTCCAATGACAAAGAATGACACCCAGGTCACTTCCGCAGCAGCGGGGTGAGTCCGAGTCAGACAGGAGGGGACAGAAGATATCATGGACATGATGCAAGTGACCTTCAATGACAGAGGGGACCAAGGCAGGGTGGGGGCTCCCTGGGTGGGAAGTGACTGGGTGGGGCTGGTCCTGTTGTGTTATTTGCCCCCAAGTTGCTGGTTACACTTTTCCGTACATTTAAATTAAAAACAAGTCTGAAGAGCTAAATAAATATCAGTGCTTCCACCTGGGAGACAGGTGTGTGTATCCGCTCACCTGTACTCCCAGATGAGCTAATGGGTGGTGGCGGAGGCAAGGCCCAGAGACAAACTTCAAGGGGCACGGGGGGCAGGGCAAGGCCAGGTGCAGAGTGAGCCAAGGCCCTGTCTCCTGCCCCAGACCCAGGCCACACCACCAACATCAAACACCTGGGCCAGTGATAAGCAGATGATAAGATCCGCAACCCTAGAGCCAACATGGACTTCTCAGTAGGGTGGGGGGTTCATTAATAATTAGCCTTCATCCCTTCCTCCCAACAAATCCAACACCCTCTAGTAAAAGCCAAAGTCCTCACCCACACCTTCCAGGGACCTGCATGGCCCCCCTGCCAGACCCACTTCCTGTCTTGCCCTGGCACTTGCGGTTCCAGGCACATGGGTCTCTCTGCTCTCCCTCTAACCTGCCAGGCATGGTCCTACCTCAGGGCCTTTGCACACCCCCCGTGCCTGGCCCAGTCCCGCCACCCTGTTCATAAAACTTATGCCCTCACTTTCTTCATGTCTCTACTCAAAAGTCACTTCCAGGGACTTCTCTGATGGTCCAGTGGTGAAGACTCTGCGCTTCCACTGCAGGGGGCACAGGTTCAATCCCTGGTCAGGGAACTAAGCTCCCACATGCTGCATTGCATGGCCATACACACACACACACACACAAAAAATCACTGCCATAGAGAGGCATTTTTCCAACGCTTCCAGCTCCTGCCCTCAGCTCCCTAGCTCCTCACTGCATATTCTCCCATGACACTCTTCTCTTTCTGACCTGTTATGCATTTATCCTGTCAACTGTGACCTCCCCAAATTCTCAGGAGCAGGGGTTTTAGTTTCTCTGGGTCGTTAATCTATCCTAGGCTCCTGGAGCAAGGCCGGGCGTACGTTCAGTGTTTGCTGAGAGGTTGACTGAATGAAATGGACCTACCGCTCACTGGCGGCACTCATGCAGTACCTCCTCCTCCTGCCTTGCTGGAGTTCTCAAGGATGAGGACTCAGGGCTGCCCGGTTGGGGGCTGTGCAGAACTGCCTCATTTTCGTGAAAACTGTCTGTGGTGGAGAAGCTACCACCAGCTGGAGGCAGACTGGGCCGACAAGGGGGAAGAGGGAGGATGTGTCCCGGGATTGCAGGGAACTTCCTTGGCGGTGTATCAGTTAGAGAAAACCAGAACACCCTCCCTCTCCCAGCCATTCAAGTTCAGGTCCTTGGAAGCACAGCCTGAATCAGAAGGTGGGGGGTGGGGGAAGCTGAGCGATGTGGTGGTTTCAGGGGAGCCCCTGAAGCAGGTACCCCACCTTGAATCAACCCCACCAGGAGCCCAGGGGCCCATGTTTTGTGCCCCCACAGCTGTTGGTCACTGACTCCAGCCCACTCCCAAGAAGGGGGCTGTAACCTCGAGGGCATCTCCAGGGAGATACCTGCTGTCATCCAAAGACAAATCTACTGCCAAGGGGGCAGGTTTCATCCCTGGTCGGGGAACTGAGATCCCACAAGCCTTGCAGCATGGCCAAACAAATATCTCCAGACATGGCCCAATGGGGACAGGAACATCCCCATGTTCCCGGGACAGGAACATCCCCAGTTGGGAACCACTGAGCTGCTCCTGGAGCCACCGCCCTATTGGGGTCCCTGGTTTCTCCTCCTAAACCTCCTCTTGCACCAGAAGTGTGACCGACCAGAATCAGGGGTGCGCAGAGCTCTAGTGAGGGGCAGACTGTGATGGACACCATGGTCCTTCCAGCTGTGGCTGCAGCCGCCTTGTGGGAGATCACCAGGGAAGCCCCTTGCAATCCCGGGACACATCATCCCTCTCCCACCTTATAGGCCCAGTCTGTCCCCAGCTGGTTGTGGCTTGTCCATCACAGACAGTTTTCATGAAAAGGAGACAATATCTGCTCCAGGGGCTCCCCTGAGGCCACTGCCTCACTCAGCTCCCCTCACCTCCTACCTTCCGACTTAGGCTGTGCTTCCAGGAAATGTGAACTTTAACAAGTGGGAGAGGGAGGGTGTCCTGGCTTTCTCTCTTGTTGGATTGGATTTGCTACTTTTTGCTCATATGTTTTTGCACCTATATCCACACGACAGGCAGGCACATCACCTTCCTTACCTGTCCTGTCTCTGCCTGTTTTTATGATCAGGGTGGTGCTGGCCTCACAGAGGAAACCAAAGGCAGGTTGTAGGAGGTCCTGTCCCTGCTTACCCAGCTCCTGCCCCCCAATTTCCTAGGAGGCCAGGCGGACATCCACGGCCAGCCTCCCGGCCTCTCTGGTGAAGGTCGCCTGGTGGCAGCTGGTCCCATCACTTCATGGCAAATAGAAGAGGAAAAAGTGGAATCACTGACAAATTTTATTTTCTTGGGCTCCAAAATCACTGCGGATGGTGGCTGCAGCCATGATATTAAAAGATGCTTGCTCCTTAGAAGGAAACCCACGATAAAACTAGACAGTATATTAAAAAGTAGACATCACTTTGCCAGCAAAGGTCTATACAGTCAAAGCTATGGTTTTCCCAGTAGTCATGTACGGATGTGAGAGTTGGACCATAAAGAAGGTTGAGCGCCAAAAACTGGATGCTTTCACAATTGTGGTGCTGCAGACTATTGAGTCCCTTGGACTGCAAGAAGATCCAACCAGTCATTTCTAAAGGAAATCAACCCGAATATTCATTGGAAAAACTGATGCTGAAGCTACAATACTTTGGCCGCCTGATGCAAACAGCTGACTCACTGGAAAAGACCCTGATGCTGGGGAAGATTGAAGGCAGGAGGAGAAGGGGGCATCAGAGGAAGAGATGATTAGACAGCATCACTGACTCAATGGACGAGTTTGAGCAAACTCCAGGAGATGGTGAAGGACAGGGAAGCCTTATATGCTGCAGTCCATGGGGTCACAAAGAGTTGGACACAACTTAGTCACTGAACAGGGCTTCCCTGGTGGCTCAGATGGTAAAGAATCCAACTGCAGTGTGGGGAGACCTGGGTTCAGTCCCTGGATTGGGAAGATCCCCTGGAGAAGGGAATGGCTACCCACTTCAGTATACTGTCCTAGAGAATTCCATGGACAGAGGAGCCTGGCAGGCTACAGTCCATGGGGGTCACAAAGAGTTGGACATGACTAAGCCATTTTCACTTCACTAGCCACTGAACAACTGCACGCCTGGCCCTACTGCAGAGGTGCCTGCAAGGGGCGCTGGCTGGAGTGAATGGCCACTACTTCCCCAGTGACCAGCAGGTTCCAGGCACATGGGTCTCTCTGCTCTCCCTCTAACCTGCCAGGCATGGTCCTACCTCAGGGCCTTTGCACACCCCCCGTGCCTGGCCCAGTCCCGCCACCCTGTTCATAAAACTTATGCCCTCACTTTCTTCATGTCTCTACTCAAAAGTCACTTCCAGGGACTTCTCTGATGGTCCAGTGGTGAAGACTCTGCGCTTCCACTGCAGGGGGCACAGGTTCAATCCCTGGTCAGGGAACTAAGCTCCCACATGCTGCATTGCATGGCCATACACACACACACACACACAAAATCACTGCCATAGAGAGGCATTTTTCCAACGCTTCCAGCTCCTGCCCTCAGCTCCCTAGCTCCTCACTGCATATTCTCCCATGACACTCTTCTCTTTCTGACCTGTTATGCATTTATCCTGTCAACTGTGACCTCCCCAAATTCTCAGGAGCAGGGGTTTTAGTTTCTCTGGGTCGTTAATCTATCCTAGGCTCCTGGAGCAAGGCCGGGCGTACGTTCAGTGTTTGCTGAGAGGTTGACTGAATGAAATGGACCTACCGCTCACTGGCGGCACTCATGCAGTACCTCCTCCTCCTGCCTTGCTGGAGTTCTCAAGGATGAGGACTCAGGGCTGCCCGGTTGGGGGCTGTGCAGAACTGCCTCATTTTCGTGAAAACTGTCTGTGGTGGAGAAGCTACCACCAGCTGGAGGCAGACTGGGCCGACAAGGGGGAAGAGGGAGGATGTGTCCCGGGATTGCAGGGAACTTCCTTGGCGGTGTATCAGTTAGAGAAAACCAGAACACCCTCCCTCTCCCAGCCATTCAAGTTCAGGTCCTTGGAAGCACAGCCTGAATCAGAAGGTGGGGGGTGGGGGAAGCTGAGCGATGTGGTGGTTTCAGGGGAGCCCCTGAAGCAGGTACCCCACCTTGAATCAACCCCACCAGGAGCCCAGGGGCCCATGTTTTGTGCCCCCACAGCTGTTGGTCACTGACTCCAGCCCACTCCCAAGAAGGGGGCTGTAACCTCGAGGGCATCTCCAGGGAGATACCTGCTGTCATCCAAAGACAAATCTACTGCCAAGGGGGCAGGTTTCATCCCTGGTCGGGGAACTGAGATCCCACAAGCCTTGCAGCATGGCCAAACAAATATCTCCAGACATGGCCCAATGGGGACAGGAACATCCCCATGTTCCCGGGACAGGAACATCCCCAGTTGGGAACCACTGAGCTGCTCCTGGAGCCACCGCCCTATTGGGGTCCCTGGTTTCTCCTCCTAAACCTCCTCTTGCACCAGAAGTGTGACCGACCAGAATCAGGGGTGCGCAGAGCTCTAGTGAGGGGCAGACTGTGATGGACACCATGGTCCTTCCAGCTGTGGCTGCAGCCGCCTTGTGGGAGATCACCAGGGAAGCCCCTTGCAATCCCGGGACACATCATCCCTCTCCCACCTTATAGGCCCAGTCTGTCCCCAGCTGGTTGTGGCTTGTCCATCACAGACAGTTTTCATGAAAAGGAGACAATATCTGCTCCAGGGGCTCCCCTGAGGCCACTGCCTCACTCAGCTCCCCTCACCTCCTACCTTCCGACTTAGGCTGTGCTTCCAGGAAATGTGAACTTTAACAAGTGGGAGAGGGAGGGTGTCCTGGCTTTCTCTCTTGTTGGATTGGATTTGCTACTTTTTGCTCATATGTTTTTGCACCTATATCCACACGACAGGCAGGCACATCACCTTCCTTACCTGTCCTGTCTCTGCCTGTTTTTATGATCAGGGTGGTGCTGGCCTCACAGAGGAAACCAAAGGCAGGTTGTAGGAGGTCCTGTCCCTGCTTACCCAGCTCCTGCCCCCCAATTTCCTAGGAGGCCAGGCGGACATCCACGGCCAGCCTCCCGGCCTCTCTGGTGAAGGTCGCCTGGTGGCAGCTGGTCCCATCACTTCATGGCAAATAGAAGAGGAAAAAGTGGAATCACTGACAAATTTTATTTTCTTGGGCTCCAAAATCACTGCGGATGGTGGCTGCAGCCATGATATTAAAAGATGCTTGCTCCTTAGAAGGAAACCCACGATAAAACTAGACAGTATATTAAAAAGTAGACATCACTTTGCCAGCAAAGGTCTATACAGTCAAAGCTATGGTTTTCCCAGTAGTCATGTACGGATGTGAGAGTTGGACCATAAAGAAGGTTGAGCGCCAAAAACTGGATGCTTTCACAATTGTGGTGCTGCAGACTATTGAGTCCCTTGGACTGCAAGAAGATCCAACCAGTCATTTCTAAAGGAAATCAACCCGAATATTCATTGGAAAAACTGATGCTGAAGCTACAATACTTTGGCCGCCTGATGCAAACAGCTGACTCACTGGAAAAGACCCTGATGCTGGGGAAGATTGAAGGCAGGAGGAGAAGGGGGCATCAGAGGAAGAGATGATTAGACAGCATCACTGACTCAATGGACGAGTTTGAGCAAACTCCAGGAGATGGTGAAGGACAGGGAAGCCTTATATGCTGCAGTCCATGGGGTCACAAAGAGTTGGACACAACTTAGTCACTGAACAGGGCTTCCCTGGTGGCTCAGATGGTAAAGAATCCAACTGCAGTGTGGGGAGACCTGGGTTCAGTCCCTGGATTGGGAAGATCCCCTGGAGAAGGGAATGGCTACCCACTTCAGTATACTGTCCTAGAGAATTCCATGGACAGAGGAGCCTGGCAGGCTACAGTCCATGGGGGTCACAAAGAGTTGGACATGACTAAGCCATTTTCACTTCACTAGCCACTGAACAACTGCACGCCTGGCCCTACTGCAGAGGTGCCTGCAAGGGGCGCTGGCTGGAGTGAATGGCCACTACTTCCCCAGTGACCAGCAGGGTGGTGGATCCTACCCAGCTCTCTTAGCTCCTGGGCAAGAAAAATCTCAGGTGTGCTTTCAACAGGGGACAGAGCGCCAGGTGCCAGCAGATGTGCTGGGTTTAGCCACCCCTGCCTTCTCAGCCTCTTTCTCCTCCTACTTTGATCTCTTTCTATAGGCTCCTCCTGGGTTCCCTCCCAAATAAAGAGCTTGAACTCAGATTCTTGTGAGGTGGGACTTTGCTTTTAGCTGGCTCCTCTGGAAGAGTTTTCAAAGAAGGGGGCTTCCTTGGCTTCCACTGCAGGGAGCATGGGTTCAATTCCTGGTTAGGGAACAAAGATCCCCCATGCTGCCTGATGTGGCCAAAAAAGAAGGGGATTGTGGTGAAGAGGCCTGAGAGCTCCTGAAGAAGGGGAGAGAGAAAGCTTAAGGACATGGGCTCAGAGTCCATCTTGGCCACTTGGTGAGACCTCCATTCTGAGCCTTGGTCTTCTCATCTGTAAAGTGGGGCTGGCCCAGCACCCGCCCCCAGGAAGCCCCTCCCCAGAGCCAGAAGACAGACAGGGGAGATGAGGCTGGTCCAGAGAGCTTTACTGAGCCCTCCCTAGCAGGCCAGGTGCTTCATCCGCCAGCAGTGCTGCAGGCAGCGGAGCCTGTGTCTGTAGTCAGGCCAGCTATAGGTGACCTCGGTGGTGCACTCTGAGCTGTACTCTGGGGAGGACTCAGGCTGGCAGGAAGCAGGGAGCTCTGGCACCGAGGTGCTGCTGGTGGCCTTTGTCATGGGCCGTTTCTGGTGCCGTCTGCTGGACTTGGGGGCGGAGGCATCCAGCCCATTGGGCGTATTGTTGGGGGGCTGCGTGGGGGTGGTGGTGCCACTGGGAGACTGCCCGAGGGCGGGGCCCTGGCTGGAGGTGGTGCTGGGCCAATGTGTGGGGCCCGAGGGCCCCTGGGAAGGGCCTGAGGAAGTGGTAGAGGGCCGGGCGCGCTGCTGCCTGGGGGCCTGGGGCTGGCTGGAAGAGTTGGCTCGAGATCGGAGCCCACCCCGGGGCTTGCCAGGCAGCTGCGTGCTGGCAGCTGTGGTGGCAGCCACGGCCTGAGGCTGGGCTTGGCCCAGGCTGGTAGAACTCCTGAGGACGGACTTGGCAGGGAGCGAGGGGCTGGTGGTGGGCTCTGCTGGTGAGTCAGTGGAGGACTGCGCAGACGACTTGTGCTGTGGCACATCCTCCGTCTCACGGTCCGGCGTGTCTGCGTTCGGGCTGGCTGGGGGCTTTACTTGGCCTTCTGAAGCTGGTTCACGCTTACTTTCCCTGCTGTGGAGAGAGCACGCCAGGGGTAAGTGAGGTGGGTCTGCCTGTGCTGAGAGCCCAAGGGCCTGGAGGCCATGCTCAGTCAGTAATACCTGAGCTCAGGCCACTGACGACCAGCATGCGGCCCACCTGAGGGACCGGCAGCCAGCCCTGGCTGGGATAGAGGCAGGTGAAGGCACTCACACACATGCATGTGCACTCACACACGTCTAGGACGCCCCCCTTCCAGGGGTGGGTGCTTACATACAGTCGACTCCGAGGGCAGTGAGGGGCCCACTGCTGTGGCTGCCGGGGTGATGAGAGCCCGGCTGCGGGCCAAGGCCTGCAGGACTGGTTCCCGAGAGCATGGGAGAGAGAGGCGGACAGTGAGATGGGGAGGAGGAGTGCTCGTCAGAGGCAGCAGGGATGCCAGATGGAGGCCAGTCAGAGTCAGGAGGACAGGAGGCAGGAGTGAAGTTGAGTCGGGCGGGGGAAGCCAAGAGACAGAGATCAGACATATGGACACCACTCGCCCTGCATGCACGCACCGTCCTTCGTCATTCCGGCTGCCACGTCCAGGGCCCGCCCGCTGATGTCGCTCACGATGCTGTCCACGGCCTCGTGATGCTTTAGAAACAGAGGACGTATGATGCGATGGTACAGCATATGAGCTCCGTTCCAGGGGCCGGGAGCCATGCAGAACAACAGGAAGGCGCACTATAGGCAGAGGTCAGGAGTCACACTGGGCCTCCTCCATCAGACACCCTTAGGGATGGGCCTGGCCTCCCCCATCAGACACTCTTAGTGATGGACCTGGCTTCCCCCATCAGACACCCCTTTGGGTACCCGCTCCCAAGATAGAGTGGTGTTTCCCGGGTGGTACCAACCTTGCCCGCGTAGTAGAAAGGGAACCAGGACAGGAGTAGATCGCTGAAGAATTCGGCTAGCCCGAACAGGCCGTACACCACCCAGTATGTGAGCCACACAGTGTCGTCCTCTTTGCTTGGGCTCTCGATAGCTTTGATCCTGGGAGAGGCATGGCAGGGTCAGAGGCTGCCCAGAGAGTGCCTCGGCGCGCCACACCCCGCCCCCAGCCCTGCCCCAGCAGGCACTCACGAAGCATATGCGGGGTATGCAAAGCCGATGAGACTGCACAGCAGAGGAGCCCCGTACCCGAACAGAAGATACAGGCTTAGCAGAGTGGCGGCTCCTGCAGACAGAAGGCAGTAGGCGTGGGCTTCGCCTGCTGAGCCTTGACCCCAGCGTCCCCTGGGCCTGGCCCATGCACTCTGCACCATCTCTCCTCCTAGAAGCCTCACAGCCCCTGTAGCACCTGGGTACCCCCATCATGGCTCTGAACCCTGACTCTTGTGTCTGTAATACCCTAATATGTCCATCTCCCCCACAGGACTGCCAGCTCGCCAAGGGCAGGTGGGCACCTCAGGATTGGTCTGTACCAAGTACCTGCCCAGTGTTTATTGAATGAATATGGGATCTCTGCAATTGTAACTATCTCACTCCAGGCCCTATAGGAGTGGCTGAGCCGAAGGGGCTAGAATTTGAATAGAAGTCATGGGAGAAGACAGATTCTTTATCCTCTGAGTCACCAAGGAATTCTATGGATAGAGGAGCCTGGTGGGTTACAGTCCAGGGGGTTGCAGAGTTAGGACTAAGCGACTAACACTTTCTACTCTCAGTGGGAGAAGAGGCTTCCCAGGTGGCGCAGGTGATAAAGAACCCACCTGACAATGCATATGTAAGAGACATGGGTTTGATCCTTGGGTCAATAGGAACCCACTCCAGTATTCTTGCTTGGGAAATCCCATGGACAGAGCAGCATGGTGGGCTACAGTCCATGGGGTCACAAAGACTGAGACACGACTAAGCAATTAAACAAAAATAACAATGGGAGAAGAACCTGAAAATGAGGCCATTCTGTTGTTAATACTTGATTCCTGGAGAGCGGAGAAAGGCAACAGAGTTTGTAACTTTGATCTTAGTCAAGGGTCTCTTCCCCTTGCTACTGCTGACTCCTGGGGGATCTTGGGCACTGTGGGGCAGGGAGAAGCATCCTTGCCCCCGCTGCTTGATGGTAGGAGCACCCCGAGTCGTGACCACCCGATGTCCCCAGATACTGTCCAGTGTCCCTGGGGGGCAACAGGACCCCCCCCCCCCCCGCCATGAGAGCCTTTGTCTTCGTGGCAGGATGCAAAGCATCATTCAGAGTCCCTCAGATGGAGAACTCTCACCCACTATGAGACCCCTAGTGAGTGTCTCTTGCTTGGAGCCTCAGTTTCCCCATCTGTCAATGGGGCAGTAGTGGCCCAGTCTCTGAGGGTTGGTGTGGGGGTAACTAAATAAGATAGAAGAGGGGACCCCTCCCTACACAGTGAGCCCCTATGGTGGTCCAAACACACTCCGAGCAATGAGGGTTCAGAGGACATTGTGGGGCGGGGGGTGGGAACCACAAGTGTTAGCCACTCTGAAATCAGAATGGTTGCTGTTGCATTTATTAAGCTCTTGTATGCAGGGCTCTATCCTCCCCCTGTTCTATCTCATTCAACAGCCAGGATGAAACAGAAGCTGGCGGGCAGAGGGTGGGGCCGTGGGGGTGAGGCTCACACTAGGTCACTTGGGGAGCCTCTGATTTCTGGGAGCACTTACAACCCCTCCCCCACCTCCAGGCTGTTATCTGCAGAGAGAAACAGAGGCCACCAGTGGACCAGAGGGCAGAGTTCCCTTCCCCCTCCACCCCCACCTGTGTTAGCCTTTATCCCTGGGGTCTGGCGTCAGGAGAGGAATGGAGGAATCCCTGGCTGGCCCGAGGCAGCCTGCTCACTGCTTCCTCTGGGTTTCCTCCTCTGGTAGCTGGGAGGGGAAGAGGGTTTAGACAATCTCAGGCAAGTGGGGCCTGAGGGTTTCTACATCTGGGAAAGGGGGTTGGGGAGTGGCACTCCTTCCCTGGAGATTGCTAGTTGGGGAGCAGTAGCTCTCCCAGGGCCCCCCTTCCCTCAATCCGGATTTCTGCAGCCTCAGCAACAGGAAGATGACCTGGGGCATGGGCGGGGGTGATCCCCGAGATCAGCAGCAGATGGAGTGGGGGGGTGCTCCAGACAGGGCAGATTGCAGGGGCAGCCTCCCATGCAGCCCCTACTGCTCTGGGCCGTTTTTCTGCCCTGTGACCCCCAGACTCCTCAGCAGGCCTCTCCCAACGGGCCCCTCCCCAGTGCTCTATGACCTAAATTCCCCACCCACTGGTGACAGGGATGTGGAAAGCCAGGCAGGGGATAAAGGGCTTGCTCCCAGGGGAGGTCCCTGGCTGACCGGACACGGGTTGGGCACCAGCAACCTGGAGGGACAGGTTTGGATTCTTCCTTGGGCTGCCTGGCATTACAATCCCCCAGCTGATGCGGAAACAGGAGGAAAGCAGACTCTCGGGATCTGTACACAGGTGCTTAAAACACATTGGCACGTCCTCACCCAGAGCCGCACCCCAGTGTCCGAACTAACTGTCCCGAGACTCATTCTAGGCGGGCTTCTTGGAAGAGGTGGCAGAAGGGGGTTGGGTCAGAAGCACCAAAAAATAGGGGCGGTACTTAAAGGGACTGGACAGTTTCAGAGAATGGCAGAGGCCACCCAAGGTCACTGAGGAGGAAAGGCAGGGGAGGGACTGTAATGGAAGTGACAATCAGGGGTGACTGGACTCCCTCTCCATGGGCCCCAGCCAACGTTTCTGCAAGCCCACCGCAGCAAACAATCCAGCTCAGGGTAGGGCAGAGTGAGAGGGCAGGCCAAGGGGTAGAGCTTGGGGTGGGGTGATTCTAGCAGGAAAACCTCGGGAGGGGAGGTGGGAGTGACGCTTCCCCTCCTGGTCTGGAGCATCCCCTGGGAAAACGGGAAGATCTCTACACTTGCTTCCAGGCTACAGTCCATCTGGGAAGAGGGTGGCGAGACTGGCAGGGCATTGCTACCTACCTGCCCTCTCCTCCCCCGGGACCAGAAGAACAACCGGAAGAACCGGACTTCTGCCTGGAGGGCACCCAGGGCCAGGAGGGAGGAGGGGGCAAAGGACGGCTGCAGGGCCAAGAGGGGGTTGGTCCTCGACTGAGGTCGCACGGCGGGGTCGAGAAGAGACTGCGGCCAGAACCAAGGTCCTGGTCCACGACCCCTCCCCAGGATCTCGGTCTCCTCGCTGGTCTGTGGGAGCGCCCCGCCGCCTGAGTTGGAACCCGCAGCAGGGGCGGCAGGAAGGGAGAGGTCCGAGGCCCCGATAGCCCAGGGCTTCACTGTGCCTGTCGGCAAAATGGGCGGCACTCCCAAGCACTGCCCTCGACGGCTCACCCGTGGCCAAGTACCGCTTGTCGACACCTGTCTTGGCTTCGAGTGCCCCTAGCGCTTCGGTGGCCAAATTCCTCTGTTCCAGAAAGCGCTCGAAGCGCTGGCGCAGGCCGTCCATGGCACTTGGGCGCCCGGGACTGGCAGCTTGAACTCGACCGTCTCCCCGCGCACCGGCTAGACTGCTTGCGCGCCGCCTTCCTTCGGCGCGAACCGCACCGCTCAACTCCCGGACGGGTCTCCGCCCCCGGGCTGGTTTCCGCCTCCTGCCCTCCGCTCTGGCCAATGGGAGGGCAGGGCGGACAAAGGAGGTGGGGCCTGCCCCGTCTCCTCCGCCGCATTGCCCTCTGGAGGGCCGCGGCAGCCGCAGCCGCGACTTTGGAGGAAGGGGGCGGGGCACGGTGACTGAGGACACCGATTGGCTGAGCTGGAGGGGGACGTAGCTGATTGGAGGGGTGGGGTCATGGCCGGGGGATTATTGGCTGAGCGGTTGTGGGTGGAGCTGGGGCGGAGAGAAGAGTGCTGGGGAGGCGGAGCTGGTGGGCGGGGCTGGAGAAAGTTCAGCGCTGACTGGAGAAACAAAAAGATATTTATTAGGGAAAACAGAGGGGAAGTGGGGCCGAACATAAAGGAGGAGGGACAGAATCGGAAAAGCGGTGCTTCAGTTCAGTTCAGTCGCTCAGTCGTGTCCGACTCTGCGACCCCATGGACTGCAGCACGCCAGGCCTCCTTGTCCATCACCAACTCCCGGAGCTTACTCAAACTCATGTCCATCGAGTCGGTGATGCCATCCAACCATCTCATCCTCTGTCATGCCCTTCTCCTGCCTTCAATCTTTTCCAGCATCAGGGGCTTTTCCAATAAGCCAGTTCTTTGCATCAGGTGGCCAAAGTATTGGAGTTTCAGCTTCAACATCAGTCCTTTCAATGAATACTCAGGTCTGATTTCCTTTAGGATTGACTGGTTTGATCTCCTTGAAGTCTAAGGGAGTCTTCTCCAACACCACAGTTCAAAAGCATCAATTCTTTGGCGCTCAGCTTTCTTTATAGTCCAACTCTCACATCCACACATGACTACTGGAAAAACCATAGCTTTGACTAGATGGACCTTTGTCAGCAAAGTAATGTCTCTTTTTTAATATGCTGTCTAGGTTGGTCATAGCTTTTCTTCCAAGGAGGAAGCGTCTTTTAATTTCATGATTGCAGTCACCATCTGCACTGATTTTGGAGCCCAAGAACACGGGGCTAAATATAGGAGGCGGGGTTTATTCAAAAGCGCAATTCTGGTTGGATTAGGAAGGAGGCAAGGCTTATTCTAGGGGTAGGGGTGTATATGAAGTGGGCGGGGCCAATATGGGGCGGGGTCAATTATAGCAACAGTGAACTCGCTCCTCTAGGTCAGAAGAATTGCGGGTCTTTGTACAAATGGGGAGACTGAAGCTCCAGAGGGTTTGAGTCTACAGAAGACCGGTCTGAGCATGTGTTTCCCCCACACTTCTATTAGAGCTTTGCGCCCTTCCAGTGGGGGAGCCGCAAGGCTCCCTGGGAGTTGAAGCTTTTCAGGGGTTGCTATGGCGCCGGGGGCTGGGCGGGCGCTTGGGCCTTCTTGGCGGTTTGGCCAGGAGGAGGGGCTTTCTGAGGCCCCGCCCCGGCCCCGCCCCCGCCGCCATGCGGCCCGCCCGTACTGCGCTCTGTCTGCGCCTGACCTTGGCCCTGGGCCTGGCGCTCGTTGGCCCCATGGCTGTGGGGTGGGCCTCGGCCCGGGCCCCCATCTATGTCAGCAGCTGGGCAGTGCGGGTGTCCCAGGGTTACCAGGAGGTCGATCGCCTGGCGCGCAAATTCGGCTTTGTCAACTTTGGGCAGGTGGGCGGGACCCAGATTGACGGGAGGAGGCGGGAAGATGTAAGAAGGGGACCCAGATCTCTGCAGATGGGAGGGGGGCCCCTTGTTCCCCATATATCAAGGACCCCCAGCTCACCCCTGCCTTGTCTAACTTCAGATTCTGGGGCCCCCAGAGGCCACCTGGTTGGGGGAAGATGTAAGAAGGGGACTGGCCCCGGCCTGAGAAGAGCTCCATCAGGGGAACCAGGTCTCAGCCATGCTCCCCTTCATTCCCAGATTTTCCCTGACGGGCAGTATTTCCATCTGCGGCACCGGGGCGTGGTCCAGCAGTCCCTGACCCCGCACTGGGGCCACCGCCTGCGCCTAAAGAAAGACCCTAAGGTGAGCCTGGCCTTCCCTCAAAGTTTTCTGCCACCTCCTATTATCCTTGTAATTGTAATGAGTGGCTGTGTGACCTTGGGCAAGTCACCAGCTCTCTCTGAGTCTTGGTATCAATTTGGCTCCCTAGTCTACAGTGGGGAGCCAGATGGGGAAGATCTGTGGAGAGCAACAGATAACGTGTGAGTGCAGCACTCATCCCAGGGCCTGATGCCCTGTCAGCATTTCTTGTCACCCCCCTTCTCTCCTGCATCTCACCCAGAAAGATCAAGGTCCCCAGGTATAAAGAGGCCGGCCTAGGGGACTGATTCACAAGAGTCAGCCTGAAACCCGCCAGGAGCACTGGTACCAAGAGAAGAGGCTGGTTGGAGATGTGGTCTTGATAGAGGCCAGGTCTGGCTGATGGGTTGGGTGTGGGGGGCAGAGAAAAATTCAGGGGCAGCTTCCATGTCTGGAGCTAAGCAAATGGGCAGAAGATGGACCTGATTGCTGAGATAGAGGTGGGAGGGGGAACATGAGCCAGTTTGGGCAGAGGTTGGGAGTAGAACAAGGAAAAGGGGGAAAGGGTAAAGGTCTGAAGAAGAGTGGCCCGAGGCAGGCAGAAGGGCATGTGCAAAGGCCCTGGGTGCAGCAGCCACTGTGGTTGCAGCAGAGGAAGGCTGGTGGGGGCCAGACAGGCAGGGGGCCTCTTGGGCTTCAGAGAGGGTGGGGCAGGAGGGCTCATAGACAGTGATGCTGCAGAATGCCTAGAATGAGTTGCAGAGAGGTGGCGGGGAGGGGGCAGCTAGATGACCAGGCAGGAGGTGGGTATGGCCATACAGGTGTGTCCTGCACCTGGAAGAGTGTGGTCGAGAGAAGTGGACGCTGCAAGGGGAGATGGACGTGTCTTGGGGAGAGGGATTCTAGAATGTGGACAGAGGCAGAGTGAGCCACAGTGGCCCTGGGCAGCAGCTACCACATGTGTGGGGGTCCCTTGGGGATGGGTGCTCTGAGGATTTCAGCGTCCTCCCAAGGCAGAGCCTCAGGCACATGGGAACCTCCTAGAGCAGCCCCAGCAAATACAGGGTCCCTGGCTCCATCCTGTATCACATGGGTCCCTGGACAAGTAGGTGACAGCCCAGATACACAGCCTCCTAACCCTCAGCCCCCACACACGTCTGTCCCCCCACCCCGGCAGACCCAGTAAGAGGCCCGCCCAGACCCTGGAATCAGATTTTGGCCTCTTGGCCAAGAATCTGCAGAAGCGCTAAGAGGCAGGGCCCTCTAAAGCATCCTGGTGTGAGGACAGGAAGGTGGGAGTTGGGCAGGCTGCTCGCAGGTCCAGCCCCTCTCACAGTGTGGTCTCCTCTGCCCCCCACCCACCACCAGGTGCAGTGGTTCCAACAGCAGACAGTGCAGAGGCGGGTGAAGCGCTCCCTGGTGGTGCCCACAGACCCCTGGTTCTCCAAGCAGTGGTACATGGTGAGCTGGCTGGGCCGGGCAGCGGGGCCTGGCCATCTCAGAGCCCTCCTGACCCTGGCCCCCGCCTTGCACAGAACAATGAGATGCAGTCAGACCTGAACATCCTGCAGGTCTGGAGCCAGGGGCTGTCGGGCCAGGGTGTCGTGGTCTCTGTCCTGGATGACGGCATCGAGAAAGACCACCCAGACCTCTGGGCCAACTACGTGAGCCTGCAGGGATGGGGTGGGGGCTGCCTCAGGTCTTCCAGCTGGTGGCAGCCCCCTCATGTCTCCACCTACCTCCCCCAGGATCCCCTGGCCAGCTATGACTTCAATGACTACGACCCAGACCCCCAGCCTCGATACACACCCAGTGATGAGAACCGGTAAGCCTGGCATCCCCAGGGGTGTGGGGGCAGCCCCTGGTTCCCTACGAGGAGCCAGGAGGATGTGATGGGCTCCTGTCTCTGCCCTGGTGCCAGGCACGGGACCCGCTGTGCCGGGGAAGTGGCGGCAATGGCAAACAACAGGTTCTGTGGTGCGGGCGTCGCCTACAACACCCGCATTGGAGGTACTCAGACTAGGGGTGGGGAGCCTCCCAGCCTCACGCCCTTGCTGCTGAACGGTGGTGCCAGGGTGCCAGGCCCAGGGTGGAGGAGAACTGAGCACCCCCCATCGTCGACGCCTTCACCCCCAGGCGGGGAGAGCACGGGGCACAGGCAGGGTGTCCAGCGAGGCTGCAGCTGCTGCCCATGCAGGTGTGCGCATGCTGGATGGCACCATCACCGACGTGATTGAGGCCCAGTCGCTGAGCCTGCAGCCACAGCACATCCACATCTACAGCGCCAGCTGGGGCCCTGAGGATGACGGCCGCACGGTGGACGGCCCAGGCATCCTCACCCGAGAAGCCTTCAGGCGTGGAGTGACCAAGGTGAGTGGGTACAAGTCATGGCGGGTCTGGGGCCTACATGTGAGGCTCCCGCCCCACCCCAACTCCCACTTCTGTGCTGGTCCCTTCCTGCAGGGCCGAGGCGGGCTGGGCACCCTTTTCATCTGGGCATCAGGCAATGGCGGCCTGCACTATGACAACTGTAACTGCGACGGCTACACCAACAGCATCCACACGCTCTCAGTGGGCAGCACCACCCAGCAGGGCCATGTGCCCTGGTACAGTGAGGCCTGCGCCTCCACACTCACCACCACCTACAGCAGCGGTGTAGCCACGGACCCCCAGATCGTGAGTGCTCCCCCGCCCCCTGCACCTTCCCACGGCCAGACTCCCAAGGCCTCCTGCCTCTGCCTGCCCCACCCAGCCGCCTGTCTCTCACCTTCCCTCCTGTCCCCCAACTGGCCTCCTCCCAGGGCTGCCCCGTTGGCACTTGACACAGAGTGGGGTCCCAGACCATGGGTTGGCACCCCTTCACGCACCCTCCTGTCTACTCAGTGCCCCAGCCCTGCTGTTGTGCTCTGTGGTGCCTCTTTCTTGAAGCCCTTGGGGCTTTTGAAGCAGGGTGGGGTTTCTATGGGCACTGGTCCCAAACCCTTGTCTGTGACCCCCAGGTCACCACAGACCTGCACCACCAGTGCACGGACAAGCACACGGGGACCTCGGCCTCTGCCCCGCTGGCTGCGGGCATGATCGCTCTGGCTCTGGAGGCCAAGTAGGTGACGGTGGGGTCCCACCAGCCACCTGCGCCCCACAGCGTGGCCCTGGCTCACCCACCCTCGCCCACTCGCAGCCCGCTCTTGACATGGAGGGACATGCAGCATTTGGTGGTCCGGGCGTCCAGGCCCGCGCAGCTGCAGGCGGAGGACTGGAGGACAAACGGCGCTGGGCGCCGAGGTGCGGCAGGGCCGGGCGGGGGGCGGGGCCGCCGCAAGCACAGGGCCGTGAACGCCGGCCCCTCCCCCTGCAGTGAGCCACCACTATGGCTACGGGCTGCTGGACGCTGCGCTGCTGGTGGGCCTGGCTCGCTCCTGGCTGCCCACGCAGCCCCAGAAGAAATGTGTCATTCATATCGTGCACACCCGCACGTGAGCGCGCCCCTCTGCCCGCAGGACGCCTGCATCCAACTCAGCCCTTATGCCCACCTCCCCACAGCTCTTCTCCCTCCTGCCATCTTGCCTATCCCTCCCTCCCCCTACCTGCCACCTCCCCCAGCCCTCCTCCACCTGCTTCTGTACCTGCCTTCTCCCTCCACCTCCCATTGCTACCTGGGGAGTGGACACAGGGAGGCTTGCCCTGAGGTCTCAGTTTACCCATCTGAACAAGGAAAAGGTAGGCTTCAGGATCTGAGCCCAAACTCTGCCTGGCCCCCCACCAGCAGGCCAGCAGGAGAGGCCCTGGCCCCCATCCCCATCCTGCCGGTCATGCACGTGAGGAAGAATGTGTCGGCCTGCGCCGGCCACGCCAACTCCATCCGTTCGCTGGAGCACGTGCAGGTGCAGCTGTCCCTGTCCTACAGCCGCCGTGGGGACCTGGAGATCTCCCTCACCAGCCCCATGGGCACCCGCTCCACCCTCGTGGCCATCAGGTGCAGGGGCAGAGGCCAGCCCTAGGTGCAAACTCTCCCTCCTTCCTGGGTGCCCCTATGGGGAGGAGCCTGAGCACCCCCAGGTCAGGCAGGCTGGACCCCAGCCCTGTCCACATTGGCCATGCTGGTCAGGACTCTGGTTATGAACCCCTCTCACCTGTCTGTCTCAGACCCTTTGACGTCAGCAGCCAAGGCTACAACAACTGGATCTTCATGTCCACCCACTTCTGGGACGAAGACCCGCGGGGCTTGTGGATCCTGGGCCTGGAGAACAAGGGCTACTATTTCAACACAGGTGAGGTCCGGCCGGGTGCTGGCTGGGGCTCCACCCCTACCCACCTTGCAGACTGGAGCCCAGGGCCTCTTTAGCTGCCCCCCCTCCCCCACCTTACAGGGCTCCCACTGGTCTCCTGGGAGAGACTGAGCAGGCGGAACTGGCACTCAGTAGGTGCTCACTTACCAGCATACACCAGGTGTCTGGTTCCCAGCCCACAGAGGGTATTGGGCAACTCTGCACTGTCTGTGTCCAGGATGGGATGTGGGTGGCAGGGCGGGGGGCCCGGAATGGCATGACCAGGCTGCTGACAGCCTCTCCCGCTCCGCCCCGTACCCACCACGACCCCTGCCCAGGGACGCTGTACCGCTACACGCTGCTGCTCTACGGGACGGCTGAGGACATGACAGCGCGGCCCTCGGGCCCCCAGGTGACCAGCAACGCGTGTGTGCAGAGGGACACAGAGGGGCTGTGCCAGGGTGAGTGCCCGGCGTGGCATGGCCCATTTGCAGGGAGGTGGCAGCAGGGGCAGTGTGCGTGTGCGGCCTGGGGTGGAGGGGCGGGCAGGCCGGGGTGGCAGGTCTCAGCCTCACAGCCCCATGGACGTGTCTGTCCCTCATGCAGAGTGCCACAGCCCCGCCTACATCCTGGGCCACCTTTGCCTCGCCTACTGCCCGCCAAGGTACTTCAACCACACCCAGCAGGCGGTGACCGCTGGACCCGGGCACTCAGCTGTGCCTGCCATGCGGGTCTGCTCCAGCTGCCACTCATCCTGTTACACCTGCCGAGGCAGCTCCCCGCTGGACTGCACTGCCTGCCCTCCACAGTCCATGCTGGACGAGCAGCAGGGCTCCTGCTCGGGCCTCCACCCCGCTGAGGGCCATTCCCACTCCACGGCGACTGCCTGTCCCTACCCCCATGGCCCAGCCCAGGCCGTGGTACTGTCCCTGCTGGCCATGGCATTTGGGACACCCCCTCCTCTGCCATGTTCTCCTCACGGGCTGCCTGCTGCCATGGATGGGACCCCCTAGGACAGGGGGCCACTCCAGTTGCCACTCCAGAGCCCGCAGCAGGCTGGAACCCAGAGCCAGCTGACAAGGACAGCCAGCATGCACCTTGCTCAAGCCCTGGTGGGCACCCCCATCCTCCTGTCCAGACTGGCGCCCCATAGGAACCTGCCCCGGGAAGGTCCTGGCAGCCTCGGAGGCACAGGCCAGGGGTGGCCACGTGGGATCCTGCACCCCGGACTTGGCAAGTCAAGGTCAAAGAGAGAGAGAGAAGTCTCATTGCATAGTTTGGGTGGTGTGGGTTGGGGGGGCGGGAACCAGGCGGGGGGCCGATACCCCGATATCCCTTCCCTGTCCCAGAGTGGAGGGAGGGAGAGGTGGAGCAGACGACACGGTCCAGAGTCTCCTCTCGGGCACCTCATCCTCTGACTGTGCAGAATTTGCAAATAAAGGTTGAATAGAAGGTGGAAGTCTGTGGGGTCCTTAGAGCACCACTCTCTTCCCCACGGTGCGATTGCTGTTGGGGGTGGGGGTGTCCCATGCATACCATGTCTATCCCTGGAGAAAGGGTCGGGGTCAGTGGAGTCCAGAGCCCATGTCCTGGGGGGTGGGGGCTGGTGGGCTCCTGAATGACAGCTGTGGCAAAGCCTCTGAGTGCCCTGGAAGTGTCCTGGCCTGCTCTTACTGCTCTCCCATCCTTTTTTAATTTAATTTTGGCTGCACTGGGTCTTCATTGCTCCACACAGGCTTTCTCTAGTTGCAGTGCGTGGGCTTCTCGTTGTGGTGGCTTCTCTTGCTGTGGAGCACAGGCTTTAGGTGCTCGGGCTTCAGTAGTTGTGGCACATGGGGTTAGTTGCTCCATGGCATGTGTGATCTTCCCGGACCAGGGATTGAACCTGTGTCCCCTGCACTGCAAAGCAGACTCTTAACCACTGGACCACCAGGGAAGTCCCACCTTTGCCACCCTTATGCATGAGTTTCTCTTTAAGGCCGAGAACTAACAGAAGTGTTATCCACAAATGACAATTGCAGATCTACCCACATGGCCTGTCTACTGGCTTCCAATAATTGCACTTTTCTCTGTTTTTCTGAGGTCCTTGGGAGGCTGAGGGAATCATGAACTGGAGATACAATGCTCTCACTCCCCCAGGCTTCCACTTCCCCATCTGGAAAGTGGGTTCTCCACTTCTCTGGAACTGAAGGAGGATCCCAAAGTGCAGGGAGGGTGGGGCTGGGGTAGGGAGGGCATGGATGGAGCTATTGAGAGTCCTTCCTCTGTCCTCACACACATCTATGGGGTGGAGACACATTCCTCATTGCTTCTGATTTTCAGAGCTGGGAGGCAGTTTCTACAAGGAAGTGGAGGCTGTCCTGGTTGGTTGTGCCTTGACCACAGGCTTCACTTGAACTCCATGGAGTCAGTCCTGGTTTGTTGCAGGAGCCCCAGAGATACTCCTCCCCAGGGACCCTGGGCACCTGCTGAGCCACTAGGCTCAGGTTGGGCAGCCTCAAGCTGGAAAGTAATGGGAATGAGGTCAAGGGCTGAAGCTGGACCCACTGGAAGCAAGAGCAGCAGCCAGCTGCCCTCCGAGTGCAGTCCCAGCCACGCCCCTAGAGTCCCACCCAGTTCAGCCCCTGCTTCCAGAGTTAGCTCCAGGCTGTGAATCCAGAGCCATCTGGCCTCCCTCTCAGAGCCTCAGTGACCACACTTGTGCAACAGCATTAAACCTGGCACCTACCTCACCAAATACTCTCCAGGATCCAAAGAAGTAGTTTTCTGGCCTGACACATGGTAAGTGCCCAAATCATGCCAGTTTGGGGCAGCCACTTTGGGAAATAGTTCCACAGACAAACATGGAGTTACTGAAGAATTCAGCGATTCCAATCCTAGGCACATGCCCAAGAAAACTAAAGACACATTCACACAAACAACTATGCTAGGAAGTTCACAGCAGTATGATTCACAGCAGTCAAAATGCGGAAGCAGCCTGAATGTCCACTAACGTGGGTGAATGAATAAATGCAGGGTGGTCTCTCCACACCCGGGAGCGTCACACAGCCATGAAAAGGAGAGGAGCACTGACACTCCCAACAACTGCAGATGAACTTCAAGAACACAATGCTCAGTGAGAGAAGCAGGACATAAAAGAACACAGGGTGTGTGATCCCGCTGATGTGAACCGTCCACTGTCTATATATTCCCAAAACAATGACTTGTACACTTTAAACAGACTTTATGGTATTGTAGGCTTCCCTGGTGGCTCAGATGGTAAAGAATCTGGTCACAATGAGGGAGACCCGGGTTCAATCCCTGGGTCCAGAAGATCCCCTTGAATAGGAAATGGCAACCCACTCCAGTATCCTTGCCTGGAGAATTCCGTGGACAGAGGAGCCTGGTAGGCTACAGTCCATGGGACCGCAGAGTCTGATAGACTGAGTGACTAATACTACTACTCGTGGTATGTAAATTGCTTTTTTTTTTTTTTTTGACTGTGCCAGGGCAGCTTGTGGGATGTAGGATCTTAGTTCCCCACCTTGGACTGAATCCAAACCCTCGGTAGTGAGAACAAGGAATCCTAACCACTGGTAGGTGGTGGTGGTGGTTTAGCCGTTAAGTCTTCTCCAACTCTTTGAGACCCCAAGGACAGTAGCCCACCAAACTCCTCTGTCCATGGGATTTCCCAGGCAAGAATACTGGAGTTCCTTGCTATTTCCTTCTCCAGGGGATCTTCCTGACCCAAGGATCGAACCTGAGTCTCTTGCACTTCTGGTGGTCTCCTGCATTGCTGGCAGATTCTTTACCACTGAGCCACCAGGGAAGCCCTAACTTACTTTCTATAAAGTTGCTTAAACAGAGAAAAACCTCCCTGGTCTGAGCAGGTCTTCCCACCCTACTTAAGAGGGGCAAAGCCAAAGATCAGTCCCCTCCTAAGGGGAGGGGGTTTTAGAGACTGGAGAGGCAACCATGAGGTGGATTTGGGAGAGCCCAGATGCGAATGCTACACCCCTGGTTACCTCAGTGGGACTGGCACAACTGGCATTTACTGAGTGCTCCCTGTGTGCCCGTCACCTGGTGTGTTCCCATGACAGCCACGTAGGTTGGAGGTCATGTCCCCATTTTGCAGAAAACTTGGCCTCAAATGCCTTGTTCAGTCCAGTTCAGTTGCTCAGTCCTGTCCAAGTCTTTGTGACCCCATGGACTACAGCACACCAGGCTTCCCTGTCCATCACCGACTTCTGGCACTTGCTCAAATTCATGTCCATCAAGTCAGTGATGCCATCCTATCATCTCATCCTCTGTCATCCCCTTCTCCTACTTTCAATCTTTTTTCAGCATCAGGGGCTTTTCCAGTGAGTCAGTTTGTTGCATCAGGTGGCCAAAGTATTGGAGTTTCAGCTTCAGCATCTGCCCTTCCAATGAATATTAAGGACTGATTTCCTTTAGGATTGACTGGTTTGACCTCCTTGAAGTCCAAGGGACTCTCAGGAGTCTTCTCCAACACCACAGTTCAAAAACATCAATTCTTTGGTGCTCAGCTTTCTTTATAGTCCAACTCTCACATCCACACATGACTACTGGAAAAACCATAGCTTTGACTAAATGGACCTTTGTCAGCAAAGTAATGTCTCTGCTTTTTAATATGCTGTCTACGTTGGTCATAGTTTTACTTCGAAGGAGCAAGTGTCTTTTAATTTCATGGCTGCAGTCACCATCTGCAGTGATTTTGGAGCCCCCAAAATAAAGTCTCTCACTGTTTACATTGTTTCCTCCATCTATTTGCCATGAATTGATGGGACCAGATGTCATGATCTTCATTTTCTGAATGTTGAGTTTTAAGCCAACTTTTTCACTCTTCTCTTTCACTTTCATCAAGAGGCTCTTTTGTTCTTCGCTTTCTGCCATAAAGGTGGTTTCATCTGTGTATCTGAGGTTATTGATATTTCTCCTGGCAATCTTGATCCCAGCTTGTGCTTCATCCAGCTTGGCATTTAGTATGATGTACTCTGCTGCATATAGGTTAAATAAGCAGTGTGACAATATACAGCCTTGACGTACTCCTTTCCCAATTTGGAACCAGCCTGTTGTTCCATGACTGATTCTAACTGTTACTTCTTGACCTGCATACAGATTTCTCATGAGGTAGGTAAGGTGGTCTGGTATTTCCATCTCTGTAAGAATGTTCCACAGTTTGTTGTAATCCACACAAAGGCTTTGGCGTAGTCAATAAAGCAGAAGTAGATGTTTTTCTGGAAGTCACTTGCTTTTTTGATGATCCAACGGATGTTGGCAATTTGATCTCTAGTTCCTCTGCCTTTTCTATATCCAGCTTGAACATCTGGAAGTTCACGGTTTATGTACTGTTAACCTGTACTGTTGAAGACTGGCTTGGAGGATGCTTTGTTAGGCAGTGAGAGAAGCCAGCATTGGACCAGATGCCCACCCTTTGTGCTTCTAGGCCCTGCGCGAGGAGGCTGATGTCGCTTCCTTCCTCATTATTTAACTTATATGCAGAGTACATCATGAGAAATGCTGGGCTGGAAGAAGCACAAGCTGGAATCAAGACTGCCAGGAGAAATATCAATAACCTCAAACATGCAGATGACACCATCCTTATGGCAGAAAGTGAAGAGGAACTCAAAAGCCTCTTGATGAAAGTGAAAGAGGAGAGTGAAAAAGTTGGCTTAAAGCTCAACATTCAGAAAACTAAGATCATGGCATCTGGTCCCGTCACTTCATGAGAAATACATGGGGAAACAGTGGAAACTGTCAGATTTTATTTTGGGGGGCTCCAAAATCACTGCAGATGGTGACTGCAGCCATGAAATTAAAAGATGCTTACTCTTTGGAAGGAAAGTTATGACCAACCTAGATAGCATATTCAAAAGCAGAGAAATTACTTTGCCAACAAAGGTCCATCTAGTCAAGGCTATGGTTTTTCCAGTGGTCATGTATGGATGTGAGTTGGACTGTGAAGAAAGCTGAGCACTGAAGAATTGATGCTTTTGAACTGTGGTGTTGGAGAAGACTCTTGAGAGTCACTTGGAGTGCAAGGAGATCCGACCAGTCCATTCTAAAGGAAATCAGTCCTGAATATTCATTGGAAGGGCAGATGCTGAAGCTGAAACTCCAATATTTTGGCCACCTCATTAGAAGAGTTGACTCATTGGAAAAGACTCTGATGCTGGGAGGGATTGGGGGCAGGAGGAGAAGGGGACGACAGAGGATGAGATGGCTGAATGGCATCACCGACTCGATGGACATGAGTTTGGGTGAACTCCGGGAGTTGGTGGACAGGGAGGCCTGGCGTGCTGCAATTCATGGGGTCGCAAAGAGTCGGACACGACTGAGCGACTGAACTGAACTGAACCCCACTTCAACTAGCTCAGTCTTGTCCAACTCTTTACGACCTAATGGACTATACAGTCCATGGAATTCTTAATACTGGAGTATTAAGATCCCTTCGCCAGGGGATCTTCCCAACCCAGGGATCAAACCCAGGTTTCCTGCGTTGCAGGTGGATTCTTTACCAGCTGAGCCAAAAGGGAAGCCCAAGAATACTGGAGTGGGTAGCCTATCCCTTCTCCAGGGGATCTTCCCGACCCAGGAATAGAACTGGGGTCTTCAGCATTACAGCTGGATTCTTTACCAACTGAGCTATCAGAGAAGCCCCACACATTCTGGTCCAGTGGTACCGAAACTCTCTCGGGCGTGGCCCCTTTAAAGGGGGGTTGGCTTCGCGGCGGGCGGGAACCCGAGAAGGCCGGAAGTGCGCATCACGTGCCTATAGGGCGGGCCCGCAGGCCGACCGGAAGCGGAAGTGGCCTCTCGGCAGCTGTGGCGGCTGAGTACCCGCGGCCAGGTGGATCTTCTGCTGGAAACTTGTCTTGAGTGGAGCCGGACACTGAAGCCCCAGACCGCGTGCTGTTCCGCCTTGGGAGGATCGAGGCAGGGCCGGCTTCCCCGGGAGCGGGGCTCCGGAGCGTGTGTGGGAGTTTGCCGGGCGGCAGGAACTGCGCGGTCAACGCTCTTTTCTGCAGCCTGCAGGAATGGGCTCCAAGGCCAAGAAGCGCGTGGTGCTGCCCACCCGCCCGGCGCCCCCCACGGTAGAGCAGATCCTGGAGGACGTGCGGGGGGCGCCCGCCGAGGACCCCGTCTTCACTGCACTGGCCCGGGAAGGTAGGGGAAGCCCAGGTCGTGCAGGGGAGGGGCGCTCCGGAGACCCCAGCGAGAAGGGAAGCACCTGGCTGCTTTTGAGACGAACTGGCAGAGTTAAATGGTCAGGACAGAGACTGTCTGGCCCTACAGTACCCAAAATACTTAGGTCTGGCCTTTTGCAGAGAAAGAGTGTCCACCCTTTGCTCAGAAGATAAACGGAGAACATTGACTGCAGGGTCCGACATACAGTTGTAGTCTGAATATTGTGTTCTCTATGAGTTTCGTTTATTCGTTCAACTTTATTGAGAACCTCTTATGGGCCAGGTTCTATTCTAATCACTGAGGTGGTGAGGTAGATCTGAACGTTGAAAGTCCCTGAGACTTCCCTGTCCGTCCAATGCTTAGGACTCTGCGATTCCACTTCAGGGGGCATGGGTTCAATCCCCGGTCGGGGAACTAAGATCTACATACCACGTGGCACAGCCAAGAAAAGGGGGAAAAAAAAAAAGATGAAAGTGCCTGTCCTCAGGCCATTCTAATGGGTAGAGAGGATCAGTATAAGGCTTGTGGGATGTCAGAAGGTGAGAAACACGTTGGGACTTTTTTGGGGGGTTCGTCTTTGTGTCTTTTTGTTTTTTTTAAATTAAAGTATAGTTGGCTTACAGTGTTAATTTCTGTTTTATAGCAGAGTTACTCAGTTACACATACTCATTCTTTTCCATTATAGTTTATCACAGGATATTGAAAATCCTGTGCTATACAGCAGGACCTTGTTGTTTATCCATCCTGTATATAATAGTTTGCATATGGTTATCCAAAACTCCCAGTCATTCTTTCCACCATCCCGCTTCCCCTTTGTGTTTGTTGTTCAGCCGCTCAGTCGTGTCTTTGTGACCTCATGGACTGCAGAACGCCAAGCTTCCCTGCCCTTCACCATCTCCTGTCCTTCACCATCTCCCGGAGTTTGCTTAAACTCATGTCGATTGAGTTTCTAATGCCATCCAACCATCTGATCCTCTGTTGCCCCTTTCTCCTCTTGCCCAAAATCTTGCCCCAGCATTAGAGTCTTTTCCAGTGAGTCAGCTCTTTGCCTCAGGTGACCAAAGTGTTGGAGGTTCAGCATCAGTCCTTCCAGTATATATTCAGGGTTGATTTCCTTGCTGTCCCTCCCCCTTGGCAACCACAAGTCTTTTCTCTATGTCCGACCCTGTTTCTGTTTCATAGATAAGTTCATTTGCATTATATTTTAGATTCCACAGATAAGTGATATCATACAGTATTTGTCTTTTTCTGACTTCATTTAGTATGGTAATCTCTAGTTGCATCCATGTTGCTGCAAGTGACAATATTTTTGTGCTTTTTCACTGCTGAGTAGTAATCCATTGTGTATATATACACCATATCCTTTTCTTTTCTTACCGTACCTTTTTTATTCCTCTTTATCCATTTATCTGTCGATGGACATTTAGCTTGCTTCCATATCTTGGCTGTTGTAACTAGTGCTGCCTTGAACATTGGGGTGCATGTGTTTTTTTGAATTATGGTTTCATCTGGATATATTTGCACAGGAATGAGATTGCTGAATCATATGGTACCTCTGTTTTTAGTTTTTTGAAGAACTTCTGTGCTGTTTTCACAGTGGCTGCAGTAGCTTATATTCCCACCAACAGTGTAGGAGTGTTCACTGTTCTCTACACTCTCTCCAGCATTTGTTATTTGTAGAGTTTTTTTTTTTTGTTTTAATATTTATTTATTTGGCTGTGCCAGGTCTTTGTTGTGTCATGCAAACTCTTAATTGCAGCATGTGGGATCTAGTTCCCTGACCAGGGTTTGAACCTTGGCCTCCTGCATTAGGAGCATGGCGTTTTAGCCAGTGGACTACCAGGGAAGTCCTTATTTGTACAGTTTTTAATGATGGCCATACTGACCTGTAGGAGGTGGTACCTCATTGTAGTTTTGATTTGCTTTTCTCTGATAATTAGCAATGCTGAGCATTTTTTCATGTGATTCTTGACCATCTGTAATGTCTTCTCTGGAGAAATGTCTATGTAGATCTTTGGCCCATTTTTCAACCGGGTTTTGTTTGTTGATATTGTGTTGTATGAGCTGTTTGCATATTTTGGAAATCAAGCCCTGGTCAGTCACATCATTTGCAGTTATTTTCTCCCAGTCTATAGGCTCTTGGTTTCCTTTGCTGGGCAAAAGCTTGTGAGTTTGATTAGGTCCTATTTGTTTATTTTTGCTTCTATTTCTGTTGCCTTGGGAGACTGACCTAAGAAAGCATAGGTAAGATCCATGTCACAGGATGTTACACCTATGGTCTCCTCTAGTTTTATGGTGTCATGTCTTATATTTAAGCCTTTAAGCCATTCTGGGTTTATTTTTGTGTAGGGTATGAGAGAGTGTTCTAATTTCATTGACTTACATGTGGCTGTGGGACAATTTGTTTTTAAATTAAGTAACAGTAAAAATTCTGTTCTTTGCTGCACATGGCCACATTTTACAGGCTCAGGAGACCCTTGTTGCTGCTGCGCTGAGGGGCTCAGCTGGGGACGTTTCTGTTGCCTAGAACGTTGTGTTGGATGGGGCCGCCTGAGGAACCACAGCACCTATTTATCCATAGCCTGCAGCTGGGTCTTTCGCGGCTGCTTGAGCCCCAGCTTAAGGGTCACAGGCCTAGGTCCCCAGCACTTGGAGGTTGGGGCCATGAGGCATGGCCAGTCCTGGGGCCATTCAGGGAGCAGGGGGCTGCCCCTGCCGGCCTGTGTCTGCCTCTGTGTGCACCTGCACTGTCTGGCCTTTCCCACCTTGGTGTCAGGCAGGTGATAAAGTGATCTGTAATCAAATGCAGAGCTTCTGGCCAGTTTGTGGACAAGGGGACCAGGCAGAGCAAGGAGGACCTTGATGTGTGTCCATGTGACCCTGGAGCCTGTGCCTTTTCCGCCCTGACTCCCCTCTTCTCCTGTACCCTTTAGGAAGTGTGGTCACTGGGAAGTGTGCATCCTGTCCTCTTCCCATCCCCCTGAGTGCTCAGAGTGCTGGTGAGAGCCATTCTGCTCCGTGATCAGGGTCAGAGTTCTTTCCAGGAGCCAGGGCCCACCCTTTGGAGGGACTGTGGTTCAGTGGAGTCCAGCCTTTCCTGTGACCTGTCCCCTCCAGTCCATTGTTTTCTCTGGAGGGTAAACTGAGTCCTCTGGTTAACGGGCAGTGATGCTGCCGTGTCCTATCCATAGACCCCCTGGGCCCCTCTGGGAGAACCGAGGATGCCGAAGCCCAGCGAGAGCAGCTCTACTTCCAGAGCCGGATCTATGTGGCTATGAACCAGCGGCTGCAGCAGGCGGGTGCCCAGTTGGAGCAGAAGCGTGCAGACCTGCAGCAGGCGGGCGAGGAACTGGAGCGGGACATCAGCCAGGTGGGCCACGTGGCTCTGCCCAGCACTGCAGCCGCCTCCTTGGGATAACCTGGCCCACTGGAACCTCGGGTCCTCCACTCAGCATCTGGCCTGGCACACCTCACCTGACATCTGGCCCCTGGGTCCCAGAAGCAGATTTCTGGCTCTCTGTTCTGCGGCCTAGGCAAGCCCTGGCACCCAGAGACTCCAGGGCTCACAGCTTGTCCAGTCGATGTGGGGCCTCACTGTGCATAGACCCCTCCCTGAGGATGGGATCTGGGTTGTGCACAGGCCCCTTGCCCTGAGGAGCACAGACTGGACTTCCTTCGAGGCTCGGGGGCCCAGGGCCGTCAATCCGTCCTCCCCTCCCTTCCTCTGGCAACCCTGTTTCACTGACCAATCAGACTGAGCTGGTGGGACCCACCCTTCTGGTTCTGCCATCTCCATGTGAATTGGTGGGGGCCCAGAGGTTCCAGAAGAGTGTGTGTGTTCAGTGTCCTCCCCAGCCCATGGTGGCTCTGGTTGTGTGAGGAGCAGTGGCCCTCAGGGTGAGTGCCACCTCTCTGGGCCCCTGGCACCCCATCTTGGGCCTGGGCGCTCCCCCAGGGCAGGCTCTCGTCTGTCTGTCACCTGTGGGATGCAGTCACATGGGGGTACCGTGAGAGGACGTGGCAGGCAGTCCCTGCCCCAGCTCTCACCCAGTGTCCTCCCTCCTTCCACCTTCACCTGCAGACAGGTGGGTAGTGGGCCAGGTGAGGACCGTGAAAAGGGCTCTCACCCTAAAAAACCAGTCCCGTGAAGACCAGAGCAGCAGAGGTGATGAGGCCACTGAGTACCTTCGACGACAGTCCCCCCATGGGCCCCTCCTTTTCAGGGTCCCAAAAGTTCAGGGCAGCGCTGGGACCCCGCACAGCAGACAAAGGAGACCTCACATATCCCAGGAGAAAAAGGTGTCTGCTTCACGCTTAGAGACCCTAAAACTGGAAACTTGGGGGCCCAGGTGTTGAGAAAGTGTGGATGCGGCGCCAGAAGAAGCAGTGGACACTGAGCAGCCTCCTCATCCAAGGGAGGGCACTCTTGCACACAACAAACCCTGTGTCAACCTCGAGTACACTTGGTTTTGGGGAGCGAGGCTATGCAGGCAGCACATGGACTCGGATGGAAGGTCTGCAAAGCCCCCTCCTGACCCCCACCCTGCCTCACCCCTCTGGAGACTAAGGTGCAGCCAGTTGGAGCGCGATTCAACAGCTGTTTATTAAAGGTGCAGTGAGACGCCTGGCTCTGCGGCCTCCTTCCGCCAGGTGATGGCTTTACAGGTGGGGGCTTTACAGGTGGGGGCTGTACGTATTTACAGGTGTCCTGTGGCACCTGGGATGGAGACGGCGGGGAGGGAACAAGCCAAGACAACCAGGCTCAGGCTGCGGCAGCGTGGTGAGGTAGTGCCCCAAAGTCAGCACCCAGCTCGCAGTGTCCATCTGCTCCGGGCCGAGGTCTGGCCTGGGTGCCCTGTGTCTCTCGGGTCAGGGCTTCACAGGAGTGTTTGCGGTCCTTGGACTTTGTTCCTCCAAGCTCTGGCCTCAGGCTGATTGTCCAGCGGTGGCCAGCACTGCCTCCTCCAGGAAGCCACTCTAATCAGGACCTCGGGCTCCCACCAGCCCAGCGGCTGTGTGGACCGCTGCTGTGATAGATGGAGGTGGCAGGGTGGGCGCTGGATAGGATGGGATGGCTCGGGCCCTGCCCCTGCCTGTGGAGAGAATGGCAAGGGGCAGCCAACCGGGAGGGTCCTCTGCCCCGTCATGGCAGCCGACCTGCTGAACCCAGAGGTAGCTCCCCACGGCCCACGTGGGGAAGCAGGCACACAGCTGCCAGAGCACAGCCTGGGACTCAGTACGGGGGCTTCCACTCCAGGCCCCCACAGCTTGGCAAGCTGGCAGCATTTCTCCATTTCCAGGGGTGGCTCGCCTGTGATGATGGGGTGCAACATTCTGCAGCCCCCACATTTGAGAAGGAGCTCAGAAGGCCACTCCCCCCTTCTGGCTGCTGATAGGATGGGAGCAGCCGTTTGCAGAGGTGTCTTATCCGCCCTGGAGAGGGGCCTTAGGGTCAGCAGTGGCTGTTCTAGCGCTTGCTCAGTCCCCATCGCTTTCCCAGGCTCGCTCTCCCCAGGAGGAGTACGTGGTGCAGCCTTTCCTGCGTCCTTCTTCCGAACCCTGGCCTGCGGGACGCGATGTCGCAGCGTGTGTATCTTAAGGAGCGGCAGCACAGCGTCCGAGGGGGGCAGAGGCAGGGCTCCTTCAGCACGTCCTCTCCACCTGGCTCTGCTCCCCTCCTCCCAGAGAAGAGACAGGAACCGGCACACTTCCCGGCCCCCAGAGCAGCTCGGCAGGGCGGTGTGACTGCAGATCCTTAGGGCGGCTGAGAGCAGAGCCGGGCTCCTCAGGGAAGTGGGATCGGCTGTTCGGGCAGGTGTGCTGGCCCCTGGGAGGAGGCCACGCCCCACGGAGCCCGCAGATCCAAAGAACAGGAGACTCGGTGAAAAGGCAAAGACCTGGGACCAGGCAGGCGCCCGCGGGGACCACTTCCCGCAGAGCGCAATCCAGGTCCCGTAGTCCAGGCCTGGCTACCGGGCGGTGGCTAGGCCCCGGCCTCCCCTCCGTTTCTCGCTCTCCTCAGCCACGGCGCTCCCGGCACGCCTGCCTCTCCTGGTTCCTTACGAAGGCTGCGGGGACGCCCTGTGTACCCAGCTCCCCCGACCAGTTTTGGGGTGCTCCAGGCTCCCTGCGCGTGTCTGTCTGGGGTTGGGGCGGCCTTTCTGTCTGGCACAGCACGCCCCTCTCGCACGCCCCCAGCTGAGGCCGAGACCGCAAACAAACCAGCTAAGCCATAGTTAACCAATTACCCGGCCCTGCCCGTAATTACAGGCTTTCTCTTGCGCATGCGCAGCCGCCGCCCTCGGCTGGCAGGCTCCTGCTGCCGCCACCCTCCCAGCCCCTTCCCCACCTCGGCGGGCACTGTCATTCCCGCCCCCTCCTCCCCATGCGTTCCCCAGAGGAGAGGGGAGCAAGTGTGGTGCTAATGCAGGGCCCGGCAGGGCGAGGAACCCAGAAGGGCACCGCTGAGGACGGCCCTAGCCAGGAGGATGGTCTCCGCGCGGGCGCCAGGGCTTCGTGGGCGCCCCCTTGCGGTGACGCGCGCTCCAGCTCGTAGCTCACTTTCCTCCCGAAGCCGCCTCGGCTCAAAAGCAAGCGTCTACGCGGGAGTGCGAGGCCCGTGTGGGCAGGGGTGAGGCTCGGAGGGCGGGGCCCTGGGTTTGGGGGTGGCAGGCGGGTCCTGGGACCACCCTAGGGGCAGCCAGACGGTCCTGGGCCAGGAGAAGATGTTCTGGAAGTCCAGTCCCGGCCACTATTCCAGGAGGCTGGTGGGGACCGGGGTGGGGGCCTTCTCCACGGTGGAGTCAGCGGTGGCCGCCACCATGGGGCTGGGCACGTAGTTGAAAGGGGGGACACGGGCGGAGCGGCTGGGGGAGCCGTGCCGGCTGGCGGGGACGAAGGGGATGGGTGCGGGCGCCTTGGAGGGCGGCCCGTCCACGTCGCTGCCAAGAAGGGAGGTGGGGCCGCCGGCCGTGGCCTCGGGGGGCGCCCTGCTCTCCATGCTCGGGGACGTGCTGGAGTTGGTCTTCGCAGCCGCGAAGTCTTCAGTCTGGACCACGGCGTCGCTGGTCTTGCGCTGTGGTGGGCCGGCTGGGCCGTCCTCCGGCGGGGAGCCCAGCAGCGGCAGGGCGCGGGCGGGCAGCGTGCTCCGCAGGATGTGCGGGACGTCCTCGTCCCGGATGCGGCGCCACGTGGTGCCCGGCGCGGCCACCCTGGGCAGCGGCCCGGCCTCCCCTGCGCTGCTGCGGCGGGTGGCATCCGCCGCAGGTTCGGGGATGGTGGCATCCGGTCTGCGGGCCACGCTGATGTGAGGCAGGGAGGCGTAGCGCTTGACCGTCTCGGGCCCGGCGGCCGGCGTGCGGACGGGCAGGCGGGACGGGCTCTCGGAGCTGGTGCGCCGAGGTTGCCGCTCGCTGGGGCGGGGCCGGGCCGTGTGGGCCCGCTGCGGGGCCGGGGCCTGCCGGGAGCCTGCCCGCAGCTCATCACAGCGCGAGGAGCAGAGGAAGACAGCGGGTAGTGCTGGCCGGCCGCGGCAGGGCGAGGCAGCCTGGGTGGTCGGGTTGGTGGCTTCGGGTGCGGACAGTTCCGAGCGTCGGCGCCGCATCAGGCCCGGCGACTCCTTGATAAAGGTCAGCTGCCGCCGGAAACCCGAGCGGTCGGAGGATTCGCTGCCGCTGGAGCGGGCGGAGGCCACGCGCACCAGGCCCAGGCGGCCCCCTCGGGCTGCAGAGCCGCCTTCTGCGCCCACCCGGCCCCTGGGGCCTGGCTCCGGGGCTGCCCTAGCCAAGGGCGGCGGCCCCCGCCTGGCAGGCCTCTGCATGAAGGGGATCCTCACGGGTGACTTCTGCGTCTTGTGCTGCTTGGCCAGCAGGGCCCTTGCTGGAGTCTTGGGCACTGGGGAGGCCCTGGGGCCGGGCAGGGGCCCTGCAGGCTGGGCAGCAGGGGGTGACCTCCTGGGCAGAGGCTGGGAGGCCGGTGAGGTCTGAGAGGAACTTGACGATGGGGTCTTGGCAAGGCGGGCTGGTGGTGTGGCACTTCTCTGCGGGGGGCTGAGTGTTGCCAGCTCTGAGATCTTGCCAGGCCGGTGCAGGCTCCTAGACCGCTGCTGCCCTGGGTTGGGGGCTTTGGTGGGGGCTGCCGGCTGCACGGGGCTGAGCGCTCCCATCTTTCTTGCCACAATGCGGGAACCAGGGGCACCTCTGGGCTGTGCCCGGGTGGCCGGGGTGGGCATGTAGATCACTGTATGTCCCCGGAGCACCGCCGGCACCCCATTTGGGGCCTTCTGAGTGCCACGCGGCTTCTCCGGCCCGCTGCTGCGCTGGGTGAGGGCCCCTTCTGGTTTCTCTGGCCGCAGGGCACCACCCGCTTGGCGCTCTGCCCTTGGCCGACACCCCTTCCTATGCACAGTGGGCTGCAGGGTGGAACCCACAGACTGCCCTGTTGCAAAGGACAGAACAGAATCAGACTCTGAGGAGGCCTCACGTGCAGCCGCCGCTGCGGCCTGGTGCAGCCATGTGGCAACAGAGTTGGCACCCTCCTGGATGGCACGCCACTCGATGCTGTCCAGGTCTGAGGCATGGTCTGAGCTGGCCGCCTCCTCACCGCGCTCCCGGGGCCCTTCTGCTGCACGCGCCTTTGGCTGGGCCTCTCGGGGTGGGCGGCGCCTTGGGCCGGACACCTGGGGCTGGCGCCTGGGCAAGGCTGAGCCTATGCAACGCCGGAGCAGCTCTGCCTCAGCCCGAGGGCTGGGGCAGCCATCCTTCCTGCCCCCAGGGACCAGGTCCTTGGTGAGCCCTGGCTTGTGGACCCGGGGCCGACTGGCCATGCACTCGGAGGGCTCAGGTTCGCTGAGGGAGCTGGCGGAGGAGCTCAGGGAGTAGCACGGTGGTGTCTCATCTGCAATGAGGCTGGGCTGGGCCCGGGCAGGCGGTGCCGCCTTGGGTGCAGCCTTGGGCACAGCCTGCACCTCCTTCCTGGCACCAGTCGGGCGCTCCCTCTTGACCGCCCGGGGGATCGCAGATGCCCGCCGTGGGGGTGCTGCTGCCACTGCTGTGGCCGGCTCCTCATCCGAGTCATTGCCATAGAAACAATACACAGCCTCCTCGGTGGGCGTTGTGAGGCAGAGAGACTGCAGAGCCCCATCCCCGTGCTCCTGGCCTGGGCGGGAGCTGTCAGTGTCCCTGCAGGTGCTCGGGGGCCGCCGGAGGGGCAGCTCCAGCCCTGCCCTGCCACTGCCAGCCCCCCGGGGCTGCTCTGTGCTCCGGCCCATGCCCCCGACCCTGTGCCGCTGCCCAGCAGACTGCCTAGTGGAGGCAGCACGACCCACGGGCTTCTTCCCATCCAAACGCCCACCATCCTTGGGGGGTCCCTGCAGGGTCTCGTCGCTGAGGGAAGCGGTGCTGGAGAAGTTGACTGGAGTGCCCTCAGCCGAGTCAGTGCAGGAGTCGTCCTCACGGGCCGGGGCAGGCACCAGCATGTAGACTGGCACGGGCAGCGTGCGGCAGCCAGGCACCAGTGCTGAGGCCACCTTTCGGAGCCGGGCAGGCACGGCCCCACCCAGGCACTCACGCAGCAGCTCCAGCTCCTGGTCGGTGGACGCCGGCCCTTCCAGACAGCCACTGGCCTCATCCCGTCGGCGGTGCCCTGGGCCTCCGCCTCCCCCACTGCCGCGCTCTGGGCAGGCAGGGGGCAGCAGCCGCAGCTCCACGTCTTTCTGCACATAGAGCTCATGCAGGGCCAGTGCGCTGAGGCTGGAGGCACACGAGAAGTTCTCGTCGGGCTTCTCCACAGTGAAACGCACGCTGCCTGCGTCCAGCTCGGAGGGCAGCCGGCAGCGCTCCCGGCAGTCGGCGATGTCCAGGAAGCGCTTCACGTAACTCTCCCACTGCAGGCTGAACTGGGTGGCTTCCCGCTCGCCCGGTGGTGCTGGGGCCAGCGGTGGTGTCTTGCTGCGGCTCGGAGGCATGGTTTGCCCGGGGCTATCAGGCAGCTCACTGGGGCTGACCGTGCCACTGCCCAGCCCGCTGCATGGGTCACTGGGGATGGAGCTGGCAATGGATGGGCTCTCGAAGCTGCCCAGTGAACTGACTGAGCTGCAGCGGCTCAGCACCAGCGGTGTCTCCTGCACGCAGTTCTCAGAGGAGCTGGACGGCGTGGCATCCTCCACCCCCAGGCCCCGACCCCTCTGGGGCGCTGGGATGGCCATGGGCAGGGAGGCGGCCCCTGGGCCCCGCCAGGCCCCATCCAGCTCTGTTTCACCAGGGCCAGACTCCTCCAGCCCCTCCAGGGATGAGTCGCTCTCATCTAGGTCCCCAGCCTCACTGGGCCCCGGGCGGCCAGCTGAGGACAGTGAGGACAGCGAGCTGCAGCGGGACAGGCAGAGGGGTGCCTTCTCAACCACTAGCTTCTCAGGCACACTGCTCAGGCCTTCTGTGGACAGCCAGGCCTGTTTCCGGGCCCCAGGGGCCAGGGACCCCGCACCCGCCCTAGTGGTGCCCTCCAGCAGCGGCACGTGCTGGTAGGTGGGCGACAACTTGATGGTACGCACGTGGGCATCTGTGGCCTTGGCATCCCGGGCCTCAGGCTCAGCCTGGCCTCCAGGCAGGTTGAGGTCAAGCCGGCTGGGCCGCGCCTGACCACGTGGGGGCCCCTCTCGGTGCTCGGCCAGAGCAGCCAGCGAGCAGGGCCGAGAGTGTTCGCGAGGACAGTGCCCATCACTGGTGCTACCGCTGTTGAGACTGTCATTGGAAAGGCTGGCGTGGGCTGCCTTGAGCCGCAGCAGTGGGTGAGCCCGGCTGCTGCCTGCTTCCCGCCGCCCCCCCTCAGGCCCCCTGCAAGGTGAGCAGGATTGGGCACGGCCTTCTCGTGGGGCCTCCTGGCCAGGGTCCCCGGAGCTGAGGCTGAAGCTGTCGTCAGATGAGGTGTGCAGGGCCGAGATGTCCTCTACCAGCCTGTCGATGCGTGCCACCGCCAGCGCCAGCTTGGCCTTGGCCCTAGCTGCCACGGCTGCCTCTCCACCGGCCTCCTTCTCCACCTCCAGGCCTCCTCGGCGGGTGGGCGGGGCTCGGGCCAGCGCCTGGCCTTGCAGGAAGGGGCTGCCCAGGAAGAGGGAGAGCACTGCGGGGCTGGCGGGCTCTGCGGCAGTGGCGGCAGCAGCCAGGGAGGGCGCATCGTCGTCGTCAAAACAGCCCGAGTCAGAGGCGTAGTCCTGGGCCAGGCCGTCCAGGTGGCGCAGGGGCGGGAGGGGCTTCTTGCAGGCGGTCTCGGCCTCCGGCAGGCCCTGCTTCTCCAGGTGGTCAAGTGCCTGAGCCAGGTGCCGTGTGTCCAGCTCGGCCTCCAGCGCCCGCTGCTTGCGCACGTACAGGCTGGGCGCGCAGGAGCCCGGGGAGACCGCGGTGGCCGCTGGCTGGTACTTGGCAGGCCGGTGAGCCAGCAGGTTGCGCAGCGCGGCGGCGCTGCCCATGGCGATCATTTTGTGCTTGGAGTGCACCAGGTTCCGCAGCATGCCCACGGCGCCCAGGTCCCACAGCAGCTCCTGGTCGCGGGGGCTGCGGGCCGACAGGTTCCAGAGCGTGCCGCACGCGTTGCTCACTATGGTCAGGCTGTGCGACGTCAGGTGCTGCAGCAGCGTCTGCAGGCAATTGTGGTCTCGCAGCACCTGCCTGCGGGAGGCGGGGCGGAGCGCATCAGGCCCCGCCCAACCTGGACACCGCCCACCACCCTCCGCGGCCGGATGGGGAAAATCCAAACAGAAGATGCCCAGGTAACTTTGAATTTCAAAAACAGGGCTAAATTCATAGTGTAAGTGTATCCCAAACATTGGATGGGATGTACTTGTGCCAAAGCTTTTACTAGTATCAAACTATTAAACAGTACATAGAAAAGAAATGCAAAAAAAGCAAAATGGCTGTCTGGGGAGGCCTTACAAATAGCTGTGAAAAGAAGAGAAGCGAAAAGCAAAGGAGAAAAGGAAAGATATAAACGTCTGAATTCAGAGTTCCAAAGAATAGCAAGAAGAGATAAGAAAGCCTTCTTCAGCGATCAATGCAAAGAAATAGAGGAAAACAACAGAATGGGAAAGACTAGGGATCTCTTCAAGAAAATCAGAGATACCAAAGGAACATTTCATGCAAAGATGAGCTCGATAAAGAACAGAAATGGTATGGACCTAACAGAAGCAGAAGATATTAAGAAGAGACGACAAGAATACACAGAAGAACTGTACAAAAAAGATCTTCACGACCCAGATAATCACGATGGTGTGATCACTGACCTAGAGCCAGACATCCTGGAATGTGAAGTCAAGTGGGCCTTAGAAAGCATCACTACGAACAAAGCTAGTGGAGGTGATGGAATTCCAGTTGAGCTATTCCAAATCCTGAAAGATGATGCTGTGAAAGTGCTGCACTCAATATGCCAGCAAATTTGGAAAACTCAGCAGTGGCCACAGGACTGGAAAAGGTCAGTTTTCATTCCAATCCCAAAGAAAGGCAATGCCAAAGAATGCTCAAACTACTGCACAATTGCACTCATCTCACACACTAGTAAAGTAATGCTCAAAATTCTCCAAGCCAGGCTTCAGCAATATGTGGACCGGTGAACTTCCTGATGTTCAAGCTGGTTTTAGAAAAGGCAGAGGAACCAGAGATCAAATTGCCAACATCCGCTGGATCATGGAAAAAGCAAGAGAGTTCCAGAAAAACATCTATTTCTGCTTTATTGACTATGCCAAAGCCTTTGACTGTGTGGATCAATATAAACTGTGGAAAATTCTGAAAGAGATGGGAATACCAGACCACCTGATCTGCCTCTTGAGAAATTTGTATGCATGTCAAGAAGCAACAGTTAGAATTGGACATGGAACAACAGTCTGGTTCCAAATACGAAAAGGAGTACGTCAAGGCTGTATATTGTCACCCTGTTTATTTAACTTATATGCAGACTACATCATGAGAAACGCTGGACTGGAAGAAACACAAGCTGGAGTCAAGATTGCCGGGAGAAATACCAATAACCTCAGATATGCAGATGACACCATCCTTGTGGCAGAAAGTGAAGAGGAACTAAAAAGCCTCTTGATGAAAGTGAAAGAGGAGAGTGAAAAAGTTGGCTTAAAGCTCAACATTCAGAAAACTAAGATCATGGCATCCGGTCCCATCATTTCATGGGAAATAGATGGGGAAACAGTGTCAGACTTTATTTTTTGGGCTCCAAAATCACTACAGATGGTAACTGCAGCCATGAAATTAAAAGACGCTTACTCCTTGGAAGAAAAGTTATGACCAACCTTGACAGCATATTCAAAAGCAGAGACATTACTTTGCCAACAAAGGTCCGTCTAGTCAAGGCTATGGTTTTTCCAGTGGTCATGTATGGATGTGAGAGTTGGACTGTGAAGAAGGCTGAGCGCCAAAGAATTGATGCTTTTAAACTGTGGTGTTAGAGAAGACTCTTGAGAGTCCCTTGGACTGCAAGGAGATCCAACAGTTCATTCTGAAGGAGATCAGCCCTGGGATTTCTTTGGAAGGAATGATGCTAAAGCTGAAACTCCAGTACTTTGGCCACCTCATGCGAAGAGTTGACTCATTGGAAAAGACTGTGATGCTGGGAGGGATTGGGAGCAGGAGGAGAAGGGGATGACAGAGGATGAGATGGCTGGATGGCATTACTGACTCGATGGACCTGAGTCTGAGTGAACTCTGGGAGTTGGTGATGGACAGGGAGGCCTGGCGTGCTGCGATTCACGGGGTCACAAAGAGTCCGACAAGACTCAGCGACTGATCTGATCTGATTAAACTATTAATTCATTAATAATACTCATTTAAAATGAAATTTAGTTAACTCATTTTATTAAAATTTTTATTCTATAATGGAGTATAATTGACTTACAATGTTGTTAGTTTTAGACGTACAGCAAAGTGGTTCTGTTATACCTTTGTACATTCTTTCTTGGATTCTTTTCGCATCTACTAGATTGAGTAGAATTCACTGTGCTATACAGTAGGTCCTTGTTATTTTACATATAGTAGTGTGTAGTATATTTCATTATATACCTATGCTAGAGGTTTTTGTTTCTATTTATTATAGCATTAGTAGTAGATGAAATGTTTTATTTTGCTTGATAAGACTTTTTTTTCTGTCCACTCCATGACTTGTAAGATCTTATTTCCCCCACCAGGGATGACTGAACCTGGGCCCTTGGTAATGAAAGCACACCAGGGAATTCTCTACTGGGGTAAGATCATTAGCACAAGTATATCCCATGTAATTGGAGATGTGAATGGCAACCCACTCCAGTATTCTTGCCTGGAAAACTCCATGGACAGAGGAGCCTGGAGGTCTATACTCCATGGGGTTGCAAAGAGTCAGACACAGCTGAGCGACTAACACACTTACTTATCCCATGTAATATTTGGGATATACTGAAAATAGTATTGGGGGCTTCCCAGGTGGCGCTAGTGGTAAGGAATCCACCTGCCAATATGGGAGAGGTGGATTCAACCTCTGGATTGGGAGCCTGGACAAAGAAATGGCAATGCACTCCAGTATTCTTGCCTGGGAAATCCCATGGACTGTAACCCACCAGGCTCCTCTGTCCATGGGGTCCTAGAGGGTGAGACACAACTAAGTGACTAAGCACACACACACACACACACAGATAGTATTAAAAGGAAACAAATCTAAGTGTTGTTTCTTAATGTTTTAACTAATAAAATCTTCAGCACAGGTATATCCCATGCAATATTTGGGATATACTGAGACATATACTTTTTAAAAGTTATGTACTTTCATACATCAGAAGCATTACTTATTAGTAATATTAATAAGTGATATTAATAAATAATAAGTTTTTATTGCTGTTTAGAAAATGATGCATTTTTATTTTAATAAATTCATTTAAAATTCAGTATAAGTATCCAATATGTTACATAGTAGGAAATAAATATGCTAATGAAGAATAGGTATTGTTTTACTTAATATTAATGAATATTTTAATAAAGAGCAAGTATTTATTATTAATGTTATTTAGAAAATTATGTATATTTTTACTGAGTTAATTTAAAATTTAGTACAAGTATATCACATGCAGAGTTTGGGATATACTTTTAAAAGTTATCTCTGTTCACATATTGAAGTATTGCTTATTGTTAATGTTACCTAGTAAGTTACTTATTACATAGTGAATAACATTTTAATAAATAACAAGTATTATTATTATTACTTGAATATTATGTTTATTTCTACAAAACTAGTTTAAAATGTAGTACAAGTATATCCCATGCAGTATTGGGGATGTATTTATACTAAAAATAGCACCTGGGGGTCATCTAGATGACTCATTGGCAGGAGAAGGCAAGGCTCCCCCGGGAGTTTACTGCAGAGGGGGAGCTGCCAGCCCCACCCCCGTACCCCCACTCCCTCCCCCACCTCTTTACCCCCAGCCCTGCTCCAGTGCCCCTTACACCTCCTTCCTCCACCCCACAGCACCCCCTCTCCTTCCCCCTGCCACTTCTTTCCCCAAGCCCCACCCCAGTGCCCCCCACACCTCATTCCTCTGACCCCAGCATTCCCTACTCCCTTCCCTCCCATCCCCTTCCCCTGCCCCCAGCTGACCTGTAGTCCTCGCGGGTGGCGATGAGGCTGGACACATTGCGCAGGATGCCACCACCGCTCTCAATGATGGCTAGCGAGTTGCTCTGGCACTTGTAAGTCAGTGTGCTTACCAGGAAGCCCAGGGCACCATCCACCTGGCAGATGGCCGCCTTGTTCTCCGTGCTGTGCGCCGAGAGGTTCCACAGGGCGCTAAGCACGCTCTTCAGGGTGGACTCCTGGGTGCGGGGCAGGAGTGGCAGGGGGTCAACAATGTGGGGGGGATGACACATCCTACTCACCAGGCCCTCTCCCCGGAGGCACCCACATAAGGTACCCAGATGCATTTTCAAATTTAACTAACAAGTAATGGAATCAGCCATGACAGGTTCTCTGAGCGGCAATGTTGGAAGCCCCAGGTGTGGGCCCATTACCAAGCAGTGGGTTGTCTGACTTGGTTTCCCCCTAGGTGGAGGGGCCTCCTGACTGCCCTGGCTGCCCCGCCCCTCAGCCACCCACCCGATGCCCACCTTGGTGGCTCGCAGGACGCACTGCATCAGGGCAGTCATGCTGCCCACTTCCCTCAGCACCTTCTTGCTGTTGATGTCGGCCCTCCAGGACAGGTTGCGCAGGATGCTAGACACAACCTGGGGGCGGGGCAGGGCAGGCAGGGTGGGCCTGGGCCAGGCTCCCACCCTTAAGGCCTGAAGCAGCTGGCACACGGCAAAGCCCAGGGGATGCCCTCCACCTTCCCCCGCCCCCCAGTGTTCCCACAGCCTCCTGATACCTGGTGCAGCTCCTCACTCTCAGATGCCAGCTGGGCCACAATGGCCTCCATGCAGCCCCGGCGGGCGCACAGTGCAGCCTGTGGGGGGCACAGGGAAGTCATGCCATATAGGGAGGACAGGTGGGGCGAGTGTTAAGCAAGCACTTGCAATGTGCTGGAGCTTGAACCCCACCCCCATCTTCACCACCATGGAGGGAGGGGAGCAGTCATTTCATTGCTCAGATGAGCCTGAGGCTCAGGCAGATGCAAACACTGGCCTCCCCCCAGCCCTCCATCCACAGCCCAGAGGCCCCCCAGTCCACAGGGCAGAATGGCCAAGAGGACGCTGGTCGAGGGAGAAGCTGGGCCACAGTCTCCCCGCCTGTCCCACAGCTCAGCGCTGCTCCGGGCCGGGTGAGGCCGACCCACCCACCCAGGCACCTTGTTGGCAACGTCCCCGAAGGTGAGGTTGGTGAGGGTCATGCCAGCGTATCGGCGCAGGGCCAGGTTGAGAGGGTCCCGGGTCATCTTGTGCATCTCATGGTCAACCTGCAGTAACTCCGCCACTGCCTGCAGCCCACCTGTAGGGGGACCCGGGAGCGCAAGGGTGGTCGGATGCCCCCAGCCATCCCGCCTCACAGGTCATTCGACTATACACCCTCCCTTCTGTTCCACCCCCAATCTGCTCTCCTTAAACCTACTTTTGAAGCCCGACTCTGAGGACACCTCCTCCAGATGGCTGGCTGGCAGGCTGGGCCTTCCCCCAGTGCCCTGTGCCTCCACGCCTGCTTCCTTTCCACCCTCAGTTTCCAGTCACACTTGGTCCAACTGCAGAGCCTTTGCATGCACTATTCCCTCTGCCCAGGTGCTCTTCCCCACTGTCCACCCAGTTTCCTGGGTCCCCTTCTGTTCAAGAGTCACTTCCTCAGGGAAGGCCCCCAAATTCCCAAACAAGAAGCCTCAAAACCATTAGACGGAGAACCACTGAGGGCAGGGCGGAAGGCTGTGCCCCGCCACGTCCCCAGGACGGACCAGATGGCATATGCTCAGGAGCCGTTGCTGATGGCCCACACACACAATCTTCTGTTCACTAGGACACAGGGTTCTCATGAATGTGGAGGGTGATGGTCAAAAGGTGCAGGAACCCAGACACACACGGCCCTTCCCCTCGCTCAGCAATGGGATCCTTCTCAGGGCTGTGAAGCGTTTTTGCTCATGAGCACACCAGTGGGGGCCACCCTGGGGAGCGGCTTGGCAACACAAACCCACAAGCTTCCAAAGTGACCCTTTGTATGTGTGTACACAGCAGAATGAGTCACGATACCCAGAAGATGGACAAAACCCAAGTGCCCATCACCAGATGATGGATAAACACAATATGGTCCCTCCACACCCGGGAGCATCACTCAGCCCTGAAAAGGAGAGAAGCCCTGACACTCACTACCACGTGGATGGACCCTGAGAACATGCTGCTGAGTGAGAGAAGTGGACACAGAAGGACACACAGGATGTGATTCCACTTATGGGAAACATCTAGAACAGGCCAATCCACACACACACAGGGTGGGCTCTTGGTTGCCAGGGGCTAGCGCTGGGGGAGAGGGAGTGAGAGGTTAATGGGGACAGAGTTTCAGTTTGAGAAAATATGATTTAAAATGGTTAGAATGGTGGGAGGTGGGAGGGAGGTTCAAGAGGGAGGGGACATACATATATATATATACACACACACACCTATGACTGATTCATACATGGCAGTATATGGCAGAAACCAACAATACTGTAAAACAATTATCCTTCCATAAAAATAATTGTTTAAAAAATGGTTAAAACAGTAAATTTTATGTTATATATAATTTACTACAATTTGAAAAAAATGTTGAGATACATAATTCAAAGTTAAGGAGGGTATCCAAAGCCTTTTTGCTTCTTAAAAATCCACTCCCAGGAACTCATATATACATATAGTGGAATATTACTCAGCCACAAAAAAAGAACAAAATATTGCCATTTGCAGCAACATGAATGCAACTGGAGATTTTCTGTGAAAGACAACAAAAGCCATATGATGTTACTTATGTGGAATCTAAAATATGACACAAATGAACCTATCTCCCAAACAGACTCACAGACACAGAGAATAGACTTGTGGTTGCTGACGGGGAAGGACGGAGTGGGGGGCTGGGGTTAGCAGATGTACGCTATTATGTGCAGGATGGATGCACAACGAGGTCCTACTCTATGGCACAGAGAACTATATTCAATACCCTGTGATAAGCCATAATGGAAAAGAATAAAAATATATATATATATAGCTGAATCAATTTACACCTGAAACCAACACATTATAAATCAACTATACTCCTATAACAAATATTTACCATACTATAAATTAAAACGGAGAAATCTTATAACCCCAGAAAGCACAGCCCAGGGGTCCTCAGAGTTGTTATGTGCCTGTTAAATTGCACTGAACACACCATGCCCACAAGAGGGGAAAAGGCAAATCATATCTTAACTTCATCAACACAGGTGACCTTTCAGGCCTCCTGGAGGGCCTCCACAGACCCCCTCCCCCAGGGGTCTGTGGAACAGCCAAGAGAGGAAAGCCTCAAGAGCTATGCGCTCTTGTAAAGTGGCCACTGCTCCAGATGCCCCCCGCCCTGCCCTAGAAAGGCTGCGCCCAGCTGCTCCCCCGCCCCTCACCCCACGATGTCGGACCATGTGAGACCTTAGGGAACTTCTGAGTGCTCCGACCACCTGCCAGGTGAGAAGTATGTGCCTTATTTTGTATTAATTAGAGTAAAACAGAGCAGACGAATGTCATTTGCACCCTTGGTATTTCTGTTTCCAACATTTCAACTGACCTTCGTTAGGAAAAAGATGTAATATTCCCAAACCTAAAATTTCACAGGGTCGCCCTGCCCTGACTACTGGTAGGTTCAATTCACCTCAGCTCCTGACTTTCCCTGCCCTGCCCCCATTGTCTGAGTCCCAGAACCACTAGGGCCCAGAGCCTGCCCTGCACTGGAGGAGGCCTGGAGACCTTGGACCAGATCAGAGGCGGGGGTTGATGAGGGACACTCACCCAGCTCATTCATAGCTCGGCGGTATTCCTCGTCAAAGGACAGCTTCATCACGGCGCAGGTGGCCTGACAGATCTGTGGCTCGATGGGCACCGGCGCTGTGGGCACGAGGACCATGGTCAGAGCCCTCCCACTCCCGGAGATGTGACCTGGTGGGTCCCCGCCCCTCCCTGTGGTCTGCACTCTGCAGGCCTGCCAAAACCACAGAGTTTTTGAAAGTGCTGTGCGCTGGGCTTGTGGGAGTCACTCCTGGAGCAGAGGGGCCTCCTTTACAGAACCTCTAAAGTGAACAAGGAGCGACCTGCCTCACTCAGCCTGGTGCTCAGCATCGGATATTAACTTTGCAATCAGCCACAAAAGCTGCTGCTGCTGCTGCTGCTAAGTTGCTTCAGTCGTGTCCGACTCTACGCGACCCCATAGACGGTAGCCCACCAGGCTCCCCTGTCCCTGGGATTCTCTAGGCAAGACACTGGAGTGGGTTGCCATTTCCTTCTCCAATGCATGAAAGTGAAAAGTGAAAGTGAAGTCGCTCAGTCGTGTCCGACTCTTAGCGCTGACCCCATGGACAGCAGCCCGCCAGGCTCCTCCATCCATGGGATTTTCCAGGCAAGACTACTGGAGTGGGGTGCCATTGCCTTCTCCGCCACCAAAGCTAGGAATCTCAAACTCCGCACTCACGTTTGGAGGGTTGCCTACAATCCATGGTTTCTTGAACATCTATCCCGCGGCCTGGGTTGTTCCTGGTTGTCCCTTCGCCAGTCTATCTTCCCAGGTTCCCATGAGACCTCAGCCAGCACCAGGCACAAAGCAGGTGCCCAGGAGAAGCCAGAGGCCCCTGACACCCCAGGGTGCTGCCCTGCCCCTCGGGGAGCCCAGGATGCACACTCACCAGCACCAGTGCCGCTGCCCTCAGGCCCGCCATCCCGGGCCTGCAGCCAGTCCCAACAGGTCTCGCAGTAGGCGCGGATCTGCTCCAGCACGTGTAACACGCGCATCTCCTTGCGTGCTAGCCCCTGGTCGGGCTGAGAGAAGACGATATTGTGCAGCGCTGCGTTGGCACGCATGCGCGCGTCCTTGGCTCCCGGAGCCCCGGGGGTCCCGTTGCGACCCCCGGCCCCGGCCTCAGTGCCGTGCAGGATCTGCAGCAGCAGCGGCAGACAGCCTGAGCGGCGCATGGCCACGCAGCTTTCGGGTGAGCTGGACATGGCGAGCAGCGTCCGCGCCGTGTCCTCCTGGTCCCGCGTTGCCAGCATGGACAGGAGCCAGAAGACCACCTCCACCTGCGAGAGGCAGGAGATGTCAGGGTGGGGAGGCTGCACTTCCCAGCCAGGGACAGTCCCCCAGCTTCTGGGGACTCCCCTTAAACAAGGGAGTCCCATCATGTTAGCCCTCGCTCACCCTAATACCCTCACCCTGCATCCTCCCAGAGAACAGCACACACATACATGCTACTGCAGAGACGCCCCCAGTCCGTGAGGGCCAAAGGCCCACCCCACCGGTATCACGGGTACTCTTAAGTCTAGCATGCCCTCCAAATTTACAGGACAGGTAGCCACACCTACGCCAGGCTCCAGACTACAACCCAGCCTCACCAAGCACTCCACCTCAGGGCGATCCTCCCACACCTGGATAAGCTTTATAGCCGCCTGGAGAGGAAGGGCCTTCAAATGCAGTAGGGGTGCAGGACCCACTTCACTATGTATCCCAACCAAGCCACCGCCATCCCTCCACCTCGCCTGTGAGCATCCCCCGACCTGGACTCCCCTCACCTTACTGTTGCCTGGCTGAGGGGCACCATCCTCAGGGTGCGTGGGGACCTCATTCTCAGCGTCCTCGTCCATGGGCATCGACTTCACTGCCAGCAAGGCCTGTGGGAGAGCGCCAGGCCTGTAGTTTCCGCCCAGGGGCACCATACAAAGCTCTCAGGCTGCCATGACAAAGTAGTGGGGGCAGGGTCTTGGGGGTCCCCTTAATGCCTTGGCAGTCGTCATCCACTAGGGCCCTAGCTCCGCCCCCCTGGTACCTGGGGCTCGGTCTGCTGCACTCGGTCCTGCGCGGACAGCAGTTCCTTGTCGATCTGCTCCAGACGGGAAGCACGGATCTGAGTGGGAGAAAATGCATGCTGTGGAAATCCTGACCCGTCCCGACTCCGCCCACGTCCCAATATGGCCCCACCCTCAGCTCAAATCGGCCCCACCCACTGTCATAGCCCCACCCTGGGCTCTGACCCTGGGCTTCTTCCTTAATGTGGCCCTCCCACTCTAAACCCCACCCAGTTACTTGTCTCCACTCACTTCCTGGCCCCACCCTTAACCCCCGGACTCTGGACCCGCTCAAAACTTAGACCCCTGGCTGCCCACCAGGCACACTCAACTTTCTGACTTGGTCCCGCCATTTGACTGGCAACGCCCAAGTCTTGTTCAGACTCAGTTCCTCGCACTGTCGGCCCCGTCCCCATCGCCCGGGGACTCTGCCTTCTGTGCTGGGTCCGGCCTAAGCCCCCTCTGGCTTTGTTCACAACCCGCTCTAGCTGTGGCTCTGCCACCTGCGACAGGCCCCACCCACAGGAGCCTCTGCTCTCTGATTCGCCCTCAGGCATATAACCCCGCCCTCTAACCCAGACTCCTCCCACAAGATCTGCGCTCTAATTCGCCCACTGCCCCGCCCGCGCCGTACCTGCGCCCGCTGCACCATCTCGTCCGAGGTGCCGAAGCGCTCCTCCATCAGCGAGCGGATGTGTTGGGCCTCGAATTCCAGCTGCTGCCGGATCAGATCCATCTGCATTGAGAACTGCTGGGAGGAGCGGACGGGCCCCGGTGAGGGGGCTCCCGGGAGAGGGAGAGGCCTCCACCTCCGCTCTATGCCTCCCGCCATAGGCGGGGCCCTGTCGACCCCGGGGCAACCCAGGGAGCTCACCGTCTCCACGTGCGGGAGTTCATCCAAGCGCTTAGATAGCCCCTGCAACTGCGAGTAATACCAGAGCTTCTCCTTTTCCTCCTTCTCAATCTCATTCAACAGGAAACACCTGGGGAAGGGCAGGTTGGTGGGCACGGGCTCTCAGGGCGGGAGCCGAGGCTTATGTGCTGTCTACCCTGATATTAATGATCACTTCTTGGGTGTCATGTTAAAAAAGTCAGTGTGGCAAAATCTCAGCGTCCATAGCACTCCCGGGACTGGGGTGGGGATGGGGTGCAGAAATTAATTGAAAGTTAAAAAGGCAACTCATTTGTAGACTGTAATCCTCGGAGAAAGGCTCTGAGGAGGTTAACACCTCTCCAATACTGGATAATCACCTTCTAGCCTACACAGGGTAAACTTGAGGCTCAGACTTCTTCATGACTTGTGCGGAGACACTGTTATTCCCATTCTACAGGGCAGAAGTCTGAGGCTAGCAGGGGCTAGGGTTCCTGCCTGAGGTCAGACAGCAAAGCATAGAGTTAACTCCAGCTTGCTCCAGAGCTGTTCTACCTGACCCTACACGACCCAGCTGAGCTAGGCACCCAGACCCTGCCTCCTCCTGGCCTCAGGCCCAGGTTTCTTGGGCAGCAGCCCTTTCTCCATAAAGATTGCCTTGAGTCCCCCTGGCTCCAGGCCTGACTCTGAGCCCTGGCACCGGACACAGCCCTGTCCTTGGCAATGCCTGTGTGTCCGGGACCCCTGGGGACGTCTCCCAGGAGTCTTCCCCTCAGCAGGAACACCCCCCTCCTCTTTGTCCTCCGGTTGAGGTCAGTTGGGCCAGGGAAGGGGGCTGAGGTACCAGCCCCCCTGGGGACAGTGGGTGGGGTGGGGTGGGGTGGGGGCAGGGCAGGAGGGCTCACAAGGTGGGTGGAGATCCCCCCCATCTCACCGTTCCCGGTCCAGTTCCTCTAGGAGCCGAATGGTGGCCCGGCTCAGCTCCCCAAAATTCTCCTTGGAGGGCCCAGAGCTGTGCACCGGGCTTCCCTCAGGGGTCCTGGTAGTGGGTTCAGGGGCCAGAGCTGGGGGCTGGAACTTGAGGTTATACAGGCTGGTGATGTCCATCTGCAGGGCTTGGTGGGCATGGAGAGAGAGGTGAAAATAAGTACCTCTCCCTTCCTCCCCTCCCTGCAGTATTCAGAGGAAGTCCCAGGTCAGTGCCTCACCTTTCAGCTGTTCCAGCACCTCAGTCTGCCCGGAGGACACCAACACACGGGCCTCCTGCTCTAGCTTGCCCTGTAAGTGCTGCAGGACCGCCTGAAAATGGAGGCAGGAAAGACAGTGGTCGGTGAGGCCTGGGAGCTCCAGGTCTGGCCATCTGTTAGATGCCCTCGTCCTGCCCACCCATGCCTTGTTTGTCCCTGCGCTGAAGGCCTCGCCTCGCCTCGCCTCACACCTTCATTCCCGACGTCTCTGTCTCCAGCTTGGACAGGTGGCTTGAATTATCCCGAAGCTCCTGCCGCAGGTGACTGTTCTCGGCCTTCAAGGCCTCCACCTGCCGCACCAGCTGCTCATAGGCTGCCACTGAGCTCGTCATCTTCAGCGCCTGTAGTGCCTGGGGCCACGGGAGAGAGGGATCATCTAAGGGTCTGGGGAGGGTGCAGCCTCTGACCTAGGTTCTGGCCCTCCCACCCAGCCCTGGGTGGGTCTCAGGCAGGGTGGCTGGATGTTGCAGGCAGGATGGTGCTGGCCCAGGGAGTCTGGGGGACAGACGACTTGGCAGATGGAGTGACAGACACAAGCAGGCCGGGACAACAGGAGACAGAGGGACAGAGCCATTGAACAGGTTTTCAGACAGACAGCCAAAGTGACCAATAGACAAGACACACAGACAGATGCTGGCCCTCACTGTGGGGGCTTCTGGACACACAAACGGACAGCCAGCTAGACAGACAGATAGCCTGACAATTTAATTTTATTATTATTATTAATTTTTGGCCACATCCATGACACGTGGGACCTTAGTTTCTCAACTGGGGATTGAACCCACACCCCCTGCATTCAAGGCCATATGTCTCAACCCCTGGACCACCGAGGTAGTCCCCAATCTGACAATTTAAACTTGCAGGTGGGCTTTCCAGCCCAGTGCCACCAGGCTCACAGACACACAGACAGAGACAGACAGACAGACAGATGATAAACCAAGACCTTCTCCTGAATGAGCACAACTGCCCAGAGGCTGGGTGGACAGACTGCCAGCTGGTCCAGATGATGGACAATAAGAATGCCATGAAGGTTCTAAGAAAGTGGTGGACAAGCTGATGGTGGAGCCCTGGCAACTGTACAGTTAGAGAGACCCAGAACCATGGGGGTCACCTAGGGGTCTGGAACTTGGACACCTGCAGCCCCCACACCCATTCAAGCAGCAGTTGGATCCAGAGTACCTCCCTGCTGGGCCCGGTGCCCCTCCGGTCAGCCCTCTGCTAGCCCCTCTGGCCCCCGGGGCCTCCTGCCCCATCCCCAGCACATGGCCACCAGTGCTTGCTTCTTTGTGTGTCTGGCTGTCCTTCCTCACTTGGCCCAACCTCCTCCGTCTGTCCAGCTGGCCAGTGCCTCCTCCCTCGGCTTGGCCCTCCTGACGGTGCAATCCCACCACCAGCCCCCTTCCCTCTTTGTTCCCTTCCCATCAGCCCATGCCCCCTCCCTCCGCCTTTGTCTGAGGCACACCAATGGCAGCCCATCTCCTCTGCCACCTCCTCCCTAGGAGCCCCTTCCCCAAGTCAATCAGTCAGCCACCCCTGCCCACGGCAGGGGGGGCCACGCACCTGCCCCCTCCCCTCCCCCTCTCCCACCTGGCCGCACCCATTCATTCGCTTTTTCACTCATTCTCCTCTCTCTCCCTCACCAAGGAGACCCCCTCACCCTAGGGATCCCAAGGGCACAGCTGAGCCTGGAGTAGCGGTGCAGGGGCTTGGCCCCAGGCATGACATGGAGTCAGTCCTTTCTAATCATTCAGAGGATCTACTGCATGCCTGGCCCTGTCATCTGACACCTTGTCACAGTCCTGAGCCTAGAGTCTCAGTGACCACCCTTAGACTGTTCCCAGAGAGAGAAGCTGAGCCAAGGGGGATATACCAGGCATGCATGGAACTCAGACACTGCCCTGCAAGTGCTCACAAGTCCAGGCAGTGCTGGAGGTATACCAGCCCCGCCCTCTTTGCAGGCCTCAGTTTGCACATCTGACAAATGGGGAGAACTCGATCTGCCAGGCCTGTCTTGTGGGAGATTAGACGGCCAGGTGGGATGGCTGTCATGGAGCAAACCACAAGTGACAGGCAGACAGGACAGTCCTACAGGAGACAGCATGCCAGGTGGGGGAGACTGGTGCCCGAAGACCACAGCCTCCCCTTCCACCGAAGTACTGATCCTGCCTATGACTCAGCCAGGGGTCCCAGCTGGGCATCAGGATGGACTGGAGTTGCAGTGAGACCCCTGGGGTCCAGCGGGGGCCCTGTGTCCTGGCAGAGACCACCACACGTGCCCACCCAGGGGGGAGCAGTAGTCCCAGGCATAATCCTCCCATTCCCCAAACCCAGGCCCTGCCTGCAGCCCCCTCCCCAGGCTGCCCTCATGAGCTTTTCTGGAATGGCCCAGTGGAACTTCAGACCTTTCACCCCCCTCACACTCAGTAGTTACTGCTGTGTCCCCATCAGACTGAACTTGGCAGCTGGGCCACCCCCCGGGCTCCCCCCTCTCATCCCAACCTGGGTCTCTAACCCCACACTCCCATCACCCACCTCAAGCTCTGCCCTGGAGGGACCCTCTCAGGGCAGCCTCACCAGCCCCTTCCTAGCCTCCCACGATCCACTTTTCACACAGTCAGAGGGAACTTGGAAAATCACAAGCTGGACTCCATTTCTCCCCTGCGCCAATGCCTCCAGGGCTCCCCGGGGCCTTCAGCATAAGCTGTGACTCCTTCACAGAGGCCCCACGTCACTGCCACTGGCAGCTCTTTCTCCCCCCACCCCAGGCCTTGACACATGCAGTTCTCCTGCCCAGACTACCTCTCCTGACTCCTGCCATCCCTCACAGTGCAGCCTCCTCCTGGAAGCCCTCCTGCCTGCCCTTCATCCCAGGCTGCCTCGAGGAACTGCATCAGACATCTCCATCACCAATAAGAAAGGACCTACAGCTGGGGGGTTGTCTGAATGAGCAGCAAGGGGCCGCATTTCCTCTGATTCAGCTGACACCCAGAGGGACGCAGCAGCATCCCCCTAGGCACACTGGCCAGCCCGCAGGCTCTGGGAGGCCTGGGTGTTGAAACCTGTGGGTGGGTGTTTGCATGGGACCAGCTGCAGCGACGCAGACGTCCAGCTCCCTGGGACACAGTTTCTCCTCCGGCTCCACCCTGAAGAAATGGAGTCTCCACATTGTGTATTTACAGGCAAGGCAGAGAGAAAAGGATGGAGACTCCTGGCGAGGCGAAGGCTGCCCTCCCTGCCCTCCACCCAAGGAAGGCGTCCGCTTACTCTATTTCATTGGGGTTGGGCTGGCTGCGGTGCAGTGCTGTGAGCTTGGGTCTTCCTCCCTCCGCGCAGCTACGCCAGCCCCTCCCAAGCTCCCAGTCTTCCAGGGCTGGGGCGGCCGCGGGGCCCAGGCTCCAGGGCTCCGGGATTTCGGCGGGTCTGGCAGGGGGCTCCAGGGCGGACAAAGCCCGGTCTGGGCCTCGACAGGCGGCGCCGCCTCTCAGGGCGCTGGGCGAGACCACCGCGAGCGGGGGAGGATGCGGGACGGATGCAGGCGCGGCGGCCAATGACGGCTCGGGAAGATGGCTGGTGCCATGGCAACAGCCAATGGCGGCCCGGGGCGGGGACCGCCTCTGGCTGCGGGGCGTCGGGCCTTCGCTAGGGTTCAGGGGGTGTGTGTATGTGTGTGGGTGAACCCCTCTAAGGAAAGGGAACGCCCCAATGACCATGACCTCTTGTCCTCCACTCCATTTCGGGGCGAAATGGCCTCTTAGAACCTGCTCTTAGAAGTGGCTGAATCTGAAGAATCTGAGAGTAAAGCATCCAGTCCTGGGTGTTACATCAGAATCTCAGGGTGGAGGGAGGGCAGCCCAGGGACGGTGGGGCAGGAAGCCCTTCCCCACGGATCAAGCCTGGCCTTGTTCCGATGGGTCAGGGCAGGCCAGAGCTGGGACACAGCTGGAGGGCCTCGAGGGTCCTGACTAGCATAGGGAGGTGAGCTGGGGGATGGGCAGGCATGCACCTGGGACCCTGCATTTCTCCCCGCTTCCTTGGCAGAGTGTGTCAGCGCCTCCGTGACTCCATATCCCTCCCCACATTCCTCTATCCCTGGCTTTCTCTGAATCTCTCTGACTCTGTCCCAGGTGGAATCCACAATTCAGCCTTGCATAAGGGAAGCCGGAGGAGGGGTAGGTCTGGGGTCCCCAAAGTACCCATCCCCAGCTGTATCAGATCCTCAATGAGTCCCTGGGGGCCACTTGAGGGTTTGACACCCAGAAGCCGAATCTGTAGCTGCGGCTCAGGCTGCCTGGTGCCCAAAGCTATGAAGGAAGCACTAGGGCCACAAGACACAGCTTCAGGACCTGCCTCCGTCTTCTCCTGGCTGGGAGACCAGAGCAAACAATCATTCACCTGGAGACCCTCCCATTTCTCTCTGTAAAATGGGAAGGTGGCTGCAGCCCTTGCAAGGGCTGGTGCGAGGAAGGCCAGGACAGGAGGGGCAGCCAAGGACAAAAGGACCACGTTGTTTCCTGTTGGGTGAGTTGCAGGAGGCCCCGTGTGCCCCATCCTGGGACGACAGTGCTGAGGGCCCTGAGAGGACACAGACCTTGACTGTCCCAGAGCCTCTAGAGCTGGACATTGCTGTCCCCAGCCTACAGGGCTCAGAAGGGGGTGCAGCAGGCAGAAGAAGTCCTTCCAGAGGCTGGGAAGGCTGCACTGAGAAGAGGACATGGGTGCTGGGTCCCTTCAGAATGAATCAGAATTGGGCATGGGATCAAGGAAGGGAAAAGCCTTCCAGGCTGAGGAAACAGCAGGTCTGATGCCTGGAACTAGGGAAAATCAGAGCCCACTCGAGGCATACAGGCTTCTGGTGGGGCCACAGAGGACAGAGGGTGGTGGGGCTGGACCAGGAAAATGATGAGGCCTTTAGAGCAAGGGCAGTCCCCATAGAGGAGTCCTGGGGCTGAGTGGGGGTGGGGAGAGAACAGAGCCCAGGGCCTCGGCTTCAGCTCCACCTTGACTCCCCTGTACAACCTTGGGCACGTCTCTCTCTGGCCTCAGTTTCTCACTTTGTTCACTGGGAGGTGGGTTGGAGAATCACTGCCCCCACTCCCATGGGATGAAGTCTTAGCTCCCCCACCCAGTTTCAAATAGCACTGTCCTTAACCAGAACATTAGAGCTGGCAGGGACTTGGAGGGTCCAGTGACTAGTCCTATCTTCATACACGGGGCAAACTGAGGCTCAGGGCAGGGAGCAGGTTGCCTAAATTCATGCAGGAGTCCCAGTAGATCCTCCCTGGGCATTTCTCACCACTCTGGGTGTGTCTTTGACCTGGAAGGCTAGAGCACATGAGGGCTAGATTGTTGTTGTTCAGTTACTAAGTCATGTCTGCCTCTTTGCGACCCCATGGACTGCAGCACACCAGACTTCCCTGTCCTTCATTGTCTCCTGGAGTTTGTTCAAACTCATGTCCATTGACTCAGTGATGCCCTCCAGCCATCTCATCCTCTGCCTCCCCCTTTTCATTTTGCCATCAAACTTCCAAAGCATCAGGGTCTTTGCCAGTGAGTCAGCTCTTTGCATCAGGTGGCCGATGTATTGAGGGCTGAGACCCCAAGGCAAAATGCCCTTGTCCCCAAGCCTCTGGAACATCATGTCTCTGACATCGCCCAAGACTTGACCCTGTAAATCTCTGAGGCACAGCCAGAATGTGGCATCACTGGAAATTCTATAACCACAAGAGCCTTCGTAACCCTCAGAGGCTCCCAGAACCCCAGGCTCAGTCTTGGGAGGTGCTGAGAAGCAGTGCCCAGGTCTGAGGGGGGTCCCCTCCCAGTCTCCATCCCTGCTATCATCTGCACCTCCTAGTGCACAGGGCTGTCTTCTCCCCACCCCCACCCCAGCACTTGGTCCGTTCACTCTTGGGCCTTCTGAGCTTGACCTCGAGCATCTCTGCCCCCTTGATTCTCTGCCCTCCCCTACTGAGCCTCAGCTGTGTCAGGGGCTGGAGACGGAACCAGAAGTGGCCCCTGACTCGGAGCTGGATCATGGGGGCATGGGAACAGGAAGACACCAGATGGTCATGAGACCACAGAGATGGGCTCAGGCTGGGTGACTGAACAGGGCCCTGACAGGTGAGGAGAAAATGCCACTGGAGGTGGGAGAGGGGTGGAGCCGGCCGGGCCAGGCCGCGTCCCCGAATCCCAGTCGCCTGACCGCGGTTCTGGGCCTCAGTTTCCCGGGAGTGGAGGGGCCGGGCGCGCGGCCCGTCAGCACCATGGATAGCTCCCGCCGGCCTCCTGGCTGTGTCACATGCGGGCGTATCCGCTCCGGGCTCAGGCTCCAGCCCAGCTCTAGGCATGACCTTGGGGGCTCCCCGCTGCATCCCCCAGCCTCAGTTTCCTCCTAAGGAGGGAATGATGGCTCCAGGATTCGGATGTCAGAGGTAGCAAAGCGCTCGGGCCCGGTGGGATGGACATTAGTATTAACATCAGCGTGGGTGATGTTAGTCATACGCTTGGCGTCCAGAGGGGGAAACTGAGGCCTGGAAAGGCACGGAGCGTGGCATGTCCCTCTACCCGCCTGTGCTTGACGAGCTTCGGCACAGCTCGCCCCCGCCGCAGCCTCCCTCTCCCTCCAGTCTCCTGGTCCGCTCGATGAGGAGGGGTCTGGAGGGAGTCTTTCTTAGAGGCTTTAGGCTGGGCACGAGTGACCGCGCTTGCGCAAACCCGGGAGTCGGGGGAGGTTGACTGCGGCGCGGGGGAGGGGCTTCTAGCCCTGCGAACGACCTGAGGCGGTTTCCCTGGCAACGGTCTCCACAGCGATCGCGCAAGACCCCAGACCCGCGGAGATTCACTGCGCGTGCCCCGGTGCCTCCTGATGCCACGACCACAGTCCTCGCGGTCCTCACTGCATTCCCGGCTGCGGCTCTACGCGCCCCAGCCGCGCCAACGGCCAGACCCCACCCGTTAGACCTGGATCCCCGCGGCCTACCTGGTCCCCAAAGAAGACCGAGTGCAGCAGGCTCAGCAGCCCCAGGAGCCCCATGGAGCTGTGGCCACCTCCACCAGCCCGCGCCCCACCCCTCGACTGCTGGGGGTGGGGTGGGAGGAGCGGACCAGGGCGTCTGCGCCTGCGCGGAGCAAGGGGCGGAGCGGGGTCACACATCCAGGCAGGCGGGGGTCTCTAAAGCCGAGGGGGCTAAAGAGGGGAGGCCTGGAGGACTCGCGCAGGCGGCGGGGGTCTCGAGGGCTGAGGACTTGGGAGGGGTGGTGTGAGATCCGGAGGGAGGGAGGTGGGGGCGGGGACCAGCGTGAGCGGAGGAGGGGGGAGGGGCGGGGGTCCAACGGGGTTGGGGAACCCTAGAGGTCGGGAGGGGCTCCGGGGGGGCGAGTGGGAGGAGGAGCTCTCGCGGGAGCTGCGGAGGAAGTCCGGCGTTGGGAAGTGGGCCGGGGGTAGGAGTGGTCTCACGGATGGAGATCTCGTACCGGGCCGCGCGTTCCGTTCATTAGTCATTCAACAAACATTGGCTGCGAGCTCTGAGTTGGACGCTGGGCACGGGCCGGGGCGGGGTGGGGAACTGGTGTGACGACACCACTAGTAAACAAGGTTTCAGTAATTTACCAAATACTTATTAAGCACCTACTGTGTGCTAGGCCCTGTGCATGAAACAAAACAGTGAAAACCCGTCTGTGGGAAGCTGACATTGGGTGGAGAGGGGCCGACAGTCAACAAGAGAACATGTTCGTAGAGGAGGGTGCCGAGGAGGAAACAGCCCGGGAGCTGAGGGGCTGCTAGAAAGTGCACTTGAGTGGAGACCCGAAGGGTAAGCATCCGGGCAGGTGGAACAGCCAAAACAAAGAGGGAGCTGGAGCTGAGGGGGTTGAGGGGGAGGGGCGAGTGAGGCCGCGCAAGCCCCCAGGGCAATGGTCAGAGCAGGAACGCGCCCCTGCCCGCGGCTCATAGGCGCCCTCTGGTGTCTTCAGGGAAAACGGCCGTGAGTGGCGCTGGGAGACGGAGGACTGCGGGGGGTACCAGATAAGTGGAAGCTGGGGAAGGATGGTGGAGAAGGGAGGATGGTGAGGGTGGTGGAGGGGACGTTATCGCGAGCTCTGTTAAGTTTTGGGAAGTAGAGAACAATCGGTCCTAGTGTACTCCTGGAAGTAGAGTAAGGGGCGCTGCTGTGGCCAGGATGCTGAGGGCTGGCCTCATTAAGCAGGTGCTGGGAATCTGCAGGAAGGGCGTCGGGCGGAGAGCGGAGCCCGGGGGAAGGCTGGGAGAGGGGAGCTAGTCAGGAGAGGATGAGGAGCAGCGGGGAGGAGGGACTTCATGGACCACGGAGGACCCTAGGCATTCTTCTGGAACCTGGGGAGGTTCCAGGAGGATGATACGCATTTAGGTTGACGGCCAGGGTAGTAGCAGTGGGGCGCTGGGGAAGCAGTTCTGAAGGCAGCTGACTCTGACCGACAGGGAGCCGAGGGTCGAGCAACGGAACCGCCTTTGAGATGGTGCAGATGGCCCGCAGGGTTGGGGGTACAGAACCAATAGGATATGTTCAGGAGACGGGACAAACCACGAGCGTGGCGTGGCCTGAGCCAGCGGACCGGAGAGAGGCCATCCGAGTCTACAAGGACTCCTGCCCCGCCCCTTGGACCTCCAAAAGTTCTCCCGGAGTAGGGCGCCACCTGGCTGCTGCTGCGCGCACCATTAGCTGCGTAGGAAAAGGTGTTCCCCTTGCGGTATTAATCTGCATTGTCCCCTAATCACACGTGTAGTTTATTTACAAAGCCAGATGGCAATGCTTGCCCACCCCGACACCACACCCATCACCACTTCTACCAGGGCCTCTTCACCCAGCAGGGTGGAGGGCCTCACAGTCTTGGTACCCGCATTTTGCACCTGCAGGGGCCTGGAGGCTCCAAAACTGTACTTGTACAAGTTCAGGGTCAAACAACTCCTTTCCAAAAAGGGGCAAATTTGCTCTAAGGTACCCCTCTATATGGGGCTTCCCTGTAGCTCAGTCGGTAAAAAATCTGCCTGTAGTGCAGGAGACCCAGGTTCAATCCCAGGGTTGGGAGGAGCCCCTGGAGAAGGAAATGGCAATCCACTCTAGTATCCTTGCCTGGAAAATCTCATGGACAGAGGAGCCTGGTGGGCTGCGGTCCATGGGGTCCCAAAAAGTTGGGCCCAACTAAGTGACTTAGTTACCCCTCTATATACACTTTGAATTCAATGTGAAAAACATGCTTACTTCAGCACATGTGTTTTTCTGAATTACGGAAACCCCCAAAATAGACAATCGAGGGTATAGCAAACGCTCACCCACTCCTGCCCTCCCTCTTGAATTGTGGGGCCAGGCAGGCAGTTCCTGGTCTGAAGTGAACTTGGCCCATATAGCCCAATAAGCAGACAGTTAACAATCTCACCTGACACCCAAGCCTCACATGATGGGCACAAGTTTCTAGTTGGTCCCTTTGAAGCCTGACTGGGTGCAGGGGGCCATCCAGAGTGTTCTACCCCATGAACCAGTGGGCAGCCTCACTGCTCCTCACTACAACCACCCAGGTGTCTGTTCCCCTCACCCTTCCCTCCAGCCAACTTTAGGTCAGGCCCACTGGTCCCCACTCAGCCAGCAGGAGCTTGGGTGGGATGGGGGCATGGACTGGACGTCCAGCAGCATTTTGACATTGCTTACTTCTATCAGCCTTGTTCCTTCCAGGTTGCCCCTTTCCCTAGCAGGTTATAGGAGCACCCTGTCAATCAGGGACACTACTAGACAAACTGCAGACAGCCTAGTCTCAGTGCTGTCACACTGTCTCCGGCCTTCTCCGTGATAGGTTATAAACAGTGACCCGTGCTTTCTGTTCAACTAAACTCCAGATCAAGATATCAACAGTATGGGGACTTCTGTGGCAGTCATGTGGTTGAGTCCACATTCCCACTGCAAGGAGAGCAGGTTAGATCCCTGGTTGGGGAACTAGGCTCGCACAATGCTGTGCCAACCCCACCCCCAGACATTAACGGTAAGAACAAATTATGTTAAAACAGAGATCAATGAGCTCAGAGCAGTGGCCACTGTGGGGAGAGGAAGGCACCTGTGTGCTCTATCTCCACACCCAGACTCCGGCCATCGCTCACATACCAAACCCAAGCACACCTGGATGTCTCAAGGCCACCTCAGTATCTGCAAGACACACCCCTGTGTTCACCTTCCACCAGCTCTGGCTCCAGCCTGGGAATCCTGTCCACGTTCTCCCCCATCCTGCCAGTTGCAGACCCCTTAGGGCCTTACTGCTCCCTGGACAGTTACCCACCCTGTCTATTCACCGATGTACCTGCCATCTTTGCCATCGTGAAGGAAGTAACACCTGACAGGAACACTTTAGGGAACATGGTAGATGGGGGTGATCCCACCCACACAACACCCCAGGAAGCTCAATGCAAGGGTTGGGCCCTGGAGTTACTTTGGAAGATCTTTAGAAGCTGATCAGGAGCACAAGGGAAGCCAAGAAGAGGGACAGACATGGGCAGCATGGTTGATTGCCCAGGGCACTGAAGAACCGTGGGCAAGGTGTGAGAAGCTGGAGCAGGGGGGAGGGAGGTCAGGTTACTGTTCGCAGGTGGGCCCACTGCGGCAACTCGGGAAGAGGGGCTCCAAAAGGGGAAATGCTGCTTTCAGTCCAGGAGTGGCTGAGGCATAAGGAAGGGCAGAACAGGTCCCTGGACATCCCAGGACTTGTCACAGAACCCAGTATGCTTGATCTCTAGCCTCAACCTACCTGAGACCGGATGTGTCTACAGTAGGAAAGCCCAGGTCACATTCTGCCTGGCTCTGGCCCGTTTTTCACCTTAGCCTCCAGATTTTATGATCATGCCCAGCCCCATTCCTGGGAGCCTTGATGGGTCACAGCACCCACGGGAAGTAAAAACAGGTCGCACTCAGGACTAGAGAAATCTCTGCTTTTATTGGCCAGCAGGTTACTTGAGGGGGATGAAGCGGGAGGAATGGGTGGCCCCGATACCGGGCCGGCCATGCTTCACGGGCTTGTAAGTGATGGAGAACTCGCCTAGGTAGTGGCCGATCATCTCAGGCTGCAGAGGAAGGGTGGGGGATAGTCAGCGGAGGCACGGTGGCAGGGCCCCACCCCCGGGTCCAGCTCATCCCACACGCACCTTGATTTCCACCTGGTTGAAGGTCTTGCCGTTGTAGACGCCAACCATGCTGCCCACCATCTCGGGTAGAATGATCATGTCGCGCAGGTGCGTCTTCACCACCTCGGGCTTCTCCATGGGCGGCGCATCTTTCTTGGCCTTGCGCAGCCGCTTCAGCAGCGAGTGCTGCTTCCTCCGCAGGCCGCGGTTCAGCCGCCGTCGCTGGCGCGCGCTGTATAGCTGCATCAGTTGCTCACTGCGGGCGAGGGCACAGAGTGGGCGGTCTGAGCCCCAGCCCAGCCCCACAGCCCACCAGGAACACTCCTGCTTCACGAGGAGCTCCGAGCTCCTCATGAGAGCAACGTTCCCCGCCCGGCCAGGGCCCACACACAGTACCCGCTCCGAACGTTCGAGCGGGAGCTCTCCAGTTCGAGAATCCCCGCTCCGCTATCTACAAACGAGGAAGCCGAGCCGGGAAAACAGGTGACTCGGGGAGTTGCAAACTCGCGGACACCCTGCTCTGCTCTGCTAGCCTCAAGAAACGAGCAGTGGGGCCACCCTGAGAAGCCCCCGGCCGATGAGGACCCTATGTTGTGCCCCCTAGGAAGCCGGCCCCTCCGCCCCAGACCGCGCATACCTCTAAGAGAAAGGGCGTCCCTGGCGTCACGAGCCTCCCTTCCCATCCGGGGCCCGGGCTTCGCACCCACCCTACCCAGATGTTTCCAGCTCCGGCCAAACCTTAGAGCAAGGGTCGCCAAACTCCTGCCCACGTGCCAAATCCCAGTCGCGGCTGCCCTATCTTGTAAGGCTCGCGGTCTAGAGCGACCTTTACGTGTCCGAGTGGACGCCAAAACGTCCGAGAGAGACTCGTGGAAAGCCAGTTCAATCCTCAAGGACTCATTTTTATCCGACCGCAGGTCAGGCTGCAGCTCTCAGTCCACCCTGGGGACCCCTCCAGCCGCCAAACCCCTGCCCTGCCGCCACTTACTAGGACATGTCCAGTAGCTGGTCGAGGTCTACGCCGCGGTAGGTGAACTTGCGGAAGGTCCGCTTCTTCTTCTGTTCCACTTCCGCCTGCGCGGGCCGGGCCGGGGGTGAGCGAGTCCCCGAGATCCACCCCCAGTCCCCACGGCGAGGTCAATGGGCCCGCGGCTCCCGCCGAAAACCGCGCGGCGCTGCAGGTATGGGAGCCCGTGGGCACGCACCACCTCACACCCGGTCCAGGGCGGCTCGCGCGGCTACGGGGGCTCGGCTGGGACAAGCGGGCAGACACAGGCCTTCCCTGCCCCGAGTCATCCTGACAACCAGCAAGCCCGCCCCACACCCCCATATCCGGCAGTTCCAGAGGCCTGCAGGAGAGGGCCGCAGCCTCGCGGCTTGACCTCGGCCTCCGCTGTGGGCCAGAGCTCGGATGGTACCGGATGAACCCGGAACATACAAGGAGAACGTAACACTCACCATCTTGCCGATTCTTCAGAAAGGCTTTTTCGTTCTGCGCCAGCGCAGTTATCGCGGGGTCTCAATGCCCCGCCCCCGGCCTGCGCGCGCAGGCGCTTCCGCTTCCGCTTTCCCAACAGGACGCGCGCCGTCTGCTGTCCGGAGGTCAGAACTCCGTCTCCGGAGAATAAAAGAGCCCAGCAGCCATGACAAACCTGGACCTCGAATTAAAAAGCAGAGACAAAGATGTGTATAATCACAGCTATGGTTTTTCCAGAGTCATGTACGGATGTGCGAGTTGGACCATAAAGAAGGCTTACCGCCAGAGAATTGATGCTTTCGAATTGTGGTGCTAAAGAACACTCTTGAGAGTCCCTTGAACAGCAAGGAGATCAAACCAGTCAATCCTAAAGAAATCAACCCTGAATTGGAAGGACTGATGCTGAAGCTGAAACTCCAGTACTTTGGCTATCTGATGCGAAGAGCCCACTTCTTGGGAAAGCATCAGAATCCTGGGAAAGATTGCGGGCAGGAGAAGCGGGCAACAGAGGAGGAGATGATTGGATAGTACCATCAACTCGATGGACACGAATTTGAACAAACTCAGAAGACAGTGAAGGACAGGGAAGCCAGGCGTGCTGCAGTCTATGGGTTTGCAGAGTCGGACACGATTGAGTGACTGAACAACAGCTGCCCTCCACTGCTGGAACCCCCAGGCTGGAGCTGGCTGCCTAGTATATGGGAGCCCCTTCTTCAACTTGGGCACGTGACTCATCACTGCCCATTTTGAAAACTCATATTGTTGCTGCATAACCTCTATAATAAAACCCATGTTAAAAAGTGTTTACGGAGTGCCTGTTGGCAGGAGGCGCTGTCTGGGGTTCTGGCTGGCTCCATAGGGAGCACGGTCGAGGCATACCTGTAAGGGACAAGGTCATACAGATATCTGACCCAAGAGGGTGGGACACTGGCTTTGCACAGACGGTTAGAAATGGCATCCCTGATAAGGGCCTGCAAGCCTTTAACAGACAGAATTATATAAAGTAACAACTGTAACACTGCAGTGTTAGGTTTGCAACACATAGAGGGGTAATATAACAATACCAAGAACAGGACAAGAGACAAGAACTATATAGGGGTTCAGTTCAGTCGCTCAGTTGTGTCCGACTCTGTGACCCCATGAACCACAACACGCCAGGCATACTTTGTCAATATTCAGTGGAACAGTGTCCATCCGAAGGTGATTCTGGTACACTAAGATGTATGTGGTTCCATGATGTCAGCAATTCCACTCCTGGGTGCACACCCCAAGGAACTGAAAGCAGGGACTCAAGCAGATTTGCACATGCCTGTTCACAGCAGCATGATTGACAAGAGGTGGAAACAACTGGTGCCCATCCATGAATGATGGATAAACAATGTGGTTCGTTCACAGTGAAATATTATCCAGCCTTGAAAAGGAAGGATATTTTGACACCTGCTACAATGTGGATGGACCTGGAAGACATCAGTGTGAGAACCCAAACACTGGACAAATACTGCACTACTTCACTCAGAAGAGGTCCCTAGAGGACTCAAACCCATAGACAGAAAGTAGATCTTGGGGGGCTGGGGCTGGAGGAGGGTGAGTGAGATTTCAGTTTGGGAAGATGAGGAAGTTCTAGAGATTATGGTGGGGATGGCTGCACAACGTGACTGGGTGCTTAACGCCACCGAGCTGTGTGTACTTAGAAATGGTTAAAAACGACCAATCTTAAATTTTGTCACAATAAAAAGCAACCAAACAGGTGCATATGGTACTCTAAAAACCTCAAAAACTACAATGAAAAAAAAAATCATTGAAAGAATTAAAATATTACACTAGAAAATATTCGTTTAATGCAAAAGAAAGCAGTAGTCTGAGGACTAAAAGAGATGTGACATGTAGAAGGGACAGGACGAGGGGCATTTTGGGTCTAGGGGAGAAGGTGCCTTTCTCCCCGGCTCTCTGAGCTGGTCTGTTGGTTGGGGCAGGGCTTTCTGGCTATTTGAGTTCATTACATTATCTCCAGTCCAGCACACTGGAGCCATCCAGACATTTTCAAATCACTTTCCCCCTAAAATCTTGCTTGTGATTTTTCCAGTGAAGTGACAGCCCCATCCTTTCACATGGCAGGGGGAACTCTGCAGGTGGGAGCTCGTCCCACCCCACCTCCCTGCCCCCAGGTTCCTGGCCCATCACCACGACCTTCAGCTCCATAAGGCTGTACCCAACCAGCCCTGAACTGGGAGTCCCACCAGCCCTGCCCACAGCCAATGCCTGGAAAGGTGAGCAGCCTGCCCGAAGCCACAGTCCAGGTGTCACCTCTGCAGGGGTGGAAGGGGCCTGGCAAGCCCCACCCAGATCTGTCTAAACTCCTCTTCCTCGGCACCCAGCAAGTGGCCAATGGACCCCAGTGCCCAAGGCCCCTCACAGGGGGTCTGCAGTTCTGAGCAGGCCCCCAACCCCAGGCTCCAGACCCCAAGACCCCCATACCTGCTGAGGAGGGCCCAGCTTCCTGCACGGGAAGGGGCTACTCCCAGCAGAGGGAAAGACGGACACAACGTGGGTTTCTAGTCCAAACGCACTTTCTTTATTCAAACTGGTCAGCGCGGATGCCCTGAAGCCCCGAGCACGGGAGATGGGCCAGCCTGGCCCCCTGGTTCTGGATGGCGGGTGGACACAGGCAGGCGCGGCCCCACAACGCTCCTGCAGATATGGCCAGGCACGCCAGTCGACAAAAGCAGAGAAGAAAACAAAAAACAAAACACACTCAGTAGATTTCTTCTTTATGCTCCCAGAGTTTCTGGACCAACAAGTCCCAACCCTCAAAGCCAGGAGCAAGGGACTAAAAACGCCCCTCACCTCCACCAGTGCCGACGGAAACCCTGTTTTAAATTAAAAAATAAGCAAGTATACATCGTAGAAAATTTCTCTTAAAAATCTCACAATTTGTAAATGTATATTTTTTTCTTTAACATAAAAGTTTACAATATACGGTAAAATAAAGGCTCAAGAAAATAATTTCAAAAAAAAAAAAGGAAGAAAAAGAAACCTGAAGTTTTGAATTAAAGCTGAAGAATTTTTTTTAAACCCTGTTGTTGAACCAGTGACTTTTTTTTTATTGTGCTGATGGGTTAGAGAAAGAAATATATTTAAAAACCTCAGTCCAGGTACCCACAGCCACCGCCAAAAGCCTCCCCCCCTCCCCCCACGGTCGAGTCGGTATTTCCACCAAGTTTGTGATTGTCACGAGTTCACAAGTTTGAATCCTGGTCTCAGCCGCCTGCCATCCGCAAGGAGGGGCTGCAGCTAGCGTCGATAGGGATGGAATCCTTGTACGTTGTGGTTCTGACCGCGTCCAAAGCCACTTCCGCCAGCGGGGGGACCCCCCGAGCCAGGCACTGAGGGGCCCCCGTAGGAGGGAGGCTGCTGGCTGGGGTCTGAGAAGCCCTGTCCGAAGCTGGCCAAGTCCTGTCCGTAACCTGCAGGGAAGAGCCCAGTGAGCTGGGGTGGGGCCTGGACCCAGTGGATGGAGGGACCCCCCCGGAGCCCTGCTGGGACCCAGGCAGCCATCTTCACAGAAAGGAGAGCAGCTCCGAGACCGCTTCCCCCACTTACTGCCCTGCCTCGGGCTGGGGGCCTGCGGCGCACCCTCGCGGCTGGCGAGGCCTTCGAGCTTGGAAACACAAGACACCTGGCCAGACCTGGGGGACCACAGGCTCCTACAAGGTTTGTTCTCCAGTGGAACTCAGGGTGGACGTGGCAGATTCCAGGATTTGAAGAAACATTACAGATCAGGCTGAGCTGCAAAGCTTGGACCCCAACAGTGCTGCCCCTCCTTAGAGCAGGGCCAACCCGCCCCATGAGGCCCCCTGGGTCAGTGGTGCCGACCGTGGGGGCAGAGCTCCAGGGCCAGTGGGGTGGTGGCCAGTTGAGATCCTCACCCTGGCAAGGGCCCGTCCCCGAGGGCACCGCCGAGTCCACCCCCGCCCAGAACAGCAGAGGAGGTGCCGTCCGTGGCCCGGGCGCAGACAGGGGGGACCATGGAGGAGGAGGCACCACCTACCTAGGCCACATCACTGCTCAGCCTGACCAAAAGAGTGTAAACAAAGTGTGGGCCGAAGCCTGGTGGCTCTGGAGAAGAGGTGCCCAGGCCTGGCGAGAGATGAGACCAGGGTAACTGCCCCGGGCGGCCTTGGCAGAGGAGGGGGGGTGGGGGGCACATGCTTGCTCAGTCGCTCGTACATCCCCTCTAGGGGTCAGCAACACTGCACCCACCACCGTGGTGTCCTGCTCTGGGCGAGGCGAGAACCCACATGACCACAGCCGGGCAAGGCCCCGAGGGCACAAGAACCTGAGATATGGGGGTGCTGGGGGGGCATCTGTTCAGCACAAGAGAGCCCCATGCCACCCTGACCCCACTCGAGCTGCTCTCACGGGCGCAGACCCTGGTCTCCAGCACCTACTTGGTGAGCACCCCTTGGTGAAGCTGGATGCCGACTGATGCCGCATGGCCCCCAAGCCCACCCTATGTATGGCAGATTCAGACACACACGGCGCAGGCCCGCTGGGGCCCCCACACCCACAGGCTCCAGACACAGGTGCCGAGCTGTGAATGCTCCTCCACACCAGCACCCTGGCCAAGATCCCACCTCAGGCCTGCTCTAGTCTGGGCCCTGCAAGCAATCCCACAGTCCTGTGGCACCCAACCCCCAGGCGGACGGGGAGCAAGGCACTCACCATACTGGCTGTACGGGAAGTCGGGCTGGGCGGTCGGTGGTTTGCTCATGTCTGGGGCAGCCTGAGATGGAGGTGGTGGGAAGGCCAGAGGTGCGGCCCCGGGAGTGGCCGGTGGTGGGGGAACCCCTGGAGGGGCAAACTGATCTGGTGGGGGAGGTGGAGGTCCGTAGCCAAAACCTGTGGACAGACAGGAGACAGACAGACGTGGTGCTCATGCTCTTCTGCCACCAGGACCACATGCATCCACCCCAGCTGACCAGCCTGCAGCCCAGGGAACAACCCTGCTGGGCAGACAGCGACCAGCCAGTGGCCTGGCAGAGTGAGGTGGGGCTGCGTTCCAAGCCCAGGGTCCCAGGAGGATAGGAAGTGCAGGCATCTATGAAGAAAGACCTGCTCTTTCCTATTAGAAATGAAAGTGATCTAGGCCTGGGCCGGGAGTGGCAGCCTGACTTGGTTGTCAGGTGGCCTGCATGCCATGGCAGGGCTACAAAACTGCAGTGTCCTGGGACCCTGGTCACAGATGGCCACTCAGCACGCAGCGCAGGGTCGGAGAGGGATGGAAGGGGGAGGAGGACTCCTGCCGGCTGAATGACATGCCCCAGCACCCCCACCTGCCGGCCCAATGGGGTCAATGGGGGCACTCCTCTTTTGGTGGACACAGGCTGCTGGGGACAGAGAATCCAGCCGAGTGGACAAGGTGAGTCCAGCCCTCACCTGAGGTGTGGGGAGTCGGCTCTCTGTGCTGACATGCCCCAGGCCCACCCCCAGGGGCCCAAGGCACTTACTGAACTGTGGGGGCGCGCCGTAGCCCTGGGGGAAGCCCTGGGGAGGCGGGAAGCCTCCAGGAGGGGTAGACACAATGTAGGAGGTGAAGGGTGGGGGCGGCGGGGGGGCTCCTCTTCCTGCGGGGGGCGGTCCATAGCCACCTGGAACATAGCATACAGGTGAGGTGAAGAAGCCCCCTTTCCCTGCCCCACCCCGCTCAGATCCTGCTTTTCTATGTTTTTTTCCAACAGGGACTTACCGATCGCCTGTCCTGCCGGCACCCACATTCCTGCAGGGAGACAGGGAGGAGTGGGGCGTGCCACATCAGCACCAGGTATGGATTGGGGGACCCTGCCCCCCCAGGGGACCCAATTTCCTGACACATCTCAGGTGCAGGGCAAAGACGTCAGAGCAGCTCCAGGGACACCCAACAGGGAGGCTGTCAGCCAGGAGAGCGGGGACCCAGGGTGTCCTCCGGCCAAGTGCTGGTTCTTTCCCTGCGATGGGCGTGAGAGCATCCGGTCTCACTGGCCAGTTTCCTATAGCTGTGGCTCATTTTGCAATAAAAAACACTTTTAAAGCCAGCTCTGAAGAGACCAGGTGAAACTTGGAGCCAGGTAGAAACAGCTCTACAGCTCAGGGTACTGGTATCCTTCCTTAGACACCCTTCTCTAGGTCTCTAAAGGGCATGGAGGCTCCTGGCCATCCCAAGTGGTCTGTAAAAGGTCCACCCATGCTACATGGCAAGCGCAAAGCCAGGGGAGCTGGAACAGACCCAAAGGGCCCACAAGGCAGGGCTCATATTTCCTCCTTGCTCCTCTGAGGAGCATCCAAGTGAAGCTCTGAAGACAGCCTGACCTGCCCACATCCACTCCAGCCTCAGTGCTCGCCCTGGGGGCAAAGCTGGCTGCTGGGCATGACCCCTGACCTCCCCTGAAGGTACCGCCCCAGCACCCCTGGTGCCTGGGGGTAGCTGAGGGGACAAACCCACTTGGCCCCGGGTGACGACGCTCCACAGTTCTGGCTCCCGTATCCCACCTGGCCCACCCTGGTGCCAGAGCTGCAGGAAGCTCCTGGGGCTGGTGGGCAGGCAAACACCCTTACCTTGTGGGCCATATCCCTGCTGCCACGTAGGCGGGGGCTGGCCTGCCCAGCCATTGGCGGCGTTGGGCACAACCCGACTGCCCCACTGGCTGGCACCTGGCTGTCCCGGCGCTTGGCTCTTGCTGTCCCGAGGTTCGGCCCGTTTAACTTCCACCTGGACAAACCAAACTCTGATTTAGGGAGACGCCAAGGGTCTCAAGCCCCCTTCCCTTCAGACACACCCTCAGGTAACTTACGACTACACTTAGCATCTTATTATGACTTAAAACTAAATACTTAACTATAAACCTTATTTAGACTAGTAACTCTTTTCTTAAAAATTTTAATTTTTTTGTCTAAAAAAATGTTTCTCAGGTACAACAGATCCAACTATAAAACATGTGAGGTCCCACCCACTGCAGACTGGGCTGAGGACCAAGAGTCTGCAGAGTTCTGTGTATGACAAGGGGTCTTTGGGTCAAGTTAAGGGACAGTGTAGACCCAGGGACACAGAGGCCAGGCTCCTCCCCACAAGCGCAGCCCTCCTCCTGGCCGCTCCGGCGGTCAGGCCCTCTCCAGAGCCCCCACCTGCCTGCGCTTCCAGCTCATACCTGAGAAACACAGTTGGTTTACTTAGGTTTTGTATTTAAAATGTCTAATGGAAGATAAAAGACTTACCTTCCCCAGGCTAACGCTTAAAGAATCTCAATTAACTCAAAATAATGTCAGAGGGGATGGATGTGATAAGAGAATCTTACATTACATCTAACAAAAAAGTAAACAAACATGCAATAAAATGGACATTTGAATCAGTAAGCAATCTTCATACTGTGTTAGGTCAGCAGCCCAGGAGCCTTCCCTTTTGGAGGTGCCAGGAGCCACTGCATGCGGAGGGCGGGCGGAGGACCAGGTGCCCGCCCCACCAGGCTGCATGCCCCCCTCACACAGCCTTTTCAGTCTGGGCCGACTGAAAGCAGACCCCCAACTCCAGGGCTGCATCAGCACTCAAGAATCCCAAGTTGCTCTTGTTTGTAGGATAAATTTTAATGAGAAAGAGACAATGAATTCACCGGAGTCGTCCTTGGGGTCTCGGAGCCTGGCAAACATTGTGTACTCAGAACCCCGTCAACTTGGCCTAAACCCCTTTCTGTGAGAGGACAAGGAGGGCACAAAGGCACAAAGACCCCACCTTCCGATGCCCCAAGGACGCTCCACAGAGGGGAACAAAACCCCTGCTAGCTCCGGGCAGTGTGGCAGCAGGATGTTTCAAAGAACTCAAATTAATGAGTCTTCACACACTTTCCTTAAGGGAATATGGTTCCTGCTTACAAAGCAAAGCAGCCCTTGTGATTTAAAAAAAAAAAAAAATCTGCTCTTCCTGGCCTGTACTCAGGTTTTAATTACAAAGTGGGCTCCTGCCCTTTGAGACAGGACTGAGGCTGGACTCTGCCCCTGGGAGCAGACCCCGCCCTGAGAAGGCCCTCACTGCTCCCCAGCTGTAGCCATCACAGGACCTTGAGCAGGGTACACAGGCACCTCGGAACCTGTGTTCATGATGGCACGCACCCCGGAGACCTGCATGCCAACCCTAAACTAGCCATTGATGAGCACCTAGAACAGCCTGTGTCTCCTGCACAGCAGGCTCAGGTGGAGCTGACCCAGCTGCCCATCTGTGATGTGAGGGACAGAGGGGCCACCCTGGGCCACGTTCCCTCTGTGTCTCAGCTGATGGGGTGGCCGGGGCTCTGGCAGGGGGGACTGGGCTTGCCTCTGGGACGAGGAGCCGGGGGCCTGGGAGACGGGGCGAGGAGGGGTCAGGCCACTTTCTGAGTTTCCCTCCGAGGCAGCAACACAGTATGAAGATGAAACAACCAGAGGTCACTTGACTGCATGGAGTTAAGAACTACCAGGAGCATGTGGTCGGACCGAGTTCACAGTAAGTGACCCAATTTGGAAACCAATCCTTCAGGATGTTTACGTTGCCGTCAGTTTTACACGGAACCAGTTCTCAAAGGTTCACGGCCTGGCACGTTCCAGGCCGGCATGGGACAGTCAGGGAGGGGACACACATCTGAAGGAGAGGTCACTGAAACCAAGCCTGAGGCAACCCACGACTTCACTGGACGCAGCCCGCCCACCCCCCGGCCATCCCCAGGGGCTCTAGAGCCAGGGGCTCCTGAATCAGGTCCGACCCACAGGAGGGATCCTAGGACCACTTGCCCGGCCCTTTTCCTGCCAAGGGATCTCCTCTCCAGTGAAATCCCTAGGTTGCCTAAGACTTGGTTTGGTCTTAAGGTAAAATAAAACTACAACTACACACTTTTTTGCCCATGATGTCGTGAAAATGCATGTTGACAGCCTGGTCCACTGATTGTTCGTCCTCGAAAGTAATAAATCCAAAACCTAGCCAACGACGAAGAGTGAATCAAGGTAGCAGGGTGTTGTGACACAAAACAGGATGATGAACAGTATTAGGGACGGGCCGAGGGATCGACCAAGGGTTTCAGCGAAGCCGGTGTGTGAGGCTGCGGGGCAGGAGCTGATCTCAGCCCAGACGCTGTGGCCAGTTATAAATCAAAGACGACCTTGGGACCCCTGGGTGCGTCTTAGCCGCCGTCTGGACAGTGGGGTGGTGAGGGCCCAGCGGGCAGGCAGCCCCAAATGTGTCATGGGTGCACTTGTGCTTTTCTGAAACCCAGGGTCCTCCCCCTCGGCTGGCAATCGCTCGGCCGCTAGTGCTGACAGCAGCCGTACACTGCTCTAGCGTTAACGGAGGCACGTCTCTACCACAGTGAGAGCCTCGCCAAGCTTGCCCAACACTGTTGGGTAAGCCCGAGGAGTCCTGCCCAAGTACCATACGTATGCACACAGTGTCTATATCTGTACGTATCTATGGACTAAATACACAGAGATACAGGCCACAAGGGGTTCCAGCAGCTCAAACACTGCTGTCAGCAGCAAGAGCAAGAGGCACCATGTCACCAAAAGGACAATTTTAACGGGAAAGACAATTTAGTGTTTCCCAAACACAAGAGAGTGCAGTATAAACGAAGTTTGCTGGTCTGGTGGGCGGGCCACCCGGCTAGCCTGCGTGTCCAGCCCTCGGGCTGCTGTTCGTCCCCGGGGGCCCATCTGCACTGAGCACTAAGACCACTCATGGCAGCAACTGCCGGAAAACCCCGCGGAACAAAGGACAGGCCAGGGAAGGGCCGAGGAGGGTCAGAAGAGGGGTGCAGAGGAGGGACAAGGGTGCAGGGGAGGGGCAGGGCACAGAGCTTCCAGGGATGTGGATACAGGGTGGGGCAGCCCTGGGATCCCGGCCTCTCAGGCTGAACAAAGAGGGATGTGGGGCCATGGTCGCAGGGACCGTGGGGAAAGACTCCTGGCAGAACCGAGGTGGGAAGAGGACAAAGACGGGAAAAGAAAGCAGCTTAGCTCAGAAGTGTGGGCGCCAGCCTCGTGGGGTGGGCCAGCTCTCTAGCACATACGTGTGTCCAAGCATGACACACGCACATAGCCTGAGCCCACACACCACATGAGAAGAAACAAGAAACAGACCAGAGAAGACAGGCCAGGCAATGGGGATGTGGGGGGTGGAGGGGCAGTGTGAGGGAGCAGAGGCAGAGCCAGGTGCATGGGGACCAAGCCCTGGGAAGGGCACGGATGCTCAGATGGACTGTGGGACAGGCAGGGAGAAGAAACAGGGGCTGCATGGAAGGCTCAGGAAGAGAAATTGGGGACAAGCTATCTGGGGCACCTGCTGACCAACTGCTGCTCCTGCTGTGGTGCCCACCCTCCGCCCACCTAGCACTGGGGGACCCACGGGGACTCGCCAAGGCCCACGGCTGAGGATGGCAGGACCCACACAGAACGCGGATCCGCAGGTCAAGCCTGGAGTGCCCTCCTGCCAACCCCTCCTGCCCAGACCCGGCCCAGGCAGCCCGGCACGCCCCAGGGCCCAGGCCAAGGACGGCAGGCAGCCCTGCAGGGACAGCAGGCAGCCCTGCAGGGGATCTAAGAGCAGCCTCAGGACCCCATGTCCCAAGATGCCCCAAGATCGGAGGCAAGTGGTGGAGCACAACATGGGTGATGAGCGGCATGTGAGAAAGTGAACGTTTTCTCCAAGTGCAGGAGGGTCTGAAGCCACAGGGCTCGCGGTCCTTAGAGTGCAAGAGGCGGTGAGTCGTGGGGAGGGAGCCCCGGGGCGGGCCCTCTAGGGATGCGTCTGTCTGTCAAGAGGCGACATCACCGCTGAGGAAGCGGAACAGAAACACACTGAAACTTCGTTTACACCCCACTGGAGCAAAGCCCGCTCCCTCCTCTGACTGCGGGACTGGCCTGTACCTGTGTGATATAATTTAGCACCTGGAGAAGAGAAATCTAAAGAGATATCGTTAATCACAAATAATTCACAGAGAGAAAAGGAGAAACAACTTACTTAACATTACTGTACTTTTCTATGAAAACACTTAAGTGCATCACTAAGCAAGTACGTCTATGTAAAGTTAAGACTAAGACTTAACAGCTTAATTAACATGAGGTGAAAATACGTTACTTAACCATGGAGGGAGAGGAGGGTGAGGTTCAAATGGCAAACTATTCTCCAGCATGGCGGGCGCATGCTGCGGGCGCGCGGCTGGTGCAGTGCCTCCAGGGGCTGGGCAGGGGCCGCGGGCTGGACGCACTCGGCTCACGAGGCCGGTCCAAAAGCGGTTAGGAACCAAAACACAGAGGCAGGGACAAATAGCAGCAGCCAAAAAAAAAAAAAAAAAAAAGGAAAAAAAAAAAAACGGCTCGCAAATTGGGTGCCCAGTGTCCCAGCCTTGCAAACCAATGTGGCCGTGCAGGTGTGGGCAGCTGGGGCAGCTTCGCGCCTCACAGACTTCAGTCCCACAGACTTCAGGAAAAAGAACAGGAAAACAAGAAAAAAGCATGGGACACACCAAAGAAACTCCATGTTCAAGCCGAGCTGGGGGAGACCTAGCCTGACAACATGAAATGAAACCCCCGCCTTCACTGAGTGAACTTCAAACAGAAGATGGTCATAATTGAGGAAGTTCACCATTTAACAAAACCACTCATCTTTCAGGACACGCTTAAAAACAGAAACCATGCTGAAATTCATGTCAAGTTGGAAAAACTTCCAAAGAATGAGCTTAAAAAACAAAACAAAAATGAAAGAACCCCAAGACTGTACCGCCTGACCTTTGGAAGCAGACAGGCCGGGGCTGCGTGGGAAGGACTACGCTAGTCTCGAGTCACCCTGTGCTGAGGCCAGGCTCGCTACAACCACCACCTAAGTGTGAAATAGTTTGCCATCTGAGGGGGAAGGACAAGGACAAACTCGATCTCTTTTACCTCGAGGCCTCTGCTTTTCCGCATCGTAGATCATGACCACTTCTGTGACCTGTAACAGAGACAGGGGTCTCAGGGCCCAGGTCGGCAGGCAGCACGTCTGCCCACAGCCAGGAGGTCCCGAGGCAAAAGGCCCGCTTCCTGGGGTGTGAGACCCTCAGGGCTGTGAGCAGGCTGAGGGGTGCTCATAGGCGGGGCAGGACCAGTGGTGGGTCACCAGGGGCCCAGGGCTCCATGTGCCAGGACCTCCCACTCAGGGTCGGTGCCCCTGGCCTGGCTGGGCCCGCATCCTCCCCATGCTCCCGCATTGTGCACTGCAGCACAAGTTCCTTGCCAGGCCCTGGGTACGCATAGGCACCCCCTAGACAAGCACACTGCAGCCAGAGAACACGTGCTCAGTGGAAGCTGGAGATGACCTCGTGCTTTTGCTTAGGACAAGGGATAGCCTCCTTCCCCGACCCCCAATACCAAGGCCCTGCCTGCCTCCTGTCTGCCTTATTAGAATTCAGTTCCTGTATAAGCCCCCATGAAGTTCTGAAAGATTTTAGGCTCTTCTGGAAAACAATCCCTTCACACCCTGTCCTAGGGTGTGGGGGGGGGGGGTGGGCAGGGAATGGGACCCAGCCATGTCCAGCACTTCTCCAGACGTGATCAAGTGCTCTTGACTGCAGGGTTACAACCAGCCGAGGGCCTCCCAGGAGGGAAGCTGGCCCCGTCTGCAGCAAGCACTCCCCTGCGGGTGACTGGCCATGTGGGGTGCTTTGCGCTGTCTTGCCTCCCCAGGACACAGGGCTCTGCCACTCCCGCCCCAATCGCGGCTGTGGGCAGGGCAAGGACTCACCACTCCAAATTTCTTGAAGTATTCCCTGAGCTCTGTCTCACCACAATTGTGAGGAATTCCTCCGACAAATATCTTATTTGATTTACTGTTATCGCTCCTGGGTCCTTTCTGCTATTTCAACAAAGAGAAAATGGTTAGTCCATGTAGGGAACCCTCCAAACACACCCTGCTATTCAGGGCACAGTCCATGAAGGCAGACCAGACACTGTAGGGGACCAGGCTGTCCAGGAGTGCCTCACAGGCCAACAGGGGCCAGGGGCCCAAGTGCCCCAAACAGCGTGTCTCCGGCTCAGAGAAGGAGCAGCAGGGCCTGCACCAACCCCACTGGTGACCAAAGGGTGGTGGGAAGTTCCTAAGACCGAGGACAGTCGCCACCTTCTTCACCTTCAGGGCCAGATCCTGCCCTCTGCAGACAATCCCTGAAGCTGCCTCCCCTAGGCACCGCAGCCAGGAACTCAGACTACGTCGTTGGGGGTGCTGGTGGCAGAGACACGAGCAGAGGTGGGCACGTGCACACACACATGCATGCACGCGCACACACACATGCATGCACGCGCACACACCGACCTCCACAGCCACAGGCTCTGCATCTGGGATTCGACCAACCATGGATCAAAAACACTTGGAGAAAAAGAAGTCCAAAGTTTCAAAAGCAAACCTTGAATTTGCCACATGCCAGCCAGCTATTTACACTGTATCAGGCAACCGCAGTCAATTAGAATTGATTTAAGATGCACAGAGGATGTGCGCCGTCACAGCCATTTTATAGAAGGGACTTGAGCGCCCACGGATTTTGGTCCCCTCGGGCATCCTGGACGCAGTGCCCACAAAACACACAGAGGCACGGCTGTGCAGACTACGGAAGGACCTGGGCAGTGTTTCTACCCACGTGTTTGCTGCACCACTGTTTCTGTGTTTGATGTTTCCTAGCAGACTCAGAAACATACACACCTGGTCTGAGGCCCTGTCTACCATCACAGCTGGGAATTCTGCCAGAAATGAAGGTTCCCAGGTCCCAGCCCTCAACAGCACCAGTCCACCATGTCTGGTAGGGCTCTCCTTGAGAACGGAACACTCTGGTGATAGCTGGCCAGGCCCTGGGGGCACAGGAGGCTCACAGGGTCCCCGAGGTGCGAAAATAGACAGGCCTCAGCCCTGGAGGGGAACAGCCAGCAGAGTGCTGAGTGGGGCAGTGGGAGCGGTCAGTGTGGATGAACACGAGGTTCCTGACAACAAACAGCCAAGAACCATCGTTTCTAAGGTAGACTAATAAGATACTTCTTGGCTACAAGATGAAAAGCTCCCAGCACTGAATCAATCCAAGTGCTCAGGAGCTTGGCTGCTCAGCGCCACACGGGAAGGCCTACTGTCACTCAGTCTGATTGAGCAAGGGCCCCAGGGAAGCAAGCAGGAGGAAACCCCCGCCCCTTACCCAGCCTTCCTTCGGCCGTGTCCTCTCCGGCTGCATCCCCCGAGGCGTGCATGGCTTTGGGTCAATCTGTCGGAAGTTTCAAAGGACCAGCTGTGAACAGGAGGCTTGTCTCCCAACAAGAGAAGGTGTCGGCAGTAGGGTCAGGGGTACAGGCCCATCAGGTCGCCGGGGCCACATCCTGGCCCAGCGTCCGGTCTAAGCTCAGAGCTGTAACTTTTTTTTTCCGGAGTTATAACTCTTGTAACCCAACCCAGGGGAAAGCCATCCTCGGCACCCACACAGCGCTGGGGCGCAGGGGCACCAAGCAGGAAGGCGGCAGGTGCCTCCTCAGAGTCGGGCACTCACGTTTCGGCCATCGAGGGTATGTGGTCTGCTGGCCAGCACCGTGCCCACGCAGTTTGGATCTTTGAATTTGACAAAGCCAAAGCCTCGAGACTGGTTGGTCGTCTTGTCTTTCATGATCACGCAGTCCACGACCTCTCCATACTGGGAAAAGTAGCTGCGCAGCGTCTCTGCTCAGAGATCAGGACACACACAGCCAGGCGTCAGGCAGGTCACAGGCTACTAGCCTGGCAGCCTGACCTGGAGAGTGTGCAGCCAGTAACCTTTACGCCAGCTGACCTGCTGATATGGGGGCAGCGGATAGGGAGAGGGGGAAGGACAGGTGCCAGGGAAGGGAATATGCACCACGTCTCCCTGGGAAGGAGAATGAGCTGCCAAAGGAGGGACACCTGCAAGGCCTGAGGCTGAACACAGCAACCACCACAAACGCCTAACTCTGCTGGCTCCGTCTCCACCCTCCCTGACCAGAAGCATCAGCACAAGATCAAGTTCCAAAGCGCTGCCCCAGTCTACTCCCAATCAAGTGCCCCCTGCCCCCCGCCGCAATCCAGACAGTAAGTCAAGAATTGAAAAGCTAATTCTCACAACTTGAAGACAAGATCACATGCCCACAGCCCATCTGCCCTTACCTTGGGTGGTGCTCCAGTCAAGACCGCCCACGAAGAGCTTCCTGCAATTCAACAAGAAAACATTCAGGGTCAGGAGGGTTCTGCCCAGGATGTTCCTAGCAGCCCAGTGGTTAGGACTCCACACTCTCACTGCCAAGGCCTGGGTTCAACCCCTGATCAGGGCACCAAGATCCCACAAGCTGCATGGCACGGCCAATGACCACAGAGGGATCTGCCTGCGGTGCTGCCCATCAGGCTTACCCTGGGGTGGTCACCTGGGGGCACGGCCATGGTACGGCATGAAAAATGCCACCGGGATCTGCCCAAATGGCAGGAGTATGAGTCACAATGTCCAGAGCCGCACACAATGTTGACCTCAACCACAGTAAGACAGACTGCCACCCCCAAACCTGCCAGTGCAGGAGTGGGATCACGGAGCCCTTCCCAACTGCTCTGCAAACACCAAAGACTTCAACATCTGAGACCAGACATGGCAAACTCAAGGGGCAGCAGTGGTGGGGCTTTAGGACAAAGCAGGGGTACCCAGCACATGGGCATGAGTAAGCACCACCAATCGCTGGGGAGGCCCCTGGAGCTTGGACTCAGTTGAATGGCTTAGGTTATACTTTTGAGCTAGAGCCCTACTATGTGAGAGGAAAAGTACTGGTGGCCTCCCTGGGGCCACCGTTTCCAGAGCCTCCGTGCCTGCCATGCTTGGGCTGGCTGAAAGGAGAGATGCCCCGTGCTGTGGACTTCAACTGGGGCAGGTGTGACCAGAAGGCAAGGCAGGGCACTCTCCACCCCGCGTGCTGCCCCAGAAAAAGGAGTGAAACTGGCACTCTCAGAGTGGCACCTGGGCGCTATCCGGTCCACAGCCAATCCCCCCTTGCACAGCCTGGACACAAAACAGCCCCCTGAAGCTGGCTGCACTGAGGCCCCAGAACCGACAGCCGGGGCACGGGGACAGACCCATCAAGGCAGTGGCCTCAGCTGTACTCAGGGGTCCCTCCCACTGCGGCTTTCTCCCTGGGGTCGAGAGGCTCAGGGTAGAAGAAACAATTTTCCCACCCCACTCGGGGTGGTAGCCCCTCACCCCCATACACATTCAGGGCACGTTCCTGGATGGAGGCCAGGAGGCTCACACCCAGCCTCCTGACCATTCCGTCCGTCCCCTACACACCCCTGGGAGGGCAGGCAGGCTCCTCCTGCTCCCTAAGACCCTGGGGAGCATAATCCCATCTGTGCCCCGCTCCCCCAGCGCCTGACACCAAGGCGGGCAAATGACAGAAGGACTTGATCTGCCCCAGGCCAGTGTGGACCGCCTCTTTGCTCAGGCCTTTGGCATAGGCACAAATGGGTTTGCTATGGAAAAGCAGCTTGGAGAGGAAAAAAATCTTGAGCATTCTCAGAACACCCAGGACAAACCCCAACTGAGAGGAATACCTGCCTGCTTAGCCTGCATCTGACCAAGATGGGAAGGCCTAAGTGGTGTCCCTTCGAGCCACCCAACCCCCCGCTGCTGCAGAGGGTGGAACTGGTCTGACCAGTCCACGCTCCAGCCCATGTTTAAATTTCAAAATCAGACATTAGTGGAAAAAGACGAGAAAGGCCGTCCTCTGTGCAGCTGACAACATCCACCAGAACTCTCACTCCGAGTTGGCCAGGGAGCCAACATGGACATGGGGCTTTCTGATGCTATCACCTCGCTGTGTTTGGAAAACAGGACACGGTGGCGCGTCCGCAAAGGCACGCTGGCCCGTGCGAGGAGGGCAGGGAACTGCACTCCTGCTCCTGTCACTGCTCTACGGGCCCCAAGTTACAGATCTAGGAGGTAAAAACTGAGGAAGCGCCAGGGCCTGGTTGGCACAGGGCACAATGTTGGGGATGAACTGCAGAGCCCCAGGCCCAGCATTGTGTTGGGGCTTCATCTATATTGTCTCCTCTTGCTCCCCATCTGCAGACAGGAGGTCCTGGGAGATCTCACTGACCCGTGGTGGTCTCAGGGGCCCTGGACAGGATGAGCCGGACACACCTGCATGGGAACTGGCCTGTGCCCACCCTCCAGCCCAGACTTGCTTAGCACCAGGTGACCTGAGGCCTTGTTGAGCATTTATACGCAACTCAGCAGGTGAAAGGATCAGCTAACCCTGAGTGGCTCCCTCTCCAACCCTGCCCTACTCTGAACAGTGTCATTCATCCCTCAGCTGCAGCTGAAGTTGGGGGCCCCCATAGACCCTGCACCCCACTCCTCTACCCCTGGGACCAGAGTCAGGTGGTCTGTGATAAGCGCAGGCTCCTGGGCCTGTACCCCAACAGTAGAGGGGTGACTGGGTGGCAGGCTCTGGGCAGCATGCCCCGTCTTCCGCCTGCTGACCTGAAATCTAGTCCTGGATGGCTCCTGAGGGCAACCATGTGCCACTTATGCCAGAAAGTCAGCCTTCGGGGGCTTCCTCAACCGGGTTGCCTACAGCAGGCGCCACCCAGTGGACAGCAGGCACCCCCAGACGGAGGGCAGGGGGCTGAGGCCGGGTCCATCAGGTGAACTGGCAGGCCCTCTCTTCCTCTACAGCCTGTGTTCACGCCTTCCTGCAGCCAGGGAGCCATCCCACTTTGAGCCCTCTGTGACAGATTGAATGCCCGAAAACAACAGGTGAGGCGGGGGTCTCTTCCCAGTCTGGGCTTTCCTTCACCTGCGGATGAGATCACCTCTCATGGACTATGGGGGCTGCACACACGAGACCCTAGCCTGGCCTTCACTGAGTGCCCCGAGACAGGACCAGTGTGTTCTCGCCGGCCAGAGTGCTGGCCCCCGCCAACAGTGACCTCTCACCAAAACCTGGCCACAGCACCACTCCCCAAGAGGAAGCACTGCAGGAGCATCAGGGGTGCAAGCGGCAGCAGGCCAGCTCACCAGGAGTGCCGGCTCCCCACTCTAGCTCAGCCATGCCAGGAATGACCTTGACCAGGTCCCCTGACCCTCTTAAGCCTCAGTCTGCTCCACTAAGGAGGCTCTGCCCAATGTCTGGAACCAGATAGGGGTCAAGTGGAATAGCCCCCAACCCTCATGGCCAACCGTGCAGGTGTCCAAGCAGCCCCGAACCCGTGTCCTAGTCCCCGGAAGCAGGCAGCCTGGACACACTGGGAACCAGGCCTCAAAAAGCACTCTGTTTCAAACAGGAGACCTCAACAGGACAGTCCTGCCCCCAGGGTCATCAAGCCAGGGATGTTGTTCCACCTCACAGGTCCAGAACACGAGACACCTCCTTCCCACCACCGGACGACCCCCGCCACGGGTTCTCCCTCCCTTAGGCCTTGGCAAGCCGGCCTGGGATGCTCCAGGTCCACACCAACCACTCCACAGAGAGCTGGCCCACGGAACTGTCGGCTTACCTTCGGACCCCTCGGAGCTAAGTCACCTGAGCCCCACATGGCCTCCACCCCCACCCACCTCCAGCTTTTGACTACCCACCCCCCAACCTGCCCAGGTCTCTCTCCCAGAGACCCACACCCAGTGCTGCTCCCCTCACAGGTCCCTCTAGAACCCTCTCTTCGGACACATCAGGGTCCTTCCTCACCAGCCCGTGGGCCGCCAGCAGAACCGCGTCTGCCAGATGAAAGCCCCACTCACTCCTCTTTGTCTCCACAACCTGTCAGCTCCAGGAACCTCAGTCAGAAGACCCTCCTTCAACTTGACTCTCCAAGGCCATGGCAGAGACCAGGCTACTACATCAACGGCTCCCTGCGAGGCCACATGTAACAGTGGCTGCTCCCCCTGGCTCTCTGCCCTGAGACCCGCCCTGGTTCCACTCTGGCCACCGGGCCATTATGACAACCAGGATGCTGAAAGCCCAGCCCATCACATCCAGATGCAGGGAAGGCCTGCCTTCAGGGACTTCAGTGCAGAAGCACAGTTCCCCAGTGGGGTGGCATCCAAGCATCACACACTTCCTGAGGATGTGGATCCCCATCCAGGAGGGGAGCCGCCCCATGGCCTGTCAACCTCCCTCCAAGAGCCACTCAGAGAGGCTGACTGGACACCACAGTGAAGGCAGTCAAGAGAGGACAGTGGGTGCCACCAGTGACCAGTCAGACCGTCATATCCCAGCAACACAGGCAATTGCTTCCTCTGAGCACCATGTGGCAACCACCCTGAGTGGGCAACTGCGGTCCCCCCCACAAACAAGAGGGCCCGTGGTCAGGGAGCCGGCGGCGTCACAAGTACTGCACCGGAACAGCCACCAGAACAAGGAAGTTAAGGTGGACCTGCACTCCCCATAGCCGCCAGAAACAAGGCTCCCGCAGGAAACAGAAACTGAGCAATGCTGTGGGGCAAAGTGATGACCAGTTCCTGGGACACCCAAGATCTATAGCTTTAGAAGTCAGGTGGCCTGGCTGGATTTGCTGGGGTGCCAGGGCAGGGAACACAGCCAGGCAGGTCCCTGATCCCATCCTGCTACCAACTCTGAGGCCTCTCCAGGTTGCCCGTGGGTCTGGGGTGGGTCTACGGTACAGAGGGTGGGACCTTCCAGAACCAGTGGGGATCCTGGCTCCGCCCTCACCCAGGGGCTGGTACAAGCTGGAGAGGGGAACTGCCAGGGAGCCCAGCCTGACTATCTCCTCAAGAACAAGAGGCAGGCCTCCTAGATCTGGAGGCTCCCTCCCCTCCAGGCCTAAGGAAGTCAGAAAAAGATCCCTTTGGCTGAGGGAGACTGCTGGCCCCCCTCAAGTCTGGCCCTTTGGGGCTACAACTTTCATTCTGCCCACAGGCTAGTTTCCCATCGGAAGTGCTGCAACTTTTCATTTACCCTACACACAGCTCAGACTGCCAGGGCCTGCCTGCACTTCTCTCCCAGACCAGGCTAGAAGCTAAGTGCCTTCTTTCTGGCGCTCTAAGAGCCGTGGGGACTCTGGATCTGGGACCCCACAAACACATTTTCTGTCTTCTGGTGTAACCTGCTGCCAGAGCCTGGCCAGCCACCCAGCAGCAAACAATGCCTTACTCACCAAATCAAACGTTTTGTAAACACGGCATCTGTTCAAAGCGAAGGGCACTCAGAAATGTACACAAGGCCACGGAAACCCAGCCCAGGCTGTTTTGCCATCTTTGCAAAAAGGATTTAACTATAAAATTATGCTGATGCTGTAGGAGCCATTCTGCAAAGAAAACTAGACCAAACCCCTAGACTAGGGCAGAAATGGATTTTCTGGTTCCTCTGGGAGCGCTTCCCTGTTCTCCCGCTCGTTTAGCATTAGGCAAGGCTATAATTAAAAGGGAAAACTTAGCTATAACAAACCTCCTCTCGCTAATAGCTACACCAAGGAGAAAAAAGACCTCAGAAGCACCACCGTCAGTCCACCGCCCAAGTTTCCAGGTCTCTATCTTTCAAACACACCGATGGGGCTTAGATGGGGGCTGAGCAGGAAGGGGCTCGAGCAACATGAAAACAACAGTTGCAGACACCCATCAGGTGGCGCGGAGGCGCCGAGATGGTGGTCACTTCAGGGTGAGCGGCAAGCAGACCAGGGACCGGCCCCCATGACCTTGGCCCTCGGGCCCTCGGTTTGCAAACCTTCTCTTGGTAGTGGAGTGGATGGTGGAGGGGCCGCCGCTGTGAGTCCTGGGTGGGAAAAGCTGGGCGGCGGCAGCACTGGAACCCCCCGCGACCGGGCCGCCACGTGCGCTGAGCCGCCAAGTTCGCGCACGGGCAGGGGGCGCCCTGGACCCCCCAGGTTCCTGTTCGAGGTCCCCGAGGAAAAACACGGGCGCGGGGACGCTTCTGAACCCCGCCAGTGGGAAATACACGCGCGGGGGCAGACAGGATGCCCCCGGACCCCCTAGGTTTCCGACCGAGGGGCCCCGACGGTAAATTCTGGCCAGGCGGCGGGGTCTCCCTCAAGCATGAAACAGAGGGGACCCCCAAGAACCCCCAGGTCAGGTTCTGGGTTCCTGGTCAGGAAGCGGCAGGGCGCCTGGACCTCCAAGACTCCTCAGATTCTCTCCGGTTGAACCTCGGGGTCTCCGACCACGAGGCGACGGGGAGACCAGACCCACAGGACTCCCTGGATCCCCGGTTCCCGCTCGGGGTCCCAGGCCATGAGGCAGCAGGGCGCCCGGCACCCCAGGGGACCCCGGCCCGTCGCGCCCCCGGACCCCCGGCCGCCGGCTCGGCGCGGCCCCGCGGCGTGACCTTGACGGGCCGGGCCGGTCTGGGCGGGGGCCGGCCGAGGCGGCGGCGCGGGCCGGCGCGTCCTCACCCGATCTCGTCGGCGCCCGAGTTGTTCATGGCGGCGGCGGCGGCGCTCGGAGTCCGGGCCCCCTGGCTCGCTCCCGCCTCCGGAAGGTCACTGGCCCCGGCGCCCTCCCCACAGCCGCGGCCCGGATCTGCGCAACGGCGGCGGCCGCGCTGCCTCCTCCCCTCAGCGCCAACGGTCACCGCGCGCCCCCGCGCCCGCGCCGCCGCCCTGCGCACGCCCGAGCGCGCTCCCGCACGGGGCCTCCGGGGGCGGGGCCAGGGGTGCACCCGTGTGCGTGCGTGCGTGCGTGCGGCGGGACCCGCGCCGCCGCCGTTCGGCCGCCGCGCTTCGGCCTTCTTCCTCAGCGGCTGCGAGCGTCGCCGCGGGGCACACTGGGAAGTGGAGTCCCGCGCCCCGGCTCCGATCCCGCCCCGCGGAGGGGGCGCGCGGGCCAAGCCGCGTGCGTGCGCGTGCTGAGAGCGTGTGTGCATGCGCAGCGGCGCGGGGCGCGCGCGCGACGGGGCGCTCCAGACTAGGCACTGCGGGGCGCAGGCGCGGCTGCGGCTTCCTTGTTCAGTCTTGAGTGGGGGCCGGCGGACGCGGGTGGAGTTAGCTCCGGTGGAGGCCACGCTCTCACGCCGCCGGACCGCAGGAAGCAGGGGCCCTACGCGCCTCAGCTGCTCCAGCTGCCCCAGAAGAAGATACCGACGGTCAGAGAGGCTGAATCACCGGCCCAAGGTCACTCACTCAGGGGAAAAACTGGAATCAAACCCAATAGTTGGCTGTAGATCCAAAGATTATGAAAACACATTGAGCCCCTGCCATGTGCCAAGGATGGTCCTGCCCTCGTTTGTCGACAGGTGTGGGTTTCATCCAGGGTGATTCAGCCTCCTCTGGGGACACTGAGCTATGTCTGGAGATAACAGTTTTGGTTACCACTGGCTGTGGGGGCTACTGGCACCTAGTGGGTGGAGGCTTGGGATGCTGCTAAATACCCTACAATGGGCAGGAGAGTTCCCCAACAAAGAATAATCTGCCCACCGTGTCAACAAGGGAGGTGGAGCAATCCACTGACCATGATATAATAAAAACTGACCTGTACGCTGTTGTCAGATGGTGGTTCCTGCTGCCTAGTGACTTTTCACTCACTTTCTCAGCCTCTTGGTAGCCTAACAATATAACTGATTCACCATAAAATCAAATGAACTGTGAGGAATGAAGGAACAGGTGTCAGGCCAACTGCTGGTACTGCTAAGTCACTTCAGTCGTGTCCAACTCTGTGCGACCCCATAGACGGCAGCCCACAAGGCTCCCCCGTCCCTGGGTTTCTCCAGTTAAGAACACTGGAGTGGGTTGCCATTTCCTTCTCCAATGCATGAAAGTGAAAAGTTAAAGTCAAGTCGATCAGTTGTATCCGACTCTTAGCGACCCCATAGACTGCAGCCTACCAGGCTTCTCCGTCCATAGGATTTTCCAGGCAAAAGTACTGGAGTGGGGTGCCATTGCCTTCTCCGTCAGGCCAACAGTATAACATAAAACATTTATAATACACCTCACTTAGGTCACTTTACAATTTGCTAAGCTCGTTGGCATCATCGATTCCACTGGAGGAGGGTAACTTATCAGTCCCCATTTGCAGGTAAGAAACAGAGGCTCAGCAGAGGGGAAAGCAGTGAGCTCAGGTAGCATCAGGGAGGTGTTCTGTCTTTCCCCTGGGACTTTGCAGAGTTTTTCAGCTCAAGAAACCTATAATGCTTAGCAGGAGTGGGAGGAGCATGGCCCAAGTGGGAAAACAGATAGACATGCCCTAATACACACACCCCACTATTAGAAGATCAGAAAATTTGAAACAACCCATGTGTCCGTCCAGGCTTCCCTAGTGGCTCAGCTGGTAAAGAATCCGCCTGCAATGTGGGAGACCTGGGTTCAATCCCTGGGTTTGGAAGATCCCCTGGCGAAGGGAAAGACTACCCACTCCAGTATTCTGGCCTGAAGAATTTCATGGACTGTATAGTCCATAGGGTTGCAAAGAGTTGGACACGACTAAGCAACTTTCACTTCACTTCACATGTCCGTCCATTGTTGACTGGATACATAAACCACAAGGGCGTGAATGAAATGCACAGGATGTGGTCAAATGAAGGAAGGCAGACATAAATCATTTAAAATAATGTACTTTTAGGGACTTCCCTGACAGCCCAATTGTTAAGAGGCCACCCCTCCATTGCAGGGGGCAGGGGTTCAATCCCTAGTTGGGGAACTAAGATCCCCAGTGCAGCAAAATAAATAAATAAATAAAAATAAAAACACAGACACTTACCCAAGGTAAAACAAGCAGCCATGTACCTGTCACTGAAACCAACACATTTTAGCATTTTTGTAACTTTTGCTTCAGATCTTTTTAAAGAGATGAACTTGACAGCTTGCTTTTCCCTCCTCCCCATTCATTTCCTTCTCCCCACCCCAGGGTGAACAGTGAATCAAAAACAGGTATGTCCACACTTTGCTGAATGTAACTCCTAACATGGGTTGGTTCAGGCATACCCAAAACACAGAATACAGTTTTGCCCTTTTCTCAATTGCAGTAAAATATACAAGTTACCATTGTAACCATGTATCAGTACAGAGCTCAGTGGCATTAAACACATTCACACTGTCATGCAGCCCCCACCCCCACCCCCTATCATCTCCCGACTTTCTCATCTTCCCGAACTGAAACTCTGTCCCCATGAAACACTGACTCCCCATCCCCTCCCCCAGTCCCTGGCCCCATCATCTACTTCCTGTCTCTGGATCTGACACTTCTAGGGACCTCCTGTGAGTGAAATCAAACAGTGTGTGTCCTTCTGTGTCTGGCTTGTCTCACTGAGCATCATGTCCTCAAGGTCCATCCATGTGGTAGTGAGTGTCAGTGCTTCACCCCTTTTCATGGCTGAGCGATAGTCCCCCGTGTGTGGAAGGACCACATACTGTTCATTCATCACCCATTGACAGACACTTGGGTAATTTCTACCCTTTGGTTATTGTGCATAATACTGCTATGAACATGGGTGTACAAATGCCTTTTGTGTGTCCTAAGTTGCTCAGTTGTGTCCGACTCTGTGCAAGACCCCATGGACTGTAGCCCACCAGACTCCTCTGTCCATGAGATTCTCCAGGCAAGAATACTGGAGTGGGTTGCCATGTCCTCCTTTAGGGAATCTACCCAACTCAGGGATCAAACCCAAGTCTCTTATGTCTCCTGCATTGGCAAGTGGGTTCTTTACCACTAGTGCCACGTGGGAAGCCCATTGGACCCTTTTAATTTAAAAACTATACGTAACATTGTGTACAGAGAAAATATATGGCATGGACATTGCCTGGTAGAGGAGAGACCTGGACAGGGGGCAGGGGTCATGGGGATTTTGTTTTGTCATAGCTGCCAGGTGACATGCACTTATTTATTTCTTGTCCATCCCTCAATATGCTTTGAGCTCTGGGTGGGGCCAGGGCAGGACCCCTGGGGTGAGGAACTTGATATGTGCTGAATAACTGGATGACTTTCATTTTCCAGGAAGGAGCTTCCGGCTGCTCTGGAAGGGGGCTTGGGAAGCTTTCTCTTCAGGGCCACACAGTAAATGTTTTTGGCTCTGAAGCTCCGTGGCAATGACTCTGTGCTGCTATAATCGGAAAGCATCAGAGTTCATATGGAAACAAATAGCTGTGACTATCAACTTTATTTACAGACACACCAATGTGACTGTCATATAATTTCCGTGTGTCTCAAAATACTTTTGATTTTCGTTCAACCATTTAAAGATGTAAAAAAAACATTTTTAGCTCACATACATCCTTTTGTGCTTAGTCACTCAGTTGTGTTTGACTCTTTTCGATCCCATAGACTGTACCCCACCAGGCTCCTCTGTCCATGGGAATTCCCAGGCAAGAATACTGGAGTGGGTTGCCATTCCCTTCTCTAGAGTATCTTACCCATCAGGGATTGAACCTGCATCTCCTGTGTCTCCTGCACTGGCAGGCAGATTCTTTATCTATCGAGCCTCTAACAAAACCACAGAAAGGGGATGTGACCCACAGGCCAGAGTTTGCCAACTCTATAAGTTGGAATGTTTTGATCAACGGTGTCACCTTTCTAATCAGAAAATAAATATTTTCTTTCTTTTAAAACATCTTTGAAGACTGCATTCTGGAGTCAGGTACACCCCTGTTCCCATCCTCTCTGCCACTGATTCACTGTGTCCGAGAAGGTCACCTTCTTTCTCTGAGTCCAAGTCTGCGAAATGCAGATAACAGGGCATGCATGCTAGGCTCTCTTGAGAAAAGTGGACACAAGGAACCACCATGTGTCATTTATTTGAAGACATCAGCGGGGAAAGAGTGGTCACTCCACTGAGAGAAGAGGACACCAGCCACCAAGGCTGGAACAGAGAGCCCTGTGCTGACTTACCAGCCAGGTTGTGCCATGCTCTCAGCCACTCTTGGGGATGGAGTCCCGGCTGTTTGCTGGCAACCACTGGTAGGTGGCAGCTTGACCAGACAGACATGGGAGGTTCCATATCTCCTGGCAGCAAAGCTGCAGGTGACAGTACCATTTCACTCCCTTCCTCTGCCACCATGACTTCCTCTTAGGGTCTGTAGTGGGCAGCAGCTTCTGAGAATGACCCCTACTTCATGGGCTCCTGGGGTCCCTACCCTTGTGCACCTGGCTTCTAACCAATAGGACATGGCCAGGGTGTGGGGATGTCCTTTTGTGACCAGACTGTAAACAGTTTTGACTTCCGTCTTGCTAGAAGCCAAGGTGAAAATTCAGGAAGACCCACGCGGCCAGGAACTGAATGCAGCCAACTGCCAGTGAGCAACCCTGGAAGAGGACACATCCCCAGCTGGGTTTCAGATGAGTCTCCCAGCCCTGGGCAGCCTCTCAATTACAGCCATGCCACAGGCTGTGAAGCAGAGGACCTGCTGAGCTGCATCTGAATCTGACCCACAGAAAGATGCTAAACTGGGTTGCTTTAAGCAGCTACATTTGGGGCAATCTGTTATATAGCGATAGCAAAGAGGGCTTCTCTGGAAGCTCAGTGGTAAAGAACACACCTGCCAATGCAGGAGATGTGGGTTCGATTCCTGGGTCTGGATGATCCCTTGGAGATGGAAATGGAAACCCACTCCAGTGTTCTTGCCTGGAAAATTCCATGGACAGAGGAGCCTGGCGGACTACAGTCCATGGGGTCAGAGAATCAGACATGACTTTGACTGAACAACAACAACAATAGCTAATGAATACAGCCTGCCTTCCCTTGTTTCTGGCTGGGCATTCTGGGGCATCGCTTGAATTGGGTGACATTAATGCCTCCTGTGTACAAGGGTGGCTTAAGGATACTGGGGTGCATGCCTGCAAAGCCCCCACCACAGTGCCCAGCACAGCCATAACCAGACAATATGAACTCACATGAGACAAAAAGCAGTGTGAGCTGAGCCCTAGTGCCTGGTGCCTGATGCCTGGGACATCTATTTACCGTGCCTCTTCCTGAGAGTCTCTTCCATCCAGACCACATGAGAACCGAAGTAACCCAAGATTTAATCAAGCACTTTCTGTGTACCAGGTGGGTCAGACAGACAATACCACCTTAAAGAAATACCTTCAGTGAGTAAAATACCAAAGAGAGGTACCAGAGATAAAACAGCTTCAGATGGGCTGTACTCAGCCTGGAAGGGGGTTGCCTCCCAGGGGAGGTGTGGCTGTAGCCATGAAGCAGAAAGAGAAGGCAACCAGGCCAGGAGAGAGGAGAAGCTGTCCAGGCAGAGGAAAGAGTGTGTGCAAAGGACTGGGGGCAGGAGGGACACAGGAGCTCTGCAGGGGGTGGGCAGGGACTGTGGGGAGGAGTCTGGAGCCAGGTCAGGGCTGTTAACAGCCATCCAGAGGTGGACACAGAAGGGCATGGCTTGTTGTTGTTCATTTGCTGTCATGTCTGACTCTCTGTGACCCCATGGATTGCATCATGCCAGGCTCCCTGTCCTCATTTCCCACAGTTTGCTCAGATTCATGTCCATTGAGTCGATGATGTTATCTAACAGTCTCATTCTCTGTCGCTCTCTTCTCTTGCCTTCAATCTTTCCCAGCATCAGGATTTTTTTCCAATGAGTCAGCTCTTTGGTGGCCAAAGTATGGGAGCTTCAGCATTAGCCCTTCCAATGAATATTCAGGATTGATTTCCTTTAGGATTAACTGGTTTGATCTTATTGCAATTCAAAGGACTCTCAAGAGACTTCTCTAGCACTATAGTTCAAAAGCATCAGTTCTTCCGCACTCAGCCTTCTTTATGGTTCAACTCACAACTGTACTTGACTACTGGGAAAACCATAGCTTTGGCTGTATGGATCTTTGTTCAGACCTCAGCCTCTCTGGGCCTCAGTTTTCCCACATGTTCACTGGGATGTGCAAAAGGTTTGGCAGGGATGGAGTGTTCCAGACTCACACCCAGGGGCCCCTGTGTGCAGACAGACAGGAAAAGGAACAGCCTGGAGGACATCCCAGCTCCACTTGGGGCCGGGTCCCAGCATGGCAGACAGAGGACATAGCTGACTCCCAGGCTGCCCTGGGGCGAGACAGCAGGGGTGGGCTGTCCTGCCCACTGTCCTGGGGAGGAGGATCTGGCAACTCCTGACTGCTGGGGTGGGTGTTTCAGGCCCAGCACTGGAGGCCTCTGTGCCCTGAGCTGCTCATCAGGCCTCTGGGGTCTCAGGTGGCGTGGGGGAGTCATCTGAGCTCAGGAAGGGTGGTCAGGGTTTGTTCTGGGTCCCCGCACCCCTGCACTCACAGCCATGAGGTTGCCAGCTTTGCCTGTGGAGCATTAGTTTCCCCACCTGTAAAGTGAGGAGGGATAAGGGAACTCCCTGGTGGTCCTGTGGTTGGGACTTGGTGGCACTTTCACTGCGCATCCCAGTTTTAATCCTTGGTCAGGGAAATAAGATCCCATAAGACATGTGGCACGCCCAAAACTAAAAATTTAATAAATAAGATAAAAATGATGAGGATAAAATAAGCCGCTGCAACACTTCTGAAGGATGAGTAATTGTAAATACTAAAGCACGTCCAACCCTGTCTGGAAAATCCTTAGACCTTCACACTCCAGCAAGGAGGGGTATGTTGATGCGGTCGGTGGTGACAGATGAGGAAACTGAGGCAGGAAAGCGACAAGGTGAGGACCCCGAGGGCTCCAATGCCTGGGCTTCGGGAGGAGGGACCGTCGCGGGGATCCGGGACCCACCGAGGGCCGCCTTTTCCACTACGGCAGCTAGAGGCCGCTCGTGCCTCCGCGCAAAGAGCTCGCGCCCCGTGCCCTGGGCCGTCCGTCCCGCCCACCATCCGCCCCGCCCCACCCCGCCCCCTGCCCAGAAGGCCCTGCAGGGACGGGGCCCTGCCACTCCGGAGCTTGCAGGGTGCGCGGTCTATCCCTCAGCATGAGCGCACCCGCCGCGACCCCAATCTTCGCGCCCGGCGAGAACTGCAGCCCCGCATGGCGGGCTGCGCCCGCGGCCTACGACGCGTCGGACACGCACCTGCAGATCCTGGGCAAGCCGGTGATGGAGCGCTGGGAGACCCCCTACATGCACGCGCTGGCGGCCGCCGCCGCCTCCAGAGGTAGCCCGGCCCGGCGAGCGGGGCCGACCGAGGCCAACCCGCTCTCCGGCGACGCGGCGGAGTCTCTGTGCGCCTTCTTTCCTCGCCCGGAATGTAGGGCCGCTCGCAAGGGCCGCGGTGTTGTCCTGGGGGCGCTCCGGGCGCCTTGAGTACCAGGAACGCCCTCTCCAGGAGCACTGACGCCCCGACTCGGGGATAGGGGTGAATCGGGGGATGGGTCCTCAGACGCGGAACTCAGCGCCCCTCCCCCCCAACCCCGCGCGAGGCCGAGGACGGGGAATAGCAGCCTGGCGAGGTGCTGCCCAAGCCCACGTGGGGACTTTTGCCTAGGAGTCGCGGGAGGCCCGCCTCAGCTAAGAATAGCTCCGGGAAAGCTAAGGCCAGGAGACAGCTGTTGGAGGTGGCCCTGCACCAGGTGTCAGAGCCCGTGGGGTGCTGAGAGATCCCCACGACCCCAGAGGCTGTGCGTGCCACCTCTGGGCCTCTGTGTCCCCATCTACCAAATGTGCACAGCCAGCGTCCCTGCCTGGTTAGGGTATTTCTCTCTGCTTCCGTCTTTGACCCAAAGGGGATCAATCCCCGCCCCCGTCTCTTCCAGGCCTGGGCCTCGAATCCTGGTTCTTCCTTGTCCTTTGTTGACTTCACTGTTGCGGGGCTGGGGACTGCCCAAATCCTCAGATAAGCACCCTCAGAGTAAACAGCCTGGGCCAGGGCTCAAGGTCCAGGGTCTGCCCTGCTCCCTGGCCTGGACAGCCCAGTAGTCGTTGTCCATGGCCTCCCTGGCAGGCCACCCTCCCTGGCTACTGGCCCGGGCCCACGCTGTTCCCTCTCAGAGCTGCTGTGTTCTGTCCCACCTCTGCTATGCTGTGCCGCCCGGTCCTTGTGGCAAATGTTTATCCCCGCCAAAGCCGTGCCCCCTCCTCCAGGTAGCCTCACCAGCCCCACCCTGCGGGTAACACCTGGGCTCTCTGTCTGCCTAGGGGGCCGGGTGCTAGAAGTGGGCTTCGGCATGGCCATCGCAGCCACAAAGGTGCAGGAGGCTCCCATCGAGGAGCACTGGATTATTGAGTGCAACGAGGGCGTCTTCCAGCGGCTCCAGGATTGGGCCCTGCAGCAGCCACACAAGGTGCCTTTCTCTGCCCTTGGCCCCTGTCTTCAGGGTGAAGGCCCTGCCCCCTCCCTCGTAACAGATGGAGTTCTGGGCCCCCTCTGACCTAGCCTTCTTTTTCTCCTCTGCCCCAAGGTGGTTCCCTTGAAAGGCCTGTGGGAGGAGGTGGCACCCACCCTGCCAGACAGTCACTTTGATGGTGAGGGGCTCTGGGAGCTGGGGGGTGTTGCTCTGCAGGGCCTGCCAGCCCCTCTGCCTGCTTTTGAAGCCTTGATGTTTCACTGGGGCATAGAGCCAAGAGGCAGGCACAGACGGATGCACGTCCAGGAGCCTGCATGCAGGTGCGCATATACCTCAAGGACGGAAGAGACATGATGCGTATAAGTGGCCATGGCACTTGGGGCCTCCCCAAGGCTCCCACTGGCAGCCCTGCCTGGTGAGGCTCCCTCCCCAACCATGTGACTTCCATCCTCCCACACAGGGATCCTGTACGATACATACCCGCTGTCGGAGGAGACCTGGCACACTCACCAGTTCAACTTCATTCGGGTAGGGCCACTGATGGTGGAATGTGGGCTACCAGCCACAGGATGGAGGGCAAGCCCTGTGGGGGGCACCTGCTGTCCATGCAGGGGTCACCTCTCCTTCCACCATTCCCCTGACCTGCCAGGAGGTGGGAGGTCCGCTGGGAACACCTCTGCCCACCCTCACATCCCTTCCTGACCACTGTTCACCCCCACCCCCACCCCCAGGACCATGCCTTCCGCCTGCTGAAGCCAGGGGGTGTCCTCACCTACTGTAACCTCACCTCCTGGGGAGAGCTAATGAAGACCAAGTATTCAGACATCACCACCATGTTTGAGGTGCCCCACCCCCCTCCCGGGAAGTGACTCTGGGTGGGGAGGCAGCTGTGATCTGGGGAGGGTCCCTGGCTTCCGCCAGCCCTACGGGCTGATCTCCTCGGTGGACTCAGTGCCCACCTGTACATCAGGAGAGGTCAGTCTCTCCATGCTGACATCTGGTGGCTCCCCGAGGCCCTGGGGATACAGGGATGCAGCCCAGAGTTCCCGCACCCCTCCCTCTGCCCTCTTGCACCCAGGCTTCTCTTTATTGATCTGGCCACCTTTGTCTCAGGCCTTTGCCCACTTGGTTTCCTCTATCTGCAAGGACGTACTAGGCGATACCCCCTAACAGCCTGGAAGTGGTGTTTGAACACCTGGAGACACCCACACCCAGGCCTCAGACCCCGCCTAGCCCCCAGGGTACCTGGCAGAGAGGCGGCTGCAGAGCGTCACCCCTGCTCGCCACTCCCCATGACGTGGCGCCTCCCTCTGGCCAGGAGACCCAGGTGCCGGCCCTGCTGGAGGCGGGCTTCCGGCGGGATAACATCCGCACACAGGTCATGGAGCTGGTCCCACCAGCCAACTGCCGCTACTACGCCTTCCCGCGGATGATCACGCCCCTGGTCACCAAGCACTGAGCCCAAGGGCCAGCTGCCCACGCCACCTGGGGGCCCTGGGTTTCGGGAACCCCTACCCCTACTCAGTACCTTTGTGACCGGAATTGAGGGCTCCAACCCTCAGCCCTGGTCCAGACCCACGCCAGCCTCCCTACCCCTCTCTGCCAGAGGACCTAGGGATGAAATAAACGCTAATGCTGGTCTGGCCCATCAGCAGTGGGACACAAGTGTGTGTTTGCTTTTACTTTTCCTGCCTCTCCAAAGAATGGTAAAAGGAAAAAATCTGCTACAAGGGCTTTTTGGAGCCGGTGGTCATTCCCCACTATTTTCCGATCTCCCGTCCCGCCCTCAGCAGACATTGACAATCAATCACCGATGGCCCCTCCCGCCCGCCCGCTGGTGGGCACCTAGGGTCCTCAGAAGAGGCAAAACTAGGTCAGGGCCACAGAGGGTGGCAGCCCCAAGATCCAGCCCCTCTGCTCCCACCCAGTCAGGTTGCACCCCAACTCTACCGTCATCCTGTTTCCTCTCACTCGACGCCCTCCCAGGGCCTCAACTTGCCCCACACGAGAGCAAGGCTCCCCTCTCCGCCCCGCCCTCCCCAGCCCAGGCCCACAGAGCACGCTGGGCGGGAACGCAAGGAGGGTTGATCGGGTTTATTGACCGCCTCTTGGAGGGACGATGCTCAGGGCGGCCGGGCGCCAGCACTACCTGCGGTACCAGATCCGCAACCTCTTTTCCCGTTTGATCTTCTTCTGCAGCTGCAGAATGCCATACAGCAGGGCCTCGGCCGTAGGCGGGCAGCCTAGAGAGGAGCGGTGCAAGCGGTGCCTCAAGCTCCTGACCCCTCCAACCAATGCCGGTTGGGATGGGCTTGAGGGTGGGCAGGTGGGCGGGGCCACCCTCGGGGTCCGCCAGCCAGTCGGAATGAACCCAGGACTGGACCTCCAGGCCAAGACGTGGGTGGGGGAAGGCCGGGAGGGCCCCGCCCAGGTGAGCTCTCCTGTCCACGTCCCTTACCCCCACGTGACCTGGCTCGGGACCCAGGAGACAAGTATGGGCAGCCTGCTGACACCCAGGCCACACTGCCCCGCCCCCCAGGACCCTTGCAAAGAGGTGGGGGCAGACTGGAGCAAGCCGAATCCGGGTGAAGTCAAAGACACACAGCTGAGGAGACCTTCCAGGGATAACGAGGGCAAAGGCTGAGGTGTCACTCTTCTGGGACCCTGGGTCTGCTCATGCTTCACAGGGTGAGCCCTCTCAGTGGGGGAAGAGGGGGTTCTGTGCGCCCAGAGGGGCTCACCTGGGACGTAGATGTCCACTGGAACGATGCGGTCGCAGCCCCGCACCACTGAGTAGGAGTAGTGGTAGTAGCCACCTCCGTTGGCACAGCTGGGGGTGGGGAGCGGGGCTGTGAGGGCCTTTCCCACCACCGTGGCCACCTCTCTCCCCTCTCCCAACCCCAACCCACACCTCTTCCATAGATATGATGGGTACACAATACTGTAAATGTGCCAAACCCCACTTTGAAAGGGTGAACTTTATAGTATGTGAATTTCACCTCCACCAAGAAATTAGATGACTACACAGCCTTTAACAGCGTGGAGAAATAGGAGCTGGCCAGATGGGGAGAAGGCTGCAGCCCCCCCAGAGCAGGACGTCCCTCCCATGGTCCTACCGCAGACACAGACAGGAACTGGACAGGCTGCTGGGGTGGGGGCGCGACTGTCACGGGCAGAAGGGGACATTCTGGATGACCCCAGTGAGAAGGCAGCACAGAAAGGAGACAGGAGAGAGGCCAGTGTGTCACTGGCGCGTCTGCCATCCGACCCTGCCCCACTGGGCACTCACCTCCCCATGGATACGACATAGCGGGGCTCCGGCATCTGGTCGTAGACCTGGAAGAGACAGGGGTCTGTGTGCAGCTCAAGGCTGGGGGGTGGGGGACAGGGAGTAAGGGTGAGCCTTGGGGCTGGGCCCACCTTGCGGAGCGCAGGGGCCATCTTGTTGGTGAGCGTCCCAGCCACAATCATCACGTCGGACTGGCGCGGGCTGGCACGGAAGACCACGCCAAAGCGGTCCATGTCATAGCGGGGTGCCGCCATGTGCATCATCTCCACGGCACAGCAGGCCAGGCCAAAGGTCATGGGCCACAGCGAGCTCTGCAGGGCAGGGTAGGTGGCCAGTGAGCAGACTGAGGGGCCCCCTGTGTTTAAAGAACTGGGCAATTTCACAAAGGAAAATCCAGATGCCTAGCCTTTCTTCAAAGATGATCCCTTAGCCCACAGTGACTACATGACCTCCAGACCCCCAAGACATTCTGGATGCTGGTCACCAGCCTGAGCATGCTGCCCCAGTCCAGGACTGCCCGCCAGGAGGGCAAAGTGAGTTTGGCCAGTGGGTCCATGCTTCCCAGCAGCCACGTTACCAAAAAGAAAAACAGAAAAGCCCTAAAACCAACTGCAAATAGTTTTAATGATACAGTGCACACAACCCCTGCTGCTGCTGCTAAGTCGCTTCAGTCATGTCTGACTCTGTGCGACCCCATAGACAGCAGCCCACCAGGCTCCACTGTCCCTGGGATTCTCCAGGCAAGAACACTGGAGTGGGTTGCCATTTCCTTCTCCAATGCATGAAACTGAAAAGTGAAAAGTGAAGTCGCTCAGTCGTGTCCGACTCTTAGCGACCCCATGGACTGCAGCCTACCAGGCTCCTCCGTCCATGGGATTTTCCAGGCAAGAGTACTGGAGTCTCCCCTAAATCTGGCCTCCAACATGGCACATGCTGCTCTGGGTGCCCAGTGATCACTCCTGGCACAGATTTAGAGCCTGCAATTAAGCCCCTGCAGGGCCTTGTTCCCAACAGTGCCTGAACTCAAAGGGCCAACTCCTCCAGGAAGCCCTCCTGGACGCACCCTGACTTCCCTCCGACTTGTAGTGTCTGATTCTCACCACCCCCTGCCCCCCACCACCCCAGATGTTCTCTCTGCTTGTCTGTGTCCATCTGGGGATCTGGCCAAGGTCCCTGCTGCCCTGCAGATGTGCTAATTCAGGTGACAGGGCTTGGGCCATCCAGAGGGCAAGGGCAGCCCAACATGGCAGGGTACCCGAGCAGTGCCCACAGTGGCCGACTCCACAGTGCCTGGCCACAATGACATGGCCACCCTGGAGCTGCAGGTCTGGACGGGTGTTCACTGCATGGACACTGTACAGCACCATCAATGGGGGCCTGTTCCCCAGGGGGGCGCCCTAGGGGCACTGAAAGGAGCCCCTGTCCTAGGACAGAGGACATGTGTCTTAAGGAGACACAGATGAGCACGAGGATACCCAGACTGTCCCAAGGCCAACATGGGGGGTGAGTGGAAGTTAGGATACCTCCTGGGAAGGAGCTACTGTTTTCATGCCCATTTCCAGTTAAAAACATGGGCTTTACATTAAAAGAGAAAAGAGGAACAGAAGACAGAAGGACAGGAAGGAGGTGGGTCATTCTCTCTGGGAAGTGGCAGGAGGAAGGGCAGAGATCCTGAGAATCAGAGCCTCAGGTCTCCACACAGAGGAGCCTGGCCCACTCTGTGGCCACTTGGCAGCAGGGCCCTGAGGGACAGAGACAGGGAGGGGCTCACCCGGCGCGCCCAGTTGATGAGGTCGTCCAGCTTGGCCACCACATACTCGCCCCGGCTGCTGGGAAGTGCGGCAGGTTTGGGGACCACAGCTCTGGCCTGGGATACGGCGGGCTGAGTGCTGGGCATGGACACATGGCATGGGGAGGCGTCAGCCAGGCAGGCGTCCCCTCTGCCCCCACCTGCTGCCCAGGCCTGGGGCAGGACATGCCTTGCTACAGTCCCAGTGAGACCTTGTCCTCTCAGGGACTTGGTCTCCTTATCTGGAAAATGGGTTTGGCTGACACACTCTTGTCAGGAAGCTCCTGGTCTGGACATGTGCAGCCATCAGCCTGGATGTGCAGGAGGGGGCTGGGCAGGACTCTGAGGGCAAGGATCCCTGGTATTGCCCCACTGGGTGGTGGGAGGGCCCCAGGGTTGCCATGGGCCACTGCTGTGCCAGTGGGGGGGAGGGGGGTAGTGGCTGGGGGGATAGCTCCCAGAAAGGCTGGCCTTACCTGCTCGGGCTGTCAGCGGCCATGCTAGAATGGACCCCTCGCACCTGCAGAGCGGCACCCACGCCAGAGCTGTCAGGAGATGGATCACACATGACAGGGAGCCCAGGGTGCCTGCTGACAGGGTCACCCCGGGACCAGCGTGGGGGGACTGACCAGGAGCCAAATATAGCCCTCCACCTGTTTTTTGTAAATTGAGTTTTACTGACACACAGCCATGCCCATTCACTTTCTTGGTGGCTGTGGAGGTTTTTAAAGAGCCGAAAATGTCCACTATCTGGCCCTTTCCGGAAACAAATCTGCTGATCCCTGGTCTAGAGAGTGCCTGCTCTGCATCTGAAATTTTCCTTGTTTTCCCATTTTCCCTTTGCTTTGCATTATTTATTTTATTCCTAGGGGAAAAGCCTATCAAAATAAAATCAGCCCAAATCCACGCCGTCCTCAGAGCCCCCAACTCCCCTCCATTAAGAAGACCCTCCCTGGGGTTTGGGGGAGAATGGATACATGTATATATATGACTGAGTCTCTTCACTGGAACTATCACAACATTGTTAATCAGCTGCAACCCAAAACAAAATGTTTTTGGTATTAAAAAAAAAAAAAGACCCTCCCCTGAGATCTGCTGTGTCCCTGAAAGCTTGGGGCTGGGGCTGGATTTCTGGGCTTTGTCTGCACCAAGGGCCTAGCAGCCACCTGCATTCCCGTCCCAAGGAGGTTTGCACAGGGCTGCTGCCTCAGCAAATGCACCAGAAGCCTTCCAGTGCCAGGTAATGGCTGAGTTGAGGGCACGAGGGCAGGGAGACATGGGTCTGCAGGCCAGGCGACCCCCAACCTGGCGCTGCTGGAGGGCCCTCCCAAGTCTGAGGCACCCTAATGGCTCTGTCTAAGCCCCTCCCGGCCAGGGCCTCACTGCTGTGGGTAGAGGGACAGGATCAGAGCCCGAGGCAGGCACTCACCGCACAGCAAGGATAGGGTGGAGCAGGCGGAGAGCTGCAGAGAGAACCACAGGGTGGAGGCAGTGAGCTGAGGCAGCATCAGAGGCCACACTGGCTGGGAGTGTCCAGCCAGGCATTTGCCTGCCAGGACCTAGCACCCCCTCTCTCTCACCCTCAGTCTATCTAGACTCCATTTAACAAGTGTTTGGTACAGAGCGATCTTTCAGGGGACTTCCCTGGTGGTCGAGGGGTCAGGACTCCGTGCTTCCACTGCAAGGGGCCCGGGTATGATCCCTGGGCAGGGAACTAAGAGTCTGCAAGCTGTGAGGTATAGCACCCCCCCCCCCAAAAAAAGCCATCTTTCAGAATACGAAGCAGACACCAGACAGTGTCCAGTGTCATTCCTCTGTTTCCAATGACACAGTCCACACTGGAGGCCAGTGATCCTTTGCTCAGGCACATCAGTGTCCCACCTACCTCAGGGCCTTGCGCTTGCCATGCTCTCTGCCTGGAGCACTTGGCCCTTCTTGTGGGTTTCAGCTCAACTGCCTGGGTCTACACTAGCTTCCTAGGCCCTCCTGATCCTGCCACATCTGCATGTTCTTGTATGGTGCCTGCCTGCCTCAGATGCGATGGCCTCCCTGGCTTCCCTTAGTGTCTGTCATGGCCTTGACTCAGACTGACAGGTGTGTGTCAAATTAACATATCCATAAACTTCAGCGAGGCTCCAGGCCCTGGGCTGGGAGTTCCGGAGTCCCAGAGGCTGGGCAACTCCAGACTCCTGTGTAAGCTGCCTCTGTCTCAGCCTCAGCCCCCCAACCTGACCTTAGTTAGGGTTTGGGGTAAGCTCACAGCACAGTAAATGCCCTTCACCTTCAAGGTGAGGGAATTCCAACCTCTGGTCCAGACTTAGCAAGAGGCTGCTGGTAAGGATTCAGAAGGCCGGCGAACTTGCACGGAAAGGAAAAACACCCGTTTTATGGTCACCCACGTCTTACTAAAATTTTGGCCTTTCCTTAGTATAGCCCAAACTGCAGCAGTACTAGCAGGATGCAGGCATTTCACCAACAGAAATGACAGTGGTTTCTTAACTACGCCACAGGGACTGCTGCCAACCCTGTGTAAAGGAAGGTGCCCACTCCATTCCTTCAAGGACACAGCAGTTGGCAGACCCGCCACTAGACCCTGACATTCCAGGCATGACTAATGAAGCACCCGGACTGCGAACAGATCCCTGGTTCCCAGACACTATCTTGACAGCTGTCAGTATACCCACTTTTCTTTACAATCCTGGGAATCCATCCTAGGCGCTTAATCGCTAATCGGAGAAGGAAAGGGCCCTGGAGCAGCCAGGGTTAGGACGCCTGCTCAGCGGGTGACCGACCCCTTCCCAGGGTGGCAGGCTGCCCTGGGTCGCGTTCCAGCCCTGCCAGGCCGCGTGACCTCCAGGGGGTCCCAGCCTCTCTCTGGGCCTCACTTTTCTCCCTGTCAGGGCCGTACCCACCAGCGCCGCCTCTTCCCGGGAATTTCAGGGGCAGGATCCCGGGCCAAATGTGGGCCCCTTCTGCCCCCGCCTGGAATTCCTCCCAAAGATGGCAGCCTGCATCACCCTCGGCCTCCGCTTGCCCGAGCGGCTGAGGGTAAAGGCTCCCGGAGCGACCTAAACCCCGACCCCGCCGCCCCGGCCCGCTCACCCGCCAGCGCCGCCATCTTGGCCTCGGCCTTCAGACAACCTCTACGGTCCGTCCTCTGTAGCGCTCCGGATGCCCCGGGCCGTCGCCCAAAGCGGCTCGGCTGGTGAGGAAAAACCGGAACTAGAGTGGGGACGTTCCGCCTCTGTGGACGCCCCACCGCCGCGCGACTCCGACACCCCACGCGGAAATAGAACACAGAGGCGTGGGCGGAGAGCCTTGGCAAAAGGAAGAGGGTAGCCCACTCTCTTCTTACCCGGGTAAGCAAAAAGTGTAAGGCCCGTCCCTGGGTGGGCTCGAACCACCAACCTTTCGGTTAACAGCCGAACGCGCTAACCGATTGCGCCACAGAGACGGCGTTGCGGCTGAGTTGCAGGCGCGACCCTACGAGGCATGCGCGGCCCGCATGGGCGGCCCGAGCTACGTCTGCGTGCGAGCCGCACAGAGCGGGGCGGAGTCAGGACGCGAGGACGGCCCTTGCTATCCAGCCGAAATAGCTCAGTTGGGAGAGCGTTAGACTGAAGATCTAAAGGTCCCTGGTTCGATCCCGGGTTTCGGCAAAAGTTTTGGCGCTGCTAGCATCATCCTTCTCTTTGACTCAGAGCTGATACGTGGATGTTGACATTGGCTTATGCCAACGCGGGAGGGCTTGAATGGAAAAAGGCCTCAAACCCGCCTCGCCAATCCCCAAAACTGTGAATCCAGCCCCAAAGCACCGCCCTCTCCTACCTCGATTTTCAATGTATTTTAAGTAGGTAGGATTAGAACGAATGCTAATTGTAAAAAGAAACACTGCTAAACACCAAAAGCGGCAAAAGGGAGTTTGCAAAAACATCTTTGTCTCCGGTTTGTGTGTGTGTGTGTGTGTGTGTGTGTGTGTGTGTTTAAAGTTAAGTATTTATATTTGGCTTCATTGAGTCTGCTGCTGCACAGGCTTTTCTCTGTTTTCGCAGAGCGGGACAGTAGTTGTGTCGCAGGGGCTTCGTTGCTCCAACGCATGTGGGATCTTCCTGACTAGGGATCCAACCCGTGACTCCTGCATTAGCAGGCAGACTCTATCTGTGGACTGCCAGGAAAGTCCCTCCTATGTGGTTTAATTGTGACAATCCTGTGGGGCACCTGTTCTACCCATTTTACGTATAGGGAAACTGATTCTTAAACGGGGGAACTCAGGTGAGCAGCAGGGCTCCTCCTGGCGGGCGAGGACCAGCCCAGGGGTGTCGGGGAGCCTGGCGATAGAGGTCCGGGCAGGGGCAGGTGGGATCTGGCCGCCCTCACCATCCATCTCCAGCACATGCAGGAGTAAAGAGCAAGTGGGGCCGAGGGGAACCCTACAAGTCCTCAGTTCCCAAGACTGGCCAGGCTGTGGAGCTGGCTTTTTGTTTTAAAATTTTAAATAAACCCAAATAAGTTAATTAATTTAAAAAATGAAGACCCAGCACAGCCAAAAACAAATAAGTAAAAAAAAAAAAAAAAAATTTACGGTGGTGGTGGGGGGCGGGAGGCTTCTCTGGTGGCTCATTGGTAAAGAATCTGTCAATGCAGTTGTTACGGGTTCAATCCCTGGTCCATGCAGATCCCACATGCCCTGGAGCAACTAAGCCCTTGTGCTACAGCTATTGAGCCTGTGTTCTAGCACCCGAGAGCCACAACTACTGACATAGGGGGCCCTAAAGCCTGTGCTCAGCAGCAAGAGAAGTCACTGCAGTGATAAGACCACATATTGCGATTAGAGTAGTCCCTGCTTCCGAAACTAGAGAAAAGCACACACAGCAAAGAAGACCCAGCACAGCCATAAATAAACTGTTGATTCAGAGAAAAGTTGTGAACATAGTACAGAGCTTGCTATGCTCAACACCCAGTGTCCCCTATTGCTAACATCTTACACTCACGTTCACGATTCAGGAACCAATGTGGATACATCGCCCTCACGTCACAGCTTTAAAGAGCTCGTTTTCTCCTCACGTCCTAGTCCTGTGAGCCAGGCACCTGGGAGCCGAGCCCCTAGCCCCACCCAAGCCTTCAGATGGTGCAGCCCCAGACGGAGATCTGAGACCACAGAGTGGCGCACCCGAGAATGTAGTTTCTGGACAGCAGGGGCCGGTTTCACTGCTGATGCAGGGCTGGACAACTCAGGCACTGGATGGGGAGGGAAGAGCCTGATCAGGAGCTTGGGGTGTCCTGGGAGAACCTTCAAACAGGCAACCCACCAGAAGCAGGTCTGATGGGGCAGGGAGTAAACAAGAGGGCAGGCAGGGAGGAGGGATGAAGAAGACAGGGAGGGGGGGTGGGGGTGGGGAGCAGGGCTAGAGGAGGAGCAGGGAGGAAGGCAGAGGGGCCAGAGGCAGAGGGAAGCTGCAGGGCGGGGAAGGAACGCGAGCAGGGGCTGGGGGAGGGGGTGCCCTGACAGGAAAGCCTGGAGGGAGAAGCCCCGCCTCAGAGTTGAGAGGCCATGACCACACTGCCCAGACATGCATAGCTGATTTGAGATTCTCAGCCTGCTCGCGTGTGCCAGGCATTCCTCGTTTTAATCAATTTCCCGAATGATGATGGGCTTAAAGAAGTGCCCAAGTAAACGCAGGGAACTCCTCCCCAGGAAGCAGTTTTGTTGAAATGTGCTGCTCCTTCCATTGGGGGTCTGATCACCCCCTCACGCCATCCGGGCTGGAGCCAGACAGGTGAAGCAAATGCAGCAAGAGCGTACTGATGAGCTCTGGGGTCTGGGTGGAAGGAGGGTCAGGGAGGGCAGACTGGGAGTGTGACCACGTGGGAGATGACCAGACCTGGGGGCAGCAAGGTGGCCGTGCAGAGGCGCAGGCAGCTTTTTCTAGCTGGCTGGAGCCCAGGACGGCTGAGGGGGGACCGCAGGTGACGGGGTGCAGGGAATCTGGGGCTTTGGAGGACAGGGATGCAGGAGGCCACAGGCCAGCTGGTGGGGGCCCCTGCCTGCACTCCTGTGCTGGGTGCTGTGCTGGGTATGTCTTCTTGATGCTTCAGAAGCAATCCGTGTGCTGACTTCCCCAGGGAGCTGGGGCCAGCTGGCAGGCCCTTCTGAACATCCCTCACCTGGTGAGCCAGTTGGGTCAGCTGGCTCCAGCTTCCTTACCGCTGCCCGATACCACCTGGGGGCATCAGCAGGTCCCACCCACCACCGCCTGCCCTGGTGGATGGACAAAGCTTGAAGACAGACATGCTCAGAATCCACAGAACACAAGACACAGTGAGAGCTGAGACACCGGGGGGGGGCAGAAGCCCCCAACACATCTGCTCAGCAGGGCACAGTGCATCTATAGACACCTGCTCTACTCGGCCTGGTGTGGGAACCCCCTCCCCAGCAGGGTTAAGGGCCTCCAGAAGCAGTTGTTGGGGACAATGTGGCTGCCTGAGTGCCTGTACATGGTGGGCTGCAGGCGGATCCCAGAAAAGAATAAGCAGGGCTGCAAAACGGCCTTTAATTCCAGTCTCAACAGTTCAGTTCCACAAGCAGACCTCAGAACAGATATATAAAAATACCCAACGGTAATGGAATAGTTCATGTGGTCCCCTGCCCCCAAGAGCGTACTGCTCTCCACCCGGACCTGTTTCAAGAAGGCTCATTGTCAAAGCACCTTCCAGAAGCGGGTGAGTCCTTCCACGTCAGCCCAGCCAGGACACCCCTGGGGTCTCCTTGGAGGGTGGCTCAGCCGGACCTCGGGCCAGCGGCTGCACCTCTGCTCAGGGTCATGCAAAACCAGCAGAGAGGTCACATGCCGGTTCCTGGTGCCTGCAGTGATGGCTATACCTCCTTCCTCCTGGACCACTCCACTCTGGTCAGGGCCCACTCCTTCACCCCTCCAACTCCCTAACCCCCACAAGAACCTCTCCCCACTGGCCAGGCTCAGACTTTGTGGTGCAGCCATCACAGTGGGGACCTGGCTGTCTCCTTCCACAAGCAGCTCCACGTCAGCTTAGAATACATAATCTGTGGTGTATAGAATTTCTGTGACCGCACAGAGGACCCAGCCTTCAGGCAACTGTCTCCGAAGTGGGGGCCCCTAGCTTGGGACCCTCGGGCGGCAGGGGACCTATCCATGCTCTGGCTTTAAAACAAAGGGCTGGTTTCCGCAGGTGCCAGGCCACAACCCCACAGCCCAGGCCACATGCACAGTGACCCTGGCCAGGCTGGATGGGAGCAATGACCACTAGGGATTGTCACACCGGCCCAGGAGTGGGCTGGGTGGAGAAACCCACAGAGAGACCGAGGAGGAAGTGGCTGGAGAGGTTCAAGGTCTGCCTCTCCCCTGCCCGAGTGCCAGCAGAGGCAAGAGTGCGGACGGCAGCTGGTCTCTGGGCTGCCTCTCATAAACACCGGGTTTTCTCAAAAACACAGAACAGAGGCACAGCAAACTCAGGAGCCAGTGTGAGAGGAACCGCACAGAAGAGAGAAACAAATGGAAAAACACACTGTGCCGGGAGCAGCACACTCGTATGTCTTTAAAACTCCTGTTGAATGTCAGATACAATGCTTTTTAACATAAAAAACAAATGTGCACCTTCTATGAACCTACACAGTACAGTCACAGGTAATGATGTGAAATTTAAAAAAAAATAAAATAAAAAATAAAGTGTTTCTTTTCTTTAAAAGCCTGTTCTGTTGGGAAGTATACCTTCCACAAGAGCCAGGAAAACAGAACCCACAGACAGAAGGAGGCAAACGGCCTGCCCGGCCCCCAGAGCGCAGGCATGGAGCACTGCCACCGCCTGCTTCAGCATCGCCGATTCCGTTCTTCTAGGAGCTGGTTATCAAATATTTCTTTTTCCCTGCAAAAACAAAAGGAGATCACCTCATTTTACTCAGTAATTTTGTTTTAATAAACGTCAACAATCTTCCAAGGCAACAGAAATAAAAGCAGAAATAAACAAATGGGACCTAATCAAACTTACAGGCTTTTGCAAGGCAAAGGAAACCATCAGCTTACAGACTTGGAGAAAATATTTGCACGTGATGTGACTGCCAAGGGCTTAATCTTCAAAATATACGAACAGATCGTACCACTCCATAACCAAAAAACATACAAACAACCCATACCACTCCAAAACCAGAAGACAAATGATGCAATTGAAAAATGGAGAGGACTTATATAGACATTTCTCCAAAGAAGACAGATGGCCAAAAGGCAGATGAAAAGATGCTCAACATCACTCATTATAGAGAAATGCAAATCAAAACTACAATAAGGTCTCACTTCACACTGGTCAGAATGGCCACTGTTAAAAAGTCTACAAATAACAGATGCTGGAGACAGTGTGGAGAAAAGGGAACCTTCCACTGTTTGTGGGAATGTAAATTGGTACAGCCACTGTGGAGAACAGGATGGAGGCTCCCCTCAAAATTATTAAAAATAGAGTTGCCGTATGATCCAGCAGTCCCACTCTTGGACAAATATCCAGATAAAACTGTAGTTCAAAAGATAATGCACCCCAATGTTCATAGCAGCACTACTGACAGCAGCTAACGCATGAAAGCAACTCAAATGTCCATCAACAGATGACTGGATAAAGATGTATACACATACACGATGGACTACTACTCAGCCATGAAAAAGAATAAAATAATGTCATTTGTAGCAACATGGATGCAACTAGAGATTATTACACTAAGTGAAATATTTGTAGTTTTTTTTTTGCCCCACAGCATGCTGTGCCAGATCTTAGTTGCCAGCTACAGATGGAACCTGATCCCAGTAGAGAGAATGTGGTGTCCCAACCACCCAGGAAATTTCCATGCTAAATGAAGTAAATCAGATGGAGAAAAACAAATACTGTGTGATATCACTTTATATGTGGAATCTAAAATATGACACAAAAGAACTTCTTTACAAAACACAGACTTCACAGACATAACTTATTGTCATCACAGGGGAAGGGTTAGGGGAAGGATCAATCAGGAGTTTAACAGATGCAGACTGCTATGTATAAAATAAATGTCAAAGATTAACTATAAAGCACAGGGAACTACACTCAATATCTTCTAACAAACTGTAGTGAAAAGAACCTGAAAAAAAAAAAAGATATATACACAAACATACATATATACTGAATTACTGTTTCCCTGAAAATAATGTAACGTTATAAATCAACTACATGTCTATTAAAAACGAACAACCTCCGTCATCCCTTAAACAAGAAGTGAGTGTTCAGTGGGGACACGGTTTCATAGTGTCCTGGAGATGGCGCGGATGCTACACAATATGAATGAGCTTAATACCACTACGATGTATGTTTAAAAGTAGGGAACGTGGTGAATATTATGTATATTTCACCACAATGGAAAAAAAATAAACTACAAAGAAAGAAGATGAAGTATCAAGTCGGCCTTAAGTGACTATCTATTATCAGGTAGGTGAGTGGCCGCTCCTCTCAGGCTAAACAAGAAACGTGACCCTGAAGGGGATGCCCTTGAGGGAAATGGGACACGGCAGCCTAAGGACCCCACAAGGAGACCTGACCTTGTCTCTGTGTGAAGGTTCAATGACCTGTGTATAAGAACTAAACGCAACTATGGTGTGAGAAGATGGGGGAGGTGGGTACATTGGGATGGACCTGCTGGACAACTAAAACCCAGCCCAATGGAACCCTGGCCGCCCAGGCTCAGCCGCTTGGACTGTGTCCCCAAGGCAGCACACAGTGACTTGTGCAGCACACAGCACCCCCCACCCCGCCGCCTGAGACAGGACACCCTCTGACTGGCGCCTGAGCTTGAGGGAGGCACTGGATGGTGAGGGGCCACTTGGACCTCGGTCTCCGAGAGCACCTGCTCTCTATGCGGTTACATGGATGGCCAGCTGACCACTGAGACCAGGGACAGACTCCATCGTGAGTGCCTGCTCGGCCCTGGCCCAAGACCCTAGTTGAGTCTTCAGCCTGTCAGGGCCACGCGGCCGGCCTGCTCCCAGCCAGCCTGGCAGCAGGCCCAGAGCCGGGATTAGGGGCTGGGAGGCCAGCCTGGGGCGGCTCACCATGGATGTAGAGGAACATCTTGATCACTGCATTCTTCCTGCCAGCCAGGGATGGCAGGCGGCAGCTGCCGCTTAATCTCAAGGTTTCCTCAAACAGCCATGGCAGCGAGGTGACAGGGGAGGACAAGGGGGAGGTGGACGTCAGCCCTGAGGATCAGTTCAGATGAGGTGGGAGCAGCTCTGCCCACTCAGACCAGCGGCCCAAAGGCCCAGCCACCGGCATGCAGAGACAGAGCCCTCGGGACACAGTGTGTGGCCCACCCACCGGGAGCTCAGCGCCGGTCCTCGGATGTACTTCTCCTCGGCCGTCTTGTAGTCCACTGCATCTACTGCTGAGATCGCGCAGATGATGGCCTGCAAAGAGGCAGCACGGGTCAGGCTTGGGCCGTGTGTGGCCACTCACACCAGGCTTGGAGAAGACCACAAAGGTGGACAGTCCAGTCGCCAGGGCCCTCCCAGCACCGGACTCACACATGCACACCATCTGCGAAATCTCTGCTCCCAGTGAAATCGTCAAGATGAGAGTTCATGGCACTCAAAGCAGAGAAAGGCAGGACCCAGGATGTCCCTGGCGCCAAGTGGCTAGGACTTGGTGCTCTCACTGCCAAGGCCAGGTTCAATCCCTGGTCAGGAACTAAGATTCCATAAGCAAGATAAGCAGCGCCCTCCCCCACCTCCAAAAAAGGCAGGCCGCCAAACAAAAAGCAGCTGTAAAAATCTGAGTGAACCAAAACAAACAAAAAACACAAAGTGGTAAACTGAATACACATTAGATGTCTGGTATCACAGGATCACTGTTAGTTACTCCAGATGAAAGTGTATTGCAGTCACTTCAAAATTCTTACAAAGTCCTTCTCGTTCCAACCAGGGATCCCTCACCTGGGCACGGCTGACATGGGGCCGTCCTGGGCTGTAGAGGGTAGAGCAGCGTCCTGTTCTATGCCAGAAGCATCCGACTTGTGACAACCTCAGAAACCCTCAGTGTCCCCAGGGGGCAGGGTCACCCTTCCTACACTCACATTACAGTGTGTCCAGAAGAAGGGGCTGGAGGAGCATATGGAGCAAGGCCACTGCTGCAGATGGGAATGGACACATGAGGGTTCACAGAGTTGCTTTATTTTTTAACGTACTTGAAATTCTCTGCGGTTACAAAGCTCAGTGTTCCTGAGCCTTCTGGCAGTCCCACACGTTCTGTTCCCATCCGCAGTGCCCTCTCTGAACTGAGGCTCAGGTGGCACCAGGTTCAGGGAAGAGGATGGAAAACGACACCTGGCCCCTCCACCTCGCTGCACGCCCTGGGAGACCTTCCCCCCCCACACACACCCTGCACGTGGAGGACCCACTGACCACTCACCTCAGGCAGTAACACGTCCAGGATGAAACGGATGCCGTCTCCGTGCCCACGTGCCAGCAGCTGGCAGCCTGCCTGCTTGTACACACCCTGCAGGTACTTGACCACCAGGTCCAGCTGCTCCTCGTCCTCCAGGTAGGTCTCCACACAGGTCATGTACTGGCCAGAGCTCAAGAAGGTCTTCAGCCACCGGGATGGCTTTCTGTTCCTCAGGATGGCCCGCAGGTGGCTCTCGGCGCCCCGTGCCTTCACAATGTACTCCACCAGCTTCTGGTTGGCCCGATCCCGGGCGGCCCGCGAGCGGTCGGGCAGCACCTTCCTGTAGGCTGGCCTCCTGCCCTGTGGGCTCCCAGCCACAGGCTCCTCGGGATCTCCCCCACTCAGCTGGGGGAACCTCGTCCCCTGGACGTCCTGCTGGATGGACTTGCGGACAGGGGAGCCTGTGAAGGAAGCAGAAAACTTCCCCTAACTGGGCGCCCTCAGCAACCATGTGGGAAGGGGCCAGGACACCCCATCTGGGCAGGAACCCCCACAGGACCCTCACCGCCCTTCCCAGCTCTGCCCCCTACTGCCCACCCCACAGAACCAAATCAGCTCATCTGCACTGCTCCATAAGGACCAGTGCCACTGAAAATGCCCAGGACGAGGCAGAGGGGATGAGCCACCCAGATGCCCCAGCTCTGCACACTTGGCGAGTGGCTACAAGTACAGACGGTAGGTGGGGGCCCCTCAGCAGGGGGATCCGTGGGGCCTGGAGACTCGGGGGCGGCTGCACGGTCAGCCTCAGGCTCGAGACGCGCTGCCCACTGCACAGCCCATCCAGATATCAGACAGAGAAACTGCCGCTTCTCGATGGCTAGGAAGCAAATCCTGCTTTGAAGGAGTTGGTGACTTACTTATGTCAGCCGCATAGTATTCCAGGAAAGAGCCGGCGAAGGAGCCACAGCCTGCAGGGCAGGAGGGGTGCTGGTTACACAGGACTGACGGTACCAAGCTGCCTGCCGGGTGTACACCTCGACTGCGATCAGGAACTGGCAGAGCACCCTACCCCGCCCCGGGCAGTGAGCCCCTGTGGATGGAAACCACCTGCATGCAAAGGATACTGTCCTGTTTGGAGCCAGGATGGAGAGGAGAAGCCCACCTGAGGGCCAGGCTGTGCTCACCCTGGGGACATGAAGGGAAGCCCACATCACTGCCCCAGCCCCACGCACCGAGCCGGACCCTGTAGTCAGTGATGAGGGAGACACACCAGCCGATGGCCTGGGCGAAGTCCTCCTTTGCCTCGTCCTGCAATGAGACCCGGACGGCGGTTGTCAGCAGGAGGCCGCAGGCAGCGCCTCCCTCATCCTGTGTCCTCAGTCCCTCGGCCAGGAAGGAACCTGAGCAGGGCTTCCGAGGCACGTCTGAGGCCGAGGCTGCTCAGAAAATGGTCACTCATGGGCCGAGCCCTCAGGGCCAAGAGAGAAGCACAGACCTGAGAACAGGAACGGAGAGACCCCACCCCACTGCAGCCGATGGGCCAGCAGAAGGAGAGGACATAGGGTGTGTGAGACTAAGCCCACAGGAGAAGCCTCTGCGCCTGCGACTCCAAACAAACACTCCTCCCAGAGTGTTGGTGGGAGGAGGGTGCTGCCCCCAGGGTGGGACACCCCTGAGCTGGGAGGACCAGCGAGACCAGCCCAAGACCCACAGGTGTCTGATGGGAGCAGGCAGGAAACTTAGGGTGAGGAGAGTGCTTGGGCCGTGGCCAGGCTCGCTGACAGGCACTTGGGACAACTGGGGTCTGGCCCCAGGACAGACAGCCACTCCCACAGCCCATTTCCAGGAAATAGGAGAATAGCGAGGGATGCCCAGATATCAGGTCATTTATGGACGACATGCCATCTCTGCAAACCTAGGCATCCCCCTGGTATTTAATGCACATGATCTCAACCTCAATTCCTGCTCTCCTCCTGCCCCCCACCATCATTCCTGAAAGCCCAAGGATGCACATAGGTGCCGGCCTTCCAAACAGCCCCCACATACCCTAGGCCCTAGCTCACTGTCCACGTCCAAGACGCTGCTTCCCAAGCAGGGAAGCCTCATCCCATACAGAGCCTGAACCCTCTGACTGGGCCAAGCAGACGCTGGCATCAAGGTAGAGCTGACACAAAGCACTATCTCAAATTAGACACAGTGCTCTGCCTGCACCAGCTCCCAGGGCGCAGACAGGCGGGTCACAGGGCCATGAGGCGGCCTCCCTGAGGAGCGCAGTCCACAGAATCACAACCCCATCTGGGGGCAGCTCAGGGCCCTTGGCCTCAGCCTGAGCCCTACCACCTCCCCTCCAGGGGGCACCCTGTCCACTACCAAACAGCCACCCTGCACAGGGTCAGGGGGAATGGTGGGCAGCCTCCCTGGAGGCTGAGACTCTAGGGTGATGACCTCCAGCAGAGGAGGCGGGGCCGAGTGCCACTCCTGCGATGGCCAGTGTCTGAAAGTACACATCGGGGCGGGGGACAGGGTTACCAACCACCAAGCCAGCAGCTCAGAGAAGCATAAGGAATCACCCACTCACCAAAAGCGCCTGCTTCTCTTTGCAGTCAAAGTGCTTCAGTCGTCGGAGCAACACTGAGATACTAGGAGCAGAAAGCAGAGATTAATGGGACTGGTGCCATCTCATGACCCAAAAGCAGCCCTCCTCTGGGAGAGCCCCACTCATGGGGGAGGAGGCCCCAGGGAGCCAGGTGTACCTCCAGGGGTCCCTAGGCACCCCCTCCTTGGCAGTGGGGTGTTTCTAAGACTGGCTCTGGGCAGACGCTGCTTCTGTCCCACGATAAAGGTCTGTGGGGATTACCAAATGGTCACCTGGCAGGGGGTTGCTCACAGGCCTTCAGGGAGTGAACTGTGCTGTGGTTTGTGGGGGCCCATGGCCATCCAGCAGGGCTGATTCTGGAAGCCGACAAGCAGTCTGGAAAACCCAACTGTCTGGCCAGGTGTCTCAATACAGCCTTTGTGGGGGTGCTCCATCAGGGGTCAACCTCAGGGCCCCCCCACCTAGAGCACTGGACAGAGCAGATAACGGTGCTTTACCCTCTCCCTCTGGGGTTCATGTTCCCTTCAATGAAGAGCACGCTCGCCTTCTTATCTCTCCGCCTGACGCTCTTGACCTGTAGGCAGACCCAAGAACACAAGGTGTCCAGCACCCAGGACCCAGGAGGCTGTGTTTGTGTTTTCAACACTTTCGTGGTGTCACCTTGTCAAGTGTGTGACAAGAAAGGTGGCTGGCCCGGGGTGACCAGGGCACAGCTGACACGAGGAAATGCTCAGCAAGCACTACCCGGCTCCCAGCACTGTTACAGCTGAGCAGAAGTGGGTGGGGTGGGTTCTGGTCAGTTTTATAAAAGAGGAACCAGCCGCTGTGAGTGCCCTTCCTCCCGCTGAGTCTTTTCAGGCTCAGGGCACGTTCCTCCTCATTCTGGGGGACAAGTAAAGCGAGCTTGGGGAGGTCCACAGCCAGGGGGTGGCTGGCCTGACTACCCCATTTCCTGTACTCACTGGGAATTTACAGTGCTGGCCCCAGTTAACCAAAAGCTCCCCTGGGAACTGGTAAACAGGGAGGGGCACGGAGAAGGCTGCCAACCACAGGGGGGACATGGTGCCTCCGGCAAGCAAGCGCTAGAGGAAGGGAAGGAGCCCCGACGGTCAGGTCCCAACTGCCGAGGAGCTGCAGGGGAGCCAGGTTCACCTGCATGGCCAAGCTTTTTCCACAGACACCACGCAGGTTTAATCCTGTCCTTCCCAAGACTGCCAGTCACGTGCCTGGAGGCCATGCTGACTGCGTGAGCCGAGACTCACTACAGCAAAGAAAGCTGCTCCACAGGGCAGAGACCTTCCAATTCACTGCCTCTTCCCCAAATTAAAGACCTATAGCTAGAACCCTGAGAATCCTGTCCCTGCTGGAAGAGGACACAGGATAAATTCAGGCGAAAATAGAAGGGGCAAAGGCAGGTGGGTGGTGCCCTGGCTCAAAAATTCTCCACCTGACCCACTGTGTGCACCCTTCAGGCACTTGGAGGAGGTACGACCATGTTTAAGGGTGTCCACCCCACTGAGGGTACAGCCAAAACCTCAAACACCTGCGATTACATACGTGGTAGACCTACACCCTAACCTACAAACCAAAAAACTCAAATGTACAAAATTTAAAATGAGCAAATACTGGGCATTTTTTCAGAGTTGGCCTTTCTAAAGCTGCTTGGTGAAAACCTAACCTACGAGGTTCATTCTCAGCAGTGCCGGGAGGCTGAGACCCCTTGCTTAGGTGAACTTGTCTCTACATTGTTGCTCACGGACCCACCGTTTCACCAGCAACAACAGTGAAAACCCTGTCCGGGCCCAGTGTCTAGAATGGGGCACCCTGGGCTGCACACTAGGGAACCAACTGACCGAGCGGGAAGCAGAGAGGTGTTCTTACCACGGCCGGCCAGAAGGGGTATTTTTGGTATTTATGCCAGACTAGCATCCCTACTTCAAATGAACGTGGTTCTAGAATTTAAAGGAAAGAAAAAAGCAAAAAAGAGACATGTTAGATCCATATTGAGCACCAGACAAAGCTGCTTGAGAAAACACAACCACAGAGATGCTGCTCAAGCCCAGTGTTAACGTGGTGCCTGGGACAGACCCAAGAGTTGGGAAGGCAGGGTGCACTCCTGACCCTGGAACCTAGGTGCTGGCCACCAGCAGCTGGGGTGCGCATGGATTTCCTGGTGGGGACCACGCGTGTACCAGCAGGGGTGCAGTGCCACCTCTGCCACTTTTCTGAGTCTCAGATTACTCCAGGGCAAAGCACTTTTTAAACGTAGCACATAAACAGAAAGGAGACCGTGGCACACAGTGAGGACCCCACACGGGGAGTAAATTTCTGAGAAGCTCATCTGAGAAACTGGGGGCTTTAAAAAGTGGGGGGGGGAGAAGAACTATTTAAATAATCATAAGGTGACTACAAATGATTTCTGAATAAAATTTAACTATATTCGCAACCAAAAAAAAAACAAAACCCAGAACAAGTAAATAACTCAACGTTAAAAAACCAGGTAACAAAAGCAAGCAGGGAACAGAGGCTGCTCGAAGACCCCAGAGTGAGGCTCATGGCCGAGTTGCAGCATATGACAATAGGAAGAGCTTTGAGGGACAGGGGGCCGTGATGGAGGAAGGAGAGACACCTGGGGCACAAGTGGAGAGCTGGTCACCCTCGGGAGGAGCACAGGGCCACCCAGGACAACAGTCACAGGTGCAGTCAAGCCAAACACCAGCAACCAAAACCCATGGAAGACAAAAGCAGGAGAAAGGAGCTAACTCTAGGGCCTCCGGGGGCTGAGTGACCCCTCCAGGTGGACAGAAACGCCCTCTGCAGGAAGGTACGGGGCCCCTTTTTGTGCCTGCGGGAACTGATACCAGTGATGCCCCAGGAGCCCACACTGCAGGCCCCCAGGCTGGATGCATCCAGACCCCCAACAGCAGGGTAGGGCTTGGTGAGTGACCCACACCCCCACCATCCCTCCCAGTAAAGGATGACCAGCCACCATAAGAACAATCGGAAGAGCCCATGGGAAATACCCAAGAAAGCAGATCAGCCTTCCAGCCAGGCAGGAAGGGCCCCCAGACCACCCCGTGCAGCTCTAGCCACAGTCTCTGAATGCACAAATATCTCAGGCTAAAAAGATTAAAAACAAAACAAAACTAGACTACGTTAAGATGAATGGTTAATGGGTGAGTGGAAAACTGAAGCCAGTCCTCAACTGTTTAGTTCAAGGCAACTAACTTTCCCATGGCTGGCTTGGATGTTTGGGCCTGTGTCCGATCCCTGCCCGGGAGGACAGGGCAGATGACCTGTGCACTGCTCAGCGCCGGGGCGGGGGGCCTGCGTACACCTGGGAGGGGCGCCCACCCTGCTGTGGGGACACTGTTTGGGAGGGCTGAGAGGCAGCGCCAGGCCACACCCAACGGTGGTGACAGAGCCCATCTGTTCACTTGGCCGCCCTCCGCCATTCCCTCCAAATGGCGTCCTGGGAGCCTCCCCCACCCCCCGGCATGTGTTTGTCCTTGAGAGAGGGGAGCCAGGGCTCCCTCTCTGTGAGGTCTGGGTTCAGGACAAAAGCCAAACAGCGAAGACACCTTCCCCAGGACAGGGGATGTCAGGGACCTTACCCCAGGAAGGTGCCAGTCACTCACCGTGATATAGCAGGATTCTCGGGGGCTCCTCGTCATCCTCGTCCTCCTCCAGGAGAGAGTTCACAGCGCTCGGCTCCATAAACTCTTCAGACAATGGTCGGGCTGCCAACAAGGATAGATCAGACCTTACTAGTCACAATACTGGGGACTTACCCAGGGAACACCACCCCCTGATCCCTGAACATCAGCTCAGAGAGCAAAGCCACCACAACGTGGACTTGCCCTCAGCCTCACTCGGTGAAAGCATGTTCAACAGAGGAGACAGGGCAGGAGTGGCCGCAAGTGCGAGGAGGGCAGATGAATGAACCAGGGGCCTGTCCCTCCTAGGGTACACTTGGCCACATGGGGAGGATGCGGATCTGGGGCTGGCCCCTTCAAAGTAGTAGTCCCTGCTTCACTGCCACTGCTGGGGAGGGGGCCCCTTGAAAGGGGAAGAAGAAAGGCAGACACCCGGAGCGAGTGTGGGCAGGCAGAGCGCGGTACCTAGCCATGCAGAAATGAAGATCTCCAAATTAGCATTTCAAAACTAAGTGGGATGCTACAGCATCCCAACAGAGAAAACCATAGCGCATGGCTGCAGCCACACAAAAACTCATGCACACGGGAATCCTGAAAAAGTCAGGGGCCTTTTAAGTGAGTTAATCACTTCTGAGATTCCTGCCAGTTTAACAGGAGTGCATTAGGGCTTCTGCAATGGGAGGAGAAAGGAGTTAATCCTCCGGGAGCAGACACGGCGGTAACGCGGCCACCGTGTGCCCCTCCAGTCCCTCCGCCGCCAAATAAAAATAAAAACACAAGTATGGGAGGCAGTTGAAGTGCTTAGAGCATGGTGGAGAGATAGAGAGAGAGGCCCCAGGAAACTTCTACTCAGGATCTGTTCTGGTAATGATCTCATTAAGATCTGGGGCCTGGCTCTAGATCGGCCACAGGAGAACCCACTGCCAACCTCTCCCAACTCACCCTCTTGGGGCCTTTACCTTCCTCCAGTGGCCGGGTGTCTGCTGCCTCCTCTGCAGGGCCGAGCTGAGCAGGGCTGTGGGGACTCATGTGAGCCCTCGGCCTCTGGCCACTGTCCAGGCCCAGGTGCTCTGCGGGACAGCCATCCAGGGGACTCAGGTCCCTGCCTCCGGGAGGCGAGCACAGGGCTGCCGGGCCGGCCCCTGTCTCACCATCTTCCTGGCCGGCTCCCTCTGAGGATGGAGCCACTCTCTGACCCGAGTGGGGTCCCTGTGCCGGGTTCCTCCCTTGTTTACCGAGAGGTGTCATCCAGTCTGCCTGCTGTTTTCTGGATGCCTCCCTGTCCTGAGCGCCACCGCTGGCTGAACACATAGCCGGGGCATCCAGGCCTCCGCTTCTCTTGAGCCCCTCCTTGTGGTCCACTCCGTACTCCAGATCCTCCTCACCAGCTGGCAGGCCGGACAGCCTCTGGGACATGCGTTCCCTCCTTGTTGGCCCCGGACTGCCCGCCGTGTCTTCAAGGAATGATGGGGAAAGGCTAGGTTTGGGGGGCCAGGAGGCTGGTTCCATGGGCTTCACTCTTGGAGGCCGAGGGGTCGTTCCTTCCCTGGAAGAGCTCCCTTGTCTTTCGTTCAAGACATCCAGAGCCACGCGGAGTGACCGCCGGTAGGTCAGCTCCTCCAGGGGCGCAGCAGGAGTCCCGTCCTGCGAGGCTGTGGGACAGAGGAAGAGGAACAAAACCTGGTGCTGAGTGGGCCCCAGGCTCCAGCACCCAGAAACACCGTGCCAGCTCTGGTGTGTCGCCAAAGCTGGTCCTCACACCTGAAGAGGGGGTGATGCTTCTCACCGGCATATTCCCCAGAACCATGGACTTGGGCATCAAACCACAGCTGTTCGTTCAGGGCTGCAAGGCTTCCTTTCCCCAGAAAGCATGCTGACTGAGCCTGCCCTGCCTGGGCTGGTATACTCCTCTAGATTTCAAAACAATACTGCCCACAAAATGTATTCAGATATTTCTCAAATCGTCTCTCAGCCTTACAATTTCAATTCAATCACGGTCAATAAATAAAGGACACTGCTGGCAGGGTATTTTCGGGTAGGGGCGGCGGGGGTGGGGGTGGGTAAGAACAGCTGCCTAAAAGGCTCTTTGTGGGCCAGCAAATTGTCCACACTTCCCTGCAAGGGCGTTTCAAAGCCAGTGGACGGCATCGCAGGTGCAAAGATTCCGGCCTGACCTCCCCACCACCACAGTTTATTCATTCATTCCCATGCGCGGCTCTGGCACCCTTTATTTGAACAAGATGACGGACGCAATATCAGAACTCAGCAGGCATAAATAACACCTCCTTCGGCACAGGACTCTGCCCTGTTTAATATTAAAGGCGCCCATAAACACCAGCCCCCCAACACGATCTGCACGAACAATCAGGGCGGCTGAGAGGTGGTGGTGGATGCTGCCTGAGCTGGGCACCCCGCTCTGAGCCAAAGCCATTCCCTGAAAATGCAGGAAAACAGACCCTATTTCCCAGTCGCCGCTGGGAGATCCTGGGCAATCTTTTCACAAGACAGAAAATTCTCTGCATGTGGAATAAGCTCTTAGGTAGGCACCCAGTGGGTCTGGGAGTGGGCAGTGCACCAGGGGTTAAGCTCAGCCAGACTCCAGCCAGGTCTGTCTCACCTATGACACTGACCCTTGAGGGGATGGGAGTCAGGGCTCCACTACCAGCCTGCCTCGCCCTGCCCTTGCCCTTGGCCCCCACAGCCCTGCAGACACCAATGGCCAAAAGGCTGATGGCAGTGACACCATTTTTTTCTCCCCTAGGCTTGGGCGATAAAATGTAAATATACACCCAACTGCTTCTTAAACCTTGGACGGAGGCCAGACCAGCAACAGAATCGTTTTACAGTCTTACTACAGATAAGTGGAAAAAAAAAAACCCCACACAGAAAGAGAAGCCTCTTGCCCTTTCTTGGGGGAGGCGCACCCCTTCTGAGTGCACTGCAGGCTGTGGACGGAGCCAGCGGGCCCTGATGCTGCTGTCACTGGCCATCCGGGGGCGGGGGGCGGGGGGCGTGGGCCAAGGACAGGACGGGCTCAAGAAGCAGATTCTAGAAGGTTAGAGACAGCAGCTCCTCTAGTTCAGGGAAATCATGTTTCCTTGAAGGAAGGGGAGAGACAGGGAACGGGGTCACTCTGCATCCAGAAGGCCAAGTCTGTTTTCTCCCAGAACACCCTGTGCTCTTGCCAGACCTCACTGGGACGGAAAAACATGCTCTCACCTAATGAGGAGGCGATGTCTTCGATGTGCACCTTTCTCAGGACCTTGGCTTCCGCGCTCTTCACCTTAATCCTGCGGGGACAGGGACGCCCATTATGCACCACCAGCAATGCCACCGAAACCTTCGCAAACATATTTTGCTTTAGATGACAAAAGAATCAGATTCGTTTTCTTCTTTCGCACCCTTCCACTCAAACCAGGAGTCACTGCCAACCAGGAATTCAAGCGCCTGAGGTTAGAGGCAGCGAGGACCCTTGTGAATGTGGCTTTTTTTTTTTTTTCCTTTCCCCTTTTAAAGACAGAAAAAGGCTGGTTGGATTTAAGAGTAAAAATGAATTCAAATTGTGACTTTTATGAGGTACATCCCACTTTCAACTGCACAAATAACTCCTTTGTTAGATTTCCAGAGTGGATGATAATGTCACTAAAAGCTGTTTACAGCCCAGCAGGTGTGTTTTAATTTAAAAGGATGCGCTTCCCTTTTAAACTCGAGTATTCAATTACTTTCCCAGCCTCAGGGAAAGTGTGAGCTGCGGACTAAGCAGGCTTAGGATCGGCTCTAAAGAAAGAAGGGTCGAAGGATGGGGACCCGGAGATGCAGGAGCAGGGGCTGATCCTGTTTCATTTTCTACTTAGAATCAGGAATTCGCCCATCAGAAATGCGCAACCTGGGCCATTTTAATCGTCCCCAGTCATCTGTGTCCTTCCACCATGGGATGTAACATGGTACCCTGCGCCCTCCATGCATCTGCCTTCTGAATGCTAAACAACAGTTTCTTACTACAAGCACAGGCTCAAACATCAAATATCCCAGAACGCAGGGGGCTGACACACGTTTCTGAAAGTCACACAAACCTATCTGTAGGAAAGAAACAGGCCTACCTGAACCCCAACGAGAGTCTACCAGCATATAATTTACACCCATCCCATTTTTGTACTGATCTCTCTGGATATCAATACCACATAGAGATTCTTCAATTTCCAAACATACATAAAATAAAATTGGTTGTTTTCCTCTTCGGGTTACTGTGACCACATTGATAAACAAAGAAGTGAGAAGACTTAAGAGCAGACTTCACTTTTTTTTGGCGGGGGGGTGGGGTATCACAAATCCCATGCAGGAGGACTACAAAAACACAACACTTAACTTTTTGTCTAAGGAGAGTATCTGAACGTTTAGAAAATATCCTTTTTTCCTCTTATTTTTGGCTGACTTTTCAGTTCCAGCCAGGACCTACATTAAAAAAAAAAAACACAACCTTGTTACAAGCCAAAAAACACAGCTGACCCTGACAAGCAGTAGCGACATATAAACACAAATGCAGTGCATGATTCTTAAAGAATATAAGATAGGACTGCAGACACAGGGAAACTGAGGCACAAAGGGACAGCAGCAGACCGAGACCAAAAGCAGGGTCTTGCCTCAAGATTTGGCCCTCTTCCCACCACACTGCTGGAAAGCGTCCCCAAGACAGTCCTGTTATTTACTATCAGGGCTGCTTGCCAAAAATTTCCTTGAGTTACAGCCTTACATGCCTTTTTATAGCTGACACTGCTAAATTCTTTTTTTTTTTAAAGCGTGAGGGAAAAAAAAAAAAAAAAAGACACTTCCAGAAGTGTAACCTTGTAAGCACTCGACCAAAACTCCATTAGACCAGGAGCAAGGACCGGTGCCAACAGATCTGAGCACCAACTGTTCAAACTCAATTATTTTGCTGAAGCGACTCCTAGGTATCTCCTGATAAAGATTTTACTTGTCACCCGAAAGTCATTTCTAATTCCTGAAATTACAGAATAATGGCTGTCACCTTTGCGGGCCATAATCGCTTTTTCCATCTGCAAAGGACATACTTGGCATCCGTCATGATTTAGACTCATGTGGCAAGTGGTAATGATTTGGCACAAACAAAGTACTTGAAGGTCTGACGCGATGTGCCCTGCAACAAAATTTGCACGGTGGTTTATAACATCATTTGCTTCCCGCTTCGACGCAACCACAATTCTTAAGGGCGAAGGTGAGCTTGGCTGATCCTCAAGTAGATGGTTCAGTTCCATCATCCTGTACCGAGGGGCTCCATGCCAAAAAGAAATGACTGGCCTTGATGCCTGGGGAGGCGCCTGGATTATTTTAACAAATAAAATTCAGTCAAATTCCCTCCCAAAGGTTCCGCCTAGATTATTTTTAAAAGGCTCCTGAATAAATCGTCCCCGTGCTGAGGGCCTGCCTCTGACCTCGGCACGAGAGGCGTTTTAAATGGTCAAAGCTTACAACCCTCCCGTGTTTGGGGAGCTAACAATTGACCCCGGCGCAAAAAAATAAAATCGGAGAAAAACGACTGCTCTTAAAGGACGGGGACAGCTGCAGGCCATTCATTACATCAACCAGGAAGGCTGATCTGGCTGCTGACAGAAAAGAGGAGCTGGGGGGTGGGGGTGGGGGTTCGTTTGTGCAAAGTTGGGGGGTGGGTCACCACAGCAGGACACTGGGCCCATTAGCAGGGGAGGGGGATTCAGGCAATAGAGGTGGGGATTCAGACAGCAAGGAGGCGATTCAGAGAGAGGAAGCCAGGTTCACGGAGCAGAAGTACGAGCGCAGACAGCAGAGGGTGGGTTCAGGGCAGGGAGGAGGGGGCTCAAGAAGCAAAGGAGAGGCTTCAAGGCGCAGAGGAAGGGGTTCAGGCAGAGGAGGAGTTCAGTGAGCAAAGGTTCAGAGAGCAGAGAGATTCAATGAAGAGAAATGGGAGATCCGCTGCACGGCGGATCACCGCCCCGGGGAGCCTCTTTCGGGGTTCGCCCCTCCCCCCAGGCCCAGCCCCGCCGCCACGGCCGGCCCGAGGGGCGCAGCCTGCCGGGCTCACCAGGCCCCTGGCCTCCCCAGTGCGGCGTCCCCGAGCCCGGTGCTGGGGGCAAGGAAGCCGCGGCGGCCTAACGGCGGTGGCACCCGTGCCGCCCCAGGCGCCGCCGCCCGCGCCCGCGCTCTCGCTCACCGCCTCCGCCGCCGCCGCCGCCGCCGCTCCCGCGGGCAGGGGGCGGAGCCAGCCTGGCGTCGGCGCCAAGCCCCACCCCCGTCGTCGACCAATGGGACGCCCGCGTTCGCGTTGTGGCCCCACCCCTTCCGCCCCGCAAGGCGCAGAGTGACGGGCGGGCGCGCGCGCGAGGCTGACTGACGGGCGCGGGGCGCGATAGCTGGCGCTAGGTGGGCGGCGACGGCGGCGGCCTCCATCTTCCCGGCTCAGGCCCGGCCGTCTTCCGCCTGCGCCGGTCGGGTCCGCGTGGTCCTCGAGGCCCCTCCGGCCGAGGCCCTGGAGGAACCATTGAGAGCCTTACAGAACTTTCCAAGGCCGGAGGTGCCTGACGTGAGGCGCCACGGCGGTTCCGACCAGCATCCATCAGAGGAGGGGTCGTGCGTTTTCACAAATGACCCACTCGTGTGGGCGGTGACCCGGGAAGCAGCTACCACGCTGGGGCCTGCCTTCCCGCTGTGGAGTCGGTGTGAAGACACTGTGCTGTGAGATGTGCGATGTAGCGACCCCACAAACGGCCCCCGCCCCCACCTCAGCTCCGAGTGTGTCTGTCCTGTCAAAGGCAGAAGTTGGGATTCAGGGTGGCCCGTTCGGGAACCTGTGCTGCTCGGCCCGCCTCGTTCTGGGAAGTTTTGTGTCAAACGTGGCGGGTCCCTAGGGCCCAGCCCACACAGGGACAGGTGACCGCTTGGCCCGTCCCGCGGGGATCAGAGTCTGGGTTAACGAGGTCGAGGTGACTAGTGGGGTTCCTTCATGGCCTCCTTACCTGAATTAATGGAAATATCGTGGGAGGGGGCAGGTGTCTCAGTTCTTTAGCCATTTGGATGTTCTGTTTCCGTCGTTTTAGAAAATACCAGATTGCGGTCTTCTCAGGTTGTCCAGTGACTAAGACTGAGCTACCAATGCCGGGGGCCAGGGTTCCATCCTTGGTCAGGGAACTAGATTCCACATGCCACAGCTGAGAGTTCACAAAACTAAATGTCCCACATGCTGCAAGGAAGATCCCACGTGAAGGCAACTAAGACCTGGCCCAGCCAAATAAAGATGTTTTAGAAAAGAAAATACAGATTCCGTCCTGATACAGGCTCCCTTGCTAGGGTGTGTGTAAATACGTTTTCATGTTTGATTCGGTTCATGGTTCAGGAACAAACTTAGTATGTTTTTCTTCCCATCATCAAATTAACAAAGAGGAGAGAACTCAGGCCCTGCCCCAGCACCGGCTGTGAGATAGGCAGCGCTAATTCGGGGCTGTTGGGACGTGTGAATTGGTACCTTTCTGGAAAATGACTTGACGTTATCTGTCAGATTCCTCAGAAATGCTTCAGACCCTCCAACCCTGCAGTTTCCACTTCGAGGGACATCATAAGAATATAATCAGATGTGCACAAAGATGTAGGTACAGCAGTGTTGTATGCAATGTTACTTGGAAAAAAATCAGGAGGCCCTGAAATGTCCAGCAATAGAGGTCTGGTTAGCAAAAACACAATGGAAGCTATTTTTAAAAATGTGTTCAGTCTCAAGAAATGTTTATGATACATTTCCAGTAGAAGGGAAAATTTTTAAATTAAAGCCAAACAGACTTCCAAGAAGGATGGATCTTGTTAAAGGATGTTCTCTCAGCAACTTTGCCAGTCATTTGTGCTGCTTTAGAAGGAGGCCCTTTGCTGCAACTGTGAGTCTCAGTGATTTGGGGCATGTATTTATTCTTGAAACGAAGATTTGAATGACTACTTGGTGACAGGAACTGGGCATATAGTGGTGAGGAAAACAGCACTTGGGGAGCTCAGCCTTATGGGGAAGACATTTAATAAAATCACAAGTAACATTGTAACACTTTTTGCTGCCACTGCTATAAGTGCTTTATAATTAATGTTATTTAACACAAGAGCTCTAAAAGGATGGTGTAATAATAAGCCCCGTTGTTTCAATTATCACTGTACAACAAAACATCATGAAGCATACACAAAGATGTATACACTTAGCCAAAAGAACCGATTTGTTTGTTCACAGGTGTGCAGTCTGGTCTGAGTTCACCTATGTGGTTGTTCTGTCGGTCTCACCAATGGCCACATCGGTGCTTGTGTTCAGCAGAGCCTGGGACTGTGGGGTTTGCCTCTCTCCAGGTGCTCACTCCTTCAGGGAAGCTGACTTCTGGCTTACACGACTGCTCAAGGTTCCCAGGACCACAACAGTGGACACTGCAGGTCCTTTTTAAGGCATAAATTCTGAACTGGCCTGGCTTTACTTCGACCACGTTCTCTTGGTGAAAGTGAACCTCGGGCCCAGCTCAGCTATAAGAGGAAAGGATTATAACAGCAGACGTGAATCACTGGGCATCACTGCACCCAGCCGTAGTATAGACAAGGAAACCAAGATAGAAAAAGGTTAAATCACCTGTCTAAGGCAGAGCTACAGTTAAAAACAGGAAGTCTTGCTGCAGAGTCCAGAGTGTTAACCACTGCACCATAAGATAAATACAGGTTGTAAAGAAGTTTGTACAGGAAAAGTGCAGGGAACCCTGAGAATAACAAAGACAACTTTGTCTGGAGTGAGGGGGTGGGGGGTCAGGATAAAGGAAATAACATTTAACCCTGAAACCTGATGACTAAATGGGTTGGGAGCAAGTTTTCAGAGCTTCAGATCAGATCATTCGCTCAGTCGTGTCCGACTCTTAGCGACCCCATGAATCGCACACGCCAGGCCTCCCTGTCCATCACCAATTTTCAGTTTCAGAGCTTAGGAAACTGCAAAGGCTCTGGTGTAGCATCGGGCCTAACTGCACAGAAGAACTGAGTGAAGCCTGGTGAGGTCAGGACCAAGGTGTGAGGGTAGAGTGACACGCAAGAGTCCCTTGGGGTTGGATGTGCTCTCGGAGGGTTTTGGGGGTTTTCCAACTTATTATTTTGAAATAATTATAAATTCATAGAAATTTGCAAAAACAGTATAGAAATTTGTAAAAACAGTGTACCTGTCACCCAGCTTCCTCCTAAGGTTACAGCTTATGTAACTATAGTGTAAAAACCAGGACAGTGACATGGGAACAGTCTGTGTAGATTCCTGTAACCACAAACCCAGTTACAGGACATTTCTGTACCCATAGAGAGCTTCCTCCAGCTACCCCGCCCACATAGACTGCCCCCCACCCCATTGCCATGCCTCACCCCTGGGCTCTAGGACTCTTCTCTGTCTTTGTCATCCTGAGAATGCTCTATAGAGGCGACAGCACAGCCCGGAACCTTTGGAGCTGTTCTCCCCTCAGCACAGTACCCAGGAGATGCCTCTGAGCCCACCCGAGAATCAGGACTGCCTTTCTTTTTGTTACTGAGCAGTAATCCATACTGAACACATGCTGGGTGACCTCCCTATCTTAAGGTGGCTAACCTCATCCCACCTGCAGAGTCCCCTCTATCATCTCACATGATATATACGGAATTTCCAGAGAGGAAGGGGTGGACATCTTTGGGGCCCATCTGCCCACAGCAGGGGTCGAGGGGCAGTGGACGGCCTGAGTCACCTAGACCTTTGTTGTACCAACTCTGTCCCATATCCCACATAGGGTCCAAACAGACCCTCCCAGTAATGCCTAGGGAGCAGGTCGGTTGGGAGAGCTGTATTTATTCTGGGAACCACCTTCCCAATTAAAAACAGGGGTCTTCCATTTGGGGGAGAAGGGATATTGGGAGGCAGCTGAGAAGTCACAGCAGAAGCTATCCATACCTCACCCCTCTGTAACCCAGAGCAATATTTTTGTTACTCAGGACCCTTACTTGTAGTGCATAAAATAGAGGGGAGGCTGGCTGTGACTCTGGGGGCCGAGGGAAAAAACCAAAGAGAAAGGCACCTGCACATCCTTAATCGCTCCTACCAAGACCACAGGTGCCAACAGCCAGCAGCCACACCTCTAGCTGTGGTGCCATTGGACTTCCCCCCACTCTCACTGTCAGTGTCTTTCTGTGGCAGGCAGAGTCCTAAGCCAGTCCACAACAGCTCACACCCTTGAGTATGGGTAAAACCTGCCATATGATCCTTTGATACTCTGGCAAAGGCAAAAGGATTTTCCCAATGGAATGAAGGTCCCTAGTCAGTTGACCCGTAGTTAATTACAAGGGAGATTATCGTGGCTGGGCTTGGCCAGATAGAAGGAGCCATTTAGCAGAGGAAAAGACTAGGGTACCCTAGAGACTGCAAAGGCTCTCCTGTGGTTCACGGGGAGGAAAGATGCCCCGAGTGCCAGGAAAGAAGTTCAGTCAATGACCTGTGAACTTGGAAAAGGCTCCAGCCTTGGATGCAACACAGCCACTGTGTCACCTGAATGACCATGGGGACCCTAGCAGAACACCCAGTCATGCATGCCCAGGCCCCTGACCCACAAAACTTTCAGAAGGTGGTGTTTTAAGCCACCATGTTTGGTGCCTGCTGCATGGTGTCTCTTGGTCCACTGAGGCAAAGCTCTGTCTTTGCCTCACCCGCCTTCCTGTTTCCATGCTCCCCAGGCCACATCCCCCTCCAATCCCAGCTTGAGTTTCAGGAAACCCTCCTGGGAGCCTATCCCGGGAAGCTGGGTTCTCCCTCTGAGACCACAGCCAGTCTGAACCTAAAGCTTGGTGCTTACTGGCACTGTTCCCATCTGTGTGGTCCTCTCTCCTCCATGCCCACATCCTGCCCACTTGATACAGACGTGGTCAGGGCACTTGCTTTGATGACATATGAGCAGAGTGCCATGGCAAGTATGCATGTCCCCATTTCCCCTTTCTGTCCACCCTGGGGACTGGCTCTACTGCTGATGCTGGCTGCCTCACTAGCTGGGCCTGTGATGGAGGAAGACGGTGACACGCAGAGGGACCCTGTCAGCTCTGGTGGATGAGCGCCCCTGGATGCAGACAATGGTATCCATGAGCTCACATTTGTGGAGATGTTGAGATTGAGGCGTGGGTTGGGCTGGTTCTCTCTGGGGACTTGGAGAAGCTGCTCCCTCCCAGCTACTGGGGCTCTGACTGTCCTTAACTTTGTAGACACACCACTCCCTTTCTGCCTCCATCTTCACATGGCCCTTTTCCCTGCTTGGTATCCCTGTGTCTCCCCTTATAAGGACACCAGCTATTGGATTTAGGGCCCACCCTGATCTAGTACAGGTTCTTCTCAATAAATTAATGTCAGCAAAGGCTTGTTTCCAAACAAAATCACTTTCTGAGATTCTGGGTAGTAGTGAATTAGGGGGGAACGATGTTCAACCCATTCCCACTAGTGTCCATGAGAAATGGGCCTTAGTTGTTTATAGATGCCGAGCTTCGGGGTATTTGTCACTGCAGCACCACTGTGCGAAGCCTCGCTGGTCCACGCTGTAATGTAATTATTTGTTTATACACTCGTCTTCCCCAGACGCTGACCTCCCGCCGAAGAGAGACGGCGTGTCGTTTGTTATTGTATCATAGAGGATGGTTAGGAAAGAAATTAATTTTACCGGCTGGCACCAGAACTCATTTTAGAGATGCAACTGGGCTTGTTTAGGAAAATACCTTAATTAGTACTCAGGGACGGAGACCGAGGCCCTGAGGATGTGAGATGAAAGGGGACTCAGAGAGACCGCTCAACATCTCTGTGTGAGAAAATAGCTGTTATTTGAAAGGAGAGGAAGAGGAGCTGAGAGAGGTGGGGACCCACGGATATCAAGAGACAGATAGCCAGGAGATGGCAGAGCAGGTGTGGTCAGGGACCACCAACATCCCCTTTTCATGCCCTTCAGCACCTGGCAGGATCAGCCAGATCCTGGCAGAGCCAGACTGGCTCAGCTAAAGCAGAGAACTAGCCTTCATGACCCAGTCAGCCAGCTGGCTGGAGCCTGGCACCCAGGTGCCCTGGCCAGCACTCAGCAGGTATGTGGTATGACCATGTCTGACAAAGATGAGTATTAAGGTCGTTATTAGAAGATGCCTGAGATTCACGAAAGCCCAAGAAGAACCATGCTCCTGATTAAAACAACAAAACCCGAACGTGCCTACATCCCCATAGACTCCAGCTTGTCTCATGCTGATGTCAGCCAGATGTGGGTGAACTGAAGGAAGAGCCAGTGGGATTCCATCTTGTTCCTTTTGTCCCATTGCCTTTGGCCTGTGTTACTTCTGTATTGTTCTTCTTTTATTTAAAAAGTTGTTTATTTATTTGCTCGCCCTGATGCGAATCTTCTGGGATCCTTGTTCCCCGACCAGTGATCCAACCCCAGGCCCTTGACAGTGAAAACTCAGAGTCCTAACCACTGGACTGCCAGGAAATTCCCTGTATTGTTCTTTTTTTTTTAAATTTAATTTTATTTTTTAACTTTACAATATTGTATTGTTTTTGCCATATATCGAAATGAATCTGCCACAGGTATACATGTGTTCCCCATCCTGAACCCTCCTCCCTCCTCCCTCCCCATACCATCCCTCTGGGTCATCCCAGTGCACCAGCCCCAAGCATCCAGTATTGTGCATCGAACCTGGACTGGCGACTCATTTCATATATGATATTATACATGTTTCAATACCATTCTCCCAAATCATCCCACCCTCGCCCTCCCCCACAGAGTCCAAAAGACTGTTCTATACATCAGTGTCTCTTTTGCTATCTCGTATATAGGGTTATTGTTACCATCTTTCTAAATTCCATATATGTGCGTTAGTATACTGTATTGGTGTTTTTCTTTCTGGCTTACTTCACTCTGTATAATAGGCTCCAGTTTCATCCACCTCATTAGAACTGATTCAAATGTATTCTTTTTGATGGCTGAGTAATACTCCATTGTGTATATGTACCACAGCTTTCTTATCCATTCATCTGCTGATGGACATCTAGGTTGCTTCCATGTCCTGGCTATTATAAACCGTGCTGCGATGAACATTGGGGTACACGTGTCTCTTTCAATTCTGGTTTCCTCAGTGTGTATGCCCAGCAGTGGGATTGCTGGATCATAAGGCAGTTCTATTTCCAGTTTTTTAAGGAATCTCCACACTGTTCTCCATAGTGGGTGTACTAGTTTGCATTCCCACCAACAGTGTAAGAGGGTTCCCTTTTCTCCACACCCTCTCCAGCATTTATTGCTTGTAGACTTTTGGATCGCCACCATTCTGACTGGCGTGAAATGGTACCTCATAGTGGTTTTGATTTGCATTTCTCTGATAATGAGTGATGTTGAGCATCTTTTCATGTAAACAGTAAAATGTTTTAAGACCAGTTATACAATGCTAGCTCTTCCATGATCCGTGTCTGCCTCCATCCAGGCCCCAAGGAGTCATCAGGTGCCACTGAGCTAACTGCTGTTTCCCAAACTGTGTTAACCCTCTTCTCTACAGCTGCCCCATTGCCAGCTGTCCTGGGAGCTCAGATTCCTCACTTGACCTCGGGTGTCATCCGTGGCTCCACTGACCTCTGTGAAGGAGCTGTGTGCTCTGCTTAGCACTGATCCTATTGTGTGCTGACCAGTTTAATGCCAGAGTGGCATCTCCCCCAGTCCTGCTGATGCTGAGGTCTGTCATTTTCTGAGGGGAGTGGGGTGTCTCAGGCACTGTGGGTGATGGAGCAGCATCCCTAGCCCCCACCCACTTGATGCCGGGGGCACCCTCAGTCATGACAACCACACATGTCCCCAGACATGGCCCTGTGTCCTAGGGGAGCAGAGTGCCCCTCGGGGGAGACCCACAGCCATAGACTAATTGCATCCCTGCCGGAGTCCTGGAAGTAGCCAAGCCTGGGTCAGATCTCTCCCTGGGGTGTCCTCGGGACAAGCCCAGTGCCTGCACCCAGTGTGCGCCCTCCACCTGGTGTCTGAACAAATGAAAGGCAGCCGTCTGTAGCAGACAGATCTCCTGAACTTCCCCTCGTAGGTCAGCATTGCCCTTCCGGCAAGGGGCCACAGCAGGAGGAGGGGAGAGCCCGGGGTGAGGAAGCATATCCCATGACGTCTTTCACCAGCTCCCAATGTCAGCCCACCCCATCGTCCCCCACCCCGCCCAGCCACCCTGCCTGCCATCTCCTGGCATTCCCAAACTGATTTTGGCAAACAGCTTGATTTTTCTCCTCACCCAAAACCTTCCTTCCTGAGATCCGAGACGGGTCCAGTCGAGCATGTCAGTAACCAGCCGTGTGCATTTGGCTCCTGAAAAGTCAGTCATTCACCGGGCTTGGGACTCAATGCCACTCACGGTGCTGTCCTGACCAGGGACTAGCCCTGCAGATGAAATGCTAACTGGGCAGCAGCTACAATACCTGGCCACAGACCCTGTCTATAGAGCACTCTGGGTACCCCTGGCAAGACAAGTGTGTGACCAGACAAGGACAGAGATGCCTCTAGAAGCTTGAGAAAGAGGCACAGCCCTGCCCACACCTGGATCTCAGCCCGAGAGACCCATGTTAGACTCCTGACCTGCAGGACTGTAAAGGACTATGAGATAATCAATGTGTGTAGTTTTAAGCCTTTGAAAAAAATTGCCTTTGTGGACTATGGAATAAGAAAATTACCCATGCTTTCTAATCCCCATTTTACGTATTTCCAAACCCACCTTTATAGAAGTAAAAAATATTGAGCCTGGTCATATTACTAAGAACGGAGTTCAAAAACTCATACCACCTCATGCCATTAGGATGACAAATACTAAACAACAACACAGGAAATAACAACTTGATGAGGATGCAGGAAAATTGGAAACCTCTTCCATGAATGCTGGGAATGTAAAATGGTACAGCTGCTGTGGAAACAGTCTGGAGGTTCCTCAAAAATTTAAACATAGAATCGCCATATGCTCCAGCAGTCCCACTCCTGGGTACAGACCCAAAAGAAGGGAGATTAGGGAATTTTTAGAGATATCTGCACACCCATGTTCTTAGCAGCACCATTCAGGACAGCCAAAATGTAGACGCAATATAAGTGTCCATGGATGGATGACGGATAAACACAATGTGGTCCATGTACACACTGGAATGTTACTGCACCATAAAAAGGAAGGAGGTTCTGACACCTGCTACAACAGGGATGAACGCTGAGGACATGATGCTCGGTGAGAGAAGCCAGACACAGAAGGACACGCTGATTCTACTCACAGGAGGTCCTAGAGGAGTCAGATCCACAGAGACAGGAGGTAGATGGTGGGGCCAGAGACTGGGGAGTCAGTGTTTCATAGTGACAGAGTTTCTGTTTGGGAAGATGAGAACGTTCTGGAGATGACAGTGCGGCTGGTTGCACGACCGTGTGAACGTGCTTAATGCCACCGAGCTGTGCACTTAAAAATGGTACATTTTATGTTATGTATATTTTACCACATAAAAAATATTTTTTCTCTAAATTCATCCCTACCAGCAAGCATTTCCCATACCAAGTGGGACACCTCCCATTGTGTTCACTATTCGGCTCAGAGGGCAGCCGCCACCCTGCCGGGAACGTGACCCCGCCGCAGCCCCCCTTCAGTTGTTCTCTTGCGTCCCCCACTCCATGGAGATCCCCACATCCCCAGACCAGGAGAGGGCGGCGCACTGCAGTGTCTCTTCAACAAAGAGTCAAGGATTAGGCCCCGTTGAGTTTCCATCCTGTTTGCCTTTGATTTTTTAAAAAAAGCCTTTCATTTTAACTATTAGGCATTTCAGGGCAGGCTGCACAGTGTCATCTGCATTTCAAACAAGCGCCGCTGTGAGGGTTTGTTTTCTTGCTTTTTTTCTGTTTCCTTGTTCTTCTCCCAGACCTCGGTAATCTACAACCGTCTTTTATTTGTTTTCTTCAAGGTCCTCTATCATATTATCTCACATTGTTCCAGGCAGTAACTTTCCTCTTTGTCTGCAGCTTGTCCACACGGACACAGCGCTGACCGTCCCCTTCCAGTCCCCCCAGGCTCCAAGCCGGCCCTCTGACGGGACACCAAAAACTCCAATTCTCAGGGTCTCTGCAACCTTGTTTCCATTCCACCCAAGACACAGTGGCTTCCCTGGTGACTCAGACTGTAAAGAATCTGCCTGCAATGCAGGAGGCTGGGGCTCAATCCTTGGATCAGGAAGATCCCCTGAATGAGGAAATAGCAACCCACTCCAGTATTCTCGCCTGGAGATTTCTACGGAGGAGCCTGGCGGGCTACAGCCCATGGGGTTACAAAGAGTCAGACACAACTGGGAGACGTACACTTTCACTTTTCACAAGACACACTGAGCAAAAACAAAGATTCTGCCTCTCTAAGTCCCCTAGAACCTTGGCCGCCCCTCCCTGTCGACAGCTGCTCGAAGGACCCAGGACTGCAGCACGGCGCCAGGTCCTCACTCCAGGCTGGACCCCGGTGGGAACCAGGCTGCACACCAGAGGCAGAGGGACTGTCACTTGCCTCTCATCTGGCAGGTATACCTCAGTTCCATGGTATAGATTCAAGGTGGATGAGAAGGGTTATTTATTTCTGTGTCTAATTCTTACACGGGGCAGTTTTCAAAAATTATGGTAAAACACTCATAATTTAAATTTACTCTCTGAGTACACAGTTCAGTGGCACTCAGCACATTCACATTGTCAGGCAACCATCCCCACCATCATCTCCAGAACTTTCCATCTTCCCAAACTGTAACCCTGTCCCCATGAAATTCTCCTGTCCCCAACCCCCGACTCAGGGCCTGTTTAGAAGCTTGGGTTCTACTTTTTGTGTCCATCCAAAGCTGTCATTGGACAGAAGAGGCCATCGTAAATCTGGTTAAGAGATGAAAACTGCAAGCGTCTAGTTAATTTAGTCGAGTCATATTTTGTATTTGCCACGGTTCACGGGTCAGCTTATGACCTGAACCATGGTGTATTTAGGCTCTTAATTCTTTCGATAAGGACCAGACGACTTCGCTCAACAATCTTGCCAAAACGAAGTGGGATGGTGCTGGGAGGTGTCTATCTCCCTACCATCCAGAATTTCATTCTCTGAATGTGAAACTGTGTTTCATGAAGAGTGTGAAACCCCAGGATCGCCTGTCAGAGTGATGGCAACTGGAGGATAAATCGCATTTCCAGCTGAGGACCAACCACATTCGCATCTCCAGTGTGCAAAGCTCTCCTAGGCCGCCTGGATCTGTGTGTTGACCGTCTCCCATCATTAGGGAGCCTCTGTCCTCATTAGAGGGTTTAGCACCAATCGCCAGTGCCCTCTGCCCAGCCACAGAGCTGCCCCGTGTCACCGGTCACCGCTCATCAACACACACCTCATCGGTGGTACGATGTAGCTGTGAATGTTTCCATAAACACACCCCCCAACCTTTTTTGTATGAAAGTCCTAGGCTCTGAGACCTGCTTTAATCAGCACCATACATCAGAATATAAAGGAGTGAGGGAAACAGAAAAGATAATCAGAACAAACTTTCAGACACACAGTGCATTTGCTGTGTTCTCAATCTTCCCACCACCTGCTCCGGAATCTGCCTGGTCCTCAGGCACCCACGGCATTGGTGGAAGTGGCACCCAGGATGGAGGGCATCCAGGTGAGGGCAGGCCTGCAGGGGGGGCAGGAAGGGAGCCCACATCCTCCTGTAATTTGACCCGGGGAGCTGTGACTCACATCTGTGCTTGTGACCGGATGGCAGGGAAACACAAACAGAAGTGTGCATGGACCTGGAGAGCCGAGTGGGCTTTGGGGTTGGGCCAGTAGCAGCATCCTGGACTTGATGATGCTCTACAGGGCAGCCATTCTGTCGTCTGGCTCTCCTGGGATCTCGTTACTCTCTGGGCACTCTAGTACCAGGGTGATCTAGTTACCATCTGCTTACTCTGGTGTCTAGTTATTATCTGTGTGCACTAGTACCTAGTTAATCTAGTTGCCATCCACTTACTCTGGTTGTTGTTCAGTCACTGTATCTGACTCTTTGTGACCCCTGGACTACCGCATGCCAGGCTTCCCTGTCCTTCACCCTCTCCCGGAGTTTGCTCAAACTCATGTCCATTGAGTCAGTGATGCCATCCAACCATCTCATCCTCTGCCACCCCCTTCTCCTCCTGCCTTCAATCTTTCCCAGCATCAGAGTCTTTTCCAATGAGTCAGCCCTTTGCCGACTCTTGTATCCAACTACTATCTGTACATACTAGTACCTAGTTAATCTAGTTACTCTGCTTACTCTAGTATCAGCTTCCTTCTGGGGCTCTGGTACCAGATGCTGTAGGGTCCCAGTGCCACGGTTACCAGGTGTCACTACTGGTGGAGGCTGGGCCAAGAACACTTACATACACAAGTGAAAGTGAAAGTGAAGTTGCTCAGTCGTGTCCGACTCTTTGCGACCCGTGGACTGTAGCCCACCAAGCTCCTCCGTCCATGGGATTCTTCAGGCAAGAATACTGGAGTGGGTTGCCATTTCCTTCTCCAGGTTACGTACACAACTACCTGTGTATTTCGCTGTACCTTTCTGTGACTGTAATTATTTCAAGTAAAAAGTTTGAAAAATGCATTTTAAAAAAATGAGGGCAACACTCCAGAAATCAGTTCTCTCTGCAAGCCAGCAGGGTTGTAGTAGGACAGAGGTGAGTGGACACCTGTGTGACCCCACACCAAGGGGAACGATGGGGCGGGGAGTGGGATGCCTGGGGACGCGGGCAGGTCCTTCCTCCTGGGGGAATGCACCATTTCTGACACTGTGTTCCTCTCACACTCAAGTCAGGACCAGTTGCTGTCTGTCCAACTGGGGGTCTCGGAGCAGCCCTGGCTACCCCTACCAGCCCCTTTCCTCCTCAGCATTCCCAGTATGCCCTCCTCCACCCAGATCTGCAAGTAGGGAACTCAGGGGCACCAGACTACAGGTATCCTTGACGGGGCCCAGCTCCATGGGGACTGAGCCCCGTAAGGCATCTAGAACCTCGAAGCATGTCATATTTCCGCAAACCCATGTCAGGGCCGGAGTGCCCTACACAGAGACAGTGCCCGTGTCCTTTTTGAGATGAAAGAGGGCATTAATATTCTACTGGGCTTCCCTTGTGGCTCAGCTGATAAAGAATCTGCCTGCAATGCAGGAGACCTGGGTTCAATCCCTGGGTTGGGAAGATCCCTTGGAAAAGGGACAGACTATCCACTCCAGTATTCTGGCCTGGAGAATTTCATGGACTACAATCCGTGGGGTCGCAGGGGGTCAGACACGACTCAGCCAACTGTCACTTTCACTTTCAATATTCTACTGGCAACCAAAGGTTCCGGAAGTAACGGACACACGCTGTTCTGAAAATGTAGCCTCGATGGGACTGCGGGACTCCGGGACCCCAGGCCAGAGGGAGGCCACAACTGGGCCCCTCGGGGGCTTAAAACAAGGTGCCTGACTGCAGCAGTGCCTGCACCACCCCCATGCTGGCTTCGGGGGGCCCTGGGCATGGCCAAGGCTCCCTGAATGTGCCTGTCCTCGGGGCACCGCGTCTGGAATCAAGGAGGCAGCCACTTGGGGCTGCTCCAGGCCACTCCAGAGACCGTGCCGGCCCCAGGATGGAGGTGGCAAGTTGAAAGGAAGCTTTTAAATGCTGCTTCTGCCTCTTGAGGCTGCTGGTGCTGACGCAAAGATGCCGGCAAGGACAGGACTAGAATCCAGGTGACCTTGACAAGGTAAAGACCCCCTCGGCAGTGGCGAGTCCCCTGTGTGAAGAGATGGTAGTGGTGGGGCTTGAGCCCGACCCCCAAGTCCACACGTGAAGACCTGAGCCCCGGAATCTCACAATGTGACCTTGTTCGGATATAAGGCTGTTGCAGGTGTAAGTAGGGTCCTAAGCCAACAGGACGGTGTCCTTACAAAAAGGGGACGTTTGGACACAGACACACATAGGGGTGGGCTCTGTCAGCATAGGGCAGGATTGCTCCATCCCCTGAGGCTGCTGACATCCACTGGTCATCTCCTGGATCCCTCTGGGTTCCTGAGGACCCCCCTCAGGATGTCTGGGGGGACATCCTGGCTGCTGTGGGGTGTGGGGCAGCCTCCTTGTCCCCACCCCCTCGATGCCAGGAGCCCCCCTAGACCACAGACACCCCAGACGTCACCTAGCATCCCCTGGAGGCAGGACTGCCCAAGTGAGACCCATGGCTATGCGTAAACCTCTATTAAACTCATCTCAGCTAAAGTGCTGCCTTTTTCAGTTTAAAGAACATGCAATTTCCTTTAAAATGTCCTAGAGAGAGGCCACCAGCGATTAAAAGCAGTGTTAACTTCTGAAATTCGAGAAAGGGCACTTTTTTTTTTCAATATGAATGACCAAACACTTGAGTAATTTTTTTTAAGGACACAAAAATGTTACTTTTTGTTTTCAGATTCTGAGATCTGAGGTTTTCCTTTAATTTTTTTTCATAGTATGATTCTCTTTAAAGTTCAAAAGCAGGACAAAGGAGACGCTTCATTTAGAATTACAGATACAGGTGGCATCCTTTCATTTTTAAAGGTCGTAAAATATGAGTAAAACATACAGAACACCAGAACAAAACAAGTTTAGGAAACGAAAGAGCCCAGTTATCAACAATGTGAAATACATTAGAGATGCTGGGTGTGTGTCCTGGGGTCTCCCTCCAGGACCTGGATCCCGAGGATATGTGACCCGAGTTCACAGGAGAACCACAAAGGTGGGTGTGGACTAAGGACCCCTCTCCAAAACCACCTCCCAGGCTGATAACCACAAGAAAAACAGCCAATGAACCCCTCCTGACTGCCCAGGGCAAGAAATATCACAGCTTAGGCGGGCTCAGCAGACAGGAGGCCCGGACATCACCGGGGACTCTTGGACATCAGAGAACCTGAGCCAATGCAATCGGAGCACGGGTATGAGTCCTAAACATCTCTAGTCTGCTGGTTGTGACAAACGGATGGCATGAGGGGACCAGGGCTTCAAAGTGTGCATTTGGGTGGGCTGGTTCGCAGGTCCCCTGCAGCCCAGCCCCTCGGCCCCCTGGGAAGCCACACACCGAGCTGATGACAGTGTCCACACTCGGTTTTCCCCTGACCCCTGAGGGAGGAACATGGACAATCGGTATGTCTTCTGCAATAACATTAAAAATCAATGCCTGTGTTCAGTTAAAGTAGCACAGACTTGAACAACGCCAGACATCAGGGGTCCCAGGCTGGCTCCTGCCCAGGGACCACCTCTCTCCCCCTACCCCACTGTCTCCCAGCTCCTGGGGGTTGCCGGTCACCCTGTGCTTGTAAAGGCCTCACCCCAACTCTGCCTCTGCCTTCACATAGCCCCTCCCCATGTGTCTGTGTCCAAGCATCCCTCGCATGAGGCCCCTAGTCCTGCTTCATCAAGACTACCTGCTCCCGGGCAGCCTTCCCTTAACTAACTCCTCCTGCCGGTTACACACAGATTCTGCACTGAGATTCAGGGTCATGACTTCAGCTTTGGAATTTTTTGGGGGTGGGGGGTGCACAATTCAACTGATAACAGAACCTGAACTCTAAGGACACTAGTCCACACATGCTGGGAGCTAACGTGGGCACCCGGAGCCTTCTCTTCCCTTCTTCCCCAGCACGCAGTTCCATGTGGCCCCATGATGTGATGAGGGCTGAGGGCATCTCACTTGGGATCTCAAGGGCTGGCTGGGTACCTGCCTGCTCTTTCCCGCTGCCTAGACCCCACCTGGTGCCCAGTCTCACCTCCTGGGCCAGGATGCTCACCTGCTCCCCCACAGCTGCCCATGAGCTCTGCAGCTGTGAGGGGGTCCCAGGCTGGCTCCTGCCTGGAGCCACCTCTCTCCCCGTACCCCTACAGATTTGAGGGGGCCTCTGGGGGAGTTTTGATCTCCTGTGTGGGCCCCAACCCTGGCTGTGTACACTCCAGCAATGCTGAGGCCCCAGGGTCCACCTTGATCCCCACAGCCCAGCCACGAGTCGTGCTCCCTGGTTATGGGCTCCTATTGCAATGACCCAGTTTCCAGCTGGCTGGGGGGCTGGGGCAGCTCAAAGACCTACCTGAAGCCATATACCATGGCCAGGAGAGAGCATGGCATGAGGCCTGACAGCTCACAAACCCCCGGCCCTGGACTCATGGACTGACGCCTCTGCAGTGCCTCCCAGCTTTCTCCAGCCCTTCTCTGGACGGAATCCCCAGACCCGGCCTGAAGGGGCCTCTCTGCCCCGTGCAGTCTCCCGGGGCTGGCCTGTGCCCCTGACACCAGGCAGGACCCACCTTCTGAGGCTTGGGCCTCAGTCTGGTCCCCTAGGGGATGGAGGGGCCCAGTGTCTGCCTGCTGGCCATGCCCGGCATTCCCCAGACCCCAGGCCCACCCAGCTCATAAGAGCCTTGTACACAGTTTGTCTCGAGGCCACAGAGACAGGGTGCCAAGAGCCCAGACAGAATGTTCCCAACCCCTGGAGCTACTCAGCCCCCAGGGTGTCCACTCCTTGGCCCAGGGCCTGTGGAGGCATCATCTCACTCGGTGAAGGCCCTCATAAAAGGGAGGGGGAGGGTCAGAGGTAGAGAGACCGGAGAGAGACAGCCTGCTCCACTGGCTGTGAGGATGGAAGGAGGGGCTGTGAGCCAGGGATGCAGCGCCTCTAAAAGCTGGAAAAGGGGGGAGCCCCGTGGAGCCCCAGGAGCCTTCAGAGGGATCAGCCCTGTCCACGCCTGGATTCAGCCCCATGAGGCCCAAGCTGGACTCCTGACCTCAGGACTGTCAGAGAATCAAGCTGTGTTTTGAGCCACCACGATTGCAGTGGTTTGTTCCAGCCCCCGTAGGAAACCCAACGGCTATGGAGAGAAGCCCCAGGAATCAGCTTCAAGATCCCTCTGGCTCCAAGGACCTAAGGCTTCAATGACAGCCCGTCCTAAACAATAAAAACACAATCTGCCTCTCAGAACACTTTATACATGTTCTTGCCCGAGCCGGAAAGCAGGAGGCACTCCAGAGGGACCAGCCAGAGGCTGAGAGTGCAGGGTCCAGGGCAGCGGGGTTGGGGTGGAGGGGGCAGAGGAGGTTTGAGGACTACTGCTGGCGGCTCCCACATACCCGCCACACGCACACACAGGCTAGTGTCACTCTAAACCTGACGGGAAACCAACAAGCCTCATGGTCCAGCCGTTCCCAAGGTATTTTTCCAACCCTCCTCTCAACAGCTGCCAGAGTCCTTGGAAGTAGACCACGAACTGAAACCCTGACCTACTTCCCAGGATGGGAGCCAGGCTGCAGAGTGGAGGATGGAAGCAGGTTTTCAGGGCTTGGCTGGGAAAGGCTTCATCACTTACCGTGGGGAGCCAGCAGGTCCCCAAGGCAAAGACAAGCAGGAGGCCAATAAGAAGAGATATACAAATGGCTAATCAACTTGGGTTGGGAAGGTCCCCTGGAGAACGGAAATGGCAACCCACTCCAGTATTCTTGCCTGGAAAATCCCACGGACAGAGGAGCCTAGCAGGCTACAGTCCATGGGGTCGCAGAGAGTCAGACACGACTGAGCGACTAACACTTCACTTTGCACTTTCAATTGACTCGGGAGAAAGACGTCTTTATCTTCAGCAGGAAATTGAAAATAGGGACTAACTCCAAATTGTCATGTTTTTTTAAAAAATACCAAGAATCTGTACCGATGAAAGTGGTTAAAATGGCACATTTTATGATATATATATTTAACGCAATTTTTAAAAAATTGATAATGTAATATTTCCAGAAACCATTGAATCGTGCATTCTAAATATGTGAATTGTATGATATGTAAATTATGTTTTAATAAACCTGTTTTTTTTTAATTCAGTATTATGCTACGGTCTCAACCTTTAAATTATAGGTTTAATTTTTTTAAATATATACATATGTATGTTTATATTTTACACATGTTTGTATATGTATAGTTAGTTTGATGGATTTTTTTTTTTGCTCTCTTTTCTGAGTTTTGTTCTCTCCAAAATCTCTACCACTTAAAAAGTTTATAATTTAAAAATTGCTTTTATGAAATCTACAGATAACAAATGCTGGAGAGGGTGTGGAGAAAAGGGAGCCCTCCTACACAGTTGGTGGGAATACAAATTGGTTCAGCCACTATGGAGAACAGTATGGAGGTTCCTCAGTAAACTAAAAATAGAACTACCATACGATCCAGCAATCCCACTCCTGGGTACATATCCAGACAAAACTATAATTTGAAAAGACACACGCACCCCATGTTCATAGCCACACTAGTTACAATAGCCAGGACAAGGAAACAACCTGAACGCTCACCATTCATCGAAAGAGGAATGGACAAAGAAAATGTGGTACATGCATGCGACGAAATAGTACCCAGCCATAAAAAATGATAGAATGCCATTTGCAGCAACATCGGTGGACCTAGAGATTGTCACGCTAGCGGATTCTCTGGCGGGTCAGTGCTTGGGACTCCTCAGTTTCACTACCGAGGACATGGGCTCAATCCCTGGTCAGAGAATCAACATCCCAGAAGCTGTACAGTGCAGCCAAAAAAAAAGGAGAGAAAAGAGATTATCATTCTGAGTGAAGTAAGTCAGAGAGAGACAAATACCAGATGATACCATTTCCATGAATTTATCTACAAAACAGAAACAGACTCATAGGTATAGAGGAACAAACTTGTGGTTGCCAAGGCGGGAGGGGTGGGGAGAGAAGGATTGGGAGATGGAGGTTAGCAGATGCAAACTATTATATATAGAATAGATAAACAAAATCCTACTGTATAGCACAGGGAACTATATTTAATATCCTTTGATAAACTATAAAGAAAAAGAATATTGAAAAGATGGATGTCCCTGGTGGTACAGTGGATGGAAATCTGCCTGCCAATGCAGGAGACATGAGTTTGATTGCTGGCCCGGAAAGATCCCCCATGCTGCAGAGCAACTAAGCCCGTGCGCCACAACTATTGACCCTGTGCTCTGGACCCGTCGAGCCATAACTGCGGAAGCCCATGTCCTAGAGCCCATGCTTTGCAATAAGAGAAGCTGTGGCAATGAGTAACTGGTGCACTGAAATTAGAAAATAGCTCCTATTCACTGAAAGTAGACAAAGCCCGAGTGCAGCAACAAAGACCCGGCACAGCCAAAGATAAGTAAACAAATAAAAAATTTTTTAAAAATATAAAAAAGAATGTGTATGTATATGTGTATGTGTATAGTGAAAGTGAAAGCGTTAGTTGCTCAGTCATGTCCAACTCTTTTCGACCCCATGGACTGTGGCCTGCCAGGCTCCTCTGTCCATGGGATTCTCCAGAATACTGGAGTGGGTTGCCATTTCCCTCCCCAGGGGATCTTCCTGATGCGGGGATCAAACCTGGGTCTCCTCCATTGAAAGCAGATTCTTTACTGTCTGAGCCACAGGAAAGCCTCTTATGTGTATAAATGAACCACTTTACTGTACAGCAGAAATTAACACATTGTAAATCAAGTATACTTCAATTTATTTTATTTAAAAAAAATTTTAAAGTGCTTTTATCGACTGTCAGTATGTGTGATGTGTTGGTCTTCCTCCCCAAAAGCCATCACCACAGTCTGAGCATGTGAAACACATCGGCAAATCCCAGTAGAGAGGCATCCACAGAATTGACCCAGCCTTCTCACGACTGCCCAGGGCAGCAAACAAGGCGTGCGAGAAACCATCACAGCCCAGAGGGACCCCAGAGATGGGAGCCTGAGGGACCCTGGGACAGAGAGGATGTCAGGGAACTACATGTGGGCGTTGGCGAGCCCTGACTCAGCAGTTAGTGCTGGCATGTTGGTTGTGACCAACGCATCAGGTCAAGGTGAGCTGCTGTCTATCAGTGGGGGCACTGGCGACAGGCATATGGCAGCCACGTGCTGTCTTTGCAACCTTTCTGTGACTCTAAGACTCTCCAAAAAAGTGGAGTGTATTAATAATAGTAAGAAGAGTAATCAAATGTTCGGAAAATGCTTTACAAGTACAGTGTTCCCTGTCCTGTTAAGCAGTCACCCAGGTTGGTCCCAGGGGCGGCCAAGGAGTCATTCTCTGGGGGGCACTGGACACCCAGCTAAGGCCTACGCTATGTCTGTCCCATAGAATAGGGGTCCCCAACTTCTGGCATCACTGACTCAATTAACATGAGTTCGAGTAAACTCTGGGTGATAGTGAAGGACAGGGAAGCCTGTCGTGCTGCAGTCCATGGGGTCGCAGAGAGTCGGACACGGCTGAATGACTGAACCACAACAACTTCCGGGATCTGATGCCTGATGATCTGAGCTGGAGCTCATGTAATAATGATAGAAATAAAGTCCACAATAAATGTCATGTGCTTAAATTATTCCAAAACAACCCCCCACCCCTGCCCTGATCTGTGGCAAAAATTGTCTTCCGTGAAACCCATCCTTGGTGCCAAACAGACTGGGGACCCCTGCCCTACAGCCACCAGTCCTCCTGCCCTGACCAAAGCCCTCCTGACTCAGGGTGGAGGTTGGGGCCCAGACCTGTGCTGGGAATCGGGGGTCCCCGTCGGCATCCACATGCACCCATTTCCACCCCAGAAGGCACAGGGCAGGAGGTGGGGGCTCTGTCTCCCCCACAGCCCTGATGCAATTCTGACACCATTTACATTTTCAGCTCCAGGTGAACGATGGGTGCCCCTCCTCATGGTTTGGAAGCAGGTCTCTGTGATGCAGTTTGTGCACCTGGGAAGCTCCTGGGAGCCAGGAACAGGCAGATCCACAGACACAGAGAAAGGGTTCCTAGTTGTCAGGGGCTGGGAGAAGGGGTTGGGGGCTGACTGCTGATGGGGACAGGGCTTCCTTTGGGGTGATGGAAGGTTCTGGGATTACGTAGAGGTGATAGTTGCACAACCTTATGAAGGTCCTAAACACAATTGTTCACTTTAAAATGATTACTTTCATTTTATGCAAATTTCACATCAATGGGAAAAATAAAAAAAACTTCAGGGGACCACTTCAGGGAGGAATTTGTCCCATAAGCCCAGGCATCCGACAGGGCCCACTTTGCCGGCTGGAGGACATTCTCCACAGGTGGGGCTGTGACACCCCACCCAGGGCTTCACAGAGACGGGGACTTCCGCCCTAACTCCCCCCGGGGGGAACAGCCACCATATCTCAGTTGAGAAATCGACTCTGTTTGCCAGCTTCTCCCCTCCTCCCCTGACCCACAATCCCAGTTCCATGAAACAGGCACCCTGAGGAAGAGGGTGCTGCCTGGCCCTGAGGGCTCCCCAGGTACCTAACACACACCTCAGAGCCCTGGTCCTGGCAGACGCACCAGAGCGAGGATAACCCACCGACCAGCAGGCCATCAGCCACTGGGTATGAATCAATGATTGTCGCTGGGGCGCGGCCCCCATGCACTGCCACAGCCACTGCAGTTTGCTCTGATTATACATTCACCGTGGGAGAGGAAGCGCCAGGCTGGCCTCGTGTTTTATTCATGGAACCCGACTCTGTGTAACCATTACAGGTTTTTAGCAGGGAGGCCAGGACCACCGACACCAGGAGCTGTGATCCCCATGCCACGGCCACTCTGGAGGTTAGGGGAAGGATAGCAGCGGCACCTCCAGGGCGAAACGCCCACCAAGGGTTCTGCCCGAGAACCAGAGGCTCTGGTCGGAAATGTGCCAATCCCAGGGACTTTCGGGACTGGCTGATGGGGGGCAGCGGGCTTCTTATTTTATAAAAAAAAGAGAAGCTTAGTTTATTGCTGCCTGAGTCTTTGGTCTCCAACCATCGTAGAAGTTGGGTCTGTGCTCATTGCCTCTCAGCGCCGTTCTATAATTCTGCACCAGGCAGCTCTGAGGTGCTGGCCTGGGCTGGGTTGGGGGCTCCAGAGCCCCCCTCCCACCTGCTCACCCGAAGGAGCCCCTGATCTGTAGGAGTCAGATAATCACCTGTATTTCCAGTCCCTACCCTCAGCCCAAGTCCACCTGGCTTCCAGCCCCTCCTAGCTAGTCACTGCCCACACCTTCCCCTAGCTGGCCTCGGAGGGAGACCCCGTGTCCCCGCAGGAAACACGCTTTTCCCAGGTCAGGACTCTGCTGGCTAGGGATGTGTCGGTACCCACAGAGCCAGCCACCCCACCCCCACTCCCACTCCTCCCCCAAGTGCCCCATGGCAAGAGTCCGACCGTGACCGCTATGGACCGAGAGCTGTCACCCGACTTGTCCAGAGGGTGGAAGCGAAGTGTCCCTATTGTCTCCCCCAAGGAAAGCACAGAAAGGGGACAAAGACAGTCGGCCTGGAAGGGCCCTTGGCCCCCGCTTTCCATGGTGGCCGTGAAGATGGCAGAAAACTCGGGACGACAGCCCTCATTGTGCGTCCAGCGCCTCGCCGCACCACAAGCCTCAGCTTTCCACAGCCGTGTCCATCTGATTTCAGGAGAACCGGACCCCGGGGGAGGGTTCAGGGGCCCATTGTGCCCCCACCTCCCCTCCTCGCCCACCCCAACCCCCTCCAGGACGCCTGGGGTCCTGCTGAGCGTGGGCCCCGCACAGCATTGTGCCTGGGGTCGGGCGCCGAGGCCTGGGTCTTGCCCCGGTCATACGACAAGCTGAGCTGTGGCGGGTCCTTTCTGGCCCCCTCCAGACACCAGCCTGTTCTCCAGTCTGCATCAGATCTGGGGGGCTCTGCCTGGTGGCTGGGGGTGAATGTGTAGAGGGTGTTTAAGGAGAATTTAATATAATCTGCAGGAAATTTTCCAGAAGGGTAAAAAGAAAGAAGTATTCCACCTAGAGCCAAATGGGGGATAGGAATCTCAAAAGAAGACACAGAAATTTCCTGCCTGAAGGAGTAGGCAAGGGACTGGGGTGAAGGTCCCCAGGTCCTACCTGAGTGAGGCTTCCTGAGCAGGGGACCAGGTGGACAGCCAACCTGGACACCCCAACTCTTCATCCTATCCACTTCCAAAGGCAGGCCATCGGCCCCTGTTGGGTCCGGGGCCATCAAGAAAGGACAGACTGTCCCGTCACCCCCAAACCACACTGTTCACCATCACCACACTCCCAGGCTGTATGAAAGAGCTCCGTCTGGCCAGAGGGAAGGAAACAAAGACTCCAGAGAGAAAAGCAGACCAGAGACAAGGCAGCAGGTGTCAGAAGATACAAGACCACTAAAAATACCTGGGGGGAGGAAGAGGCCGAGCATCACCTGTAATCCCACCCATGTTAGAGTAACCACCTACCTCTGGGGCTTTTTAAATCAGCCTCGCCTGCCCGGTCTCTCCTGTTCTCCATGGCCAGCGGGCGTGTGGACCTGAGCTGTCCTCCTGGAGGGCGATCAGGGGACATCTGTTCAGATCCCTGGAGGAGGGGGGCGAGGGGGCTGCCTCCTGGGAGAAGTCCCAGCAAACATGAAACCACTGTCTGGACCTGAAGGAGGATGGTTGCAGCCGCCAAAACTTCTGTCCTAGCACCATCCTCATGAGAGAAGTGCCGTGGTAGCTCCGGAGACGTTGTTAGCGGGTAAACAAGTTACAAATCAGCAGGCAAAATACCCCTAATCAGGAGAGGAAAAGTGGATGAGCACAGACACACAGGCGCTCGGACACACACACACACACACACACACACACGGACCCGGGAGGGGAGGGGCAGGGGGGTATACACTCCTCGGTGCCAGGGTGGGTTCTGGGTGAAGACCTTCGAGTGAGAGTTTGTGGCTTGGTCTAGAACTATTTTCAGTGTTCTCCATGCTTTCTACGATGCCGGTGCCCCATTGTCATGGCCAGGAGGAGAGAGAGCCACAGGGAGACTTGGGGGTCGCCGGCCCGCCAGGGAAAGGGCAGGAGTCGGGCGGCCAGTCTCGCACCCCAGCCCGGGGCTGACACTAATTCCCTGTTGGAGCAGGGTTACCGCTGCCCTTGCGTGACCCTCCTCAGGAAGCCGTGACAAGTGTTAAATCACACTGTCGCGTCTGCGGGGACCACATGTAATGCAGCTCCCATTCATCCATTCGGGCACCAAGGACATGACACACACACGGAGGCTCGCCAGAACACAGGCGCATCTTTTCCAAAAAATGAAAAACTGCTCTTTTTTTAAAAAATATTTTATTTTATTTTTTAACTTTACAATATTGTATTGGTTTTGCATTTATATTAACATGAATCCGCCACAGGTATACATGTGTTCCCCATCCTGAACCCTCCTCCATCTTTTTTTTTCTTTTTTAGTATGGTAAAAAAAATATACCTCCTGTGGAAAAACTCTGTGAGCGTTCAGAAAAGGGAGAAAGGAGATATTCCCCTAGATTGCACGGACATCACCATCCCGGGAACACCCTGTTAGGGAGTCTGTGCTTTCACACAAACAGGATCGTATTTTTTTATGCTGTTATTTTTTTTCTTACTGTTTATTTGGAGATAATTACAAAATCACATGAAAATGTGGAGACAGCACGGAGAGGCCCAAATACCCATCACCTAGCTTCCTTCCACAGTCAAAACCAGGCATCTGATACTAAGATGCTACATAAGGCTGGGTGGATGCAGACTTCTTTGTATCCATTGTATATAGGTTGTATGAATTGGTTGTATCACTTATCTCCCGTGCAGATTCCTGTAACCCCCGCCCCACCCGTCCCCCAGTCCCAAGTCCATTCTCCGTCTTTTCTCATCTTGAGATTATTCTGTAGATGCAACCGTGCAGCTCAGAGCCCTCAGAGCTCCACACGGCAGCCGTGTTACCCACACTGTGTTGCCCGTCCCTGTGGCTGGTTCCTACGTTGTGCATAGGAACATTCTGTGGTGCACACGTACCAGCCAGTGTGGCCAGTCACCAGTTGAGGGCATCTGGGTTGGTTCCCACTAGGGGGGTTTGAAAATAAGCTGCCCTGCATGTTCTCACACAGACTGTGAGCAGAGCGTGAGTGTCCACTTCTCTGGGATGAACGCCAGGGATAAATGCAGCGATGGCTGGGGCGCGTCCCATGTTTTACGTGCTGTTTGGCGAGTTTGACACCAGCATATCAAGGACAGCGTCCCTCACAGCCAGACGCGCTTGTTTACAGTGGCTGCTGGGGACCCCTCCACACAGAAGGGAGTGAATCCTTAGGATCCCTGGAGATGAACGTGCAGGTCACTGGTGGGGACACAGCCCTGGATACTCGCTGCCCCCGACTGCTGCGGCTTTCAGACAACGTTTTTCCAGAAGTAGAACCACTGAGCCCAGGACCCAAGCTGGTGTTGATATGAGGAGCCACATGCCCCCACCCCAACTGCCCTTAAACATTTTTTATGTTGCCTTTTTTTTTTTTTTTTTGCTAAATTGAGATATAATTGACATATAACATTGTGCTAATTGAGGGTATACAGAATGATTCCATATTTGTGTATATTAAGAAATGATCACCATGATAGGTTCACATCCTTTCACACCAAGTTACAAATTATTTTTTCTCCTGATGAGAACTTTAAAGATCACTGTTAGCAATTTTCAAATATAGGCTGCACTGTTGATTATAGTCACCAAGCTGTAAGTTACCAGTCTCGTAACTGGAATAATGTACTTTCTGAACCCCTTCACCTTCAACCAATTCCCCTGAACACCCTCTATCTACCACTCATTGGCTTTCTGCATCTGTGAGCTTGGTTTTTGTTTCAGATTCTACATTGGCACTGAGATCAAATAGTATTTGCCTTTCTCTGACTTATTTCACTGAGCATGCATTAAATCTTTAAAAATAGATGATTCAGACCATTGGTTAAAAAAATTGTTTTTTTTAACCAATATATATAATACATGAAGGATGTATAGAGTGTAACCAATTTAAATCTCTATCAGTCATTCAGCCTTGTCCAAAAAAACACAGAAAAAAATGAAAAAGACATCTCTTTTCAGTGATTTCTTTGGCTGTTGAGCTGAACATCTCTCGCATGGAGAACTGCATTTTCACCGACTTTGCCCATTTTTTTTCCTGGGTTGCCAGTCTTTGTTGATTCACAGCAGAGTTTTTTACATTAATGATATTAATTGTGTGTCCCAATGTTTACCTGTATATAATTTGTTGTAAACTTTTCAATGATCTGATAGTTGAAGGTTTTTTTTCTTTTATTTTGGCCATACCAAGCATCACTTGGGATCTTAGTTCCCTGACCAGGTATGGAATCTGAGCCCCCTGCAGTAGAAACATGGAGTCTTAACCACCCTGGACTGCCACGGAAGTCCCTGAAGGGTTTGTTTGTTTTCTTGATGGTTTCTGGCATTTAGAGCAAATTTTAAAAGGATTCCCCCATCTCAAAACTAAAAAGAAACTTATCTGAAATTTCTTCTAGGACTTTATGGATCTATAGATGATCCAAGGATGTCTTTCTCAAGTGAGCTGTCTATTGTGGAATAATTTGAGATTCTCAGAAAAGTTGTAAAGTCAGCCTGTTGGGTTCCTGACACCCAGCTCCCCATGGGAACCTCTGACAGGAGGGGGAGTTCCCTAACAAGGAAACCAGCCTTTCTTCGATTTCACACATTTTTCCACTGATATCTTCTTTCTGCTCCTGGATCTCATCTAGGATTTCATGTTTCATTTCATGTTTCAGAGTTCTCACATCCCCAGGCTCCTCTGGCCAGATCTTACTGTCATATAAGAATCTGCTTGATTCCTCCCGCCCAAGGGCATTGACATGAAATTTACACAAACTTAGAGTCAGTTCTTGGAGAAGGCGATGGCATCCCACTCCAGTACTCTTCCCTGGAAAATCCCATGGACAGAGGAGCCTGGTGGGCTGCCGTCCATGGGGTCACACAGAGTTGGACACGACTGAAGTTACTTAGCAGCAGCAGCAGCAGAGTCAGTTCTAATCTATAAAGGTGGGTTTTCTCATCCCTCAGTATTGTGGGTTGCTGTGTATGCTCCCAAAAGATAGGTCCATGTCCCGTCTCAGAACCTGGTATCCAGGGCTTATTTGGAAATCAGGTCTTTGTAGACATGATCAAGTTAAGATGAAATCACAATGGATGAAGGTGGCCCTGATGCCATGGCTGGTGTCCACGTAGGAAGAACACTGGGACACAGATGCACATGGAGAGACCGCGTGAGAGTGGAGGCAGACATCAGGGTGTTGCAGCTTCAAACCGAGGTAGGCCCAGGATTATCAGGAAGCTGCCAGACCCTAGAAGAGGCCCAAAGCACCCTCCCCTGGAGCCTCAAGGGGCCACATGGTCCTGCCCACACCTGGACCTTTGCCTTCTGGCCTCCAGAACTGGGAGGGAATCAATCCTGTCATTCGAAGCCATTCAATTTGTGGTCATTTGCTAAAGCTGCCCCCAGAAAACGATACACTGGGCGAGAGCCAGAGGATGCTGAATGGCTGCAGTGCATGGTGTTGTTGTTGCTCAGTCACTTGTGTCCAACTCTTCACGACCCCACGGACTGCAGCACCCCTGGCTTCCCTGTTCTTCACTATCTCCCAGAGTTTGCTCAAACTTAGGTCCCTTGAGTCAGTGATGCCAGCCAACCATCTCGTCCTCTGTTGTTCCCTTCTCCTCCTGCCTTCAATCTTTCCCAGCACTCAGGTCTTTGCCAATGAGTCAGCTGTTTGCATCAGGCGGCCAAAGTACTAGAGCTTCAGCTGCAGCATCAGTCCTTCCAGTGAATATTCAGGGTTGACTTCCTTTAGGATTGACTGGTTTGATCTCCTTTCAGTCCAAAGGACTCTCAAGAGTCTTTTCCAACACCACAGTTCCAAAGCATCAGTTCTTCAGTGCTCAGCTTTCTTTATGGTCCAACCCTCACCTTTGTACATGACTACTGGCAAAACTGCAGCTTTGACTAGAAGGACCTTTGTCAGCAAAGTGATGTCTCTGCTTTTTAATATGCTGTCTAGGCATGGTGTGCACCCTCCAAAGTACTGCCTTGGAGCTTCGCCTGACAGGGAGCCCCCAAGCAGGTGTGTCTCCAAACAGGTTCCCCTACAGAGGGTGCCCCAAATCTGTATTTATTATGAAAATAGCAGGTAAAAACTCAGTAATCAAACGTGGCATCTCTGCCACAGTGCTGGGCAGCCAGGCTGGCTGAGGGGTGGTGCACGGCTGATGGAGCCCAACACTGGCAGCTGTTGTGCAAAACAGGTTAGCAGCGCTCCCTCCCTCCAAATTAAACATAGATGCATATGCGACCCAGTTATGCCACTTCTGGGTCACCTTTGCGTATTTGCCCAATTGAAAGCAGGGTCTCGAAAAGATATTTGCATACCCATGTCTACAGCACTGTGATTCATGGTAACCAAGAGGTGGAAACAACCCATGTCCATCCATGAATGATGGTCCATTCACACACTGAAATATTACTCAGCCTTAAAAAAGGAGGTTCTGACACCTCCTACACTGTGGCCGAACCTTGAGGACATGATGCTCAGTGAAAGAAGCCAGACACGGAAGGACACACGGACATAAACCATCTGATTCCACTCACAGGAGGTCTCTGGAGGAGTCAGATCCAGAGACAGGAAGTAGATGGTGGGGCCGGAGTAGGGGAAGGGAGAGGGAGCTAGTGTTTCATGGAGACAGAGCTTCCATTTGGGAAGATGAAAAAGTTCTGGAGATGATGGGGGCTTGTTGCACAACAGTGTGAATATGCTTAACGCCACCAAGCTATGCACTTAAACATGGTTGAAGCGATAGGTTTAATGTTATGTGTATCTTATCACATGGTTTTAAAATATGGAAATGAAGAAGCTGCTGGTACTCAACCCCCCAGGTCCCAGATGGGAGGGCCCACTGCTTTGCTAGAGGATCAAGGCCTCCTGGTGTCCTGACCCACGTGGTGGGGGTGACTCTGACTTTAGAATTGGAGTTGAATGCCCCCCAACCTGACTCTCTGGTCCACACAGTCCGTATTTTTTTAAGTTAAGGATCTAGAGAAAAGAGAAGAGGAGATGAACATCTGGCCAGGCCTATAAAGAGCAATTCCCCAAGTAGAGACGCCCCCACTACAGCCAGTCAAGGCCCTGGGATCCTTCTCTGATTTGCTGTTGTTCAATTGTTAAGTCCAATTCTTTTGAGATCCGGTGGACTATAGCCCGCCAGGCTTCTCTGTCCATGGGATTTCCCAGGCAAGAATACTGGAGTGGGTTGCCACTTCCTCCTCCAGGGGATCTTCCAGACCCAGGGATCCAACCTGTGTTTCTTGCATTGGTAGGCAGATTCTTTAGTGCTGAGCCACCTGGGAAGCCCCAAGTGATTAGGGTGGTCCAAGTCCACTGACAAGCTTCCTCATGAGACAGAAGAGGCCACGTGTCAATGGAGACAGTGACTGGGGTGATGGGACCACAAGCCCAGGATGCTTGGAGCCCCCAAAAGCTCCAAGAGGCAGGATGGACCCTCCCCCAGAGCCTACGAGGGAAGCTGGAGCCTTACTTTCCCCGTGCCCGGAGCAGTGCCTATCACACAGTATATACATACTCATCAAACACATGAGAACCTGCTGTGGACCCCTTTAATCCACCTGCTGACCCCCAAGCCCCGGCTGGGGCCAGCACCCCAGAATAAACTTGGGCAGGGACCCTGGGCCCTGTGGCCGTGCGTACTGTCCTGGGCCCTCCTGCTCCCCTGGGGCAGCTCTGATCCACCTAGGTGGTGGGTGCCATCAGCATGTAGAGCCTGATTCAGCACAGGTTTTCATAAAGGTGCCTCTGTCCCTCCAAACACGGGAACATCCCTCAGCCATGAAAAGGAGAGAAGCCCTGACACTCGCTACCACATGGACAGACCCTGAGAACATGACGCTCAGTGAGGAGGCAGACACAGAAGGACACACAGGGTGTGATTAAACTGGTGGGAAACATCCAGAACAGGCTGATCCACGGACACAGAGAGTGGGTTCCTGGTTATCAGGGGCTGGGGAGAGAGTAGGGGGTGACTGCTGATGGGGACAATCTTCCTTTTGGGGGGATGGGGTGATCTGGAATCAGACAGAAGTGATGGTTAGTAACCCTAACCCTGTGAATGTACAAAATTCTACAAAAGTATTTGCCTGAAAACAATTAATTTTATGTTGTGTGAAGTTCATCTCAACGAAAAGGTTGCCTTCCTAATTCCATCCCTTGTATCGCAGGAGTCAGACATGGTCACTGCTAACTAAAGCTGTCATGAAAGACTGTAGCCTGCGAGGAGGCGCACACCTTAGTTCAAAGTTCTCTCTGGGAGAGACGTCTGTGCAGACAGGCTGTTTTTATGTAACAGCCAAACAGTAATGTCAGCCACAGATGTGGCCCCCAAGCTGAGGGCTGCTCACGTCTGCTCCTGCTGGCTCTGAAGGACCTGGAAGCCCACAGGGTCAGAAGTGGCTGCTACCCAAGGGTCTCAGGCCCCATCATCCCTCTTGGGCGGGGTGGGGGATGGTTTCTCCATGGAGATCACTGCCCTCGGGTTTGCAAATTTGAGCCTTGGGTCTTGTTCAGACCCAGAGGGCTGGCAGGGTTCCTGCCCTGAGCTCGGGAATCAGGGAAGGAGAACCCTGGCCTCTCCCATGCTTCAGCTCATCCTCTGGGGCACTGCTCAGGATGGGACATACCCCCAGGAGACGGGGATGCCCTCTAAGCCCCAGGTCCCACTGGCTGCATCAGAGCCACTGGAGGGCCCAGGAGATAACTCCACCACCAACTGGGCCAGGGGTCCTGTTGTTCCCACTTCACCACTGAGAACACCAAGGCTCGGGGGTCTCAGCGGGCCCCAGACCCAGCAGGGGCAGGGCTGAGATCTGCCCCTGGTTCCCCACGTTCCTCCCAGGGCCCCCACTCTGTACCTCCCTGGACTCTGGACCCCATCCCCCACCCCCAGAGCCTACGACCAGGCCCCTCGCACTGGGTACTTCGGGGGGGAGTGTCTGTTCTCCTTAAGCCTCCATCTTTAAGCTAGCCGTTGCCTTGGCAACAGTCTGCAGCTGACCTTTGTGCAGGAGAAAAGGGTGACCCTCCCAATGCAGCCCCCCTCCCCGCCGTTCCCCCAACCCCCTGTCACAGAGCAGTTTAAAGGCATCTGTCTAAACAATGCATTATGGATTCTCTGCTGGCGTGCACAGCCTGAGAATTTCAATCTGGGTGTTCCAGGAGGGAACAGCGTCCTGGGCCAGGGAGGGCCTGGGAACCAGGACAGGGCCTAAGATGCAGTCCAGCCAAGGTCAGAGCCCCAGCCTCAGTTTTTTCATTTGTATACTGGACGCTGGGCTTCCCTGGTGGCTCAGTGGTAAAGAACTCACATGCCAATGCAGGAGACACAGGAGATGAAGGTTCAGACCCTGGGTTAGGAAGATCCCCTGGAGCAGAAAATGGCAATCCATTCCAGTATTCTTGCCTGGAGAATCCCATGGACAGAGGAGCCTGGCGGGCTACAGTCCATGTGGTCACAAAAAGTCTGACGTGACTAAGCCACTAAACTGAATCCTGCAGGAACTAGCAGGTGGAGGTGACCGGCTGGCCATTCCAGGGGCCATAAGGGGCAGTTCCTCTAGCAGAGACACTGCTGTGCCAGCCACAGGGACATGCTGTTTCCTCTGCAAACCAGGCCCCCCTCACCTGCCCAGGATGGGGAGGAGCTGCCCCTGCTGCAGCTGGTCAAGGCCCTGGGTTCTTGCTGGGCCTGGTGCTCCCTCAGAGTTCAGACAACAGCTGAGGGCTGGAAGGGCGGCTGGGCCCCTCTTCTCAGAGAGTGGCTGTGGGCACCAGTACCCTCGCCACCGGGCACAGGAGCCACCACCCAAGTTCCTTTTGGTAGGATTTCTGCCCAGGGCTCTTTCCACTGCCTCCAGGCAGCCCTCTGTGCCTGGTTCTCCTGATGGGCTACTACCAGATCATGTCCCTCCCCTGCTCCAAACTCTGCCACGGCTGCCCAGGGACCTCAGAGAGTTGGGGGAGGAAGCAAACTCCTCCCTGGAACCCTCCCCAAGCCCTCACTGGCCGCCTGTGCCAACCTCTCCCTCCCCTAGCCCCTCACTCCAGCCACACCTGCCACCCAGTAGACCCACAGACACACCCAGCTGCGCCCCCACCTCAGGGCCTTTGCTCTTCTCATGCCTTCTGCCCAACTCACCTCAAGACACTCCTCTCTTCAGGTCTCAGCTCAGATGACACCTCCTTTGGGAAGGCCTCCTGCCCCTTCCCTTGGAGCTTGTTGAGACGGACAGGGAGAGACCGGGGCTGAAAGAGACAGGCTCCCTGAGGACAGGACTGCTCTGTCTTCATTATTTTATTATCTTTTTTTTTTTTGGCTTGTGCCACATAGCGTGTGGAATCCTAGTTCCCCAAACAGGGATCAAGCCACACCTACCTGCAAGGGAGGCACAGAGTTCTAACCACTGGACGACCAGGGAAGTCCCTAGTTTATCATCCTCTAAAATTTCATTTCAGGGGCTTCCCTGGTGGTCCAATGGCTAAGAATGCCTTGCAATGCAGGGGACACAGGTTCGATCCCTGGTCTGGGAAGATCCTACATGCCTCAGAGCACCTAAGCCTGCGTACCACAACTACTGAGCATGCACTCTAGAGCCTGTGCTTTGCAACAAGAGAAGCCACCACAGTGAAGAGCCTGCACTCCTGAACTAGAGAGTAACCCCACTCAACGCAACTAGAGAAAAGCCCACACAGCAATGAAGACCCAGCACAGCCAAAAATTAATTAATTATATTTCAAAAATCCCCAGTTTGGGAACAAAAATGCTGAATGGTGCAGCCAAAAAAAAAAAAAAAAAAACAGAAGAGGGTCCCCCCTCAGCTCCAAGATCAGGCCCAGCAGCTCTTCCTAGGGGCCTGGGGTACTCAGGCCTGGCAGAGCCCAAAGGTGTGCCAGCACTTTCCCCAGTCCCTGAGGCTGTGGCTGGCATTCAGCAGGCACTCAGATGGGGCCACCCCAAAGCTTCCAGACACTGGGAGTGGCCATGAAGCGGCCCCTGAATTCCTAGGAGCCCTGACCTGGCAGCACCAGCTCACCCTTGATCCCAGACTCAGAGGAGTCAGGTGGCCTCCCACCTGAGGCCACAGAACAGGTCATGGTCAGTCAGGGCGTGGGGTTTGGGGGTTGGGAGCTGAGAATGAAGCTCCCAGCCTGGAAACCTCAACCTGGCCCCGGCTGCTCCTGAGTCTCTCTGTCTCTGTGTCTCCGAACCACCGTGTGGCCATTGGCCCCCGTGACCTCTCTGGCCTCTGCCCCACACAGTCTCCACTCGGTCTCCAGGACCTCCTTTAAGGAAAGGAGATGGATGCACTTGGAGGTGGATGAGGGCAGGGACTTATGCAGCCCCCCTCCTCCCTGGGGACTGTTGGGTGCAGGTTGCCTGGCACAATGGGCAGAGTGGGGCAGGTCCAGGGACGGCCCAGCCAGTGGACAAGGAGGATTTAGTGCCCTCACTGGGCTGCAGGCAACAGGTGGATCCACCCCCAGGGTGGGCTCAGGGACCCCACCCCCATGCCTTCCTTCCCCACTTCTGCACAGCAGGTACGAACATGCTCCTCTGGGACCACCCCCTCGGAGGTTGGGGACCACAGGCAGAAAGTCGCCCTCCTGGGAATCTGAACAGAAAATGGAGGGGTCATGGACACGGGGAGACCCCCTCCCCATGCTCGGCCTGCCCTCCAGTCACAGCAGCAGTGAGACTCCCATCTACAGGAGCGTGCGAGCCACCTTTAAGTGAAAGCAGGTACGGACACAGATGCTGTCCCCAGGTTGTGACACACAGTGCTGTTAGAGCCCTTTGGCAGCTGCAGACACCAGGGTCAGGGTGGGGTCACCTGAAGAGACTCAGGGTCCATACCCTTGACCCCACGGAGGTTTTCCCCTGGAGCTGCAGATGCCCTCACTGGGTTGGGACAGTACTTTATTTTTGGCCTCAGGGGGCCTTGACCTTGTGTGAGGGTTTAACACACAAGGCCTAGAATGGTTAAGGGTTTTCAAAAGAACAGTATTCTCTCCATCAACTCCAAGGGAGGGGAAATGGCCCGAGCTCCTCAATGGTGACACATAAACACATGTGTCCTTCCACACCCAGGAATACCACGCAGCCTGGAAAGTGGTAAAGCTGTGGCACTGGCTACCATGTGGATGGACCCTGAGAACACAATGCTCAGTGAGGGAAGCAGACACAGAAGGACACACAGGGTGTGGGTCCACTGAAGGGAGATGTCCAGAACAGGCCGATGCACAGACACAGAGAGTGGGTTTCTGGTTGTCAGGGGCTGGGGAGGTGGTGGGGGTGACTGCTGATGGGGAGAGGACTTCTTTTGGGAAGGATGAAAATGTTCTAGAATTGATTGTGTCCATGGACACATAACCTTGTAAATAGAGTAAAACAAATGAGCTGTACACTGTAAATGAATGAGCTGTAGGATATGTGAGTATCTCGGACTTCCCTGGTGGTCCAGTGGATAAGAATCCACCTGCCCATACAGGGGATATGGGTTCAATTCCTGGTCCAGGAAGACCCCACATGCCGTGGGGCAACTAAGTCTGTGTCCTGCAGCTACTGAGCCCGCACTCTAGAGCCCATGCTCTGCAACAAGAGAAGCCACTGAAATGAGAGGCCTGAGCACTGAAACAAAGAGTAGTCCCCGCTCATCGCAACTAGAAAAAGCCCATGTGCAGCAACAAAGACCCAACACAGCCAAAGAATAAAGACCCCCCCCAAAAAAATAGTAAGATATATTAGTATCTCAATAATGTTGAAACTATGGCACTCCCTTCTGTCCTGTGTCCCTGTTCTCCCTGAATTTGGATGTCCACCCCCAGGTAAGGCATAACTTCACCCTCAACCAGGTCCACATGCAAGGAGGTGTTGTCTGGAAGATTTGTAAGGTAGCGATCTTCCCATCTCCAGAGGCATGCAAGCAGAGAGCAATAAGCTGTGAGCAGGGCTCCCTGCCCTGGGTGACAAATGGCCTCTGACTCAGGCCAAGCCTGAAAATTGGGAACTCCTGGTTGCTAAAAGTCCCCAGTATCTTGGACCATCCTGCCTGACGTAGAGGCCCCAGGGGTGAGCGCTCTGCTGAGATGGCACCTCAGGCCTACCAGGGCTGCTGCCACTGCACGTACGTACATGTATGTTCACATGCACACATATAACTATTTGAGGAATTTTCCCTTCTTTTCTTCCAGTAAAGGAGCCTGTCATGGTCACGGGGCATCGGTGACACCGTGGATTTCACGGTACTTTCATCACTGCGGGCCTGGCTCACAAAGGCCCCTCTAAGCCCTCTCGTCTATTCTCTACGTGGGAGCCTCCTGGTTTCCTATTAACTTCAAAAGTCTCAATCCCATTAGGGTGGGGGCAGAGGGACAGTGGGCCATCCGGGGGCCCTGGGGACCCTCACTAGGCTGGTGGTGCTCCCACAGGTCTGAGGGTCTCTGACAAGCACCATCCCCACCTCACCGTCCCGGAAGCCACAGCCGGACACTGAACTGCCCACAAAGGCCATTCCTTCCGAGTAGGGATGCTGGGCGGCTAATAGGGTCCGCATATCTAGGGGTTCAGCTGACATCACCTAGGGTAGCTGAGACCCCACTCTCTGGAGTCCCGACTTACACCATACCACTCAAACCTCCGTCTCATTACCTGGAAATGGGGCCAATCTCACGCACCCAGCCTTCACCCGCCCTTCCCTTCCCATCTGAGCCAGGACCCTCCTGAGGATGATGCGGCCCCACCCTATGGCACCAGGGGTGTCCAGCCATGCCCCGGAATCCGGATTAACCCCAAGGGCAGTCGGGAGCCACAGATTTAGGCAGAGGAGGGTAACGGTCTGATTTGGGGATTTTTACAAGTGCCCTGGTTGCCCCGGGAAGCAGGGAGCGTCCGGCTTCGCCCAGAACAGAGTGCTGCATGAGGGAAGCACACTGATTCCATGTGTGTTGTACTAGAGGGGAACAGTTGGGGGGGTTGGGGAAAATTGTGGATCCCTGTGGGACCCCAGCCTGGAAGTGCTGGCCACAGGGAGGAAGGGCCAGTTCCAGTGGCCTACATATGATATTGGGACATGGATCTCTTCAGGACCTTGACTAACGTGGAGAAAAGGACAGGATGAAATGGGAACATCCATGCACGGGAGCATCACTCAGCCATGAAAAGGGGATGAAGCCCTGACACTCACTACCGCATGGACGGACCCGGAGAACACGATGCTCAGTGAGGGAAGCAGACACAGAAGGACACAGGGTGTGATTCCACTAGTGGGAAACGTCCAGAACAGGCAGATCCACAGACACAGAGAGTGGGTTCCTGGTTGTCAGGGGCTGGGGGAGGAGATGCGGGTGACGGTGATGGAGACAGGGTCTCTTTTGAAGGAAATAGAATGTTCTGGAATTAGACGTCGTGGTTGCACAACAGAGTGAATAGAGTTGAGAACACTGAACTGCCCACTTTGAACAGGTGAACTACGTGGTGTGCGCAATTATAGTTCTTCTGGGTAAGAACATACCTCTCACTCTGTCAGTGTATGAGGTAACCCTTTTTCAAGCATGTTTGTCTCCTGAACTTGACAGTGACTTTCTGAAGGGAGAGGAACACAACCCCCACCTCATTTTTAATAAATATTGTTGGACTGAAAGTGAGAATGGCGTCGGCACGTGGGGAAGGGTATGTCTGGGGGTAGGTGCTTTTTGCCTGGCTGGCCCAGGGTTGTCACACACAGGAAGGGAACATCTGTGCAAGGGCCCTGAGGCAGAGACAAACAGAACAGGATGGCTGGGGGCAGGGAGCAAGGAAGAGAGGTGGCCTATGGGGAGAAGGTAGGTGTCAAATTTCTGGCTCTTGGTGCACGAACCTGTGTAGGAAAGCGGCTGGGGACGTGATTCAGGGTCGAGCAGGGCAGCTCGACAATGCTGGGACCCCAGGGCTGCCCCCAGAGCAGCTGGTGTGCAGGGGGGAACGAAGCATTGTTTTGGGGGATCCCCTCCACACAATGGAAACAAGCAGGGGTGCCAGGGAAATGTGGCCTTTCTGTGGTCCAGGACACAGATGGGCTAATCATACCACAGTGGGGACCCAGGTGTGCTCATGACATAGAAGGGGTCATGAGGACCACAAGGCACTAATTGCACAGATGCACCCCAGATGTGACCATTGTACAGAGGGGAATCTCACATGTGCTAATTACACAGAGGGAGCCCTGCATGTGCTAATTACACAAAAGGGGATCCACATGTGCTAACTGTACAAAAGGGGGCCCATATGTGTTAATTGTACAAAAGGGAAGCCACATGTGCTAATTACACAGAGGGAGCCCTGTATGTGCTAATTACACAAAAGGGGAGCCACATGTGCTAACTGTACAAAAGGGGAACCACATGTGCTAATTGCAGAAAAGGAAACCCACACGTGCTAATTACACAGCTCAGTGGCTCAGTCATGTCCTACTCTTTGCAACCCCACGGACTGTGGCCTGCCAGGCTCCTCTCTCCATGGGATTCTCCAGGCAAGAATACTGGAGTGGGTTGCCATGCCCTCCTCCAGGGGATCTTCCTGACCCAGGAATCAAATTCATGTCTCTTGCATCTCCGGCATTGCAGGCAGATTCTTTACCACTGAGCCACCTGGGAAGCTCCAATTACACAGAGGGAGCCCCAGATGTGCTGTGAGTGACCAAACCCTCTTTGCCTCAGTTTCCTTTTCTGAGAGATGGGTCTTCCAAGAGAATGCAGCTAGAAGCCACTCCTCAGAGGGCAGATGGAGCTGGTGCAGGCAGGAGAGAGCGGGGGTGAGGGGGTGGGGGTAGGCTGGGGGTTCCTGTTGGGGATGGATCCAGCCCTGAGGTTCTGGGAGGCAGAGGACAGCCTAGGGCCGGGGATAACACCTGAGCCCACTCAGGCCATCCACATCTTGAGCCTTCCTGCTCCGTCCCTGCCCAGGCCCCACCTGGAACCCCCAGCCTCCCCCTGGCCCACCTGGGCCCTTACCCCTGCCCGTGCTGGGAGCTGGGAAACAAAGTAACTTACATATACCACTCTCCTACTCTCACCCCCCATGGCTCCCCAGTACCCTCTGCACAAAACTAAAGTGCATCACCCCCCTCCTATGGCATAGGAAGGTCTGGAATAGGGGTGGCCTGCAGCCCACCTTGGGGTCAGGGGAAGCTGCCCGCCTGCTGCAGAACGCTCAGCCTGCTCAGGATCCCTCAGGCTCCAGGTCAGCTGCAAGGCCACTTCCTCAGAGAAGTCCACCTGTCTGCCCTGACACTGAGTCCTTGCCTGGGGATGGGAAGCGGGTCCTGAGGACCTGACCCAAAAGGATTCTCGAATGCCCCTGCACGCTGGAGGAAGGCAGCCTCAACCTCCCCGGACACCAGCATCCGCAGGAGGCAGCCAAGTCAGGAGTCGGGGGTCAAGGTCGGGTCGGTGGTGGGACATCACCGAGCGCTCCGGACCCGCCCCTCCCGCTCCCCACGCGCACCCCTCCCAAGCTGTCCCGCCCGGGGGCGGCGCGCTTCCCTGTCTTCAGGGCAAGGGGCTTGAGCGCGGAGCCGTCCCGGGATTCCGCGCACCGGAGCGCGTCCTCCTGCGCGGCGTCTCCGCTGGCCTCCTCGCTCCACCTAGCGGCGGCCGGAGCCGGAGCCGCGTGGGGCCCAGGGAGGGCACGGTGCCGCTGGGCACACAGCCTGGGTCGGGCCCCAGGGAGGACGCACAACTGGGTATGCGCGCGGGGACCAGGCGCACCACTCGGGCTGGGGCCGGGGGTACCCACTCCCTGGGGCGTACAGCGGTGGGGGTGGGGGGGTCACCCCCCACCAGGTGCACAGGGCAGGTCCAGGCCTGAGCAGGGCTGCAGGGTGTGTTCAAAGCCAGGAGAGGGGAGCTTCATACCCTCCTCCACCTTAGTCTGAGAGCAAAGAGTCTCCCACAGTCCCTTGTTACAGGGTGGGAAACGGAGGCACAAAAGGGACAGGTGTGACCCAAGGTCACCCAGAAGGACAGGTGAATTCAAGTCAAACTCCAGGGACTCTGGACCCAATTTATGTCCTTCCTTACCCCAGAAATTGAAAGGGGCCTGGAGCCCCCGAATAGTGGCGGGGAGGCGGGGGAGAGGGGTGCCTGGATTGGGGGGGGTGCAGTATGGTGGCTGACAGTGCACTGCAGAGGGAGTGACGGGCCCTACCACCGTCCTGCCTGGGACCCTGGAATATATCTGAGTGGGGACCAAACCCCAGCTCTGCTAGATGATAACCCTGGCCAGAGGCCCCCTCTTTGGCTTCAATTTTCAATCTTCCCCCAAGTGCTCAGTGGTAAAGAATCTTACTGCAGAGTAGAAGACACAGGAGATATGGGGAAGATCCCATGGAGGAGGAAATGGCAATGGAGGAAATCGGGTCACTCCAATATTCTGGCCCGAGAAATCCAATGGACAGAGGAGCCTGGTAGGCTACGGTCCATGGGGTGGCAAAAGAGTCAGACACGACTGAGCACATAAAAGGTAGTTGTGAGGTCCAGGGAGATGAGGCAAACAGTTGGCACTAAATAAATGCTGTTGATTAACATTGAGTAATACTGTCACTGGGCTCCTCCATGCTTCCCCTGCCCAATCTCCTAACTTGCTCCTGCCACACAGGCCTTCCCTATGTTCCTCCAGCTGCCTCAGGGCCTTTGCATGTGCTACCCCAACCCTCCCGCCAACACCTCCAGGCCCAATTAACTTGCCCTGACTAAGCCCATGTCAATTTTGTCTACCTTGGTTCCCACCATGTTCCCAGCATCCCACATAGGATCTGGCACACAGTTGGCACTCAAGAAATGCAGGAGGTCAGATGAAACAGGCCTGACCCCAGGCTGCCTTCCCCTCCCCATTTCATTATTTTCAGGAAACTAAGGCCCAGAAAGGGGGCAGCAACTGGCACCAGACACAGGTGCTGGGACCTGAGGGTGGGCAGGCTGAGGAAGCCACCACCTCCCCTTCCCCAGCCCCAGCCCCCAAGGAGGGCCAGGCTGCAGAGGCAGAGACCAGGCCAAATTGAAATTGATCGTGGGGAACAGCTCGGCAGGGTGGAACAGACACGCGGCCGCCGGGGAGTGCAGGGGCGCCCGAGCGTGTGAACGCATCGCAGCCAGCCAGTGGTGGGGAATCGTTTAATCTTCAGTGCAGGCTCCTAGAGGGGGCCTCCAAGGAGCCGGCAGTCTAAGTTGCCGCAGCTGCCAGAAGCCAGGACACCCGCCTCCCCTCATCCCTTCACCCCATTCTTCCTCGGGCATTTAGCAAGCATCTGCTTATTAATTGTCTCAGTCTCTCCTCAGCCAGCCCTGCCGGGCCAGTAGAAGCAGAGAGAGGCAGAACGCTCATGCACGGTGGCCCTAGGTCAGGACCAAAGCCAGGGCTAAAGTCCAGCACCATCCAGAGCTGCATCTATTGAGTGCCAGCTGTATGCCCAGCACTGGGCTCAGCCTGACTACTGTGTTTCCTCATTTTATCTTCACAACAGCCCTGGCCACCGGGGGAGGGCCAGAGAAGAAGGCAGCTTGCCCATGGACTCACACCTGGGGAGGAGGAACTGAGATGAGAAGCCAGGCCATAGAGCTTGACGGCCAAAGCTTTCATCACTGTTTCTGCAGCCTTTGTCTACGTGGGGAAAACCGTCTTGAGTGGGAGCAATGGAGGGATCTAGATCAGAGGAGGGCAGTCCAATCAGAAAGCCCCTCCCTCACTCCAGGCCAGGGTCTGCGGGGGCCTTCCCAGAGGGGACACCAGGGCCCTGTACCTTCTTAGCCATCCCTCAGCCCGGAGGGGTGCACTGACCCACAGAGTCACTTGAGAGTTGGGACACCCAGCATGGCTGTGAGCCGTCCTCCAAGACTCCCAGCCTTTCTAGACCTTCCCGTTTTCAGGCTCAAAAAGGGTAGCTGCTGGCCTCTGGTCACCAGCCGGGACGTGGCAGGGCCTTGGGGCTGCTGACAGCTCTGCCGGCCCTCAGTTTCTTCTGCAGGCCTCTGCAGGGTGGTGACCGGACACGTGGCCAAGGGGACTAATGTGTTCTCCAAAGCCCCTATGACCCTGACCCGGAAGCCCCCCCTGGCGCCTAGGGCGAGGGTCACACCCGGGCCCATCTCTCAGGGCCCCTCCCCGTGAGGGCCTCAACCCTGGGATTAGGGGGCCGGGGTCAGGGGTCAACAGCATTTGCCTCGGCTCCTTTCAGGCCTCCAGCAGATCCGTTCTCCCTGCCACCTCAAATTTCCTGGACAAAGGCTCCGTGGTGGGACCGGGCGGAGGGCCGGGCCAAGCACCCCTGGGAAAACTGCAGCAGCTCAGGGAAGGTGTCTGCCCCCGCCCCCGGCTTCTGCCCACACGGCCCCATCAATCCTTAGATTACCCGCGGGCAGCCATGGCGGACACACCCATGCTACAGATGGAGAAACTGAGGCTGGGGAGGGGCTCAGCCAGGGCTCCAGGCCAGAAGCTGCTCTGCCAAAGGCCCAGTGGAATTTTGTGCCGGCCACAGCTGAGCACCAGGCTGGAGGCTGTGCTGTGCAGTGCTGGAGGCGGTGTCTGTGAAGGCAGGCAGGCAGGGCTGGCGGCGGACAAAGGCAGGCAGGCCTGGCCCGCAGGGGCGCGTTCCGCTCGTCAGCGTCGGTTCCACTTGAGTCCATCCTGGACAGGCCGGAATAATCCCTCCCGCGACCACTGCTGGGCCGTGACGACTTGAAGGGGCCCCGCGGGCCTGACTGACGGCCAGGCCGATGGGGGGGGCACCTGGGGCCCCCCCCACACCCCCTAGTGCTGGGAACAGCCTCAAGCCTTCGTTGATGACAACTTGGGGAAACTGAGTCACGGGAGCACACACGACCTCTTATATCACACATCGAGGGCTGGCAGCCCATCGAGGCCCAGACCCCAGGCCAGCCTCACCAAGGCCTCCCCATCCCCGCTGGCTACACAGCCTCGCCAGTGACCTGGGGGAATTTTGGGGCCTGAACCAGCTGAGTCATGGGAACTACGGGCCTCCTGTTCATTTCCCAGCACCTGGGAGGCAGGTACACACAGGTGGCTGGACCAAAGCCAGGCCAGGGGCCCAGGGAAGGCCCCACTGGCTGCTGCCAAGGCTGGTAGACACGGCTAGCTGCCATGTGCTCAGGCCGCTCGGCGGGGCGCGCCTCCTCCTCCTCCGCTCGCACCTGGGTGCCTGGAAGGGATTCCGTAGGAAGGGATCAATGACCTCAGGAGGAGAGGAGGAAGCAGCTGGGCCAAGAATAATTAGCAGACTCATGGAGCATGAAGGTCAGATGGGGTCAGCGGGAATGCGGGGACCACGCTGGGGAAACTGAGCCCCAGAGGGAGGTGGCCTTTGAGGGTCAGTGTTCCACAAAGGATGCTGGGAGGGAGACAGGGGCCAGTTGGGCTAAAAACCTCACAGGGCTCTCTTGTTGCCCCCTCAGAAGGAGAGACGAGATTCTTGTCTGCTGGGCTCCTCCCACGCCAACCTCAGCCCTTCCTGGGCTCCAGCCTTCACTGCCTCCACCTGCGGCAACTTCTTCATGGATTCATCCTTCGTCCAGTGGACATTTATCTCCCACCAGATCCCAAGCTGCCCAGGTGGCGCTAGTGGTAAAAAAACCCACCTGCCAGTGCATGAGCCACAAGAGATGCAGGTTCGATCCCTAGGTTGGGAAGATCCACTGGCGAAGGAAATGGCAACCCACTCCAGTATTCTTGCATGGAAAATCCCATGGACAGAGGAGCCTGGTGGGCTGCAGTCCATGGGGTTGCAAAGAGTCGGACACAACTGAGCACATATGCACGCACACAGACCCCAAGCTGCCCAGGCCCCAGGCTCCCTCCTTCTTGTTCACTCTGCCCTCAGCACTGGGCTTGGCAAACTGCAGGTGCTCAATAAAGGCACAAAGGAATTGTTGTTTAGTTGCTAAGTTGTGTCCGACTCTTTGCGACCCCATAGGCTCTAGCCCACCAGATTCCTCTGTCCATGGGGATTCTCTAGGCAAGAATACTAGAGTGGGTAGCCATGCCCTCCTCCAAGGGATCTTCCAGACCCAGGGATCAAACCTGCGTCTCCTGAATTGCAGGCAGAATCTTTACCTTCACTCCGGGTCTATCTGGGCCTCAGACCCTTGCTGAACACAGGTCCTGGCTTCCACAGAGGGAGATTGCTCCCCCTCTGCCCACCCCTAGGGACAGCTTCCCCCAACCCTCCAGGGGCCTCACTCCACTAATCCACCAGCCAGCCTGCGCCTCGGTTTCCCCTCCCGGAGGCCTAATCCCAGGATTGTGGAGGCCGGTTTTACATACATTTAGAGGCTTTTCATAATAGATTTACTGGGCCCCAGAACGGCCCTTGCTGGGTGATTAGCTGCTCCTTAATTGAAAACTCCCTTTCCGCCCCCTTTGGCCCTCCGGGCTGCGCTCAGGCAGAGGGATGGGGCCCGGGAGCACCCCTCAGCCATGTGGGCCCCACAGGGGCCTCCCCCTGAACTCAGAGGGGGTCGCTCTCGCAGCCAACCTGACTGGGTGGGGGGTTACCAGGATTGTTACCTCCGGGAGGGGAAGGGCCCAACCAGGATTCAAACCTGTTGTGTCCCAGCCCCACGTCCAGTGCCACGGACTGGGTGGGTGGGGGGGTGTCTCATCTAGTAGGACCAGGTCCTGGACACACACCCTGGGGCTCAGAATTCAGGTCTCAGACCCAGATTTTGCTCTCTGACCCCTAAAGTCCCCCCAGGTCCCCAGCAGGCTCCAGGGTGCTGGGATGCTCCCCAATAGAATGAAGGGTGGTCCAGGGGCAAGAAGCCAGCAAGGCCTCCCCAACCCCCACCTCAGCCACTGCTGCAGGGTCCCCAACCGGGCGACTTAATTCCGCCTGTCACCAGGATGTGGGCTGGGTTATTTATCTGGTGTATATATGTATTTTAATTTAAAGATCTGCCAGCCAGCAGGGCTGACTCCTGTGGTGCCCCCTCTGCCCCCCTCGTCTGAGAGAGGCTATTCCCCACTACCTCCCCACACCCAGGCCTTCCCTGAGGAACCAGCGCCAGAGAAGGAGGCCAGCACCGCCAGCCTTGCTGGTAAGCAGAAGCACTCAAGTTGGAGTCCATGCACCAAACACATTCAGTAAGTCATTCAACAAATGTTCAGTGGGGGCTGGCTGACATTGTGCCAGATGCTGGGGCCACCGGGGGTGGGGGAGAACCGGAAGTCCTGCCTTTATGGGGCCATTTGGGTCATGGAGAATCCTCCAGGCAGGGAACTTCCCTGGTGTTTCAGGGAAGACTGGTTAAGACTCCACACTCTTGATACAGGGGGCCCAGGTTCTATCCCTGGTTGGGGAGGTAGATCCCATGTTGTTGTTCAGTTGCTCAGTGGTGTCCAATTCTTTGCAAACCCATGGACTGTAGCACACCAGACTCCCCTGTCCATTATCTCCTGGAGTTTGCTCAAACTCATGTCCATTGTGTTGATGATGCCATCCAATCATCTCATCCTCTGTCCCACTCCCTCAAGTAAAGGGTCCTGCATGCCTCTGCTGGGACCCGGCACAGCCAAATAAATAAAGGAATAAAAAAATAGACTTAAAAAATAAAAGAACCCCCCACCCCCACCCCCAGGCAGAGGCCCCACCATGTGCCACTATAGCACCATTTTCTGGGCCAGCAAACAGGTTCTGAGAAGAGCGATGACTCAGGTATGGTGGATTACAGAGGCCGCTATAATGAAACCCCAGTCTGTCTGATGCCTACAGCTATGCCCTCGGCCAGGTGGGGCACTAACCTCTCTGTGCCTCAGTTTCCCCTCCCGGCCACCGGACGTCTCTAACCTCAGAGGGGCTGCAGGCATGATGCATGATGTTAATAAAGACCCCCGGGTGCGCGGGGCCGGGGGCGGCGCTCCGTCATTAACACTCGGCCGGGAGGGGAGCAGGATATTGCAAACCATAACTCTGGAGCGCCTGCCGGGCGGCGCGGAGGCAGAAGCGCAGAGGGAGGGCCCTTTCGGCGTGCCCCCCGCAGCAGGGTAATAGCAGGCTCTCATTTTTGCAGCTTAAGGAGGACTCCCAACGCCGGTCCTGCCGCCGCGCCCCGCCCGCTCAGGCGCCCTAGCAGAGCCGCTGCGGAGGGTTCTGCCCATAATAAAGACTCCGGACCCGCCTGAGCCGCTGGCTGCCTCCCTCCTTATCCACCCCTCGCTGACGGCCAGGTCCCAGCTGTGGAGCCCCCTCCTCCGGCCTCGGCGTCTCATCTGTAAAATGGGTCTCAGCTGGGTCTCTTCTACTAGTAGGGAGGTCAACTGAGGCCCAGCGGGGAGTGGGGGGGTCCCAGTGGAGAGAGAGGCTGAATGGGGGGCTGGGACCCAGGCCTTGCACCACTTCGCACACCTGGGTAAACTGAGTCCTGGGGAAGCCGACTACTCGACCATGCCTGCCCGTCCTCCCCCACCCCTAACACCGGAGCTCACGCCCCCGCTTCGTAAACACGGAAACTGAGGCCCAGAGTGGGGTCTTCGAGGAAGAAGTGACGTCCTTTCGCAAGCGAAGGCGAGCAGGGGACCGTGGCGCGGGTGGGATGGGGGACCCGCCTGGGCGGCGGCGCGCAGTGGGCGGGGCCTCACTGGAGGGGTGGGGCCCTGTCCTAAGTGTTGGGGAGCCACGCAGGAATTGGAGCAGAGGAAGGGGTGCGGGAGCCGGGACCTTGGGTTCTGCGGCGTGGGGTGGGGTGCCCGGATGCCACTCCTATCTTAGGGTCAAGGCCTTTTCCCGTGGGGGCGCCCCCAGCCTCAGTCCCCACTGCCGTCCCCCTCGCCCGCCCGCGGATCCCAGGGGCTGCAGGAGGCTTTTCAGCACTTAGAGCCGCAAACTTTGTGAGGCGAGCTGCTGGCTCTCCAGCCCCCACTTCAACCCGCCCTAGGGTCCCCGGGGCCCAGCACCGCCTCTTGCCTCTTCTTCCTCGCGTCGGAGGAAGTTGGGACAACGTGGGGTTGGGACAACGCCCGGAGGCTGCCTCAGTACCCCCACCACTCTACCGCCGCCTCAACAGGTCAGTGAGGACCCCTGAATCAGGGAAGCCGCGGAGGAGGGAGGCCCGGTGGACCAGAAACTCTGGGAGTGCCATAGACAGTAGCCTCCCCACTCCCTCTGCCTCTCTGCGCACCGTCTGTGCACAGAGGGGCTGGAACTGGTCGAGTCACCCAGATCCAACTCCTGGCCCCAGGGAGGCCTGGGGCTCACCCTGGATCCACCTTTATTGACCTGTGGAGCCTCAGTTTCCCCCTCTACACAGGAGAGGGGTCTCCTCCACCACTCGTCCATCCCCTTCCCCAAGGACTGCATCATCCATTAGGGCCCATAGATCACCTCTGGGCCTCAGTCTCTGTTTCGGGATCAATGGGGCAAGTCAGGGGCTGTCGGGCGGGCAGCCCTCTGGGAGAGTCTCTCTCTGGCCTCAGAGGGAGGGGTCTGGCCCCCAACCTCCCTGCCTCCACAACGAGGTTCCCAGCTGGCTCCCCAGAGCGAGGAGAGGATGGCTGGGGTACAGTTCTCCTGCAGCAGGCGATAGTGCAGGGAGGAGACAGGGAGGGTCAATGGCCTCCTGAACACCTCCCTGGAGGGAAGCTGAGGCCTCAGGCTCAGCAGACCCCACCCAGAGTTCACTCCTCCATCCTGGCCTCCAGTCCTGCCCCAGAGCCCCCTGTGCACCACCCCCCTACCCATCTCTTTGCCCTGCCCCCTCCCTCCCAGCCTCCCATAAGACCACGCAAAGAAGTGCCTGAATCTCCAGCAATCTGTCCCTGTCCTGCACCTGCCCTGAGCCCCACATTTGAGCCCTTCCCTCCCCTCTCCAACTGTCTTGCCCCTGTCCACACCTAACCACAGCCCTAGTGATCATCTCCAGCATAGGTCCAATAAGGGCCATCGCCTGCAAGCCTGGATGGGAAATTGAGGGTGGGAGGGTCTCTTGGCTCCCGCCCACCACAACTGCCTATCTCAGCCCCACCGGCCTCACTAGCCCAGCTGCAGCCTCTTAATTTCCAGCTTGTGTGTCATCTTGTGGTGGTTTATGGCTCCTTGGGGGCTCCCAGGCTATGAACTCACTTTTTATTTGTCTGCATGGCCACCTGCAACCAGGTCCAGGGTGCCCATCACTGTGGCCTCCTCTCATGGCCCATATGCCCCCAAATATGGGGCCCAGGGACCACCCGGGCAGGACTCAACATCCTCGCCCTGACCCCACAGACTGAGGGAGGGCTCAGCACTGACTGCACACAGGAGGCGTTCACTGAATGCTCGCTGGGGATGCTGACACTGATGCGGGAAACGTAGACAGTGGGGCATCATGTTGGAGGGTCCCTGAGGGAGCAGGTGTCAGGAGGGAGGAGGGGGTGGAGGCATCTGGAGAGGGGCAGTGAGCCCAGGGCCTCTGGAACAGTGGCCTTTCCTCCAATATGACCCACTGCGTGCCTGTGGTCAAGGGACTTGATCAGACCCCCTGAAAGCCAGGTGGTCCCCATCAGTCTGGAGGGCAATGTACGAGCCCCTTCTGTCATGGTCCCAGAGCTGGGGCCCAAGACGTGGCCTGGGGCTTCTTCTCAGACTAGATGGGGACACAGTGACCCAGAGGGGAGGGGCTGCGGTGACGTCCTGTGACTGTGGGCATTGACCCCCCAAACCAAGATGTCCACAAATCAAAGAGATACCCAATCAGGAAGCCCAGCTCCACCCAAGAGTGACAGTCATGATGTGAGGGGAACCTCAGGGTTCTCCCACCCCGCCTCCCAACCCTCTTTCCGTGGGCAACCACCAGGTACACACGGGACCCGCATACCCATGGCTGCCTGGGGTACCTGCTGTGCCCAGTGCAGCCCCCGGTGTGGGGGCCACCCTGCACCTTGGTGTGGGCTTTCAAGGCCATTACCAGTGGCCAGTGATGGATGGCCTGGTTCCTGAGAGACCTAGGCCCCAAATGCAAGCACCTGTCCAAACAGGGGGCGCACAGGTGGGCAAGGCTGTGTGGTTTCTCTGCATATGTGTGTATGTATGTCTGTGCCCATGGCAGGTGACAAGTCCCAGGGGAGACACAACTGTGGACCAGTCCTCCTCCCCTCTGGGGACTCTCAGCCCATAGGGAAGATGGATGGACAAGTAAAAATATCAGAGATTTGACAGCAGGGGCTGTGGGGTGAGGACTGCTTGACCAGGGAGGTTGAGAGGGGACATGGGACATATTTAAAGGGGGTCAGGGAGAGAGCCAGGTGTGGTCTGCTGAGGGAACATGTGCAAAGACTCCAATGTGTGAACAGAGCTCTTAGTACTTACCCATCCCAGGTCACCTTTTGTGTTAAAACTTTGTCTCAAAAATAAAAGCCTCATAATAGCTAAAAGCAAACAACCCAAATGTCTATAAGCTGGTGGATGGACAGAACATCACCCTTCCATGGATTGGAATATTACTCAGCCCTGAAAAGGACAGAAGCCCTGACACCCACTACCATATGTATGGTCCCTGAGAACACTATGCTCAGTGACAGAAGCAAACACAGAAGGACACACAGGGTGTGATTCCACTAATGGGAAACATCCAGGCCAATCCACAGACACAGTAGGTTCCTGGTTGTCAGGGGCTGGGGCAGGAGTGGGTTTTTTGGGGGGGTGATGGAATGTTCTGGAATCAGTAGTGATGGTTGCTCAACCCTGTAAATGAATAGAAATTGTGGAATTGTACTTGAAACGGATGGCTTGTGTGGTATGTCAATTATATCTCAAATTTTTTAGTAACAAAATCAAAATGAGCTGCTACGATTCTGCCCCACAATCCTTGCATTTAACCCTCTCTCACCAGTTCCCTCCAGCCCTGTGGTCGAGTTGGGGTGTTTGGGTGAGGGGTCTCGGGAAGGGTGGGCAAAGGAAGCCTCGGAGTGCAGGGGTCCCTCGGCTCTCCCTCCGTGGCACTCTGCACAGTGGCCACCCTGCGTCCCCTGATGCTGGGCAGGGCGGGTGGGGCGCACACAGGGATCTTTGTGTCGCTTGCTGGCCTCATTAAGAGGCAGCCCCCGTCGCCGGACCCAGCACGGCCGAATTAATTAGCCCAGAGCCTTCCCACTCCACTCATTGTGCCGGGGATGCTACAGTCCCCTCGGGTGGCACTGAGGCGAGGAGCAGCCCCGAGGCCCCCTCCCTCAGCCCCACTCTGTGCCTCTCCTGGGCCAGGCTGGGGTGAAGGCCCCTGGGACTCCAGAACCCTCTGATACATGCTGCCTGGAAGCTGGGAGGGGATTCAAGATGACAGACAAACCTCCACGCTGGCCTGGAGTCACTGGGGACACTGAGTCACACTTTGGCAGAGCCTGGTGACCAAGATGACATGGAACTTTTTTTTCTCATTGTTTTATTGTTTGGCTGCACCAGGTCTTAGTTGTGGCATGAGAGATCTTCAGTCTTCACTGTGGCATTCAGGATCTTTAGCTGTGGCATGTCAGATCTAGTTCCCTGATCAGGATCGAACCCGAGCCCCCTACATTGGGAGCTCAGAGTCTTAGGCAGTGGACCACCACACATAGAACTTGGTAGGATCCTAAGAGACCTGTCATAGAACCTGGGGACTGCCCCCCAGCATGGATGAAGGGTATGGGAAACGACTGGCCCTGGGGTCTGGGGGTTCCAATCTGCTCAGGTGCATCAGGTGGTGGATACTTAATAAGCCCCTGCTGTGTACTCAACGGAGAAGGCAATGGCACCCCACTCCAGTACTCTTGCCTGGAAAATCCCATGGACGGAGGAGCCTGGTAGGCTGCAGTCTATGGGGTTGCTAAGAGTCAGACATGAATGAGCGACTTCACTTTCACTTTTCACTTTCATGCATTGGAGAAGGAAATGGCAACCCACCCCAGTGTTCTTGCCTGGAGAATCCAGGGATGGGGGAGCCTGGTGGGCTGCTGTCTCTGGGGTCGCACAGAGTCGGACACTACTGAAGCGACTTAGCAGCAGCAGCAGCAGCAGTGTACTCAAAGGCAGCCCCGCCTCTTCCCAGCCTCCCCATAGCTGCCCCAGGGAGAAGGGATTTGTTTCCATTTCCCAGGGAGATGAAAAAAGGCACAGCACCCCACAAATGCTCATGCCAGGGCCCTGCGCCCAAACGACACACACCCAGAAGCAAAGATTCGCCATCAGCCCTACGGTCTGCAGACACGGCTCCCCAGCAGATCTCAGACCCAAGCCCAAATTACAAGCTCAAACCACCCCTCCAACAAGGACTGGCAGGCCCCAAATACAAATACACACCCTGGATGCTTACGCTCATTTTATTATAAAAAAATACAGAATCCAAAGTTGATTGTGACGGAGTTGGGGAGGCCCCGTCGCCAGCTCCAGGCGTGGCAAGGCCGCCTGCCCATGACCCCTACAAAAGCCCCCGCACCGCCGGCGTGCCTGAGCCGGCTCCCAGCGGCCACGCACCATATATATTTATATATAATATATATAAAACACAGATCAGGAAAGGCGGGTAGAAATATGAAATCTGTATAAATGAGCTGTTTACTTCATTAAAGTGTCTTCCGGAGGGGGTTTCTTTTTTGGGTGGTGATGTTCAACACCCCCCTCCCCCCAGTTTTGTTTCGTCCTGTTTTCCTTTTTTCTTACAAACATTAGTCATAGAGGAGAGGAAAGGGGGTCTGACAGACAAAGGAGCTTATTGCGAAGTGCAGCTTCTACACTAAAAAGTCTACCCCACCCCCCCGCCAAAATAAAAGACCCTCCCCCCAACATGAAGGGGTGAGGAAAAAAAGAAACATTCCAGTCCATCCTCAGGAATACAGTAAAAATAAATCACAGTATATACTTGCTGGCTCTATTTACAGAAATGTAATGTCTTCTCTGCCTCTGGGGTGACTGTGTGAGGCTGAGGGGATGAGGGGGCCTAAGACATCGCTAAGATACTAGGATGCTATGATTCCCAGGACCAGGGCTCCATGGCGACCTCCAGTGAAAACTCGTGGTTTCTGCTCTGGGAGACAATGACCGGGAGAGAGGAGGGGAGAGCTGGGTTGATGGGGGTCTGAGGGCCCATGGACCAGAGTCAGGGGAACTCACTACCTGCCTGCCCCTTCTGCCTCAGGCCAGCCTGTCCCAGGGTACCTGGGGGTCCACTCCACGGTCACCTCCAGCCAGGACCAACAAATGGAATGACCAGGCCAGGGGTCCCTGGTTCCCCTTCTCCCAGTGGGCCGGGAACCCCTGCCCCATCCATCCATTCTGTTTCCTTCCCAAAGTCACAGGCGACAGCAAGGAATAAATTAAATTAGAAACTCAAGTCTTTCCGATCCAACCATGAAAAATACACTCAAAACAAAACAAAACAAAAATCCAACATTGCCAAGAGGTCCCCTGGTTCACCAGGGCCTCCAGACAAGACGGTGTGGCCACGAGCTGGGTGGACAACCAGCCTCTCGGGCACGGGTTGGGGGGGCCTCGGCTGACCCCGCCCTGGCCAGCCTGGGACGTGTGGACAGCCCTGCCTCACAGAGCAGCACCAGCGGCGGGAGGAGCGGCGTCTCTATTTGGTCTCAGAGGCGGGCCATCGAGGTGGAGCCAGCGTCCTCTGGCGGGCTAGGAGCCCAGGAGGGTCCACAGCACGGGGACAGTGCTGAGGAAGAGCTGGCAGCTGCCCAGGCCACTGCAGGAGTTATTGCTGGTGAAGATGGGCTCGGGGGCCTCATACAGGGTCTCGTCTGTAGGGGGACAAAGAGACAGGGTGGTCAGTGGCAGGCCCACCCACCCCCACCCTGCTTCCTAGACCTCAATACCCAGTGTTGTTAAACATCTCAGTTTCAGGACTTCCCTGGAGTGGTTAGGACTCCAGGCTTTCCCTGCAGAGGCCACGGGTTTGATCCTTGATTGGGGAACTATGACTGCACACGGTGCACAGTGCAGCCAAAAACAAAATAAAATCAAACAGCAAAAATTAAAAAACAGTGTAACCAGATGATTGGCCTGAGATCATGACCCTGCTCTAAGGGATCTATGTCCCTGTACCTCTGGGGCAACGCCTCCAATACAGAGTGTGGCAACCAGCAGGAGCCCAATAAATGTGCCTGGAGTTGGGTAAAGTGGTGAGGCCATGGGAATCCCCCTTCCCTCTGAGCATCACGATGTTTCAAGAGCTCAGAACATGGATATTCTAGAGAACTTTCCTGAAGCCCACTCTGGGTAAAGAGGGCTTCAGCCTCAGGGAGGCCCAGCTGCAGACTTCAACCTTCATTCTTTCTTAAATTTATTTGTTTTTGGTTGCACTGGGTCTTCATTGCTGCACACAGGCTTTCTCTAGTTGCAGTAGGCGGGGGCTATTCTTCATTGCGGCATGTGGGCTTCTCATTTTGGCTCCTTCTCTTGCTGCCGAGCACGGGCTCTAGGGACATAGGCTTCAATAGTTGTGGTGCACAGGCTTAGCTGCTCCACAGCATGCTAGGGATCGAACCCACACCCTCTGCACTGGCAGGAGGATTCTTAACCACTAGCCCACCAGGGAAAAACTGAAACTTCATTCTTGAAGGTCTGACATGGCCCCATTTGCAGGGCCTGTCCCAGCCATTGGTGAAATTGTGGGACTCCCTAGGGTACGCTGTCACCACCTCCTTCCTGATTCCACCGACCACTCAGTGGGTTCTATAAGTTGAGGACCCCATTGACCCCCAAGCACTTACTGGTTGGCCTCACATAAACCTTCAGTCGCAGGCAGGGTCGGTCCACAGCATTGGGCGGTGTGGCAGCTGGAAGAGAGGGGCTGGGGATTAGTAGGGCAGGGGACTGTTGGTGCCTGGGACCTCTTGGGACTGCATCTCCTTCCCCATGCCCGTGACCCAAGCCTGACCCCAGGTAGGGGAATCCATACATAAAACTCCTCATCATACATCAAAGGCCCAGACATAATGCCCATGAATTCCCAGAAGTCTTCTTGCATGCTGCCCTTGCCCCTCACTTCGCTGACTCCTAACCCCAGAGATGGGGGTGGGGTGTCTATGTCTGACTCCATCTTACCCCAGGGCAGCACAGGACAAGGTTCAAAGGTGATGAATAAAAGTGTGTGTTTTCAATAAGCAAATAAAGGGAATCCCCTGGCAGTCCAGGAGTTTGATCCTTCATCAGAGAACTAAGATCCCACATGCCACACAGCCAAAACCAAAACAAAACAAAATCAAATAGCAAAAAAACCCCACAAACAAATGATTGACTTGAGATCAAATCCCTGCTGTCAGGTATCTGCGATGTTGGCAAGTCACCCCCTATCTAGGCCTCATGTGGCCCAAGGTAGGTGCTTTGGTGTGCATGCACACTCAGTCGTGTCCCACTCTTTGTGATCCCATGGACTGCAGCCCACCAGGCTCCTCTGTCCATGGGATTCTCCAGGCAGGAATACTGGAGTGGGTTGTCATGCCCTCTTCCAGGGGACCTTCCCGACTCAGGGATCGAACCCACATCTCTTGCGTCTCCTGTATTGGCAGTCAGATTTATTTATCACTATGTCACCAGAGAAGCCCCAACTGGGTGACTGCCTGAGCCCACTAGGCCTGGGAAGGAAGCAGCATCCGGCCTCCCTTGGACAGTGACCCACAAGGCCCCGGGGTCACATGGAGGTTGAAGTGCATTGAGTCCTCACACCTAAAATTCCACCATAGGGTTCCCTGCTTCTTGGTCCACTTTGGGGACAGGGGAGGTCCAATAGCACTGGCCATGAGTCAGGAGAGAGGGGCTTGGGGGCCAGGCTGGGGACAGGGAGGGAGGCCTCGGGCTATGTGGGTGGTGGGCTTCACACAGGTGAACAGGTGCAGGCACCCACATGGCTGCGGCCAGGCCCATCCCCGCCTTTGTTCTTGGCCGGTCCTCTTTGTGGCCGTCACCTCTGCCTGCCCCCAAGAAGTCCCTCGTGCTGGGAGATGAAGATAAAAAGCACGTAATAAAAATAACATTCGTCACAGAGATAGGACGAATAATTACAATAATTATCTTTATGAAACTCCCATCTCGGAAAGAAAAATGTAATTTTTCTTACATTACAGGGACTTAATTTAAACACCTTCTTCCCCTCCCCCACCCTCTTCTTCCTTGAATTAAAAGGAAAAAATCCAAATAGAGCAGAGAAAGGAGGAAATGGAGCCTCGTAGAGTTTAATTTGACTCAGCGGGAACCAGGGTGGTGAGGCGCTGGGTCCCTCCCGGAAGCCCAGGGCGGGGGTTGGGTTGGGGGGTAGGGGGGCCTCCCCACCTGCTCCCCATCAGTCTCCAGGATGCTGAGAAATGGGGCCGCACAACCCCTCAGAGCCAGCGCCTTGGGCCCAGGTGGATTTCCTGGGCCCCCATCTTGGCAGGGGCTATGGGGGACCGTCCTGTTCTCAGATTCTCAGAGACTAGGGGCTGCTGAGGCCTGGCTACTGGGAACTTGAACTCTGGGCACACTCCGCCACGCCAGGCCCTGCCCTTGGCATTTGGTGGGGAGGAGGAAGAAGGGGGCCCTCGGGAGCCCCTAACCCCAGCAGAGGAGGGGACAGTTTACCGGCTCGACTCCCCCAGGCCTACAGCACAGCATGAATGCCAAGTGGACCTGGACCAAGGCTGCCTCCGACCTTGAACCGCCTCCACACTCCTCTGGGAATCTGGTGCGAGGGGAAGGGACGGGGTAGGCCTGGGAGATGCCTGCCCGGTTCACGGTGTGTCCTCCATCCCTCCTCCCCGACCAGACTAGGCAGGCCTAGTTTCTGGCTTCAGTGCAACATGGGGTGGGCCCCCCTGGTCTCAGGGTAAGACGAACTGACCGTGGGGCCACTGGCTCAGTAGCCCAGAGGCTGACCTGCAGGCCGAGGGCGCGAGGATGGAGACCAGAGGCCCCGGCAGAGAAGAGAGGAGGAAGGAGGGAGGAGGAGGGGAAGGGAGACGAGGGGGAGGAGGAGGGAGCCCGCCCCACTCACAGATGTAGTAGTACTCGTGGCCCGGGCGGAACTCGAAGCCCAGAGAGAAGGGCGTGAAGAGCTGGAACTTCTCGGAGAACTTGAGCGGGCCCCCGGGCGCCGCGGGCCGGTTGCACTCCCAGCGCTTGAAGCCGCGCTGCCTGTGGTCGCAGGAGGCGTGGCCTTCGCCGTTGACCATGTACAGCACATAGTGCTCCATGCGCTCGGCCGGTGGCAGCGGTGCCCCGTAGTGCGGGCAGTAAATGTCCAGGTAGTCGTTGATGCTCACCTCTACGGTGTAGCCGCCGCCGTCGTCTGCCGCGCCCGCGTGGAACCTGAGGGCGGGGCCGGCAGTCAGCGCGGGGGAGGAGGGCTCAGGGATGCGGAGCAGGGGCCGGGAGTAGGGTGAGGGGTTAGTGCAGGAGAAAAGGGAAAGTTAACAGATGGGGTAAATGGGGAGGGGTCATTGGTCAGCGCAGGGAAGGGGCAGGGCCTGGGGATGGGGAGCCCGGGGAGGGTGTGGAGTTGATGGGTCAGTGCAGGAGGCAAGCGCAGAGTCAGCGAAAAGGTAAATGGGGAGGGGTCACTGGTCAGCACAGGGGGATGGGGAGCCGTGGGAGGGTGTGTGGGTGATGGGTCAGTGCAGAGGAAAAAGGTAGGTCGGAGATGGGGGAAGGGTGAGGGGTTGCGGGGTGGGGGGTGGGGGGGACACCCTGCCTACAGTCAGGTGCCAGGGTCTGAGCCCATGGTCCCCTGCCTGGCACAACAACCTTGCCACACCAAGGCCAGAGCAGGTGCCTGGAGACCCAGACTAGCCCTGAGCCCCAGGCCCACCGTGAGGTTTGTCCCAGGGACGAGGGCCTGCCCCCAGGCATTCTGGGTAACCACATGCACCCAAGCAGGTGCCCTGTGACTCACAGCCCCCCAGACCCTCAATTCCCTGCAGAATCCACATCTGGGCCCTTCAGCCACAACAGGCGTGGCACAAGATATCCCCCCCCCCACCAGGAAGTCCCACTCCAAAGGCTTTAACTGCTTGACTTCAATGCCCCCTCCTCCAGGCAGCCCTCCATGCCATCCCCAGAGATAACCTCCTGTTTTCCTTCTGCAGATCTGCCTGCCAAGAAGACCCAGGGTACCTGGGACACAGGTCAATGATCCCTGCCTCTCTGAGACAGGCTTGGCCCCTCTCCTGTATCCCTGGGGTAGGGGGGGGGCTTGACATGAAGGATGCTCAGACACCCTCATCCCTCAGTCCAACTCAGGGGTGCCCTGGGTTTGACCCCCCTCAGCCCCAACCCTTCCACCCTGAGTGACATTTTTCATCCTCTCTCCAGAGCCTCCAAAATCTGGCAGCTACCCCACAACTCCCTGATTCCCCACCCCTGACACCTTAGCTCACCAGCTCTGCCCCCAGCCTTGGCCCTGGAGGTCTCCTCAGCTGTCATAGAGCCTATACTCCTTTCCCTGGGGGCCCCCTTGACCCAGCCTCATCAGGCAAGGATGGAGGTCAGCTGAGCGAGGGACAGGGCGCTCCCCTTCCATCAATGCCTCCGGCTACAGCGCCAGGAGCCTTTAGATCTCCGGGACGCAGTCCCCCGGGTCCCCGTCATGTAAACGCGGCCTGGACTGAGGGGGGACAAGGGGGCCTCCCAAGAGGGGATTATTAGCACATAAAAGGCCTGGCAGCGGAGGGTTGGGGGCAAGCTCCCCCACCTCCTCCCTCCTCACACCAGCAGGGAAACTGAGGCCTGATGAGGGGCGGCAGCAGTGAGGGAGGGCGAGGCCACTGGGGCCCTGGCCCCGCCGCTGCCTCTGTGCATGCCCACGTGCCAGCTGCCCTGTACCACGGAAGGGAGCAAGGCGGCCCCCATACCAGGAGCACTAACTGGCACAGCCGGCACCTGAAGGGGTGGCTGGATGATCACATGGCATTGGCTGGCCCCCCACCACCCCGAGACCGTGTCAGGCAGGGGTGAGGGCTCCGGGGACCCTTGAGCTGGGAAGAAGGCAAGCAGGGGACTGGCCCATGGTGCCTCAGTTTCCCCACCCGTCAGGAGGGCCCCCGGATGATGATATCAAGTCTGTGGCTGAAGTCAAAGTACAGAGAATTTCAGGTTGGGAAGTAGGGGGAGTGGATTAAATCCCAGCCCTTCCCTGCTGCACTGGGTTCACCCAGGAATAGGGTGCCCACTCCCTCCCGCAGAGGTGGGAAGGCCTTTGCAGAATAAATGTGTCTGGCAGTGCAGGTCCACTGGGGGCCGAGAAACCTCATCTGGTTCCAACCCAGGATGGAGCCCAGCTGGGTCTTCCCTTCTCTTCTCAAAGACTCAGTTTCCAACTCTGTCATGGAGATGGTCCCTGAGGCGGATGGGAGAACTTCAGCTGTGCACACAGCAAGCACCCCATAGACACAGGGCAGCCCTGAGTGGGGCTAGGAGCCTGCCCATCCCATGGGCTGCTTTGCGGCTGGCCGGGCACAGGCGTCTCATTGACCAGCCGCGTCCTCCGGCCCCTTGGGCACGATCGATGCAGACGCTGCTCCAGGCTTTTTGAAAAGTCATTTTCACTCCTTCCTGGCCCCATTGAAAGCCCAAGTGATCAACCGATCGATGACAGCCACGGCCCAGCAGCCGCCCAGGGACCCACCCTCACCCCAGCAGGCCCTGCAGGGGAGGCTGTGACGGGGAGCCATAGGCAGAGGTTGGGGAGTCCTGGTCCTGGCCTCTGAGCCTCAGTTTTCCCTCTTGTCCCTGGCTTGATGCCGGGGATGTCCGTTCAGTCTGGAAGAGGACGTGACTCCACGCAGGGCACTTCCGGAGAAAAGGTGGGCTGCATTGTCTCCCCTTTCTCCTGCCTCTCTTTCCCCATCATGCTGGCCTTCCTCCCCTCTTGAAACCAGCACCATAAGGTCCCCCCAGCTCACCTTCATTAGAATATCTGTGGCCAAACCTGCTTTGCTGGGTCAGAGGCTGGACATCCAGGTCCCACTCGGGCCCCCCAAAATCCAGGACTCACTTTTCTGGGTATCCATCAGACCTCGCCATCCACTGGCTCAAAGCCTTCTATTGGCTCCCCATCACTCAGAACAAAATCCACAGTCCTCCCAGGCTCATGGGGCCTCATATGGCCCCCACGCACAACCTCATCACCCCCTGACTTCCCCAGCTCACTCCCTTCCAGCCATGCCAGCCTCGGGGCTGCTCCTGTTCCTGTCCCAGGGCCGTTGCACACACTGTTCCCTCGGCCTGACAAGCCTTTCCGTACTTTCCCCAACTCATATCTTTTGGACATCATTGTATTTATACCGTTACACTGTCTGCCTTCTGGGGGTCAGCCTCCTTCTCTGTACCTTGCTTGGTGGCCAGCATGAGCCCAGTATACAGTGGTGCTCAATACATGTTAGTAGGTCAAAGGCCAAACGCTCAAGGTCTTTGAGGTGATAGAGTCATGGGGAGCAGAAAGCTGCCTCAAGGTGGGGAAACCGGGACCCCCAGGCAGGTGGATCCCAGGAGAAGCCCCACCCACCTATCCCCACACCTGAGCTCTGGGAGCCAAAATGGACATTTTTCTCCCTTCCCTGCTCTAAAATAGCCATGGCCTTGTATTGGCATTCCCAGTTCCAAGCTGGCACCTTGCCCCTGCTCAGGGTGGCATCAATGGAGGGGAGATGGACCCCACCCCAAGCCGAACCTGGTGAGAGCAAGACAAAGCCTTCATTTCCTCCACCAGTGCCGAGGCCTGATATGCAAATGATCCCTGGGAGCAGTAGATACAGATCGAAATTCTCACTAAGGGGTTAATGACTGACTTGGGATGGTTCCCAGACACAGGGCTCCCCGAGGCTTCAGACCTTCCCGCCCCCAACTTCTACACCTTCACCCCCAGTGGTTCACCCTGCCTGCCCCCTGCCAATGTCCACCCTGCAGGCAGCCACTCCAACCCCACCTACCACCCCTTCCTCTGGCAACCACCCGGCCTGCAGCTAATTAGCTCCAGTCAGGCGACAGTCAAGTCATTAGATGCTAACAGCACAGAAACTAATTAGGAGTCTCACCCGAAATGGGAGTGGGGTGCTGGGCTGCCTTCCCAACCTGGAAACTGAGGCAGGGGTGGGCAGGCGGGGGAGTGTGTCCCCTTCACTCTCCGACTCTCTGTCTCTTGTCTCCCTGGTCTGAGCCATTTCACAGCTCCTACTAAAGGGCTCAGAGATGCCAATGAAGACCCCAGCAAAGAGACACCCAGGCCTGCCCAAATGGACAGCAGAGCCTCCAAAGGCCAAGGCTGGAACCTCACTGAAAATTAGGGCCTCAGGACTTCCCTGGGGATCCAGTGGCTAAGACTCCATGCTCCCAATGCAGGGGGCCTGGGTTCCATCCCTGGTCAGGGAACTAAATCTCACAAAGAAGCTCGAAGATCCCGCGTGCTGCAACCAAGACCTGGCACAGCCCAATAAATATATAAGAAAAGGCTTTCAAGAAAAAGGAAAGAAAATCATGGCCTCACGATAGTGCAGCATCAGCTGAGAAAGGACAATTATGGCCTTGTGGGTACAGGGTAAACTGAGGCACGGGCCCCACCATGGGAAGCAGGAGGTGAAACAAATGGGGCGGGGTGGGTGGGGAAGGTGAGGGAAGGGCCGCAGGGTCAGCCCACACCCCACCGGGCCTTGGTCTCAGGCAGGAGGAGGCCCGGGTGCCCAGTCCACGGGGCATGCCTGCCTGGGTCACCCCGCCCTCCTCAGCCCCCACCGTGTGTATGGTGTCCCCGCACTCCTCAGCCAGCCCCAGACCTGCATGCCTCTCAGAGGGGGTCCCCCCACTGGACATAACTTCCTCCTGACCATGGGTAAATCACTTTCCCTGGGTTCATGAAACGGGGGCATAATGGGGAGCCCGACCCATGAAGTGGACAGGCGAGATGAGGGGGTGCGTGGCCAGGGTGGCAAACAGAGCCCCTCGAAGTCAAGACCCCGCATGGGAGTGGGTATGGGGGTGAGCCCCCACCGGGGCCAGCCCGCAGAGCTCGGAATCTGGATTGTGTGCTCCAAGCTCTCAGCTGTGTGTCTGCAATGGGGCAGCACAAAGGTGGCCGTGCCCTTCCTTGCCTGGCCCACTGGGCAGGGGACACAGTCGAGCCCTCCTTTTGGAACTGTCCACCACAGACAATTTCCCCAAAGCAATGCCAGGGGGATGGGGGTTGAGGCTGGTCCGTGCTGGGTGCCTTGGTGAGGGGAGGGGACCTGCTGCCGAGGCAGGACCCTGCATTGGGCTTGGCTCAGGGGCTGCAGAACAAGCCATTGAACCTGCAGGAACCCTGACTCCCAGACCCCCCGTTCACACACCTGCGCATCCCAAGGTCAGCTACCTCTGCACCTGCGGCCTCGAGGGACCCATGACCCTCAGGGGACATCTGCTGAGGGCCCCTGAGGTCAGAGATGGCTGCCCCTTCCCCGGGCCCAGCTCCCAGGTAGGCTAGAGGCCAGTCCCTCCCCTTCCCCCAGTCGTGAGCTTGGCTGCTGCCTCAGTTTCCTCCTCTGTACGCTGAGCTGCCCAGGGTGGGGGTGAGAGGCAGTTGTCCACCATGGGGAGAGACCAAGGCTGGGGAAAGGGAGCCTGTGGATCCCAGCCTCAGAGCCCAGGCTACCAGCAGGTGGGGGCACCTCAGAACTGGTCCCTACCCCAGCACTGCGGTTCCCCCTGCTGCATAACCACCTGAACCTCGCCGCTACTGCAGATACACTGTGGGCCGGCCTGGAGCCTCCCTGCTTGTCTGCAGGGAGGAATGGCCTCCATTTCCTGTCCCCGTTGGGGGCCTCTGGTCCCTTGGGGTCACATCCATGCCTCGCCCGTCCACACCGGGGCCCGCCCTGCTGCCGTCCGCAGAGGGGCACAGCCCGCCACCCCACTTCACAGAGGAAACACAACGCAGGGGCTCTGAGCAGCCAAGCCACTAGCCCAAGGGCTTCCCAGATCCCCAAGTCCAAGCTCCAGCCCTCCATGGCCCCCCAGACCACACCCTCAGACCCCAAGACTCCTGGGTCCCTGGGTCCTCACTCTCCAAGTCCCCCTGAAGTCGAGTGGATGAGCTTCTTTCAAACAAAACAAAAAAGCCTCATGCGGCAAAATATGGCATCACCCCCTTCAAAGCCGGTTCTCTGGAAGCCTGGGCATGGCTGGCAGGCACCAGGGGTGCCTGACACCCCCACAGGGAGGACGTAGTCCTAGTCACTATCTTCCCCCTGGTCATTTGAGACGGGAACGTGGCCGCTGCCCACACGCAAGGGCAATCAGGACCCCAGTCAGGGTCTGCACCACTGGGTCCACCCAGGCTGCAGACTTCCAACCAGGTGGAGGACTCAGGGACAGGAGGGTCCCTGCCGGTGCCAGCTCTGAATATCGATGGCCCCTCTGCACCATGGGCAGCCAGGAGCCCAGCCCACAGGACCCGGACACATACCCCCAGCAGGGACCCACCTGGGCTGGAGGAGGGGGTGGAGGAGTGGTCAGGTGGGCACGGAGGGCAAGCTGTGACCACCCCCCTCTGGTGTGGGCTGTCAGCCCCCGCACCGGGGCCCCCAGAGCCAGGCCGTACACACAGACATGTGTGCGCGCCATGAAGACATTCCAAAGACACACGTGCACCCCACATACAGACACACCTTCTCCCCAGGTGTTGATCTGCATGCACAGATACACACGCACACTCCACATCCAGACACACTGCTGCAAACATGCATGCACCCTGCACACATGTGTTCTCCAGGCACACATATGCGGAAACGTGTGCAGACAACACAGGGCCAGGGCTGCCAAACACACATAGGCACTTCAGTATCTGTGTGGCACTGGGGGTGGGCAGTGTGTGTGCTCCATGCACACAGCTGTGCACCTCCCAGGCCTTGGGACCCCCAAACAGCATGGGAAAGAACACGCAGCTACAGGGCATACGTGCCCTGCAGCCCAGCGAGCCTCCGAGGTGTCCCTGCACCCCCGCAGCCCCAGAAGCAGCCCGCCAGGATGCCCGGCCCAGTCCAATCTGGCCACAGACAGGCCCAGAGACACCCGACAGCCAGACCCACAGTGCCCAGCTCAGGCGGGGACAGGACGGATAAACGGCTGAACAGCTGGCCAGTGAGGGTGCAGGGGTCCGTGGCTGGATCCAGTCTCCACCCTTCAGCGGCGGTGGAGGTGGGTGCGGGGCTCCCTGGCAGCGTCGGCCAGCCTCGTGTGCACAGGAAATCCACGGCACAGCAGGAGAACGCAATTGGGGAAACACAGCCACACACTCATTACCTCGGCGCAGGTACAGGCCAGCCAGGCGAGGGTGGCCAGCCTTACTGCAGCACTGCCTGGGCCTGGTGGTCCTCCACCAGCCCGCATGCATCCCCGTGGCTCCTCTGCTGCCTGACAGTACCCCACCCGAGGCGGCCCAGCCCTGGCTCGGTCCCCTTCCCAACACACGGTGCCTTTTGTGTGTGCCCCCCTCTCTCTCTGCACAGCCTGTCCCTGCGTTTCCTGGCTCCTCTGCTGGCCGCCGCCACCAGTCTCCCTGTTTCGACCCCATTCTCGCCTGTCCCCACACAGGCCTGTCTCTCATCTCTGCTCGAGGCACTGCCTCCCATATCAGGCCCACCCGCCTACTTCACACCTCTCCCTGCATCCTGGCAGCTGCCCCTGCAACTGGGCACCCTCAGAAAATGTCCATTCCGGGTGCCCTCAGAGCCTGAGGCTGGGCAGCAACCTCCTCCTGTGCCCGGCACTCACCCAGTCACTGGACACAGATTCTGCTCCAGACACCCCAGGATACCCAACCTCCCAAGGAGGCCACCCTTTAGCAGAGATCCCCAACCATGGCGGTGAACGAAGCCCTGATTCTTGACCCAACCGGGCTTCCCAGGCGGAGGGTTCCTGGGACCCCAGGCCCCGCTGCAGGAAGTAGGGGAGGTCACCTCCCACCCAGGACACCCCAAGCAGGAGGACGCAGAGGAGAGACCAGTCCTGACCGCCAGGGTCTGTGCTGGACAGTGAGGCTGTCCCTTCGGGCGCTGGTCAGAGAGAGCTGTTGGGTCAGCAACAGGAGGCAGCTGAGCGGCTGGACAGAGCCGGCCTCAGGGGCTGCCTCCTTCCCAGCCGGCATCCCGCCTGCAGCCCTGTAGCAGGTGGGGCAGCGGCCGGGCTCCTCCGCAACCCCCTTCTGTCCCCGTTGGAAGCTCCTGGCGGGTCTGGCATTTGCTAGAACAAAGGACAGGCCATGCTGGGACGGGATTCTGAGACTGAAACCAAAAACTTGGGCCGGGGAAGCGCTGCCCGCTGGGCTCCCTGCTTGGCCGCAGGGAAGAACCATAATCAAACCCACATGTGACCAGTGGGGCGGGTGGTGCAGGGAACCCGCTCCACAGCAGCCTGGCCGTCCCTCGTCGACCCCGGATCTCTGCCCTCAGCCCTGGGGCTGACCCCACAGCCAGGCAAATGAGGGGGGTGTCCGCATGGGCTCCCTGCCCCGACCTGGGACACAGGCTGCCCTGGTCCCAGGGCTGGCCTCAAAGACGGTCGTTTATGCAACTTTCTGCAGGAGGACCGAGGACAGCAGGGGACGGCGAAGGGATGGTGGGGTACTGCTGGCTTGGAAGGCAGGCAGTTCGGCTGGCTCTTGAAAACCGAAAGAAAGTGACTGCAGGCAGAGGATCAGGGGGTGGGGAGGCCGGCGCCCCTGCCCCCACGTGCAGCCCAGCTGGCCTGGATATGACCGTGACCCTGACGGTGGGGGGGACCAGGAGCTGTAGGACCCTAGAACCCATCTCCCATGGGACCCCTCAGCCCACTCCCTCTTCCCAGACCCCAGATGGTCCGAGGCTTCCACTGCTGACCAGGATGTGGTCAGTCCCCAGCAAACTTTTCTCGCTGGAGTAGCAGGGGCTCCCGCTGCCCCCAGACTGTACTCAGTACCCGACCTAGAGGAGGTCTGCAGGCAGGCGGGTGGGGCACCTGGGTCCTAGCCCCAGATCTGCTCCCCTCACCGTGACCTTGAGCCAGCTGCTTGGCCCCTCCATACCTCAGTTTCCCAGTCAGTGAGAGGAGGACAGCGGAGAACACCGCCTGATCAGGACTCTGGGGACAGACCCCGAGCCTCCTCTGTGCCTCAGTCTCTCCGTCCCTTTGAGACCCCGGACCAGGGACCCCCCTGAAGCAAATGTGGACACTGGTCCACCGAGAGGGACATTCCAACTTCCCCAAGTTCATCTGGGGAGCCTCCGACAGAACACGCCTGAGGAACCCTCCCTTGCGGGGCCACGGTCCCCCACCTCAGTCCCTCACCTTTGGGCGCGGCTCAGTGACAAGATTCCTGGGCATTCCCACCAACCCTAAAGCTAGCGGAGGTCCCCGGAGAGACCTGAGCATTGGGTCCCCCAAGAAAGGGGAGGGAATTCAGGGACAAACGGCTTCTGAGGGTGCCAGAGGGGATCCCCAAACTCCTGGGCCGGCGGCGCTCCGAGGCATGCAGGGCGCCAAGTCTCCCAAACCTGTAGGCGGAGGGGCGCCCCGAGGGGAGATGCACGCAGAGTGAGTCCCCCAAACTCCGGTGGCCGGAACTCCCTGGAGGCTCCCGTGGGAAGCGGGCGTCCCCACTACTGAGGGCAGCGCGCAGGGGCGCCCCGAGCCCGGGGTGGGAGGCCAGGCTGGGGTGGGGGAGTCCGGGGTCTCCCGGCGCGCGGTCCTCGCCTGCGGCCGCACTCACCTGGGGTTGCTGCGGTTCCAGTAGACGGCGTACCGGTCCGAGTTGGCGCGGGCGGCGTCCTCGCCGTGCGCGAAGGGCGGCGGCGGCAGCGGCAGCAGCAGCAGCAGCAGCGGCAGCAGCGGGCGCTGCGCGGGCGCCATGGCCCCGGTCCGGCCGCCGCGCTCGCCTGGCCGCCGCCTGCCAGCCGTCTCCGCCTCCTCCGCCGCCGCCGAGCGGGCGGGCGCGGGGCGGGCGCGGGCGGGCGCGGGGCGGGCGCGGGGCGGGCGCGGGGCGGGCGCGGGGCGGGCGGGAGGAGGGCGCGCCGGCGCTTGGAGATCCCCGGCCACCCCCGCCTGAGCGCGCGCGACCTCGGGCGCCGAGAAGTCAGGCGGCGGCGGGCGGGGCGCCGGGGTCGCCCCGGGCGCCTGCCCGGCAGCGCGGACACTAAGAGCGCGGGCCGTCACCACCGCACCCGCTGGGGAGGGGCCGGGGCTCCGGCCTTTGTCCCGCCCGAACGCCGGGAGGGCCGCGGGCGCCCCCTCCTGCCGTGCCCCGGCCACGCGGGGGCTGCAGCCCCAACCGCGCCCCCACCTCCCCATCCCCCTGCCCCGCCCAGACCGTCCTGGAGGCCTCCGCCGGTCGGGCTGCTTGTACCCTCTGCCCCAGGTCCTGCCCCCTGTCACCCCAACTCTGTGGGGCCCTGAGTGCACATTCCTTATCATGGGGGCTGGACCCAGGGTCCGGATTGTTCTCAACCACCTCCATTCAAGCCAGCAATCTGGTCTGCAGAGTCAACAGGCCAAAGGAACAGAAGACCCAGAAATGGTTCACCGCCCTGTGCCCTCCCACACTCAAACCCGGACCTCAGAATTCTAACCCAGGCTCCCCCAACACCAAGCCACCCTGTCCAGCCTGGTGAAGGGTTTTGCAGTCTCACTGCCCAAAATGGGAAGTCAGCGGCCGCTGCTGCCTCCCTGCAGGACCCCCGACACGCACACCCCTCACCGGGGTGGTCAATTCTCACTGAGTCTGTCTCCTGTCTAGGAAAGAAAACAGAAATCCTGACCTCAGCCACGAAAGGTACCAGGCATAGCAGGTGCCCAGTATACCCAGGAGCCCAGACTGGGGTCCAGGCCAGCAGGAGGTGGGAGGACAGGGAGTCTAACCAGGGAAAAGGGCAGGAAGGGTGTCTGGCAAGAGGGTGGAGCAGAGGGCTAGAGTGCTTGACCCATTTGGGGCACTCAAAGTGACCACTCCTGGGTGTGGGGAGCAAATTGGTTGGGAGGAAGCTGACTGTGGGCCAGGAACTTGGGTCCTGTTCTTCGTTTCTGCTCTTATTCTCCCTCACCAGACTCTGAGTTTCTGAAGGTACACTGTCACCAAGTGCTGGCTGGAAAGTGTCAGCAGTGCCCGGCCAGGTTCTACCTCTCTGGACTTGTTTCTCTTTTCCAGGCCTGGCCTGGAGCAGTCTGGGCGCCTAGAGCTGAAAGGTCATGCGTGAGGCATTATCAGAACTCCTTGCATAAAACTCACTAGAGCGGACAGAGCTTCACCACAGCCAGGTGGGGAGGGTAAATGCATTTCGGGTGTGCTGGGGGCATGTGCCAGGTGTTCCCTGAGCATTCGCCTCCAGAACTTACCCCTCTTTGCTCAGGCCGCTCCCTGAGAGGCCTTCCCCTTTCCTCCTGTTAAATTTCAGTTCTTCCTTCAAGGCCTGTCCTCCCTGTGTTTCAGCCCTCCTCACCTCCAGCCCTACCCGCAAGGTTGTCTGTCCTCTGCCTTCCAGGGAACTCTGCCCATCTGTTTGGGGTGTTCTGGCTTCTGGATCTTGTCCATTGACTGTAGCTGCCAGAGTCTGAATTCCCAGGCCTGGCCTAGAGGGCTCCACACAGGAAGGTAGGAACATGCCCCCACCTCCCGCCCCCGGCAATAGCCGGGGCAGGCCCAGAGGTTGAAAGAGGACCAGAATTGGCCCAGGCTCACCTGGCAAGCCCTCCAAACAGTCCGTCTGGACCACTGGAGCCTGAGTCTGGGGCTCCAGCCACATAGGCCAGGCTTGGCCCAGGCTGGCTGGTCTGGCTCTCTGGGGAGTGATGGGGTGGCCACTCAGGGAGGCGTGGGGCCTAAGCCCAGGGACAGGGGCCATGAGCCCAGGTGGCCAGGGCTGGCTGCCAAAGGGGACCGCCTGGAAGCTCTCACTGCCCTGGGACGAGAGCCCCCTCCCATGTCATGAGACCTCAAGGGTGGGTGGTCTCCTCTGTCACACCCAGCAGGACTTGGACCTGCAGGGGTGGGGGTGTCGGAAGGGCACAGGGGCAAGGGGATGCCCTGCCTAAGGCCGGGATGGGTCGACTCATTTGCATGCAGGGGCCACCGAGGCGGGAGCTACCGCCGCTGCTGAGAGGATTTGAGCAGAAGCTCCGTTTTCCTTCTGTTCTCGTCTCTCTCTCAAGGTCAGAGCCCGAGCGGGGACAGGAACAAAGCGCACGTCCCCCATTCAACCTCCCTGTGCCCGCTGGCCGCTCCTGGAGGAGGGGGCCCAGGGAGGGGAGGGCAGGGCAGCTCCACGGCCTGGCCCCAGGCGAGGCGGGGACAGGGCCGCAGGCACAGCTGCCCAGCTGCCCTTGGGGACCCCTGCCTGGTGGGGACTGCTGTGGGTGCCCAGGAGGCTCTGTCCCCTTCCAGAGTGCGTGGCCATCCTGGCCTCCAGACCAGCCATCAGGAGGTAAGCTGAGGTCAGGGGTCATGGAGTCAAGGGTCAGAGGTCAGACTCACTCTGGGGACAGGGGTCAGTCTTAGTTCAAGGTTCAATCAGGGACAGATGTCACTGAGAGCTGACTGTCAGCCTCAGCTTCAGACCCAGGACAGGGTCTTTTCTGGGGGTCTGTCCCTGTTCACAGTGGTCTCCTCTCCCAGGCTTGAAGGTCTGCCTCAGACTCTGGGAGGGTCTCAACTGAGCCAGGCACAGACCTGCCCCTAGCCTGTGCCCATCAGCTCTGGTCCACCACCCACCACCTGCTGCCCAACAACTGTGACCAATCACCCACTACCCACTATTCCCAGCCCAGCACCCACTAGCCTGACCCAGCACCCACCCCTGCTCACCCACTGCCCACCTCCCCCAGCACATCACCCAGCCCCCATCACCTGCCCACTGATCCCAAGTCCAGTGCCCACCACCCAGCACCCATGACCTGTGGTACTCCAGCCCATCGGCAGAATCGCCAGGGCTGGGGATCAGTGTCCAGGGCACCCTCAACCTTCAAAGGCCTCAGTGCCTTGGAGAAAGCTAAAAATATGCGTGGAGGAATTTCTCATTACAGAAAAAAGTAGATCAAATACATCACCTGCTTCGGCTCAAGAGTTTTTCAGGAGGCAGGAAGGGGTTGCTGGGAGGGTGGGGGCCTTGGTAGGTCTGGTGCTCCACAGACCCAGGTCAGAGCGGGGTGTGGTGTGTGTCCCCACGGGCAGTGGGAAGCAGGCATCTGCTGGCATGTGGGAGAGGTCTCAAGGAGAGCTCCCCAGGCTGTTACTAAGAATAAACAAACACACCTGTCCCTTTCTCTTGCTGATCAATTAAAATTCCCACCCTTGTGTCCAGTGTCCAATCAGGCCCCGAAACCTCAGCCCACATCTAACATCCCTGTAACCCCCGCAACCAGGCGCCTCCCCTGCAGTGTCCCTCCCTCCTCCTCCCCCCTCCCCACCTCCTCCCTACCCACCGTCCACCGTCCACCGTCCCAGTCTCGGGGCCCAGGACACAGACCCCTCCTCCCAGGGCCACCTGCCAGTCTGGGGACTAGACTATTGCTGTCCAAAAGAACTTCCCACAAGGACACAGGCACCACCAGCAGCTCCATGTGAGTACTGGGCACAGAACATGTGACAACAGGATAAGGAGCAGAGTTTCAGACATCACTTACTTTCAGCGAAGTTACATCTAAACAGCTGCTCCACAGGCAACACGGCTGTGGGCGGAGCCACGCCTCAGTGGGCACCCGGACATGAAGGGCTGCCAGGAGGAGGGAGGTGGTGGCTCGGACAGCCCAGGGAGCAGGAGATAGGGGGCCCTGAGTCCCACCGGAAGAATCGGGGGTCAGGGGAGAGGTCCCAGAACATCCAGAGGGCACAACTCCCTTGCCTGCTGACCCCAGGTGAGCAGGTGGCGGCCCTGTCGGGTCCTGGGGCCACGTCGGAGGGAGACCCACGTCAGAGCCGGCAGAGGAGCCCGCTCTCCAGGGAAGACGCCCGCTCTCCAGGGAAGATGCCTGGCCTTGACCACTGGCTACCCACTTTCTGAGCCCAAGGTGTCCAGTCTCCCCCGCCCCTACCTGGCCCCATTCCCCAGATGGGGATAGGAAGTTGGGGGCGGGGTGTCTTGTGCACAGTGAGCCACCCAAAAGCCAGAGACTCCCACGTGGCCCCAGCAGGCCAAGGGACAGTGACAGTGGGCGTGACAGTGGGCACTCCCCTGGTGGCGAGAGGAGGGGACGGACGTGGTGGGAGGGGCCTCGAGGGCGACACCCGTGCTCGAGTGTGGGCTTGTGTCCTCTGTGTGCATCTCGCATGCGTGGCTGCCATGTCGCGTGTCCCCGTGGCTGTGTGTCATGCCTATGCCCATGCATGAGTGCACAAGGTGGAGGAAGGTGCTGGAAGGCCTCCCGATCCGGCATGCACACGTACACGCACGCATACACGTCCCTCCAGCCTGCCGGGCCCCAGGGCCTTTCATCTCGCGCTGACAGGCCCCTCTCCCGGCTTTTAGCCTCAGAGAATTTCCTGCTAATAGTGCATTAACCTTGGTGGGGGCTGCCAATTACTCGACACTAATGCGGGGGGCGGGGGGGGGGGGACTGGTGCGGGCGCTGACTGCGCTAACAGGCGCAGGGGCCAGGTAGCGGGCGGGGCTCCCCTTCTCACCCGAGGGGGACGGGCAGGAGGCACGGGGCTGGGGGGGCACGCGGTGTGTTCCCAGCTCCGGATGGCAGAGCGTGGGGTCTCTCCTGACCTCATTAGAGTAATTAATGTGCCTTTTGAAGCTGGAGAAATCGCTCAGAGCTGTGGGAAAGGGGCGCAGATCACAGGGTGGGGGGGCCGTGGACGGTGTCTGCGTGCCTGTTAAAAGTGTGTCCCAGTGAGTCAGGCACAGAGAGAGCCCGAGTGACAGAGAGGGACAGACGGAAATGGAGGGGGGCCAAGGGAGAGGCAGTGCAGATGGTGAGAGACACCAATAGGGAGGTGAGCAAGGCTTCAGAATCAAATAAAGACAGAGACACAGAGACAAAAAAGCAGAGATGTGTGGAAAGACCCACAGGGCGAACAGATGGGGAGAGCGCAGGGGGGTTGGGTTCGGGGATGTCATCTCAGTACCTCCCTGGGACTGTGGCCTCAGTTCCTCAACCTTCCCTGGCTACTGGGGACCTGCTGGCCACTCTGTACAGGGCTCTCCCAAAGAATGGTAGTAGGCAGTCAGGGAAGACCTCCTGGAGGTGGCAGTAGCGCATCAGAAAGGGAAGAGGAACTGTGAACAGCCTTGGGGCATGATGGGAGATATTGCCAACAGAGAAGAAAGTCAACTGGGGGCCAAGGCAAAGGACCCCGGCTGGAGGGAGGGGGGACCAGCTGACTGTGACAGAGATGGTGTTTCTTCAGGAACCCAGGCTCAGGCTGGGCAGGAAGGGTCAGCAGGTCTGAGGGAGACTGGCCAGAGGGGCTGACGAGGCTTGAATGGGCAGCAAGCTCAGACCATCCCATGGTGGACATGGCAACAAGGTGGAGTTGAGGTGTGAGAAACAGGGCCCCCAGCCGAACCTATTTCCCCACCTGTACAGTTTGGCTCAGGCCACACCTGGGTAGACTGTGCAGCACAAGGCTGCCACCTGGTGGCAGCCCCCTCTGATGACAGCTCCTTCTAACAACGTGGCCTCCATGCTTTCAGCCAGAGGCCTGAGGGTAACTTCAGGCTGGGCAGAGAGCTACAGGCCAGCCACACTGGTCCTGCTTCCCACAACCAAATTTATAGGGTCCAGGGGGGAATAGGCCAGAGCCAGACTCTGCTTAGAAACAAGGCCCACAGAGGAACTCATCAAGCCCATCACAAAAGATGGGAACCAAGGTACTCCAATGGGACTCAGGTGACCAGTATGGGCCTCAGATGGCCAAGATGGGGACTGAAACACCCCCATGAGATCAGGTGCCAGGATGAATCCCAGATGGTCAGGATGGGGACTGAGGTACCCCTAAGGGGTTCAGGTGCCCAGAATGGGGATCAGTTGCCCTGATGGGACTCAGATGCCTGAAAGGGGTTCAAGATCCAAATATGGGACTGAGGTGGCCAGGATGGGCACTGAGCCACACGCTGTGGAATTCAAGTGTCTCCGTGGGACTCAGGAGGCCAGGACAGAGGCCTGAGTGCCAGCACAGATTGCCTGGGATGGGGGATCAAGTTCACCAGTGATTTCACTGGAGGCTGAAAATAGAGAGGCAGAGTAGGCACGGGGAGCCTTGGCTGGCTCCAGACCTGGATGCTGCAGCCTGGGGCTCTGTGAGAAATGGCCCTGGAGTAGTAGTGTGTGGTGAAGCAGAGAACACTGCCCTTGAGGGGCCCTGGGCTGAAGCTGGCCTGGAAGGGGAGCCCTTAAGCAGTTTGGTGGACGAATAGGAGTTCTCCTTTACTAAGCCTAGAGATAACTAGTGGCAGGGTCTTCTTCCAGGCAGGTGGGGGCAGGTCTCCTCCATCTTTCCCCCTCCTTTGTGGGATTCTGCATGGGACCCTCTAAACAGTTAGGGATGATCCAGATGGTCACAGGTGGGAGAACAGGCTGACATGGACCCAGATCTGCTGCCCCCTGCCCCACCCGTGAGCCAGGGGCACTGGGTCTGGCCCGCTGTGGAATTGGGTACCGGCTACAAAAGCACTGCTGCCTTTATTGTCCCCGCCCCAGAGGAACGGTGCCCCCAGACAGGACACCCAGCCTGCCCACCTTCCAGGCCTCAGCCTGGGGCTGCCGCATTCCCACCAGGGAGGGTGACTGGTATAAGTCACATCATGGCCAGGGGCCTCAGAGTCCTGCATAGGGCTGCCAGTGCCCCTCTGGCTTCCACCCGGTAACCTGGGCAGCCCTGTCTGCAGGGAGGGCTGAGTTGGCTTCCAGTGGGCCGGGAGGGCCCACACATGCTCTCTGGTCCAGGCGGGGTGTTCCAAGCACTGGGAGGGCCCCTGCCTTTCGTCCTTCCCCCAGGGCCACTGGAAATGCTGCCTTCCTGAACCAAACATCTGGAAAGGAGGGGTAGAAGGTGGTGAGAAATGTGGGTAAGCCCACCCCGCTCTGCCCCCATTCAGCTGTGTTTGAGGCTGAGTGCTGAGCCCTCTAACATCCCAGCCCCCGCCCCCAGCCTGCAGGCCTTGCCGACTCCAGACCTGGGAGGAAAGGGAGTAGGTGCCCTAGCCAGGAAATGCAGACACCAGAGGGATTCGCGACCATACCCACGCCTCCCTCTATGTGTGGGAGGGGGGCCGGAAAGTCAGAATTGTCCTACGGTCTCCAAGCTTCGGGGACTGAGCCCGCAACATGCTGGGGTTAAAGGGGCCATCAATCCCGCTCAGGCGGCCGCTGGCCCTGAGCCCAGAGCCCCTGGGTCACCTCAGTTGTCAGCCCCCTTTCTGTCTCTGCTGCTCCCTGTGCCTGGGACACTCTTCCTAGGGCTGGGCGGTGGAGAGGCAGTCTCAGACCCATCCCCCAGCTTTGGTAGCACCTGGCAGGCATCCTCTATCTCTGACACTGATCTTGGCCTTCAGTGTCAGGCACAGAGGAAGTGCTCACCTACTCCAGCCATTCAGCTGGTTCCCATGTTAAAGAAATGGGAAACTGAAACGGTGAGACAGAGGCCTCAGATGAGGCCACGCAGCCTGTGACGGCAAAGCAGTGCTCACTCCAGGCCCACCCCTGCTGCTGGGTGCTGACTACACTGAGCACAGGCACAGGTGGTCCACCTGACTCTCTTCCTGCTGATCCCACCCTCCACCCACCCAAAGAGCCCCTGAAAGTGTGTAGAGTGCTACCCTACCATCTCAGGTTCCTTGTCTCAAAGACTGTCTCCTCGTCACTGTCCATCGAGGTCATCTCGGTGGGGTCCTCGGTGTTGGCCAGGAGCCCGTATCTCCTCCGCTGTGGCTTTTTCAATCTGAAAGCAGGCCCAGGCTCACTCAGTGACTCTCTCACGACCTCTCCGTGAAGCTGCTGACCCCCTGTCCAGCTTCCCACCTTTTCCCATAATCCTCCTCTCCATGATTCCCAAAGCCTTGCAGTGTACTTTCCCGGCCTAATTGCATTTCTTCTCACAATGGTCACAACGATTATCAATTGCTCTTATGTCAATAACAAAAGGTGGATGGACATCTCCCTTGGCAGGCCCCGGAGCTAGGACCCTTGGTGGGGGCGGGGTGGGGGGGATGTTGTTATCCCACTATACATATAAGAAGACTGAGTCTCAGAGAAAGTATTAGGGTTTGCCAGAAACATCAAGTGGAGAGCTGTCTCAGACAGAAGCTCTGGCTCCTGACCACCACCAGGAAAACCGCGAGGTCTCTATGAGGCCTCTACGATGGATACAGCGTGCACTGACATGGAGACAAGCGTTGTGCACCCACAGCAGTGTTCGAGGAAGACAGAAAATGCCCGTTGAGAGCGCCTGAACATGGTCAACTCTGTGGGACACAGGCTCTCTGGCGATCAACCCCAGAGAGGAAGCCAAATGCGGAGATCAGGGGCCGGAGGAGGGGGCAAAGGGCCTGCACCAGGCAGGGGGTATGCCTCGGGAAAACCAAAGTGAAAGAAAGTGAAGTCGCTTCAGTGTGTCTGACTCTTTGCGACCCCATGGACTGTAGCCTGCCAGGCTCCTCTGTCCAAGGGATTCTCCAGGCAAGAATACTGGAGTGGGTTGCCTTTCCCTTCTCCAGGGGATCTTCCCAACTCAGGGATCGAAACCAGGTCTCCCGTATTGTAGGCGGGAAAAGCAAAAAGGTCCTCAACTCTTGGGGGAGCAAGGGCAGAACCTAGACACTGATAATCATGGCCAGCCCTGGACTGAACAGGAGCAGCAAAGAGCAGGGGCAGGCTCCGGTCTGGCACCGGCCGGGCTGTGAACGTCAACCACAGCGAACGTTGCGGCCAGCCCCAGCTCGCAGACGCAAATTGGATTGGTGGCCGCAACGCTCGTCGCCAGGCTGGCGGAGCCGCATAGTGTTCCGGAGACTCCCGGTGCCCTACACAACCCACAACCTCCCGCCTCCGTGGCTCCCTCTAGAAAACTAGCAGCAGCACCCAAACTCAGAAAAATAATAGTGCATCACGTGATTTTCTTACCGCACCCACCCACGTGACGCTGGCGCACTAGGCTTCAGGAGCCTAAGCACGTGGGGGCGCGAGGCGCGCGAGGATTGGCTGCGCCCGGGCGGCGGCGGCGTGGGCCTGACGCACCTGAATGCCCGGATGAGGAAGTAGAGCGCGGCCAGGACGATGAGGCCCGTGACCACGTAGAGAGAGCGCAGCAGCGGCGAGCCCGGCGAGCCCAGTGGCCACAGGTGTGTGTTGTTGTGCGGTGCACCCGGCTGGCTCCCGTTCGTCACGACGGGCGGCGGCGGCGACAACGTGGCCTGTGGTGACGGGGGCGTATCCTCGGCTCCGTACAGCAGTGGCGGCAGCAAGAGCGCCGACAGCAGCAAGAGCCGCGGCGGTAGCAAGCGCGGCCCCATGGCCCGGCGGAAACGCTAGTTGCGCCCCGCCCCCTCTTAGGGACTGTCATTCAATGGCGCGGGGCAGTGTCAGCCAATGGGATTCAGGGGCTGGCCTCGTAGCCGGAAACGCCTAGCCACGCCCCCGGCCGTGCACCTCACTTCATCTGGGCCCCTAAGTTTCCCCGCGTCCCGAGCTCGCCGGCTCCTCGCTCAGCCTGCCCCCGAGAGCTCAGAGCCTCAGTCCTGTACCCCGACAGGAGCGTGAGCACCGCGGCCGCCCCGCCCACCACGCCGGGGACGGGTTATCGGGAACACCCACCAATGTCAGGGACTTGGATGCGGAGGCAGGTGCGACCGAACCCGGCGGGCCTCCCTCCCACCTGGGCCCTGGGAACACTTGCGTCCCCACCCAACTCACCCTGGGCTACGGTGACACCTGCGCAGTAGCACACTGGGCCTGATTCTCCCGTGGAGGAGACATCCAGGCCCCGAACCTGCACATCCTGCCTTTGGGGGCGGGGGGACCAGAAGAGACCAAACACATCCCGTGGGAGAAGAGGGGGTTAAGCCAGTGACCTGGACCTCACAGGGCCACACCCTGCTCAGAGTTGACATAACCAGCCCAGAACCCGAGGCAGTGGAACCAGGGCTCAACCCTAAGGTTCTGTACCCCAAGACTGGGGCAGAAAGCAAGCAGCTTGGGAGCAAGGCCAGCCCCATGGGCTGCAAAGATGAAGATGTCCACGGTCACTGCCAAGACCTCAGCCTGGGCTCTGGGAGAGGTGCCTTCCCCCTGGGATGGGGGGCCCCAGGGACTACCTCCTCCTCTGCTCAGGCTTGCCACACCCTCTCAGACCCTGAGAGAACAGTCCCAGGAGAACTGCCCAAGAAGGCAATGAGCTGCCAAGCTGGTCTTCCTGGTTTGATTCCAGCTCATGCCCAGAACAGAGGCCGAAAAGGGTTTTCTCCAGTGGACTCTCCTCCCCGCCCCTTCCATCTGGACCACCCCTGCAGGATCAGTGTCCGCCCTCCACACCACACCCCAAACAAGACTCAAGATTTGTGGGTGGACACACCATCCCTTTATTCAAACGTGACTTCCACGCTTTCTTGTCACATCGCCGGTGAGGACACACCGCCATGCCAGCACCACAGGCCTGTCCTCCTGGAGCACCTTGAACCCCGTGCCCCAACCTTGCCAGTAAAACATCTGCTGGAAAGACAGGAGGGATTGGGGGGAGCACAAGGGCTACTCCGGCAAGAAGTGAAGATGCTGTCCCCAGTGGATCACGCTGCCAGGAGGGGAGAACCCACTGCAAGGGCCTGGGCCAAAGGGCCACATGCCTCCCGCCCCGGGAAGCACTTACAGGCGACGGGCTGCGAGGGCAGGCATCCGTGCCTCTGGCTCGATCCTGGGTAGAGTCCCTCCTGGGACAGGGACCCCAGGTCAACACTGTTCTCAGGCCACACTTCCTCCGGGTCACACTGACTTCCATTCAACCTGCCAAAGCAAACGAATGTTAGCCCTTACCCCTGGCAGAGCTGAGCTCCCCTCCCTGCCTCCCCCCAGAACAATCCACAGCTCCTGGGAGGGTCTCAAGCTAGTCATCGGGGCCAACCTGAGGCCCCACCATGGGCAGGCCTGAGCCTTTCAGGTGGGCCAGGCTACCTTCCACTCTTAAGCAGAGCCAGCCACCTATTTGGGACGGAGCTGCTTAGAAAACGGCACAAGCTCTGGGAAAAATGTCATGGCAGCAGCAGACACCATAGAGAACTAGTTAGGAGTGTGACTTAAAGAGGTCTGGAAAAGACAGTCAATTGATGAACAAAAAATTCCAAAAGGCAGGGCGTTTGGTGGTCTCCAATCCTACTAGCGGGTGGAACCTACTGGTGAAACTCAACTGCCCAGGCTGCTCACCTGGCTGCAGGTGGGGAAGGGCAAATGGCCGGGGCCTGCCTTTGGTTCCACCTTGTTTTTATTTAAAAAAAAAAAAAAGGAAAAAAAATAGAAAAACAAAAAAGTCAAAGGAACATTCCCCGGGTAATATGGCTTCCATATGAGCGCCCGAGAGAAGAGGAATGCGGACGAGCAAAAGGAGTTACCTCGGTGACAGGACTATCTCCACATATGAGCTAGCCCAGGGAGCGGCTTGCGTCTCAGAGGGTTCTGTTGGGCGCACAACACTTCTGTCCTCCGAGGGGCTGCAGCTTCCATAGGCTAGCAGAGAATGCTCAGAACTTGTAAAGCAACAGCAGAGCTAGCTAATGAGCCAGTCAGTCTGTGGTCACCCAGGGACACTGTCTGCATCCGCTCGCTCTCTGGCCTGATTCTAGATTAAGGGGCTCAGGGTCAGCGTTGGGCGCCCCCATGTCCACTGTCCCTGCTAGGCTGCCCGCCCATCGAGCCCTCCAGCTGCCACGGCCAGAAGAATCCCGGGGCTGTCCTGCAGTCCGAGAGCCCACTCCCATCACCCACCTGCTCGCCTAACTGGGTGGGGGCAGTCAGTGGTCACAGGGGCCCAGCCAGCATCACTGGCTCTACCTTCCTCCTCTAGCCCTGGGAGCTGCAGGCAGGATGGCAGCCCTAGTCCTCTAGCTGCCAGCTCTGCTCTACTCTGCCTGCCTCAAGCTGGCAGCAGGACGCGTGTGGTGCGATCAAAGGGAGATGCTCAGAGCGAGGTTCATTCAGACAGTCTTTTAATCAGCTTCGTGAAGCCAAAGAAAACGGCATACAAGGATTCCTCAACCACTTCAAATACAACAGTGATGGCATATGTGTATGACTTCCAGTAAAAAAGGACAATATAAACACACATTGTCAAGAACCTCTTGGGGACTGTGGGTCGCCCAGGACAGGCGGGCAGCCCGGGCACCTCCACTGCCTCCTGCACAGTCTGACCACGCTACACTCAGAAATGTTACACCAAGTTGGAAAAAAGCCACAGCTTGCTCAGCTTCCGACAAAGAGAGCGGATCCAGAGTTCGTTCAACCTCAAAAAAGAGCAACCTCACGGGGTTGACCCCGCTGAAAAGAAACGAAAATAGCAACACAACCAAAAACAAAATAACCCCCAGTTATTTTCTAAGAAATCTCTTGGCTAGTGGTAAAAAGGTTAAAAGTAAAACCAGAAGTGCGTTTCCAAACGATTTAAAAACCCTTAAAAACAGAAAGCACTTCCTTAAAAAGCAAAGGGCAGCAGTGAGGCCATTTGGGGGTCAGAAGCAGTCAGGCTGTGTTTGACAAGATCAGAACCAACAAGACTACAGAAGTGGGCACAAGGAGGCGTGGTCACTACACACTAACGATGCAGCGGCGCTCCCCAAGTCCTTAAACACACAGCCATTGGAAGGACGATCTCGATCAGGAAGGATTTTTACTCGTTGTGTGTAGCTGAGAACAAGAAGCAGGCACAGTGTAAAGGCGCAGAAGCAGACGGCAAGAGGCAGCAGTCCACGCCTGGCCCGGCCCTCGGGGCCCAGCCCTGCAGCCTCAGGAGCAACCAACCCCCCCATAGCCGAGGGTGGCCGTGGCCCACACGCACGGACGCTGCCTGCCCACTCTGCTCGGAAGCCCTGGATCTCCCTTTTCTCCTTGGTCAGAAGTGGCTGCTGGCACCGAGACATGAGAGGACAATCTTGTCCCTTACAGGGTCAGCAGAGTAACCAGCTCTGATCGAGGCTGGCAGAGTGCACTGAGGCGCACTGAACTCCCACCACCAGCCCTTGGAGCGCCACTTACCATAACTGTCGTAGCTATCTCTGTAGGACCCGCCAGAGCTCCGGTCGTACCCGCCACCCTGACTCCGGCTGCACAAAGGACATAGATGGGCATGAAGGGCACCTCAGGGGGTTTCCACCAGCCCCCACCCTCTGCAGGACCGCTGCCCCCACCTGCTGTAGTAGTCTCTGGAGCCTCCATAGCCCCCGCTCCTGGACTCGAACCTGCTGCCCCCATAGCCACGGTCCCCACCTCCTACAGAGGGCACAGAAGGAAAAGTGTGAGCTCCTGCAGCAATGCCCCCCACCTCATCCCCACAGGTGGCACTCACCTCTGGAGAAACCACGGCCCCGGCCCCGGCCCCCACGGAAGAAGCCCCGGCCTCCAGCAGAGCCACCACGGTATCCACGGGATCGGTTATCAGATGACTTGCCTGCCTGGTCCACCCGGATCTGCCGCCCATCCACAGACTGGAGACCAAGAGTGAACACGGTAAGCCTCTGTACCTCCCGCCCTAGGTCTGCAGCCCAGACCCTCCGGACCCCAAAGTGGCCACCCCTCACCTTCCCATTCATAGCCATCATGGCGTCCTTGGCATCGTCGATGTTTTCAAAGGTGACAAACCCAAAGCCCCTGGATCGCTGGGTCTCCCTGTCTTTCACGACCACCACTGTGCAGTAGAGAGGTCTGAGGTCAGGACCCCGCCCTCCCTGTATGCAGCCCTGCTCAGCCACCTCCTCTGGCACCAGTCTCACCTTCAGAGATCTGTCCATACTTTGAGAAGACCTGCTCCAGTGACTGCTCATTGGTGTCAAAACTCAGCCCTCCGACGAAAAGCTTGCCCTCATCTGATGCCATGGTGGCCTGAGGCAAACACCAATGAAATACTCTGAGGTCGGGCAGGGGCTTCCAAACTCACCCCTCCCTATTTTACTTTATACAAGTAACATATGCTCATGGGGGAAACCGTGAGAAATTATTTTGCTGCCCTTTAACCGTCCCAAGCCCACACCCAGTACTTCATCTCAAACAAGCCCTTAATTCCTTTATCACTCGGGCCCCTTGCCTCTACTCTGTACGTGGGGCAAGTCCACCCCTCTCAGTCAAAACCCGGAGCTCCGAGAGCTGGGTCCACACCACGGTTCTGCCTCGCTCCTCAGTGCTACTTGACCATGGGGCCCCAAAACTCCAGGCTAGTTAACAGCCTCACAGGAGGTTTAACACTGGACCCTTAAAGAGGGCATCGACCACCATTGCCACGGGCTGAGTGCAGCCTGGCTTCCGCACTTTGCAAACACCGGAGGATTAAGTCCTAACTAGACCATCATGGCAAAGTGCTCGGTCCACTGGAGGGTACTGTGCAGGGAGTGGCAGGGGGCGCGGGGGGTTCTGCGCTGGGATGCCAACGCAGGGCGGGATTGTGGGGCGGTGCTTAGATTGACCCTTTATGGAACACAGGCTTCCGCTGAGGGGCCAGAAACAGGCCAGAAGGCGACCTGCAGCCGCGAAACTAGGACCCAAACTTAAGCCGTGGCTAGCACCGGGGCTGTGTTGCCCTCGCAGAACACCAATAGGAAGGCGGGGAGGAGCCCTGGCCCGGCCACGCCCAACATGCGCATGCGCCCCCGCGCGCGTCCTGCGCCACACCATCCGGGTATCGGCGCTCCCGCCATTTCGATAGGCGCTGTCTCGCGCTCGCGGCCGCCATTTTACGGAGATGTCACGCTCGCGGCAGGCCTGGCCCACAGGGAATGCCGTCCGGCCACGACTCTACCCAGTCTACGCTGCCCCTCGCCGCTGGCGGGGCGGACTCCACCCGCCTCCACCCACCACGGGGTGCCCGCCCTGGCACCGCCCCCGCCCAAGGGCGTGCCGCCGCCGCCCCGCCTCGTCCATCTAGCCGCAGGCCGCCCGCCGCCCCGGGCCCGTGGAGCCGGTGCCGCCAGGGCCCTCACCACTGAGTTGGGCAGGTCCCTGGCGCAGGCGGGAAGACAGGAGAGCAAAACGACCAGAGCCTCCTAACGCGCGAGTGAGGAGGGGGGCGCTGTGCGCCTGGCCTTATATACTTCGCTCCCAGGCCCCGCCCCTGAGCTCTCCTCCCCGCGCTGCACCGGCCAATCCCAGGCCCTGGAGACCGTGGCTGTGCCTCATATTCATGAGCTGGGGGGCCGGGCCTGTGGCGGTCCCGCCCCCTCCCGCGCGTGGGCGCTGTGCACAGGGACGCGCCGGGTCCGCACCCCCCAGTCCGTGAGTGGGGGGCGGGGCAGGCTCGCGGCGGGGCGGAGCGGGCCTACTTCCGCATGCCAGCCCCCTGGCCTGTGGCGGAGAACAAAGGGGCTCTGGCGGATGGTGCCAGAGCATTTCCTGGGAACCTTCTTGGGGTGGCTGAAACCCCTAGTTTTGCGGTGCTCCAGCAATTACCGACTAACCAACCTCACTTAGGTCCCCAGAACCAGCCAGGATCCAGTTCTCAGACACCCCACCTTCATCTGAATCCTGGCATCAGTCCTTATAAACTTGCCAACCTAACGGACAACCCAGAAGTCCTAGAACCTCAACTCTCCTGAATACACAACTTCATGTGGTCAGCCCCCAAGCCCGCCCAAACCCTAACACTGAGAAAACTCCATTTATGTGGACCCCCGTATTCTCCACGACCCCAGTATTCTCTTCCAGCTTCCCAACTTTGTTTCTTTACAAATTCCAGACTGCATCCACACCTAATTCCCACCCCAGCCCTGACTTCACCAGGTCTGGTAGGTGGCACCCATACCCTACAGTCAGCCGGCCAGACATTTTTGTGCATCCTAGCTCTAGATTGCAGGCTGACCTTGACTTGGGCTCTCAAACGCACAGAGCTGGGCTCTGTGCCCAGCCCTGGAGTCTGCACTGCACCCCAACATTCAGCTCAGCCCCCAACTTCACTGTGTGCTCTAGCCCCTTCCCCTTTCCTCAAAGCACACTGTTTTGCACCTAGAACCCACTCACTGCCTATGCCAGGGGCGTGCCACTTGGCTCCTCCCCATGAATCTTTATCCTGTCTGGGGGTCCCAAGACCTCTGCTATTGCAGAGATATTCACCCCCAAGGCTGTTCCCACTTTCTCCTCTTGAGGTCATCCCTTTCCCCTGCCCAGGCCTTGGCTCACAGTACCTTCTGTGGCCCTGGACTCTTCCATGGGGTGCAAGAAGCTAGTGCAGACCTCTGCCTCCCCAGACCTCTGGTAATACTCCTGGGCTCCAGACGGTCTTCAAAGGCAGACATTCTGCTAAAAGTTAGAGGGATTTGAGGGACTTCCTTACTGGTCCAGTGGTTAGGACTCCCCACTTCTTATGCAAGGAGTGCAGGTTCAATCCCTGGTCTGAGAACTAGGATCCCATCTGCCTCAAATTGAGGTTAAAAAAAAAAAAAAGAGGGAATCTGAGAAGAGAGACCTCACACACATACTAGACAAGCTCCAGTCCTCCCTAAGCCCCACACTCGGTCCCACACTCAGGTTGGTCTAGCTGACGCAGTAGGGACGGAGGCATGGACAGTCTCCTGTGACAAGGTCGCTGAGACACCTCCCAGGCTCAGGCAGTAGTTCATGACTCCTGGCAGCCGTCTCTCTGCACCTCGTCCCCCACACCACAGCCCCCACCATACAACTGTCAGCAGCAGCATCAGGAGCTGCTGCGTCAGCCACTCACGCAGGGCGGTTATTAAAAGGAGCAGAGGGACTCATCGCTCAGCTCCCCCTCCCGCCGCGCCCATGGTGGGGCCGGAGGGCCGGGCATGCCCAGCCGGAGAGTAATCACCGCCTCCACCGGCGTTCTGATCTGCTCCCCAAGCAAAGTCAGGTCGGTGGCTCCTGGCCCCAGCCTAGGCGACGGAATCACAGGGGACCCTCATCACTCTTTGCCCCCCGCCCCCACTCTTCTGTGGTTCCTAATCTGCCTTCTCCTGGTTTTATGAAGTACCTTGGTTCATTCATTTTTCCACCAGCAGTTATTCAGCGTGTACTAACTACGAGGCTGTTGCTTGGTACAGGGCTGAGTAAGTACCCACGACTGTCCCGGGTTACCATCGCAGTGTGGTCCTATACCTGTGGATACCTGTCCTCAGGTGCGCCTGCCCCGGGCACAGTGTGGGAAGTGTGTGCTTGCGTCTCAGGTGTGATTCCTGTATCCGTACCTGGTTGCCGGCGTGTCCCTGTGACTCAGTGTGTTACAAGGACTGTTTGTCCCCGTGAGCGGCGGGGTGGGGAGGGTGGGGTGGGGAGGGTGGTCGCAGGGGGCTAGGACCACCTTCCTTCCTGCCTCGGCCCTGCTCCACGTTCTAGCCGAGGACACAAGGGGGCGCTGCGGCCTCGTTGTCAGCCTGGCCCGGGGCTCCCGGGCCCGCCTCGCTGTCCAGCTGACTGCCAGGAGCACTGGCGTTGGGGGGTGGGGTTCCCGTCCCGCCCTCAGGCCCCCCCACTTCTCCGCCCGAGCGCTTGGGGTGGTCGGGGAGAGGGGGCTTAAAATAGCCTTGGGCGGGGGCGAAGCTGCTATTCGTGGCCGAGATGCGCGGCTTGCCGCCTGCCCGGCGGGACGGGGATTAGGCCGAAGGTCTACTTCTACGTACTCACAAGACGCCCCTCCACAGACGCCCGGCGAGGACCACCCGGCTTCCTCCGGGCAGGGCACCTCACCCACTCGCGTTGCCACGAAGGCGGGGGCGTGGCCGATGCACTCCCGCACCGAACCCCCAGGCCTCCCCGCTGGGTCGGGCCCGCCGGACGCCGGGTCCTCCCCCGACCCCAGTTAATGACCGGGCGGGAGGCGGTAATGAGCGTCTGGGCTCCGGTCGGGCGTGGCCGGGATGAAAGGCACGTGGAGAGTGAGAGACCCCGGGGCCGCGTAATTACCGCCCCCTCTCGGCCGACCAGGCGGGGGCCGAGCCGGTGCACCTGGCTGGCGGCCGCCCGGCGGGGGCGCGGAAGTGGGACGGTCCGGGCAGAAACTCCAGCCCGCCAGCCTGGCCCAGATCCCCGGGGCCCAGAGCCAGGGAGGGAGAAGTGGGGACTGGATGAATGTATGTTGCCAGGTGTGGTGCACATGTGTGCCTCTGGGCAGGGGACCCGTGGGTGCAGAGATGGAGAAACAGGATCTGAGGACCATGCCTGTGTGAGCATGAAAGTGGCGCTGTGTGCCCGTGCACATAGGTGTGGAAGTGTGTGCACAGAACTCACGTGTATGTGTATTTACAAAGTGGCATGGAGGTGTGTGCATGCGTGTGCACACATGGAAACATGTTTGCATGGTCATTTTCTATGTGCAAGAACAGGGGTTGTGCACGGACCCCAAAGTATGTGCAAAACCAGGATGTGGAATCAGCCCAGAAGGGCTGGGTGTGCGTGACTCAGGGGACCAAAACTCCCAGATCATATGTGCCCATGGCTGGTGGTGTGTCTTGACTCATGACCCTGGGGTGGGCACAAGCCGTGTGCTGTGTCAGCAGCAACCAGGGCCTCTAGGGCAGAGGAGGGTGACAGGAAGAAGGCCAGAAGCCCGGAAGAAGAGGTTAACTGCCCCTCATTTCCCACCTGCATGCGTAGGGGGCACATGTGAGATCCCTAGGAAGCCCAGGTGGCTGCCCATGATGAGTACAGGAGTCAGCTGACTGCAGCCTGGCTTCTGTTTCCCTTCTGTTCCTAGGAGGGGGCTTCCTGGTGGAGGGGTTCGTGGTGGGCACCTGGGTGGAGCTCCCTGTGACACATGGCCCAGGAATGTGATGGCTGCCTCTCTTCTGCTCCTGCCCCAGTCCCTCGTCCCAGGAATACAAAGGTCAGGCAGCTCCTGGACCATGCTAGTGACTACAACCCCCACCAACTGCAGGCAGACTGTGAAGGGACCCAGGGGACACCTGGAGGCCCACACCAATACATGCATTCATGCATGAGATATATCAAGTGTGTGTGAAATGCAGGCCTGGTGCAGCCACTGCATGCTCATGGAAACCCCAAAGCTTCCCTGGGTAGGGATGCTGGGGAGGCAACCCCCTAGGTTTCTGAGACTGGGGCAGGACTGTGTGGTCTACAGCCCCACTGCAGAGGCAGGAGGAGTTGTCCCACTGAAGCCCAGTCGACTCCCTTGACCTTGGTCCTATATACAGGTTCACTGAAGACAGGCAGAGGGGCCAAAGGACCCCTGACTGGGGCTGTTGAGTTTCCACGGCAACATTGGGAGTGGCAACCAGGGAGAGAGCCCGCCCTCCTGGGGCAGCTGCCAAGGGCTCAGGAAAGACACCTCTGTGACCTGTGTGTCCAAGCAGACGTACATAGCAGCCTCCACATCCCCACCCCCACACCCAAGCTGGGAGACACAGGTGCCCACAGGACTTGTCCTGCCTGCCGCCCATCCTTGTCCCTCCTTCAAGGGTCAGCGACTGCCTGGGTGCCCAGCTGTGAGGGCAGGCAGCGTCTGGGGTGCTTCAGCTGAGAATGGGTGCAACAGCAGCACTTCCCCGCGTCAGCACGGGTCATAGCGAGGCAACCAGGCCTCACCCTGGAGTGGCTCCTAGGGCCGTTTTTCTTCCTCTGGGTCTTAGGCTGCTCAGGGCATGGTCCGCCGTGCAGGAGGAAGCTCCACTTTTTCTGAGGGTGCACCTACGCTCCTGCACCTGCCCACCCCAGTGGCCGCTTTGCTCTGCTGGGCCTGCAGGAGGAAGGGCGCGTAGGCAGTGTCTGTGGCTGGGGCGCCCCGGCTTTCAGTGCTGCCTCCGCTGAGCAGCGTCTCTGAGGGTCTGATTTTGGGCTGCCTGATGTGACCTTCAATGCTGCGGTTTTTGTCAGGGAGGTCTTGGCCCTGGGTGAGAGCGGGTTCTGAGGGTCACACAGTTGACTGAGGTTGTGGTACCCAAAAGTGTAGGTTGGGGCGGGTTTGGGACTGTGGGGGGCGTTGCGTATGGGGGTCCCTGTGCTGCAGGCGAGATGAGCTTCTCCGTGGACTGCAGAGCGGGTGCAGCGCGCGTGTGGGACGGGGAGGCGGGTTGGTCTGGGTCTGGTGGCAGTAAGGGGCCCTGCGTGGGCGTCCGGGGTTGGGTTGATTCTCTGCGAGGCCCGTGGGTAGCGTTCGGGGTGTGGGCCATGCGCAGGGCAGATGTAGCCAGCCGTCTCCGCCTGCGGGCGCACGACCTCCTTCCCCCGACCCCGTGGGGCCGGACCAGCCCACATTCCAGAGGAGTTAGGGGGTGCCCTCTCCAGCCCCCGCCGGCTCCCGACCTCTGACTTCAGCTCAAGCCTACCCGCAGCATCTCGAGAACCCACCACTGCAGCAGCTGGCTCCAGAGAGGGGCGGCGAGGCGGGGGCGGAGGCTGGAATGTACGCCGGGGGTGAGGGAGGGGGCCCCAAGAGGGGGAACAAGCGGGGGAGGGGTCGGGAGGAGGAGCCGGTAAGGCCGAGACTGAACGAAAATAGAGGGAGACAGCCTAGAGATGGTGACTCCGACAGAAATACGGACAGACCCAGAAACCAAGAAAGGCGGAAAGAAAGGGGAACAGGAAGACACAGGAAAGGAGAACTCAAAGGGAGGAGGGGGAGGGGCATACGTGGGTGAGGGGAAACGAGGCAGCAGGGCTGGGGGCCATCTCCAGTCGGGAAAGGGCCCCAGGTGACAGCGGCCCCGCCCACACCTGCGAGCTGGGCGGCTCACCCGTCCCGAGTGACACCGGAGGCTCCTTGTCCTCTGCCCTGCCCGGTGGGGGCGGCCGTGGGTGGGGCTGGAGGGGAGACTCCTGAGTTGAGTCCTAGCACCCTTGGCTGTAGCTTGGCAACTCCCATTCCCAAGGTGCCTGGAGAGGAGGGCGTTCCCGCCAGGCCTGGGCGGGGGTGGCTGTGCTGGGGCACACGCCCGGTGCTGGGGGTGCTGGCGCTGGCCCCAGCGGGGCACCACTCACCCTCACCTCCCCAGGGACCTGGCTTCTCCCAGCCTTCCTCCCAAGCCACCCCAATGCCGCGTCCTTTGGCATTTCAAAACCGTGCAGCTAGCCCCAGTTACCCATTTGGCCACGCGCAGGGGACTCTGGCATTGAACAAAAAGACGTGACCCCAGTGACCTTCCCTTGCCCGCCTACAGCTGCCTCATCACCCCAGAAGCACGGCCCATCTGTGAGCCAGCACCTGGATCCAGGCCTCTGTCTGGACTCCACACCTTGGCAGCCACACCTGTCCACACGTCCAGTGCCAACCCCCATCTAAGTGTTGGGGCTCTCTGTCCGCCCCAGCTAGCCCCAGGGGTAACTCGGACCAGAGGTTTTGGGTCACATCATCCCGACCTGGCAAAGGCCACCCTGTTTATACTGATCGCTGCCTTCTCTGAGTGGACTACTGGTCACAGCAAAACTGAGGCATAGCCAGGCAGCGACGAGGCCTTCCTGCCGCCATGACCCCTCCTGGGTCCCTAACCTCCAAACTCCCTGCAGCCCCCTTGAAGACATCGCACTGTGAACCAAAGGCCCCCTTCAGACAATGCCTCATCTGTCCCTTCCCAGGCTTGTCTAAGCAGAGCGTCCAGACCAGACACCTCCTGGGATGTTCCGGCCTCTGCTCCTTCCACCTGCTCCTCCTCCTTGGGGTCCCCATCTCATCGCCCCCAAGCCAGATTTGAGGAATCATTCCTGTTGGGTCCTTGCCGTCGCCTTTTGTTTTAGGTCCCCCAAACTGACTTTCAGATGTTTCCAAAATGCACCCGCATTCACGTCTTCAGACATCTGCGCACGCCGTGCTCCCAACAAGGGGCACCATTTCCCTTTTCCTGTAGTTGGCAAACTCCTATTCTTTTGGCAGAGCCTCAGCCCAACTGCCCTTCTCCCGCTCCCCGCCCTGCGCTCCCCTAGCCTGGAGCTCGTGCACACAGGGTCATGGGGAAGAGACAACAGACAATGCCCGGCCTTGAAAGGCGGGTGCACGCGATCGCGCCCGTGCGGGGGTCCACGTGCGGCACCCTCAGGTACGCCCCCTCTTCCGTCTCAAAGCTGCATCGGTAGTCAGACCCCTTGGCGCGCCTCCCGCCCCCAAATTGCGGACGTGCGGCCAGTGGGAAAAGGAGGTTGGGCGGGGGGGGGGGGGGGGGGGGAGGAGGTTGGGCGGACGCCCCCGCTCCGCGCCTGCGCACTCCGCCTGGCCACGCCGCAGTCCCGCCTCCGGGCAGCAATCCCGCGCGGCTATTGGTGCGAGCAGACCAGCGATGAGGTGGCCGCCAATGAGGCGTCCCAAGAGTAGGCGGGGCCTGAGCCTCTCAGCGCTAGGACGGGGGCGGGCGGGGCACCCGCCTCACAGTGACGTCAGGCCCGGTTCGCGGCGCGTTGCCATGGAAGCCGCGTTTCCATCCCTGCGGGCTTCCGGGGGCCGCCCCCTCCCATTCAACTTTTTCCTCCCTGGGAGGAGGGGTTGGTTGGTGCAGGGCCGTCCCCGCCTCCTGTGATTCCGCAGCCCCTGCCTACACTGGGCCTCAATTTACCTTTCTGTGCTGCCCACGACCACGTGGCCTGACCCGCCGCCTCTCAGGTCGCTGCACCCCTTCGGCTGGGCACCTCTCTGTCCTCGCCCCCCTCTCAGGCGTGTGCGTTTCAGGCCCGCACAGCGGGAAGGGACCAAGGGCCACAGCCCCAACCCGGGGTGGGGTTCTAGGACTCCCGGGTAGGGCTGTGACCCTCGGACCCCAGGGCTAGGCACCAGACAGCGCCCTGAAGAGTACCCAGCAGTGGACCAAGTGCCCCCCGCCCTGCACCGTGCAGACACAACTCCTGTGATTCAGCAGGTGCTTTGATCTACACCCTCCTTCCTTATCCCCTACCCAGCCCTGCAGTGGCCATCTGGTTCACAGCCCTAACCTCCGGGGGTCCGGCTGCGTGGGCAGGGTTTTCGACCTTAACTGTCCCATTCTCACCTCCACCTTGTGGTTCTCCGAACCAGAGGGGAAGTTTGTGCTTTTGACCTTAAGATCTGAAGGGATAAGGCGGATCCGGGCATACTACCTTCCCGGCCTGGTTGTGCAATGATTTGGGGGTGACTGGGTAGCAGGAGGGGCAGAAGGGCCTTAGCAAGTACTCCCAGGACACTCCTGGACTGCACCTGTTCCCTTCCCCCTGGGTGGGGCTCCTGGAACTGGGGCTTAGGAGGGCTGGGTCTTGGCTACAGGAAATGAGCCTAGGGACGGTGGTCACTAATTTAACAAACACCGCCAGTGCTCTGGACCAAATGGTATTTCTCTTTGAGCCTGGGTTTTCTCATCTACCAAGTGGGAGGATAATTAATTCTCTTAGGTGACGGTGCTAAGTGAGGAAATACATGTAAAACGACCTTCAGTATATTATGGTGTGTCTCTGTCCAACCCCAAAGTGGATGAAGGTGGGACTTGCCACCTGACCTGGCCCGGCCCTCAGGGAGCCCCAGGTGGGCAGCGGTGCAAGACGCAGACTAGGGAAGTTCCCAGCCAGAGGTGGGGAGCTGGGATGGGAGTGTTCCTGGGTAGGGCACAACCCGAGCAAAGGCCTGGAAACTTGATCGCAATGGTCAGGGCTGGGGAGAGCTGGAATGCAAGGCCTGGCAAGCCGAAAGGAGTCCATTAAGGGTCAGGGTGGAGCCAAACTGAAGGGCCTTGAGTACCTGCCCTAGGCCCTGGCTGGACTCTGGGCGCGATGGGTGTCCTGGAGGCCTGGCACCACCCCCCTAGGGGTGGAGCTTGGGCCAGGGGTCCTCAGGCTGCCCACCCCCCCACCTTTGCGTGGGCGGGCGGATGTAACTACTTCCCTCTTTCTGTGCCTGGGGAACCCGTGGCCTCGTGTGTGGCCAGGTCTCCCTGGAGACTGAGTCTCTGGGCTCGCCTGCAGCCCACTTAGAACTGAGGCCCCACCCAGGGCACACAGCCCTCGGGCAGCCCCGTGCCCACACCCTGCAGGACTTCCTGCCTTGGGTACCGGGAAGTGGCCGGCCCCTCCCTCCCTTGCCAGACAGCTTCCTGCCCACCCTCAACCCAGGGCGGGGAGGGGGTGTGGGAACTGTTATGGGACGCACCCCTCTCCCCGCAGCCCTTCCACTCTCCGGGGTGGTGGGCTACCCCAGCATCTGACCTGGTGGCCCTCCTGGGAAAGACCACCCTCTCTCATACTCAGAACCCCTTCAGTAACCACTCTACCCTCCAGGCGAGCAGGCCGGACGTACACTTGTGTTTCATTTTCTGTTTATTCCTTGAAGTCACGGTGTTTGCGTAGGCTTCTTTTCCAATTTCATGTTTTCATACAGGAAACTCCCGCAAGGTGCTGGGACACCCCACAGCCCGACCCCTCCTCCCCGAAGATGGGTAATGCTTTCTGGGGAGGGGCCCTCCCAAGGGCAGAAAGGGTGGACAGTTCCTGCCTGGGGCCTCCACCCTCAGACCAGCGGAGGCACATACGTTATTTAAAAATCGTTAAAAAAAAAAAAAAAAAAAAAAACCATCAGAACACACATTAAATAGATATCCAAGACAGCGTTTCAAAAACAAACCCGCCCCTTTTTCTTTTTTTTTGAAAAATGAAAATAAAAACAAAATCCTTGACCCCTCCCCTCTGACCCCCCCCTCCCACCCCACCCCCCCACAAAAATGTACAGAGCTACAGTTAACACAAGATGTTCACATCTGAAACCATTAACTTTAAACACATAACCTGGGGTAGGGTGAGGACCTGGGGTTCTTCTAACAAGGAGGGGCAGGCAGAGGGTGGGGGGAGTGCTGCGCAGCAGAGGGGCGGGGCCAGGACAAGACTGACAGGTGGGGGGCAGGGCCCAAACGTCTCCATTATCAGTAAAAAATAAGTGAATGAAAAAATAACTCCACCCCCATTGAAATGGCCCCAGTAGTGGGGAGGTCTGCCCCTCTGTCCTGGGGATGCCCCTGGGGCAGGGGCGTGAGTGGGGGGGGTCCAAATTAGACCAGCAGCGAACCCCCCCCACGGGGGGTTAATGCTACACAGCTTTGCCCCTAGCGGGGATTTCACAGCTCAGCACCCCCGCCCCTCGTGGCTGCCGAAGGGCCCCCCAGACACAGTCCACAGGCCCAGATCCCTCAGGTTGGGTGGGGAGGAAGGGCTGGGGGTGGGGCATCATCCCCGCCCCTCTCCCCAGCCATTTCTCTCCCTATTTTTCAAGAGATTCCCAACCACTATTGGCTCAGTCAGAAAATTAATAGTCTATAAATACCCCAAGCGCAGAAAAACGGGGTGGGGTGGGAGAAAACGCACAGTGCGTGGACGGCGGCGAAGGCTGGCGGCAGGCTCCCCCCCCTTTCCTTTCCTGGCAGGAAAGGGTCCCACACCCCAGCCCGCACCCCAAGGCAGGCTCTGGCCAGCCTCTCCCCTGAAACGGCTTTTCTTTTCTTTTCCAGGAAAAAGGTACATGGAAAAGGAAATCAGGAACAAGAGTTCGAACATGGAAGAAAAGAAGCAATCCTTGGCCGTCATGGGCTTGGTCGCGGTTGACGCGCACCTGACCGCGGGGTTCCTCGCCCGGTGGTTTCAGAGCCAGGGTTTGCGGTGGGGGCTCTCCTCTCTGCGGCCCCCTCCCCTGTCTGTAAAGTGCATAATGAGGCATCTACGTTTTTGACTTAAACCTGAAAGGAGTGGGGAGGACGGCAGAACGGAAGGGGGGGGCGGCTTCCTTGTCTCCGCTCTCTCTCAACCATCTGGAAAGACTGCTACATATTTGGAGCTTGGGAAGGTGGGCGGGAGGGACTCAGTGCAGGTCGGGAGAAGGATGAGGCAATGGAGGAAGGGGCGGGAGTGTGAGCCGAATCAAGGAGGCAGGAACCCAAGTCCATGGAGAGTTCGGAAAACCATGGTAGGAATTGAAATTTTAAAAAAGAAAAAGAAAAAAAAAAAAACCACCAGAAGGACACGGAACCGGGAGGGGGGAGCCTCTTGCTGCACCGACAGACAGCCTGCCCTCCCGTGTGAGGCCACGCTGGCGGCCACCCAGGGCTGGGGTGAGGGACAGGGTTCCTAGGCCACCACAAACTCTGATTTGATGTCGGGGTTCACTTCTGGCTTCCAGACGGAGTCCTCGAAGTCAAGGCCCAAGCCGGCCGCCTCGCTGGGGCTGCCACCTCCCCCACTGCCAGTGCTGTCGCTGCGGCCGGCCTTGCGGCTGGGCGGCCAGTGGTAGGGACCGCGGGCATCACGCCGGGCCTTTCTGCGGAGCCGTTTCTGCTGGAGCAGCAGCTGAAGGCGCTCCACCTTACAGCGGGTGGCTCGGTTCTCCGTCTGCCGCAGCCGGTCCCCTGCAGAGGACGCAGTGGGCATGACCCTGAGGGTCCCTTGGAGGCCAGAGTCCCAACCAAATGTGAGGACCCCCAGTAGCTGCCCCTGGATATCAAGCCCAACCCAAGACACTCCCTCCAACGAGGGAGCCAGACAAGAATATCTACTGAACTTTCCGTCAACTGGGGATGTCAGCTCCACGAGGGCAGGGCTGGCCCAAGACAGCCCTTAGTGACTCAGCTGTCATAAACATTAGCTGCTCAGGCTGTGTCTGTTTCCCCTTCAGGACCTGGGCTCGGGGGCCCACTTCACAATTCCGAAGGACTCAGAATGTGTCCGGAATAACCAGGTTTTGTGGGGGCAGGGGGGCACAAGCTGCCTTTGAGCAGGAGGAGAAGCTAACCCCCTCCCTCCCTCAGGCTGACTGGGCCATTCACAGTGGCTTCACCCACCATCTGGATAAGGTGCCCGAGGGGGGTGAGGAGGAAGTGTGGATGGAGCCCCCTCTGGAGGGCACAAAGACACTGTGTGCCCCAACACACACACTCCCTTCTCTACAGGCGCCTACAGAGCAGGGCGAGCTGCAGCTGGCGACCCCCTCCCCACCACCGGGGGCTCAGCTGCTGGAAGAAGCACACAGAGGAGCCTTGAGAGACCCATGGAGGGGGGATGCAAGGGGGACACTTACCCGGGGGCTTGCACAAGCGGGCCTGGCTCAGGGAGGCCGGGGCCGCGGCCGCCAGCTTCTCACAGGAGGTAGTTTTGGGGCCGAGGTCTGGGGTGCACTGGGCGTGGCAACGCAGCTGTGTGAGTGATGGGGGCATGCCCTGGTAGTGCCGTGTGGCGCTTAGGAGGTCATTGAGGATCTGCAGGATGGTCCCGATGTCCCGCCTCGGCCGCCCACTGCTGTCCTGGCAGTTGGGGTGCAGTGTGCCTGTGGGGAGACACGGATGAGGACACTGCAGTGGTGGATGTGTGGCCTTGGCAGTGCGGGGTTCCACGTGTACATAGGGCACCCCTGGCTGACTTGGGCACTTGCACCCCCATTAGTGGACCTGTGGCTGGCCGTATAGCCAGGCATGTACGTGGCCACCCCGGGGAGCGTCTCATGCCTAGTGTGTGTGTTACCGCTCATGGGGACATTCTGACACCTACCAGAGAAGGTCCCTGAGAAGACCCCCGGGGCGTGGTTCACGAAGCTCTCGATGACTGCGCCAGGTTTGCGGGAGCGGGAGGTGGGGCTGCTCCCAGTCGGGGATGTGGGGCTGGCACCAGTGCTGGCAGCGGGGGAACAGTCCATCTGCTGATGGGGAAGGAGGGCACATGAGCTTGGGGTGTGAGAGTAACCCTTAGGGTTCAGGGCCAGGATATCACCCACCATACCATGCAAGACCAGGTTGTGGGGACAACTATGGGATTCTGGATACAGAAGACATATCTGGGGGTCTGCTGTCCTCCCGCTGCACCCTTCCCCAGACTCACCTCGGGGCAGGTGGTAGAGGCTGAATGGGAGCGGAAAGAGCCGGCTGTGACAGGTGAAGATGCGGGGGTAGGGCTGGTGGGCACTGGGGGGACACGGGCAGCACTGGACACTGGCCGGCAGGGAGAGGACACAGGGGTGGTGGTCATGCTGGGGTCCCCGCGGGTGGCGGCAGCAGCAGCAGCCAGCACGTGGCGGTGCTGCAGCGGGGCATGCTGGGCTGCGAGCTGCAACTGGACAAACATCATGTGGTCCCCCACACGCAGCGCCAGGGTCAGCGGCGAGCGTCCTGACAAGAAGTCACTGACCTGCAGAGAGAGGCCCGTCAAGCCTAGGGCCCCAGCCCGCAGTGTCCCCAGCCCGGCCCGGCCCGGCCCCCCACGCTGTGTGACCTGGGGCCTCTCGCCGCCCCTCTGTGGGTTCTGGGGTCCCTGTCGGTGCCACGGATGCTTAAATAAAATGAATCGGTATTTCCGGAAGCCGCCTCCGCCAGCCCGGCCCAGGTCGGGAGCCGCTGGGGGCTGTGGGGGGACAGAGGCGGGACAGAGGCAGATAAGACGGGGGCCTGGCCCACCCTGGCCAACTTGGTTCTTTCAAGGGGAAACCGAGCCAGAGGGGGCGGGGCCCAGACGGCATCTCTGCTCTCAAACAACCCCCAGCTCACACCTCTCCTCACCCTCTCTCTGCCTGTGCACACTGCAGGGGCTAGGCTCAGGCCCCCTCCCAGCTAAGCTACTACTCGGACAGCGAGTGGGTGGAATTCCTGGACAAATTCTTGTCCTAACCTTTGCTTTCTCAAGATAAATATTTATCTGTCCTGGGCGGGGCTGAGGCTGAGGGGGAGGCGTTGCCTCTGCTGGCAGTGGGGGGGCCCTGACCATTCACTCTGTGGCCTTAGTCCCCCAAGGCCTCAATACAGCCCATGCAAACATGAATCTCCAACCTGGCAACCCCTTTGGAGCAGGTGAGGAGCCTGTAAGATCCCCCCATCTGCACTGGACCCCTCCTTTGGGGGCCCGCCAGCACTGCGCTCTCCCCAGGGGCCGGGATTGTGGGGGGGGTGGAGGTTTCTGAGAAATGACACAGGCTGGGATGACTCAGAACCACCTCCTCCTCCCTGCTCTCTGCTGGCAGCGGCTGGTGTAACCTTCCCTACTTTGGGGGCCATGGGGAGGAGGCAAAGGAGGCGGACAAAGTGCACTCCCCACTCCCCGCAGCCCCTTCTGCATGTGCCCTCCCCAGCCCCAGAGATGCCCTTTGCAGAAAGGGCCTGGGTGGCTTTGTAAGAGTGGCTGCCCCCTCCAACTCCACCCTGCAACTTCCTCCCAGGGGAGGGCGAAGGGGCAGGCATGACTTGGTGCCAGGCAGGGAAGCAGTGCTGGGAGCCCAGTCACTCCGCCCAGCCCCAGCGCCTCCCCGACTCCCTCCTGACGCAGGCACCCTGGGGCGGATGTGAACCCAACACGCCCCAGGGGCCCCCTGCCAACCACAGCACCGCCCCCCTCCCCAGGAGCAGGGAGCTCAGGTCACACCTGCCCCAGAAAGCACACCCCCAGCTGGCTCCCGGCTCTCCCCCAACTCCTCTGCCCCTCCCAGTGGCGGACCACCCAGCTCCCAGGGCCCCTTCTCCTCCCCTGTGCTAGCCGGCTGGCAAGGGCAGGACGCAGCACGCCGGGGAGGGGGCGAGGGCCTCGGGGCAGGAGGAAGGGAAGCCGCTGAGCAGGTTCTGAGGCCGGGGGCCAGCCCAGCCAGGGAGGCCGAGGACTTGCCACCCCCACCCTGGCAGCAGGCGGATAGCTGAGGCCTGTGTCACCCTCCTGGGAGGAGGGCCCCACTGCCAGAAAAATGAGGAAAGGAGGGAAAAAAAAAAAAAAGCTGCAACAAAACCGGGAACCCTGTGTGGGCCAGCCCCAGCCTTCCTCCTCATCGCCCTCCCGTGCTTACTAAATATTTTCCTAACATCCTGTCTGGGCTGTGCTGGCCCCAGGGCTGGGCGCCCCCACCCCCTCCCCCTTTTGGGGCAGAGAACAAAGGCCAGAGGAAGGAGGAGTAGGGGTGACTCCCCACCCCTCACAATGGGGTCACAGAAGGCGGAAGGAATGTCACCCAGAACCACCCTCCTATCAGAAATGTTGCTCTGGGGAAACCGCAGTCTGGGCAGGGGGAGCTCCACGACAAAGCCGGTGGGGCTGGGGACGCAGGCCCGGGTGTGTGGGAGTGGTGTGAGAGCATGGGCCAAGGTCACCCCGCAGGCAGGCTTGTGAAAGCTGGGCCCCCTCCCCCATGGAGGCCACCGTGGGAGAGAAGTATCTCAAGGTCAGGTGGAGAGTGCTGGGGGGGCGGGGAGGAGGAAGAGGAAGCTGGGTGACCAGGCCAAGCTGGCACGAAGGCGGAGCGGCGCGTCCCCTCCCCTTCCCACAGGCCTCCTGGGAGCACAAACAACCCCAAAGCTCTCCGGAGTGGCCGGGCACTCCACCGGTTGCCCCCAGGGGTGGGGAGGGCGCTGGCGCGCATCTTACCTGGGTCTCTGTCAAGCTCTCCAGGGCCTGCATCACAGATTGTTCTGGCCTGGAGGCCTGAGACTACAGAGAGAGGAAGGAAGAAGAGGAGACCTTGAGGATGGGCCCTGAGGAGGAGTGGGGTGGGGTGGGGTGGGGTGGGCAGCCCTGCAGGGACGGGGTTCCGTGTCAGTGCTGGGGGGTGTGCTCGCAGGGGAGAGGGCTGCCTGCTAACGCGGGGCTTCGGGGCTCGCTGCCCCAGCCATTTACCATGAGGCCCGCCTCCACGGTGGGCACGAGCGTCAGCTTGCTGCCATCCCCCACGCCGAACTCCTGCAGCTTCCCCGAACTGAGCCGGCTGAGGGGGGGAGGAAGGAAGAGGGTGAGGCTATGCCGCCGCCGAGACAAGGCAGGGACTCGGAAGCAGAGTCCGCGGGGGAGGGCTATGCTTATGTGGTAGAGACAGGAGTCCATCGCCCCCACCCCTTCCTGGTTTCCAGATCCAGGGCCCCGAGTTTGTGTGGAGGGTGGAGGTCAGACCCTGGGAGTCCCATGCTGGCAGTTCAAACCCCTTATTCCAAGGAACCCCAGTTCTGGACTGGGACACTCCAGTTGCGCCTCAGCAAAGCACTTTTTCACCATCCACGCACAGCGCGCCCCTTGGCACACTCCCCCCACCCCGGGGCCGCCCCCTTGTAATTCAACCACCCGGGCCTGGGCTGTCCCTGCGGGCCAAGCGCTTAGCCTTTCGGGGCTTTGCCGGGCGGGCTCCCCTCCTCCCTCCCTCCCTCCCAGGCGCAAGCCGCCGCCGCTCAGACAAAGGAGACCCTCCCCCACCCTCCCCTCCCCCACCGGGCCCCTCCGCTGGGGATGGACATTGTGTGTCCCCGGAGGCCCGCGGAGGGAGGGCTCCCCGGCCTGGAGGCGATTTAAATGGCAGGGGGGAGGGGTAGACTGCGGAGAGCGCTCGGTGGCGAGAACAAAGGGGGGCAGAGAGACGCGAGTAGGGGGTGAAACAGCCAGACGCAAAGGGGGCCGCTGAACAGATGCGGAAGCCGGCGGGTCGCAGGCAGAGGAGGCCCCCGCAGAGCCCCCCACCCCCGCAGCTGGGACCCCTACTCCTTCCGGGCCTCCTGCCTTCCCGTGGGGGACGCCGCCTAAGCCCGACCCGAGGCGCCCTCGCAACCGCCTTTGTGCAGCGACCCCGGGCGGGGGAGGGGGCCGAGACACGCAGGCCGAGCAGAGGGCGCCCGTGAGCGCGCGGCGCGCCCCCGTACCCCGTCTGGCCGCCCCCTTCCTTCCCCGAGCGGCGCGCTCTTTGTTCCCGCCCCGGGGCCGGGGCCCGAGGGGGCGGCGCGGGGGCTGGGGGCGCGCGGTACCTACGTGTCTTTGTGGAGCAGCGCCAGGCGCTCCTTGGGCACTTTGAGGCGCTGGGACAGCCGCTTGCGCAGCCCCTCCACCGTCTCGTCGGGGGGCACCGACAGCTCGTAGCGGGTGCCTGTCGTGCTGTGGATGGCCAGGCTCATGGGCGCCGTCTCGGCCGTCGGGCTCAGCTCGCAGGCGCCGCCGGGGGCCCCGCGCCGGCAGCTCCGGGCGCCGCCGGGCTGCGGCTCCATCCCCGGCCCGCGCTGAGGGGCTGGGGTCCGCGGGGCGCCGCCAATTCTCGCCGCGCCTCCGGGCAGGGCGGGTTGGGGGAAGAGATCCCAAACTGGTTTCCTCTGCGTCCCTGGAAGCGGAGGGCACCGAGCGTCCCTTTGGAGAAGCTCCCAGGAGTGGAAAGCGAATCAGGAATCAGAAATCCGAGTGGAGCTCCGAGGTCGCGTCGGCTCGCCGGGGCGCCTTCCTAGGTGGGGACTACACTCCCAACTCCTTTCCAGGGCGGCGGGCTCGGGGAAGGGTCCCAGAGAAGGGGGCGCCGCTCACCCAGCCACGCTCAAGGATGTCTGCTACTCGGGCCGTGCTTCCCCTCGCGTCCCCTCCCTTAGCAACAGCCGTCGCCGCCGCCGCCGCCAGAGGATCTGGGGGTGAAAGTAACAGAAAAAAAAGTTATAATGTATCAACGTTCCGAGGGGCGGGGCCGCCGCCCCCTCCCATTCACTACTTACTCCGCCGGCCCGCGCCGACCAATCAGCGTGCGCCGAAAGCCCAGTCGGCAGCGCGGTCCGGCCAATGGGAGCCGCCGAGGCACCGCCCCACGTGGCCGCGCGGGCCCGCCCCTCTCCCCGCCCCCGACCCGGCGGCCAAGCGGAGTGCGGCGGGGGCGGGGCCGGCGCCGCTCCGGCCCGCCCCCACCCCGGCCCCGCCCCGCCGCAGCCATTCATAAGGCCGGGACCCTCAACAAAGGGCGGGCGGCGGGGCGCTCGGGGCCCGGGGCCCGGGACCCCGGGTTGGGGTGGTTTGCCGTGGGATAAGGCGGCGGCCCAAAGCTGGAAGAGTAGGAAGCCGGGGCCTCCCCCTGTGCCCGTCCGGGAAACCGCTGCAAGCGGAAGCGGGACGCGATCCCCGCGCCTCATGGCTGGGTCCCCGCTGAAGGACTCGCGGCAGGGTCTGCCTGCGGCGCCCACTTTCCCGAGAAGTTTGAAGCCCCTGCACGGGGTGGAGCTGCGGGCGGGGCCTGCACTCCGGTGACGTGGCCGCTGCCGGACGGCCCCTCCCGCGCCTGTGCCACCTCGCGTCCCACCCCCGTCCCGCGGGCCGGGCCCGCTTCCCGAGTCGCGCCCGCCCGAGCCGTGACGTGACGCGGCGTCCCCGGCTGCGCCCGCGCGCGCCGCTCGGGGCTGCGGTGAGTCAGCAGCGCTGGCGCGCCCTCTGCCGGCCCCGCCCGGGAGCGCTGCCCAGAGACCCGGGCAGGGGGCGCCGATGCAGCCCGGGGTAGGGGGCAGTCAGACGGGACTGCGGGCGTTAAGGGAGCCTAAGAGCGTTAAGCCTCTGTGTCAGTAGACTGGGGCTACACAGTCGGGGAAACAGAGGCCAGAACGGAAACTAACTCAAGGTCACTCACGGGGAGTGGGAGTGCCCCGGGGGCGGGGCGGGGGCAGAGGTCCAGACTGGGCTCTGCCGGCAGCGCCGAGTCCTTCCCATTCCGGTTCCCAAGGGGCTCCCCAGGGTTGGAGACACCTTGAACCCTGCCTGCTCAAAGAACAAAGAAAAGTAGGGCACCCTTAAGAGCCTAGAGTGAGAACCCTCTTCTTCGGCCAGTGAGGTCCCGCCCCCCACTCACCGGGAGCGGCCCGTCCGAGGTCCCAACTGTCCTGAGTGTACCCACGTCCGGGACGAGTACGCGGTGGCGGAGCCGGTCTGGGGCTAAGCGGGCGGCCCCCGAGCCTTTATCCGCACCGCCTTCCCTCGGGGTGGAGTTTAGGTGGCCAGGGGGCGGGGGGCCGGGCGGGCGGTGACGCAGGCTGGCCCCCGCCCCTGCCTGTCGGCCAGGCCCTGGGGCACCGTCCGGCCTGGGCCACACGCCCCCTAAGCTTCGCCCTTTTAAACGGGGGGAAGCGGGGTGGGGGGCGGGGTGTAGCCCTCCTTGAATGCTACGAATCAAGGGTCACGGTCGGCAGCGCTGACGACTGAGGGCACCCGCACTCCGGCCCCCGCCATAGGGTTTTGGGGTGCACGGCTGGATTTGTTGCCCCGCCCCTTTCCTGCTACCCCAGGCCCGGTGTTTCCGCCTGGGGGCGCCAGCATCGGGGAACGGGAAAGGGTGCCTGAGTCAGCGGCCTGCGTCCAGGAAAACAGGCCCGAGTCACCTGCCTGCAGTGGGGGTGCCCCAGCCAGCTGCCCTGGCCTCCTGCATCCCTTAACGGTGACCTCAGAGGGTATTTATGGAGCGATTCACCAGCTCCAGGCCTGCCCTGTGCATCCGTCATTACCTGCTGGGCTTTGTGACTCTGGAGGGCAGTGACCTTTATGAGATCCTGTGGTATGGAGTAAAATACAGCAGGTCTCTCCAGAACCCCAGGGATACAGGGCCCTCACCTAAGCCTGGCGATCGACATCAGCCCATTAGGTTAGCTCACCTGCTGGTGTCCAGCCTTGGCTGTGGGTGTACTCACCCTACCCATCTTACAGGTGATGAAACCGAGGGCATACAGCCATTGGTTTGTCTGCAGCTTTGTCTTTGCTGGCTGCCTCGTGTAGGCTTTCTAAGGGTGACCCTGACTGAGGGCAGGGCCCTCTCTGTCCAGAGGAGGGGGACCCCAGGCCACCCCCATCCACTTATCTGTGCCTCCCTTTATCTCACCCAACCACCTCCACCTCCACCCTTGCCCTGGGGCCCCTCCCAGGGCTGTGCTCCTTTCTAGGATGGAGCCAGTCCTCATCCTGCTCCCACCCAAGGCCCCCCAGCCTCTGCCCCCCACCCTGTCACAGGCACACCCAGACACTCCCAGTCCCACAGGATCAGGCCTGGGCCTGAGGGATGGACAAGAGCTTGCCAGAGACAGAAGAGCTCCAGGGAGGAGCAAGTCCACGACAAGCACAAGAGGCTTGAAAGAGGGCCCCAAGGTCAGGTGTGGGACCAGGCCGTTGGCCTACATTCAGGGAGAGCAGGGAGGCAGCATCGGGGACGTGGGCTCTGAAGCCGCAGCATCTGAGCACAGTGGGACTCCAGGGCGGGCAGGCCAGGTGGAACCCTCAAGTGAGCAGGTGGCACTGGGTGGGGGTGTTGTGGAGACCTCAGGTGGGTCTCTCATCTCACCTGGCTGGGTTCCTCTGCCTGCAGGGGAGTGGGCTGGTCCTGGCATGGGGCTCCTGAAGGTCACACACACAGGAGGGGACCAGCCCCTGCCTGGCTTTGCAAGTCCAAGTTGATAAACATGCCAGATCAGCCTGCTTCAGGCTCTCCTTCTCAGAAGACCCCTCTCACCTGGCTGCTGGTCCCAGGTTGCGAGCACACTCCAGATATGAGGGCATCCCTTCCCGGGAAGGAGATGAGCCCTTGGGCACCACCTAGCCTGCACTCTCAGTAGGGGGTCATGGTCCCTGGTTCCTGGCCCTGTGACCACTCCCACCCTGGGTGCCCTGACCCCAGGACAAGACCTGGCCTGTGCTGGCCATCCCTGCAGTCTATCAGCACAGGGGTCCCCAGGCCAGGATCCAAGCCTTGCCCATCCCTCAGGGGGCCTGCTCTGCACTGTGGGGCTCAGCTGTGTCCCAGTCCCAGAATGCCGGGGGCAGGTTACCTGGTGTCAGGGCCGCTGCTTCAGTGGTCGGCGATGGTCTCCTTCCGCAGGCCCCCTGCCGTGTCCTCACTCTTATTTATAGACCAGATAAGGAGCTGGCCAGAAGTCGGAAAATCTGTGCCCTAAGCCTTTGGCAGGGGGGGGGGGGGGGGGGCTGCACCTGAGCCCCCACAGCAGTTCCAGCTTTATCTGAGCTGGGGGTTCTTGGGCAAGTGGGGGCTGGCTGCTTGGGCTTCACCTGCCCAGAAGGATCAAGCCTGGACAAACACCCTCTTCAGAGCTGCAAGCTGGCATGGCAGCTCCCGGGACACCAAGCCTCAGAAACAGCCGTGGGACAGTCATTCGCACGGGACCATGACACAAGACCGCGCAGCCCATCCGTACCAATGAAGAGCCCTGGAGTGGCCTCTCTGTCACCTTCTGGCTGCCAGTGACACACAGGGAGGCCCGAGCTCTCCCACACATTCACTCCCCTGGAATCCCCTGCCCGCTCTGCTTGGACCCAGGGCCAGGAAGGGGGCAAGGCGATTCCTGCCGGCCACCTGAAGCCAGTTCCAGGACACCCCTCAGTTGCAAAAAAAGGAATGACTGGCTGAAGGAGGTGGGATAGCACTGAAGCTTCCAGGTGCCAGGACCGCCCCCGCCCAGCCACCCCACCCATCTGGGGCCATTCCAGGGGCCGGGGTGCCACGGAGGTGCCAACACCACCAGGGACTGGGCGCCTGGCCAGCTGGGGCCACCCACAGGCCAGGCGAACACAGGGCGGGGCCTCCATGGGAGCAGGCAGAGCCAGCCCCTTCCCAGGGCAGCTAGGGCGGGGCGCCCACGGGGCACACGTCAGTCTGGAACCTGGTGGAGCCCTGCTGTCCGCTGGGCAGCCCAGGCCCAGCCCACAAGTGGCAAACCACACCCCTGCCCACCATCCCCAGCCCCAGCTTGGTGACCTTTGCCTGTCCCCACCCTCTCGGGGTGAAGACCAGAACCCAGCCTGGTTTTACTAGCAGTGTCCCCACCCCCCCCCAGCTTACTGCAGACACTCAGGATGTTTCAGGACACAGCCTGCGGCCCCAGGAAAGCTGAAGCTAGCATTCAGCACCCCGCCTCAGTGGGCAGACACAGGAAGCCAGCGAGACGCTGGACTGAATCCGGAGCCCACCACCAAGCAGGATAAAATCAGCATAAACAAGTTGGATCCTAGGTCTTTAATATGGGCTGGGCAGGGGGCAGGCTGCTGGCGGTGGCTAGGAGCAGCGGTCTCTGCAGCAGACACTGCAGGGGCAGAGCAGTGGTGCAGATGGCAGGAGACCCCCCCAGGGGGACAGCATTCCTCGCGGGCAGGGCAAGTGTCCCAGCTTGCCCCCAGCCACCCAACCTGCCAGAGCTGGCTTGTTTACCTGGGTTTATTTAGCGTAAAGGGGCAGGGCCCCAAGGGGCGCTCTGGGCAGAAACTGGCACTGTGCTGCCCCCTAGTGGCTTATTAACAGGACAGCTTCCCGCAGGCCCGCTCCCTGTCAGCCTGCACCCATGGGGAGCTGGGTCTTCATGCCAGGCCACCCTTGCCCAGCTCCGGCCAGGTCTCCCAGCTGGACCAGTGTGAGGCAGGCACCGCCTACTCCAGAGCCTTCACCAAGGCCTCGTTGGCCTCGATGCGGATTTGGATCTCAGCCCGAGTGGCCTCGTCTGCTGCCCCCAACAGCTCCGACTGTGCCTTCTCCAGGTTCGCTTTGGCTGCCTGCAGGGGGTGGGGGTGGGTGAGGGCTGAGCAGGGACCCCAGCCCGGCACCTGTTCCCACCAAACCCCTGCTTCCCCCAGGACACTCACCCCCAGATCCAGCATGTCCAAGGTGACAGCTTCCTCAGCCAGTAACTGCACGGAGGAGTCAGCATTCACTGTGACAGAGCCGCTACTCACTGCAGGAAGAGAGAGCTTGAGAGTCAGCCCCACAGCCCCTGTGAGGCTGGGAGGCTGACCCTACAACCTGGCTCCAGGGTTGAAAGGCCCCAGCACACAAGTGGACAGGCAGCCAACAAGTGTATCCGCTGGGGGCTGGACACGGAGACAGAGACCCCTCTCTTTGCCCGGCAGCTGAGCTAAGGTTGGGGTGATCCCCAGCTGAATTCCAGTGCTGGACAGGAGCCATGCTGTGAAAGACCTTTACAGAACCAAGGACCCCTTCTCCAAAAGGCACCTGCCAGGCAAGCACTCTTAGGTCTCTTTCCCCAGTCTGTCAGTCCCAACTGCTGAGCAGTTACATCCCAAACCACAATTAGACTACTGCCCGTATGGGGATGGTCTATGTCCCTGGCGCCCTTTCTCAAGCTGCCACCTGAAAACAGGACTGAAAACACTCTGCTGAGACGTGCGTCCCCTACTATCTGTGTGCCCACTCGACTCACCGAAGTATTTGGAGGTGGTGCCATCCTCAGCGTGGACCACAACTAGGCCTGGCCGCAGGACCTGCAAAGTGGGCACATGGGCTGCAAGGATGCCAAAGGCGCCGGTCTGCGTGGGCACGTCCACCTGGCGGACGTTGGCGCTGTTGAAGAACACCTAGAGAACACACGTGATGAAAGGGTCACCTAAGGCCAGTCCCTCGAGGCCCAGCAGTCGGTGTCCTCTGTAGTTAAACAACTAGAACAGGAGTGACAGGTGCGGGGCGGGGGAGGGGGGCACAGGCGGCTCCGCTGCGGCCAATGTTTTGGAGGGGTACAGCACCTTCCTCTACTTGAGGACGAAATCCAGACACCCTAGCTTTCGCGGAAGCAGATACGGTTAAAGCACCACCAGCGAGCCGCCAGGGGAGGAGACACTGAATTCGGCAGAAGGGCCAAGGGGCTCAGGTTCTGAACCTCGCGAAGACGAACGCATGCCGAAATAGGGGCTGAGGGGAGGCGACCCGAGAACTGGGGGCTCGGATCCCAGACCATAGGTCCAGAATGCGGGTGGTCTCCGACCAGAAGGTTGGGGGCTCGGATCCCGGACCACATGGAGGAGGGGAGAGGGTCTGGAACGGGGGTCTCCGACTTGAGGGTTGGGAGTTCGCATCCAGGATCACACGGAGGAGGGGCGCGGGTCTGGAGTGGGAGTCGCCGACCTGAGGACTGGGGGCTCGGATCCTGGGCCACATGGGGGAGGGGTCCAGAATGGGGTCCCGAGCACCGCGGACGTCCGAACCTGCGTGGGTGAGGCGAAGGTGAAGGACATCTGTCCCGGACCCGCGGCAGGGGCCTGAGCAGCGGCAGCCTCGGCGTAGAGGCGGACCTGGCGAACGAGGCGGCCCAAACCCGGACGGCGGAGCAACGCGGAGGGGAGCATGACGGCTGGCGGACAGCGGAAGGCGACGCAGAGGCGAGCTCACTCCTGTTAAACGGGAGCGGCCTGGAGGGCGAGGAGGACGACGCGAGAGGACTTCTGGGAGAAGGAGCCTGGCGAGAGCGCACGCGCGAACTACGACTCCCGGCGCGCTGCGCGCGCTGCTGCAGACGAGGCAGCACTTGGGCGCGTGGCATGCTAGGGATTGTAGTTTCCTTCCGGCGAGAGCTCCTAGCCCGGTGGTACAGTGAGGGAGATCGGTTACATGGCTCTGCACCCTGAGGACCAGAAGCCAGCGCGGAGAAGTTACGGAAACACTTAATTCAAGATTTGGGGGACGCTCGTTGGATGTCAGGCGCTGGGGAGACATCAAGGAAATAGCGAGATTCCTGCTCTGGTTTGGGGTGGTGGGGGCGTTTAACAGACATTAACGTAATATATGAGCGTCCGAGGTGGCAACAGTGGTAAAGAACCTGCCTGCCAATGCAGGAAACGCGGGTGGGGAAGATCCCCTGGAGGAGGGCATGACAACCAGCCCCAGTATTCTTGCCGAGAGAATCCCGTGGACAGAATAACCTAGTGGACTACAGTCCATAGGGTCGCAAAGAGTCGGACTCGACTGAAGAGACTTAGCACGCGCGCAACATAGTTTATAAGTTGTGCAGTACGTTAGGAGGTAACAAATACATAAAAATAACAAAGGGGCGACGGCCGGATAGAAGAGGCTGTGACTGTGGGAGGTGCAGGCGGCGAACCAGGGCGGCATCCCAGGTAGAGTGTCCAGCTCCCGGCAAACGTCCAGCGGGAACCTCTTGGCTGTAACCCTAAGGGCGCCGGCAGAGGGCGCACTGCGCCCAGAGGTGCGCTCCCCGCGGCCCCGCCCGGCCACCGCCCCCGTGCGCTGCTGACGCAGGGGCGCGTGCGCGCGGGCGGCCCAGGGCTGCGCTGCCGTCACCGCTGCCCGCGCCGCCTCGCTCGCGGCGCTGACGTCACTGCTCCGCCCCCGCGCCCCGGCAGGGCGTCTCCAGGGGTTGGGTCCTTGCCCCCACCTTGGGCTCCGGGAAAACGCGAAGTAGGGCTCCGCGGGGCTGGGATTTACATCGGGAAGAGCCTTGGCTGAGGAGCGGACGGATGCAGAGCGCAGGGGAGAGGTGTCACACCTGGGCCCGTGGCTGCGCAGGTGCTGTGTCCAAAAGAGGCTCCCACACCAGGGAGGCCCGAGGCCTGGGGCCCAGACCCCCGCCAGACCCTCTAGACCAGCGCTGTTAAGGGCTCCTAGGGTGCGTTGAGCATCCTAGCCCTAGGTGGATGTTCGCAGAGGGAACCTGTACTCTGATTTCTTAGGGGTGCGTCCTGTCCACGCGCCTCTCGGAGCCCTGGATCCTACTGGAATGGAGGCCTATTCTAATCCGCGCCTCAAACCCATCCACTGGACTGGTCTCTAATTCCCCTTCCAGGGTAGCCAAGGGGACGGGGCTACCTGTTATCCAGGTCCCAAACCTGGGGTTATCCTGGAATTCTCTGCTGGACCGGTCAACAAGGTTCCTCCACCCAGCTCCGCCACTGCAGCCATTACTGGCTTGGATGGCCTCACCGCTCCTTCCTGGCCTCACCACAGTGCCTCGTCTACGCACAGCCAAGAGGGACAATATCACTCCCGTCCTGGGAACCACAAACTGGCTTCCCCCTGCTCCTCGGGCATGTTCATCTTCAGCCCACACACTCTGGGACCTCATGGACTTCGCACATGCATTTCACACGTGCCCAGAGCCAGCCTTCCTAGGTAGTTGTTCCCCTGACTGCCCCTTGTCCTCCTTTGGCAGTGTCCCCCTTTCATGCACTGAACACGCGTGTTCCCTCCATTGTGCTCCCCCCGGGGATATGCTCAGGGACCCAACACAAATGAACTTCTGCTCTGGGAGGTCAGGAGGCAGAGGTGAGCAGGGACACAACACACAGGAACAAGTAGCAGGCACGACATGCAGGGCCTCGAAGAGAAGCCAAGTGTAGCAGGGCATGGGAGCATGGGGTGAGAGTAAGAGCTGAAGGAAGCAAGGCAGGGAGCAAGCCGTTCAGGCCTGGCAGCTTCCGGGACAGAGGCCCTGAGGTTGGAATGATCCTTCCACTTTCACTGCACAGGAAAGCGGAGCCATTGAGCTGTATTGAACATAAGTCCGGGCAAACGGATGGGACCCCAGCCAGGCTGGTGGTAGTTGATGACCTTAGCATCTAGAAGGATGATGCATAGCTGTCTGAGAAAGAGCAGCTTTGGGGCTGACCTGACATGGAGTTTCAGCAGGGTAGTCTTGTTTGGTGGCACTCACAATATGTTGGGTTCCATTATCTCTGCCAGTCTTAACAAGGCGAGCCTGACAGTGCAGCCCACACAAGGGAAGAAAGATGGACACGTGCCCCGGAGCTCCCTGGCTGTGCACCCAATAGGCTCCCAAATTGGGAAAGCCATCGACGGGGAGTCTGTGCACCCCCAGGATACTGGGCTGGGGGGAGTCCTGCGCCCCAGGACCAACACTCCTTTGATTCCCCCTTCCCCTGAGGTCGAGGAATCGTGCGCCGTGGACCTGGAACGGAGATTCAGCTGCCTCTGGAGAGGGCGGCTCCGCGTGGGGAGGGGGCGCCCGGGAGCGTAGGCTCCGCCCCCCGCCCCCTCCGGAAGGGAAGGAGAGGCGACGGCCGGCGCGGAGCAAGCGAGCGAGACGCGGTGGCGAGTGCGGTTGGGGCGGCCGGCCGGGGACCGGGCGGCACCGAGCTGGTCGGAGCTGGCTAGCAGCCAACGCGATCACGTGTGCAGCCCCTCCTCTCGCGCCTACCTCCCCCGCGCGCCGCGCTCTCCATTCATAAATTCTCCTCCTGCTGCTACCGCCGCTACCGGGCGCCGGAGCCAGCCGGGAGCGCCGCGCAGCCGCCTGCCCGCCGCCCATGGGCCGCGCACCCCGGCGCTGAGGTAGGCGCGTGCGGGCCTGGGGTTGCACTGGGTCGGGCGGGGGGCAGGGCGAGGCCGCACGGCTAGCTCTGGCTAGAGATCTCCGGCCCTTGCCCGCGAGGCGGCGAGGCCGGAGGCTGAGAGCGGAGGAGCCGTGGTCGGCGTGGGGGCCAATCTTTAGCGCTCTGCACCCGAACTTCAGCGCCCGTGATAGGGACCCTCGCCCACGCCCACCGCAGCCTGTTTCCCCTTGAGAGATTCGGCCAGAGCCGTGGCATTTCCGCCCCCTGGCTTAGCCCGAGATTGAGACAAGCCCAAAGTCGGTTATCTGCATCTCACTTCTCGCCATCCCCATCTCCGGGGCCGGTTGGGGACGCGGGGGTGGGCGCAATGGTGAGCCCGATCCGGAGCCGAGACCCCGCGGGTCTTAAGGGTGGCCTGTGGCCAACCTTCGCCCTAGGTTCACGTCCCCGACTGCCCCCTAGAAGCCCACCTCCCTTACCCCTGGGCCTCCTACTGTCTTTCCTGGTCTCCTGTCAACGTCTCTGTGCCTCTGCCACCTCCTCCTCTAGCCTGAACTCATTTCCCGACCTACATAGAGGGGCCCCCTCCCCCATGGATGCAGGGGACCCGCGACCAGCCTCTGACCCGAAGTGCCGAGGACACCTGGCTTTTGCCAGGCCCCTCCCCTGCTATGGGCCTCGGTCCCCGCCTCCCTTCGTCCAGTTGGGTGAAAACCCCGATGGATTGGGGGCGCTGGAACCTGTGCACAGTCTCCCATTCCTGTGGGCAGGGGCCGCGCTTAGTGCCCACTCAGAGCTGCTGGTCATCCTTGCCCCAGACTCCGTTCCCTGACAATCCAGAGTGCAGCCGCCGGTCCTTCCCACCGGGAGGGCGCATTGGGGAGGGCGGTCAGGTGCAACGTCCAGGCAGTCCCTCTGCTGAGATCTGAGACCCTTCCTATCTCGGTGCCCCCAGCGTCAGGCAGACGTGGAGCCGGCCGGCTCCGGCAGGGAAGGGTGCGGCGGGGGCACGCCAGCGGCCGGCACCGGCGGGCGGCGGCGGCAGCAGCCATCTTGCCGCCCCGGGCTGGCTCCAGCCGCCCCAGTAGGAGGCCTCCCTCCCCCGCGCCCCCTCCCCTCCCCAATGCTCCCTGGCAACCCGCCTCCCCCTCCCCCCCCCCCCATCTCGGCCTGCTAGCTCAGTCACCATGGGAACCAGATTCTTGAGGGTTGGGAACAGATGCGCCTCCTTTGGCCTTGTCACTCCCACTAGCGCTGGGCGGAGTGAGTCCTGAACCTCCTGGAGTCGTGACCTGGGGATCCCAGGGCTCGGCCTCTCCGCCCCCTCCCCTGGCTGGACAGCCCCGCGGATGGTCCGAGTCCCGGCTATTTTGGAAGCCGTCTCCTGGGGCCGAGGCAGCCCCTCCCTCTCCCCGGATGGGGCAGGCCGGACCCCAGAACCCTGGGGTCTGGCGGTAGTGAGCTGATTCGGGTCTCAGTTTCCCCTCTCCTGGGCAGGGCTCCCGGCCTGCGCCACCTTGCCGGGCTGGCCCCACCGGCTGGGGAAGCTGGCTATTGGTACGCACGCGCCTCCTCCTTTACAAAGATGGGGACATGGAGGTCTGATCTGAGCCGGTGGGGGCTGCCTCGTGGCTCCCCCAGCACCACCACTCTGTGAGTCACCGCCCTGTGTGGGCCCCTGCTCCCGCTCCCGGGAAGGAAGACGGGAGAGGGAACGCGGGAGCTGGAGCTGAGCAGGCCCTGCCTCCGCCCCCCACCCCTCCTCCTAGCCTCATCATGCAGCCCACGGCCACCATGGCCACGGCCGCCGCTGCCACCACCACCGCCACGGTTGCCCTGACCACGACGTGGGACAACGCCACGGATCGCCCTACAGTGAGTGAGGGATGGGGGGAAAGGGGGGGACGGGGCTGCCAGAGGTCATGCCCACTGGCCCTGACCCCTGACCTGCTGGCCCCGCAGGCAGAGCCTGGCCCAATCCTGGACAGCTATCTGCTGCTGATGGTGGTGATGGCGCTCTTTGTCGGGGGCGCCCTCGCGGTGCTGTCGGGTGCGCTTCTGCTCTGCAGGCGCTGCTGGGAGGCGCACCGACGCCTCCACAGGTGCGCAGTCCCCTCTCCCCCACCCCCTCGGGGAACTGGGACAGGTCAGCGTGAGAGCTCCCCTAAGAGCAGGTGCAGGCATGCAGGCGTACTTCTAAAGGACAGTGCCCAGGCTCCAGTGAGCTCGGGATGCTGCCTGTTGGGAGCCCTGCTGGGGCCCCAGGGAGGGCAGCCAATCTGGGTCCTCAGGCCCACTGTGCTCTCTCGCTGCACTCCCCAGAGCCCCAGAGGAAGCAGAGAAGACCACCACCACCTACCTGGACAACGGTGCCCACCCCACCCAAGGTGAGGCTCCCTTCCAGGCCCTGTCCCAGCCTGTCTGCCCACACCTGGCCACCCCGCAGCCGCCCCCCTTGGGCCGCCTGACCATCTGTGTCTGTCTGTCTCCCCCACCAGACTGGGCGCGGCTCGATTCCGACTCATCTCTGTTTCCTTAAGCCCACGCGTAGGTGCTCACAGGCGCGTGCTGCGTGAGTGAGTGTGTGAGCGGATGAGCGAGTGCCCGTCCACCCTCCCACCCTGCCCCGCCCCTGGTGGTTAGCCGGGCCCTCTGTGCTCCCTTCCCAACCTCTCCCCTCCCTAGTCGCCTGCCGGCCCACTCGTGGCCCACCCTCTCTTGGCTCTCCTCGCAGACCCCGAGTTCAGGGGGGAGGATCCGGAGGGTCAGGACACCGAGACCCAGCGCTTCTTGTCCACCAGCTCCACCGGCCGCCGGGTGTCCTTCAATGAAGCAGCCCTGTTTGAGCAGAGTCGGAAGGCGCAGGACAAGGGCCGCCGGTAAGGAGGGCCAGTGCAGCGGCTAACCTGGGAACTCGCCTTGCCGCCCCCGCCCTCCCCAGCACCTGGTGGGCAGTGACAGCGGGGCTGGAGAGGGCACTGGAGTGTGTGTGGGGGCCCGGCTTGCCCGAGGTGACAGGCAGGCGCGCTGGGCGCAGGTACACCCTGACGGAGGGGGACTTCCACCACCTGAAGAATGCCCGCCTCACCCACCTGCACCTGCCGCCCCTCAAGATCGTCACCATTCACGAGTGTGACTCTGGTGAGGCCAGTGCAACTGCCACACCACACTCCACGGTTGTCCCCAAGGCCAGCCTTGCCATATTCCAGGTGAGTCAGGTGGCAGGTGGCCCGGAGCTCAGGGGTGGGACCCCAACCCCACCCCCACCCAGCAGGCACCACCTTGCCCACCCACACCCTCCCCCAGCTGTGCCCCTCACCTCAGACTGGGAAGTGGGGCCTGGCCAGGTCCAGTGGGTGGGGGTCCAGCACGCCCCCTCACCCACCCATGCTCTTTGACCTGTCACTGCTTCCTCCTCCCCCCTGGCTCTGTCCCACAGCCCCCGGGGAAGGCCCTCACCGGCCGCTCCGTGGGCCCCAGCTCCGCCCTGCCAGGTGACCCCTACAACTCGGCCGTGGGCCCTGCCAACTTCGGGATCAGCCCCTCGGCCTCCAGTGACTCCGGGGAAGGCAGCTCGGTGAGGCCTCCCCAGCTCCGTCCTCTGCCCCTCTCCAGCATGGGTCAGCCTATGGGCCTCTACCTGGTCCCCGCCCCGGGAGGAAGAGGGTCAGGTTATACATGGGGCCCACGTGCATTTGGCTCACCTCCTCCAGGATTGTCCAGCAGCTGGAGAGGGCATGGTCAGGACCATCCCAGGCTGTGGGACAGGACACCCCCTACCCTGTCCTGTTCTGGGCTGGGCAAGACAGAGCTGGCCTTTGCCTGGAGAGCCTCTCAGGCAAGGTCTGGGGGTTGGGGAGAGGCCCAGCCCCCCCTGGTTTAGCGTGGCCCCCACCCAGCCCCAGCTCTCTGCTCTTCCTCTGCACTCCAAGTGAGTGACAAGTGGCCCAAGCCAGGCGGGCACTCGGGCAGCAGGGAGGGGTTAGCGGATCTCAGAGCATCTCTCTTCTCTCACAGCTGGACACTGGGGCCAGGAGCGCCAAGCCTGGTGTGCAGGGGGCTGCAGCAGGGCCTGGGGAGGCGGGCCCAGGCTCTGGGGCAGGCCCCGTCCTGCAGTTCTTCACCCGCCTGAGGCGCCATGCTAGCCTGGACGGGGCCAGCCCCTATTTCAAGGTCAAGAAATGGAAACTGGAGCCCAGCCAGCGGGCATCCAGTCTGGACACAAGAGGTGAGCTGCAGCCGCTGGTGGGGAGTGAGGCCCAGGGGGATGTGGAGCAGCAGGTGGCTCTGCACCGTCGGGGGCGGGTGGGGAGGTGGTCCCCAGTCCCCACCCCAGACTGGCCAGCATCATCTGCTCACTAGTGGGCATCTGGCCCACAAGCTGGTCAGGAGGATGACCGGGGCTGCACACAGTGAGCCAGTAAAGCCAGGGCTTGTCCAGCTAGAGCGGACAACAGTGAGCTTCTCCCTTGAGGCCTCGTACAGTGTTTCTGGCGCTGTAGTCAGCTAGATGACATGTACTATGGTATGGCTGTGTGCCAGTAAAACTTTATTTACAACCACAGGTGGTCAGCCTTTGATGCTGCAGACCCCTCCTCATGGTGCCCTGGACACAGGGCTTCTAAAACCGCAACCCAGGGGCCATGCAGGTCGGGGGTGGCGGTGGTGGGTGTGGCACCAACTCCTGGGACCAATGCTGCTCACTGGAGCTCAGAAGGGCCAGGCTGCTAGGGCACTTACTGCCCTGGGTCCCAGTGCCAGGAGAGGCAGGGTGAGGGGATTAGGGACAGCACCTTGTTGGAGCCAGGCTCCGGCGCCATGGGGCGAGGGAGGGCTGATTTCTGGTTGAGTGCTCCTGGCCGGGAAGGGGAGGGGAGGGCTTGTCCTGCTGCCCCACTGGGAGCCTAGGTGGAGCCTGTAATTCCAGAGGTGATTACAGGCAAATGCACACAAGAAGCACGCAGAACCTGTCTGCTGGGTTACTACCATCCCCACCCCTGAGGCTCTACCACCAGTTTCCCTGGCCCACCAGTGAGGTGGGATCTGGAGCTGGCAGGAGAGAGCATCACCTCTCCCCCTCCCCTGTCCCTTACTTGGCCCTACCTTCACCCTTCAGCCAGGCCGTGTCTTACTTGATGACCAGGACAAGTCCTTGCTCTGGCCACACCTGCCTGCTGCCTTGGCACCTCCACGCATGCCCACCCTGGCCGCTGGGCTTGGTCCTGGTCTTCCGACCCTCAGCACCTTCGTTTCCCAGCTGCACCACAGGGTGGGATAGACACTCACCTGGTCCAGGCTGGTGTCTGCTGGCCTGGCTCAGATGTGGGCAGTGGGCCTGGTGCCAGGAGGGGCTTAGGCAGGTGGTCGGTTTTCCTTTACACAGGCTCCCCCAAGCGACACCACTTCCAGCGGCAGCGGGCAGCCAGTGAGAGCATGGAGCAGGAGGAAGGGGATGCCCCCCACGTGGACTTCATCCAGTACATTGCCAGCGCGGGTGACACCATGGTCTTCCCAAGCCCCCGCCCCTTTCTGGCCAGCCCCACCAGCCCGCCCCCCAGTCTCGGCAGGTATTTTTCAGTAGATAGAGGTGCTGGGGTGGACCTGTGGGCCCCTGCCCCATCCCATCCCCCATAGGTGGCCCCGAGGACGGGCGGTCGAGTCCCTCTGGCTCCACAGTCTTCCTGGAGGCTGCCTCACTGGGGCCATCTCTCCAGCATGGGCTGCAGAAGGGAAGTGGGGGAGAATGGGCAAGGGTTGAGGGATGGGTGGGGCCCCTGCATCCTGCTGAAGCCTAGGGCGTGAAGGTCTCTGCTGTGGACCCAGGGTACTTCCCGCTTGCTGGTGCTCCTGGGGCTGGACAGCTGCTACTCAGAAACTGTTATCACCACTTCTGGGGGTGCCACCCTCTCCCTCAGCCTAAGGGCAACTCCCAGGAAACTCTGGGCCCCTGTCAGCAGGATGGACAACTGGACCCAAGGAGCAGGGCAGGCTTCCAAGTCCTGGGTGCTTCCTGGTCAGGGAGATCACAACACTTTCTATGTGTTATCTTCCTCCTGGGTCCCTGTCAATCTGTGGTGGGGGCCCCTGGAGGGGTCACCCAGGTGTCCGGGCTCAGGTGGACTCCACTTGGTCCAATCCAACCCCAGCAACCCCTTGGTACACGAAGTTCTTAGTAAGAAGGCATTTCCTGAGAAGAACCTTAACTCTTTCAGGGCGAGGGGCCAACCCCCTGCACTACCAGCAGATGCCCTGGTCACATTTTCTTTTAACATTTTATTTATTTTTAATTGAAGGATAATCGCTTTACAAATCGTGTTGGTTTCTGCCATACATCGGCATGAGTCAGCCATAGATATACGTGTTATACATATATCCCCTCCCTCTTGAACCTCCCTCCCATCTCTCCTGTAAGACCCTGGTTGAACTGGCAGGCGCCAGGACGGCTCTGGGTTAACCCAAGAGCATCCAGGCCAAAGTGGACAGGCAGCACTCAGAAACATCATCTTCCACAGCCCGGCCAAGCCTAAAGGGTTCCCATCTGTGCCCATCGTCCTGGACCGAGAAGCAGGGTGGTCAGGAGGGGGCGGGGAGGGGACGCGGGGCGGGGGGAAGAAGGGGGGCCAATGCAGCCTCCTGACTGCGGCCTGGTTTGTAGGCTAGAGGCAGCCGAGGAGGTGGGCGCCGCAGGTGGAGCGAGCCCTGAGTCCCCCCTAGAGCGTGGCATCATCGCGGGGCCTGAACAGCTACAAGACTCAGATGGAGAGCGAGACGCGGGGCTCGAGCAGGCCCCGACCATCTACCGCGATATCTGGAGTTTGCGCGCCTCGCTCGAGCTGCACGCGGCTGCCTCTTCAGACCACAGCAGCAGCGGCAACGACCGTGACTCGGTGCGCAGTGGCGACAGCTCGGGCTCGGGCTCCGGGGGCGCCGCACCCGTCTTTCCACCGCCCTCGCCGCCACCCACACCCATGCCGCGGCCGGCGGATGGAGAGACGGGCGGACCACGCAAGCTGCTGCAGATGGACAGCGGCTATGCCAGCATCGAAGGCCGCGGTGTGGGGGATGATGGGCCCCCTAGCGCGCCCGAGAAGCGCTCCTCCTTTACGAGTGCAGGCCGCGAGGCCACCGTGGGCTGCAGCTTCGAGAGCCCCGCACCAGAGACACCCGTCCGTCCCCGCAGCCCGCGTGCCTGGCCTCGCCGCGCTCCGCGCCGCGACTACAGCATCGATGAGAAGACAGACGCGCTGTTCCACGAGTTTCTACGCCACGACCCGCACTTCGACGACGCCCTGTCTGCCACAGCACGCCATAGGGCGCGCGCGCACCCGCACCCTCATGCACGCAAGCAGTGGCAGCAGCGGGGCCGGCAGCACAGCGACCCTGGAGCACGCGCTGCGCCCCCCACCCCATCCACGGCCCAATCTGGTGCCCCCCGCCCCGCGCGCGCACCCCTGCGCCGCGGAGACAGTGTCGACTGCCCGCCCGACGGCAGAGCAGGTGATGACCCGGCCACGTCCTCCATCCCCGTCATCGAGGAGGAGCCCGGTGGTGGATGCCCGGGGTCCGGCCTGTGCGCTGGGACCCCGGGTGCGCTGCTGGACAAGCTGGCGGCCAGCCTCGACGACAGGCTCTTCCCACCGCGGCTGGCCCAGCCGGTCGCCGTGGCCCCTGCGTTGGCCACGGCCGCGCCCACGTCCCCTGACCACAGCCCGGTCTAAGCCTGCGCCCCGTGCCCACCTCGTCAGCTTATTCGGCACCGGCGGGGCCCCGGTGCCGAACATACCTGGGGTGCGACGCCCCGGCGCGCCTGCGCTGGGACCGCGGGCCTGGAGCACCAGCGCGGTTCCCCAGGCGCCCCAACGAGCGCACGCACAGTCCCCTCCAGGCACTTGGTAGAGTCGACTAGAGGGAGTGTGGGGGATTCTAACCCTGGGGTCCCGAGGGCCACACTCAACTTCCCTTGGCCCCAGACTGTGGCCTCGGGGTGTTGACGGGGGTTGCCAAGTGCGCGGCGCTGCGTCTCTGGCACATAGATACGGAAAGCGCATGCGCAGGGCTTGCATCCAGACGGTGTGATACGGACCTACCGCGCAATACGCATGCGCACAGCGCCTCTTCCAGAGACCAATGAAGCCTCGAGATTCGCTCGAAGCGCACGCGCCACGATTTGCGCCAAGACACAAGCGCAGGGACCGCAGGGCGTCAAAGCTCAATCTCTTGATTGAGCCGTCCCTGGCTAGGAGGTTAGCTCGAGGCCGCAGCCACCAACCCTTCGAAGCCGTTTACCTCACCGCGGCGAGTGCTCGCGGCAGTCCGCACCCCCCCCACACACCCCCGAGCAATAACCGCTGCCGCCGCCCCCAGCCCTGCACACGCCTTCCACCTCGCTCCTTCCCCGTGTCTGCACCCCACACCCGCCCTCCGCATGTTGAGCGGGCCGCACGCCCCGTAACCGCTCCGTCCAAAGAGCCGCCAGGACTCACCAGTGTTTTGAGACATAAAACCCAAATGGTCAAGGTTTCAAGTTTCCCAAGCTTTATTTATTGCCAAAAGATGGGGCAGCCCTCGCCAGCGGCCGAGTCGCCCTGCCCCGCCCCTCCTTTCGAAGCTTCCTGCAGTCTGTGTACCATCCAGTGATGGAATTTGTGTTCTGTTTTCTGGTTGATTATAAATATTTACTGCATACTCTTGCTTGCTCTGGGTTGTTTCTGGGAACCCGAGAGCGCAGACATCTTGCGGATAAGGGGATGAGGCACCCCCTAGCCACGATGCTGTGAAGCTGTGGGCCCGGCTGAGCAGAAGGGCCTGTGGAAATTTGGGGAGGCCGGGCTCCCGCTGAGAGCAGAGAGATCCAGCATGGCTAGAAGCAAATATGCTTAGGAGGCCCAGGTCTCCAGCAGGTAGCCCGGCCAGCCCCTCCACTGTGGGACCCACAAAGGGACCCAGGCTCAGGCTCAGATCCCCTGACAGCATGCTGCCACCCATAGTTCCCAAACATCCCTCACAACCACAGCTCAAATCCACCTGTTTTATTTTTTGTTTAAAAAATAAAAATAAAAAGGAACCAACCAAACAACAAACACAAGGAGGCCGCCTGGTTCCCTTGGGCATGGGCATGCATCTGGGTCAGCAGGCCTGCACATCATGCCCATCCCGCTGCGGCTGTGGTTGATATGAACACATCACCAGGTGTGGGAGGTGCTAACCAGTGGCAGAGTAAAAAGAGGAGTTGGGGTGGACGAGAACCAGTAGTCTCAACGTAAAGTGCATGGCGAAGGCTGGCATGGGGCCACGCCGGGCCCTCTCCCTCCTCCCCTAGCTGGGGGAAGGGGCTCAGCACAGGATTGCAGTCAGCAGGAGGTTGTGTCCACCGGCTACCGAGGGAGGGCCAGACTCCAGTCCCTGCTGTCCCCCAGCCACAGCCCTCCAGGACCCTCTGGCTTCCAGAGGAGCAGTCAGCACAGAGGGCGCTGTGGCAGCCTTCCTGGGCAGTGAGCAGCAGGCCAGCTGTCGATGGGAAGACTGAGCAGGACCAGGCCAGGCTCCTGGGGACGGACTAAGACCAGGACACAGGTGGGTCACTTCTGGGCCAAGCAAGGTCCTGTGTCACAGGCAGCATGCTCTCCCTGGATCCCTCCAGAGGGTGGGGAAATGGAGACCTAGTCACACAGTGCTGTCAGACACCTCCACTGGCCAGGGAGAGCTGCGCTGCCTCAAGGGCCCACCCCAGGAATCTCTGGTCGCCTGGTGGGATTAAGCAGGGCCCTTGTGCCACAGATCCAGGCCTCCCTGCAAAGAGCTTCTACCCTACCTGACCGGTTCTGATACTGGCAGGTAAGTTCTGTGGGGGCCATTTCAGGGGCAGCTCCCAGGGAGAGGGGGCATGGATGGACAGGGGCTGGACCCTCAGGCCTCCACCCCACTGCTCATATCCTGAGTGGCAATGAGTGTGCAAGCACCTGTGAGGCCCACCCAAAACGCCCTTTGTGGACTGGGTGGTCAGGGCTGGGAGGAGGGAACAGGGAGAAATGACAGCCTCAGTCAGAGCACAGCCCCCTGCACTACCCCACCCCCCAAACTCCTCCAATGCCAGGAGCAGCCCTGGGCTGGACAGGAGGCAAGCCCCTCGGGTCTGCAAAACAGCCTGTCAGCTTGAGGGGCCCTCCTCCTGCACACACACCCCTCCAAGCCCCCGCCCCACACCAAGTAGCCAGTGTTCTGCAGAAAGTGACTTCCTTCAACTGCAACCCAGACCCCAGGAACAGTGACACAAACCAAGACAGTAGTGTCCACAATGTGCCCCACCCCCCTGACCCCTCTGGTCCCGGTCCCATCCTACCTGCGGGCAGCCACCCTCATTGCTGTTTGCAGGCCGACAGCCGGCGGATCTTGCTGCTGGCCGAGCAGGCCTTGCGGGCAGGGTTGGAGGCGGCGCTGGCCCGGCGCTCTGCCCTCGACCTGGTATTCAGCTGGGTGGTGTCGGTGCCATTCACGCACACAGCCTTGGGAAGGACCCGGTTCTGTGCACTCCGCCCAGCCTCCTCCTCCAGAACCTGACCTTAAGAGGAGAGGGCCAGAGTGTGCTGACTGGGGATCCCAAAGCACACACACTCTGCATCATTCCTGCCTGAACCCAGGGCCCCCACCACCTGTCCCATCTGACCTGCCACAGGGCCTCATCCAGGGAGCGGGAGGGCGGGCCTTCGAACCAACCGACCAGAGTCAGGCCCAGCCCACGCTCACCTGCCCGTTCAGCTGTGAGAGGGGCTCCGCACTCAGGTGAGTGGGAATGTGGTGGAGGACCAGAGGCCTGGGGCCCGAGCCTTAGCTCTCTCACCTGGGTGAAGGCCAGAGCCCACTGGGCCCTGTGGAACACAAGTGGCTGTACTCAAGCCAGGCGTCCAGACTTGATGTCTCTCTCGAAACAGCCCACCCTGGTTCTCCATGCCAGGCACAAAAGAACACAGAGGCAGGTTCGGGCGCCTCCCATACCCCATGCCTTCCTGCACGGCCTGCCAGCCCTCACTGGTTCCTGGGGCCCTGCTTCGTGCCTGCTGAGCGGTGGGGGAGGGAGGGGTGCAGGAGCCCATGCTGACCACAGCACACCCTCCTCCCGTGGATACCAGGAAACCACCACAGCTGCCTCGAGCCCGTCTGGTCCTCACACAGGAGTGAGTTTCCACCAGCGGCATGTGGGGCCTGACTCGGCCTCTGGACCTTACTGGAAGCCACCTAGGCATGTGTACAGGCAGCAACTCAGGTCAGAACTCAAGAGCATGGCAGGGTGGGCGGGTGTCAGGAGCCTGCTCTAATGGGGGACGGGAGTGCCAGGGCGCCGAGTACCACAATGCTGCTCAGACCACCAGGGTTCAGCCTCCAGCACAGCAACCAGAGCTGGGGGTTGGCCGGCAGGTAAGGAATCTGCTCCACTTGCCCTCAAGGCACCAAGGGCACTGGCCCAAGCAAAACCCCTCAGGGTGGGTGGCAGGACGAGGGACAAACCAGGGAGACCCTGGTGAGCAGATCATGAGATAGGACTGAGCAGATCATAAGACGGGACTGGAGCAGCCCCAACACAGCCTGCCGTTGGCCTAGGGCAGTTCGGCAAGGGGCAGCTGCCTGATCCCGGTGCAGGCTTGTCCCCCATCTGGAGTACGGACATTTCTGGACTAGGGGTCTAGCTTGGGCCCAGACAACTGCTCTTGAACAAACATTCCACACCAAGGAAAAGTAGCCCAGGCCTCTGGCATAGGCCTTAAGGGACAGCGTGTAGTCAGTGCCCAGCGGGCCTTGGGGGGGCCCAGCAGGGTCCACACTCAGCCAGCCAGACACCTGTCCCAGAGCCCCAGTGCCTCCCAAAAGAACACCTTGATCCTATCCTGCCAGGAACAGAGGTCCAGGAGGCCTGACTTTGGACTGGGCTGTGGCCGAGTTTCCCAGCACAGGGTCTCTGACCTGACCCCAAGACCCCAGTGGGAAATGGCTACAGCCAGCCACCATGTGCACCAGAGGCCTGACATGTCCTGGGAGTTTGGGTCCGTGCCCACAGGCCACCCTGCACACAGGCTCTTTCTACAGACAACACCTAAGTCCTGGCCGACGAGCCAGAAGGAGGCAAGCAGGACCTCACGTGCGATGCAGGCAGACCTTTATGCGGAGCCAGTGGAACCAGCCCTGGGGCAGCACAGAACCACGGACGCGGTGGCGGGGCAGTGGCCCAGCCTCCCTCACACCCTGGGCAGGGTCAGCGAGAGCCCGCAGTGCACAGGGTGCGGGCAGGGCGGTGCTACACTAGGGCCTGGGCTCTGCCTGGAGCTCCTCCAAGGCCCTGGCCTCAGCTTCCTCTCCAGAAAGTTCTGAGCACGGGCTCTCCCGTGGGCCTCTCTCTCTAAGCCCTGCCTCAGACGCCTCCTCGCCACCTGGGGAAGAAGGCCAGGCATCAGCAGGGCACTGGCGCCAAGAGGGCCACTGGACCCTTGGGCAGAGCCCCCGGCCCTCCCCTCGATCGGGGCTCACCCGGCACTGTGAAGTCCTGAGTGTAGATGACGTCGTCCTCAATGTCGAAGAGCTCGTCGTCCACGTCGTCAGCACAGCCGTGCAGGTCCTCCAGGTAGGGCATCACTGTCATGCCCCGCCACCGGTCCTTGCAGTCCGCGCTGGGCGGGATGGGCACCGGCTGCTCAGCTGGTGGGTGCTTCTTCCGGAACCAGCTGTGGGAGCAGGGCATCAGGGTGTCCAGGATGGCTCCCCACACGGGACCACCCTCAATTCCCACAGAGAACTACGTGGCGTGCAGAGATGGAGAAGGGTGGGGCCAACAGGAAAGACTGAGCCGGCAAGACCCCTGCACCCGACCCTCCCCCTCCAGCACCCAGCCGGGCCAGGGACTCACCTGTGCTGCCGGATCTGCTGTATGGAGAACCGCTTGGCCGGCTCATACTCCAGCATCCCTGCCAGGAGACCAGCCGGGGGCGGGGTCAGCGCGGGCAGAGGCCCCGCCCCTGCCTGGGAGGGGTGGGGGCGGAGGGCGTGGCGCATGTGAGCGGAGCCCCGCCCCCGCTGCAAAGCGAGGTCAGGAAGGAGACCGGAGCAGGCTGGAACACAGGACAAGAGCCCACCCCAGGGATCCTGAACCTGTCCACACGTCCCAGGAAGACAAAGCACAGGGGTCGACCCTGCAGTGCCCACCCGGCTCTGGCCAGCAAAGCCTGTGACTGGCAATTCCTGCCGGAACCCCAAATCCCCAAGGCGGCAGCAGGAGAACCAGGGGCCTCCAGGGGGACACACTCTAGAACCTGTGTGAAGGCCTTTGCCTGGAACCCGGACATGCAGAATGGGCAAGGCAGCCCATAGGTCTTGCTGGGCTGCCCTGAGGTGGCAGGGCTACAGGGGTGCAGAGCCCACAGTCCCTGTCTGCCCGCCACCCCCCAACCACCGCCCCCCGCAGGTGGCTCTGTTCTCAGAAAAGTGTAACTCTGGGATGCTGGCACTCAGAGCTGAGCCTGAGTGGTGCAGAAGAGGAAAGATCATGGTCACAGCCCTGTTGTGGGAGAGCAAAGGCAGGGCTGGGGTGGTGTTCCAGAGACCTGTGGGCAGGAGGCTTGCCACCCAGCTAGGCAAGACCTCTAGGCAGGCCCAGGCAGAGAGGACAGGACACTGCCTGGACCTGGGGGACAGGGACAACCAAGACCCTCCGCCATCTCATCAGCCAGACTTGGGGCTGCTTCTTATTTATTTCGTTGCACTGGGTCTTAGGTGAGGCATGAGATCTAGTTCACTGACCAGACATCGAGCCAGGGCCCCCTGCATTGGGAACTTGCAGTTGTAACCACAGGACCAGCAGGGAAGTCCCCCTAACTTGGGACTGTTTCAAGTGTTTTATGAGTGTGAAGGCAATAACAGGTCATCATCTGTGTCACTGGAGCAAAGAAAGCTTAAAACTGAGAGAATTCCAACCCATCAGTCCTCGATGAAGAAGGTCTAAAACATCAGTCCTTGCTAGAGCTGGGGGAGGCTGGGGGTGTGTGGTGGGGGGTTGGGCTGTGAGCCTTCAAGGAACACTTGGGCAGGGAGGGCCAGGTCTGAGTCTGTGGGGCTGCCACCTCCCACATTCCAACAACACCCTGGGAGGGCGGGAGCCCAGTGCCTGGCTGCCAGGGTGACCCTGATGTGGAGGGCGGGACTGGGTTGCACCACTGCAGAGCACTTGAACTGCAGCTGCTCAGCTTCACTTCACCTTCACTAACAACCAGAGAACTGGCGTGACTCCGTCATCAGGAGGCTCCGGAGCCACGCAGGACTGTGAAGCTGCTTGTTCATCTGTAGGCCACATACAGGCTAAAGCACGGATTAGGTGTCCGGCACAAGCCGAACGTCAGGTCAGTTACACAAGGCCCCGGGATTGCGGGCAGAGGACCTAGGACGGTACCAGTCACACAGGCAATATCCTGGATGTGCTGTATCATCAAAACTAGCTTCACCAGGGAGCTCCCTGCCAGTCCAGGAGTGAAGACTCTGTGCTTTCACTGCTGTGGACCTGGGTGCAATCCCTGGTCAGGGAGTAGGATCCCATAAGCCACGTGTGGTGTACAAAAACATAAAACACTAACTTCAGCCAAACCCCAGGATGCTGGTGTGGCTTTATGGGGGCCACCTTGGGTCAGGCTCCTGGGGGGGGGGGCAGTGCCACCTGCTGAGCATCCTGGGAACTGCAGCAGAAAGAGGTCCTGCAGGAGACCCCCCCACTCACTGTTACTTCCCCTAGGGATGGGTAATCAGGACAGGGTGGAACCAAGACCCAGGGCAGGTGGCAGAGCCCAAAGGAGCCAGCGACCCCTCCCATGCTCCACTCGGGCTGCTCTCCAAGCCTGGCTAGGCTGTGCCCACCTCCCATGGTGGGGGGGGGGGGCGCGGTGGTGCAGGCGGCTGCAGCACAGAGATGGCTCAGCTCTCAAGAAGCCAGTGGTCTATGGAAGACCTTCGGGAGCCCCCACACCTACAGCCTAGCATTCACCCTGAAGGCCTCACCTCTGAGCAGGTCTGAGAGTGGGGGCCCACAGTCCCCCGGTATGGTGTAGTCCCCCTTCCCGATGTTCTCAAACAGCTTGTAGATGTTGTCGCCCTCGAATGGGTACAGGCCTGTTGTGATGTTGTAGCTGTGACCCAGGAGGACAGACCAGTCAGAGCCTGCCCTGTGGCCCTGGAGCCTCTGCCACACTCCCCCACCCCCACTACACACACACACACCCCACCCCCTGCAGGGATCGGACGTGAGGACGATGGTCTGGAACACACAGTGCTGCTGGCTCACTGTGAAGACACGGAAAGCCACTGGACTGCGCGCTCTAACAGGATGGGTCAGGGGACATCTGTCAGTGAGCTCTCAGTGGAATAAAACGGATGCCTCTTTGCCCAGACCATTGGCTGCCTCACGGGGCTGCAGCACCAACTCGCCTTGGGCGGGAGAACACAGGCCCCCTCGCTGCTGCCGGGCTTATAGAGGGATAGATGCAAGGCAGTCTGGGTCGGAGCCAAGCATCACTGGCGACTTGTGGTATCTTTAAGAACTCAGGCCCAGGAGTCAGGACAGAAAGCCTCGCCCGAACAGTGATGGGTGACTCGCGCAGGGGAACACCAGCACAAGGCCGAGGTGGGCAAGAGGACAACTGGTCCCAGTGCATGTGCCCCTCCCCACAGGCCTCCTGACCGTGGCCTCCCCAGACATAGGGGACCTGCCAGGAGGGGCAGGTCGTGAAGGCCTGGAGTCTGAACCGAGTGCCTGGGGCTGGGCTGGGTGAGTTAGAGGGACCCTGGGCTAAAGGCACCAGGCCCAGGGCACTTACAGCGTGACTCCAGCTGACCAGATGTCCACCTTGAAGCCAGAGAAGGTGTCCAGGCCATTGGCAATCTCAGGTGGCTGGAATGCTGGAGAGCCCTGGCTGGTCCGGCACGTGTCATCCTCAGCAAACGGGTGCAGTGCCTGTGGCAGTGCCAGGTAGCCCTTAGGAAATGGCCCCAGGGACTGGACCCCGTACCCCGTCCGCCCCGGGCCCCCCTACGCACCTCAGCCACACCCAGGTCAGAGATCTTGAGCGTGCCACCAGTGGTGAGCAGCAAGTTGCCGGGCTTGATATCCTTGTGCACGATGCCCTGGCTGTGCAGGTATTCCAGGCCGTCCACCAGCTGGCAGAAATACCTGCGGGCACAGCTCTGTGACCACCACCCAGGGCCAGCCACCTGGGCTGTGCTGTCACCCTAGTCTCTGGCCTGGAAAGAGCCATGCTGCTCACCGCCCCTGCCCCCCGTCCCCTCCTACCACAGGCCAGCTGGTCCTCCAAGCAACTGGGGGCTGACTCTCCAGGAGAAGTTGGCCTTGGGGCAGTGAGGCCCAGTCAGGGGCTCCCCCAGCACCAGGAGGCCTCACAGCCTCAGGCAACGGGCATGCAGGGCAGTGTGTGTGCAGAGAGGAGCCAGTGGGCTGTCACAGGGCATGCACAGCAGCCAGGGTACACAGTCGCAAACTGGGCGCCAAAGCCCTGAGTTTTAAAACACACTTGAACTTCCATCTCACTCGTGCTCAGAATAACCTCTCTGAACACAGGACCAGGTCCCTTAAGGCCCTGGCCCTGAGTGACCTGCAGGGGCGGGGGCAGTGGCGGGGCTCGAGTTCACTCACCCATGGGCCTGGCACACAGGGAAGCGCTTCTCTGGCACACTGTCCAGCATCTCCTGCATGCCACACACGCAGTACTCCATCACCATGTACGTGGGCCGTGCTAAGGAAAATACGCAGCAAGCACCCCGCTCTGGACAGGACAGGCCCTGGGACACAGACAAATGCTGGGGGTGGGGCTGCACCAGAGGAGTGAGTAGGAGCACTTGGGAGGGATCATGGGCATTGCAGTGGATCCCCACCTCTCCACAGATCCTCCAGCGCCTTCCTGTGGAGCTCTGTGCCGCCTCCGGGCTCAGGCCACACAGCCCAGCATGAAGGCCCCTGGTTGTTCCATCCCAAGGAGGAGCTTAAGCCTCGCCCCCAAGGGGAGTGAGGGATAGAGGCCCAGGGGCCCTGGGGAAGAGAAGGCTGGAATAGTGGGGGGGTGGGGAGGGAGTGAGAAAGGGTGGGAGCCAGGGTCAGGTCGAGGCCCCCCAGCCACACCTCTTTGTGAAAAGCCCAGTAATTCTGCATCTAAAAGGTCAGAGATAGACCCCTCAGCAGGACCCCAGGCCCCTAGACCTGGCCTCTGGGAGTCGCAGCTCAAGAGGAAAGGGGAAGGCCAAGCAGACTGCCAATATGCCCACCCACCCGTGGGGACATGCCCAGCTCCCCACCCCCTGCAGGATATATCTTCTGCTTCTCCTCGTTGTACAGCACATCCACTAGCTGGATGACGTTCCTGTGCCGCAGCCTCCTCAGCAGCTGGATCTCCCTGGAGAGAGGACGGGTGGTCAGTCGAGTCCCGGCAGCCCGGGCACACCCAACATGTGGAGGGCACCGCATGGAGGGTGCCAGGTCTGCCAGAGCCCAGCAGGGCTTCAACACAGCAACAAGACCAGGAACATCCAACACTTGGACTGAAGATGCATGGAGACCACAGCAAGGGCGCACAGGGGCAGCACAAGGGGTGTGGGAGCTGGGACTCCAGAGACAGCCCTCTCCACCCCCACCCCCACCCCGTTGCCAGTGCAGCTCTGAGGATTCTCTGCAGGAGCCGGTGGTAGTAAAGGGGGAAAAGTCGGAGGTCTGTGAGACGGCTTCGAAGAACGCCGAACAGTCACCAACTGACCCAGCACCTTCACTCAGGGTATGTGCCTTGGAGGACTGAGAACATGCGACATGTGCACATGTGCTCATGGCAGCACCATCCATGGCATGGAAGCCCAAGGGTGGACACAGTGTCCCTCCACACCCAGGAGCATCCCTCAGCCCTGAAAAGGAGAGAAGCCCTGATACTTGCTACCACATAGACGGGCCCTGAGAACACGATGCTCAGTGAGAGAAGCAGACACAGGACACGCAGGGTGTGATCCCACTGATGGGAAACGTCCAGAACAGGCTGATCCACAGACACAGAGAGTGGGTTCCTGGTTGTCAGGGGCTGGGGAGGGGATAGAGTGACAGAGGAGACAGGGCTTCTTTTTGGGGTGATGGAATGTCCTGGACCTACACAGAGATGACCATTACTAAAAAGATACCAAGTGCCACGAAACTGCATGATATGTGAGTAATACCTCAATAAAGGTTTTGTAAAGTTCTCACCAGGAAGCCCATGCGTGATACATAAGAACATCAGGGCAGGTGAGGGCCCGCCCTCTTGAGACTCAGCTCCCACCCCTCCCACTGTCCACATTTCATGAAAAGGTCGCCTATTCCAGAAAACCCACACCCCACCCTCACAGACCAGTGCACGATCCTGGGCCCTCATAGTGGAGGTCCTCCTTCCACGCGGATCATGGCCCGGCACTCAGAGCCCCCACTTCCTAGAGCCAGTGCGCAGGAGGCCCTCCACTTGCAGGAGGAAACACAGCTTCACAGTGGCTTCTTGCAAGCCCACTGGCTGCTCCGTCCCTGCCCAGGGTCCCCTCTAGGCCAAGAGGATGCACATCTAAATTCTCCTCTGAACTGAAGCAGGGGGAGGTGACTCAGAGGCTTAGCCCCGGGTTCACATCATCTGGCCACCAGGGTGAGCAGGGACCACACACACGGCAGCTCCACCTGGGTACTGACCCTGGCTGTGCGGGCTCTGTGGGTACGTGGGGAGCAGACTCTGATGTGAGGAGTCCCCCTACATCGTGACACAACCACCACGATGTCTCCCAGTATCTCTGGGTGTCCCTGGGGACAAGGCAGTATGGTGAGTCCTGGTGGGTGGGAGCAGACTCCCCAGCCTGCCTCTGGCAGGGCCTCCCTCAGCCTGCCCAGCTTGGGCCCACTGTGGACCAGCAGGTCCCACTCACTCCTGCAACAGGCCTTCCCAGGCTGCTGTGGGCCAGGCACTGGGTCCGTGGGCACCCTGTCCTGGGGGTCCCCTCAGACGCTCCAGGCCCACCAGCACTCCTTGGCAGTGGCCCTGTGCTCCCAGGCTTCCTTCCCCCATCATCTCATAGCTCTGACTCCCAGCCTGCTGCCGGCTCCCCAGGGCCAGAGCTCAACTGTGGTGACTCAGGGCCCCTCCCCTGCCTTTAAGTTCTCCACCCCTTCTATCCGACGGAGAGGTGGACACCCCAGGCCGCCCAAATGGAAGCCTTTGTCCTGACAGTAGTGACGAGGCGTCTGGGGTCTCTGCCGCGTGCTGCCTGGTCGGAGTACAAAGCAGCTCCTTGCAGAGGTGCCAGGAGAGAGGGCCCCAGGGAGGGGTCCTGGGGCAGCTCCCTCAGTGTTTGATGTCTGCTAAGGTAACTGGCCAGCAAGGGCACCCACCACGGGGACGGGATTTGCAGCCCAGAGGGGAAAGCGGCACATGGCGGCAAACTCAATAGAGAGCCCGCAGGCTGGGGCGGGGATGGGACACAGGGCCCAGTGCAGACCAAACTCCTGAGGCATAGGGACAGCTCAGGTGACCATCCCCATCAGCCTCCTGAGAAGTGAGTGAGCCCGATGTCAACACCAAGGAAGGGGCAACACCACCAGGGAAGGGGTCACGGTGTCAAACTCTATGAGAAGAGAATTGCACACCCACAAGGCCAGGACTGCAGCGGAGACAGCACAGACACACACTCCGAGTGGGTGAGGGGATGCAGGAGGATCCCTGAAACATGCACTGCAGGGGCCGAGATGTTCTCGTCACCTAGGAATAGCACCACTGGCCAGAGAAAAAGAAAAACATTATTTAAAGAAAGAGGAAAGCCGGGCGCTCAGCCAGGATGCAGGAAGTGAAATGAGAGGAAGCAAGCCTTCCGGTCCAGCCGCAGTTGCTCAGGGCGGGCATCGCAGGGACCTGCCTGTGGTGCTGGGAGCAGAGTGGAGCTGGGGTGGGCTCGCTGACCGCCCACAAGGGGAGGGCAATGAAAGAGCCGGGTCCTAAAGCACTGGAGTTCACAGAAGAGTGCAGCTGCCCCCATGGCAACCCACCTCAGGGCCCCGGGACCGGCCACCTCGTTCCCTCTAGATGCTGACGGGTCCACAGAGAGCAAGGAAGGGGTGATGGCTGCTCTGGCCGAGGGACACTGAGCAAGACCCCCTCACCCCTTGGTCCTTCTGCTGATGCTTTCAATCATGTGGCGAGGGGCAAGAGACGAAAATGAGGAGAAACTCAAGAAAAGTGAAGTTCAACACAACACGTGCTCGCACAACTGCCAAGCACCACAATTCCTAATGGGCATCAACAGGGGATGACCCATGCATCCACTGATGGGGATGGATACACATGTCCACACACAGGGGCAACAGGAGTAGATAACCCACACGTCTACTGCTAAGGATGGATACACACGTCCACACAACACACCCACGGGCATCAGGAGGGGATGACCCACACATCCACTGATGGGGTCAGATACACATCCCCCCACACACACGGGCAGCATCAGAAGCTCTGACACTCGCTATCATGTGGATGCACCTGAGAACACGAGAGGAGCAGACACAGAACACATAGCGTGTGATTACACTGATGGGAAACGTCCAGAACATGCCGATCCACAGAGAGTGGGTTCCTGGTTGTCAGGGGCTGCGAGGGGGAGCAGGGGTAACTGATGACAGGGATGGGGCTTCCTTTTCGGACATGGGCTGTTCCAGAACTAGAGATAGGTTGTGGTCGCACTCTCCAGGAAAGTACCTGACCCTGAGTTACCTGCTCACAGCTGAGTTTCAAATCATGTAAAACGTGTCTCACTAAAGCTGTTCAGAGAACATGCCACCTCCAGCTGTGTAGTAGACACATGATGATGGGCGACTGGGCTGTGACTTCCAACAGGCTTCTGGGTGAGGGGCCAGCGTCCCCCATGCTCTAGCCTGGGCTGTCCCCATGGCCCCTGGGCTCCATTGCATATAGTCACCCCTAAGTCAGGACGTGCAATGAGATCCTGGGTGCCTCAAGGAGCAGCTGTGCCCTAGTGATGACAGGTGGCCTCAGGGAGGAAGCTTTACCAATACCTGGATAGTGGGGGTACCAGCAGATGCCAGGACCTGGCAGAGGCCACTTGGGATGGGAACGAGGGCCAGGAAAGTCCAGGCTAAGCTACAATCCCAAGTACTCACTCTCGGGTCCAAGAGCCCACCAGTCACCACTGCTGGCCTGGAGACTGGCACTGGGCACTTGGGCCAGGACGCAAGGCAGGAGCACCAGGAACACTGATAAAGAAGGAGGCTGGCAGGGCCCCAAGTTGCCAGTCCCGGCTCTGCACAGCTCACCGAGCACATGCATCAGGCACACAGCAGGCACAGGCCCTGAGCTGCCCTCTCACAGAGGGAACGTGGGGCGGGAGCATGGAGACTGTCCCTGCTTCTCAACAGCTGATGGAAAAGCTCACAAAGAATAGGACCTTGTGACAGGTGAGAATCCTGTAAGCTGGGCCCATCTGCCCTCCCAGGGGTCAGGGCAGAGGGGTGTGTACCCACCATCTGTACAGGCATGAAGCCCCAGGGCTGCTCCCAGCCAGGGAGGCACCAGCATGGCCTCTGTGGCTGACCGGAAAAACAAGCAGATACAACTTATATGGAAAATGACCCTTTTCATTCAAAGGTCCTTGGATTGGTAAAGAGAAGTTCAAAGGTGTCAGTGTTAAAATGACAACTGCTTTCTTTTTCACTTCTTGATGCTTTTCTGAATGTTCCTATTTTACAACAAGAACAAGTTAGCATGACTTCCCTGGCAGTCCAGTGGCTAAGAGTCCAAGCTCCCAATGCAGGGGGTCCAGGTTCCATCCCTGGGTCGGGAAGATCCTGGAGAAGGGCATGGCAATACCCTCCAGTAGAAAACCCACGAACAGAGGAGCCTGGCAGGCTACAGTCCATAAGGTTGCAGAGTCAGACATGACTGAGAGACTTACACACATAAAAAAAAAGAACAAAGAGGGACAAGCACAAACCACAGCAGCCCTCCTGGGAGGAGTCACAGGAGGGGAGACTTCCTCTGTCACACACTGCATTTCGTAAGGAATGCGTCCATCCCAACTGGAGCTGCGGGACTCCTGAGGCTTGTCTGGAAAGTTCTGGACACTTCACTCCATGAGAAGAGTCTGGAGTTGAGTTTATTAAGTCTCTCCAAGACAAAGGAGCCTTTTTTCTTCTTTGTAGCTGCCTGCCAGCAAGGCTGACCCAGAAGCCTGGATCTTGGGGCCCTGCTTGAATGCCCGCACAGAACAGTCCAGCACATATCGTCAGGATTCAGGACAAGGGAACAGGGCACTCAGAGCAGGGCTCGCCCTCATGACATTCAGGAAGGAGGCACGGGGGTTCTAACCTGAAGGCACATACCCAGCAGGCCCTCCCAGCACCAGCCCACAGGTGGCCAGCCGGCACGGGGCCAGAGCTGAGCTCCGAGAGGGGAAGACCTGTGCCTCTGGGGCTGAGACGGACAAAAGGGCCCGACCCTGCAGCTGTGGCACCTCACAGCAACCCCCAGGCCGCTGTGGATGCCAACCACCCTGCCTCCCCAGGCTCAGTCTCCCCAAGGCTTCCTCCAATGGACACTGTCTTCACAGTTCCAGAGACCACAGCTGATGGCTCAGGAAACCAGAACTGGGAGCCGTGATCTTCCGTCGGATGGCCAAGCAGGAGGGAATCTCTGGGTGGTGATCGCCCTGTAACTTGACCTTGGGCACATACATTTGCAGATGGGGAGGGGCTACCTCAGGTGTGCGTCACCCTTTGGAAGAACTGGGCACTCACCCACCTGACACCTCTCCCTCATCTCAGGGTGGGGCATCTGCAGATGTTCCGGGTGCCCCACTTTCTCTGAAGCCCCCGGGATGGCCAGCAGTGGCTGGGGTGGCCCTAACCAAACATCAATTGGTGCTGGAAATGAGCCTGGCCCCTCCCAGCTTGGGATGCAGCAGAGCATAAGGCACCAGACACTAGGGCGACCTGCGCCAACTCCATCCAGGAGGGCTTGTCCAGGCTGGAAGAGTCCAGCACCCCACTCCTGGGACAGACCAAGGAATGAGGCCTAAGAGGAGCCAGGAGGACAAGGACCAGCCCTGGAGAGAATGTGTGTGTGGGGGGGTTCCCTTTCTGCCAGCAGCATCCAGAAGCCCACTGGCCCTCAAACCACAGCGGTGGCCAACTGGTAGCCCGAGGGTCACCTCTTCCCCACACACTTCTGGATTAAGAAGAAAAGGTGACTCAGAGAAACAGGGAGTGGGGATTGGATCAGAAGTGTGGCCTAACTTAGCCTGCAGGAGGGCACTGGCACCCACTGTCACCTGGCCTGTCTCACCCAGGACACTGGTGGCCCCTGCCTAACCCTCACCATGCAGGTGGCAGATGTGCACAGAGAACTGGCTGGGCTGGCTCTGGGACGCCTGGTCCTGCCGTTGCTGGGGGTCCATGGCTGGGGCACGGTCTGCAACCGGTCTGGCCCCACTGCCCTGCTCTCCAGGTGTCCCACAGCAGACAAAAGCAGCTGGGCGCTCACTGTCAAACTGCCCGGAGAGCAGCGGGGCTGGGGGGAGGGGTGAGAGTGATCAGGGAGCAGCACTCCCAGGACCTGCCAAGGTCACCAGCCAGTCCTGCCGCCTGGCCCGTTAGATAAAGCCTTGGGCTGGGGTAGGGTGGGATCCCCAGGCAGCAGAGATAAGGAGAGGGTGTCCCCTTCCAGAACTAGCATAAAGGACGGAGGCAGGGCTCCCACCGCCTTGGGGATGCCTATGGCCAGACAAGCGCCTGAAAAAAATCTGTGTAAAAAGTTCGCCTGGACACAAGCCGACCCCCACTTCTCAGGAGCCACCAAGCCTGCAAGTCGTGGATGTGTCCTGTGGCACATCCCAGGCGAGTGAGAAAAGGCCAAGTTCCCCTCTGCAGACTGATAAACCGGTGCAAACAATTATTTTTGGCAACCGCAGCGTCCCCCTCCAACAAGGTAAACAAATGGCGTGTCCCGGCCCTAGTAACAGCCTCACGCTGGGACGAAACCTGCTGGCGGCAGGCAGAGCCCTTTCCGAACCCAACTGCTTTTGGTTTTCCGAAGCCAAACCAACGCTGGCCGCCTCCGCCGGGTACCTGAGCCCTCCGGACAGCTAAGAGGGCACAGAGGGAGAGGGGCGCCCCCTTCCGAGGAGGGCCCCGCCGCGGCTGAGAGCAGGACGCAACGAGCGATCCTGACTTCACTAAAGTTCCCCAAAGAGTTGCCCACGACTCTCCCTGGCTGGTCGACTCGGGTGCTTAAGGAAACGGAGGACGGAAGAAAATAACCGAGAAGAGAAGGGAAGAGGAAGGGAGGGAAGGGGGAAGAAGGGGGCCGCCCAGCGGCGCGCGTCCCCACCCAGGAAGCCCGGACTTACTTCTTCACGTTGGCCTCCCCGTTAGGGATCCTCCGCAACTTCTTCTTCTTGAGGATTTTGACGGCTCTTCTGCACAGTGTCTCCGAGTCCAGCACCTCCTTCACCTTGCCGTACGACCCCTCCCCCAGCAGGTCCCCCATCAGGTACTTTCCGATGAGCTTGGCCCGCTTGCGGCGGGGCTGGTAGATGACCTCGGTGGAGTCGATCCGGTGGATGAATGTGTCCATCCCCACCGACATCAGCTCGCCCTCTGTAAACATGCCCAGTTGCTGCGGGTCCGCCACCTCCATCCTGAACTCCAGGCCTCCGACTCCGGCCGGCGGTCCCTTATCCCCTTTGTGAACTTCGCGGGGAGCGGTTCTTCCTTTTGTTTCTCCCTCCCCGCCCCGCCTCAAAATTCCCTTCTCCAAAATTAAAAGTCAACAAAATCGAAAAAATAAGAGAAAAAGAAAAAAAATAACAAAGGAAAACCCTCTTGGAAAAGAAACGATTGTACTGAACGTAAGTTCAAAAGGCGCGGCTGGTCCAGAGCCCGGGCAGCCGGGCGTGCGCAGCGTCCCAAGTTTGGGGGCCGCCCGACCTCGGACCTTCGGGGCGGGCAGGCGCGTCCACGGGGGCCCTCGGGAGGCCGGTGGGGCCGGGAAGTGCTAGGTCATCCTCCAGGGACTTTAGACCCTCGAACGAACACGGACGCGGCCGGGCCGAGTCTTCTCCGCGCCGTCCATTACCAGCGGGCCATGGCGCGCGCCCGGGGTCCCGCGCAGGCCAGCTCTGGGGCTTCCAGAGCTGGACAGGTGAGCTTTGCCGGGAGCAGGGCGCGCAGCTCGGGGGCGTTTCCCGCCGTCTGGGGCGCCCGGGACGCCGGCAGGTGCGTATCCGGAGCGCGCGGGGCACCTTCGTCCAGCTCGTCCAGCTCGGCCAGCTCCCGCCAGCGCCGGGGCTGCCCGGGGCCCGCCGGCTGCAAGGAGCAAGGCTCGTCCAAACCAGCCGTCGCCCGGGCGCCCGCACACCGGCCCGGGACACCCAGCGACCGCGCGGGCCCGGCGGGCGCCTCGCCCCAAACGGCAGCCCGCGCTCGCTCTCCGCCCGAACGCCGTCGGTCGCGGACAGCGGGGCGCGCGGGGCTCCGGGCAGCCGAGGCGGCGCAGGCCGCAGGCCCCGGACCGGGGTTCCCGGAGTTGCCGGGGCCCGGGCGGCGCGTATCGCGCCGCGGCCGCCGCGCGCGTGGAGCAGGCGGGGCGGCGCGGGGGCCCAGCCCATGCAAAGCGGCCGCTCTGCCGGCCGGCGCCCGCCGCCGCTACCGCCGCGCCCCGCCTCAGTCGCGGGCGCCCCGGGCCTCCTCCCCCTTCCGCGCCCGATACGCCGCCGCCATCTTGTTTACCTCCTCCCCCGCCCTGCACCGCCTCTCCGCCGCACGCCCGCCGCGGGCCCGCCCCTCGCGGCGCCGACGTGCACGCCCGTTGGCCGAGCCTACCAGCCCCGTCCCCTCAGCGAACCCTGCCGCCACCGCCCATTGGGCCATCTGGACCCAGGCGGGCCCCGGAGCGGGGATTGGTTCTCGTTCGGCCCCGCCCCAGGGGTGGTTACTGCTCGCTCATTGGTCCGCGGACACGCCCGTCAAGTGGAGGGGGCGGGAAGCAAGTGCGGGGAGGTGAGGCCGTGGCGTTGACCTGGGAGGGGTTGAAGGCTGGGGTTGGAGTTCGCGAAGGCCGAGGGTCGCCTCGGAACCGGGAGACGTGGGAGGGAGGGTGTCTGAGCACAGCCCTGGCTGTCCCGGATACGGCTCACAGATGCTGGTGGGCGCCTGCTAGGGCCTGTCCCCCGAAATCTCTTTTGAAGCGAGGTCAAGGGTCAAAAAGTAGCCGAAAGTGGCCAATTGAAGGCAGAAAGCCTTTATTAAGCATCTCTCAGGCCAGACGGGGCGAGAAGTGCGCTGGACCGTCTCTACCCTAAAGAATCTCACGGGGTAAAACGCAGTACTCAGCTGGCATGGTGCCAGCAAAGTGCTTTGGATGAAAAATACAGAGATGGCAAAATACTAGGGCTTGATGAAATTGAAAATTCCTCCAGGCCTGTGGGTTTTTTCTACCTTTCTGTTTTTTATCACTTGATTATTTTGCCAGAGCAAACTGCTTGTCTTGAGTGGGAACGATGGGAGCTGACACTGTCAGATTCGGGCTCTAGGCTGCGAGTTCTGAGCCTGACACCTGTGGACTGCCTAAATCTATGTGTGAAATTGAGTGTGTCCTTGTGTGTGTTCTTGGGGACATCTAGGACTTTCATCAGATTCTCAAATGACCCACAGAAGGCAGATTGCTGTGGCTTTGGGGATGGGGGGACCACAAGTCACACCAACATACAAGCCAGCCCTAATTAGAACATGTAGATTAGCCCCAAATTCCTTTTTCTTAATCATAAAGAGCAGAGCAGAAACCAATGAAACAGAATAGAAAAAAAAAAAAAAAAAAAACAGGGAAAATTGATGAAGCCAAAAGACTATTCATTGAAAGGATCAAAACAACTGATAAAACTCTGGCAAGATTAACCAAGAAAACTAGGTGACCTAAAAGCATTAGATATAGGAACAACTCTATGCCCAAAATTCAATAGGAAATAGACCAACACCTGAAAAGGCACTAAAATGAAAACTCAATGAAGAAGAAATAGATAATCTGCATAGTATTATATCTTTTAGAGAAATTAAATCTGTAGGGAAAAACCTTTCAACAAAGACAATTAAGGCCCAGATGTTTTCATTCATGAATTTCCATCAAACTTTTTAGGAAGGACTTCTCTGCTGGTCCAGTGGTTAATTGAGAATCTGCCTGCCAATACAGGAGACACCAGTTCAATCCCTGGTCCAGGAAGATGCCACATGCATCAGGGCAGCTTACCCACTGTGCCACAAAAACTGAGCCAGCACTTTAGAGCCTCTGCTCTGCAATATGGGAAGCCCCCAGCAATGAGAAGCCCCCACTCTGATGCAACTAGAGAAAGCCCACAAACAACAATGAAGACCCAGGGCACCCCCCAAAAATTTTTAATAATAAAAAATTTTAAGAAGAAATGACATTGGTTCTAAACAATCTTGCAGAAAACGAAGAAGAGGCAACACTGCCCAACTCAAATTCCTTTTGGTATTTTCTGTTTTTAACTGCTGACTTATGCCCAACTTTCTTAGAATCTGGGGGTATTTGATAATCTTGGCATCCCACTCTCCTGATGTGCAGGACATATGGAAGGACATAGGAAATGTTTGGTGACCATTGCAGAAAGAGTACATGAAGGTGAAATCTTGGCTCAGATGTGACCTCCTCCAAGAAGTCCTCCTGGTCATTCCCTCGAATGTAGCCCTTTTCAAGTTTAGTTTTCTTCTTAACACTTGTCACCAGCAGAAATTATTTATATATTTCTTTTCCCATATTTCTTTAGTCTCTGGAACTGCACTGGAAACTCTCTGGGGCTGAGGCTGGATATGTCTTGGCCACTGCTGTGTCCTCAGCAATTTGAGCTGTGTCATTCAGTACAACAGCCACTGGCCACATGTGTCTGTTAAGCTCCTGTAATGTGGCTGCTGGAACTGAGATGTGTTATGAGTGTAATACACACTGGATTTATATATACATACACACACACACATATATATATACATGTATATATATATATATAATGTATTTATTTTTTATTGCGCTGGATCTTTGTTGCTATGCTCGGGCTTTCTCTAGTTGTGAGTGGAGGCGACTCTTCGTTGTGGTGCATGCACTTCTCACTTCAGTGGCTTCTCTTGCTGCAGAGCACGAGCTCTAGAGTATAGGTTCAGTAGTTGCGGTGCGTGGGTTTAGCTGCTCCTTGGCATATGGGAGCTTCCCAGACCAGAGACTGAACTGGTGTCTTTGCGTTGCAAGGCAGACTCTTAACCACTGGACCACCAGGGAAGCACTACACACTGGATTTTGAAGGCCTAATGTGAAGGGAAAAAAAGTATGTATGATATTTACGTATGGGGCTTCCTGGTGGCTCAGCGGTAAAGAATCTACCCGCCAATGCAGGAGATGCAGGTTCAATCCCTGAGTCAGGAAGATCCCCTGGAGGATTAAATGGCAACCTGCTCCAGTGTTCTCTCCTGGGAAATCCCATGGACAGAGGAGGCTGGCAGGCTACAGTCCATGGGGTCACAAAAGAGTCAGACACAATTTAGCGACTAAACAACAACAACAATATATGTATATATCTTATTAATAACTGTAATATGAAAGCACTCAATAACATATTAATCGCATAGTGAAATGATAAATTTTGGATATATTAGGTTAAAAGAAATATATTATTAAAATTAACCACTTCAGGGAATTCCCCAGTGGCCCAGTGGTTAGGACTGGGTGCTTTCACTGCCTGGGCCCAGGTTCAACCCCTGTTTGGGGAACTAACATTCTACAAGCCACAGGGCGCAAACAAAAAAATAAATAAAATAATATAAAAGTAACACTTCATTGGAGAAGGAAAGGACAAACCACTCCAGTATGCTTGCCTGGGAAATCCCATGGACAGAGGAGCCTCGTGGGCTACAGTTCATGGGGTTGCAAGAGTCTGATACAACTGAGTAACTAAACAACAACAAAACCACTTCATACCCACTATGATGGTTATGATTTTTTTTCAATGGAGTATCAGCAAGGATGTGAAGAAACTGGAACTTTCATATAGATGGTATAGCCAGGTTGGAAAACCAGTTGAAAGGTTAACACTAAACCCACTCCAGTGTTCTTGCCTGGAGAATCCCAAGGACGGGGGAGCCTGATGGGCTGCCGTCTGTGGAGTCGCATAGAGTCAGACACGACTGAAGTGACTTAGCAGGAATAAAAGGTCATAATACACTTTGTGAATGAAACAAAAAAAAAAAAAAAGAAAGAAAGAAAGGTTAACACTGAATCACCATATGACCCTTTAATTCCAACCTGAGATTTCTGCTCAAGAGAAAGAAACATACATCCACATAAGAACCTGTACACGGATGTTTACAGCAGCACAATTCACAATAGTCAAAAAGTGGAAACAACCCACATATCCAGCAACAGATGATGGACAAACTCATCATGGCATGTCCACATACTGGAATATTATTCAGCATGAAAAGGACAGAGGCATTGACACACATGGATGAACTTGAGAACTCGATGCTCAGTGAGAGAAGCCAAACGGAAGGAATCACATAGTGTGTGATTCCATTGATGGAAAACATCCAGAACAGGCAAGTCCACAGAGACAGGAGAGTGGATTCCTGGCTGTCAGTGTCTGGGGTGGGGATGAGAGTCAGGTGGGGGGGGTGTGGCTGCTGATGTAGGCGGGGCTTCCCATTCCTCTGAGTGAGGAGTAGGAGTACCGTATGTCATGAAATATAAGAGGCCATTGGAAGTGAGGTGTGCTATTACTTTATCAGTTCATTTCAGTTCAGTTGCTCAATCGTGTCCGACTCTTTGCGACCCCATGAATCGCAGCACGCCAGGCCTCCCTGTCCATCACCAACTCCCGGAGTTCACTCAAACTCACATCCATCAAGTCAGTGATGCCATCCAGCCATCTCATCCTCTGTCGTCCCCTTCTCCTCCTAACCCCCAATCCCTCCCAGCATCACAGTCTTTTCCAATGAGTCAGCTCTTCGCATGAGGTGGCCAAAGTACTGGAGTTTCAGCTTTAGCATCATTCCTTCCAAGGAACACCCAGGGCTGATCTCCTTTAGAATGGACTGGTTGGATCTCCTTGCAGTCCAAGGGACTCTCAAGAGTCTTCTCCAACACCACAGTTCAAAAGCATCAATTCTTCGGCGCTCAGCTTTCTTCACAGTCCAACTTTCACATCCATACATGACTACTGGAAAACCATAGCCTTGACTAGACGGACCTTTGTTGGCAAAGTAATGTCTCTGCTTTTCAATATGCTATCTAGGTTGGTCATAACTTTCCTTCCGTAACCCTGGGGAAAAACAGCTTTTACGGCATGCTCTCACCCTCACCATTCTTCAGGTTCTACTAAGGACTCTGGGTTATAGGTTGGAGGTCCCAGGGTTGGGTTTCAAGTTATCACTGAGAGGCCCATTTCTAGGTGGGGTCCCCAGGTTACATGTGGAGGCTCTAGGTTACAGGTTGGGGGCCCAGGTTATAGCAAGGGGTCCAGGGTTATAGATGGGAGTCCCAGATTATAGGTACAGAGCCCCAGGTTACAGGTGGGAGGTTTCAGGTTATAGATGGGGGCCCCAGGTTATACTGGGAGACCCAAGGTTATAGGCTCATGTTAAAAGTGAGGGGCCCCAGGATTGAGGTGGAGACCCCAGGTTATAAGTAGGGGCACCAGGTAATAGCTGGGGGAGCTAAGGTACAAGTGGGGAACACCTGGTTATAGATCGGAGCCCCAGGTCATAGCAGGGGGCCCTGGTTACAGGTGGAGGACTCCAGGGCAAACATTGGTGGCCTCAGATTATAAATGGAGAGCTGTAGCTTACAGGGAGAGGCAGGTTATACTCAGACCCCTCTAGGGCTCAGTCATCCCCTCTGCCTACCCCATCCCTCACACCTCTATCATTTCTCCCGCCCTGCTACAATTCTCACAGACACGCATGCACAGCTGGTCCCCAGACCCGTCTGCTCCTTCGCACTCCTCTGGCTGACCCCCTTGCTTCCCTCTGATGCCAAGTCCCCTCTTACCCGCTCCTTGAGAACCGAGGAGGCAGACGTCCTTCTGGCCCTTCTCTTGGCTGACTGCCCCACCTTGGGTCTCCTCCCAGTTGGTGCGTCTCTTAAATGTTAAGCTCTTGGCCCCAGGGCCACCCCTTTTCCAGGGGCCCAGCTGAGGTACCCACTTGAGAAATGAGGCCACTGGGAGTCAGAGACAGTGAAGTGAAGTTGCTCAGTCGTGTCCAACTCTTCGTGACGGCCCGCCAGGCTCCTCTGTCCATGTGATTCTCCAGGCAAGAATACTGGAGTGAGTTGCCATTTCCTTCTCCAGGGGATCTTCCCAACCCAGGGATTGAACCCAGGTCTCCCCCATTGTTCAGTTCAGTTCAGTCACTCAGGCGTGTCTGACTCTTTGCGACCCCGTGAATCGCAGCACACCAGGCCTCCCAGTCCATCACCAACTCCCGGAGTTCACTCAGACTCACATCCATCGAGTCAGTGATGCCATCCAGCCATCTCATCCTCTGTCATCCCCTTCTCCTCCTGCCCCCAATCCCTCCCAGCATTAGAGTCTTTTCCAATGAGTCAACTCTTCGCATGAGGTGGCCAAAGTACTGGAGTTTCAGCTTTAGCATCATTCCTTCCAAAGAAATCCCAGGGCTGATGTCCTTCAGAATGGACTGGTTGGATCTCCTTGCAGTCCAAGGGACTCTCAAGAGTCTTCTCCAACACCACAGTTCAAAAGCATCAATTCTTCGGCGCTCAGCCTTCTTCACAGTCCAACTCTCACATCCATACATGACCACAGGGAAAACCATAGCCTTGACTAGATGGACCTTTGTTGACAAAGTAATGTCTTAGTCAGATGCTTTTACCATCTGAGCCACCAGGGAATGCTGGGAGTCCGAGGGGTCCTTCCAAAATCAAGGTCAGTCCCCACCAGGAATCCAGCAGGCATTGGTTAGGGGATGGCTCAGCCTGGGCTAGTGTGGCCACCAGGGGGCAGGTAAGGATCATGGCTGAGGCTGGCCTGGAGTGGTATGAGCATGTATTTGTGTGTGTATGTGTGTGTGACCTTCTGTGTGTGTGTGTGCATGTTGTATATGTGAGCATTTGTCTGTGTGTGAGCGTCTCTGTGTGAGCATCTGTGTATGTATATGTGTATATGTATGAGCTTCTGTGCATGTGTGTGTGTGTGTATGAGTATCTCTGTGTGTATGTGTGTGTGTGAGTATGCATGCCAACATCCACTGCATGCCAAGAGAGTCCCCAGTGGTGACAACTGCAGATGCCCCCAGAGGTGGCTCAGTGACCCCTGTGGGGCAGGACCACCCCACACCCCCAGTTGGCAATCAGAGCTTTAGAGATACACATTGAATTATCTACAGATAAAAGGACATAATGTCCAGGGTTTTCCTTCAAAATGTTCCTGGGTGTGCTGTTTAGGCCCAAGGATTTGGAAGAAAGTGTTCTGATGTGGCCACTACTGTTTTGTGTGTGTGTTTAAAAATATTTATTTATTTGGCTGCACCGGGTCTTAGCTGTTGTATGTAAGATCTTTAGTTGCAGCATGTGAATGCTTAGTTGTGGCATGTGGGATCTAGTTCCCTGACCAAGGATCGAACCCAGGCCCCCTGCACTGGGAGAGTGGAGTCTTAGCCACTGGACCAGCAGGGAAGTCCTGTCACTACTGTTTTCATTTTTAAGTAAAATGTAACATGTTGAGTGGAAGCTCCCCAAAGAAATGTTCCTGTCCAGATCCCCAGAACCTGTGAATGGGACCTCAATTGGAAGTAGGGGGTCTCTGCAGTGGTCATCAAGATAAGGATCTTGAGGTCAGCCTGGGTTACTTCAGTGCAGTTCAGTCACTCAGTCGTGTTTCACTCTTTGCAACCCCATGGACTACAGCATGCCAGGCCTCCCTGTCCATCACCAACTCCTGGAGTTTACTGAAACTCATGTCCACTGAGTCAGTGATGCCATCTGACCATCTCATCCTGTGCCGTCCCTTTCTCCTCCTGCCTTCAATCTTTCCCAGAATCAGGGTCTTTTCAAATGAGTTAGCTCTTCACATCAGGTGGCCACAGTATTGGAGTTTCAACTTCAACATCAGTCCTTCCAATGAACACTCAGGACTGATCTCCTTTAGGATGGATTGGTTGGATCTTCTTGCAGTCCAAGGGACTTGCAAGAGCCTTGTCCAACATCACAGTTCAAAAGCATCAATTCTTCGGTGCTCAGCTTTCTGTATAGTTCAGCTCTCTCATCCATACATGACTACTGGAAAAATCATAGCCTTGACTAGACGGACCTTTGTTGGCAAAGTAATGTCTCTGCTTTTTAATATGCTGTCTAGGTTGGTCATAACTTTCCTTTCAAGGAGTAGATCAGATCAGATCAGTCGCTCAGTCGTGTCCGACTCTTTGCGACCCCATGAATCGCAGCACGCCAGGCCTCCCTGTCCATCACCAACTCCTGGAGTTCACTCAGACTCACATCCATCGAGTCAGTGATGCCATCCAGCCATCTCATCCTCTGTCATCCCCTTCTCCTCTTGCCCCCAATCCCTCCCAGCATCACAGTCTTTTCCAATGAGTCAACTCTTCACATGAGGTGGCCAAAGTACTGGAGTTTCAGCTTTAGCATCATTCCTTTCAAAGAAATCCCAGGGCTGATCTCCTTTAGAATGGACTGGTTGGATCTCCTTGCAGCCCAAGGGACTCTCAAGAGTCTTCCCCAACACCACAGTTCAAAAGCATCAATTCTTCGGCGCTCAGCCTTCTTCACAGTCCAACTCTCACATCCATACATGACCACAGGAAAAACCATAGCCTTGACTAGACGAACCTTTGTTGGCAAAGTAATGTCTCTGCTTTTCAATATGCTATCTAGGTTGGTCATAACTTTCCTTCCAAGGAGTAAGCGTCTTTTAATTTCATGGCTGCAGTCACCATGTGCAGTGATTTTGGAGCCCAGAAAAATAAAGTCTGACACTGTTTCCACTGTTTCCCCATCTATTTCCCATGAAGTGATGGGACCGGATGCCATGATCTTTGTTTTTTGAATGTTGAGCTTTAAGCCAACTTTTTCACTCTCCACTTTCACTTTCATCAAGAGGCTTTTGAGTTCCTCTTCAATTTCTGCCATAAGGGTGGTGTCATCTGCATATCTGAGGTTATTGATATTTCTCCCGGCAATCTTGATTCCAGCTTGTGTTTCTTCCAGTCCAGCGTTTCTCATGATATACTCTGTATATAAGTTAAATAAACAGGGTGACAATATACAGCCTTGACGAACTCCTTTTCCTGTTTGGAACCAGTCTGTTGTTCCATGTCCAGTTCTAACTGTTGCTTCCTAACCTGCATACAAATTTCTCAAGAGGCAGATCAGGTGGTCTGGTATTCCCATCTCTTTCAGAATTTTCCACAGTTTATTGTGATCCACACAGTCAAAGGCTTTGGCATACTCAATAAAGCAGAAATAGATGTTTTTCTGGAATTCTCTTGCTTTTTCGATGATCCAGCAGATGTTGGCAATTTGAACTCTGGTTCCTCTGCTTTTTCTAAAACCAGCTTGAACATCAGGAAGTTCACAGTTCACATACTGCTGAAGCCTGGCTTGGAGAATTTTGAGCATTACTTTACTAGCGTGTGAGATGAGTGCAATTGTGCAGTAGTTTGAGCATTCTTTGGCATTGCCTTTCTTTGAGATTGGAATGAAAACTGACCTTTTCCAGTCTTGTGGCCACTGCTGAGTTTTCCAAATTTGCTGGCATATTAAGTGCAGCACTTTCACAGCATCATCTTTTAGGATTTGAAATAGCTCAACTGGAATTCCATCACCTCCACTAGCTTTGTTGATAGTGATGCTTCCTAAGGCACTTGACTTCACATTCCAGGATGTCTGGCTCTAGGTGAGTCATCACACCATTGTGATTATCTGGGTCATGAAGATCTTTTTTGTACAGTTCTTCTGTGTATTCTTGCCACCTCTTCTTAATATCTTCTGCTTCTGTTAGGTCCATACCATTTCTGTCCTTTATCGAGCCCATATTTGCATGAAATGTTCCCTTGGTATCTCTAATTTTCTTGAAGAGATCTTTAGTCTTTCCCATTCTATTGTTTTCCTCTATTTCTTTGCACTGATTACTGAGGAAGGCTTTCTTATCTCTCCTTGCTATTTTGTGGAACTCTGCATTCAAATGGGTATATCTTTCCTTTTCTCCTTTGCTTTTCACTTCTCTCCTTTTCACAGCTATTTGTAAGGCCTCCTCAGACAGCCATTTTGCTTTTTTGCATTTCTTTTTCTTGGGGATGGTCTTGATCCCTGTCTCCTGTACAATGTCATGAACCTCAGTCCATAGTTCATCAGGCACTCTGTCTATCAGATCTAGTCCCTTAAATCTATTTCTCACTCCCACTGTATAATCATAAGCGATTTGATTTAGGTCATACCTGAATAGTCTAGTGGTTTTCCTTACTTTCTTCAATTTTAAGTCTGAATTTGGCAATGAGGTGTTCATGATCTGAGCCATAGTCAGCTCTGGGTTACTTAGGTGGGCACTAAAGCCAATGACAGTTGTCCTTATAAAAATCATACAGGGGAGATCTGACTGCCAGAGAGAAGCCATGTGAAGATGGAGGCAGAGACTGGAGAAGTGCGGCCACAAGCCAGGGCACCTACAGCCCCCAGAAGAGGCAGGAAGGCCCCTGCCCTGGAGCCTCCAACACTGCTGTCACCTTGACCTCTGAAGTCTGGCCTGCACAGTATGACTGTGTACAGTTTTGTTGTTTAAAGGCCATTTGTTATGGCAGACCCAGAAAGCTCATATGCAAGTTTCTGAGAATTATTTATTACAGAAAAATTCACCCTTTTTAAGTGCACAGTTCTATGAATTTTGACAAAAGGATATAGTTGTGTAATCACCACCATAATCAGGAAATAAAATATTTTCATCACCCCAAAAGGTCCCCTTTGCCCCCTGTAGTCACCTCCCTCCACCCCTAGCCCTCCCCAAGCACGCATTGAGTTTGGCCTCATAACTTGGTCTTCTCTGAGGTACCATGCAATGGAGTAGGAAAGTATGATCCTGGCTTCCTTCATTCACCCACAGAATTCGTCTGAGATGCATATGTTGTGACCACTGGCTCCGTGTTAGGTCTGGATGATGTCCGTTCATATGGACATTCTGTGTTGTTGTTTTTTTCCATCCATGCACCAGTTGAGGACCATCTGGGCTGTCTTCAGTTTTCTGCGATTACAAATCCTGCTGCTGTGAATACATGTGCACAGCTTTTTTGGTGTACAGAAGACTTTATTTCTCTTGGGGTAACACCCAAGAGTGGAACAGCTGAATCACCTGGCAATTCTGGATTTCCCATTTTGAGAACCCTTGATCCGTCTCCCAAAGTGGCTGCATTCCACTGGCCAACAACATCTGAGGGGCCCGGTGGTTCTGCCTCCTTGCCAGCAGTTGGTTTTGTCTACTTTTTTTTGGTTTTGGCTTTACCATTCAGATAGGTGGCACATTAACATATGTGTGCGCAAACATGCAGCCACATAGAGGAAAGGATGAATGTTCAGTTATGTGCTAAATAAAGTGTTAGTCGTAGGAAGTAGGTTTTGTGTTTTTAACCACAAAATCCTTTCAATTCTTCTCCACACTTGAAAATATTCATAATAAAAGGTTGGAAAAAAATAATCCAAGGGTGGACTAGAGGGAACACAAGACTCATCTGGAGTCGATACTGGTTGAAGCTAGATAGGGGGATGGAGGGGTCAGTCTACCTTTTCCTCTCCCATGTGTCTGAAGTACTCCACAGCGAAGAGTTGGGAAACTCATACCTCATGCTCCTTAGAATGGCTATGAAGAAAAAGGAAAGCCAGAAATAACAGGCATTGGTGGGGATGTGGAGAAATTTTTTGGAAGCCTTGTGCACAGCTCATGGGAATGTAAAAGGGTGCAAGCACTGTGGAAAGCAGTCAGAAGTTTCCTCAAAACAATTAAACATAGAATTACCACATGACCCAGCAATCCCACTCCTGGGTATAGAACCAAAAGAGTCGAAAGCAGGGACCTGAAGAGATATCGGTAAACTGGTGTTCACAGCAGCATGACTTAAAACAGCCAAAAAGTGCAAGCAACTGAGTGTCCATCGATGGATGATGGACAGACACAATGTGGTCCATTCACACCACGTGGTATATCCATGATCATCCCCAGCCATGAAAAGGACAGAAGCCATGACTCTCGCTACCACATGGACAGACCCTGAGAACACAAAGTTCAATGGGAGAAGTGGACACAGAAGGACAGACACACAGTTTGTGATTCCACTCATAGGAAGTCTTTATGGTAGAGATGGAACTCTCTATGGTGAAGATATAAGTCTTTGTGGTGAAGATGGAAGTCTCTATGGTGAAGATGGAAGCCTTTATGGTAAAAATGGACATCTCTATGGTGAAGATGCTGAGTTTTATGAGGGGGGCATACCTTTTTGTGGTAAAAATCTACATAACATAAAATTCACCATCTCAGCCATTTTTGAGTGCACAGCTCAGTGGCATTAAGCACATTCACATTGTCTTGCAACCATCCCCACCATCATCTCCAGAACTTTCTCATCTTCCCAAATTGAGGCTCTGTCCCTGTGAAACACTGACTCCCTGTCCCCTCCCCCAGTCCCTGGCCCCACCATCTACTTCCTGTCTCTGTGGATCTGACTCCTCTAGGGACCTCCTGTGACTGGAATCAGACAGTGTGTGTCCTTCTGTGTCTGGCTTCTCTCACTGAGCATCACGTCCTCAGGATTCATCCCTGTTGTAGCAGGCGTCAGAACCTCCTTCCTTTTTAAGGCTGAGTAACATTTCACTGTGTGTATGGACCATGTTTGTTCATCCGTCATCCATCGATAGACACTTGGGTTCCTTGTAACTTTGACCATTGTGAACTCACTACCAGGAACAGTCCCACACAAAGGGTAATTGGTCAAGTCTCTGCTTGCAGGGCTTGGGACTCACACCTGGGAAAAGAACTTCTAGGTCAGGTGGTGATTCTGTTCAACATTTTGAGGAGCTGTAGGAGTCTCTCCCTGCAGCTGCCCTCTTGGTGGACTTTTGACTCTCGAGTTTTGAAACAAGGGGATGAACTACATCTTTGAAAATTTAACTCATCACAGGGAAACACATCAGCAAGTTCTAGACTGTGGGAAACTTAACAGGAAAAACAACCGGGTTTCAAGCAAAAAAACAAAACAAAACACACAAAGAACAAAAAAACCCACCAAACCACAGAAAAGAATGGGGGAGGGGAGTACAAAGTTATAAATTGAAATGTGAGCGGCATCAGCTACACTTTGTTTACATGTTTATGCATGAGCAGGTCGGACTGGGTCATCAGGGCTAGCATCTACTCAGACGCTTGGGCACCAGAAACCCTGAGTGGATGAATGGGCGATCAGGGTGACGAGGGGGAGAAAGCCTGCCCAGTGCTAGCCACACTATCCATGCCTGCTCCCGCTCACTCAGGACCCCAGTTCCCAGCTCCAGCTCTGGGGTCTCATACCTCCTTTGGGCCTTGGCAGGCTCACCTGTGCAATGGGCCACTCACTGGGACCCAGGATTCCTGGATGACTGTGGAATCACCAAGGAAGGGGCAAGGCAGGTGGCTAGCCCCGTGAAAGCGGGGTCCTAACAGGCGGGGGTCACTGGATATTCATCCCCAACTGTGCCCAGGACTCTCCTCTCCCTGACACCCACAGCCTCACATTGATCCCTCTTGGCCTGCATGGTAGGGTGGAGGCTCTGGGAGAGAACTTACCAGAATCAGAGAGCAGGGACATTGTCAGCATCCCCCAGCCCCGGACCATTGGCCCATTCCATTGCTCAGTTTGGCCTGGGGAGCCAGAGATGTGGTGGCCAGCTTGGCACACAGTCAGGCCAGCACAGACCTGAAATTCCAGGACATCACTGGGCTCTGGCCACCATTCTGCAACTGGGGTCAGTGAGGCTTGGGGGAAGCTGGACTGGAGGTGGAGAGGGCCCCGCCAGCTCTGTGTGCTCAGGTGTGGCCTTGGCTAGGGGTCATTTTGCTCCAGCCACATTGTCTTTTCATCTCCAGTCATCAGACCAACTTCTACCTCACCCCAGGGCCTTTGCTCTTGCCCCTTCCCTGCAAGTGTCCACACCACTCCCTCTTTCACTCATTCTAGTTGCGGCTTCATGTCCCCTGACCTCCCTGGCTAAGCCCCTACCCCTGATATACACTTGCTGCCCCCATCAATGCAGGCTGCAGGGTCCTGTTGCCCCATTTGAGATGATCTCACAAGGTTGTGCTATGGTTCTAAGACCATTAGAATGTGCAGAATGTGGCTGCGTTTCCCACCTGCTGCCTGTGGATGCCCCTGCCCCAGGCCACCCGAAGAGCGACAGTGATCATCACCCAAAGGTCACCTCTTGCTGGCCTGGTGGCCAAGGTCCTTCCTTCCTCTCACCACCCCATTTGAGAGAGGAGATTTCTGGGCTAAGAGAGATTACAGCATCCTTTTTCAGGGGCATCATCATCGTTCAGTTGCTTAGTCATGTCTGATTCTCTGTGTCCCCATGGACTAGAGCACACCAGGCTTCCCTGTCCTTCACTATCTCCTGGAGTTTGTTCAAACTCATGTCTGTTGAATCGGTGGCCATCCAACCATCTCATTCTTTGTTGTCCCCTTCTCCTCCTGCCTTCAGTTTTTCCTAGCATCAGAGTCTTTTCCAATGAGTCAGTTCTTTGCATCAGGTAGCCAAAGTATTAGAGCTTCAGCTTTAGTATCTGTCCTTCCAATGAGTATTCAGTGTTGATTTCCTTTAGGATTGACTGGTTTGATCTCCTTGCTGTCCAAGAGACTCAAGAGTCTTGTCCACCACAGTTCAAAAGCCAGGAACATAGGACCACGTAGAGCAGGGCTCAGCCAGCCCTTTGTGTCAAGGGCCTGAGAACAAACATTTTCAGCTTTGTGACTTGCTGGACTCTCTTGATTGTCCACCTCTGTCCATCATGTCATGGAAGCAGTCACAACAGATGCTTAGTGGGAGGTATACATCTTTGCCAGGGAAACTTTACTGGTGGACACCAACATGTGAATTTCATGTCATTTTCATGTGTCACGAAAGAAGTCTCCTTCATTTTTTTCACCTACTTTGAAACGTAGACATCACTCATAGGGTGATGCAGTCCTCATACACACGGACGGCAGTTGGCCCGGGCTCATGGGCCGGGATCTATGGATGTCCCTCCAGGCGATGTCACTCTGACACTCAAGCTCTGAGCTACACAAGGCTGATGTTTCCGCTGCTGAACCTGGAGGCTGTGTGGATGACAGACCCTAATGTGACCCAGATCCTACCTCCTGCTGGCCACTTCCCTTGAGAGGGTGGGGCCAACAGACTGTGGACAAGGTGACATCATGCCATGCATGGTCAGACCTATATCCCCTCCCTGTGGGTTTGACAATGTGAGTATCCGAGTTGGAGGAGCCCACGTGTGGCTGAGGGCAGCCTCCAGTCAACACCTAGCAAGAAAAGGGTCCTCAGTCCTAAAGCAGCAAGAGTATAAATCCTGCAACAATGTGAGGGGGCTGGAAAGTGACCCCCTCCCCAGTCAAGCCTCCCAATGAGCTCTGATCCCTGGTCAACACCAGTGATGCAGCCTATGCAAAGGACCCAGCTCCACTGGCCCTTGGAGGGCCACATAATCAATGTGTGTGTTGTTTTAAGCCTCTATTGTTTGGGGAAATTTGTTACATGGCAGCTGCTAACTAATACAGGCCACATGTGGTGATAACCCCAGCTTCTGCCATTTGTCCATCCACTCACTACTTTACATCCAGCATGCATTTACTGAGCACTACTGGAGAAGGCAATGGCACCCTACTCCAGTACTCTTGCCTGGAAAATCCCATGGATGGAGGAGCCTGGTGGGCTGCGGTCCACGGGGTCACTAGGAGTCGGACATGACTGAGCAACTTCACTTTCACTTTTCACTTTCATGCATTGGAGAAGGAAATGGCAACCCACTCCATTATTCTTGCCTGGAGAATCCCAGGGATGGGGGAGCCTGGTGGGCTGTCGTCTATGGGGTTGCACAGAGTCGGACACGACTGAAGCGACTTAGCAGCAGCAGCAGCAGTATACCACTCACTCATTTATTAATGCTGCCCTGCTAAAGCCCACAGTGGGATGACAGGCCAACCTTGCCCAGCAGGAGACTCTACTGCCCAGGGCTACTCCCCCTGCTTCCAATCCAGTCCACAGTGTACTCACCCCATTGGCTGACTCCATATACCCCATTGGCTGACATCATGGGGTTCTAACCCCATTGACTGACTCCGTACAATCATGTGATCCCAGTTTGGCCAATGAGGGCTTTCCCTTACCTGGCCACAGAGACTGATTCAACAAGGACATGTGACTAAAGTTGGGCCAATCAAAACCTTCCCTGGGACTTTTGCTGCTTCTCTTGCAGAAGAGGTGCTGACCTTTTGCTGGGGCTGTTAAGCTCATGTGGGGATTTAGTCAAGGGCTGCTGCTACCATCTTTGTCCCAAGGTGGGGAGACTTGAGGAAAAAAACCAAGAGCAAAGATGGCAGAATTGAGAGATGGAGAGGTGGACAAATCTTTGTGACACTATTTGAGGGTCCTGGATCCAGCTGAGTCTGAAACCAGCTGGATCAGAGGGAGTCCTGCTCCCAGGGATACTGGGGCATCTGTGGTTGTCAAGACTGTGGGGCTCCTGGCATCGGGTGGGTAGGGAGCAGGGATGCTGTCCATACCCCATAGTGCCCAGGACAGCTGTAAAACACAAAGAACCATCTAGTCCCAAATGTCAGCTGTGCTAAGGGGGAGAACTCTGAGTTAAATCTATCCCTGGACCTTTCAGTTCCACAAGCCCAAAATTCCCATTTAAAAGAGGAAAAAAAAAAAAAAAAACCTGCCAGTTTCAGTTGCAGTTTCTATCACTTGCAACCAAAATATTCTAACCAAACTTGGAGGGAAGACTCATGCAGGGGGTTTTGGCAATGGAAGCTGCAGGCGTCCAGCCAAGGTGGGCTTCATCCCATGGGGTGGCGTGGGAGGATGGATCAGGTCTTATACTTTGATCATTTTTAATATGTTTAGAAATCTAAAGTTGCAGGGAATGGTACAGGGAGTTCTCGTCTTCTGGCACCCATTTTGTCCTGACGTTAACATCTTCCATGAGTGTAGAGCATGTCATTATATTGTGAGCGACTAAATTTCTCACTTCAAAAAAAATATTTCTTTAGTTTTTCCCTAAGGTCCTTTTTCTGCCCCAAGACTCCCCATCAGGATCCCACATGACATTTAGTTATTACATCTCTGGGTTGTGACAGTTTTTCAGGCTTACCTTGTTTTTACTTATTTATTTATTTATTATGGCTGCATTACAGGGTATTTGGGACCTTTGTTCCCCTGAGCAGATGTCGAACCTGTGCGCCCGCGTTAGAAGTGTGGAGCCTTAACCACTGGACCACCAGGGAAGTCCAGATTTTCCTTGTTTTTGATAACTGGACAGCTTTGAAGGGAGACTGGTGGGATATCTTGTAGAATGTCCCTTGATTTTTTCCAGTATTGTTCTCAGACCTTCACAGGCAGCGCTAGTGGTAAAGAACCCATCTGCCAATGCAAGTAGATGTAAGAGATGTGGGTTTGATCCCTGGGTCAGGAATATCCCCTGAAGGAGGGCATGGCAACCCACTCCAGTATTCCTGCCGGAAGAATCTCATGGACAGAGGAACCTGGTGGGCTACAATCCATAGAGTTGCACAGAGTCAAACACGACAGAAAGCAACTTAGCATACATGATGTTGTTCTCAAGGTTAGACCAGGGTGATGGGCTTGGGGAGGAAGACCACAGGGTGAGGAGCTATCCCAGCCCATTACAACAAGGGTCCCTGCTGTCCACACTGAAGATCACGGTCAGTGGTCATGGAATTTCTCCAGTGTGTCTGAAACCTGTTTCTTTTGGAGGCCTTCCTGGGATCTGAATGCAACTTTAGGATTTCATGACAACTTGATTGTGACATCTGTCACCCCTTTGATTACAGGGTTGATTGCCTTTTGCTTTCTCCTTCGTTAGTCTGGTGAAATTCACATGACATACAATTAACTGTTTTAGTATTATTGCTTATTTATTTTGGCTACTCTGTGCCCAGACTTTGTCTAGTTGTGGCAAGCAGGGGCTACTCTCTAGTTGGGGTATGCGGGCTTCTCTTGTTCATGAGCATAGGTAGGGCACTTGCGCATCAATAGTTGTAGCACATGGGCATATTTGTCCCTTAGCTTATGAGATTTTCCCTGACCAGGGATATTGAACCTGTGTCCCTTGATTGGCAGGTGGACTTTTAACCACCAGGGAAGTCCACAATGGACCATTTTAAACTGTACAGTCCCGTGGCGTTTAGTACATTTACCTTGTACAACCACCACCTCTAATTTCAAAACATGGTCATCACCCCTTTAAAACATCGAATCCCCAATAAGCAGTCATCTTCACCCCCTCCCTAGCCCCTGACAACCAGGAACCCACTCTCTGTGTCTGTGGATCTTCCTGTTCTGGATGTTTCCCATCAGTGGAATCACACCCTGTGTGTCTGTCTGTCTGCTTCTGTCACTGAGCATCATGTTCTTGGGGTCCATCCATGTGGTACGGAGTGTCAGGGCTTCATCCCTTTTCATGATGAATGATGTTCCTGTGTGTGGAGGGACTGGTGTGTGTGTCCACCCATTAACTGAAGTTGACGTTGTTCTTGTTCAGTCGTGTCCAACTCTTTGCGACCCCATGGACTGCAGCACACCAGGCTTCTCTGTCCTTTTCACCATCTCCTGGAGTTTGCTCAAATTCATGTCCATTGAGTTGGTGATGCCATCCAACCATCTCATTCTCTGTCATCCCCTTCTCCTCCTGCCTTCAATCTTTCCTAGCACCAGGGTCTTTTCCAACGAGTCAGCTCTTCGCATCAGGTGGCCAAAGTATTGGAGCTTCAGCTTCAGCATCAGTCCTTCCAATGAATATTCAGGGTTGACTTTCTTTAGGATCGACTGATTTGATCTCTTTGCAGTCCAAGGGACTCTCAGGAGTCTTCTCCAGCAACATAGTTCAAAAGCATCAATTCTTTGGTGCTCAGCCTTCTTTATGGTTCAGCTCTCACATCTGTACGTGACTACATTAACTGAAGTACATGGGGTTGTTTCCACTTCTGTTATGAATTGTGTTGTGATGAATGTTTTTTTAAAACATTTTTACCATAACGTCCCCAAGCTCACAGTGATCCTCACCAAATTCTCACAAAAACCCTCCAAAGGAGGTACTGTGATTTTTCCATTTTACAGGTGGAGAAACTGAGGCACGTGGAGGTTAAGTAACCTGCCTGGGGTCCCAGAGCCACTAGCAGAGCTGGGATTTGAACCCAGGAGGTAGTAACCTCATGCTCTGCTACTGGAGCTCCATCCTCTTGGCTGGTCATTTGTACAGCCCTGGGGATATCAAATGACCAGCTCAGTATCCCACTTGGAGAACAGCTCTGATACCCCCAAATTCTCACCCTTTGTAACCCAGCTTCCTGGCTTCACCCAGCAGGTTCTGATGGGGACTCCTGAGCTGAGGCTGGGGAGTCTGGCTTCTCCCTAAGCCTGGGGGCAGATCCCACAGAGTGATCCAAATGCCCCCGATGCCCCTCAGGAACCTGGCCACTTGCACGCCACTGGAGCCTGGACATGAGTCAGCTGGTCCCCGCCTGGCTTGGAATTTCCCTGTGGGTCTGGGCAGATCCAAGGTGAAGGTTCAGGAAGTCCCAGCACAGGTGACATCAGTGCTCAGAGCTGGCTGTGGTTTATAGCCGGGAGGTCAGGCTGGGGCAAGGCAGGGCCTGGTCCACCTGCCTGGATCCTCCTCTGGCACTTGTGTTGCAGGGACCTGTCCTGCGCCACAGGGGCAGGGGGCCCATTTCCTTATGACCCAGGAGCATAACGGATGTGTCCGGTGCTCTGTTCTATCCCTCGTGCCTGGCCCCGGGATGATAAACATTTAGTGGATGAATGCATGGCATGGCACCAAAGCTGAGGTCCACCTCCTCCCCTCACCACAGCCCTCCCACCCTCCTCTGGGTAAGCACCCCCCACCCCTGGCCTACATCTACTCCTGCTCCCCTCACCAACCACCCCCACCTTGGCCAGCTCACTACTGGCCCTGGATAGAAAGAAATGCAGAGGGACTTCCCTGGGGTTCCAGCAGTTAAGAATCCACCTTCCAATGGAGGGGAAGCGGGTTAGATCCCTAGTTGGGGAACTGGGATTCTACATGTCTCAGTTAAGCCTGTGCACTGCAAATAAGATTCAATGCAGCCAAAAAGAAATAAATAAGAAAGAAATACAAACTTTGGCTCTTTTGGCTTTGGGGCAACAGCTCCACCTCCTCCAGCCTCTGTCTTTCCACCAGATGAAATTCGCAGATGTGGCCTCTTGTCCAGCATATGTGGCAGATCAGGTGACCTCCAGCCCCACCCTGACCATACCATACCATTGCTTCAGAACCTTCAGTGGCTCCCTAGTGCTCCAAAGGCCTCGCCCTAGCTTTCTGTTGGGTGGGGGGTGGGAGGAAGGGTAACAACACCTCCTCCCTCTTCGAAGCCTCACTGCCCGTGCCCCCCATAGGTGTTCCTTGGGACCTTGGCACATGCCAGCTCTCCCCCTACACTTCTTCCCCTGTGGGCTTGGTGGGTGAACTGCTGATCTTTCTTCCCCTCCCACCTGCTCCCCAACCTCAGGGCCCAGCCAGGACCCAGCCTGGGGTTGGGGGGTAGTAGTCAGGTGTCACATTTAACCCCTGCAACCCTGGTGTCCCCGGCCCAGCGGAGAGGCGGGAAGCCCTGTCTGGGGCGGATCTCAAACCTGTTGGACAGGTTTGCGGTTCCCAGAAGTGGCCCCGGCTCAGAGGCAGCCTAACCGAGCCTGGCAGGATCCAGCTCCCGGTCAGACCCGGCGGGAGGGAGCTGTAGGGCCCTGGAAATCGCCAGCCAACGCCGGTGACTGAGGACGCCTCGGGGCAAGTGTCAGGTGGGCACAAAGGGGGCGTGGTGGCTGGACAGGGCGGAGTCGGCTCCGTGTGTGCGGGAGGACTGGTGGAGCCGGGGACAGAGGTTGGGACGAACCGAGGGACAAGGGGACAGCGATCGAGAGAGAGACTCGGGGTGGGGGCGGAGGAAAGACGGAAAGTGACCGGAGGCCGGGGGACACGGACATGGCTCGTGGGACCTTGCTGCCTCGGTTTTCTGTTCTGCACCCTGGAGGCGCCGACTGGGTCTCCAGGAGGAGAGAAAAAAGGAGAGCCGGAGAAGAGATGGGAAAAGGAGAGGAGGCGGGGAGAGGAGGGGAGAGGGAGCCGGGAACCGACCACTGGGCTGGGGGGAAGCGGGTGCAGAAAGGAGAAGTGGTGAGGGACCCGGGCCCGGAGGAGCGGGGAGGGAGGAGGCGCTCCGCGGCCCGGGAACGCTGGGGCTTTCCAGAATGTGGAGAAACAGGAAGTGGCAAGTCCCCGCCCCTGCCCCCGGGCCGGGTCCACCTGCCCCGCCTCACCTGCTCATCACCCGGCTCCTCCTCCCTGGGCGGGCCTAGCTCCGGGGTCCTTCCCGGGAGGGAAACCGAGGCTGGTGGGGGACACCTGACTTAGGCCGAGAATCGCCTGGCTCAAAGGGAAGCCCCCAGTTATCTGACCTCCATCCGTGTGAAGTTTTCTGCTCTTTTGAAATAATGATCCGCATGGGGAACTCGCCTGTGTGTTTGGTGCTAACATCTCGCCCATTTAGCAGGTGGGAACGCCAAGGCTCCGCGAGAGGGAGCCGCTCGCCAGGGCTTCTCCTGGGTCCCATTTCTGTCCGTGGTACTTCCCACGTCGAGTGCCTGAATTTCACCAATAAAAACATAGGACTTCCATCCCAGTTAGATGTGAATTTCAGATACACGGAGGGTAGTTCTTTGGTATAAATATAGCCGTAACGTTGCCTGGGCTCTACTGGCAAGAAAAATTATTCTTCCTGTACTTGAAATTCACACTTAACTTTGTGTCCTGCATTTTATATGGCGACCCTACTTCCTTGAGCCTGGTCAAAGTGTCTGGGGGACAGTCAGGTGCCCCTCCATGGGGCAGGGGCAGAGGGAGGGGTTGAAGAAGAGGCTCTTTAACTTTAAACAGAACTCCACCAGCAGACCCGTGGTCTTCTGTGAGCCTGTCCCCACCAGATGAAAAGCCTTGGTCACTTCTGACGATTGAATGGGGTCACTTAGGTGACCCCATGATCCAGACATTCACCTGGAAACATTCATAACATCTTAATACTAGGCACTGTTCATTTAGCTGTCTGAAAAATAATAGCCACTATTATCTGTGGGAAATGGAGGCACAGAGAGGTTAAGTCACTTTCTGGGGGTCACACAGCACCTAGGGCCAGGTTTTGAGCTCCAAAGCAGCATCCATTCTGGTCTCCCAGGCTGCCTTTCGCAATTCCCTGGAAATCCCCAAATCTGACTAATTCCCTAGACATCCCCAGACTTGGCAGTTTCCTCCATGCTGAGATGGCTGGACCCACCCCGGCCTGGGCAAACTGCCCCCATTTCAGGCAGAATTACCCATAGAGATCTCGTGCTTTTCTGAGGTGGACGTGGTGGAGGTCAAGTCCACGCCTTTCAGCGGCTCTCTCTGTGACCTGGGCCATCTGTGGAACAGTTCTGCGCCTCAGTTTCCCCACCGGCAAAATGCAGGTACTATCAGTCAGACCCCAAAGGGCCACAGTGGGGGCAGGGCCAGCTTCATGGGTGTGTAACTTGGGACTTCACTCAGGCCTGGAGCTTGGGGGGCTGTGCTCAGTTTAACGGTCCCAGTCTTGAAGTTCTTGCTACTTTTTGAACAAGGGGCCCTGCGTTTTCACATGTCACTGGGCCCTGCAAATTGTTTGATGGTGTTGTGTGAGCAGAAACTGGAACATGCCACCAGATGGTCCGCAAATCAGTTTATTCACCCTTTTGAAGCTTAAGTCTGTTGCTCAATTGGATTTCTTCTCATTAGCTATAAAGAATAGTTCCAGGGTCAGGGTTACAACTCAATTGCCAAAGAACGCACGCCAAAGTGAAGCTCCATCTGGATATGACTTCTCTCTGGGTCCCAGTTTCCCCATCTGCTCCCTTGTGCCTGTGGGTTTGGGTACAGGAGGTCCTGAATTTTTAGGGCAAACAGATTTTTTTCTTTTTTTGGCCACACCCCATTGGGTTGGGATCTTAGTTTCCCAACCACGGATTGAACCCACACCCCCTCCAGTGGATGCAAGGAATCTTAACCACTGGACTGCCAGGGATGTCCCAAGGCAAACAGATTTTTTAAACATACTCATCTTCCTTACCAGATCTGGCCTTTGAACAGCTTTTAATTTGCTCTTCCTAAGTTTAACTGTCTGGGAAACTCCTACTTGAACTTCAAAGCCTCAGCCTCAACACCCTCTCAACACCACCCTCCATGATGCCCTAGGCAGACTTTGTTCCTCACTGGCCCTATGCCTGATCTTGCAGATGGGAGTGTCTGGTCCCAGCTCTGTTTCCCCTAGACTGGAGGCTTCCTGAGGGCAAGGATGAGAACTGAGTCCTCTCTGGGGGCCCCGGACTTGTCCAGCTCAAGGCCAGGCACATAGCAGCATCCATAAGAGTTCACTGAATAGACAAGCAAGTGAAGAGGTGGCCTCTAAATTCAAGGGGTTGGACCAGGTACAGGAGGTCTCTGGCTGGCTGGTGAGGTGGGTCCAGCAAAAGGCGGCAGTGTCTTCATTCCCTGCTGGGGAGGGGGTGGTGCCTCCTGCACTGGCTCTGTCTGACCTGCCAGGCCCAGCCCCTGGTGGGTCCAGTAGTTGCCAGTCACAGGAACACAGCAGGCCTGTGCCACAGCTGAGTCCCATCCTGTGCCTGACAATGAGGCAGATCCCAGCGTTGTTTGCATGAGGCCCCTGGAAGCCCTGATGGGGAAGGAGACAGCAGGGAAGCCACTCAGGTCTCAAGGCCCCTGCCTGAGAGGATCCTGCTTTTCTCAGGGTGGCCTCTGGGGCTAATCAGACCCTGTGTGCCTGGCTCCCTGTCCGGGGGCGGGTGGTCCCAGGACTCCTATTCTAGACTGGAGATAGATTAATGAGGAGACTACTATTGGTAGGGAAGCAACAAAGAGAGGGAGCATGATAGGGGGACCCAGGTCCCTTTCAGATGGTTGCGAGGCCAAGGTCTGGGCTGTCCGAGAACCCCAGTGGCTGAAAGGTCAGGGTCAGAGTGCACCAAGGGAGGGCAGAGTTATGCAAAGATCTGCAGGTAGGCATTGTACTTCATGCTGCAGAGGAGGAAACTGAGGCTCACTCGAGAATTCGAGCCCCTTCCAAAGGCAGAAGGGCTTCAAGGGGCTGGGGGAGGGGGGTCACCGCGAGAAGGCCCCGCGCCCAAACCCCGCCCACCAGAGGTTCCGCCCCCACGGCATGACCGGAAGTGCGCGAGCCCCCCCAAGATGGCGCTCGAAACCCGGAAGTGAGCGCTGCCGCGGCGAAGCTCGGAAAAACGGAGGCGCCGCGGGCTCCGCGCCCGGCCGGACCCGGGTCCGAGGTGAGGCGCGCCCGGCTCCACCCCTGGCCCGCTCCCGCTACCCCTGCCCGGCCAAGCCGCTCTCCCCGGCCCGCGCAGGCCATGGCACCTCGCGGCCGCCCGCGCCCCGAGCCGGGGGTTACGGAATTCTGGGGTTCCGGGACCGCGGGCGGGGGGAGCGCGGCGGCGTATCCCCGCCCTCATGGGCGACCCCCTGATCCCGCCCTCCGCCGCGACCCTCCCGATCCCGTCCTTCGCAGTCAACTCTAACCCGGTCCTCGGCGACCCCGGACCTTGCGCCGCTCCGTCACCCCTGCCTGACACCCGCCTTGGCATGAACCCTGAAACAGGGCGACTCCCAACCCTTTCCTCTTTCCTCGCTGATTCCCTGATCCCCCTCTATCTGGCGCTCCCTGGTGATACCCGGACTTCACTTTGGTGACCCTTGACCCCGTGCTTCTCTGCTACTCTCCTGCACTTGGTGATTTCCTGGCTGCTCCCGGGTCATTCCTTGACTCTTCTCTTCTTGTGACTCTCCAGCTCCGTAACTATAGCCCCTCCCTCTCTGGGTGACCCCTGATCTCAGGCTCCTCGCAGATTCCCACCCTTTCTCCGCAGTGACCCTTCTCCCCAGATTCCTGCAGTCCTGGCTTCTCCGCCCTGCGTTTTTACTGGTGGGATCCCATGGCCTTGGGATGGGACCCTTGCTGGTATAAATTGAGCAGGCAGAGCATGTTGGGTGGGAGTGTCTCCTGGAGCTGGGCGGGGAGCGCTGGTGGGCAGAGGTGGCCCCCACCCCAAGGCTGCCGAGACCTGGAGCCTGTGGAGCAGTAGCCTGTGTGGATTGATGGGGAAGGTGAGGTGTCCTCCCGGCACCAGAGCACTGGCAGGGAGAAGCTGGTGCCTGGGAGCAGAGGCGTGGATAGCCCGGCAGGAGTGTCTAGCATCATGTTGTTACATTCTGGAAAGGGAGAGAGAGCTGAGTGTGGGAAGTGTGTTGGTCCTGCCTACCCTGGGCCTCCTTTCTGCCTGTCCACTGCCTGACTGGCCAGGTATGGTCCCCTCTGTTTGCACCTGGCCTGGAAGCTGTCTGGGAGGAAGCCTGCTGGCAGTTGGAGGGGTGGTGAATGTTGCACCTGTGATGAGGGGGACTGGTGTTGGACAGACTTCAGGTGGGAACCTGCCTACCTCCTGCCAGGCTAGGTGACCCAACTCAGAGGCCAGTGTGGTGGATCTGTCCCTGCAGGAAAGATTTGAGGCAAGTGGGGCTGGGCCCCCAGAGTCCAGAGGGAAGAAGGGCCACCTGTCAGAGGCTGAGGTTCCAGGGAAATCTGGAAATCCAGCCTGAGCTGGATCTGACCCTGATTTTGTGTCCCCGCCTGGGGCTCTGTGTACCTGACTGGGGGCGGGGGGGCTCAACAGTTACAGAAGCTGCAAGCAGAGGAGTGGCTGTGTACCCCATCCTTGGGCTGAGACTTGGGCCTGCTGGGCGGCCTGGGGAGGCCACTCCCTGCCCATCTGCACTTTTTCTTCCAAAGGCCCTGTATTTTCCTAGGGGAGTCCCCAGAGGTGGGTGATGGCTCCTCAGGGCTGTCTGCTTGGGCCCTGGGTGAATGGGCAGGAGATGGGTGATCCCTGGACACCCCTGAGCCGGGGAGACCCAGGTGGGCATCGGACAGACCCTGGGGAGTCTGACAAGCGTGAGATGCTATCCCCAGGGACAGCCAATGTGAGGACCTAGGGGAAGGCATTCGGGGATTTCAGAGGGCGGGAGGGCCCTTTGTTTAACTCTGCCTCTGAGCAGACGTCTGCTCACACCTGTCTGGAGCTGGACCTGCCGTGTGTGTGTGTGTGTGTGTGTGTGTGTGTGTGTGTGTACGCGCACGCACATTTGGGGGAGATGTCTATGCTTTGATAAGCGGGTGAGGGGCTTTGTTTCCAGGGGAACCTGTGTGGCAGAGCACAGAGGAGGCAGTTGGCTTTGAAGTTGGGGTGGGGCAGCATTGGCCTCAGGTGTGCAGTCCAGGGCCAGGTCTCTCCAGCTGCCTGACCACCCCGACCCTTGGTGGGGTGGGGAACAGAGGCTGGACCGCCACTGCGGACATGACCAGCTGGCTGGCCCAGCTCATTTCTAGTAAAGTCTCAGAGCACCCCCCACCCCACCCCCACCAACCAACAGGAGCTGGGCCGGAAACGCTGACCCAGCAGAGGGCTCTGGCCTCATGAGCGAGCCGGCTGGGAATAAAGAGGCAACTGTGTCCAGTCTCCAGAGGCTGCCTCCCTCCTCACAGGGCCTCCGCCCCGTGAAGCTTTCACAGTTGCTGGCGGGGGCGGGGTCTGCCTGTTCCTCATGTGGGGTCAGGTCATGGAGAGGTGGGGGCACCTAGAGGCTGACACGAAGAGTGGGGACATGGGCCCCCTGGGCAGCCGCACAGGTCCAGGGTGTGTGTGTGAGTCTGCCCACGTATGTGCCAGTGTGTGTCTGTGGACACACATGTGCAGCAGTGCACGTACTTGCTGGAGTGTGCGTGTGTCACGTGTGAGTGCTGCGTGCACACGTGTGCGTGGTGTTGCCTGTGTGCATACATGTGAGAGTTGATGCATGTGTGCCTTGCGTATGTGCAATCAGTCAGTGGGCCAGCTTGGAGCATCTCCAGCCACTTTTCCGCAGCCAAGGGCTGCGTGGTCAGGCTCAGGGAGGGCTGGCTGCAGCCAGCCGCCTGGGGTGGCCAGGAGCAAGGTCACTCAGGCCCAAGCTTGGCCAGCCCTGCTCGCCCACCATCTCCCTGTCTGCTCAGCCCAGATACGGCCTGGTGTCTGTGGGCCCGTATTCCCCCTGGAACTGCCCTCTCCCCTGCTGCTGGCAGGTCAGTCCCCCTTGGGACAGCTGAGCAGGGCTGGGACAGAGCCAACTTTCTGCATCTTTCTGCCATGGTGACAGCCGCCAGCCTCCCTCGCTGGGGGGTGTGGCTGCCCTGTCCTCAAGTGGGTGTCTCAGGTGAGGGCGATTTCTGATGCTCTGGGCTGGCCCAGGTACCCAGGGGTGCCAAAGCCTGTCATTTATATATGGTGATGTGGATCCTGAGAACACAATGCTCAGTGAGGGAAGCAGACACAGAACGACACGCACGGTGCGATTCCACTGATGGGAAATGTCCAGAACAGGCAGATCCACAGACACAGAGAGTAGGTTCCTGGTTGTCAGGGGCTGGGGAGGGCGTGGGGGAGACTACTGATGGGAGTGAGCTTTTCTTTTGGGGGTGATGGAATGTTCTGGAATTAGATGGAGGTGGTGGTTGCACAAGTCTGTGGATGTATTGAAGGCCACTGTGCTGTTCACTTTAGATGGATGAAGTGTATGGCACGTGAATTGTGTCTCCATAAAACAGAAAAGTAGTTAAAAAAGAGAGACAAAAAAAAAAAAAGACAGCAGGGCCTGGCCTGGGGTGAGTGGGTGTTGGCTGGCCCCACGAAGAGGGCAGAGGAGGTGCTGTCTCCCTGTTTTATGGAGGGTGAACAAGACTCCCCTGGGAGCTCCCCAAGCCCCAGCTCTGCCCTGACAGCTGCCGGCAGGAAGTGGGCTTGTGGGGAGGCAGGCTCCTGGTGCAGGGGTGCCTGAGCCGGGTGTGGGCAGTAGGAGGTCCAGGAGCCCCTCCCTGAAGCCTGGCCCTGTGGGAGGAGGCGCCCTGGTAGCTGTAGATGGTAGTGCCCTGACGCTCCTGTAGGCTCCCGGTTGGCTGCGATACCTGGCACGTTTCCCCAACCCCTCCCCCTCCACCCCCCCATTACTGTGACTCCTCTCCGGTCAGCCCTACACTCCCCCTGTGCTGCCCACGGGGCAGAAAGGGAGTCCACGGCCAGCTATGCTGGGACACTTCAGGGAAGGCGTTGACTTGACCCCTGCAGGGGGTGGGGCGGGGGAGCAGTGGTCACCCAGCACCTCCCTGGGTCCTCAGGCACCCCTTCCGTGCCAGGCGCTGCCTAGCCTCCCCTGGGCCCCAGAGAGGGGCAGGTGCCTCCAGCCTGGCCTCCGTCCCCAAGTGAAACCGAAAGTGGCCTCCCTGGCCTTCCTGCCGGGCCACATCCCGGAAGGCTGGCGCCTGGCATTTCCCGGGAGTCCCGGGTGGGTGGGAGTCACAGCAGGCTGAGGTCAGAGGCTGACCCAGGAAGTGGGGACGAAGTGGGGAGGAGTAGTATTGCGGGGCAGGGGGCCTGTGTGGCTCCGAGTCACAAACTCGGATGGGGTGAGAGTCCCGCCCAGAGATGCCCAGAGCCAGCAGGAGCCAGGGCCGCCCCCCCGCCCCCCGCCCCGCCTCCGGAGGTGAGGTGCAGTGAGGGAAGGCTGATCTAGGAACTGTGACAGTAGGGGCAGGGGTGGATGGACAAGCCTGAGCACTCCGCCCCTGAGCTCTCTCCTATTCTGAACATTCGGGTGTGTCCTCAAAGATCAATGCCACCAGGGCCACTCTTCCCCAGCTTGAGGGTGTGGCTTCGCCCTGGAAGCTGCAAAGTGGGGTAAGAGACCCCTCCCTACCACCTACCAATAGCCCTGTGGGGGCCCTTCTGCTGTCGCTTGGGGTATGTCAGCTGACTGGAGATTTGAGGAGGGGTTTCATCAGATTTGGGAGCTCAGCCTGTTGTCTGGGGGCAGGACTCAGAGTGAGTGAGCCCCCAGGTGGGCGTCGGGGGCTGTCCGGGACACCCTTGGGGGTGGGTGATCTTTACCGTGGGAACCTGGAGGAAGGCGCCCCGTGCTGGGACAGAATTGGAGTGCAGCTGCCCCCACCAGATCCAGACCTGCCACTTGACTTGCAGAACCTGCCCATCTAGACTCCCCAGCACATTCCTGCACTTGAGAGGGGGAGGCCCCACCAGCCTACAGCTCCTCCGTGGCGCTGAAGAGGCTGCCCCGTGAGGGGCCACTGGGGGCTTCATCACCTCCAGGCACTTCTGGGGTCTTACTGTGCCTAGCCCTACCGGCCACCTGTCTACTCACGGGCTGTGTCCTAGCTGTGTTCTGGGGTCAGCTCAGTAAGGGCCCCGGAGATGCCCCCGTCCTGATCCTGGGACCTGCAGATGTGTCCCTTCACATAAAAAGGGATTTCGCAGGTGGGATTAAACTAGGGGCCCTGAGATGGGGTGACCCTGGGTCCCTGGGGCTCCAGCATCATCACGGGGTCCTCATGAGCCGAGGACTCTCTCCAATGAGGCCAAAAGGGACGGAGGGTCAGAGTTCAGTGTCTGTGTGCTGCGACTGCGGCTGCCCTAAGCATGGGGCAGCCCCTTGGAGAGCTCTGCCCTGCTGGCAGTGTCAGCGCTGAGCCAACCTTGGGAGACCCAAAGCCAAGGCTGGTAAGCTTGCTTGGACGTCTGACCTGCAGGCCTGGGGGAGGATTTGAGTTTGTGGATGCTCATCTGCACAGGAAAAGCAGACATAGGCCTGTTGGTGGGTCTTGGGACCCCTGCTGCTGCGACTTAGGAGTGTCTGCCCTCTTCCCAGCACAGACCCTTTCTCCTGCGGCACAGGGGTGCCCTTTGGCTTGGGCGAAGGTCTCTTGTGATGTTCTTGGCACCAGGCTGGACCATAGGAGCCCAAGGAGGGCGCTGGCCAGTCTCACCACTCGCCCAGGACTAGTGTGATCTAGCCGTGGGGAGCACCCTCCTCTCTCCATCTCTGGGCTCTCCAAGGAGCTGGGCAGAGGGACGTGGTGTGCCAGCTGGCCTGAGACTCTTGTCATCAAGCAGCAAGCGTCAGGAGGAACAGACTCTTCTCCCTGCCGACCCTGGACATCAGTGTCCAAGGACTAGGATGTCAGGCCTGCGGGATTCAACTTAATGTCCACTCAGGGGAGGAAGATCCGGGGGTCCAAGGAGACCACAAGCTCAGTGTATCTAAAGCCTTTTCAAGACCACGAATAAACACGAGCCCTGAACAGGCACTTCCCAGAAGAGGAAGCCTGCGTGCATGTGCCCTGTCATCATGGGCAGCCACTCCAAACCTGTCCACACAGATGCAGGTTGGAAGGTCCATCAGCTGCAAGGGGAGGCCAGCTGGAGTGCCATCCTGCGGGCTCTCTCCTGATAAGGCTGGACTGCACCTGAGAGTGGGGACCAGGGATCAGGGCCCCGAGACCTAGGCTCAGCATTTCCAGCTGTGACTAAAGAAGCTCCTTGTCCTCATCCCCCTTCCCTTCTGGGCTATTGACTGGGTATGAAGGGCTCCATGCCCCTAAGCTGTGTCCTCAGAGCTGGTGGGGGTGCTGGCTGACCTCCCGAGGGCTGTGAGACTCTGACAGGTCCTTATAGATTTGAGGTGGCCCTCTAGGTGTGGGAGCTGCTTTGAGAAGCACCTGGCTTGCGGTCAGCCCTCAGAGTACCCTGGGCCAGCAGCTCTGTGCCCGCTAGCGCACAGGTCTGCGGGCGCAGACACAACCAGCGCAGGTGACCCTGAATCGGTGCCCACAGGACTCAGCCTTAGGGTCTCCTCTTCTCCATAAACGTTCATTTCCTCAAACATCACTCCGTCACCTGGGTCTGGGGTTGGTTCTCCTCCAGCTAGGGTTTGTCTTTGCCTTCCATCTGAACGTCCATGGGCGGCTGTAACAGCTGACCACAGGCTCAACTTAAACCACAGGGATTTACTCTCCCAGTTCTGGAGACCAGCTGTCTGAGATCAAGGTGCAGCAGGGCGGTGCTCCCTCCACCCACTCCAGGAAAGGGTCCTTCCTTCCTCTCCCAGTTTCTGGAATGGCCTGTGGTCCTTGGTGTCCTGGCCTTGTGGGCACAGCACCCGTCTCTGCCTCCATTACCACACGGCCACTCCCAGGGTCTCTGTGTCCAGATTTCCCTCTTGTAAAGACACAGGCCCCACCACCCCATCTTAACTGGTTTTGTCTGTGAAGAGCCTGCTTCTAATTAAGGGCCTGTTCCTGGTGGACCTGAGCTTGGGGGTCACCCCTCTCTCCAGCATGCCTCCTCTGTTCCGTCATTTCCGCCCACACACGCTGGGCCCTCCTCCATAGCCCTCTGCCTCCATTGCCCACCAGCTGGCCCTGTGTCCCCATGTGTCCCACCTGAGTACCTGGCCTGGTCAGTCAGTGAGGAGGGGCCCCTGAGGCTTCCCTTGGGACCCACCCCCTCCCTTTTTGGCCCACCCACGGAGATGGCCATCCAGGGGCCTTTGCCCTTCCAGGGGTCCTGACAGAGTAAGCTATGCCAGCCAGCCCAGATGGGACCTCAGGACGTGGCCAGTGCCCCCAGAACAGAGCTCCTTCCCCTTGCCTGACCTTCCCTACCCCTCTGCCCCTCCGACTGCAGCACATCCTGACCCGGCTGGACCCCTCTATCAGGAGCAGAGGAGACTCTCCGACTACCCCTGCTGGGGACTGACCCTAGGCTTTCTCTGACCAGTAGGGCAAGAAGGGGCGTCCCCACCCCAGCCCTCCCCCAGACATCCCGGCCCCGGCCCCCTGATTCCACCCAGGCCACTGCCCCCACCAGCCCCCCAACTCATTCCCCCATCCCAGATCCCAGGGCCAATGCTCAGAGTCTAGCCGAGGGGTGGCCAGAGGGACTGCTGTCCTGTGGCCTGGGGGAGACTGGCAGGTCCCTGATGCCTGGAGAGGGGGTTCCTGGGGGGCCTGGTAACACGTGACCACCTGGGCCCAGGCAGCACCAGGCAGGGGTCCGGGTGGCTGGTTCCGAGGGTGCCTGGGAGGCTGAGCCCTTGGTGCGCATCAAATGGCCCACTCTTGGGGCACTGGCCCTGCACTGAGGTCTGGCCAGGGCACCGAGGTGAAGTGGGCTCAGCTGAGAGGCAGGAGTGGCCATGGTCACCCACCAGCTGGATGTATCCCAGGGATCAGGCTGCCCCAGACCTGGCCTCTTCCCACATTCCATCCCCTGCCCCACCATCGTCCTGTCCAGGCCACCAATTCCTTGATCTTTCTGTTGTACAATGACTCATTTGAAATGTGATCTCAAAAGGAAATCCTGCAACTCAAAGCTGGATGAAGTGCTGGCCCCTCCCCGAGAGCACCTTGCAAGCAGCCCTGCTGCACGTGCCATGGGGCTCACGTCTCAGCAAACATATGCTGTGGTCCGGCCTCCTTCATACCCGGGTAGTGCAGCCTCTGAAGCTTGGGAGCTGGTAATGCTGTCCTGACCCCAGGGAGGTGGGCAGGTTGGGGCCGCTCAGCAGAGGTCAGAAAGTTAGGGGATGGGAGGACTGTGTTTGAGTGTGCAACAGGGTGAAGTGGGCTGAAGTTGGTGGTGGGCCCCAGAGATGACCTTGAGTCTGGGCATCCAAGGACGGCGATGCTGTAAGGGTGGCCTCTGGGGCTGTGGGGATGGTGGTGGGCACAGTGTCAGCCCCACCCCAGCCCCTGACAACCAGGAACCCACTCTCTGTGTCTGTGGAGCATCCTGTTCTGGACATTTCCCGTCAGTAGAATCACACCCTTTGTGTCCTTCTGTGTCTGCTTCTCTCACTGAGCATTGTGTTCTCAGGGTCCATCCACATGGTAGCGAGTGTCAGGGCTTCACCCCTTTTTGTGGTTGAGGGGTGGTCCCAGGTGTGGAGGGACACGTGTGTTGATCCATCACCCGCTCGGGGACACTCGGGCTGTATATGCCCTTTGGCTTTTGTGGATGTGAGTGTTCAGGTTGCTGTGTGGGTGTGTCTCCATTCCCCCGGCTGGACACGTGGGAGCAGGACTGCTACCTCCGAGGTTACTGTGTAGCCAGGGGAGGTGCTGCCAAGCCCCAGGTGGCACCATGTCCCCTCCCCCCATTTGGGTTCACGATCCCCAGCGGCCCTCTTGACTCGCAGCCCCATTGATCCCCTCCCCACAGCCCCCCCCAGGTCTAGGTCTGAATGCTCTGCTTGGTCAGAGAAGACCTCTGGGGTCCCCAGGGCATGCCCCCCCACATGTCTTGGTAGGACAGGACAGACAGGTCCCGTCACAGTAACCCCCCTTCCAGTCATGACTTCCCCATGGAGCATAGAGAGGCCTCCCCACGGGGACAGCCTCTTCCTCTGGAAGGATGTGATGCCCTGGGTTGTGATGTGGGGCCTGAGCCTGCAGGGCCAAACGCTCAGAATGGGTGTAACACAGGCCTGGCCTGCTGCCAGTGGGGGTCCCTGGGGCTCCATGCACCCCAAGGACAGCCCAGGGGTCCCCCTCCTGTGCCATTCGGCCATGGTCTCTGGATGGTGCTTCCCAAGGGAGCAGCCCCAGCCTCTGCAGGTGTGGAGCTGAGAAGCGCCTGGGAGTGAGTATAGTATTGACCCCATGTAGACCTGTTGAGGAGTCTCTTAAATCAAGGAGCTTGAATTGAGGTTTTCTGTGATAGCGCAGTCACTTGAGTGGCTTGGGGTCTTGGAGGCTTCAGGTTCCATGGAGCTCCTGACAAGCCTTATGCCCAAACAGCCCATTCTCCTGATGATCAGACTGAGGCTCACGGAGCTCTGGGCCCTGAATCTTTGGAGGTTATCCAACCCTTAGACGTGGAGCTGGGTTTGACCATCCGCTTGACCGAGGCCACGGGTCCCAGAGCAGCCATGTGTTCCTCCTGGTGCCGCCAGGTCCTGCTGAGAGCCGGGGGGACTGGCGTCCTGCCAGCGTCTCTAGCCGAGGCGGGGCGGCCCAGCCCCCAGGCTTCCTGAAGGGCTGGATGCAGCCCCTGTCCCTCTGGACCTCGGGTGAGGCACTCACGGTCAGCGAGTGGGTGCAGGCGGCTCTCCCCGCCCCCCCGCAGGATTGCACAAGACTACGTGTGGCAGAGATTACTGGAAGTCCTGAGGATTTCTTCACTCAGGGCTTGGCCGGGAGTGGCAGCCGCCTCCCCTTCCTGCCTCTCTGGGTGATTAACGTCCCGAGGCCTTGTCCTGAGGGGCGCTCAGTCAGCCTGGGGTCCCCACCCTCCACTGGCGATGTGGCCTGCAGTATGTTGGTCTTACCCAGGCCATGGGCAGGTGGGCATGGCGGGGTGGGGAGATCACATGGGGCTGGGTCGTCCCCTGTGCTTTCCCCAGCTGGGTGTCTGCCCCCTTGTCAGTGGGACCCTATGTGACCCTACCTAGCCCCACCCAGGTCTGGGGGCTCCTCCTGGCTCAGCCCAGCTGCCCAGAGAGCCTCGGCACACTTGACCTGGCTGCAGTAGGATGGGGCTCCCGTGGCCCTGCGGCCCCTCCAGCTCAGAGCTGCCAGTTGGCCAAACCTCTTCTCTTCCAGACACTAGTCACAGATCTGGGGGTGTGTCCCTGTGGCTCAAGCTAGGCTCCCAGGGCTCAAGGTTCCCTTTGTGGGTGGTGGGAGCAGCCCCGGAGCCCACAGGATTCAGGGGCCTGAGAACAAGGGTGGGAGTGCAGCAGGGCCCCCACTCCCAAGGGGCTGCCCTCATCCTGGAGGTCTTGGCCATTTGCCTAGGAGGGAGTGATGGGGCAGTTGATGGATCCCCCAGCATAGCCCCCGTGTGGGTGGGCTAGTCAGGTGGGCTGGGGTCATCTGAGGGTTCCCCTAGGGATCCTGCCGCCCCCAGCCCACTGTCCCCAGAGGCACCCTTCCCCATCCTTTGGGGTTGGAGGGCAACCTTGGGACATGCCTGTCTTTCCCCAGGTCATGATGCCACCACCGCGGAGCAAGAAGCCCAGATAGCTGCCCCTGCAGCCTGGCTCCTGGAGCCCCCTGATGCTGGCAGTGGGGCCCGCCATGGATGGGGAGCTCCCTCCGCACGAGGCCCCGCCAGCTGGCAGCGTCCTATACAGCCCGCCGCCGCTGCAGACCCCACTGTGTGGGCCCAGCGTCCAGGTGAGCCCCAGCCCCGGGTGTGTGGGGAGGACCCTCTGGGGGTCATGCGCCACCCCCGAGTCTCTCACACATTTGCTGTATGGTTTCTGATGCCAGGACCACAGCCGGCCCTTGGGAGGCTTGGCCTGGGTTACTGGCCCCACCCACGAGACATCAGTGGCTGGGATTGCTGGCCAGTCACGCTCATCCACTCTGCCACGGCGCTTCTTTCTCCTTATTTTTCAAGACTTTATTTCTGAAGCACTTTTAGGTTCATGGGAAAACTGCACAGAAAGTTCCCATACAACCCTCCCCGCTCCCCTTCCCTCCGTTAGTGTCTCAGGGTCCTCAGGGTGCTGAGCCCAGGAGCCGGTGCCCGTCAGCATCACTGTCTGAGGACCATAGTGACATGTGGTTCACTTTTATTGCTAGGTGTTCTGTGGGTTTTGACAGATGTCAGGTGACCTGTATCCCCTGGTCGGCATTACAGAGCAGTGTCGCCACCTAACCCCACTGCCCCATCCATCCTTCTCTCGAGTCTCACCTTTTTCAGAATGTCCTAGGGAGGACACTAGGACACTGTGTAGACTCTTCAGACCAGCTTCTTCCCTTTAATGATGTGCGTGCAGGGCTCTTCTGAGTCTTTCCATGGCTTCACAGCCCATTTCTTCCCATCGTCCACATGTCCCACGGTTGGTTTATGCTTCCACCTGCCGAGGGACACCTCACTCGCATCTGAGCTCTGACGGCTGCAGTAAAGAACCACAAGTGATAGAATGACTGTGGGTGCTGGGCCTCCTCATGTCACAGAGGGTGTGGAGGCCTTGCACAGAGGGGGCCAGCATACTCCAGAGAGTCCGGCCTGCCTGGAGCAGAACAGGGCTCCTTCCCTGCAGAAAAGAAAAGAAGTTGAATGTCTTGGTGGGGAGACTTGAGCTGCTCGGCAGGGGGAGCAAGTGGGATGTGGGCTGTGTGGGCGCAGCAGCAGCAGCAGGTACACTCAGGCATGTCTTCCCCCGACATCTGCTGGGATGGAAAGGAAAGGCCAGCAGGGGGAGAAAGCAAGGATCCAGCTTGGGGTTCAGAGAGGCTGGGCACTAGGCCACTGGAGCAAGGCAGAGTTCCAGGTCAAGGGCCCAGAGCTGTCAGGAGGCACCCCAGACTTCCAAGTGTAGTATCAGATGGGGCTGTAGGTCATGCACAAACCCAGGATCCACCCCATGCTCAGCTGTGCCCACGAGGCGCCCTGACATGGCAGAGCACAGCACCAGGTCAAGTCGAGCAGGCCTCACTGTTTGGTAGGGAGGGAGTGAAAGCAGATCCAGCTGAAGACCCCCCACAGCCTCAGGCCAGGCCTTCCCCCAGGCACACCTGTACCCATGTAGCTATGCCCACAGGGGCCCTGCCCTCCTCGGCCCTGCCTGTCTCCAAGCCTCTGCCCACCCATGCCCTCTCTGACTTGTGGCATGAGGTGTGTTCCTTCCTCACATGCCATGTCTCTCCGTTTCGTGGGCTTGGAGCCTGTGCCTGTCATTCTTAATAACCCTTCAGGATTCCTCCTCCTCAGCGTCTCATCATCTGCTTAATTATTTCCCCGTTGTTGCGCCTTTGGGGTGACTCTAGTTTTCTGCCGCTATAAATAGTGCCACTGTTTTCTCCCCGCTCCTGGATGAGTCCCTGGGGGTGTGCTTCTGGAGTAGAATTCCTGGGTCAGAGCAAGCCCCAGCTCAGGCAAGTTTGCAGACGAGGGAGCTCTTCTGCAGGGAGTAGGCTCCTGCCATGTCCCATGGTGGTGACCCAGGAAGCCAGCCACAGGCCAGGAGGCAAGCTCTGCAGGGACAGCACATGCGGACCATAGGGGCTGAGATACTGGAATCTGGGGGAGGATGTTTGGGCCGAGATGGGGACCTGAGTACAGGGAGGTGCTTCGTGGGGGCTGAGCTTCTCTCTGGGCAGTTGGAGCCCACAAAGCAGGCTCTTGGGCTGTGCACAGAGCCTGTCTGTCTCTGGCCACTGAACGTGGGGGTGGCCCCTCAGGCCACACTGGGACTGGCCCACAGTATTGACACTAAGAGCTATCTTTTCTTTATCTGAAATTCCAATTTCATTGGCCAGGTTTCACTGGCTGTTCTGTATCTTATCTGGCAGTTCTATATTATCTGCTGCACTGCCTGAGCAGGAGTGTCATCTCCTTCATCAGTTTACATGAGGCCTGGGAAGCTCCTGGCTAATCTCCCAGGACGTTTTCCTCCCCAGGGGAGGGCCAGCCTCTTTTCTCCAGGCAGGCTCTGATTGGCTAGCCTGCATAGGGACCCATCTTGGGACCAGTCAAGTCCCCCAGGCCTGCCTTCTGAAGGCGGTGTCAGTCCCACTGGCTGTAAATATAAAATCCCAGGGAAGGCTCTGACTGATAGGTTGGGGTCATGTGCCCCCTCTCTGAGCCAGTCATATTCTATGAACCTTCCTGTTCACCCTGGCCCTCTGGAGAAACGGAGGCACAGTGAACCTGCTGGGAGGCCCCTGGTGGGAGAGGGGCTCAGTGCCCTCTGGACCCTGCCCCACCACCCCCTCCCCTGATGCCCACTGCTTTGTCATAGGACACCATGCTGCACTACCCCTGGTGGAACAGCTTCTCGCCCACGACATACCCAGCCTTCTCCAGCGAAAGCCAGTAAGTGTCCAGCTCCTAGGGTCCTGCTAAAGGGTCCCCACCCACAGGGCTTCACTTTGCTTCTCCATCCCACAGTTGGGACTAAATGGAACCAGAGCTGTCAGTTGGGGAGTGGGGCCTCAGTGTCCAATCAGGAGGGTTGAGACCCAAGCCCTAGACTGACCTGCTATGATCTGCCTTAACGAGAACCCTCCAGGGAGACAAGCAGCAGTAGTGGGGACAAGGGGCCCAGGAAGGGTCCCACTGTGGGGACATCATGTGGGCAGTGAGAAACTATGGGGCTGAAAGGAGCCTGGAGGGGAACTTCTCTTTGAAGGGCATTGGCAAGCTGGGTTTTGAAGGATAAATAGGAGTTTGCCGGGCGGGGAGCAGGCCTGGAATCTGGCCAAGGAATGGCCCGTGCAAAGGGCATGAAAAGAGCATGCAGCCAGAGCCTCAAGGTTTTTCTGGGGTTCCGTGTCTGGGGATGTGGGCACGTGGGCCCTTCCTAAGCAGGGTTTCTGAGGTACCAGAATTGTTCTTGCAGGCTGGTGACCCCCACCTCTGTCCTGCATGCGGGGTGGGTGGGCAGAGTTCTACCACGCCCACCAGCTCAGCTTCCTTTTCCTCCTGCAGCCAGTTCATGAATTCCTCCTTCATCATGGGCCAGCCCTGCACGGACCCCAGCTATGGCCCCGCGGCCACCGCCCCCAGCTTCCCGCCAAAGAGCAGTGATTTTCCTCAGGTAGGAGACCTTGGCTGGGCTGTGCGCCTCTTGGAGGTGTGAGTGCCAGCGGACGGGGCTTGTGTGGGGGGATAGCCGGTGTCACTTTTCCGTAGCAGGGATGCTGGGTCAGAGGTCATGTCACTGAGGCCAGGGGCCCATCTGCTGTCACTCTCACCTGCATGCAGGTCATAGGCCGTATCACAAGCGCTTTGCCCATGCGCTTTCTCCATTCAGGCGCCTTGGTGGGTCCACAGTCCCCATGCCTCGTCCAGGGGGTTCACAGGTGGTGCCGCGCTTCCCTCCACTCAGCAGCCCTTGATCGAGAGCTGCAGAGGGGTCTGCGGGAAGAAGCCCAGTGCTGTCCTGGGGGGGCCTTAATGCCAGGGTGACCCCCACCTGGGGGCAGGAAGTAGGGGCAACAGGGGCTGTGTGGTGCTGAGTCTCCCTTGGAAGCTTGGAATCCTCGGCCCCCAAGCGGCTTCTGTGTCTGGGCAGACTCAGCGCACAGTCTGGGGACGATCCAGTGGACCGGCTGGGGTGGGGGTGTCAGGTGCTCAGGTTTCCTTCCATAAAGTGGGAGCTTGTGGGCCCCACCAGGTGACAGGCTGAGGAAGGCCATGGACACACAGGCCAGTGCAGGCCTACTGGGCTCTCATGGACGAGGCCAAGGCCCTTCCGACTGGTCTACACCCACTGGGGACAGCAGGACTGGCCAGAGAGCTAGACGGGGCGGTGGGAGTGTGTGCTGCGATGACTGCATCCCCCCAAATTCACATCCTCCTGGGACCTCAGGATGAGAACCTACTCTGCTGTCGGGACTTTGTGGGTCAATTAGTAAAGACAGAGCTGAGGTCATCCTGGTTAGAGTGGCCCTAACCTTGCCAGAAGTCCCTGTAGAGACACAGCATGGGGAGGCATGTGATGAGGGAGGCAGAACCTGGGCACTGGGGAGGCAGGGAGATCCCAGAGCCTGGAGGCGTTTCCCCCATGCCATGCCCTGGACGCCTGCCCTGAACGCAAGATGTGTCTATCATTTGAGCTGCTCCATCAGTGACCTTTATGGCTGCCCAGGAGGTGACATGATGGTCTTGTGGCCTGGGGAGCAGAGCCTGAGACCCCGGGGGACACCTGAGACCCTCAGGGCAAGGGTAGTGGGGTGGGGACAGGAGTCCCGTGGATCTAGCCTCCCGGACTCTATAGAAGGATTTGCGGTTTCCACTGCCGGCCACTGGTCCGTGAGGACACCATTGACCACCAGAAGAGGAAGGTTGGTGGGTTCACACTCCCAGGGCATCTGCCATGACCCCTCATCTCTGGGCATTTGCTAGCCATGCGCTGGCAGCTGATGGGCCTCTTGTCCACTGGGTCCAGGGCCTGACTCTGTGTCCAGGCTTGTTCCCTTGCTGGGACATCCTGTTCTAGATGAATGAGGCCTAGGCCATGCCGAGTCTAGGGCCAGTGGAAGCCTTTGTGGGCTGACCCAGCTCCTGCGGTGGCTCAGGGGCCTCGCTCCCCATCCCACTCAGCGCTTCCACCGTCTCCTGGGCTCTGTCAAGAATTCACACGGCTTCCGAGCCAAGAATCCCCTGGGGCACTACTGCATCCGCTTCTTGCCCCAGGTGGGAAAGAGCACCCTCATTGGAGGTGATTGGAGGTCACATTGGAGGTCACACATCCACCCAACAGAAGCTCAGAGTGTGGCCGCGGCCCACTCATCCTCCAGTCTCCCATGCGGGGGCCGACTTGGACCAGGTCTTCCTTTAAAGCAGTGAAACGTCTTCAAATGAGCTCTCACCCCATTGCCGACCATGGGGTCACACAGGTGCGAGACTGTAGTGCAGCCAGCGTCTGACTCTGTCGTCAGCATCCTCCATCTCCCCTGGGACCCCATGCCTGTAGCCAAAAGCAGGACAGAGTCCAGAGTGGGCCTGGCGTTCAAGGTTGTTCCCAGCCCAGCTCCTGCCTGGTGGGTCCACTCTGCTCCTGGTTCAGACTGAGTGACATCGCATGGTGGTTGGCACAGGGACAGCCCCAAAGACATCCTCATCTTGGGACCTGTGGACGTGTCACCTCATGGGGCAGAGGGGACTTGGCAGGTGGAATTAAGCTAAGGCCCCTGAAATGGGGTTGACCCCTGGGGTCACAGTGTCATCACAGGGTCCTTATAAGAGGGAAGTAGAGGGTCAGAGACATAGAGACAGGAGATGCTGCTCTGCTAGCTGTGAGGATGGAGAGGGAGAGGCTGTGAGCCAGGGATGTGGTACCTCTAGAAGCTGGAAAAGCGGGGAGCCAGTGTTCACTGGAGCCTCCAGAGGTTACCAGTCCCATGAACCCATCTCGTACTTCCGACCTCTAGAACCATGAAGTAATAAATGTGCTGTTGTAAGCCATGGAGTTCGGGGTAGTCTTATTACAGCCGCTTCATCACGTGAAGCCCTCATGAGGCCCATGACACATACCAGCAGCTGTTGCTCCTGTTAGTACATCAGGAGTTTTGGAATGGGGAGTGCAGACCTGGGCTGGCGGCAGGCAGTGGATGTACACCTGCAGGCCCTAACACATCCCCCTGGTAACTAAACCTGAGCCCTGAGTTTCCTGCTGGCCAAAGTGAAAAGGGAAAGACTGTTGGGGGGCTGTGTGACTCTCACAGCCCAGAAGCAGAAAGCTTCCCCCTGCCTTCCCTTGGGGCCTGGAGCAGTTCCCTGGAGGCTCCACACAGCCAGCTTGAGCCCAGGACCTGGTGGGGTCAAGCCTGCCTCTGTGTGGGGTCCCCATCCACCAGTTACCTGGGAGGGATCTACAGCCGAGGGAATTTGTTCAGCCGAGGGAATTTGTTCTGGGGGTCTAGGGCAAGAGGTCAGTCTGGCTCCCACTTGGAGGTAGCTCTCTTTGTCTGGACAGTCCTGGCCATCAGACCAGGCTCCCGCTGAACTGCCACAGCTGGGGGCCCTAGTTCCAGCCAGGGAGGGGTCTGCTGAAAATTTCATCCCTGATGCTCTTTTCTGTATGTTTGAAGGTTTTTGTAAAACACAATGAACTTTAAAATGTTTTAGCCTTACAGGGACTTGGCTGGCAGTCCACTAGATTAGAACTCCTTGCTTCCAATGCAGGGGGATGTGGGTTCCATCCTTGGTCTAGGAGGTAAGGTCCTGCATGCCACATGGTGTGGCCAAAAAATAGAGAAAAAAAAAAATCTTAGATTCTCAGCAAAGTGGCCAAAATGATACAGAAAATCCCTGAGCGCCCTGCCTCATCTTGTGGCTCATATGGTAAAGAATGTGCCAGCAGAAAGAATGAGACCCAGGTTCAATCTCTGGGTCGGGAAGATTACCTGGAGGAGGAAATGACAACCCACTCCAGTATTCTTGCCTGGAAAATCCCATGGACAGAGGAGTATGACGGCCTATAGTCCTTGGGGTCGCGAAGAGTTGGACACGACTGAGCGACTAACACTTCCACTTTTCTCACTGCTTCACCCAGTTTCCCTGCATGTTACATGTACCAGCTTACACGGCCAAGGCCGACATCACAGGTGCAACCCACATGACTACACTTGTGTGCTGAGGCTTTGAGGAGAACCAACCAGGTGTCTATAGGGTGCCCCATGCTGGGAGGGGTCAGAGTCCCTGGCGGGAGGCCCCCAAACATAACACATCAACTCCAAGGCCCTGTGTCAGTGTATCTCGTTGCTGATGGGTTGACTTAGACCCCTGCTGGGGCAGCGTCCACTGAGTCCCTCCACTGTGCACCACGGTTGGCACTAAGCCACTCAGACCCCTACACCCCTGACGGCTCGAGGGGCCCCATGTGGGGTCTCCAGGCCTGGGGTGTACTATGTGTTTGGGGGATATGGCTTTTCTTCATTATTTTTTAAATTAAAATATTATTTGAATTTCTTACAATTTAGCAGTTTTAGTACATTCATAGTTGTACAACCATCACCTTTAGATCCAGAACATTCCATCCTCCAAAAGAAGCCCCACCCCCATGACCAGTCACCCCCACCCCCTTTCCAGTCCCTGACAACCAGGAACCTACTCTCTGTCTGTGGATTGTCCTGTTCTGGACGTTTCCCATCAGTGGAATCACACCCTACGTGTCCTCCTGCCTGCTTCTCTCACTGAGCATCGTGTTCTCAGGTCCCCTCCGTGTTGCAGCCAGGGTCAGGGCTTTAGCCTTTTTCCTGGCTGAATCATATTCCACTGTGTAGAGGGACCACATTGTGTTTATCCATCCTGTGGATGAACTTGTGGGTCATTTCTGCTTTTCCACTACTGTGAATCGTGCTCGTGTGAACATGCATGTACAGACTTTGCTGTGAGTGTGTGTTCCAGATGGGACTGAATCTCCTCGGGGGGATGTTTGGGGCCTTGTTAGGGTCCGGGCTGAGGGGGAGTGCTCAGCCTTCCAGACAATTGTTCAGGCTTTGTACCTCCAGCTGCCCCTACCCCTCCAGGCCCTCCTCTAGTCCTCCTTTTTCTGGAGTCCTGGCTGCAGGGGTAACCAACCCGCCCTCCTCTGTTGCTCCCCAGTGCCCAGCCCCCTGCAGCCCCCCGGGAGCAGGTGCTACCCTGTCCCTTCCTCAATCTTCCCTGGATCCTTGCATCTCTGCCAGGCCCTGGGGAAGGGGACTCTTTGCAGTCCACTGAGCCCTTCTCTGTCTGTCGTCAGGGTGAGCATGTGCCGAGGGTCCCTCCAGGCATCCCAGGTGGGCCTGGATGAGGGTGCTGTCCGTTTGCCAGCTGGGCTTCTGGGAAACAGGATGAGGTCATAGCTTGGGGAAAGTGCTTCGCAAACTCTCAGCAGCATCCTATGCGGGTTGGGGGGAGGAGCAGCATCATCTGCGTTGCGGGTGTATCTCCCACAGTTGGAGGCCCCGCCTACCCAGCCAGCAGTTCCCACAGCTCCTGGTACTGGCCGCCAGCACAGAGTTGCTTCCCACGGGAAGCCCCTGGTTCACTTCCATGGCCAAGGCCCCTGCTCTGGGGTCCTCTGAGGGGAGGGCCTGTCCTGCCTCTCTCAGCACCTGGGCCCCAGGTGTCCCGGGATTGTGGTCCCATCACACCCCTCTCACCTCCATCTTCACCCAGTCTTCTCTTGGTACACATCCAGATCTCCTTTTGTAAGGGCACCAGCCATTACTTTAGCATGACCACATTTTAGTTGACTATTTCTGCAGCAACCCATCCCCAAAGAGGGTCCCATCATGGGCCTCACCCACCCCTACGTGCCCAGCCCGGTGGTGGCCTGGGGACCCGAGAGCATCCTGGCAGCTGGGCAGCCCCATGCCAGTCAGGGACGACCAGCCATCTGGTGATGAGATACAGGGGACCGAGTGTGAGCCCACTCCTGGCAATCTGACCAGTTTCCTGCCCCTGAAATCTAATAACAAAAGTTTGTGCTTGTCCTTTGTGGGTCTTATCATCATGTCAGTTTCCTAGTAGTTCTTTTTAAAACTGAGACAGAATTTACACATCTTAAAATTTATTCCTCCAAAGTATATTTGCACAGCTGTACAACCACCACCTTTATGTAATTCCAGAACAATTCCATTACCCTAAAAAGAAACCCCATCCTCATTAGCAATGACTCCCCAGCCTCTGATAATCAGGCACTCTCTATGTCTGTGGATTGGCTTGTTCTAGACATTTCCCATCAGTGGAATCACACCCTGTGTGTCCTTTGTCTGCTTCTCTCACTGAGCATTGTGTTCTTGGGGTCTGTCCACATGGTAGCAAGTGTCAGGGCTTCCCTGTTTTCCATGGCTGAGTGATGCTCCCGGATATGGAGAGACACGTGGCTGTGTTCACCTTTGGGTGCTTTGCATGTGTGGGTTTCCATGTGGACTTGTGTCTCTGTTGCCCCTCATGGGTGCCTGGCGGTGGAATCACAGGGTCGTGGGGTGACTTTTCTGAGGACGCTGCCCCGTTTCACAGCCCACCTGCTGTGTGGGGTTCCAGTTTCTCCTCATCCTCCCACACTGGTCCCTGCCGGCTTCATGGATCCAGCCATTTGGGCTGGTGTGGAGTGTGTCCTGCTGGTTTCAGTTTGCATTTCCCTGTTGCCAGACTGTGTACGTCCTTACCTCTCCTGGTTGCCATTTCTACATGTTCCTTGCCTTCAGCAGTGGCCTCCAGGCCATGTGCCCCCCCACCTCCTCCCCAGCTGTGGGCTGCAGACTGAGTGGGGCTGCAGCATTGGGCCAAGTTCTCCCTGACCTCTGGGACCCTCCCCAACTAGAGTCCCGGGGCACTGGGCAGGTGCAGGGAGGCCTACAGGCCCACCTGCTTCTCCTGGATATGGGCCAGCATTAAACTGTCCTGGGATGGGGGTGATCAAAAGAAATAGTCCAGGATGGGGCGCCCAGCCTGATGGCTTTGTGCTCCCCAGCCACTGGCCCTGTTTGTATCTCTCCTTCTGTGCTGGGCTATGGGTCGCAGGGGGAGATGGAGCTGGGGAAGGACAGAAACCCCTCGCCAAGGCAGGAATGGGAGCTAGGTGGGATCTCAGAGCCCTGCCAGGGTGGCCCTCTAAGTGGGAGGTGGCGGGGAGGCTACAGCATAGGCAAAGGCCCTGGGCTGAGCCTCCTGGAGAGGCAGACACTGAGGGTCAGCTCTAGGGCAGCCAGGACAGGCAGTGAAGGTCAGGGTATAGGCTGAGGAACCGAGGGCAGACCCAGGAGGGGCCAGCCTTGGTTTCCTCCCTACAGCACGGGGTCTATGCCCCTTGAGTTCCTGCTATGGGCACCCCCAGGACAGCCATGGTCCCTGCCAGGCACAGTTGGGCCTGGGCTCTGGGGGGCAGCAATTTGGGGAAACTGAGGCTAGGGCGGGGAGGGTGCCAGGGCAGCAAGGTACAGGCCAGCAGCAGCAGGGTTCAGGCTGGTGGCGGCAGGCCGGCATTGTTGACAGCCGTCTGTGGCTAGAATCCGCCCCGTTCAGTAATTCTCTGCACTCTGCCAGTAATCGCCCTGACTTACCAGGCAGGCATCATTTCCTGAAAGTCAGCCGGCCTTAGGGGAAGTAGGCGCCGGCGGTGACTAAACCAACATGCAAATGCAGCCGGGCGGGCGCAGGCTGAGGGCTGAGGGCCGGCCGGGCTGAGCCCCCGCGGTCATGAGGCAGCCGCTCCCGCCACCTCCCAGAGACCCTGCCATCACCATGTCCCAGCTGCGCTTCTGGCTGCAGTTCGCCACTATCGGCAAGGTAATCCCGCTCCTGCCAGGCGCCCAGGGCTGGTGGGGTGGTGGGGCGGCGCGGGGGGAGGGGGGGTGGGCGGGCCGGCCCGTGGGAACAACCAGGGTGGGGGTGGGGAGGCGGGCTCCGTCCGGCTTTTTTGGCAGCCAGGGTGATTCCGCTGGAGTTTTCCGGGCAGAGCCACGTGGGATGTGGGGACAGCCAGGGAGGGTAGGCAGCGGGGAAACAGGGGGCCAGAGCCACCCCACCTGGAGTCTCGGGGGCATTCTGGGCACAGCGGCACTGGCTCCATGGGACCAGGTGGGGCACGGCTTGAGACGGGCTCTGATGGGACAGGTAGGAATGGTCCTTTCCTGTCCTTCTGTCCTCCCATCCCTCCGTCCCCCCTTCCCTTCATCCTCCTCTTCTCCATCCCCCTGACCCCATCCTCCCATCCCTCTGTTTCCCGGTCTGCCCTCTGGGCCCTGGATCTGTGTCGAAGGGCGTTTCTGGTGTCGCTTCCCCAGCTGGGAGGGGTTGCTGAGCAGACCCAGAGCCAGGTCCAGCCTCGGGGCTGTCCTATTCCGTCCTGCTGGGTACTCGTGGTGGACGTGAGGGGGCATTGCTGCGTGGGCAGCTCCTCCAGGTCCCCCCAGCTCCTCACTGGTCCGGGGTCTCTGGGATGCTGAGAGAACTGTCAGGGTAACCAGCCAGCTCCCCACTCAGGGGCTGCAGTGGAAGAAGCAGGGTGGGGACACAGGTCAGGAGGTGACAGGGGGTGGGGTGGACACAGGCTGCTGAGTTGGCTCTGGTGAGGGCCGGGGAGCTGCTGCCCTGGCCTGACTGGGCCCTGGGACCCAGAGAGGGTGGATCTGGGTTCAGGTCATCTTGCAGGTCTGTTGTGGCTGCCGAGGGTCAGGTCCTGACATGGGCAGGCGCCTTCTCACTCGAATCCAAACACCCACCCTGCGCAGGGCAGGAGGGGCCCTGGGAGCCCCACCCCCAACCCTGGTGACCCCAGTGAGGCCCCACCTCCCTTTGCCCCTGAGGATTCAGGGGCCCCCAGACGATGCTGGCTGCCCTTCTGGGCATCTGGTAGGGACAGTGTCCACAGACAGGGGAGAGGGCACCCACTTCTTTAATAAATTGTACTTTTCAGAACAGGGTTAGGTTTATAGCGAAGCTGTGGATCAGTTCAGGGTCCCCATGGGTCACACCTCAGCTCAGCACCGCCTGCATCCCAGCTGATGGGCTGGTGCTGATATGTCATCCTCAGCCAAGGTCTGCACGTCCCCTTGTCCTCTCTGCCCCAGGACCCCATGTCACCATGCCCCCTTGGTCTTGCCATTGTCTCCCCTTGGGAATGGGGGCCTGGGCAGTTGTGGGTGGAGAGCTCGGGTCGGTTGTCCTGCAGGATGTCCCCAGTCTGGGCTTGTCTGGTGTTTTCTTATGGTCACCCTGGGACCATGGATTCCTAGGGGAGGGACCCAGGAGGAGACGTGCCCTTCTCATCTGTCACACCAGGGGTTCCTGCTGCCAACCTTGACCTGACCTCCTGGCTCCTCCATGGGGGAGGGGGTGTCCTTCCTCTGCACGCTGTCCTGGGAAGGGTCTCCATGCAGCCCTCTCAGAGGGTATAGTTCCCTTCAGCCCAGGGACTCTACCATGGTCAGGGCTGGCCCCCCAGCCCTGCCCCGCTTGTTGCCCACTGCTCAGCAACTGTTCTGCCTTCAGGGAGCAGGGCAACCCCTCAGGGCTCCAGGTCTGCTGGCTAATGGCTCGGGCCATCGTCACTCTGCCCAAGCTCAGTGCCATGCACTGAGGAGGACCACGCAGATGTGGTGCCAGGGGATTTCAACAATGACAGCTGTCCTTGCTTGTACCCAAACCCACCCCAGCCAGCCTCAGTGTCTGGGGACCTCCTCATTGTCCACCAGGCTCAGGATGGGCCACCTCTGACCCCAGCTGACCAGGGATGGGCTGGGGAGCAGGCAGGCCAGACCCCCCAGCCCTCACTGCCTCAGTGTCCCCTGAGATGGGTGCTCTGGCCTGTTGAGTCACCCAGCTCTTGTGTGAGGGTGCCAGGAGCCTCAAGTGGATCACGGAGCACCTCTTCCCACTCCTGGGGTTGGCATTCCCCTCCTGCTTCCCTTCCTGTTCTGTCCCAACCTCGAAGATTTTATTCACTGCCTCGCCTAGATTTCACCAGGTCATGGGGTCCTGCCATTGCAGGCGGTGGGGGAGGCTGGGGTCTGTCCCCGCAACACCGTGAGACCAGGCTGTGGATGGCAGGGGGCAGAGGCCAGTAGGAGCCTAGTGGGCAGAAAGCTGTCCTTACAAACCCCCCAAGCCAGGGCAACCGGGTTGTGGGAAGCCGTCTTCCCAGGGCCCCCAGCCTCAGACTGGCTGACCTGGCCCTGACCCTGCCATGCCCCTTCCTGCCATTCCCCCTGTCCTCTGGGCATGGTGGGTCCCACCTGCCTGTTTGGGTTCCCCTGCCTGCTAGCATGGGAGCATGGGGGTCTGGGGAAGCTGGTCAGTGTCACCTGGAGGTTCCTTCACCCCAGGGCCGGGGCAGGTGGTTTGCATGTAGATCAGTGGGAGGGGAGCCCCAGAAACACTCTGCAGGGGGGTGGGGCAGGGCTTGGCACTGCCTGAGCCAGGATGCCTAGTCTTAGTGACTTGGGGGGGACGTCCCCCTCTACCCCCCCCACCCAGCCAGGAGCTAGCTCACCTGTGGCCTCCAGGCCCCAGCTGGGCACATCGGGTGGGCCCCACTCCCCAGCATCCCTTCCTCCCCAGAGTCCACTGATCTTGAGTCCCTAGGTTGGAGACCCAGCTGGTCTGTCCCTCCCATCTTCCTTGCCTCCCCCACCCCCTGCCACAGGTTAGTGGGACACATGCAGCCTTCCTGGCAGCCCGCCTGAGCCCACCTGGCTGTGGCCCTCCAACTGCCCTAGTGGGCGGGTGACCTGTGGAAGGTGCGCTGGACTGGGTGCTCCCAAAGGGCTTGTTCCCTCCTCCTCTGCCTTGGCCCCACCTCCTCTTTGGCCCCTCCCTGCTCAGGAAATGCTCTCACTGACATGCCCTCTGGGACCACAGTCTGTCCATAACCCCTGCCCCATGTCAGGCAGGCTTGGGGGCTCATTCCCTGGAGTGATTAGCTGAGCGTACCCCACATTCGGGCACGGAGGGGCTAAGGGAGGTGGTTGGGGCCTTCACCTTCCCCAGCTTCAGGCACTGGGGGGGCCCCCTGCATCTTGGTATCACCCTTCACAAGGATGGGTGTGCCCTAAGTAGACTCCAGCATGTACTTGTGGGGTCTGCTTTCTCTTACCTCCCCTTCCTTTTCCCCTTTCTTTTTTAAAAAGAAAAACCAGCTTTATTACTATAATTCACATACCATACAGTTGACCCATTTGAAATGTGTAATTCAGTGTTTACAGTGCATTTACAGAGTCATGCAAGTGTCATCTCTGTTTAGTTCCAGAACATTCCATTACCCCCCGAAGATACCCCATCCCCAAGAGCAGTCACTCCCCTCTCCTCCCCAGCCCCTGACCACCAGGAACCCACTCACTTTGTGGGTCAGCCTGTTCTGGATGTTTCCCATCAGTGGAATCACATGCTACGTGTCCTTCTCTGTCTGCTTCTCTCACTGAGCATCATGTTCTCAGGGCCCATTGCGTGGTAGCGAATGTCAGGGCTTTATCTCTTTCTATGGCCAAGCATCATCAATGGCATGGCTGGGCCTGTGGCTCTGCCGGTGTGGCCTCACAGCCGCCCATACCTAGCCTGTCTTCCAGGACTCCTCATACCTCGATGACCTCTCCAACGCTTCCATCTTCTCCTCATCCGTGGACTCCCTCTCGGACATAGCCGACACGCCTGACTTTCCGCCCGCTGACAGCCTCAGCCAGGTGCCTACCATCTGGGACGTGAGCACCGGCCCCTCCGCCCACGACAAGGTCAGTGCGCCCAGCCTCCAAGCTGGCAGCCATGCCAAGGCCACTCAGACCCAGACAACACTGCTACTCAAGGTTGCTCCTGTCTCCTATGTGGGCCTAAAGATGCAGGGGCTACCAGGGGGAAGGGGGACTCTGGGGAGCACAGCACACACTAGTGGATATTGGTGGATATCTGCCCAGCTGCCTGACAGGTTCAGTGCCTGTGAAACCCCTGGACCCTCAGGAAGGGTTAGGGAGATGTGACATGCCCAGAGCAGGTGCAGTAGGCAACGCAGGCCCAACCCACCTCTGGCTGCAGGGGCCCAGTGGGGCAGTAACCCTGCCCTCCCCTCACCAGGGCCCTCCCACCAGCTCCTAGCCTCTGCCAGGCCCAAGCGGGCAGCTGAAACCCCACACGTACTCCTGCTGCGGCCAGCAGGGCTGCAGGAACCTGACTCAGCCTTCCAGGAACCTGAGCCCGAGGCTGTTTGTTTGTTTTTGTTAATTAAAAAAAAAAAAAACGGGAGAGGGAATTGAGGGTAGGTTTCTGATCTCCTTGTACCTCATTTCCATTTTATTTTCATTTCAAGAAAACTTTGTGTGTTTTTTTTTTTTTTAACTTCCCTGGTCCAGGGGCTAAGATTGTGCTTCTGCCATAGGGAAACACAGGTTTGATCCCTAGATGGGGAACTAAGATGCCGCATGCTGCACAGCACAGGCCCCCCCCCTCCAAAAAGAAAAGAAAAGGAAACTACACTTTGATTAAAAAAACAAAAGTTTGTTTTTACTTTCCTTCCAGTTTTATTGAGATGTAATTGACACATGGCACTAAGTTTAAGGTGATGCCCACACAGCACAACGATTGACTTGCATATGTCATGAAAAAGGACCACAATAAGTCAGTGAACATCCACTGTCTCGTATCGATATAACGATAAAGAGATAGAGGGACTTCCCTGGTGGTCCAGTGGTTAGAACTTGGCACTGTCACTGCTGGGGGCCTGGGTTCAATACCTGGTTGGGGAACTAAGAGCCCACAAGCCACACAGCATAGCCAAAAGAGGAAAAAAAAAAAAGTAGAAAACCTCTTTTTTTTCCTTGTGCCTAGAACTCCTTGCATTTACTGTTAATTTTCATATACAACGTACAGCAATGTTGTCTACTTATCATGCTGCCTCTTGCGTTCCTAGTTCTTATGTGTCTAGTGCTTTGTATGCCCCTAGTACTTATTTATGCAGCAGATCTAAGCAGGCAGACAGCAGGAGGGAGGCTTGTAGCCAGCTGAGGGGCTTGAGGACAATCAGGCGAGCCCTCCTGGAGGCTGGGGGCCTATCCAGGCACTTCAGCCCCACCTCTGGCCTGCAGGCTCATGCCCCCTCTCCCTGCCTCTCTCTCCTCTCCAGCTGTTCCCGCCCAGTGGGACATTTACAGGCCTCGAGGACCCTGTGTCCTCCCTCTCCAGCACCCCACTTCTCATCAGCTACCAGGTGAGCCAGGTACCTTCCCTAGCCCTGCCCAACCCTCCCGGACACCAGGGAGGGCCACTCAGGCACTTGCTGTGTGCAGTCTGGGCCAGCTTGGGAGCACGGTCTATTTTACAGACGGGAAACTGAGGTCCCAGGAAGGCACCATGCTGTGGGGGGCAGGTGGGGAGGGTAACACCTTCCCATCACCTGAGTCACTGGGCTGGCTAGTGGTTCAGGCTCCTGCCCCTGACGGGGAGGCTGGCGGGCTGCAGGGGACAGGACAGTCCCCAGTGTGACAGCACGTCTCCCCAGGCTCAGAGTCAGCCTGAGGAGGACGACGAGGCTGAGGAGGATGAGGCGGAGGAGCTGGGTCACGCGGAGACGTACGCTGACTACGTGCCATCCAAGTGTGAGTATCCTGCTATGGAGACTCCTAGCTGCACAGCGCCCAGGGCCTGGGTCCTCTGGCCTGGGGCGCCCATTTCGGGGGTCTCTGAAGGTCCCAGGGAACCTTAAACTGCCAGAGCAGGTGTGGGTGGGCTCCTGAGGGACTCTTCTGTAATCAGGGTTGTTTGTGGTCCTCACCTGGCACAAAACCAGCCGCAGGCCAATGTTGCAATGGAGAGGCAGGCCGCCTTCCTCTGCACCTGGGAGGGTTTTAGGAATCTGCCACTAGCTGGCACTATGCTGATGGGCCCTCCCTTCCACTTCGTGGGGCGTGCCCCACCCATCCTGGCCCCAGGTGGACCTCCCTAGTGCCCTGGTCACATCCGGGCCACACCCCTGACCTGCCCCCTCTGCACATCCCTACAGCCAAGATTGGGAGGCAGCACCCGGACCGTGTGGTGGAGACCAGCACGCTGTCTAGCGTCCCGCCGCCAGACATCACCTACACCCTCGCCCTGCCCTCCTCAGACAGCGGGGCCCTGTCTGCCCTGCAGCTGGAGGCCATCACCTATGCCTGTCAGGTGATCCCGGGGTCTCCCACCTGGTCTGCGGCCTGCGTGGGGATAGTCTCAGTGCCCACTCTGACCCTGTCGCACGCTGACCCCCTCTTCCCCCACCCCCGCAGCAACATGAGGTCCTGCTCCCCAGCGGGCAGCGCGCAGGCTTCCTCATTGGCGATGGCGCGGGTGTGGGTAAGGGCCGCACGGTGGCCGGCGTCATCCTGGAGAACTATCTGCGGGGCAGGAAGAAGGCCTTGTGGTGAGCTGCCTCCCCTGGGTGTGGGGCGGGCCCGCAGCCGGGGAGGGGGCTCCTGAAGCCTACTGGCCCGCAACCCCAGGTTCAGCGTCTCCAATGATCTCAAGTACGACGCAGAGCGCGACCTCCGGGACATCGCCGCCCCCGGCATCGCGGTGCACGCACTGAGCAAGGTGGGGTGGCCGCAGCCCCAAACCTGGTGTGGGTCGGGGTCACGGAGCCCAGCTCTGGCCAAGCCACCTCATGCACAGATGTCCGCCCTCTCCCCCAGATCAAGTACGGCGACAACACTACCTCAGAGGGCGTCCTCTTCGCCACCTACTCTGCCCTGATTGGTGAGAGCCAGGCGGGTGGGCAGCACCGCACGCGCATCCGGCAGATCCTGGAGTGGTGCGGGGAGGCCTTCGATGGCGTGGTATCCTCGATGGGATGGGGGCGGAGCCAAGCGCAGAGGCGGGGCTAGAGGGGCAGGGTCTAGGACAGGGGGCTGGGAGACCCTGACAAGTCCCATCCTGGCAGGCTCTGGAGAGGTGGAAGTGCGGGAGGAATTCCCGGCAGGGAGGGTCTGGTGTTGCACGCTCGCCCTCAGTGATCGTTGCTACCCGTCCCTGGCTGGCTGCCTAGGCCTCCTGGCTTCAATGGGCCGGACCCATGTCCACAGGGTCAGGGTGGTGGTGGCTGAGACACTCCAGGGGGTGAGACTCAAGGCCTGGAGAGCACTTCCTGCCCTGTCCTCATCCACCTCCCTAGTAGTGGAGCTGAGTGGGCCGGCTAGGCCAGGCGATCCAAAGGGGAGCCAGGCCAGAGGGCCCCCCTGCCCCAGCTTGGCCAGCTGGTGTGGGTCCCAGGCCTCTCTCCCTCCTTTGCTCTTAAGTCTGAGATCACTTCCTTTTTGTTCACACCAAACTGTAGGAAAATGAAGTGTAGGAGAGTATAAGCTAGAGTCTGATGTTTGTGTCCTGTCCACCTCTTCATGTTTCCACATACTCCTTTTGCCAGTAACAATCTTCCAGAGGACCCACCTTGGCCTCCCTACAGCTTGGGCATTCAAGGGCCACAACTTCTCCTGGGGATTTCTGCAAGGGCCCACAGAGGATCCTCAAGCTCTATCCTCCCAGGATCCACCCTTGTTCCCAGAAGTGGGGTGGCTATATTCTCTGGGGGCTCCCCCTCCCTCTTGATGAGAGGAGACCTGGGGTCCTCTGCTCACAGGGCGAAGTCTGTACAGAGGCCCTCAAGCAAGACACAGCAGCAGGTCTACTGATGCATCAGCTTAGCAACAGCATGAAAAATAACAAGGTTGATCTCACACCCGGGGGCAGCCTGTCAGCATCAGGCTAACCTTCTCACCCATGTTCCCACAAGTTCTCCTTCGACCTTCTGTACATTTGTGTGGACACGTGTGCACACACATGGCACTCACACCTTGTCTTTCAGATAGGTTTGTGACAGACTTACTTGTTCATAACTTGCTCCTCTGAAAACATGAAGAACTGTCTATGTTTTCCAACTTCTGTGAACATCACTGGGGTCTAGAGGCTGTTTTCCAGTGGCCCTGGTGGCCTCACACCCCAAGGACCCCGCCCTGTGGCCAGAGACCCCAGGCACCTTCTGGAGTTCCCCCAGCCAGGAAGGGAGGCAGTGTGGTGGGTCTGTGGGGTGGCCTGCCTTCCAGAACAGTCCTTAACCCATGCCCAACCCAGATTGTGTTCGACGAGTGCCACAAAGCCAAGAACGCAAGCTCCACCAAGATGGGCAAGGCCGTGCTAGACCTGCAGAACAAACTGCCCCTGGCCAGGGTGGTCTATGCCAGCGCCACAGGTGAGGGCCCACTCATCGATGGGTGATACCTGCCCCAGCGCAGCTGTAGGGGCATCCAATCTGCAGCCCAGCTCCTGCCAGCCACCTTGCAGCCTGTCTGCAGAGATACCAGCCCCTGTTACTCTGCCCACTGGCTGTGGGCACTTTTCCAAGAGCCTCAGGTCCTTGTTGCTGGCCCTCATGCCATTTCTGGGACCCCATCCAAGGCTGCCAACCTAGCCAGGTCAGAGGAGCTGACAGTGGCCCCCTTCCCCAGGTGCCTCTGAGCCCCGGAACATGATCTACATGAGCCGCCTGGGCATCTGGGGTGAGGGCACGCCCTTCCGGACCTTTGAGGAATTTCTGCACGCCATTGAGAAGAGGTGCGCTCTTCATGTCCACGTGATGGAGGTGGGGCCACAGAGGGCCCTGCTTGTCATATGTAAAGGTGCACCCCTCCCACTCACTCTCCTGTAGCAACCAGGGGGGGTTTAGAATGAAAATTCCATGCTTTGTCTGCCTGGTACTTCCAATCATCTCAGGATAAGGGCCCTCCCCTGCCCCCTGCCAAGGTAGACCACTTTCTCTTTCCAAGGTGCACCCACAGGGCCTTTGCATATGCTCCCTGCCCCACACACCGCACCCTGTGCACCTAGTCCTTCCTCACTCTCCACAGTGACAGCCCCCACCTCGCTGGCTCCATCTCTTGGGACCCAGCATGTGGTCCCTAGCTGGCACCCAGGCAGCCTGTGCTTGCCCACAGGGGTGTGGGCGCCATGGAGATTGTGGCCATGGACATGAAGGTCAGTGGCATGTACATCGCTCGCCAACTCAGCTTCTCTGGTGTCACCTTCCGCATCGAGGAGATCCCGCTGACCCCGGCCTTCGAGCGCATCTATAACCGGGCAGCCCTGCTGGTAAGCCTCTGACCTAATGGACAGCCTTGGTGTCCCCTTGGAGTTCTGCCTCATGACCTTCAGTGTCTGCCCTTGAGGGTGCCACTCAGATTAGTAAGACTGTAGACAGGAGGAAGCGGCTGACCCACCCACCTCATCCTTGGCGGGAGCCCAGCATCTCAATCCCATTCTAGCTGGGGATTCTGTCGGACTCCCCTCCCCACTTTGCCCCCAGGTGTGATCCAGAGCTTCAGGCTCTCTCTGTGGGGCCGTTCTAGGTGTTACAGGGTGTGGAACAGCCTCTGGCTCCACCAGGTCAACACCAAGAACCCCCTCCCTGGTGACAACTACAGATGCCCCAGACATGGCCCGCTGTCCCCTGGGGGCCAGTGGCAGGAGGCGGGCAGGGCAGATATCCCCACCACTCTGGAGGTGTTGTCCATTTACCCTCTGATTACATGAGTGCCGTTTTCACTGTGGCTTTCTGAATGTTACACATTTTGGATTTTTGGCATTTCTGACCATCCAGCTATCGCCAGGGCCTCTGTATAGCCCCACTTACAGCCCCCATCCTCTGGCCCTACATTTCTGTGGGGCAGGGGCTGGCAGTAGCAAGCTGAGCTGGGCATGTCGTTGCAGTGGGCCGAGGCCCTGGGCGTGTTCCAGCAGGCAGCCGACTGGATCGGCCTGGAGTCGCGCAAGTCCCTGTGGGGCCAGTTCTGGTCAGCCCATCAGCGCTTCTTCAAGTACCTGTGTGTGGCTGCCAAGGTGCACCGGCTGGTGGAGCTGGCCCAGGAGGAGCTGGCCCAGGACAAGGTGAACTGGGCTGGGCTGAGTCCCTAGAAAGAAGCAGGCACAGGCTTATGTGGAGATCGGGGTTGTCTGGGAGCTGAGGCCAGCCATTGGTGCCAGGTTAACATCCCAGGGGATATGGGCTTGTTGGGGTCTGGCAGCCTGAGTAACACAGGGGAGGGGAACGGAGTAACAGGTCAGCCCCAGGTTCCCAGCTGCAGGGGCAGGTGTGGGGGCAGGGGTGCCAAGCCTGCTCACACACACCCACCCCCGCAGTGTGTGGTCATCGGGCTGCAGTCTACAGGTGAGGCGCGGACCCGGGAGGTGCTGGGCGAGAAGGAGGGACAGCTCGATGGCTTCGTGTCCGCTGCCGAGTGAGTGACACATTAGGGCCCTTTCCCTGTGTGACCAACCCTGGGGCCTGGCCCTGCCTGTGACCCCAGCCGAAGGAGCCGACTCCGACCCTCAGAGACCTTAGGTCCAGCCCAGGTTATTAAGCCAGAAGGGGTAACCATGGGGACCTAGGACTCGGTGGGCACCAGCCCAGGGTCCTGAGACTTTTATCGAATGAGGTTTTCCCAGCCTTGCCCCCTGCATGCGTACTGGGCTGATTCAAGGACTGCACAGATTTTAGGGACTGTCCCTGGTGGTTCTTAAAGCCCCTGGCCTCCCTTCTCACCCTGGATGAGGATCCCAGCACAAGGCCCCTTGTCCGCTCTGCCTCATCCCGTCTCTTCCCACATGGTCCAGCATGTCCTTCCTTCCCCTGGGCCCCCCACCCTGGGATGCCCCCCTTCTACTTCAGAGCCATCAGCACTTGCAGGCAGAGCCCCACCCAGCCCCCCACCTATATTTCATCCATTGCCCACCATGTGTGGGTAGGACCCCAGTGGGACCCCTGCCCCGTCCCTGCAGCTCCTTCCCTCTCTTACCCATCTTCTCTGAGCCCCTGTGCCCAGACCCACCCTTTGGGGCCCCTTGGTGCTAGGTGTCCACTCTGCAGAGTAGCCCTTAACACATGGGACCCAACCCCTCCATGTCTCCCAGTGAAAACAAACTCTGTGTCTCACTTTCAGAGGCGTCTTTTTGTCGCTAATTCAGAAGCACTTTCCTTCGACCAAGAGAAGGCGAGAGAGAGGAGCAGGCAGTAAGAGAAAGCGTAAGTGCCCACTGCCTGGACCTTGTGCCTATGGCCCCTCACTGCTCCTGCCGGTCCTCCAGCCTCCCTCCTTTCTGACCCTCGACCTGGGTTGGTGTGCTGCCACACAGCCACATGGCCTGAGCCCGTCCCCACCCTAGCTCTCCAGCGCAGCTGCTCAGTCAGCAAAAAACCCCAGTGCTGCAGGATGACGGTGTGGCTAGTGCATCCCCAAGGCCTCCAGCCTCATCCCCAGAAGGCAGGGCCTCGTATTCCCCAGGTAAAAGTGAGCCTGAGGCTGAAACTGCACTGGTTCAGGGGACCAGGATGGGGCTCATACAAAGCACCCCAGGATAGGGGAGTGGCCCGAGCACCTACCTGCAGGCACACACTGCACCCTGTTCTTGCAGGCAAAGGCTGAGCATCCTCTCATCAGGGGGAAGTGAGGCTCAGAGAGACCAAGCAACTCACCTGAGAGCACACAGCCAGCCTTGGGGCCCAGTCCTGCCCCTCTGGCTGGGAACACCCTGCAGGGTGTCTGGGACAGTATCCAGGTTACTTGGGCCCCTGGACTGCCACCCCCCAGGGTTTGGGCATGTCCTCTGGCCTACCCACCCAGTGCCACCTTGTGAGGTGGGGCACGTGGCCTCCCCGGGCACCACCCAAGGACACACTGCTATGTCAGGAAGTCTGGCAGGGTCGGTAACACGTCCCCACCACCAGCAGCGCCCAGACATGCCACAGCTGCACAGGGGGAAAGGGCTTGGGCTATAAGCCCTAACCATCCAGGCATGCAGCCTGTCCATGGACCACTGGGAGTCTCCCTGGGACCAGGCTGCAGTGACCCTTGACTGCTCCCCTGCAGGGCGGCCACGGGGCCGTGGGGCCAAGGCACCCAGGCTGGTGTATGAGGCAGCAGGTGTGATCCGCATTAGTGACGACAGCAGCACAGAGTCGGACGGTGGCCTGGACAGTGACTTCCACTCCTCCCCCGAGTCCCTGTTGGACGACGATGTGGTCATCGTGGATGCCATCGGGCTCCCAGCCGATGACCGCGGTGAGGCCCAATGCCGCCTTCCCCATCCTTGCTTCTCATGCTCTGAGCAGGAAGTCAGGGGCACATGAGCAGGAGCAGCCAGGGGTTCGGGGAAAGATTCTAGACCCCCACTACCCAGGGACTCCCTCACCCTTGAGGGCCCAGGGAGGGGAGCAGGGCTGTGGACAGGCAGCCTGGCCCAGTTCCCCCTGACCCTCTGGCCCCACAGGCCCCTTGTGCCCCCCACAGCGGGACCTGCATGGCCCCGGAGTCCTGGAGCGGGTTGAGCGGCTGAAGCAGGACCTGCTGGCCAAGGTGCAGGCGCTGGGCCGGGAGCTGCCAGTCAACACCCTGGATGAGCTCATTGACCAGCTAGGGGGCCCAGAGTGCGTGGCTGAGGTGAGCTCTGGTGCCCCCTGGTGGCCAGCTTGGTGGGGGTGGCTGCTGGGTCCAGTGTCCTGCTCTCCCCTTCAGGCAGTGCTGCCCAGGCCCAACCCCCAACCCCCCTCCCTTTCCCTTCCTCTCCCCCTGTGTGCCTGCGCGCTTTCCCGGGACGGGCCCTGGTGCCACCTCAGATCTGTCTTGGTCCTGTGTGGTCGGGTTGCAATAAAAAGACTCAGGAAGATGTAGTGACCGTGCCTGCTGACGACCCCATGGGTACCCGAGCCTAGGGAGAGGCCAGGTTCTGGCAGCCCCCACCACCCACCCACACCCAGGAGCCCCAGGAGCCAGGTGGGGGGACAGATGGGGAAACTGAGGCCCGTGGGGACCAGCCCCTGGGTGGCCACACCAGCTGACAACCTGTCCTCTCTCCCCACCACGGCCATAGATGACCGGCAGGAAGGGCCGTGTAGTGTCCAGACCTGACGGGACGGTGGCGTTTGAGTCACGAGCGGAGCAGGGTCTCTCCATTGATCACGTGAACCTCAGGGAGAAGGAACGCTTCATGAGTGGGGAGAAGGTGGGGGCCCTGGGGCACCCCGGGTGTGGCTGCATGTGGGCTGAGAGGCGCAGGGCTCTTGATAGACTGGCTGGAGGACCACCAGCTGTGTATAGGGGTGTGTGCTGTGCTTGTGTGCCTGAGTGGGCCCCCAGCCCTCACCAGTCCCACTTTCAGTTTGAATCGTCCAGGCCCTCTGTCAGTGCCTAGCCCGCTGATGCTGAGCCACCCCATGGGAGCTGATGTCTGCAGGGCCAGCAGACTCTAGGGGTGCCTCAGGATGGTCCTGACTCTAAGCCCACAGAGGCCCCTCAGGGACACACATACCTGACCTTCTTGTGTGGGTCACCCTGAATGCTTCCAGTTAACCCAGGGCACATGGGGTGTGGGGCAAGGTGGAGCAGGCTGCCCGCCCTGCCACCCCTCTGATCCATCCCCGACCCTGCGTCCCAGCTTGTGGCCATCATCTCAGAGGCCTCCAGCTCCGGTGTCTCCCTCCAAGCTGACCGCCGGGTGCAGAACCAGCGGCGCCGGGTGCACATGACGCTGGAGCTGCCCTGGAGCGCTGACCGAGCCATCCAGCAGTTTGGTGAGCCCTGCTCCCGACCCAGGCCACGCCCCCAGGGGGCCCACCTGGTCCCTAAACACCTCTTCTGCCTCCAGGCCGGACCCACCGCTCCAACCAGGTCTCTGCGCCGGAGTATATCTTCCTCATTTCAGAGCTGGCAGGGGAGCGCAGGTTTGCTTCCATCGTGGCCAAGCGGCTGGAGAGCCTGGTGAGCCTTAGGCCGGGGGCGGGCTGGTAGCTCCCCAAGTGGGGTGGGCCAGGGAGGAGCAACATATGAGTAACATGTGACGGCCTCCCATCCTGGGCAGGGGGCTCTGACCCATGGGGACCGCCGTGCCACTGAGTCCCGGGACCTGAGCAAGTACAACTTTGAGAACAAGGTACCCAAGGAGGTGGGGCCCAGGAGAGGAGTGTTCCCGGGGTGCTGAGACCTGGGGTGCCCTGGTCTCTGACATGGCCCTTGGGCCTCCCCGCAGTATGGTGCCCGGGCGCTCAGCTGTGTCCTCACCACCATCCTAAGCCAGACGGAGAGCAAAGTGCCACTGCCCCAGGGCTACCCTGGAGGGGATGCCGCCTTCTTCCGTGGTGAGCTGGTAGACCCCCCCACACATACACACCAGGGGCACAGGAGACACTGGTGGTGAGGGGGAGCCCTGGTAGGCTGTGGCCAGCAGTCGTGCGAGGCTCCCCCTCCCCACAGACATGAAGCAGGGGCTGCTGTCAGTGGGCATTGGCGGGCGCGAGTCCCGGTCCGGCTGCCTGGACGTGGAGAAGGGTGAGTCCCTCACTGGCTGGCACCTCCAGGATGGGGAGGAGGGGGCAGATATGAGGGGAGAGGGGGAGACAGGGAGGCTGCCTGGACATAGCCTGAGGCACCCTGCCATCCGCAGACTGCTCCATCAGCAAGTTCCTGAACCGCATCCTGGGGTTGGAGGTGCACAAGCAGAACGCACTCTTCCAGTACTTCTCCGACACCTTTGACCACCTTATTGCCGCCGACAAGAGGGAGGGCAAATACGACATGGGCATCCTGGGTGAGCCCTGTGGGGACGCCCTCCCCTGGGCCAGGCCCCAGACTACCACTCGCCCCACTCACCCGCTCGCCCCACTCACCCGCTCGCCCTCTACAGACCTGGCCCCTGGCATTGATGAGATCTATGAGGAAAGCCAGCAGGTGTTCCTGGCGCCTGGACACCCGCAGGATGGACAGGTGGTCTTCTACAAGGTGAGCAGCCCTGCCCCTCCCCGCCCCACTCACTGTCCCTTCCCGCCCTGTTCACTGCCCCTCCCATCACCTGACACCTGCGTGCCCGCAGATCAGTGTGGACCGTGGCCTGAAGTGGGAAGAGGCCTACGCCCGGTCACTTGAGCTGACGGGCACCCACGACGGCTTCTACCTCTCCTACAAGGTGGGCCCTACAGCAAACCCCCAACGCTCTCCCAGGGGCAGGAGCCAGGCTGGTGGGTTGGCAGGGGAGGGCGGTGGCCATCCTCATGCCGTCTCGCTTGACATGCCTTCTCGTATATGTGGTGCACTGCCCCATCCAGGTCCGCGGCAACAAGCCCAGCTGCCTGCTGGCCCAGCAGAACCGCGGCAAGCTCTTCACCGTGTACAAGCCCAATATAGGGCGGCAGAGCCAGCTGGAGTCCTTGGATAGCTTGAGCCGGAGGTTCCGCCGGGTAGGTCCCCGGGGCACCTTCTGTACCCTTAATGCTCCAGTGTCCAGCAGCCCCCAGGCCGCTCTGGCCGCTAGGTGGGGGATGAGCAGCCCTGGGTCCTTTGCACCGCAGTTTCCCCCGACTGGCTAGGGAGCGCAGACAGGCTCTTGCAGGGGCTCAACCCGCTGTGTCCACAGGTGACGGCAGAGGAGGCCAGGGAGCCCTGGGAAAGCAGCTACACCTTCTCGCTGACGCACTGCAGCCACACCACATGGTGAGGGCCCGGGGTGGCCTGGGGGGGACTGTTGGGGGCACGCGCTCGCTTGCGCGGCAGTTGGTTTGAGCCGTGGTCCCCCACAGGAACCGGCACTGCCGGCTGGTGCAGGAGGGCAAGGACTGCGCGCAGGGCCTGCGGCTGCGCCACCACTACATGCTGTGCGGGGCCTTGCTGCGCGTGTGGGGCCGCATCGCCGCCGTCATGGCCGACGTCACCAGCAGCAGCTACCTGCAGATCGTGCGCCTCAAGACCAAGGACAAGAAGAAGCAAGTCGGTGAGTCAAGGCACCAGCGGGCTGGGGGAGGTGGGCGGCCTCAGCCCCGCCCAGCAGGCCCTGATGCTCCAGCCCCGCTCCACCCCGCCCCCACAGGCATCAAGATCCCGGAGGTCTGCGTACGTCGGGTCCTGCAGGAGCTGCAGCTGATGGATGCCGACGTGAAGCGCAAGCAAGCGCGCACTCGGGGTCTCCTCGCGCCGCCTTCCACCCCACGCCCCCTTGCTTTGCCCTTCGGCCCCGGTGAGGTCCTGGACCTCACATATAGCCCGCCGGCCCAGGCCTTCCCCGCGCCCTCACCCTTCACCTTCCCGGCCCTGGGCCCCGGCCCCGGCGGCCAGCTGCTGGGCGCCCCCGACACCCCCGACGCCCCGGCTGACCCCGTGGCACTCCTACACCAGGGCTGCGAAATTAACTTCAAGGAGGTGCTGGAGGACATGCTTCGCTCCCTCAACGCCGCGCCACCCGCCGAGCCGCCCGGCCCTCTGGGCCCTCTGGGTGCAGGGGCTGCGGGCGCACCGGCAGGTGGAGCACCAGAGCGGCAGAGCGTCATCCAGTTCAGCCCCCCCTTTCCCAACTCCTAGGTCCAGGCATCCTTTCCGAACGAAACTTATTTATCCGTAATAGGCTCCCGTCTACACGGGGAAGAGGGTGGCTAGCCGAGCAGGGCCAGGACCCCAGCCGACTACTGAGAGGAGCAGGGCTAGGGGTCCCTCGTCCAGCCTCCCGAGGCCTCTATTGCAGTGCCTTCCCGCCCGGTGCCTGGGCAGATCCCCAAAATGCTGTCTGCCCTGGGGGGCCCTCCAGGGCCTTGCCTGGTGGGCAGTGGCCTAGTGCAGCCCCCACTCAGGATACTTGGGGGCCAGGCAGGGCCTAGAGTGGCGGCCCTTCTTCTCTGTGCCTCTATCCTCTACTGCCCCACTCCAGGCCTGGGTTGGGGCTCCCACCCCACCCACCTTAGAAGGCCCGGTCAGGCCTGTACCCCTGACATCCACAAAACTGGGTGGCCCCAAGAGCTGGAAACTCAGGAAACCCCAGGTGCTCAGGGCCCCACCGCTTCTGGGGGGCTCCAAGGGGCAGATCCCCTCTTAATATATGCAACCCCTCCCTGCTCTCTGTGCCCTAAATTATTGTCCAGCCACCTCTCGGGGGCCTGGAATCCCTGCAGAGCTGGTGGCTGGCCCCCTGATTTCTATGTGTATTTATAATTAATTCAAGTGTATATATGTAAAGAGATCTTTTTTTAAATATATGTGCCTTTTCACTACTTCCCAGGCTGTCTGCTGCTGCTATCTGCAGGGCAGCGGGGCGGGAGGTGGGGCAATGGTGGTGGGTGTGCCCTGCATGTTCCTTCCCAGTGGGGTGTGGGTGAGATCAGAGTGACTTCTGGCCCTCATCTCTGCCAGCTCATCTCACCCACGATGGCACCTGGCCTTGTGGATGCCTGGGGCTAGGCTAGGGGAAACCCCACCCCACTGGGCCCTTTGTCCAGTATGATCCTGGCATCCCCGCAGCAGGCCAGTTGCCTCTGAACTGACTATACCAAGCCCCTGGAGCCTTGGACCAGATACCCTGCTCCCTGCCCACTTGAGATGTGACCCGCCCACCCATCCCACCCCACCCCCATCCCACCCCTCCCCAGGCCCCTCTTGGTGATGCTGAGTCCTGTTCCTTAGAGCCCCTTGATCTGAACTGACTGCCATCTCTGCCTTGGTTTCTTCCCAGGTCTGCTCCAGATGGTGTTGGGTATGGCAGGCAGGGCAGCCCAGGGACAGGAGAGCCCAAGAGTTGGGCTCAGTCTGGAAGGCAGGACCGGATGCCCAGCTGTTCCTGGAAACTGGGGAGCATGCCCAGCCCATAGCCTGGAAGTTGGAGAGGGACTAGGGAGCAGTCAGGAGACCCTGCTATAAGCCGCCAAGGGTGGTGGAGGTGGCTCTTGACCCTCCATCCAGACCCAGCCAGTCCCCTCCCTCATAGGTCCCCCACTCCTGGGGGAAGGCTGCTGATCTTTCTGGCTGGTGGAGGCAGGAGAGGAGCCAGCTCAGCCATTCTACAGCTGTCTGCCCGCCCCCCACTCTCACAGGATGGCCCCTTTGAGCAGCAGGCAGGCTGTACCCACCCACAGCCCTTCCCGGGGAGTGGGGCTGCATCCACCAGGTAAAGCCCATGGGCAGGCCTGATGCCCGGACTCTGTGTCTTCATCACAAGGCCAGCATGGTGAGCAGGCCCTGCCAGGCATGGCTCGGTGCTCAAACCAGCTTGGCCTGATGCCCAGCCTGGGTGCAGCGGGCCTCCCAACAGCAGGGTCACCAGCCCAAGTCCCCTGATGTCCCCACACCTGGGTACACTGGAGGAGACCAAGGCTGAGAGCAGTAGCCAATGAAGAGGCATTATCTCCCCCAGCGGCTGGGCCGGGCTAGGCTGGGCTGAGGAGATTAGCAACCCCAGGCAGGACAGGTGGAGCCCTCTGAATCCTGAAGGAACTCCACCTCCCACTTGCCCCCACCCCCCTCAGCCTAGGGAGTTGATGACACCTGCCCCTGAGCCCTGGGTTAGCAAAAGCCAGGAGCAAGCCAATCTGTGTTGTACATTTTATTCCCACAAGGCAGCCAGAGGTGGGGTTGCCAAGCCGCAGCCAGGCCAAGGGACCTTCCTCCGGAAGGAGTGCACGCCAGGTTCTCAGGTCTGCCCCACCAGGGGCTGGTTTTCAGACAGACCGTCATAGGCACCGGGGGAAGGCTTCTCGGAACACAGGCAACAGGCTTGGGTAGGGGCAGCACCTTGTGGAGCTAGAGGTAGCACGGCAGGTCCTTCTCTATCACCTGCGGGGGAGAAGGGGGTGAGGGATGCCTTTTCCCGAGTCCCCCCAGCGGGCTCCCCAGACAGGCACCTACCAGGGGCTCTTCCATGGGACCATACCGCTTCACCACACAGCCGTTCTTGTCAATGAGGAACTGCAAGGAGGCCACCGTGGGGCTGAAGTGAGCCAGTGGCCCCTACCTGCCGTCCCCATGGCTCTGGACTCTCAAAGCAGTACATCTGTGGCTGGTGGCTGTGTCTGTCCACCCCGCCAGGGCCCCTAACCCCCTTACCTTGGTGAAGTTCCATTTGATGGCGCTACAAAAGAAGCATGAGGTTGTGAGGAATCCCCTGGCAGTTGCAGATCCCCTCTCCACTGCCCTGGGGAAGCCATCCTGTCCTCCCCTGTCCCCCAACCCCCAACTCACTTTCCCAGCATGCCTCTCCCCTTGGGCTGGACTTTCATCCATTTCCACAGAGGGTGGGCGTCGTCCCCATTTACACAGATCTTGCTGAACAAATCGAATTTGACGTTATAGCCAGCGGCGAACTCTTTGATCTCTGCATTACTCCCTGGCTCCTGTGTAGACCCGGGTTGGGAGGAGGGGGTGAGTGGGGAGAGGCCTATACCCACTTCAGTCCCCGCTTCCACAGACAGCTCTTCTCCCCAGCCCGCACAAAGGGACACACAGGGACACCCAGGGCCAGCCACGACGCACCTGCCTCCCAAACTGGTTGCAAGGGAAGGCCAGGATCCGTAAACCACACTCGGCGTATCGGGCGTGCAGGTCGACCAGCTGAGTGTAGTTTACGTCAGTCTTGCCTCATTGCGAGGCCACATTGGTGACGATGCACACGTGGCCCCTGGAGACGGGATGAGGCGGTCAGGTCAGGGCCACGACCTTACCCTCGCCGCCCCCACCAAATGGGCAAGGACCCACCGGTACTTGTCCAGGTTAACCATGCGCCCGTCGATGTCCTTGGCTGAAAATTCGTGCATGGAGCGAGCACAGCGCCAGTCGTCGCGGGACGCGCACTACAAGGCAAGGACTGGCTGAGCGGCCGACTGACCTCGGGGCGTGGCGCCCGCAGCCGTTCGGCCCACTCACCCAGCCTAGGGTACCTAAGGGAGAAAAACCCGGGCCCTGGGACTAAGCAAAATATGAGGCTCCTCCTCAAAGGCTCCCCTGTACAACACGGCGCATTGGGCCGGAGTCATTGAGACCTAGGGAAGCTCGGAACCCTGCCAGGTGCCCCACCGGATGGGGGAGGCCGCTGGGTGTGGGGGCCTCCGTGCGCACCGGGTCTTGGGATTCGGTGGCGCAGCCGCTCTCCCCGGCCGGGGGTCCCGCCAGCCCAGGGCTCTCAGGAGCTGGCCTCCTCCGCCGGGGGCGCGCCCTCCTGCGACGGCATATCCGAGCCCTCCTCCTTCGGGGGGCTCGGCGCCGTCGCCCGGCCGGCAAGCGGCGCCGCTGCCCTCGACGGCCCGGGGAGCAGGCGGCTGCGCGGCCCATGCCCGCAGGTCTCTGACTGAACTTGTGCCCACCGAGCGCCGGGCCCCGGGGACAAAGGGCCGGTAGCCAAGGGCGCCAGGCCGCTCCTCTGTGACGCCACCGCAAGGGGCCCCGGGGCGCGCAGGGCTGGGGAGGGGCAGTGACGACCCGCGGCGCGTGATCCCGGATTTCCACCCCTTCGGCCGCCCCCGCTCTCCAGGCCGCAGTCGGGGAGCCAGAAACCGACGGCGCCACCCTCAGCTGCCCCGATACAGGAGCCTGTGCGCGTCAGGGGCTTCAAACCGTGGGTTCCGACCGCCCAGCCCTGTCCCCGGCCCCCCGGACGCCGCCTCGGTCCCTGACCCAGACTCGGACCGTGACCCCACCCCCCACCCCCCCCCGCGCTCTAGCCCCGGTCCGAATGGCCGCGGAGTGGGGGGGCGACCGGCGCCCCCCGCCCAAGGTCGCCAGAAGGCAGGTCGCGCGCCCGCCCAACGGCCCACTGGCCGGCCGGCCGGCGGCGCCGCACTCACCATGGTGCTGGCCAGGCCCGGCGCAGCCAGAGCCCCGCAGAGTAGCGCTGGCTTGAGCAGGCGGTACAGACGGCTAAAGCTCATCTCGGCGGTGGGGGGCTCGGGAAAGCAGCGCTCCTCCCCTCGCCGAACCGACCAATGGACGCGCGCCGGCGGGCCTCACCTCCCCGCCCTACGCCACGCCCAGCAACACTCTCACTGGTTGGATGCTCAGGCGTCGCAGACGCGTGCCCACACAAGCCAATGGGAGGCCGGAGTGAGGCTGGCGGGGCGGGGCCTGGGCCGGGCTGCGGTTTTTTTCGCTGTATGTGACTGCGCATGCTTATGCGCAGGCGGGCGGGCGGGTCTACGCGGGCGGTGCGTAGATGGGTTGCGGACAGTTATCCGCACTGAAGGATGCCCGACAACTTGAGATACTACTGGAAGCCCGTGGCAGCGGATCGGGGTGGTGGGGGGAAAGGTTGGCTCGAACTTTCAGAAAACATGCCTCAGCTTACTGAAAACGTATTTGTTTCTTTGAAATGTAAATAAAACCACGCTGGGCGTCGGACTACCCCCACTCGGGCTGCGGTGTCGCTACGAGGGCCTGGAGGTCACCGGCGGCGATAGGCCCGGATGGCGGTGGCGCTGCCGCAGGGATGCGCCATGAGCGCACGGCTGAAGGTTGCCGCCCTTGGACAGTGCAGGCTTAGTCGTTTATATAAGTGACACGTGAGCCCTGGGGGGGAAGGGAAGCTCGGGCAGTTACATTGTGGTCCCGCCCCCTTCTCTGAGTGGACTGGCAGGTGTGTGCTTAGAAAGGAAAACACCAGAGAGATTTTTTGTCACTTCCAACGTGACACAGCACGAGTGCACGCGGTAGGGGACAGAGCGCCCGCTGATCTGGCTCCTGGAGCATTTCCCCTCGAGGCTCAGGCGTTGGGCCACCGGCCAGAGAGCAGGCCCATCCCATTCTCGGGACCTGAGTCACGGAATTCCACAGCCCGCCTGGCTGCCCCCCACCCTCAGCCGCGGAAGGACGTTGACCTGCGGCCTGAGGGTGGTTTCAGCTTGTGCTGTTGGTCAGTTTCTCTCTTCTTGGATCCTCCCCCGTGGACGTTTCTGCAGAGGTCTTGGGGGCAGGACTTTTGGGGCTGGGATCATTTGGGGGAACGCCCCCACACACACATACACACACTTCCTGCAACCTAGGCCTGCCCCAGGGGTCTTAGTAGGCCGCATTTGGTGGCAAAGGGGACAGGATCCCTGGGGCCAGGTTGCCACACTCCTGTCTTGCACAACAGCCTTCATGTACTTATGCCTCTCAGCCTGATCAACCAGAGCCGGTGAGTTCTGAAGTCACAACGAGCTGGAGCCCTCATTGTCTCAGCTTGGCTATCTCACTTCTCAGGAAATGCCCCCTCACTTCCGCCGGGGGTGGGGGGCGGGCAGCACTGGGTGTCATCGCCCACACCAGCCAGTCTGAGTGGCCCTTAGAACGACACAGCTGTTCCTAGTTTCCCTTATGGTGGGATCTGTAACTTTGTCATGAAGATGGCCACCCTCTGACTGGTTACTTGAGGGTTTCCAGGAAAATAGCTTAGGATGACTCCCCCTCCCTGTGGAGCCCACTGCAGGGGAGACATGGGCAAGGTCTCACCCCATTCCTGACTTCATACTAGTTACAGTGAGAGCACAGGGGGCAGGACGAGCTGCTGGCTGTGGTTCCACTGGCTCTGGGAGGGCTTTGTGCCTGGGGATTCACTGCTTTTCCAAACATTCCTCCCCTTACAGAGGAGGCAGTGGAATCCTGGGGAAGCCCCAGCCAGACTCCAGGAAGGCTCCCCTGGTGGTGGCCTTTGAGTTTAAAATTCACATGACATAAAATTCACCATTTTCACCAAAGCATACAGTGATTTTTAGAATATTCACAATGTTGTGGGACCATCACCACTACGCAATTCCAGAACATTCTTATCACCCCAAAATAAACTCCATCCCCGTTTGTAGTCACCCACCCCAACCCCTGGCCCCCACCATCTATTTCCTCACCCCGTTCAAACTCCTGTGAGTGGAATTAGACAGCACTTCTTTGCTTTCTATGTCACTTATGTCATTCGAAAAGAAACCCTGTCCCCATTACCAGTCTCCTCCATCTCCTTACCTCAGCCCCTGACAACCATGAATCTACTCTGTGTGGATTTGCCTGTCCTGGACTGTTCACATCAATGGAGTCATATACTGGTGGCCTCTTGTGTGAGGCTTCTCTCTATGAGCATCATGTTTTCAAGGTTCATCCACATTATAGTGTGTGTCAGTGCTGCTTTTCATGGCTGAGTAATATCCTATGATATGAATGGACTATATTGTGTTTACCCATGTATCCATTAATGAGTATTGTGCTGTTGTACCATTTGGCTTTGTGATGCTGTACAAGACTTTTTGCATGGGCTTGTGTTTTCATTTCTCCTGGGCATGCACCATGGAGTGGAATTGCTGGCTCACATGGTCACTTTAGGTGTTAAAAGGAGCTGCCAGGTTTCCCCACAGCTGCTGCTGGATTTCACATCCCTGGCCAGGAGTGTGGGGGTGGTGGCCTGATTTCTGGCCCCTGGGCTCTGCCAATTGGCAGAGCTGCATGGTGGCGGGTTCCCAGGAGAAAGTTGCAACTCCATGTCCCATTGCTGAGGTCATGCAGTCACAGGCAGAATTCTGATTCATGGGCGATGGGGTGGGGCCCACCTGCTTCTGTGAGCCCATTCTCCCCTCTTCCCTGCCCCAAGGAATAGCTGCTGCTGCTGCTAAGTCACTTCAGTCGTGTCCGACTCTGTGTGACCCCATAGACAGCAGCCCACCAGGCTCCCCCGTCCCTGGGATTCTCCAGGCAAGAATACTAGAGTGGGTTGCCATTTCCTTCTCCAATGCATGAAAGTGAAAAGTGAAAGTGAAGTCGTTCAGTCGTGTCTGACCCTCAGCGACCCCATGGACTGCAGCCTACCAGGCTCCTCCGTCCATAGGATTTTCCAGGCAAGAGTACTGGAGTGGGGTCCCATTGCCTTCTCCCCAAGGAACAGCAAGGTCACCTAACATCCCCTGCCACCCACACCTGGGCCTTCCCCGGCTAACCTCTAGGCTGCCCTCGGGAACCTCCAGCAGTTCTGCCCCCTCCCCCACTCAGATTTGCCCATCACCTAGCCAGACACTCTTTCTCCTGTCTTAAAACTCACTCTAGGACATCCCTGGTGGCTCAGTGGTTAAGAATCCACCCGCCAATGGAGGAGACATGGGTTCAATCCCTGGTCCAGGAAGATCTAACATGCTGGAGTAAGCCTGTGAGTCACAACTACTGAGTCCAGGCACCCTAGAGCCTGTGCTCTGCAACAAGAGAAGCCACTGCAATGAGAAGCTTGTGCACCACAACTAGAGAGTAGCCTCCACTTGCCACAACTAGAGAAAGCCTGTGCTCAGCAGCTAATACCCAATGCAGCCAAAAATAAATAAAACCGACTCTAGACTGCCTCTCTTTCTCCCCCGGTCATCCACATCTCCAATTTCTTTCCTCCCATAAAGAAAGTCCCCCTCCCTGGATCTGCCCTCTGTGGTCACAAACAGTGGCCCCTGGGCCAGTCCCCTTCTCAGTCTGCAGACCTGCTTTGACAGCTGCTCCATCCCCCCTCCTCCAGATACCTCCTTCACCTGGCTCCCTCTATTCTGTTTCAGGAACACTTAGGTAGTGCCAGCACCCTGCAGTCTTCAGCCAAGTACATATGCAGTGGGTGCTGTTCTTGCCCCTGTTCTACAAAGGGGGAGGGGGACATTGAGGCACAGAGAGGTTAAGTAATGTGCCCAGGTCACCCAGCCAGCACTGGAGCCCAGGTAGCCACATCTCTTTGCCTTCTGCCGTTTCCTTCCCCCTCCTCCCAGCTTCAGGGCTCAGGCCTGACTTCTGACGTGCTCCGTGACCTCATCAGACTCTCAACTCCAGTCTGCACTGTGAGCCCACAACACCCACATCAGCCTCCACTCCAAGCTCATCCTGAGTTTCAGGCTTGTACCCTACTGTCCCCTGGATGTCTCCCCGTAGGGTCCCCCAGGAGTCCCAAGCTCACTATGTCCAAGATCTGCTCCTGATCTGCCTCCTACGCCTCCCCACCGAGGTCTGTTCTTCCTCCTCTGCTTGTCTCTGTGTCTTTCCACATCCTGTCCACCTACAGATCCTGTGAGCGCTGCCTTCCAGACACCCTGGACCTACCCACAGCTCACCCTTCACTTGAAGCCTCATCTATCTCTGGCCAGGATGGTCCTCCCTAGCCCACTCCTTGGTCTCCCTGTTTCTGCCCTGTGGAGATGCTGAAAATGGCTGCAAACACAAACTTCTCAAACCCAACCAGCAAGGGCTCCCAAGATCTGCCCCACCTGACCTTCTGACCCACAGGCCTCCTTGCTGCCAACACACTAGGCCTCAGGGCCTTTGCACACGCTGTACCCTCCACCTGATACACTTTCCTCGACATCCCCAGGGCTTCTACCCTCTCACCCTTTGGATTTTTGTTGGAACCTTCCCTGACCACATTTGAGAGTGCTCTATTTTTTTTTCCACAACACTGTCTCCTTCTAACACACTGTATCATTCACTTATGTCTACTGTTTCTGTCCTGTCTCTCCCTGGCATGTAAGGATGCTTGGTCTGTTTTGTTCCCCGTCCCTTTGGCTCATTAAATATTGAATCATTGAATTAATATATTACTGAATGAGAAGTTACTGACACAAGTAAGCTGGGCTTAGCAGGCCTGAGCAAACCTCCTGAACGAACTCGGAGGGGAAGGGCCGATGCAGAGGTTGTGCACTCTTGGGGTATCCAAACAGGGGCTGGGCTGGGCCTCAGGGGACAGGAAAGGGGGAGAAGAGAGATGGGTGCATTTCATAAGCACCAGGAACTATACCAAGCTCCTCCCAAGTACGAGCATCTCTTTAGATCCTCTAAAATGGGGGACACTTTATTCTTTCCGTTATAAAACGGAAAACCGAGGCTCCTCTCACACCTCCTCCGACTCTCCAGATTCTAAACACTGTCCAGACTGAAGTTGAGCAAAAACCACCACTCCCGAGAGGGCTTGCGGTCAAAGCATCGCGAGAACTTCCGAGGGGCGGGTGGGCGGTGCTGTTTGAAAAGCTGCTCGCGCAACCAACAGCCGCTTTAGTAAGGCTGGGGCTGCCCTTGGCAGTGCCGCTCCCGAAGGTCGCTGTATTCAGGCGTTCGCCTGCGACAGCCGTGCCCGGGTAGACGACGTGTTGGGGGCCTGATCAGGACTCGGAGTAGGCACAGTGGGCGCGGGTCGTACCGGTCGCAGGCGCAGTGTGTGAGAGCGGCGGCAGTCATGGACGACGAAGAGGAGACATACCGGCTGTGGAAGATCCGCAAGACCATCATGCAGGTGAGCCGCGCGGGGGCCGCCCTCCTTGGAGAACGCGGTGAGGGCGGGCCTGGCTGCGCCAGACGAACTGGGCACGCGGCGGCCGAGGCGTGAACGGCGGGTGCAGGGCCCACTGATGGTGACCAGCCTCTCCATCCGGGGCCGCGCGGCTGGAGCGGAGGAGTCGAGCCCCAGAGCCCCCCGAGAAGGGGTCAGGATCTCGCTCGAGCTGGAGGGAGGGAAGGCGGGACACGCTGGGCCGCCGTGTATTTGTGTTCCTGGAAGGTTGTGGTGTTACAGCCCCTGATCCTTGAAGTTCTTAATCAGTAAGAATTGATAAAAGGCCAGACTAGAAGTTCAGGCAAGGCTTTGTTGGAGCTTATGCTGCAGCAGGAGGGAGCGAAAACAACAGGCGCCCTTCTTAGCTCGTCTTGAATGGGGTGAGGGTGGGCGCGGGTCCAGGGGTCATGCCAGAGTGATGACTTGGGTGGTCTGCCTACCCTCTGGGTGGTGCTGTGTGCAGGGATCACGCCTGGCACCCAGCTTTTGCTCCCGGCACCTCAGAAGTGGCAGTGGAGTTTTTTACTTTTTGTTGTCTATCATTTGCTCCAGCTGGGCCATTGCACAGTTATTTTTAGTCCCGCATAGTTTCTGGGTATTCTTTTGCTGGAGGAGATGTTTGTCCAAGTGCAGGCACTGCTGCAAAGGGTCTCAGCTCCCAGCCTGTCTTATCAGCACCACCTTAAGTGCATAACGCAGAATCCCGGGTTCTTGACGGTGGAAGGAACCCTGGGGCTGGTCTGACCCCTGTCTGGTGGTTACTTAGATGCCTTGCCCACCAACTCAGTCTCAGTGTCACAAAAGTCATACCAGCTTTTTCTGTATACCACATGCTTTAAGCCACCTTGTGAGAGGGGTCCAGTGTGATGCCTTGGGGACTTGATCAAGAGCACCCAGCCTCCTGGGAATTGTGTTGGAGCTAAGGCTGGGCTGTGACCTAGCCTCTCCAACACTTGGCAGAGCTACCCAAGACAGGGCTGGACGAGCTGCGCTTCTACCTGATGGTGTCCGGGCCGCGGGAGAGGAGACCCGGGTCTCTTAAGTGGAGACTCGGTGGGGGGGTGGGGGATGTGGGCAGGGCTGGGTGGCAGCTCCAACCTTCCTTTCTCTGTCCAGGTCCTCACCTAGTCTGTGTGCTCACAGAGCCCCAGTTTCTGAGCAGGACCTTGAACTCCTGGGCCTCACGCTTAGGCCTGGTTTCCCAGCCGACACCCTCCCGGCCTGCTGTACCTGTCAGACCTACATCCTGGGGCCTGGCTCTGGACTCAGCATCCCCGCTTGCATCCCAGGCCTTTCCCCAGTCTCCTCTGTGGTGGCCTCACCCACCGGAGCTCTGGCTGCTGTCCCATCTCCACTGTGCGATCACCTGCCCTTTCTCTCTGCAGCTGTGCCACGACCGTGGCTACCTGGTGACCCAGGATGAGCTGGACCAGACTCTGGAGGAGTTCAAGGCCCAATTTGGGGACAAGCCCAGTGAAGGGCGGCCGAGGCGCACGGACCTCACGGTACTGGTGGCCCACAACGACGACCCCACCGACCAGATGTTTGTCTTCTTCCCAGGTGAGGGCTGCTCAGGGCCAGCTCACAGCAGCCACCTGCTGTGCACCCCAGAGTCATGCACCCACCCTTATCCTTCTGTCCCCTGCCCTCCTTGCTGTGGGGACCCCTTCTCCAGCTTCCCTCTTCTCGATCACCCATCCATTCTCTCTGGGCCTAAAGATCACATTTCCAAATACAGTTTCATTCTGAGATTCTAGGGCCAGTACCCCAACAGAGGGACTTCGGGGGCAGAGTGGGTTAGTGGAATGGGAAGTGAGAGCAGCTTGCGGGGGTGGATGTACTGCACACAGACCGTGGGACTGCCTTAGGTGCTGACCTGCTGGGCTCCTAGGGTCCGGCTGTTCTGTGGTAGGCCCTGCGTGCTGCCAAGATCATGAGGACCCCCACTGCTGCAGCATGGAGATGGGTGGTCTGTGTCTGGCAGGACCATGCTTTCCGGGTCATCTCACCTCAGCTCAAACTCTGAGAACCCCAGCCCTTGTCTTATGAACTCCCAGACTAAACCACTTAATCCAGGGCTTCCCAAACCTCAGAGCCACTGAGTCCTGGGCAAGCCCAGACTCCCAGACCCCACTTCTAGAAGAGGTCCCCGAGGTCCAGGGCGCCTAGGGCACTGTCATCTCCCATGTGACCTGGAGGCAGCCAGCCCCTCCATTCTGGGAACCAGCGCCCAGTTCTTGCTTTGCACATGGGGAGGCTGAGGCCCGAGAGTGGGAGTGGCACCGCAGTGCCTTGGCAGAGCCAGGCTAGAACCTGGGTGCCCGATGGGAAGGGGCCCAGCAGCACAGACCAGCCTGTGCTCTGCCTGCAGAGGAGCCTAAGGTGGGCATCAAGACCATCAAGGTGTACTGTCAGCGCATGCAGGAGGAGAACATCACGCGTGCCCTCATTGTGGTGCAGCAGGGCATGACGCCCTCTGCCAAGCAGGTAAGCCTGCCCCACTGGGGTGGGATGGAGCCTGGCCAGCACCTCTGTCCCCAGGCCCAGGGACCGGCTGCCACACTAGCTCCCAGCAACCCTGGGAGCATCCTGACAGGTGCTCACCTTTCTTGATGTGAGACCAAGGCCTTATTACTGTGCTCAGAGCCTGGGCGGAGTTGGGTGGTGTTTCCCAGTTTATGATGCGAGATGTCTTTCTGAGCCACAAGGGTAAACCTTGCTCCATTTCCAGGGTGCCAGCTGCCCACGAGGAGGAGCTGGGTTGGGGCGGGCCTGGGGGCCACACAGGGGCAGGCAGCTGCCCCTGCTGCACTTGAGGGTTGATGTCTCTTCCAGTCCCTGGTTGACATGGCACCCAAGTACATCTTGGAGCAGTTTCTGCAGCAGGAGCTGCTCATCAACATCACAGAGCATGAGGTAGGGGTGCGGGAGCTCGGGTGGGATGAGATTGGAGACCCACCCCCCAGCCCCTCACCTTTTTAGGAACAGCAGACGTCCGGGGGCCCCCCAGTGTGGAAAGAAAGTAGGGCGATCCAGCCTTCAGTCAGGAGTTGGGGGGCGGGGTGCAGTTTCTATCTCTCCTGGAGCCCTGGCTCCCAGGATTGTGCCCTGTGGCCCATCTGCAGGGCAGGGTTGTAGGCTCCAGACACCACCCCCTCCCTCGCAGTGTGGAGTTAGGACTGGCGCAGACGCCTAGATCCCGAGCTGTACCCATCCCCTGGGGGCTCCCAGGGTCTGTCGTCCCATGGAGCCCGGGTTCTCTTCTCACAGCTGGTCCCGGAGCATGTGGTCATGACCAAGGAAGAGGTAACGGAACTGCTGGCCCGGTAGTATCCTTTCTGGCCCTTGACTGGGCCTAGCTCCTCTCCCCACCCTGCCTTTCACCCCGACCCCAGACCCCCAGTCAGTCCAGCAAGGCCTTTTCCCTGACCTACTACCCAGTAAACTCCGAGAGAACCAGCTGCCCAGGATCCAGGCAGGAGACCCTGTGGCGCGCTACTTTGGGATAAAGCGCGGACAGGTAAGAAGCCCTCCCAGGGTGGAACTAGAGCCAGGGCTTCTGGGCAGGGCGGAGGGAACCCAGGCTGCTACTCCTGCACTGCTCCAGCTCTGCTTCCTGCCCCTAGGTGGTGAAGATCATCCGGCCGAGCGAGACTGCGGGCAGGTACATCACCTACCGGCTGGTACAGTAGCTGCTTGTGGACAGACAGCTGGTGTCGGGCCACGCAATGGTGTTCATCCCACTCCTGTGAGCGCGCCACACCACTTCCCTCTCTGGAGGCAGCCCCAGTTCTGGCCTGGTTGTGCCCAGCTTCTGTGATGAACAGTCACAGATCACACGACTAACTGCCCGTTTTTCTGCCAGCATGTCCCCTGGGGGACAGAGAGATAGATGGTCGTGACCACCCCCTCACCCTACCCCACCCCCGCTGCTCCTGGCCAGGAGTGTGGGAGCTGGTTGCCTTAGGAAACTTGCCTCTGCTTCTCCTGGATCCTAAGGCACTTCGCCTTGGGCCTTGGATCTGCCGTTCCTGGGCTGAGAGTCCCTGCAGCCTCTCCTGGATGCCAAGCCGTGGCCCTGGATCCCAGCTGACGGTGCCTCTGGAGGGGCCAGGACACCTCAGGGTGGCCCGGCATCCTCTGGCCTCCCCTCGCTGTGTCCCCCACGGTGGCCCTGATGCTGCCTGTCCAGGGGCTCTGAGGACAGTAGCAGTGAGAAGAAAACTGGAATTGGTTGCTTTGGAATGCTGGGTGTCTTAAAGAATTAAAGCTATTTTGAGTCATAAGTTCACTCATCTGAAGACCAAGGCAAAACAACGCTGGGTTTGCTGTGAGCAGACTTGCTCAGGCTCTAGGCCACTCCACAGGGTCACTGCCCACTTCCCCTGGAGGAGGCAGGGGTGGGGCTCCAGCACACCCTCTAGCTTTGCTTCTTGGTGCTCTTCCATAGAAGTTGGGGGTCAGACCACCTAGTTTTCCTCTATACTAACTTCAGAGGCCTCCCTCCCCAGGCTAAGTGCCACTGTTTGTATTTCTTATTAATAGCTTCTTTGACGTGCGATCTACATACCATACGGTTCACCCGTTTAAAGTTCGTGGTTCTGTGATTTTTAGTACATGCACAATTGTGCACCACAGTCAACTGTGGAACACTCCATCACTCTAAAAAAAAGCCCCATCCTGTTAGCAGTCACCCCAGCCCGACTACCACTAGCTCTGTCGATCGGCCTGTTCTGGACATTTCCCACCAGTGGAATCACACCCTGTGTGTCCTGTGTCTGCTTCTCTCCTGAGCATTGTGTTCTCAGGATCTGTCCACGTGGTAGCCGTGTCAGGGCTTCTCCTTTTCCTGGCTGAGGGACACTGTGTTTCTTCTTCAGTTGATGGACCCAGGTTGTTTCCATTATGAGTAGTGTTGCTGTGAGCATCCAGGTACACATTGCTGTGATTGTATTTATTTTTCTGGGTGTGGTGTGTACATTGGAGTAGAATTGGTCTTGCAGAAGCTCTGGTCACGCTTTGGAGAAGCTGTCAGACTGTCTTCCCTGTGGCTGCCCCATTTCTTGTTCCTGAGCCCCATAGAGAGGTCCCACTGTCTCCACCTCCTTGCCAGCACTGGTTCTATGGCCTAGGGGATGGGGAGGGGGTACAGGGTGGCCAGTGGTGGCGCTGTGGTTCCGGTTCCCTTGCCAGGTGCTGTGGTGGTGAGCATGGGGCTTGCTGGCTGCCTGTGGGTTACCTCAGATACGTGTCTGTGCACAGGTCCTTTACTTCTTGTTTAACTGGGTTGTCTTCCATTACTGAGTTTTAGGGGTTCTTTATATATCCTAGGCACAAATTACAAAACGGTTTCCCCACGTTTTATATCTCTTAGGTGTCCCCATGTAGTGTTTTTAGTTTTTGACTGCCTTGGGTCGTAGTTGCAACATGTGTGAGATTTTAGTTCCCCAACCAGGGATCAAACCACCTCCTGCTGTGCTGGCAGGTGGATTCTCAACCACTGGACCCCAGGGATGTCCATCCCCCTGTAGTCTTTATTTGTGGGTCTCAAATTCTGGGTTTACTCCTGGGCATCGTGTGACCTGGGGTGGTCACTTTCCCACAGACAGATGGTGCTCTTGACGCTGCTTACTGAGGAATAGTGCTGCCCTGAGTCTCCGCTCTTGGAGTGAACGCATAGACCCATGCGAGTCTGTGTGGAGATCCTCTTTTCATTGATAAATTTAGGTTTGTTTTTTTTTAATTTCATTTATTTTTAATTGGAGCATGATTGCTTTACAATTCTGTGTTGGTTTCTGCCACACATCAACATGAATCAGCCATAGGTATACATATGCCCCCTCCCTCTTGAACATCCCTTCCCAAAGCTTAGATTTTAAAATCGTAATTTTACAGTACATCTTAACAGGCAAACAGGTCTCCCCTTTCTCCAAAACAGATATACATTGTTTTCCAAAACTGTCTCAGCCAGAATAAGCCAGATGTAGATGGACAAATTCTGTCTGATTCCATTTACCTGGGATCTCTAAGCAGTCAGGTCCACAGAGACAGAAGTAGATGGTGCTGGGGGGCCAGGGACTGGAAGGAGAGAGGGAGTTGGTGTTTCCTGGGGACCAGAGTTTCGGTTTGGGAAGATGAGAAAGTTCTGGAGATGACGGTGGGAATGGTTGCACAACTGTGTCAATGTGCTGTGCTTGTGAACTCTGCAGGTTAACATGGCAGAAACAGTAAACATGTAGTTTACAGTCTTGGATGTTCTTAGATTTTTACTCTTGCTAATGAACTCCAGAATCAGTGCATTGATTCCCTGAAAACTCCTTTTCTTCTGGTTGGGGGCCTAGTGGGGGGCACTGGGTGCAGGCCTGTCCACAGGTATGGGGCCTCAGATGCGAGGTATAGATGTTCCACCAGCGGTACCAGCTCTCCTTTGGGGTCCCCCCCAACCCCCGCTTGTTGCTTGGGGATCGGTTCTGCTGCCGCAAGTCCCTGAGATTGGTCCAGACGCCAGCCTCAGAGCTTCAGGAAGTGGGCACCTTCCCGATTGTGACTCTGGGTCAGGCCATGCCTGAAGGTGGCACAGCCTGTTAAAAGTCCTTTGGTGGGGTCGCGTCTGGAACCGTTTGCAGGCCAGGCCAGGCTCCTCACAGGCACTTGGGTGCCTGGAGCCGGGTGCTTCTTACCTCCTCCATGGAGAAGTGGAGGTCCCCTCTGCCCTGCGGAGCACCTGGAAGTGTTCATAGATCTTTTCACGCATTCTGTCTTAAAAACTTAGGGGTCAGCACACTTGTTCTGTAAAGGCCAGAGGGTGAGTGTCTTGGCTGTGCTGGCCAGGTTGCCTTGCTGCAGTTACTCAACTCTGCTACCCCGCGGGGCAGAAGTGGCCATAAGTCACATGCAACCACAGGGTACGGCCTGGGCTTTTATCTTTGTTTGCCAAACTGCAGGCCACCTTCTGGGCTCTTAGGAAGCTTAGGCAGGGGCAGAGCTCTGACCACCACAGCTGGTCTTACCTAAGCTTGGGGAGGACAGCCGTTTTGGGGGGCTGTCCTGTCAGAAAGGGAGACCTAGCAGGTTCTACCATGATGGGATGTGAATCCATGTCATTCATCTCATGAGTAGTTGGGTCTCTGCTTAGCCATCCCTGGCCCTCCAGGATAAACCTGTAGGAATGGAGGCAGAGCCTCGCCTCTTCCTGGCTATGCTGTCTTGGACAGTGGCTACTGTCTCCCTGAGGCTCTTTAGTCCACGTGGGTTTCCTGAGCCAGGAGTGCAGGGAAGTGATGCCTTGTGTCTATGTCCCCACGGCCACCTGGGCTCACACGCCCTATTGGGGTTGCCCTGCCCTGTGGTGGAATTTCTATTCACAGCTCCCCCCACTGCCCCAGGCCCAGCGAGGAGCTGGGAACATTGCTGAGGAGCTGGGAACATTGCTCAGGCTGCTGCTGCCAGAGGAGGCAGGCTCAGGTTGAAGACTTTATTGTATGCAAAAGGAAAGTACACATTGGAAAACTCCACTGTGGGAACTTCCTGTATCCTAACACCAGTATCCAAACCCGCTCATCTGTAAGAACCAGTTTGTCTTGAGGCCAGCTGGCCCACTCTCCACAAGGCGTCCAGCCCTCCTCCCAGGTGCCCTGTGACCTCCTTGGCCTGGCTCAGAGTGGGCAGGGTCCTCCATCACATCAAGTCTGAGAGCGGGTGTGCAGAGTAGCGCAGGCAGAAGCTTCTGGGAAGGCGGATCAGTAATGCCCTGGCCGCTGTGGCCGGAAGGAGAGGCCTCTCAGTGACGTGTCCACGGGGGCGGGACCTGCCCACTACCCCAGCTACACAAACTCTGGCTGCCTCTTGCAGCTGTTGCCCCCTACCAGCCGCCCACCACGCAGCCTCACAGCTGGCAGCCAAGCTGCAGCCACGTTGTTGCACCGGTTGGTGGCGTTGCACTGGGTGGTGGTGGTGCACTGGCTGGTGTTGTTGCACTGGTTGGTGTTGTACTCGGAGAGCCTCCGGGCTGGCTCCTCCCCAGGGCCCTCCCAGGCCCCAGGCCCGTACTCGCCGGCTGTGGCACCCAGCTGCTCTTCGCTGCCGCTGCGGCTGCCCTGACTGCCCTCTGTGCCTGCCTCGCCGCCCTGCCTCTCCAGAAAACTGAGCCGGTGCAGTGCAGCCCCACCCACCGGGGACTGCAGGTCTGAGGCCTCCTCCAGCTCTGAGTCGGAGTCATTGGAGGCGACATGGGGTTCTGAAAAGTCCAAGGGAGAGGGACAGAGATTCAGAGGGACAGATGGACGGCCTGTGAGCTGGGGGTGGAACCACTGGGCATCTGCCTCTGGTGACACCAAGAGGCTCCCCCACCCCCCCAGCAGGCCTGTCTCCCTGCTCAGAACCCTCTCAAATCAGGTGCAGGGTCTCAGATACATGGGGTTGTTTCCACTTCTGCGTGCCTGTTTCTTGGACCTGGCAAAACACCTTGAAAGGGTATCTCTTTGCAAGGGTTTGTAACAGATTAAAGACAGGTAACACTTGTGTCTGGGGAAACAGTTCAGTCTGCAGCCCTTGACATGGACCCACTACATCACCCCCCATCTGCCCAGCACCTCCAGGGCCACCCAACTCACCAAGGACCCCATCCTCAGCCTCCTCTGTCAAGGGAAAGGCTGCACCCCCGCTGCCCCCCAGGTACGGTGCCTGGACCACCACCTCGGGTCGCTGGCTGGATACCCCATCCTGCAGAAGCAGAAGAGAGGTCAGGGAAGCGCCACGGTTCTGGCCATGCCACGTTCCATTTACTTTCTTGTAAGTTAACCAAGTAAAAACCCTAAAAACCATTAACACCCGCTGCAGCTGAGCATATGAGGGCTCTCAGCCCCCCATCCCATGTCTGGACAGTCTGAGCTCATACAAAGGGGGCTGAGTCCCTATGGACACCAGCACTGGAGCCACTGTCCTGAAGCTACAACCAGGCATATCCCCTCCACAGCCTGCCTCCCCTAAAGGCAGCTGATGAGGCGTTAAAGATGTGCAGTGGGGACTGAGCATGGGAGCCAATGCTGCCTGGAAATAAGACCCTCTACCAAGGAGAGCAGCAGGCTGGACCCAGCTGAGCTTGTGGGAGCCAGGACACAAGGACAGGCTACAGAGCGGGCAGAAGTGGGAAACCAGAGGGGCCAGGACGGCTGGTCAAGCGCAGGTTCCACCCACAGATCTGAACCCACACTTCACCCAGTTCTTTGCTTAAAATGTGCCTTGAATGCCCCGGACAGCCCTGTCCAAGCCAAACATCTCCCAGCAGAACCCCCTGTATAATCCCCCCATAGGCAAGCAAGGTTCCTAGCCCCCACCATGCTCAGCCCTGCATCCCTTGTCCACAGTGGGAAGCCCTCACCTGGCCCCCTGGGGCCTCTTCGGGCTCCTCCTTGAAGACCAGGCTGAAGTGGGTGATGAGGGTCTCCACGATGCAGGCCTGGTGGGGGTAGTCCACCAGGGAGGAAAGGGACACCGTGGCCTCAGTGGGCCGGGGCCGCAGCAGCGTGGGCCCAAACACAATGCCCAGGTTCCCTGGTGTCATCTTGTTGTCCTGTTCCACCTCCACGATCCTGGGGGGTTGTAGGGTGCAGGGGCAGGTGTGAGCAGCTCCCAGGACCCTGCCACCCTTGACCCTGGCCGACTCGGCCCTCACCTGCGCAGGTGCCGCATCAGGTACCGCAGTGTGGCCCAGTTATCCCGAGGCAGGTCCCGTAGGAGTTCCCGCAACCGGCTCGCCATGGCCATGGCTGCAGCCTCCCTCTCTGTGGCATCCGGCCGACCCCGAGATGCTGCCTTGGCCTCGGCCTCGGCCTTCAGACTGTCTTTGGCCATCCCCACAAGCTCATGGTAGAAGCGGAAGGAAATGAGCGGCTCAGGGAGCTGCAAGGTGGCAAGGTCAAGTGTGGAGGGTCAGTAGGCAGGGCCCACAGACTGCTAGTCCTGCACTGGCCCCGCCCCTGACAGCGGCCCCGCCTCTACGTACAGGTCCCATCCACTCAATACTGACCATGCCCCAGCTTAGCAACCACGCCCCTTCCTAGCGCTGGTCACGCCCCCAGCAGGCTCCCTGTCCAGCCTAGGAATTGCTCTGTCTTGTCACCATTTATCTTACCTGGCGCAGATAGAGCTTGAGGACATTGCTGATGTCGTGGGGTGAGGCTTGCGACAATTCCACCAGCTCCTTGCCATTCTCGAAGGCCTGGCACAGCTTCTCTACACGTGTCTTCACCCCATTGACCCGGTAGATGCCCTGTGAAAGCCTGCAGTCAGCAGGGGCCCATGCCTCTCCCTCCCTGTGCAGTCCCTTGGCTGTAGTCCCCGCTGTTGTGCCGGCGGTGGTCACCTTGGTGCGCAGCGCCCGCTGCTCGATCTCAAAGATGCACTTCTTGATGATGAAGGGCACGCCGTCGGGGGTGCTGCAGGCAGCACGGCTGAAGTCCTGGCCAAAGAGCTGCAGACGGCCCTGCAGCTTCTTGTGGCCACACTGGATGGCCAGGGTCTCCAGGCACTTCTTGTGGCAGGCCAGGCAGCACTGGGGGTGGGCAGTGTGAGCAGCCCTACCTGACTCTGGTCCAGCTCAGACATCCCTGGCTCCATCTCCTGCCTCATCTCAGTGCACGCGCACACAAACACACACCCCCACCCCACCCCTGACTCCCCACCACAGTGCAGCTTCTGAAATAGTTTTCACCCTTCAGCCTGGGCTCCTCCCACTGCTCTGGCCCCACCTCCAGACCGCAGGTGCTCTCTCCCGACATGGGACGCACATCCAGGTGCCTGGCTCCCCTGGACCCGACCGGAACCACTCACCTCCTCACACTCGGCGCCCTGGAAGTACACGTAGCTGTTGCATTCCCGGCACTTGGCCGGTGTGCGGAGCTTCCGAAGCCGGTGGGTCCGGGCCGCCTTGGACAGCCCCACGTGGCGGAAGGGCCCGCTGGGCACAGCCACAGGCAGCTCTGGAGTCATGCCATTGAGGTCAGCTGGTGGGGGAGGGGGAAGGTGGTCAGTGTCACCGAGGGAGGTCAAGGCCAGACCCACAGAGAGTCTCCAAACCCTTCCTTCCCCCACTGCCCCGTTTAGAGGCTCCCTCACCCTGATCAAAGGCTGATGCCCCTGCACTGCCCTCCTGGTCGGCCAGCTCCTCGTTGGACGACATGGTGCCACAGGAAGACATACGCTCAAACTTCTTAAAGTCCTCTGAGCAGGAAACAGGGTGTCAGAGGCTCCCCCTGCACCCCCACCCCTGCTGCCCGCTGCACAATGAGCCCACTGAAGCCTGGGATGGGTCGCAGTGTTCCACCTCCCGCTGACCCAGCAGGCCCCTTCACCTGAGCCAGGGCTGGGGTCCAGACTGGCCTCCGAATCGGAGATGGAGATGGGCCACGACTTGTGCACCTGGTGGCCCCGCCCACCTGTGAAAGAAGTATCCCCAGTGAAGGTCTGAGGGGGGCTGCAAGGGGGCTGCGTCCGCCCCCTCTTGGCACTCACCCCTGCGCTCCTTGGCAATCTCTCCCTGGCTGGGCCCGCCGTCCTCCGGGGGGCTACTGGCAGCCTCTGCCCCCACAGCATCGCTGACATTGAAGCTGCTTTTCCGAGCACGCAGGACTGGGGACCTGGTGGGACCAACAGCCAAAAGGAGGGGCTGTGATGGGGGTCACAAGGGCTCCCTGCCCCTGCCCTCATCTCAGGCAGGAAGTCTGGCTCCCTGGGCATGCGCAGAAGGTAGTGTACCAGGCACTGGCGGACACGTGGGGCTCGAAGTCGTAGTGCACATCAGGCTCCTCGCCGCGCTGCAGCTGGCGCACATGGGAAGCGTACTGCTGGCCTGGGTCGTACAGCTTGCTGCTCTCATACAGCATGTGGAAGTGCACGGGCAGTGGGGCCGTCTGCGTGTGCATCATCTGGTAATATGAGATGGTGGCCTGTGGACGGGCGGGAGGTGAGCGCTAGTGGTCCTGGCACCTGACAGGTAGGTGCTCCTCCCACCTCTCCAGGGGAGCCCCAGTGCGCACCGACTTGATGGTCTGGTCACTCTGCCGGATGACCTCCTGGATCTGCCGTAGTGCCGTCACCTTGGTATCCTCCAGCTCCTGCTTCTGTGTCTTAGCATCGGCCACGCATGTACGGTAGGTGGCCATTGCTTCCTCCGCCTGGGGTGGGGGTGGTAGGTGGGCGGTTGCCCAGGGAAGCATTAGCCCACGGTTCAGCCCTCAGGGCATCTTCAGGCCCCACAAAGAAATCAACTAGGTACAAAAGGATGGGAAGGCATTCCTGCCAGGAGGCAGAGCCTGGACAAGGGACCAGAGGTGGGCAATTCTGTACAGGGCGTGAGGATCTGTCACCATGGGCCTTGCCCTCCATCACTGGCCCTCACCTTGTTCTTGGCCTCCTCCTCCAGGCGACGACGCTTGTCCAGGGTCTTGGAGGCTGCACCCCCTGCACCGGGCCCAATGTTGGCTTGCTCCTCCTCCGCCTTGGCCACCAGGAAGCGGGCCTTGTCATGGTCCTCGCAGCGCTGCATGTAGCCCTGCTTGGCCTTGCGGAGATTGGACTCTGCCTCTTGCTGTGGGTGTGGCAGTGAGCAGATGACCCCAGTCAGTCAAATACACATTAGAGACCTCTGCCACCCACATCTCTTGTGCACAGATCCTGTGGCCAGTGAAACAAACGGGACTCTTGGTGGAAGAGCAGGAGGTGACACCCATAGTGGGACCCTGGGAGGAGCCAGCATCTGGCCTGCCCATTTTACAGCTGGGGAAGGTAAGGCTCAGCTAAGCTCTGAAGGAGACACCGACGACATCATCCTCTTGACACCTACACCCACGCCCACCACAGTGACTTGCGCTTCTGTCTCTTTCACTTCCCTTCTTACAGACGAGACCAGTGAGGTCGCCCAGACAGGAAGTGAGGCACCCTCAAAGAGCACTCAGTTAAAACCCAGTGAGCCTTCTGGGGGCCACACCTTACAGCCTACACCATCAGAAGCTCAAACATATAAGAATTCATATGAGTACTAGTAGAAACATAGCACAGGGAAGGCCTTTCCATGTGACACAGAACCGAGAAACCATAAAAGGAAAGACTACTACTAACGATCACGGGTTTCAACTGGGAAAACAGGCCAACGGGTTAAATCAAAATCAAAAATCAAAACAATAAACTGGGGGTGAAGGAGTCTGTAACACGTATCATCCAAAGCTGGGTTCTCTAATAGGTAGAACGCTCTGGGGAGTCAATAAGAAACAGGCTATTGTCCAGTCCAAGGTAAACAAAGGATACGAACTGAGAGCTCACAGAAGAGGAAGAGCGTGGCTGTGGCTCTGGAGGTCAGCCTCCCACACTCATCCCCCATGACCCAGCCATTATCTTTTGGGCACTGATCTGAGATGAATGCTAGGTCACAGGTCTGAGTAACAGGGGCACAAGCTCATCAGAGCAGTGATGTTTGAAACAGCAACAGCTCAACCACAACTAAACTCCATCAGTAGGGACGTACTGAAATGCGCCACATGGCTCTGTAGCTGAGAATGCCTAGCTAAGAGAAAGGCAGGACGGGTTTCACGTGGACTGAGACGGGGCAAGTCCCTGAATATGGAGGTGTGTTTAAAAGATCAGAAGCAGAATGGGGTACTCGGCAAGCTGTCATCAGGTGTGCAAAAGTTGGGGAGAAGGGCATTTGCCAGACATGCTAGATGGAGCTGCAGGACTCCACTAACTGGAGCTGGTTTCACCACCGACCCTGTTAACACACCTAAAAAGCAACACAAAAGATTCTAGTGCCTTGGAACTGCCCAAAAAGAGGTGAGAAGAGTAACCTGGAGGAAGAAGCTGGAGCATCCACCAGACCTGGTGAGCCCGTTTGGTCTACCCCAGACCTGCTCCTGGCAGCCACAGGTGACCCTGTTCCCCCGTGACAGCGAACTCTGACACTGAGGGGGGCCCCAGGGCCAGGGCCAGGGCCTTTCCTGCCACAGCTTGGAGGTCAGGAGCCTGAAGCAGCTTGGAGGCAGGACCCGCCTCACATGGGCACAGAGCACTCTGCACGATGTCGGTAAAACTCGGGAAATCTTCATCTGGGTGCGTACCAGAGGACTGTGCATGTGTGAGCTGGCCGCCCTGGCCCCTCCCAGCCCCCGTGCCCCACCCGTGGTACCAGCTTCCTCTGGGCGCGGTGCCAGGACTCTTTGATCTCCTTCCTTCGCTTCTCATGTTCGAGCCGCCGCAGATTCAGGGGCTTGGGAGAGACAAGTGTGAGTGGGGACCCCGGCACCTTCCATCCCGCCCACCCTCCCAGGTACAGCCTACCTGCATGAAGGTCTGGGTCAGCAGCGTGCCCACTGCCTGCACCAGGCCATGGCCGAACTCCAGGTCCTGTTCCAGCGCCAGTGAGTAGATGGACAGGAGGGGCATGTGCGGCTGTGGGGTGGGGCCGGCATCAGGGTCACGTGGGGGTGGGCCAGGAGCCCCCCTGCTCCCTCAACCGCCTTTGTACAGACTGGAAACCCCTTTTTTCCGGTCCATCCTGGAGGTATTGAGACTCACATCCAGGCCTGAGGAACCCTGCCCAGTGCCCCACCCACCCAGACACTCCCCCCAAGTTCCCCACCTCCTGCATGACACTCTGTCTGCAGTTCTGGACGATCTTCTGCAGGCCTTTGGCAAAGTCCATCTCTGCAGGGGAAGGGGTGTGAGGGCAGGGGGGCAGAGGGGGCCTCCAGCCAGACCCCACCCTGCAGACCCTAGCTCTCACCCAGCGCACTCCGCTTCTCCAGGTAGCCGATGAGGTCCTTCATGTATTTGGCCATGTTCTTGGCGTACTGCAGGGCAGCGTCCACGCCCCCCTCACAGCGCTGCAGCAGGGTGTCCACGTCCTCCGGGGACAGGCAGCCTGCAGAGTAGACACCCCTCAGCCCAGGCTCCACTCCTGCCCAGCCCTCCCCTGCCCCAGCCCACCCCTCCTCCCATCCACCACCCCAGTCCTCTGCCACTTGCTGGGCTCAGGGACTCACCCGCATCACACTCCTCACCGCTGGGGGGGGCACTCTCACTCGCCTGTCCATACAGGTTCTCCATGGACTATATCAGAAGGAGACAGGTGAGTCCAGCCTGGGCTTGGCCCTGTTTGAGGCCCACCCTGCAGGAGACAGTCGCCACCCCCCTGGACAGAGCGAGTGGCCGTGGTCCACAGAGGGAACAGGGGCACTCACCCGCCCTGCCAGCCTGACCCCAAGCGATATGCAGGCCACCCTTGCTCACCTGGCCTGGGTCCCCAGGGGGCACGGACAGGAGGATGCTGCTGTCCACTTCACCCATGAGGAACTCGGATACACTGCAGGGTAGAGGGGCAAGTGTCAAGGGGCACATGGGTCCACATGGGTCCCCACCCTTCCCCACCCCCACTCGTCCCCACGCCTACCCCAAACTCACGTGCTGCTAAAGGAGACAGCAATGGTCTCCAAGGCCTTCTCAAACTCCTGCTTGTCTGACTCATTGTTGCACTCATAATGGAAGGCTGGGGACAGACAAGGATGAGAGAGGTTGGCCCAGTCTGTTTGGGAGGTGACCAACCGTGCAACTAATTGAGGGGGGAACATTGGAGCTGTTGTGTCCATCACACTCCTATGCATCCTTCAAAACCCACTTCAAACATCCCCTCCTTCAGAAAGCCCTCCCAGACAGAAAGCTCTCTGTGCCTCGTCCCAGCTGGCTGACCTTTGACTTTGGCAATGAGGGTGCCAGCAGCCGTGAGTGTCTCCACAGTGTTCAGCAGTGGGTACTTGGAGATGACCTGGTGCATCACACGGAGGGCCTCACCCAGGCACTCATGGGCCAGTGGCCGGCGGGCCTCAAGGAGTTCTGCCAGGTAGAGTGGGTATGAGCAGGGAGGAAGGGAAAGCCTGTCCACCTAACCACCCAACCCTAACACTTCTCTCCCCAGGTGGGGAGACTGAGGCAGAGGAGGGAGAAGGCAACTGCCTAAGGCTCAGTGTGTGATCTCAGGGGGTGGGGTGGGGTGGACTGTCCCTCTCTGGACTGCTGGCCAGGTCGACAAAGGCCAGATGTCAGTCTAGACAGTCCTGCTTAGAACACCCTTTCCTGTCACTCCAGAAAATAACCTTCCACTGTCGTCCAAGTTGCAAAGCTCTGTTCAGTTCTCTCCTGGCCCTGCCGGCCTGGGAACTGAGGCTTAAACACCCCATTATCTCTCTCCAGACAACCACCCTATGAGGCAGGCCCTGTTATCACTTCCATTTAGAAGATGAGGAAACTGAGGCACACAGGGGAGAAGTCATTTCGCAAGGATCACACAGCTTTTCTAGCTCTGAAGATAGAAGGACACTGCCTGGCTTTATCACGAGGGCAGTGGGAAGCCATGGAAGGTGTCAGAGCAAAGAAAGGTCAAGGTCTGACCTACATCTTTGAGGGAGGCTTTAAGTGCCCTCCTCAGATATTCTTAACTGGAAAAAAAGCAGAGTGTGCAGGCAGAACATGCACCATGTAGTGGAAACAAAACTAAAGAAGCTTGTAGATGGTGAAGGAATGAGCAGACCTGCTGACACCCAGGAGGGTCCTACCTGTACCTCCCCCACCTGTGCGCTTCTGACTCAGCCTGGTAGGTGATACTCAAAAAAAAGGACTCTGGAAATAGGTGTCTGATCCCTTTTCAACACCGAGGACTTCCACTGAATACCAGACTCCCACTGAATACCACCGACAGGGAGACCCCTATGGAGTCCTTGGCCCCAACATTCCTCGGATTCAGGACTTGCGCCTGAATCAGTGGGGAGCTTCGGGAGGCCGGAAGGAGCTTCAGGAATCCAGGGAGGCCGGCCACGCCCCTTCCCCAGACATTCCTCCCAGGCACCCCGCCCCTCGTGTCTCCTGGGCCTCCGCCACCTGGGTCCCCGCAGCACCCCAACCTGGGCAGGTGGGACTCTGACGAAGCCCAGACATGCCCAGCTCTGCACCGGCCAAGGTAAGCGCCCGGCAGCCTTGTGTCCCCAGTGGGCCGGCAAATGCCCAGAGCACCACGTGCTCCTGACCAGAGCCTGCACCCCCACACCCCGCCCATCCCCTCACCTCGGGGCCCTGCCTGGCAGCGCACAGGCCTCTGGTCCAGCGCGGGGTGCACCGTCCCGCAGATACACATGGTATACCATCAGAGCACAGGGATCGTGAATGCGCACGACGGCCTAGGGTCTTTGGTACCGGGTTTTCATCAGCCAAACCAGCTCTGGCCGGTCCGAAGACCCCGCCCCCGCCGAGGAAAGCTCCGCCCCCGGAGTCCCGCGAGCCCTGGCTGGGGTTCTCGGCTCCCCAAACTCAAGGATCAGGACTCAGACCTGAGTAGACGAGGAGATGTGACTCCATTCGGGATCGGGCTGCCAAGGGCAGACAGAGAAACAGGCCCAGGTACATGGTGTGGAGAGGTGCAGGGAGACCCCGCCCACGTGGATCCCTGCACTTACTGCCTCCCAAGCTGAAAGCCGTTCTGGCTATCCCACAACTATCATTGTAGGCTGAGGACCTCTGGTCACAGCCAGCATCCGTGCAGGGCGTGTCGTTGCCCCATTTCACAGATGAAATACCAGGGTCTCCCAGGCCGGCAGGGGCAACACCAGCATTCAAACCCAAATCCTCTCTACTCCAGTCCCTTCCCTCTGCCCAGGGCTGCCCCAAGGTGCAAAGAAGGGGGCCCCTGCCCTGGCCATCCTCCTGCACAATGCCCACAGGCTCAGCTCCACCCAGGCCTGGCCTCCAAGGAAGCGCTAGGATCGGAAAGGAACCGAGATTAAAGAGTTTCCCCAGGAAACAAGTCCAGCTCCACCCCAGGACCAGATAACCCCACAGGCTGACACCACCCCCACAGCAGAGGCTTGGCCAGCAAGGGAGCTCCCCATTACAGCCTTTAAAGCTGAGGTCCCTCTCCAGGTGGAGGTTGAACCTGGGCTCTGGCTCAGGTGAGCCAGAGTCAGGGGGCCACCCTGGGCCTCAGTTTCCTCATCCGTAAAATGGGCACATGAAAGGAGCAAGCCAGGGTGTTTAGCATGGCACTGGCACTGCGGTTTCCTGCAGGAGAGATCACAGTGCCCTCCTTGGCTGTTAGGGACAAACAGGAAGCAGATGAAAATAACTCGGCAGGAAGCTGAGCTGTCAGCGGACGCGTGGAGAAAACGGAACTGCCATCCACAGCCCGCTCACTCCTGCAGCTTACGTGCCGGTCCTGCCCCTCATCCCTCCTGAGTCTCTCTCTGTCCAGACCTCAGCGTGCCTCTCATTCACTTCAGTCCAACATGCAGATCTGACCTTGTTCCACCTCTGCTCTGACACCTTCTATGGCTCCCCAGCACCCTCAGGATAACATCCAGGGTCCCTCTGCTTGCCATTCTCAATGTCTTCAGCCTTACACATTTCATACACCTGAACCTTATTCCCCCCAATGCATCTCTACTTTGTATTTCTATGCACATGACATTCCCTCTACCTCAATGCCTTTCTTTCCTAGTTGCCACTGAACTCCTATTCATCTGTCAGAACCCTAGCTGCAATGTCTTTTTCCACAAAGCCCTCCGAACCATTTCCATCTGAGCCTCCCCAAGTCCTTCCCCAACTCTGTGCTGACCCCCTAGGTTTTAAGGTCTGACCCTGCTTTCCTCCACCCAGGCCTTGGTGTCCCTGCCAGTTCTCACCATCATGCAGAACACACTCCTTCAGTTTCTCAAGACCCTCGGCAAAGCGGGCCACGTCAGCCAGCAGGTGGGAGATGTCCTCCACGGTGTCTGGGCAGGGTCCCTGGATGGGTGCCTCGGCCGGGCTGGCCGCAGACAGTGGGCTGCGATGGCTGCGGCCCAGCGTCCAAGTGCTGGCCCCCGACAGAGGGAAGCCAGCAGCGCTGGCATGGCGGCTCAGGCTGGTTGGCCTCTTGAGAGTGCCTGTGGCCTTAGCATTCGAGGCCACACTTGGGGGTTCTAGGCTGGGCCCCAGGGACACTGCATCAGCCCCGTCTCTCCTAGGCAGCTCCTGGGAGGGTAGGGGGAGCTGGTAAAGCAGGTGCTCCCATTGGGCCCTGCCTCAGTTTCCCTGGAAGTGAAGTGGGGCTCTGGAGGGTCTTCAGCCTGACCCCATAGGGGTCAGAGGCCACAGGTCAGAGGGCTGAGATTTGGTGTTGGGCCCCTCCCACACCTGTTACCCAACGTCCTCTCCTGGAGCTTTCACAAACAACGTCTCTGCCCAAACCACAGCCGGGGTGGGGGAGGGGCGCCCCACTTCCGGAGGTAAGGAAGGGAGGGGGGTAAGGGGGAAGGGAGAGGGGTAGGGCTGGGGTCTCCTGAGCTGTCTCAGTAGAGGCCACTGCAGATGCCTACTCATTGGTAGACACCTCCTCAGTTCCTGTCCTCTGAGGGTCCAGCAGACTCCTGAGCCCACAGACACCGCAGGCCCTGTAGATGCCCCCAGGCTTGCACCAGGCCTGCCCCCGTGGGTCTCCTTCCACAGTCTGCTCCCTTATAAACCTTCTGCCTAACAGCCTGGCTATAGCTCTCACATCTAACGGTGCCTGGAGACCCCAAATTCCCTGAGCCCCCACCTGAAGGAGTCCAGGCCCAATGTACCCATACCCTGGTACCCACCCCACCACTCCTGGACCCCACAGCCGGCACTGGACAGGGTGGGAGGGTGCATGGCCGTCCCAAGGGCTCCTACCGTAAGCTGAATGCGAGGATCCCAGCCCATCCTGCGAAGCCCCTGCAGTCCAGCCTGGTGGGGGCTGTAGCTGGCTCGTACCCCCCGCCACTGGCCCAGCATGTCACTGCCCGGCCCTGCCCTGCTGGGCCTGATCACAGGGTGTCCTCCTGCCCTGGTGCTGCCCAGCTGTCGCTCTAAGGTCCCCGCCCGCCCCGTGCTCCCCTTAGAGGCTCACTCACCCCCGAGGGCTGTGGGCAGGGGCTTCCCGCCCTGTTCTTTTTCGAGATAGACGGGGTTTTCATGAGCTCTCTCTTCTTCCTGGAGAACATGGCGGGGCCAGGCCCGAGAAGCCCAAGGGGGCCTGGCTGGGGGAGGTAGGCCAGGGGTCTCAGTACCACAGCTCCTGGTGTTGGTGGCCTCGGGACCACATTGCCGCTGGCCACCCCCTCCTCAGCTGTCAGGCTCACGTGACAGGCACAGCCCTCATTGGCGGGCGCTTCCCCCCACAGGAAAAGGCCTCCGGAGGCGGTGACTCAGACCCGCCCCTGACCCTCCCCAGCTTCAGCCTCAGCCTGCCCCTCTGCACAGTGGGCTCAAAGGTGGGGTCCCAGGCCCCACCCCCAGCTTCCGCTTTCCTGAGCTCTGCGTGTGCATGTTTGCTGAGGTGCCCTGCCTGGCGGCAATGCCCCAGGCAAGACACTGATGCCCCAGGCACGATCCCTGCAGGGACACAGCGATTGCAGAGATGCTCACCCCCACTCAGCCACACCCAGATGCACCCAAGAGTGCAGATACCTGAACACGACGGACATGTGGGGACACAGACTTTGACATATGCTCAGAAGCCACCCAGCTCCACTGATGCAATGGGTACCCTGGACACAGGCACCTGCCTTCCAGTCCTCCCACCGCTCCTCTGTGTGGCCGCCTTCCACCCTTTGGCAACTCCCCGTGAAGACCCCAGGGAACAGTGCATGGTATAGTGGGTTGCCTTCCCTCCATCCATCTCCCACCCCCACCCCTGATTCTACATTCTGGGGACACTCAGCAGAACAGGTTAACCCTAACGCTAACTGCTGAGGCCACCATGCCACCTCCTCCCTCCCTGGCTTGGCCCCCAGACCTGGGGTGTTGGCAATGTGTATAGCACTCCCTGTACCCTCTCCCCCATAACCACCTCTTCTCTTGGAACCCCCCTAATCTGAGCCTTTTCCCCTCCCCCAGTCTTCCTCCCCTCCCCTTCTGGAGTCTCACCCTCTCATCCCCTACACCTTCCCCACTATTGGCCCCCACTGACCTCAGGTGGGAGGGGTGGATCTCCCGGGCACAGGGCACGCAGGCCACAGCCCCTCACGGCAAACCCAGTTCTCCAGGCCCGGGTCCATCCACTAACCCATCCCAGAAGGCCCTTGAGGATCCTCTGCCCACCACTCATCGCTCTGGATGCCAGGATCGGAGGGTGAGGGCCCACTGCAGGGCCGGCTAGCTGGTGGGCCTCTGCCTGGTTGGAGGCCTGAAGTCTGGGCCACCCCTTCCGGGCTTCCCCAGCTGCCCCAGACATTCCTGAGCCCTGACCTCATGCCCACTTCAGATCCAGCCATTCACAGGTACCGCCTTCAGGCGCCAGAACTACAGGGGCACTCAGGGGCTCCAGGAGCAGTGTCCAGGCTCTTATGAAGGGCACACCTGCACAGGAGACACTCCCCAGCCACCACACAAGCTTTCACAGCTGGGAGTCCAGCTAGCTATAGCTAGGTTCACATCTGCATCCACACACGCACTCCAGCACACACTCTGTGCCAAGCCCAGTGTCCAGGCACATGTACAGAGCCGTTTTGGGATGAATATGCAACCTGGCACAGGGACACAGGTACACAGTGCTTCACACCACAGCTTCCCTTTATTTCCTCCAGGGCCTCTGGAGTCTGGGTCAAGCTTCAGCCCCTCTGCCCTGCTTTGGTCCCTCCAGCTCCACAGAGGAGGAGGCTCAGAGGACCGTCTCAGCCATGCTGTGGTCATCGAGGAACTGGGTTATGAGTTTAGGGTGCTGCGGGCCTAGCACAGGGTCAGCCCCCACTTCTGTCTCCTTCTCATCTTCCTCTTTGCCCTGATCCTTGGAGAAGTACAAGAATACCTAGAGGTGGATGGCCCAGGGAAACAGGAGGAGAGGTCACCTTGAGGGCCTAGCCCCCAACCCCATCTTTACCCCCAGCCCCGTTCTGGCATGGCGGTCACCTCCTCCAGCGTGGTCTGGCTCACAGAGAAGTCCTCCACGCCATGCTCTGCGCCGTGTGCTGCCAGCAATCCAAAGACTAGCGCCAAGGTGCAGCGCCCTCCTGGCAGCAGCTGGAAGCGCAGGCGGCCACCATGCGCCTCCCGCAGCTCAGCTCCCGGGAATGCCTGGGCCACAAAGTCGGCCGCCAACTTGGATCTCGACAAGGGCACCCTCAGGGTCAGTGTATGGCCAGCCCCGAATCTGGGGTGGGTGGGGGAGACGATAGCTAATGGACCCGCCCATACCATCTTCCAGCCCTCTTCTAGCCCCACCCCTATACTTGGCTCCTCTAGACCCCCAGGCCAACCTGACCCCAACCTCTGCTCCTAGCCCTGGCTACATGCTCATCAGTCTCTAACCCTGCTGCTCCCCAGTCCCACCCACGCAATGCCATGCCCCACTGCAATATCCAGGTCATGCTCACTTGCCGGACCCTCTTTGGCCTCTGCCCATGGACACACCTGCACCCATCAGACCTCCTCCCCATCTCCGTCCAGCCTTGTCCCCTCTCCAGGACAGTCCATGATCCTTGCCTGTTCCCTGGTTAGAACCCAAACTGGCCCCACCTGATCTCCCCTCCAGGCCCACCTACACCTCCACCCTGATCTGCCCGCACCCAGGCCTTGAGGCCTTGCCCCGCTCACCTGCCCTTGAGGTGCTGCGCACTGCCCAGGCAGCAGAACCGCCCATTCACCATGATGGCCAGGCGTGTGCAGAGTGCCTCGCACTCCTCCATGCTGTGGGAGCCCAGTGACGTGAGCTCCAACCAGGCCTGGACCCACGGCACTTGGCTCTGGGCTGCCCCTCCCAGGGACCCTCAGCCTGCAGCTCTGGGCCACCTTGTGCTCTGGACATTTCCTGTCAGTCCCAGACTGCTCGTTCCCCAGGCCCACCTGTGTGAGGTGAGAACCACGGAGCGGCCCTCCTGCACCACGGCCAGAAGACTGTTCCAGAGGAACCGCCGGGCACCAGGGTCCATGCCAGTGGTCGGCTCGTCCTGGGCGCAGAGCAGGGAGATGCTTAAATGCGGCCCCTTCCCCCTCCTCTGTCCTCCCATCCTCACACACATACCAGAAAGACTAAAGCCGGGTCCCCCACCAGAGCCACGGCTGTCGCCAGCTTCCGCTTGTTGCCCCCGCTGTAGGTGCCAGCGGGCTGGTCAGCATACTGAGAGAGGCCCAGGCGTGCCAGGCCGTAGCTTGCTGTCTATGGCAGGATGGAATGGGAAGGGCAGAGTGAGAATGGGGTGCAGGGTGAGTGGGAGGGGCTAGGGAGGGGATATGGTGGTGGTTTAGACGCTCAGTGCTCAGTGGTGGACTCTTTGTGACTCCATGGATTAGAGTCCGCCAGGCTCCGCTGTCCATGGGATTTCCCAAGCAAGAATACTGGAGTGGGATGCCATTTCCTTTTCCGGGGATCTTCCTGACACAGGGATCGAACCCAGATCTCTTGCATTGCAGGCGGATTCTTAACCGGCTGAGCCACCAGGGAAGCCCGGGGATACCGTGGGAAGGTAACTAAAGAGGGTGGGGCCAGAGCCAATACGGGGCGGGGCTGCGACTGGAGACGGGGCCAGACCAAGAGAGGCAGGGCCTGGCCTGGTGGCCGGAAGCAAAGCCCTAACCCAGAGGTGAAAGTAGGCGGGGCCACAGCCAGGAAGGTCTAAGAGAGAAGGGGCGGGCCCCTAAGCAGAGACGGGGCGAGTGCAGCCTGAGGATGGTGGGAAGGGCTGGGGGTGTGGGGGTGGACCCAATGAGTGTGTAGGCGCTCAGGGAGGGCAGGGCAGGGCCAGAGGACCTAAGGTCAGGGGACCGAGAGCAGCAGAGACTGTAGTCCAAGGGAGAGATTGGGGTGGGGACCGGAGGGGTTAGTGGGGAGAGTGATCACCTGGGCAACTTGGGCTTCGGGGACTCCTCGCAGGCGTGCATACAGCTCCAGGTGCTCACGACCGGTCAGCAGCTCGAAGATGGCATCCGACTGAGGGCAGTAGCCCATGCGGCGGTGAGCTGCAGCCGGTTCCTGGGCCACGCTGGGGATGGGGGATGGGGGACAGGGAACTCAGGGCACTGGCTGGCCCTGGCCATGCGAGGGGCAAGCAGGGGCCTTGGGGCTCACCCACCCTGATAAGGGACAGGAGGTAACTCAGGGCCGGGTCCATTGCAGGGGGACTCAAGGCCAGGCTGATCCTGTCCATATATGCGAGAGCAGGGGAAGGTGGGGAGGAACAAGAGCCCAGGAGCCCCTCACCTGTGGCCTTCCAGAATGGCCTCACCCCCACTGGGCAGCGTGTCCCCAGTCACCATGCGGAATGTGGATGTTTTCCCTGCTCCGTTCACGCCCAGCAGCCCGAAACACTGCAGGTATACCCACAGAAGGCACTCATAGAAGCCCGGACAATTGTCCCAGCATCTCTGACTTCTGGGACAGGTTTCTCAGCTTCCACTGGGAGGGCTGTGGGCAAGGGGATCCCTGGGCAGATACTGGGGTGTGTGAGTGGGCACAAGCTGTCACATAGCAGAAGTGCTAGATGACACACAGCATGTATTTAATCAATGGACACAGTAGATGTTCTATAAAGGTCACTTGCAGTCAGTGCTCCATAAATATTGAGGCAAGAGTTGGCTGAATGTTTCCTGCCATGCAGTGGGTACCGACAGCAAGAGCACCTGGTGAGAATTCATGCTGGGCACACAGTCAACCCAAGATGGAGAGGTTGACTGAACACAGTAGGCATTTGCTAAAGAGTGATGGCAATTTATACCAACACACCACAGGTGTTCACAGGTGTGTGCTAGCCCCTAGTAGGTGGCCAGGAAATGGACCACAGCAGACAAGTTTGCACAAAGTAGTTGCTTGAATGTGCATTGGTACAGAGCAGGTGCCTACTAAATATTGGTTGTGAGCAAGTGCTTAATACAGATAAAGTATGGACTCATAAATGTTGGTGTTTGATAAAAGTTGATCATCACAAAGGTGGCATTCAATACACTTTTGGTACACCAATGGTGGGGGGGTTCAACAAGCTTTACTGTATACAGTTGGTACTCAATAAATGCTAACATATAGTAGGTGCACATAGTAACTGGCACATGTATGGGAGGCCAGGAGGTGTTCAATAACAAATTTATCCTCACTAAGATCTTGTTAATCCTATTGCACACAGTGGGGATCAATAAATGTAACCATGCAATAGGAGCTTCATATTTGTTGGCTCTAAATAGGAGCTCAAATACTGACAGCCAGTAGGTACTCAGTATAGGACAACAGACAGAGTAGGTGTTCCATAGGGGGAGGTAGACACAAACATGGTAAAGACCAGTGGGTGTACAATAGGGCAGCCTCTCACCCTTGCACCACCTGGACTTACCTCACCAGGGGGGATCCCCAGGCACAGGCGGTCAACAGCTGGTGTCCTCTGCCCAGGGTACACCTGGGAGGATGAAGTCCATGAGAAAGGTGGGTGGGCCAGTGGAGGCCCCCCCAACCCAGCAGTGGAGGCCCCCCAACCCACACCCACCTTGGTCAGGTCCCTCAGTACCAACACATCCCCCTGGGTGGCCCCTTGTACTACCCGTTCCCGCTCACGGGCCACATCCTCATCCTCCTCTCCCAGGGCGGGTAACGGCCTCAGCTTGGGTCTAAGGACAGAGATATGAGTGGGCCCAGAGCGAGACCCCAGTCCCTGCCACCCTCCCTGGTCCCCACTGACTGTGGTAGGAGGCGGTTGTGGTGCTGAAGCAGTAATGTAAAGAGGAGGAAGATTGGCCCCTGTATGAACATGGCCAAGAGGTTCTTGCCGACCACCTCCCAACGCAGGGGCGACTGGAAATACCCCTCTCCTGTGGGGACACAAAGAGGGATAGGGTCATTTTAGGGTCTTGGTTACTGGGCCTCTCCCCATTCAGGTCACCTTGGGTTCTTAAGGGAAAGCACCAAGCTGAATAGACACTCAACTGAGGTCTAATTGGCATGGAAAACAGTGGCATTGCCACCTCCTTTATTTAGTGCCTTAGACCTCTTGTGACATGACCAAGATGGAGTTAACTTTTATGGCTGCTTTGCTGCACTTTTAACTTTGCCTACCCACCCTTCCAGGTCATCTAAGACCTCAAGTTCTCTTCCTAGGGGCTGCTGTTTGTCCCTGCACTGTAGGATTGACTCTTGTCTGGCACTTCCCCTCCTGGAGAGAAGTTCTCACCCAAGCGCTCAAAGGCATCAGCCATGGCCTGGTTCCGCACCATGTCGATGAGGCCCCGGCCCAAGCAGAAGTGAGGAAAGATAAGGAAGACCTGTTTCAGGATCCGGCTCACCTTCTGCAACTTCTGCTCAGGGGCAGATTAAGAAGGAGGTGGGTCAGAAGCCGAGGCTGAGGCCCAGTCTGACCCCAACCCAAGGCCCAGCCTTGTGGGTCCCACCTGATCAGAGAAGAGCTCAAGCACGAAGGTGGCCATGCTGCCATTGATACCAATGAAGAGATTGATGCAGGTGAGCACAACATAGGCTGTGCTGGGCACGGAGAAGAAGAAGGAGGCTGGGTACATGAGTGGCGTGATCGACCAGCTGAGGGGGAACAGGAGCCACTGTTATTGCCAGACAGGCTGAGCAGCCCTGAGAAGAATATAGATCTCCCATCCCAAACTGTGTTGTAGACCTCTGTAACATGGTCAGGTCAAGATGAGCTTTTAAGGCCTCCTTGGCATACCCCTGAATAAGATCACACTTGGAGTCCTCTCAGATCTCCATATCCTCTCCTTAGGATCTGCTATAGAGTCCCAGCTCCCTCAGCAGAGTTGAGGGAGAACAAGTCCTGGAGGGGCTGGGAACCTCACCCATACAGTAGTAGCAACAGCAGGAGGGCAGGCAGGTTGGCAGGGGCCACATACGCCCTCTGCTGGAAGGCCAAAAAGATGAGCACCACGATGCAGGCTGACACCAAGTAGTTACACTGCATTGGAGATGGTGGTTATACTTCAGTATGCTGAGCTACCAGGGAAGCCCACAGGCATCCTTGGCATTGTGTCCCACCCCAACCTCCCTGTGCTTTGGATAATAGGACGAGGTCTCCATCATCCCCAAGACTTCAGGGGTGCCATCCTAGACAAGTTCCTGACCAGAAAGGGCCAGAAGAGGCAGTGGCAAGTGGTGGCAGGGCCCCCAACCCTCCAGGCGGTCTGCGTACCATGTCCCAGAGAAAGTTGCCAAGCCAGTAGAGAGTGGGGGGCAGGCCCCCCATGCACTGCAGGTGTTTGGCTCGGGTGACACGCTCGTCAATGAGGACAAGGATGAAGCTGGCCGGGACAAAGGACATGGCGAAGACCACGCAGATGGAGACAAGCACGTCCACCGAGGAGGCCATCCTGGGAGTGAAGGGGCATGAGCTGCTCAGAGAGGAGCTGTGCTCACCACTGATGGGACTGAGGTCCCCAGGGCTAGACACAGCTGGTGGGGAATGTCCTGAGCCATTTTGAACTGTTAGGCAGGGAGAGATCGTCCAGGTCTCTAGTAGGATAGAAGTGGATGTGACAAGGACGTGCAGGCAGATGGGGGAGACTGCAGCCCATGAAGCCTGATGATGCCCCATTACCCTGGCCTAAGGGGTGGAGAGGGGAAGTTCTTGTTCTCTGTTTACATAGCAAGAGTGTGGCAGAGCGTAACTTCAGCTTCTACCACCAGAAACAACAGAGAGACCAACCGGGGTGGGGGGATACATGGGACAGGGGGACACGCAGGGTGGAGTGGCACACAAGGCGGCGGGACACACGGGGTAGGGGCACTCACAGTGCAGCCTCAGACAACTGCTCCTTGGTGAGGTTCAGGGGGTGATTGAGCGTGGTGATGCTGTGGGCATGGTGGGAGGAGCCTGGTGGCAGGTGGGCACGCAGGAGAGCGTTGTTGGCTCGGTTTACAAAGGCCACCATGGCGTGCCAGCCCTTGTTGTTAAACCAGATCTGTGATGGAATTGGGGCCAAGGGGTCAGTGACCTGGGATCAGACCTCCCCCACCACAGTGCCAGCTGGCCACCGCCAGTTACCACCTTGAGGCCATCTTGAGTGTCCAGACCAACAGCCCATGCTGTGAGATTGTTCAGGAGGTGGTCGAGGGCCTCGCCTGGTGCGGGGTTCAGCAGTGCCCGCAGTTCCTCCAGGGAGCGGCCCACCTCCAAGCCCGAGGGCAGGCCTGGGTCTCGGCCCTCCAGGGAGAAGCCCCCATACCTGAGGGGCAGTGGAGGTGGGAGACAGCTGAGGGTTGGGAGGGTGGGGCGGCAGGCAGGCAGAGGGCACAGGAAAGGAACCCATGCAAGGGACCCTCCTTACCTGACCTCATTCACCCATTTCTTGGTCTTCAGGCTGTGAGAGAGACAGACACAGAGAGGTGAGTGGGACAGAGACAAAGATGCTGGTGAGTTGAGTGAGACAAATTAAAAGAAGGAGGCACAGAGGGCCCCCAGTAGGCCCCAGGCCAGAGCCCCAGCCTGGGCATCCCCCCAACCCCTCCCAGGACTGTACCACATCCTCCCCACTGGACCCCTGCTACAGCTGGCCACGCCAAGTCCAGGGTGGTGCTCACCCTTGGCGCACCAGGCGCGGGTAGGTCTTGACCAGGAAGTCAGACAGGTTTCGGCCCGTTAAGTTCTGGACCACTTCACCAGAGCTGGTTGGCGCCTGGGGTGGCGGGGGACCACCGGCCGCAGCAGGGCAGTCAGGCAGCAGGCGGCGGGCACCAGGCTGGCTGCACTGGCAGGCGGGGGATGGAGACTCCGGGGTCCAGTTGCCACTGGCCAAGACCTCAGCCATGTCCGCAGGGACATCAGGCACCGAGAAGTGGCAGAGGGCAGGCCGTGTGCATGCTGGTGCCCTGTGGGGGTAGGAGCAGGGTGGGGGTGGGACTGGAGGCCCCCTGCTCCCAACCAGGCATGGGGGATGCTCCAGAGCCCAGACAGGGAAACCGAGGCCAGAGAGGAGCCAGGCCCAGGCTGGAGGGCCCTCACCTGCTGGAGTTACTTTTCAGGTAAGGCTCCTCCAGTCCAGCCTCCTCCAGCAGGGCCTCGAGCAGGCGGGCATGTTCAGGGTCCCCTGGAGTGTCATCACTGTGTATAGTGGGTGCAGGGTCAGGGCTGTGCCCACAGGCCCCTGGGCCCCTTCTCCCCACCAGGCCCCTCTCCTCTGCACCTACCTGAAGAAGGACACCTGGGAGCCATACATGCTGGGGCTCAGCTGCAGAGCTGGGTAGTATCCAAATGGGGGTGCAATGAGGCTGAACACCAGCGCCAGGCCCACAAAGAGGGCAGGTAGCACAATCTGAAGGGCCAGCCCATCAGTTCCCCACCCATTGGCTGCCAGGCTCACCTGCAGCCTTCCCTGATCCTGTTCTAGAACCATCCATGGCTCCCCAGTGCTCTCAATAAAAGTGTTCAAAGTGGGGCATACACCTGGGCTTATGGGGATGAATTAGGTCGTAGAGTGTAAGAAAGACACCAAGGGGCTTCCCCCACACTCCCCTACTAGGTGGCCCCTCACCTGAGCAAACAGGCCACGGCGGCTGCGGCGGGCAAGCAGGAAACGCTTGAGAAGTAAGGCCCGGAGTTGCTGGTAGGTGAGCGCCCAGCTGTGTACGAGGCCTGCGGTGGTCGGCCCAGAGCCCTGTAGTGCCTGTGTCTCAGGGGCAGAGCCAACTGTGGGGGATGGGAAGGTCAGTGCTCGGCCCTGGGGACCAGGAAGGGCCACAGGGTGGGGCAGGGACAACTCACCCAGCCCTCCATTCTCCAAGGCTGTCTCTTCTGGCGGAACCTGGAGCTTCCTAGTCGCATCGGGATGAGCAATACCCAAGCACGGGCCCTGCCTGGGCCTACCATCTGCAAAGTCACCAGTGTTGGGGTCAGGCTTAGTGTTTGGCCTGGGGTCTGGGCCAGTGTCAAGGCTCACAAAGGAGGGGTCAGGAATCAGGGTGGAGGTCAGGGCTGTAGGTTGGGTCATGTTAGGCAAGAGTGGGGACTTGGTCTAAAGTCAGGTTGGACTCTGGACCAGGGTGAGGGGTTAGGACAGGGGCCTGCAGGCATACCCTCTGGGCCTGCGTCCACAGCACAATCCTCCACCACCTTCAAGAAGATCTGGGAAGACAAAGCAGGGGGCTCAGACAGAGCCTGGGGACACACAAGAGGGAGGGGGACTCAAGGGCCACATATCCCTCAAACACTGGGGGTCCCCAAGCCTCCCTGAGGGCCTCTGAGCCTCCAGGCCTCCATGTGGGCCCTGCCTCCTCCCTGGGACACCCAGGTGTCCACAGGCAGACTCTTCTTCATCCTTCCAGGCACCACCTCCTCCAGGCAGCCCTCCTCCTGCCCCCCACCTCATCCAGCAGCCACACCTCCTCCAGGCTGGTGTCAGAGATCCCATAGCCAGCCAGTCCCAGCTCCCCCAGCCGCTGGTCCAGATCATGGAAGAGCTCAGCGAAGCTGCCATCCAGGGCACCCTTGTAGGGCAGCGCCAGCACCAGCTCATGTGGCAGATCCTTGACCAGCCGTGTGCCGGGCACGTGGCGCTGCACTATGGCCCACAGCTGGGCTGCACCTAGGTGGGCGGCAGGCATGTCAGGGGCCCTGGGGTCCCATGTTGCCCTGGCTCCTGCCCTACCCCCTTGAGGAAGGGGCTTGGGTGACCCACAAGGGACCAGTCCCTGAGGGCAGAGGAGGTCAGGATTAAGCACCCAATGGCAGGACTTGACCTGGGGTCAGGGCCAGAGTCCACTCAGGGTCAGAGGTAGGTTTGTGTGTCAGCTCAGCTCAGGGGTCAGGTCAGGGGTCAAGCCTGGGGTCGTCAGGCCTGTTGCCCTGAACCAAGTCACTGCCCCCCCACTGGCCCCTCCCTCTGGCTCTCCCAGCCCCATCCACAGCCCCTCACTCAGGCTCTCCCACCCCCGCCCTCACCGGCAGAGCTGGCCTGGCTGCCTGGCTCCCTTTTCTGCCCAGCATCCATGCTGTTCTTCAAGCCGGCTTCACCCTGGGGGCAGAGGGGCACCAGCTGCCATGGCCATCGCGCCTGGATGGGGTCTTAAGAACTGGGGTCGGTCGGAGGTCAGTTCCAGCCCTCACCTTTTTGCTGGTCGCCAGAGGCGGGGGACCCTTGGCCAAGGTCAGGTAGTATCCGGAGCCCAAGTGACGTCGCAGGAACAGAGGAGAGCCACAGCAGCACAGGCGGCCCCCTGCCACTACTGCCACCCTGTCTCCCAACAGCTCCGCCTCATCCAGGTGGTGGGTGGAGAGGATCAGTGTGCGACCTAGGAAGGGGACCCAACCCACACATGTCATCAGGCTGCCCAAGCTGTGGTCCCTGCCCCATGCAGTAAACTCCTACTTATCACTCAAAACCCCATCTTCCATCACCTCTTTGTCAGAAAGATCTGACCTTTCAATCAGCATCCAGGGAAATCTCAGGCCACTCCCAGTTCTTACCTTCACGATATTTGAGCAGTAGCTCCCAGATGCCTCGACGGGAAGTGGGGTCGACACCAGCTGTGGGCTCATCCAGGATAACAACTTGGGAGCCACCCACAAAGGCAATGGCCACTGAGAGCTTCCGCTGCATCCCGCCTGGGTTGGGACAGGGGTCAAGATCTCCACAGTCTTGGGCAGGGCTGCCTCCCTTCTTCCTGTACCTTTCCCTACCCACCTGGACCACAGTGCCTGATTCCTCCTGGGTCCCCAAGTCTGCCCATCTCCTCTGGCATCCCACAGTCCTCAATATAAAGTCCCAGCACCACCCCCCAGCCTCATCTCTGCAGACCTGGAGGCTCCCCCAAGTCCAGGCTCACCTGACAGGTGATGAGTCTGTGCATGCCTCTTGGGGATCAGCCCCATGTCCTGCAGCAGCCGGTCCTGCTCGGGACCCACGGCAGCTGCGCTCAGACCCTTCAACCGCCCATAGAACCAGATGTGCTCATCCACAGTCAGTCTGAGGCCGTGTACAAAAGACAATGGGGGGAGTTACCATGGCAGGCAAGGCCCCAGAAAGCACCCAGCACCCCCACTGCCATGCCTATGGAGACTCACAGGTCAAAGAGCACGTTGTACTGCGGGCAGACACCCAGGCAGGGCCGGATGGCTACCATGCTGGTCCGGACGTCGTGGCCCAGGACAGAGGCGGAGCCAGCCGTGGGTGGAAAGAGGCCACTCAGGATGGACCTGCAGGTGCAGGGGTCTCAGAGCAGCTTCAGAGGGGAGGCTGAGGCTCCCAGAGCAGAGGTACCAGCATTTACAGGGCACCTACTGTATGCCCAGACCAAAGAGGTATTATGTTCCCATTTTACAGGGGAGGGAAGACGAAGCTCAGAGAAAATATTCATCACCTGCCTACTGTGGATCCAAAGTGAACTACAGGGGAGGTCCAAAGGGAACTGGGGCTGGGGGGCTGCAGGGGGGCATCAGGGTCCTCTGTCACTGTACAGATAGGGACCTTCTGACCCCAGAGGTCCTTTCCCTTGAACAAGTGTGCAAGTTGAGACCCAAGAAGAGGAGCTGGAGGGGAGGGGAGCTGTGAGGGGAAAGGAGTGATGGCTGCTCACATTGTGGTCGTTTTGCCAGCCCCATTGTGACCCAGGAAGGCGGTAATGTGGCCCTGGTAGAAGTCCAGGCTGAGTCCGCACAGCGCCGGCTGCGGGTTGCCAGCAAAGCGCTTTTCCAGGCCGCGTATGGAGACCCCCGGAATCAGGCCAGGGGGCGCCTCCTCCACCAGCACTGAGGAAGGAGGGCAGACTCAGTTATGGGCGCCCTCAGAAGCCTGGGGACTGTTCAAGCTGGTCTGTGGAGTCAGGGACTTGTGGGGCTGGGGTCTGTGGGAGTTAGGGGAGCCTCAGGACCTGGGAAAGTCCAGAGAATTGGGATCCATGAGGACCTGGGTTTTGTAGGGGCTGAGAATCCAGACAGGGAAGTGACAGCCAAGGTTTGTTGGGCCTTACCCTTGGGGTCCTGTGCGGTCAGAACTGGGGCAGGACCCTTGGGGGTCTGAGACCCAAACCAGTAGCTCCTCCGAAAGGGAAAGTTCCACGGTTCGGGGATCCCATACTCGCCTGTGGGGAGTGGTGCTCAGTTACCCCTGAGGCGCTCCCCCTGGAGTGTGCCCACCTGGGATGCAGGGATGCAGGTAAGGGGTAACCAGGAAGCCCCGCCCACCTGCCTGCCTGCCCCAGGCCGTCCCTCAAACACAGCCACCAGTGCGCAGGTGCCAGGAAGACCCACCCTTTCATCTGTATTCCAGGCCCCCTCAGCCCCACCCCGTCCGCGCCGCCCTCAGCCCAGTCTCCCCTGCGTCTCCTACGGCCCACCTGGGCACACCGCCTCCAGGTACCAAGTGGCAAGGCCATAGAGAGCAGCATCGAGCAACAGAAGGCCAGAGACCTGGGCCAAGCTGAAGACATCTGCTGTAGGCCCGGTGCCCAAGTTGTGCCACTGCGCGCCCTCGCCCTGCTCCTCCAGCAGCGCCAGGCTCTCGCAGCCAAAACCGAAGGCCACGGGCGACAGAAGGCTCTATGGGTGGGGGCGGGTAGCGGCGGGTAGGTAGGTCAGCAAACAAGGGCAGCTAAGGGTGAAGCACCCCTGCACCCACACGGCCCGGCTCTCACCGCGGCCACGCGGCCGCCCATTGGCAGCTGGTCCCTCCAGGCCACGCACAGCACGTAGGGCAGATAGAGTACGAAGTAGGCAAGACCCCCACAGGCGGCTGCCAAGTTCGCGCGGGAGAAAAAGGCGCTCAGCAAGAAACTCTGGACCACTGTGGCCACAGCGAAAGCCGCCAAGAACAGGAACAGCACCCCCGGGTGGCTGTAGGGGAGGATGTCTCCGAGCTGCAGGAGGACAAGGGAGCTGGAGGGAGAGCGCGGATTCGCCTAGGGACGAGCAACCCCGCGAGGTGCCCCCTGCCCGTTACCTCCCCGTACACACGCACCAGTCCCGAGTCGGCAAGGCGGGGGTGCACGCACCTTGAGTACCAGCACAAGCAGCGCGGTGCTGAGGAGGAAGGGCCCGAGGCAGCTGAGGAACCAGCCCAGCCACAGTGCAGTGGCGCTGAGCCCCATGGCGCGCATCGTGTAGCGCAGCCGAGTCTCCTTCTCACGCACCACGGCCTTCACCGTCAACGCCACAGAGTAGATCCAAGCCAGTGTCAGGAAGAGTGGCAGTGACCGGCTCAGCACGCGCAGGAACCTGGGGCAGTGGGCAGCTGCGGTGGATGCCAAAGACCCCCGCGCTGCCCCCATCTGGCACGACAGTTCCCGCCCTGGGACCCCAAGGTGCGGCGAGGACATTGGCCCTTCCTTGTCCTCGGACTCCTGATGGTGCTGTCAGGTTACGTTCTCCCTGTATCCAGAGACCCCAGACCCTGAAGGATCCCGGCTCCTCCAGCTACAAGGTCACGGGGAGTGGTCCCTCTGAACCGTAGTTCTCAGCTTTGACTGCGTGAATATTCCAGATGGCACCCAGGCCCCCACCCTGAGACCCAGGATCTGGCATCTGGGAGAAGTGAGGAAAGGGTGCTCACGTATCGTCCACATAGCAGGGGTAGGGCATCTGCTGGAGGTAGAGGCCGGCATGGGGGGTGGTGCCTGTGAGCACGCGCACGGCTGCGCGCTCCAGCAGGTCCTGCAGGTACACGAAGCCACCCCACACGTAGCGCAGGTCCGTCAGGGGGTCAGCGGCCGGACCGGGGTCCCAAAACCTGAAAGAAGTATGGGAGTAGCTGGGACCTGCCCATCACAACTTTAGCTCCGCCCTCACCTGTGTACAAACTACCTAGACCCACCTGCCAAGTGCTTTAATCTTATCCCAGAAGCCAAGGCATTGACCCCACCCACCAAGCCCTTGGCTGTGCCCATCACACCATAAACCCCGCCCATCGTGGGTTCCTATTGGTCTAAGGACTTGGGCCCCACCTACCAAGATCTCTGATAGGTGAGATGCTCCCTAGCACTCCCCCTCTGGTTCCGACCCACAAGGCCCCCCACCTGTCCTTGATCTTATTGGTTCTTTCGACATCATCGATATCCATGCGGATCTTGATGCGCACGTGGCCAGGGCCTGGGGACTGCGCGGGGTCCGGGGAGTCCTCGGGCCCCAAGAAGACGATGCCGGCCCAGAAACGGTGCTCGGAGAGCAGCTTCAGGGCCCGCTCCACCAGGGCGGCCTCTGAAGGGGCGGCCTCCAGCTTGTCCAGAGTCACGCACTGCGGAGGAACCTGGGCGTGAGTTCGAGGCCCCAGGGTCCTCCCCTGGACCTGAAGGCGGAGCCGCGCTTCCTCCTAAGAGGCCCTCAGCAGGGCTGCCTCTCCCCTCGGAGATGTTTTCCCAGGTGGACGGTCCCTCACCTCCATCACACGGCCCAGTGTGACCGCCAGGTGTCCCACATCAGCGTGGGCCTTCTGCCAGCTGTAGCCACCGCTGCGGGGATTCAGAAAAGCACGAAGAGCTTCCACTCTGGCCCCACCTCCAGGTCTTGGCTGCCTCCTTCCCTTGTCCTGGATCTGCAGGAGCCTCTGTAGGGGTGTCAGAGAAGATGGGGGTCTGCATTGGACGTTCAGGGCCTGTTACCCCTCTTTCCATCCCAGTGAGCGGCCTGAGCTCACCGTGGATACCACTCCCCACCTCCACACCCTCGCCTGGAAGTCCCTGCCCTTCTCCCAAATCCTCATCAGGGGTGACCCTGCTGCCACACACCCCTGCCCCCCACACCCCTCTCCCACTCCTGTCCTGGCCCCACCTGTAGCATGGCGACATTGGCACTATCGTTCAGGAAGTTGAAGAGCTGGGGTCCCAGCAGCCCCCACACCTCCTGGATGTCCTTCAACAGCGCCAGCTCCTGGAAAGTTCGGTTGACCTGGAAGAGGTGGGTGCTGAGGTCCACACTAGCCTTAGCCGTTCATGACCCTTCCCTCTAGTGAAGCCCCCTGCCCACCCCTCTTGCCTTCTCCCCTATGCTCTATCCTGCACCTCTGAGCACTGTCTGAAATCTGGCAATCCCTCCATTTCAAACCCCGCATCCTGGACCCAGCCCAGGAGCAGCCAGTCTCGGGACTCAGAGCTCTCCTGTGGCCTGGCTCTCTCCTCCTCAGCCGAGGCTGGGACTGAGGGCCCCTCGCACTGTCACCTGGGCCATGATCTGCCGGGTGAAGGGTGTGTCAGGCGTGAACAGTACTTTCCCCAGGACCAGCGGCTTCAGGCGCCTCCAAAGTAGGCGGGACAGGGGGTGGGTGTCCAGGCCCCCCGTCAGCTCAGCGCAGGTGGGGCCTAGGGCCAGGGTGGGAGCACCATGAGGCCCTGTGCCCACGTCCTGGCCCTGCTTCCCCAGGGAGAGGGGTAGAAACCAGGTTGGTCACTCACTCAGGCTGTTGTCCCGCAGGGCCTGCGCTGGCTCCTGCCCCACAAGCTCCTTCAGGTCACTGGCCTCATACCAGTTGAGGGAGGGCCCGCCTGGTTTGCTGGGCCCCCTGGCACTGCAGAGGGCTTCTGCCACCGCCTCCAGGGGACCACCTGGCCTGTGGGGTCTCTGTAGCAGGGCCCACAGCTCTCCCAGGCTGGGCAGCTCCAGGAGCTGGAGGAGGGGGGTCACCAGAGGGCTGGGCAGGCTTCCCTTCCGTGTGACCCCACCACCAAGCTATAACCAGGGCAGGGCCCTCCACCAGGAGCACCCTTGCCCTCTCTTTCTGCCCTAGTACCCCCATACAACTACTGAGGACAGGTGCCCAGGGTTGCTCTGTCCTCTCCCCTTCCTGCAGCCCACCCCTCTAGTTTCCTGGCAGGGGCGGAGACTGCATTGGCCTCCTACCTCCTGGGCCATGTCCTCTGCAGTCTCCACAAGGCTGCCCACGGACTCCTGGGCATGACCCAGCACAGAGCCCAGGGACTCCTGGGAAGAAAGATGACAAGATGACAATGAGGTTTGCGGACGTCTTACTCGGGATCCAAGTTCCCAAGGGGTCCATGCAATCATAGCCTCATTTTACTAACAGAGAAACTAAGGCTCCAAGAGGCACCTGAGCTTGTTCAAGGTCTCAGGGCTGGAATCTAAGGAATATCACTGCAGGCTGGCCCCTGAAAGGGGCAGGGTGAGACTTGGTGAGGTCAGGGTCCCAGATCTTGCCTTGTCCCCACCTCACCCCTTGCAGCAGTGTCCCCAGCAGCTGAGTGGCCAGGGACAATCCCTCCTTGGGCTGCTCACTGGGCCAAGGAAAGGCTGAGGGAGTAAAGCACAGAAGACCAGGGTGAGGCCAAGTTTAGCTGGAGCCATGTCCCACTTGTCCCACTCCAAGCTGTGCCATCAGGTGGAGGCGCAGAGCCCAGCCCCGCCTACCACAGGCCCGCCTTCTTACTTGCTCGGGCTGTGTGTGCAGCCTTCAGAATGGGCATCAGCTTTCTCAGGCTAGCTAGCATCCTATGGGCACTGGGGCCCCCCAAAACAGTGCGAGCATCTGCCAGGAGCCGCGAAACCCTGGATACAGAGAGAAGGCTGGAGGCGGAGGCTAGGCGAAGCTGCCCACCCCTGTCCCGCCGCTCCCAGTGGTTTACAGGGAGTCCTTGAAGTTGCTGAGGACGCCAGGCTCCTCGCCAGGGGTTTGCCACGGGAAGCAGGTGTTGTTCACATTGCAGATGAGGCCCTGGAGCCAAGGGATGGTGCCTGCTGAGGGCAGCGGCTTGTTGGGAAAATGACCTGCAGGGACACCAGGTGTGGGGTTCTTGGCTGAGTCCCCACCCCCAGTGACAGAGTGTCCCCCTCAGCCATTATTTGAGCGTCCGGTCTGTGCTCCGGGTTCTCACTGGGGCCCCTGTGCATAGAGTGACCACTGCTAATCCTAATCCCAAAGCTCTGGACGCTTGGGGGCTTACATTCATGCTGCTCGAGTGGGGGGTGGGAATGGCGAACGGCCACCAGGATGAAGAAGAGAAAGAGCGGCCACAACAACTCCACCAAGAGTTGGATCTGCGGGGGCAGAATAGGCTTGGGGAGTGGCGGCCTATGGGGGGCTGTGGGCCGCCCCACCCCCGGCCCACCCGACTGGACATTACCGGCTGCCTCCTGCGATATAGGAAATTCTTCCAAAGCAGCAGCATCAGCTGTGTCCAGAAGGCCATGGTGGAAATGGACAGCAGACAGGACGGAGAGGTCAAGCTGAGGACGTACTGTGTGCTTGCGGGCAACTCTCTGTTCCTCTCTGAACCTCATCATCTATTTCATTGCTCAGCATTCTTGGAAGCTCTGCTTGGAGCCAAGAAAACAGTAGGTGCTTATTAAAGGGGCTCTATTCTCCGGAGGGGTGGAGTAAGCCAACGGGAGACCTGCTCGAATCCTTCCTCACATCTGATTGGTTGCGCGGGATCTGTCGCTTCCTCCACAGCAGCTGGGGTCCCAAAGGCGGGGAATTTATCCTGCAGGGGGCGGAGCCTAGGCTTAACTCTTTCATTATCAGGCTCCACCCTAAGCCCTCCTGGGGTGGGGGGGCTTCCAGGTCCCGTCCCCCAGCCTCATCCTTAACCCAGGCAAGGATTCCCTTTCCCCCCTCTCTCCTCCAATAATGATAGCTAGGAGTATTTTATACTGCTGTCTGGAAGAAGGGCTATCCCAGGCCACCAGAGAGGCGAGTCACCCAGCTGGAAGGGGGCTCCAGCTCTGCCCACCCGTCACGTACTATTCGTCGCTCAGAAGAACCCCAAGATCCAGAAAATGAGTAAGAAGCAGGGGCGCTTCTGGAAGCAGCTATTATTGATAGTGTACCTTGCTTGGAGTCCAGCCTGGCCTACTTCATCATCGTACACACGGAGAAACTGAGGCCGCCAGAAGGACAGGGAATGGACCCAGGACCCCTGACCCCCACTTCAGGACTCATTTACAAATGGGATCGGGGGGCGGGGAGCGGCCTCAGTTTTTCTATTGGTAAAATGGGGGAGAGAGCTTAGCGGCGTATCAACTTGGAGAGCGGCTGCAGGTAGGTGAGTCTATTGCCCAACCTCCTCTTGGAAAATTAGTGGTCAATTCTGCAGCTTCCAACACTCCCCGGCCAGGGAGTGAAAATGAGTGAGAGTCTAGATTCGGGCCACACCCTTTAATTCCCACGGAATCTGCCTCCCTTCTACCCATCCGCACCTCGGCATCCTCTCAGGACCTTCCCACCATTCCAGCCCCCAGCTCTCTCCACTTTCCCTACCCTCCGCAGTGGCCGCGGAGAGCGGCTCCTTTAAGAGGAGCCCTTGCCGCTGGCGAGGCGCCCCTGCTGCGGATAGTACCTAGCACCCGGGGCCTGCGGCCGCCGGTCTCGGGCATAGCCCCGCCCCGTCCACTCCCATTGGCTTCTATATACGCCACTCAAAGACCTGGCCAGCTGGAGCCCCTCGCGCTAACGCGGGAGGCGGTGTCACAGCGAGGCCGCGCCGAGCCGGGTTTCTTAAAGGGATCGCTCTTTTCTTGCTGCATCACCGCGAGGAGGAGGAGCGCCCGGGTCAACTCGCACAGGTTGTCCTCGGCACAAAATCTCCAGGCTCTTTGCACGTTGCATAACCGCCTGCAATACCGCAGCTCTGGGTCTCAGATCTCTTTCTCCCCTCTTTCTCCAGAGGGGGCCCCAGTCCTAACCAAACTCGCCCTGGTACCCTGGGACTCTATTTGTCCATCCAGAAAAGGGGAGTTTGACTAGAATCATTTGTTCATTCATTCATTCCACAAACATTCCTCGGTCCCTACAGTGGGCCAGGCTATAGCAGAGGGGGAGGTGGCCCTCAACATTCTAAGATTAGAATCTGGGGTCATAATGGTCACCCCGATTTTGAAGAAAACCTCCAGAAGTTTCTCCTTCCAGGAAATTGGATATATTTCACAAGATAATGATGAAAATGAAACAAGTGTGTGAATCCACAGCTCTGAAGGTGCTGGGAAGGGTGAGCAGTGTGGGAAGGGCTCCAGAAAGGGGTTGTTGCTGATGGGGCTTTGAGGATGAAGAGGAGTTTGTCAGGATAGAACTCCTCTGTGAGGAGTAAATGCACTAAGGCCTGTAGGCTGGATGAAGCTGCAGTCCTGAGGACCCACTCAAGAGATTTGCCCTTTGCCCGACCCTGGAGGCCCCAGAGGGAATCCAAGACAGGCACCACTTCCAGGTAGTCTTGGACACCAGCTCCAACACCTTCATTTCCAAAAAGAGGTTTTATTTACTTTGGTCCACAGTTGGTATTTTCACATTATTTCTTGGTCCTAGGGCTCCCGGGCAGGGGCTGGTCCCTGTGGAGGCCTTTGGGTGGGGGTCCCTGTGCAGTACTTGGTGGGGGAGTGGGGACAAGTGGGGGGGTGGGGGCTGGCTTTGTCTCAAGCGCTCAGAACTCCACTGTCCTGCCTGGGCCTCAGTGTCCCCACTGGGCCCCTGGGAGGGCCCAGGATTGGTGATCTGAGAGTCCTAGGGAAATCCATGAGGCCTAAAATATTTTGGGACTGTGGCCTGACCTTCTCTCAGCATCCTCACCGCCCCCCGCCCCCATTCCCCTGAACAAAAAGTATTTTCATTTCATTAAAACTGCCTGAAACTTCTGTGGGTACAGAAACCACAAACTGATCGGCAGAGAAAAGAGAAGCAGGGAAGATGTAACCGGAAACCACTTGGGGCCAGTTCCCCTCCTTGCCTGGGTTTCTTCTTCCCCCTAACAGCTTGGCCTAAAGTCTGCTGGGAAACCTGATGTCTGGAGCTGCCCTGGTGGGGACCCCCCACCCCACATGCATCTGGATATGGCCTTCACCCCTTTCCCCCAGAGTCTCAACTGGCAGCATTCAGACATGTAGAAAAACAAGACAAAAATCACAGAAAGACCCAAAAACCCAGATGGGGCAATGATGTGGGGAGATGGCCCGCATGGGTGTCTTAGTAGCCTGCCTCCTCCTGGTAGTAGGGAGGACACTCTGAGGGTTCCCCTGGGCCTGGGCCATCTCCAGCAGCTGCTGGAGCCCCGTCGGCCGCTGGGCCTTGAGGGCAGTACTTGGGGTCGTATATCTGCCGGCCCAGGCCAAAGACCTGACCACTCTGGTTGGCACCCTGTGTGTAGCCCATCTGCAGGGACATGGAGGAATTATCACATTTGTCTGTCCCCAGCTTTGTGTCATAAATGTGCCGCCGGGTCCCTGGAGCCGTCATGCCCACCTGGAGAGAGAGAAAAGACATCAGGGAGGGAAGAGGAGAAACAAACCCCAGAGGAGAACTTCCTGAGGGTTCCCACACCTTTTCCCGCCTCCCTGTGTGCACTCACAGTGGACATTCCTTTTGTACAGATTCTTCCTAGCCCTGCTCGGAACCCGCTTTTTTCTGACTCTGTGTTGAGTCGATCTGACATTTGGGTCCAGATTCCCTGCCAGCCAGGAAGCTCCCCAGGCTGGGGCTCAGGCCTGACGCGGACCTGAATGCTCCAAAAGCATCACACTGATACATCAAACTGATACACAGCAGGAAAAGTGATGACTGCAGGATCTAAAAATATCAGAGTTGGATGGGCCTCTGGGCATCCAACTTTGAAGGAAACCAAGGCAGAGCTGGGTAGTAACTTCCCTGGGGACACACAGAAAGCTGAGGCAGAGTCAGGGCAGGGGGGTCTAGGGGAACTGGGGCGACCCACCTGGCTGGCACACTTATTTGTGCCCATCTGGAGGCTGATGGTCGAGTGGTCCATGGGGGGCAGGATATGGTTTTTGGGGTCATACAGATGCCGTCTGGTGCCATAAGCTGTCATACCGGACTGGCTGGCACATTTGTTGGTGCCCATCTGCAGGGAGGCAGGAAAGGTCAGGCTGCCTCCACAAAGCCTCCAGACCCTGCCCCGAAATTGAGGAGCCACCAGAAGCCCACCACCTATGCACCCCGATGCTGAAGCAGCCAGGTGCCCACCTGGAGCCCAATGACGCACTGGCCCGCCTTCATGGTGGCATCATCAAAGTTTCGCTCCTGCTTCTCTGAGTATTTGACGCCAATGTCCACACCACTCTGCAACCCCTTTGTCTTGGCCTGGGGAGAAAGTGGGAAGGGAGTATCATGGTTGGGGCAGCCAGGTCCCAGGTATCCAAGTCCAGAGGAGGACCGGTGATCCAGCTGCAACCTGGCCTTGTACCATCCACCCAGCACTGTGGACTCAATGGCTTTCCCTGACCCCTGGCTTTCCCTCCCCAGGCAAGAGCAGCCCCACCCTTCCAGCTGCACAGGCCAAGAACTGTGGGGGGCATCCTCACCTTCCATCTCTCTCACCTTCTATCACCTCCTTCTACCCAGCCCCAGCCACCATCTCTCCCCCACACCTGTCCCCTACTCCTCACTGGTCTCCTGGCCTCACTGCCCAAGTAGTAGCCACAGGGGGTTCAAAACACAATTACCTGACACAACCCCCCCAACCCCCCATTCCCATGGCAGAAGCTCGCTGTTCCCTCCTCCTGAAATGCTGTTCCAGCCTGCCCTGGTCTCAGTTTTAGACCCTAGATGTCACCATCATGCTTTCTTCTTTCAAGGGGCTTCTCCAAATTTATAATTTGTAAAGCAATGATTTGAAGAGCAAACCCTAATGTGAACTCTGGGTGTAACAAGGTGCCTGTGGAGGGTCACTGACTGCATGAGAAGTGGGGGAGCCTGTGCAGGGGTGGGGCCATGGGAGGTCTCTGTACTTTCCACTCCATTTTGTTGTGAACCTAAAAATGCTAACAAATAAATTTTTAAAAAATAATTTAAAAAAATAGGTTCATTTATTGCCTGTGCATAAAGGGGTGGACTGTGTCTGCCTTGGTCACCCTTGAATTCATAGTGCTGGGCGCCTCATGAGTGCTCAGAAATCTTTGTAAAAGAATGAATGAAGAGCATCTGAAAAATCTCTGCCTGGCTTGCTGTGTGACTTTGGGCAGGTTGCTGACCCTCTCTGAGCCTCACCTTCCCAGCCAGGGCAAGAAGAGACACCTGCACCTGAGTCAAGTTCCCACTTTCAAACAGGTCGTTGGCCTCAAACAGGTCAACAGGATTCATGCCGTAGCTCACCATGGCCTTGATGAAGTTGGAGAGGTTTTCTAGCTGGGAGGAGACAAGAGAAGGGTGGTGAGGGGCCTTGGTCTCCCCACCTGTCAGATAGGGTCCCCCAGCCCCATTCTGGTTCCACTTCCCTCCCCCTGGTCCCTCACCTGGTGCCAGTTCTGCATGGAGCGGTTGATCTTAGGGACTGAGCCTGGCTGCAGCTTATTCATGAGTCTGAGGAGGACACATGGGGTGGGGGGAAAGGGGGAACCTCCATTAGTGTAGGGGAACCTCAGAGACCCAAGACTCACTCACGGCTTCCTGGCCACCCTCTCTCTGGACCTAAGTTTCCCCTATTACAATCCAGTCTCCACCCACCAAAGAAACAAAGATGCCAAAAAATGACACCAACCAGTGCTGGGAATGCAGTTCAGAACCACTGAGCTATCCAGTGATTCTGGGAATTTCCATGAAGATTTTTAACGTGCAAACCATGGAATGTTTGAACCACAGCTGAATTAGGGGCAGCAAAGAAAGGCCTCCAGAAACCTTAAGGCTCTCCTAAGAGAATGCTCCCTGTTAGAGATCAAAGAAGTAACACAGGAAAAAGAAGAGCAAGACCAGACACTCATCAAGAAGCAGCAGGCAGGAGTCACACACAGCATGACCTCATCATGCATAGCATGTCAGGGTGATGGGCACAGTGCACACACACACTCACGTGCACAATATGATCCCATCCTTCAGACCCTTCTGGAAGTCTGGGCCAACGGAGAGACCAGTGAGTCCCTCAATCCAGCTTCGGAGCTCCGCCTCCTTCTGAGGGTCATATTTGGACTGCAGCTGGAGGGGTAGAGGGCACAGGGTTGGGATGAGCCCAGTGGAGCTCCTCATAGGGCAAGACCCAGTGTTTGCGGAAAGAAGAAACATAGTAGTCAGGAGGTCCCCACACCATTGGAGGAGACTCTTCCCTTTTCCCATCAACACAGATAAACTCCAGTCTCTCTCTGATAAACATCCGGGCTAATCTACCTTCAATGGTGCTAACCCCCCAGGGCAGCCAACATGGCCCTGCCACCACCCTCCACCTAAAGGATCTGCCTCCATGCCTGCCACCTCCCTGTTGTTTTTAAAATTATGGTGAGAAACATACAACATGTACCACTCGAAAGCTCATAAATCAGTGACATTCAGTGCATTCACGAGGTTGTGCAACCGTCATCTATTTGGTTCCAGAACATTCCATCACCTCAAAAGTTAGCCCCTCCCTATTAGCTCTCCCCACCTCCCCAGCCTCTGACAAGCAGGAACCCACTCTCTGTGTCTGTGGATCTGCCTGTTCTGGCCATTTCCCATCAGTGGAATCACACCCTGTGTGTCCTTCTGTGTCTCCTTCTCTCACTGAGCATGGTGTTCTCAGGGTCCATCCATATGTAGCAAGTATCAGGGCTCCACTCCTCTTTTTATATAATTTCATTTGTTTCGCTGTGCTGAATCTTCATTGCTGTGCCTGTTTTTCTCTAGTCATGGCCAGCGTGGGCTTCTCACTGCAGTGGCTTCTCTTGTGGAGCACGGGCTCTAGGGTGAGTGAGCTTCAGTAGTCGCAGCTTCTCGGCTCTAGAGCATAGGCTCAGCAGTGGTGGTGCACAGGCTTAGTTGCTTCATGGCATGTGGGATCCTCCCAAATCAGGGATTAAACCTGTGTCTCCTGCATTGGTAGGCAGATTCGTCACCACTGAGCCACCAGGGAAGCCCTTCACCCCTTTTTCTGACTAAGTGATGCTCCTGTATGTGGAGGGACCACACTGTGCTTATCCATTAACCCGCTGATGGATATTTAGGTCACTTCCATCTTTTGGCTCTTGTGAGTCAAGCTGTATAAACATCCATTTATAAATTTTATTTGAAAACCTGTTTTCAGTTCTTTGGGGTATATACCAGGGAGTAGAAGTGTTTGGTCACATGATAATTCTACCTTTAATTTGGAACCACTGAACCTTTCTCTGCTCCTTGAACTGGCCACACTAGTGGCTGCCTCAGGGCCTTTTCATATGCTGCCACCTTGGACTCATGTTTGCACAGGTCCCTCCTTTCAATCCAGTTGTAGCTTGAAGGTTACCTCCTTGGAAAGGTCTTTCCTGACCACCTGGCTGTGACGACCCTCTGCATCCCCCACCCCCAGTCCTTATTATCTTCTTTTTAAAACAATATTTATTTATTTGGCTTGGCTGTTGCGGCATACAAGATCTTTAGCTGTGGCATGCGGACTCTGAAGTTTCAGCATGTGCAATCTAGTTCCCTGACCAGGAACTGAACCCAGGCCTCCTGCCCTGGGAGTGTGGAGTCCTAGCCACAGGACCACCAGGGAAGTCCCTGCTTTATCTTCTTCCTAGCTTTTTCTACCTTTTGGGGTATGATCTATCTCCTAGCTGATGGTCCAAGCTCATGACAAGTGACAAGACGTAACCCAACTCAGGCTCTCTCTCAGTAAGGAGGCTCATCCTCCCCCATCAACACACACTGCCCACACATACAGCACTGGCTGCCCCCAGGGCAGCATCCCACAGTGTCCAGGGAAGCCTAGGACAGGGTGTGTGTGTACAGCCCCAGGGCAGCTCCCTGGAGGGGTGGTAAAAACCTGAGGACCTGGCTGCCCAGTTGCTTTAGTTGTGTCCAACTCTTTGCGACCCCACAAACCATGGCCCACCAGGCTCCTCTGTCCACAGGATTCTCCAGGCAAGAATACTGGAGTGCTATCCTCTAGGGGATCTTCCCAACCCAGAGACTGAACCTGCGTCTTTTATGTCTCTTGCATTGGCAGGCGGGTTACCACTAGCACCACCCGGGAAGCCCCAACCCCAGACCCCTCTTTCACCTCTACTCACCCTGTGCCCGCCGTGCTCTCTCCTCCACACCCCCTAGAGACAAGGACTCAGAGTTGCCCTTGCAGCCCCCACCTCGATGACCATGGACAGGTTTCACCTCATGCCTCTGTCTCCCCAGCTATGTTTGAATGGTCTTCCTAAGGCTTTCCAGACCTGGGCTCCACTTCCTGCTTCCTGCATATAAACCCCTAGACATGAGATCAGGGCTGAGCTGCTCAGAGTGCAGGGGAGACAAAGGCGGGAGGCTGGCCTGTGAACCTGATCTGTTCAGCCCACTCCCTCCTTGGATCTCCTCCCTCTCCTGTCTCTGGTTCCCACGCCTGGCAGAAGGGTGGTGGGGGAGGAGGGGGTGTTATTAGGGTCGCTGAACTTGAAGCAGGCAGGCTGGTCTGGATCTCTGGCCTGCCTGCCCAGCTGGGCCCCATCCTCGTCCTCGACAGCTCACTGGGGCTGGGGCCAGGGAGGGTCCTGGGCAGGGGTGCCTGGTCTGGCCCCACCCGCTAGGCTGCCTTCCACCCTGCTGCCCAGCTGGCCTTCAGCACATTCCTCCCCACCGCAAACTGCCAGGAATGCAGCCGCTGCCTCCTTGCTAAATCAGGACCAGCTGTTCCCAGCGGTCCAGACCCCCCAGCCAGCCAGAGATCTCAAGGGTATGCACTGGACCTCAGCCTGCCTGTATGCCATCCAGCAGTGGGACTGAAGCCTGGGGTGGGGGGCAGGGGGTCTTCTTCCTCTCAAAGTGGACGGTCTAGAAACAACAGGAACCTGGTTTCCAATTCAGGTGGGTCCCTGAGGTGACTCCGGTGAGGGGGTGAGGGCCCCGCCCATTCTCCAGGCCCGCAGACTGAGGGCTGGTTACAAGGAGCTTCTGACCTCATCCCCCACAGGGCAGGTAACAACCTGCCTCCATCCCACTCCATCACAGGAAGCTGCCCCCACCCCGCTGAGGTGCTGCGCCCTCACCCACTTCCTGCTGCTTCGGGGGAGATGCCCGGCTGCCCAGGAGGACTGCTGGCCATTGGACACTGCCTATGCCAGGTCTGGGTTCGAGTCCTGACCCTGCCTCTGATCTGCTACGTGGGTCTGGGCCGTCTTGAGCGATGTCTCTGAACCCCATGTGCTAAGCAGGGTCTCGGCTGGGTGGGGACTGTCAACACTCTGCACCCACCAAAGCATTACTGCTGGAGTGTGGAATTGTGTGTTCAAGGGGGAATCGATGGGGAGCTTGCCGGGTGACCATGCTCAGATCCTGGGCTTCCCAAATGGGCTAGTAGCTCACAGAGTTGAGATGTGTAAATTCTCCCTCTGGTCTGATGACCTGGCAGAGACCTGGGGGCCAGCAGGGCTGTGTCCCCAGTGTGCCCAGGCAGGCTCCTGTCAGCCGCTTCCCTGGGGCCACATTCCCAGGTGCCTGGTGACAGTGTGTGCCTAGGGGGTGGACAGGGATGACAAACTTCCCTCCAGCTGGAAAACCCTTGTGTGTCCGGCTTAGGACCTCTCCCCCTGCCCTCCAGGGCAGGGATCACTCTCTGCTCCTGTTTCCTTGGATGCACTGAACCTGCTGTGTTACCTTGCAGAAGTCCCTGCCCTCTTGGGCTAGAACCAAAAGCACTTTCTGAAACAGAAGTGTGCCCCATCCCCCCATGCCCTAGCCCGCATTTTCAAGTTACAAAACCCACATGCTAGGGTCACATTCAGGGGACTGGTGGACCTCTTTGCTATTTCTTTAAGTGTGTCAGATGGTGACAAAGAGAATGGGGAAGGTAGGCCCCCTCGATTCTAACTCCCCCCACCCACCCAGTGCCCCACCTCCCAGGTGTAAGAAGTCAGGAAATTCTTCTGCGGGGCCACACCCTTCTCAAAAACACCTGGCCCGCCCCTTTCCTTCCCCGAAGCGTTAAGTGGTCCAAAAGCAGAAGTGGGGGAGGGGATGAGAAGGGGCCGCTGGGGTTCCCTCAGGACCTTCTCAGGCCTTGAAGCGCTAGAGGGGCCCAGGGCTGGGGAGTTCAGAGCGGTGGGCGGGAGGCTTCGGACGAGAAGAGGCTGAGGGAGCAGGGCTGGGTAAGGGGTTGGACCCAACCGCTCCTAGATGTTGGGGTGGGTGCCAGAGCACAGACCTCACTGTTTCCCCAGAGTTTAAGGAGCGTCGGAGGCACCCTCGGAGTTTCGGGGGAGGAGAGCCGCCCCCGATGCCCAGGGAGGCCAGCGGGGCGCCCGCCCTGCAACCGCGGAGGGTGTGACGGACTGGGCTGGCGGAGAGGGCGCTCCCCTCACTCACCCGGTTCTTGACCTCGGCCGAGAGCCCGTACGAGGGCCCCTTGTTGAACTGCGTGGAGCTCATGGCTGGCGGGCGCGGCGCCGCGGGACGGGACGGACGGACCGACGGCCGGGCTGGCGGGCGAGCGGACAGGGGACGCGGACCCAGCGCCCCGCCCCCACCGCTGATTGGCGCGGGGCGCACATGTCCTTATATGGCTGCGCCGCGCCGGATTCCTGAGGCCTCGGGCTTCCTGAGCCCCTGAACCGCCCGACCCCCGCCCCGCCCCCTCGGAACCCCAGGGAGACTGAGGCCGGGAGGGACGGGACCCCGCACAGCGGAGACCCGGCACCCTCTCCTACTCAGTGCTGGGAGCCCCCGGGCGGCTCTCCCCATGCTTTCTGGGCCTCAACTAACCTTTCTACATGATGATGGGAGGGGGACAATGGTTGAATGAGACCCTAATTCCCTTTGGACACTAATGCGGGGAGGGGGGACCCTTCTCTGATGCTTAGAAGCACCTCCCAGTCTAGGTCCGCTTCTGGAAACCCTCCTAGCTGGGTGGTAGGCAAGGGAAGTAGGACAGGCTCTTCAGCGGAGGGGGTCATTGGCGCTGGGACTTTGATGGAGGAGTAGGAGTTTGCCAGTCCAAAGGGTATTGTTTGTCCTGGCAGAACAAAAAGTGCAAAGACTTGGAGGGACCATCAGTGGTTGAAAGTGTGCAGAGATCAATCAGATAGGTTGGGGAAGTGGGGGATGAGAAGGGACCCTAGATTCTGGGTTGGGGGATGGTGGGAATGGGGAGAAGATGTAACATCAGAGAGTTAAAGTCAGGAGATGCCTTGGGGGTAGAGTTGAGGACACCAAGGGAACCAAGCCAGGCACACACTTGCCACTCAATACATGCTGCCTGCTTGTGCAGATAAATCAATAAATTAGTAAAGGAATAAATTTCACTTTTTCAGTAACATTCATTCACACACCTATTTACTTGTTTATCAAAAGCTCTATGACAGGGTCACTGGGCCAATCCCTTGCTAAGCTATACTGACTCCCTCCTGGCTCTGGCCCTGCCCATCCCTGGGAAGACAGACCCTGGCATAGACACTCCCACCCCATGTGAACACGTACAGGACAGAGAGAGGTGTCTGGGGTGGAGGAACCCCAGGAGGGAGTGGGTGCTCCCCTGGAGGGGTAAAGGAAAGAGGCATGTAAGAGTGGGCATGGGAAGTGGGGTTTTGAAGCATAAGTAGGAGTTTGAAACATTTGACAGGTGATCTGTGAGGGCTTAAGAGATTACTCACCCTGCCCTTCCCAGGAACACCCCTCCCCAGTGCCCCACTTTCTCAATGTCTATTGACTCTTTCTCTGACTATGCATCTTCTATGCTATGTGAAGGCTCCTTTCTTCAGAGCTCAAGTCCTAGCTGGATGGTCTTGGGTGAGTCCCTTCCCATCCGGGTCTCAGTTTCAGTATCTGTGAAATAGGGACCAGTGGTCAACCAGACAGTGTGGCTGAGTATGGGAACAGGGTGGTTTCTCAGTGTCTAGGTGGGGAGTTGTTTGGGTGGGGGCTGTACTGGTGGACTCCTTGCAGATTCCACAGGGGGCAGGACCAGGGCACTGTGGGGGCTGGCAGTAGTGGGAAGGAGGCTCGAGCCAGCCTGGTGGGCTATAGCCCATGGGATAGCAAGGAGTCGAACACAACTGAACAACTGAGAACACACTATATTCTTAGCCTCCTGAAACCCAGAAATTCAGATCAGACATATGAAAATTCAAAACCCTGAGGTTCCAAAAGCTTAGAATATTATAATTTGAGAAACTCCCCTCAGGACCTGAGGCTTACAGAACTATGTGGTTCTGTGTAATCTTACAACCTCAGTGGGCCCCACCTGGGTTCAAATTCCCGGTCAGCTGAGATAAGGGCATGTCAAAATCTCAGGAATTTTGGCTCAGCCTCGGAACCTGGCCAAGAGGCCTGGGGCCTCTGCAGTTGCCCTACAGCCTTGAACGCTGGCGCCCATCTCTCCGTCCAGGACTGACCCTGGGGACACTGTAGGGGTAAGGAGGGCTGTGGAGTGACGCAGGCTCACTGGGGACAGATTCAGGTACTCTGGGATGGGGGCCACGGCTGGAGGACTCAGGGTTGCAGGAAACCCTGGAGCCTCAGCCTTGGGTGCTGGGCCCCAGGGTCTGGGTGGGTGAGCACAAGGGGCTGCAGGTGCGATGAAGGCCTTCTGGGCTTTGCATGAGACCCTGGGGGTCCTATGCGCCAAATGATGCAGTAACAAGAAAACAATGATAGTTACAGTAAAATGACAAGCCTGTTAACTCAGGTCAGCATCTCCCTTGCTCACAATCCGCCAGGCTCCCTATCACCCCTCAACAAAGGTGTCCTCCAGGTCCCCAGGTCTCCCTAGCTCACTGTGTTCCAGAGGCATGGGGCTTCTCCTCGCTCTGCCTCCAATAATCAGCCACAGGCTTGCCTCAGGGCCTTTGCTCCCGCGGTGCTCTCTACCTGAAACTCCGCTTGGCTTGTTCACTGTCTCCCCTCTAGAACCTTCTCAGTAAGCCGTAAGCAGGGCTCCCAGCTCCAATGCCACTCACACATCCCAGACAGGTCCCAAGTGACACTCACAGCGTTCTGTGAGATCCAGCCATCTTCTGAAGTCCCCAACAGAAGATGAACCCAAACCAAAAAACAGCAGAAACCAGCACAACATTGTAAAACAGTTATCCTCCAATTAAAAAAGAATAAAATAAAGTAAAATAAAGTCTCCGACTGTCCCCAGAAGTGCGGAGCCTGGTCCTTCTCCGCATCTTTGTCTCAGATTTAGAACTGTTTCCCCCCATTTTCCTTTTTTGTGACAGTAACTTTCATTTGCTCCCCTGGGTCGAGTGTCTCCCTAACATGGAAGTAAGCGCTAGACGGGGATTACTGGTACAGCAGTCGCTTGCCACACGGCCCTACTTCAATACAAATTACCTCAATAAAAATAAAGTTTAAAATTCCATTCCTCAGCTGCACTGGCCACATTTCCAGAACTTAGGAGTCACATATAGCTAATGCATTAGACCTCGCTGCACATTTCAGGGACCCACAGCCTCCTCACTCACCCCCACTGAGTGGCTGGGTTTTCTCCCCAGGTCAAGGGTACATCAATTGGCCTCACCATTATAAAAGATGAGTTTGTGTTCTCCTTTTGTGACCAATAAATGATCTGGGGGTGACCTGTAACAGTGTCAAGAATGTGCATTGGTTGAGCAGCCACTGTATGCTAGGCCCCCATACAGGGCATTCTCTATGAAACAGGCAGAGATGGGATGACCTCAGCTTCCTGTCCACCTCAAGGAAGTGGGGCTCCCTGGATTATGAAGCCAGGCAGGTAGGTCTGGAAAGTTCTCTGAGGCTCTAGAACAGCTGAAAAGTCTCCTCCCCGCCATGCCTGCCTCACACCCTGGTCTTTCTCAGAGACCCTGACTGTCCCTTCTTAATGTTCCCTGGGTGTCCTTCCCCAACGTCTGTACTCAGGTGTCCTCTCCCACACCCAGCCTCTGGCTCCTCCTGCCCTTCCATGCTCCAGGCTGCAGCCCACCCGTTCTTGCTTTGGAGAATGGGGTGGAAGTACTGTACCTGGCATACAATAAGTGCTTAGTGAATGTTGGATTCTGTTACTACCGTGGCTGCTAGGAGGCGCCCGGGCTTTTCAAAGATGAATGAATGAGCATGTCTGTAGTCCATATGTGGGCTCTCAGGTCTGGGACATCTCGGGCAGTCAACAAGGAGGGCATGGTCAGGTATAGACCATTTGCGATCCCGCTTTAGTTGACAAAGGGCTGTCCGCTCAGCCGTCCTGGAATGACTGGAACGGCAGGTCTGGCGCCCTAAGAGCCGGAGAGAGACGGGTGGTGCTGAGCGGCCCGCGTTATCAAAAGGAAAACCTAGTCAGGATGAGACGGTTGGATGGCATCACCGACTCAGTGGATACGAGTTTGAGCAAAATTCTGGAGATTGTGAAGGAGAGGGAAGACTGGCGTGCTGCAGTCCATGAGATCGCAGAGTCCAATAAGACTGAGCGACTGAACAACCAAAAGTCGGGAACGGACCGAAGGCTGGAAGGTTGGGCAAAAGTAGTTCACTTAGCCTCTTCTGGACCCCTAAAATCCCCCGGACCGCCACCAAGTGCAGAGAGGGTGAGAGGTCCGCCAGTCCTTCCATTCACCGACCTCCGCGAGAAGGGGGAGGTGGTACTTAAGCAAGGCCCTGCAACATCACGGGCCTTTATGACGTCACGGCACATCAGGTTAGTCGGCTTAGGGGAACAGCGGTCCCGGCCGAAAGGAGAATTCCGCACACGCTTTCTGGGGACGTAATTTAAAGACCGCAAATCAAATCATTTTTCAGCCAGAACACTCTACTGTGAGCCTATTTTCAGTATAGTTTTCTAGAGTGCAACGTAGAAAACAGCTCCAACAGTCGTATTTCCTTTCAGTATATTTTATCACTTCTAAACGCCTCAGATATTGACTAATTTTGACGCTCGAATTGCAGAGGTGGAGGCTACTGGGGGCAATATGCAAAAGACCGAGGCCAGACGCAGCCCCACCCCTCGGCGCTCCCGAGCCGGCTGAGACTCCAGAAGGCGGAGCCACCGCAGGCCGACCGCCGGCTTCCCAGAGTGCCCCGCGAGCGCAAGAAGGCCGCTCTAGCCTTCGCGGCGACTCGCTGGCGTCAGCTGGGGTGCGGAGGCGGAAGATGGCGGCGGCGGCCCGGCGGCCGTGAGGAGCGCGGCGGCGGCGAAGATTGCCGATGGCGGCCAGGAGGCGCCCTCGGGGAGCCGCGGGCCGTTAGGGTGCTACGCTGGGCGGCATGTCGGAGCACGCGGCACCCGGGGCCCCGGGGCCTGGGCCCAACGGCGGTGGTGGCGGTGGCGGCGGTGGCGGCGGCGGCCAGGCCCCCGCGCGCGGGCCTCGCACCCCCAACCTCAACCCCAATCCTCTCATCAACGTGCGCGACCGGCTTTTCCACGCGCTCTTCTTCAAGATGGCTGTCACCTACTCGCGCCTCTTCCCGCCCGCCTTCCGTCGACTCTTCGAGTTTTTCGTGTTGCTCAAGGTGACCGCAGCCCTGACCCTTAACCCCAGCGGATGGACCCCTTACCCCTGAGTTTCGACCTCTGACTCCGTCCGGGGCAGCGTGCCTCTCCCTCCCGGAGGCATAGACCCGGCGGGGCCGGTTGTGACCCTTCCCTTAAGCCTGCCACCCCCGTCACCCTTCCCAGAAACTTCTACCCGGCAAGGCCCGAGCCTCCCCGAGTTAGTGACCCCTAATCCCGATTCCAGGAACTCACTCCCAGCCCCTCCAGGCCGCACCCCACCGCTGGCCTCGCCCTTCCTGGCGTCCCCACCTCGGGAGACCGGAGCCCAGTCCCGCGACCCTCGACCCTGTCGCCTGGGATCCTCATCCCGGGACGACCCCGTCCCCACTACGAACCTGACCTCTCCGCGAATCACATACCCGGGGATTCCGGGCCCTACCGCCACTGCCGCCTCTTTGGACACACCCCCGGACCGCCCACCTGCACCGGAAGCTGCTCCCCACTTTTCTCTCCCCCTTTTTCTTGGGGCGAGCCTCCTGGACCCTTCTGCTCCAACTCAGATTCTACTCCTTCTGAACCTCTGGGGGAAGGTGACCAGGCCGAGATCACGTCACCAGGGTTCCTGGCAGAGCCCCAGCCAGCGGTGCCACTGGTGGCTCGGTGAGGGGCGTCCCGCGGACCCGCCCCTCGTCCTCCCTCGGCTGTGCAGGCGGTTCGCCGGTTCCTGGAGGGCCGGCGCGGGTCCCTCCAAGGAGGGGTCTTACTCAGGGAGGGAGCCGCTGGGTGCCGGACCCCGGCTGTCTGGCGGGTCTGAGGAAATGGAGAAATGGCTGGTCCTGTTTGTGTCCTGTCCTGGGGGGCCCCCTGGGTGGGGGCCGGGGCTACGGTTGCCGACTTACGAGGGAACTTGAATTCCTTGTCCACAGAAAAGGGTCTGAGGCAGGTGAGGCACGGGCCAGCGAGGTTGGGAGCCACCAGCTCTTTGGGGTTGGGTAGCAGGGGTGCGTGCAGGGCTGTCCTACAGACCTGGGAGTGGGTCCCCACTGAGCCTCCCATTTCCTGAGCAGCAGCAGGTGTCCCCCTCCAGGGGCCTCGACTCTGGAGGGTTCCTCAGTAGGGCTTCCCTTACCTGGTGTGTGGGACCCATGAGCAGCTTGAGAGTGGGCAGAAGGCCGGGTGTGGGCGTGGTTGCCTCCTGGAAGGAAGCCCTGGCCTCCCTGCACCCTCAGGAGGAGCCCGTGTCACCCGAGGGAGTGAGTGCCCTGTGTGAAGTGGGCCCCCACGGACCTCAGCCTTCCTAAGAGTCTGGCCTGAGGCCTTGGCTTTGTCCTTTCACTTGCTTCCCAATTTGGGACCAAGGAGCAAGTCAGGGATTGGGCCGACTGGGCAGACAGGCCACACATCCAGGCTGTGCCCCTGGTGTGGGGGCCCGTGGGATCAGGCCACCCTTAGCTCCCTACATCTTTTCTCTCCATGGAGCTGCGGCCAGAAGGCCCCCCTCAATTCTCAGGTCCTTCCCTGACCCCTGGTGCTTTTGGTTTCCCTCCTTTGCAAAGTGAAGGCTGAGTTAGCCAATCTCTGAGGTTGCCTGAGTTCCAGAAAGCTCTCTTCTTTGCTTTCCGGCTGCCTAGCTTCTGGACTCTTGCTGCAGAGATCAAGTTCCCCTCCCCACCTCACTTGGTCGCCTCTTCCTGTGGCACCTGTTCTGGTCCCACCTGCAGAGCTGGTTCCCACCCCCTCCCGCCCCCGCCTTGCTCCCTGCCACCACGTGCCCCCTGCCACCTTGTGCCAATCTTTGGGACCAGAGATGAGTGGCTGACCAGGAGGAAGAGGGGAGAGGCAGCAGCCACCAGGGCAGGGTCCAAGTCAGAGCAGACAGCCTCAGGCTGGGAGGAAGGAGGTGGGTGCAGGGATGGCGTGTGCAAAGGCCCTGGAGCTGGCGGGACAGCGTTGCCAGTGAGGTGGAATGTTCAGTCACAGGGTACCAGAGGTTGGGGGCTAGAGTACCCAGGGCCTGTGATATGGCCAGGCCAGCTGCCAGGCAGAGGACAGAAAAGGCCTTGGATGGATTCCTGAAATGCTGAGGGGGATAAGGGGGCGGGGCCACCGGGTGTGTCTGCCGATAGGGTCTTAGGAGGCAGCTGTTTGCCAGCTTGTTCCATGGAGGCCGTGGGGAACCAGGTCCAGCTCAGGGGCAGGCCTTGTCCAGTGGGGCGAGACTCTTGGCCCATCTCTAGGCACCCATCCAATTGGTCAGGGTGATGGACCCTACCTGGGGTTTCAGTTCATGGTAGGGGGGTTGTGAGGGGCGCTGGAGGGGACTTCAGGGTGACAGTGGGGACTTGGCCACTCTGAGGTCACAGGTCCCCCATCTATCCATATGCCCCTCTCAGAACCTAGATACCCTGCCTGGTGTTTCCTCCAGGTTTAACTCCTGGCTCCACCCTCTCCTGGCTGTGTGGCCTCTGCCTTGGTTTCCTGTCTGCAAACTGGAGATGATGGCAGGCACGTGCCTTGCAGGGACGAGCCCAGGCAGCCCCTGGCATCGTGCCACCTGCATGTCAGCACTTTCTGTGATGTCTCAGCATGTGGTGCAATGTTGTCCTCATGGCCGAGGGTGAACAGTGTCCTGGACATGGCTCCTGCTGGTCATTGGGGCCCAGGGAACACAGCTGGAGCTGTGGGTCAGCTCTGACCGCAGCCTTCTGCCACTGTAGGCCCCACACTTTGCTGACTCCCATCGTCAGCTCACAGGTCCCCATACACGTTGTGGAGAGGTGGTTGGGGTTCCCAGGGACACTGAGCCTGTGGCCACATCTCTGGCCCCGGTGCAGGCTGGCCTGTGGGAGGCTCTACAGCTGTGGGGGCCTGTACTGGGAAGGATCCTCCATCTGGGGGGGCGGGTCCCAGGCAGCTCCCCCCTGACCACTCCCTGCCCTGCAGGCCCTGTTCGTGCTCTTTGTCCTGGCCTACATCCACATCGTCTTCTCCCGCTCACCCATCAACTGCCTGGAGCACGTGCGTGACAAGTGGCCCCGTGAGGGCATCCTGCGGGTAGAGGTGCAGCACAACTCGAGCCGCGCGCCCGTCTTCCTGCAGTTCTGTGATGGTGGCCATGGCAGCTTCCCTGGCCTGGCCATGGAGCCAGATGGCCTGGAGCTAGAGGAGGAGGAGGAGGAGGAGCTGACCATGGACATGTTCGGGAATAGCTCCATCAAGGTGAGCAGCCGGGGCGTGGTCAGGGCTGCAGGAGACACTCCTGATCTGCTGGGCTGTTTCCCAGCTGTTTACTGAAGGCCTGGTTCTGGGGTGCTGAGGGCAGACAGGCTGAGAAGCAGGTTTTGGGCTTAGAGCTCTGAGGTGATTCTGGCCATCCTTGGTGGTGTGGCTGCCTACAGGATGGGGAACCTAGAGGGAAGGCTGTGCTCAGGTGGCCAGAGGCCAGGGGTGGGTGTGGGCGGAGTGTTGGTACAGACCCAGCAGGAGGCCCCACCTCACTGATCCTATCCCTCACACCCTCACCCAGAAATCTCAGGGAGCTCAGTGTTGGGGTTAGGGCTTTCATGGGTCAGCAGTACATCTCCTTCCATTGGGGGGTGCAGAGACCTTCAGGCCAACCCTTAGGTACCAAGGGCCTGCTGACCTCTGCCTCTCACTCTGCAGTTTGAACTGGACATCGAGCCCAAGGTGTTCAAGCCACCAGGTGGCCCCAAGGCCTTAAATGACAGCCAGGAGTTCCCATTCCCTGAGACGCCCCCAAAAGGTACCACCACTCCCTGGGGCTACGTCCAGTGATGGTGGTGGGGGTGTGGTACAGTCCCCCAAGCCCTTCCAGGAGAGGGCTCCTTTGCTGACCAGCCGTCCCTGCACGCAGCCTGGCCACAAGACGAGTACATCGTGGAGTACTCGCTGGAGTATGGCTTCCTGAGGTTGTCGCAGGCCACACGCCAGCGGCTCAGCATCCCCGTAATGGTGGTCACGCTGGGTGAGTGCCCCTGCCGAGCAGAGCAAGGCCCAGGGGAGGGAGCTCCTTCCTCCTCAATCTTGGGTATTTTCCTTGGGGAGAGGTGACCCAGAAGCACTTGTGTCCAAGGTCTCAGGGTTGCCCTTGCTGCCCAATTGCAGGAAACTTCCCAAGGCTCCATTCCTCCACACTTGTCAGTCACAGCTCTGCTGGGCAGTGGAGTTCTGCAGCCCTGGACTAACATCCCTGTCCCGGTCCTGCCCACAGATCCCACGCGGGACCAGTGCTTTGGTGACCGCTTCAGCCGCCTGCTGCTGGCTGAGTTCCTGGGCTATGATGACATCCTCATGTCCAGCGTGAAGGGCCTGGCGGAGAACGAGGAGAACAAAGGTGCGGGGCGAAGGCGGGGCCTGTTTAGGTGGGGCTTGGGCTGAGGTGCTTGCTCACTGCCTCTTTCACTCCACCCCTCTTGCAGGCTTCCTGAGGAATGTGGTGTCCGGGGAGCACTACCGCTTCGTGAGCATGTGGATGGCCCGCACGTCCTACCTGGCCGCCTTCGTCATCATGGTCATCTTTGTGAGTGCCTCAGGCAGGGTGGGGTGGGGTGGGGTGGGGCTGGAGGGGCGGGGCAGCCATCCAAGGCCTCACGGTGACCCACTTGCAGACCCTGAGCGTGTCCATGTTGCTGCGCTACTCCCACCATCAGATCTTCGTTTTCATTGGTGAGTGTCCCCTCTGGCCATCTCCCTTGCCCCTCCCCCATTCCGGGCGCCTCACCCGGTCTGCCCGCCCGCCACCCTCTCCCGCAGTGGACCTGCTGCAGATGCTGGAGATGAACATGGCCATCGCCTTCCCCGCAGCGCCCCTGCTGACCGTCATCCTGGCCCTCGTGGGTGAGGACCCTGCGCCCCCACACCCTGCCCCCTTACCTGGCATGCTGGCCACCCACCTCAACTGGTGGCTCCTGTCTCCCCCCACCAGGAATGGAGGCGATCATGTCTGAGTTCTTCAATGACACCACCACGGCCTTCTACATCATCCTCATCGTGTGGCTGGCTGACCAGTATGACGCCATCTGCTGCCACACCAACACCAGCAAGCGGCACTGGCTTCGGTGGGCACCAGTGGCCATGTGGTCCGGGGTGGAGGCAGCCGGGTGGGCAGCACCTCATTGTTCCCCTTGCAGGTTCTTCTACCTGTACCACTTTGCCTTCTACGCTTACCACTATCGCTTCAACGGGCAGTACAGCAGCCTGGCACTCGTCACCTCCTGGCTCTTCATCCAGGTGAGGTGGGCTTTCCTTGGGACTGGCGGCCCGAGGGTCCAGCCTTTTGGGGGTCCCTTGCCTGACCCAGTGCCTACCCCCCGCAGCATTCCATGATCTACTTCTTCCACCACTACGAACTACCTGCCATCCTGCAGCAGATCCGTGTCCAGGAGATGCTGCTGCAGACACCACCACTGGGCCCCGGCACCCCCACAGCCCTGCCAGACGACCTGAACAACAATGGAGGCATCCCACCTATCACCCCCGACGCTGCCAGCCAGTCCCCTGCCCTGGGCCCTGGCTTGCCAGGTGCTGGCGGGGGCCCCGGGCCCATGGCTGAGGCACCTAGCTCCCTGGTGGCCGCAGCGGCCTCAGTGGCTGCAGCAGCCAGTGGTGACCTGGGTTGGATGGCAGAGACGGCTGCCATCATCACAGACGCCTCCTTCCTGTCTGGCCTGAGCGCCTCTCTCCTGGACCGGCGGCCAGGCAGCCCCCTGAGCCCTAGTGGGGGGCTCCTACGGGCCCCCCAGGACAGTGCCCCTGCAAGCAACTCTCCAGGGTCTGATGCAGTCTCTCAGACCACCGGCGGGGGCAGGCCCAACCCTGTGTCTACCGATCTAGTGGACACACCGTCGGAGGTCGGCTCCTGAGCCCTGGGCAGCTGACTGCCTCTATCCCTGGCTTTCCAAGCCAGCTGGGTGTGACCTGGCTGGAGCCCTTGGGGGTCAGGGAGACTGTCCCCAGTGGCTCTGGGAATGCTCAGCCTGCCTTGGGTGGTTTGGGGTCCATCAGGTTTGCTGGGAGGCAGGCGTTTCTCCCCCAGGGCATGGGGCCGGCCTACAGCCTGTCTCTGTCCCTGGTGGGTCTCCTCAGCTAGTAAATCAAGACCAGCCTGTGAACCAGGGTAGAAGGGGTGGGGGCTCCATGGAAGGTTCTGAAAGGGTGGTGAAAGGTCTGGAGCAAGCTGCCCCGGAGCAAAGCATCGGGTGGGGCTGGCTTAGCTGGTGCTCTGTCATGCCCAGTGCCTTTCCATGGCCACCCTACGTGCCCGGGCTGGGGGCCCGGGAATGTGGAGCTCGGCCCCGATGGCGCATAGACGCCAACATCTAAGGCAGCCAGGGGAACCAGGGTTCTGCCCTGCTGTGGGTGGGGAGATGGCCGGTGACCCAACCCAATCACTCTGTGAGGAATGCAGAAGAGCGCTCATTCCACTCTTATTTAATTGCAGTGTACAAAATGGTGTTTGTATATAGAATAAACTGTTGACAGCGTCCAGCCAGCGTCTGTGTGTTGGGGGGTGGGGTGGGGGGATCCTGGAGAGCCGCGCGGGAAGGGAGGTTCCACCCTATGGACGGGTGGCCCCCCTTCGGAGCAGGCACTGCAGGTGGAGAAGGGCTGGATCCCACTTCAGGAGGCCACCTCCGGTGCTTCCTCGCAGGCCAGAAGCCATGTGCACGGCGGCTCGCAGGTGCTGTCCCCAAGCTGGGCCAGGAGCGCCCTGCGCCGCAGCAGCGCCTGGCGGAGCCTCTCCTGCGCGCCCGCGATTCGCTGCTCCAGCTCCTCCAGCTCCCTGGGGAGTGGGGCGCCAGACCGCAGCTCCGCGGGCGGGCCATTGGAGCACACTGGGGCCTCGGGTGGCGCGGCCGGATCCGCATCTGGGACGGCCGCGTCGGGAGGAGAGGCAGAGACCACAGTATGCTCCAGCAGGAAACGCACGCGACGCTCCCTCACCGCGGCCCGGCGAATCCGTGTCCAGCCCCCCGGGCCCGCGGGGGCGGCCTGTGTGTTGTTCTGCGGCTCCTCGAGACCCCTGGGGGATGGATGGGCTGGGCAGCCACGTCCTACCCACAGTCCCCGTCTGCCCTTTAGGGTCAAAGTTCCTGAGGAGGCCGCCAGTGGAAGGTGTGGACCCAGTCGAGGTCGGAGGGCAGGTGTGGGAGTTGCTGGGGTGGAGAACCGCCCCCCAAGCCCCTTACCTTGACTCCGCCTCCTCCTGCCCCTCTGGTGGCTCTGTGTTGAGGGCGCGATGAATTCTCTAGGAGCCAAGAATTTGGCTCAGCGGGAAGACAGGCCCCCCTCCCCCCCGCCCCAAGCCCGGCTCCCGCCCCACCGCCGGCTGGGTTGGCCAGCTCCTCACCTGGCTCGTGTGCAGCCAGTACTGCAGCTTGTTGCCCCTTCGGATGCGCGGCAGTGCCAGGTGGTAGAAGACGTGCTCACCCAGGGAGCTGAGCAGAGCACTACCCAGACCCAGGCAGAGCAGCACGAAGAGTCCGGAGAAGTGGTAGACGCCCATCTGCAGGGTCTGTGGGCAGGATGCAGGCACATAGTCCCTCCAGGTCATAGCAGACCCCGGGGGAGCCCGGACCTTGGAAGGGAGCGGGAACAGAAGTTGGGCCAGAGAGAAGGGCCTGGGGCTACATTTTCAGAGGTTTCATGGACAAGAGGGCACTAGAGCTGGGGTTTTGTAGGATGAATAGAATGCACAAAAGCAGGCAAATACACTGGTCTTGGGAATGAGCAGAGGTTGACTACCCTGGTGAAGGACCACGGAGGTTCGGGGGCTTCCCCACGCCGACCCCACCCCACATGCGGGGGACCTGCCGCACCTCCGTCACGGCGAAGACCCGCTTCCCACAAGGCACCATCTTGTACCACTTGTCGTGCAGTAAGTCGATGAAGCCGGAGGACTTGTAGCGGCTGATGAATTCGGACAGGTTGGAGGTGAGCGGTGAATTTCTAGGGAGTCCGATACCATAGCCTGGGGGAGGCCGGGCAGTGGGTTGGGACCAGGCTGGACGCAGACCCAGAGGAGCGGAACCCTCCTGGAGCCCGCAGATCACTGGTTCTGGGGACTCCTCACCCTCGATGACAAAGGGTTTGCCCACGGTCAGCAGCCTGCAGTCCGCGTCGATGGACACCTCATAGTCCAGGAGCGACTTGTCCATGATGAAGGCATTGAGCTTGGGGGGATCGCTCCTGAGGAGGGCATGGGGACAGGATGAGCACCCGCGCCCGCCCGCGTGGCCCCGCCCCGCGCCCCGCCCCGCGCGCCCTCCTCACGTAAGCATGGCGACGCCGTGGGGAGTGGTAGGTGCACTATGGCGCCGCACGTGCGAGTACATCTCCGGGAAGCTTTTCTTGATGTAGGCCTCAGCGCTGCTCTCCCACACCGTGCCGAAACGGAAGCCCTGAGACGGGTGGTGCAGCTGCGGGCCAGTGCCCAGTCAACACAGAAGGGCCTCGACCCCTGCCCCCGCTCCCCCCTCGCACCCCACTTTCGCCGAAGAATTGATGCTTTTGAACTGTGGTGTTGGAGTTGAGAGTCCCTTGGACAGCAAGGAGATCCAACCAGTCAATCCTAAAGAAAATCAGTCCTGAATATTCATTGGAAGGACTTAGGCTGAAGCTGAAACTCCAATACTTTGGCCACCTGATGCAAAGAACTGACTCCTTGGAAAAGACCCTGATGCTGGGGAAAATTGAAGGCAAGAGGAGAAGGGGACAACAAAAGATGACATGGTTGGATGGCATCACCGACTCGATGGACAGGAGTCTGAGCAAGTTCCAGGAGTTGATGATGGACAGGGAAACCTGTCATGCTGCAATCCATGGGGTAACAAAGAGTCTGACAGGACTGAGCGACTGAATTGAACTGAACTGAGGCCACACTGACCGGGGCCTCCTTGGTGGGGCTATGAACCTCCAAAAAGCTGGACCTGAGGTAAGCAGGGCTGTCCACAATTTTCTGTGGAAGAAAAGGCTCTACAACTGTGCTGTTCTCAAATGGCTGTTGCATGCTTTCAATTAATCAATTTAAAAAGTAGCCACATGTGGAGAGTGGCTGGCCCATCTAGATCTCCTTAATGGTTTACAGAGGACACTGGGGTGGTGGTGGATTGGGCGGGCAGCATGTGTGCTAAGTTGCTTCAGTCATGTCCAACTCTTTGCGACGCTATGGACTGTATAGCCTGCCATGCTCCTCTGTTCATGGGATTCTTCAGGCAAGAATACTGGAGTGGATTGCCATTGTCTCCTCTAGAGAATCTTCCTGACCCAGGGATCAAACCCATGTCTCCTAATATGTCTTCTGGATTGGCAGGTGGATTCTTTACCATTATCGCTAACTGGGAAGCCCTGGATTGGGAGTGGACAGAAGAGGCTAAACACCACTCAGAGACAAGATCAGCCAGATCCAAACACTGGGAGATACTATGGGGCAAAACACAAAACAACTTCAACAAACAAATCACTAGTGAAAAAGACAGGAGTGTCAAAATAACCCTCTGGGGCCTTCTCAGGACAGACCACCCCCTTGTCCTCTGCCTGCCTTTTGTCTATAGGAAATAGCCTCCTAGGTCTTCCCTGAGTTCAAAAGAATAAATCAAAGAAATGACAAAATACAGAAACAAAGGAAAAGAGTCAAGACAAAAATAGTTTAGTCATTAAAACCAAGGACTTTTAATTCCTTCTCAGGTGCTATAGCTAATATCCAGAGCCAGCGGATCCTCGGTGGTCCAGGGGTAAGATTCTGCACTTCTACTGCAGGGAACATGGATTCAGTCCCTGGTCAGGGAACTAACAGCCCATATACCATACAGTGTGACCAAAAAAAGAAAAAAAAAAAAAAAAAAAATCCTGAGCCAGAGGTCCTTTAAGCTGTTTCCCCCACCTCCGCCCCCAGATGGTAGAAGTTAACTATGCTGCCCATAAGCACAGAGGCCCTAGGCTAATTAGAACCAGAGGGTTAATGATGTTGACTCCTGACTACCTCACCACCAACCAGTCAGAAGAATGTCCACCACCTGATCAGGGTACAGGGTACACATCCTAAAACCCCGCCTCCCTCACCCTGTCTTTAAAGTCTTTTACCCAATATTAAAAAACAAAGGAAAACCACTTTTCCCTAAGGGCCACCTAGGCGTTTGGGTCTTAAGCACTAGCTGCCTGGACTCCTTGCTTGGCACCTGCGATAAACCCCGTGGTTTCCTTTGCCATGACCCCATGTCAATAGAATGGTCTCACTGCCCACCAGTGAGTGGACCTAAGTTTGATTCAATAACTAAGAGGTTTCTGCCATCCTCGATGTCTGTGCATTTTGGATCCAGATTCAAACAAACTGTGGCAGGGTTGGGCGAAGACAACTGAGAAAATGGGTCCCTGATGTTTAAATTTCCCAAATATTCATAATGAAATGACAGGAGGCCTGGGTCTTACTTTAGGATAATTCAGTGACTGGGGTTGGTGTGTGAATGAAACTGGCCAGGAGTTATTTTAGAGCTGGGCAATGGTTTCATTCATGGTTGTTCTTGTTCCAGAATATTAAAATTTTTTTCATTAAAAGAGAAAAATAAAAAAAGATAAAAATAAAAAATAAAAGAGAAAAATATGTAGGCCAGGGTATGCCCTGCTCTGCCCACAGTCCTCTAGGACTCCTGGAGAAAATTCTAACCAAGCTATTTTCAAGGGCCACATCCTCCCACACCTGCAGGCCCTCCCCTGTCCCCTTCCTGCCCTCCCCTCCTCCCTCTACCCTCCTCAACCCCTCTTCTCCAGACACAAGGCTTCCTCGCTGCTCCTCCAATACATCAAGCACAGTCCTGCCCCAGGGCCTTTGCACAGGTTGCCACTGCTTACCACATTCCTCCCTGATACCAAGCACCTCATATGTCACGCCTCTCAGAGGCATTCCTGACCCCCACTGGAGAAATCTTCCACTCCATCGTGCCCTGTGTCCCCAACTCTAATTTTCCTCCATGGTCCTTTTTTGGGGGGCTGCGCTGGATCTTAGTTGTGGCATATGAGATCTAGTTCCCCAACCACCGATGGAACCCAGGCCCCCTACATTGGGAGCACGTAGTCTTAGCCACTGGACTGCCATGGGAGTCCCTGCCTGGAACTTGAGCACCACCTCACACACCATCCTTTTTGCTTCTCTCTCAGTTCTCACCAGCACCCTTGCCTGTGTTGTCCCAGCTTGGGGCTGGGCTCAGTATGAGTTTGAGAGAAGGAACAGCTGCCCTCTCTGGGGTGAGGATGGGGGTGGGGGGATTAGACTTCTCAGCTCTGACCACAAACCCCTTGCAGTTGCCCACCTTGGGGTCGTGGATCCCAGACAGCTCCTCGAAAGTCTTGTCCCCAACCATGACGGCAGCCAGGTTGGCTGTGTAGCTGGACAGCACGAGCAGGCAGAAGATGGCCCACAGGTTCATGAGGAGGCGGCCCGTTGGGCACTTGGGCGTCTTGCTGGATACCGTGCGTCCAAAGAGGATGGCATAGCAGAGGTTGAGGGCAGAGGAGTAGGAGAACACGGTGTCCCGGTTGCGTCCGCGGGGTGTTAGGCCGAAGGGGCTGCGCCACTCGTAGAGGGTGAGGAAGAGTGCGGTCAGGTGCAGCGCAGCGAAGACGCCCAGCCACATGGACCAGTGCAGCGGCCACATGAAGGCGCCAATGGGCGACGCCGTGTCGCGTGCGCGCACCATGATGCCCAGGCTGGTGGAGAAGAAAGGGCTGGTGAAGTCCACCACCTGTGAGCGGGCCGAATTGATGCTGAAGCTGGTGACGGCCATGTGCGCCCGGCCGGCCAGCAGGTCGCCCACCAGGCCGGTCCAGCGGCCGTCGCGCAGCGCGCCGTACTTGCCGTCGCCCACGATGTAGAGCTCGAAGTCGAAGGGTGCATCCTCCGCCAGGCGCTCCAGCAGGTCGATGCAGTAGCCGTAGCAGCACCTACGCAGTGCGCGGGGTGCTGAGCCGTCGGCCAGCGCGGCAAAGAGTGCGTCCAGAGCGGCCGAATCATTGATGCCAGGGGCCAGGCACAGTTGCCCTGCCGGGCACCGCCCATCTTCGTCTGGCTGGCGGGCGAACACAAACGGATGCTCCACCAGCGTCACCACCCGCAGCTTGGGCCGCTCCTGGGCGCCTGGCAGTGGTGGGGGCCGTTCGGCTGCACCCCACGCCTCCGACTCCAGCTGCCCGTCCTGCCAGCGACCCAGCGTGGCCCAGGCCGGAGCGCCCCTCAGGTCCCGGCGGAGGCTCCACAGGCGGAAGCGCCGGGAGATGTGCACCTGCGAGGAGTTGGTTACCCACACCGGCCCTGTGCGGCCCCAGAAGGATGTGTTGGCCAGGAACCTGGTAGGGGTGGGGGCGGCGTCAGGGTAGAGGGATCCCTCCCTGCAGGTGAGACCCTTGGCCTTGCGGCTCAGACTCACCCAGGGCCACTGGAGGCTCTATTGAGCCCCCCATTCCACGACCCCTTCCAAGCGGGGTACCCACGCCCTGGGGACTGGGGCGACGTCCCAGCCCTGAGCCAAGGGCTGCTGCCCAGTTCAGAGGCCCAGGTGGGGCCTTCTGGTTCCCGGGCGGTGTCCCCCTTGAGGGCCCTGGCGATCAGAAGGTGACTGATTTCAGCAGTCTCACTCATTTCTTCTCCTCCCTTCCCTCTTCTCCCAAAGCCCCCACCCCAGCCCTGCAGAATCCTCTTCTTAGGTTTTGCTTTCATGCAAGATCACAGCAAACACTCGATCTTGTCACCTGTCATGGCCCACTGGCAGAGGTGGCTTCCCGCAGCCAGGGCCCTGCTCACCGTGTCAAGAGGCGGCCCGAAGACTCGGGCTCTGGTGGCGGTAGGTCACTGCAGTTGACTGTGGCGGGAAGCAGGGTGTGCTCTGGCTGCACTCGGGCAGCACTGTCCAGCGCACGGGCCACTAGTTCCACCACATCTTGGATGGCAACCTCTAGCGGGGGCCGGGCCACCTCACCCAGTGCCAACACTCCAGGTGGCAGGCCCTCAGTGGGCAGGGCCTCAGCGGGCAGCGGTGTGCCCATCAGCCAGCGGGGACCAGGGGGTGCAGCCTGCAGCACCTGTTGGGAGTGGGCCACATCGCAGCCTAGGAGTACGGCTGCGGGGACCGGGGCCTTCCCTCCAGCTGGTGCCCCCAGGAGTGCCAGGCGTGCGCTCAGCCCTGCATCACCCAGCTCCTGCCGGCTCAGGTCCAGCACAAGCTTCGGGGCCCGGCCCGCCCGGCTTGTCCACAGGACCACCAGGCTGCCAGGGTCACGTACGCAGCAGAGCACCAGGCCGATGTCCTCCCAGGTGTGAGCCTGCAGCACGGATACCAGCACATCCAGCAGTGTCTCAAGGGGGCTGGCCCAGTCCAGCTGCAGGTGGAACGGGTTCTGGCAGAGGGGTTGGTCAAGTTAGGGCTGGCGACCTCACAGTCCCACCACACTCTTCCCACCCCCATCTGTACATGTCCAATAAACACATATCACCTTGAGCCGATGTCGGGAGTGGGCCTTATGGCAGCCCAGGAGTACAGCTGCGGGGACCAGGGCCTTCCCCCAGCCCCCCGTCCCCGTCTGCTAGTGCCCCCAGGAGTGCCAGGGGTGCACACAGCACCTGCTCCTGACAGGTGCTACAGGCTGCGTCCCCGTCCCCTGGCTGCCGCTAGCTACTCAAAGGACCTTGAGTCTACCTCCTCCCACCCCAGCCCCTGCTCTATACCCCTCTGTGGCTCCCCATCGCCATCAGCACAAAGGGTGGCCCTGCCTTGACCTGCAGGGCCTGCTCTTTTGACTCCAGTCACTCTGAGGCTTTTTGGATTCCCCAGCTGGAAGACCTTTCCTCATCTAGGTCAGCCAACTCCTACACATCCTTCAAAACCCATCTCCATACCATCTCTCTATTCAGACGTACCCAGGCCAACCAGGCACTGAAGGGCCCCACTTTGTGCCCAGGACACCCCGAAAGTTCTCCTGGATTTGCTTTCAGTGTGGGATGAGAACTTTACCAGACACCTAGGATAGGCAGGATGTTGTCTGGGTGGGGACAGGGTGCTGAGTGCCCGGAGAAAGGCTGGAGACTACTGCTCAGTCCCTGGCGTAGGCAAGGAGGGGGAAAGGGAAAGAGGGGGCAAGCCATTATCCCCACAAAGCCTGACAGGTCCAACTGCAGGGGTGCAGTTCCTGGATCTGGCTGCAGAGGGCCCACAGGCTTGGATTTGGGTCCTGCATCTCTCCCACTGGGAAGGGGCAGGAACGGAGTGGAGGTGGGTTAAAGAGACCCCAGGCCTCCGCTAGGATCAGGGTCTCCCCGCCCTCAGAAGAAGGAAGACCTGGAGGGGGCTTCAAGGTGGCTTGGGAGGCCCCCTACCAGACCCCACAGCCGGGCGTTGGGCCCCTCCCAACGTTGTATCCTGAGAGGAGGGGTCTCTCCCTGGGGCATCGCGGGGTCCCCAGAGCCCTGCCAGTCACCCTCTCTCCTCTTTGTCCCATTGTCTACTTATTCGGACCCAAATTCCAGTCTAGGGGTGGAAATAAGAAGAGAGAATGAACTCCAAGGTCGAGGAGTGGTGGAGGAAGACGAGGGTTTTGATGTCTGGGGGAGGAGGCTGTGGGTCAAGGAGGCTGTGGGTGGGGGCGGCCTAGCCTCGAGGGCCTCTGGGAGGATGCTGACGGGAGGAAGGCTTCCAACTTCAGCCTCTGAAACTGTTGCCCCTGGAGAGGGGACAGGGAGACCCGCTTCCCCATCCCAGCCTCGCGATCCCGCCGGGTGGGGATCCGAAGGCGCCCTCGGACCCTACAAGGGGGTCCCGCTCCCAGGGGGTCTACACTTCCAAGGCCCAGGGAAGCGCCCTGTGGGATCAGCCGTCTGGAGTCCAGAGGCGTCCCGCGGGGTCCCAAGCCGCAGGTCCGTGGCTCTAGGTCCCTGCGTCCCAGGGCTCCAGTCTTCCATTCCGGGTCCCTGAGCCCCGGGGACATCCGTGGTCCAGGGATCCTGGGCCTCTGTCATCCGGACTCCGAGTCTCCGCTCTTCTACGGTCCAGAAGTCCGAGTCCCGTGCGTCCCAAGGACTGTCTACAGACCCCCGGACCCCACGCCCCAGGAGCTTCCCGGGGCCTCTCCCATCCGGCCCCGGATCCCCGCGCGTACCGGGGAGCCGAGGGGCGCGCGCGCTTCTCGCCGCAGCACGCTGAGCACGGGGGTCTCGGTGGCGGACGCCAGAAAGTGCAGCTGCAGCAGCTCGGGTCGCGTCTCGGGGAAGGCGATAAGGGCCGCCACTCCCGGTGCCGCCAACACCTGGCACAGACCGCGGGCTAGCGAGGCGGGGTCGCGGGCGGGGGGAGAGGCGGCTACCAGCTCCAGGCTCAGGTTGTGGGGCAGCCGCGGCCCCAGGGAGGCCCGGGCTAGGGCGGCGCGGGCGCGGGCGCGGGCGGCGGGCGCGCGGGGCAGGAGGACGCCCAGGCGCACCGAGCCCCCCAGGCGTGCCAGGACGCCGCACGGGTGCGGGTGGCCCCCGGCGGGCCCCGGCCCCAGCACCAGCGCCAGGCCGAGCCACAGCGCCGGCACAAACTCCATCCCAAAGTTGCCGGCGGGTTCCACGGGGCGGAGCCGCGGATGGCACCCCGGGAGGCAGGATCTCGCGCGCCCACGCCGCACCCTCTCCGCCCCTGCCGGGCCGGCTCCTCCCTCCCTGCCGGAGTCCACCCGCCTTTGCCCGCCTTCGCCCGCCCTCGCCCCTCCTGGTCCCCTAGTGCCAGGGAAGCCACTTGGGAGGAATCGGATCCACGACGCAGGGGGAGAAACTGAGGCTCAGATGATCTCAACAGGCGGGGGTGGGGGTGGGGGTGGGGTCTAACCACCGCTATCCCTGGCTCTGTGCCCACTCTACAGATGAGAAAGCGGAGGTTAGCAGCAGGGAGGGATTTTGCATCAAAATTGGTCCCCACACTCACCCCTGGATCCTTCATCCCCCTCCTCCAGCCTGGAAATATTTCTCATTGATAAGGCAGGGAAACTAAGGCCCAGAAGGGGTCTGTTTGCCTCCACAGTCACACAGCAGCACTGGTTCCTCCCCCAGGAAACAGTGTCTACCCTGACCAACCCCCCGGGTGCGCTCTACCATCGTGGGCAGCTGGAGAAACTGAAGCAGACTTGTCTGATGGGAACCTATAGGGCAGATCTCATGCCCTCCAGCTGTGGGCAGGAAACTTGACTCAGACAATTCTTCTTCACCCTTCAAGACCCAATGCCAAATGCCCCTGCTTGAAAATTTTCCCTGAAAGATGCAGAACAGCCACCCTCACCCCTGCCTACATTAACTCCATCACACACTTGTCATCTTTTTTGCTTTATTTACTTTATTTAGTGGTCAACTCTGGGAGACAGGAGTGAGCCTGGCTTGTTTAATGCTGTGTCTCCAGTGCTTGCACACAGTAGGCACTCTGCTTGAGCAACTGTTTGGACAAGGACACTTGATTACATGACTCTCCACTGCTCTAGAACCTTCCATAGCTCCCCGCCACCTACCAATCCCTCAGCCTCCTACGTTCTCTGTGCCTCCCCGTGAGAAACGGCCCCTGGCATGCAGCAGATGCTCAATGAACACTGGTCAAGCAAGGGCCCCAGCGGTGCAGTGCATGGACTCCTCCCACTCCCATCCCAGGTGGGCGAGCAGAGAAAGCCTCCACAGGAGGGCAAGACCCCACAGGGCACAGGGCAGCAGATCTGTCCAGATCATTCCAGCTCTAATGGATGAGTCTACACTCAGTTATTTTTTTCACACGCCAAAAAAAAAAAAAAAAAAAAAATCATCTCATTTTGGAGCCAGTGTTCGAGAGGCAGGGAACAAACTCCATTAGATGAATAAAAATGCCAGCAGCATAGATTGAATTTTGAGATGACTAATGAGGGCTGGGTGGCTGACTGGCTTCCAGGTGACAAGGCCACCTCATCCAGCCACCTGGCCAGGCATCCCAGGACAATGACGGTCATACCAGAGAGCCCTCCCCTACCCCATTCTTCTGGGTAAGGTGCTAAATTGCAAAGGGTCCTCAGGGACCACCAGGACATTATTCCACCATGGGGAGAGATGCCTTTGCCAGCATGAGTCCTCCAAAATAGGGACCCAGCCTGGGGAGGAACACTTCCTCACCCTAACATAGCCCTCAGCACAGTCATTCAATAGACATCGCTAGGGCTGGTTCTAGGAAGCAGGCACACACCAGAAGGCTCTTCAGGCCCTCCTGGGACTCATGTGGGGGCAGCCCCGGGAGCCCCCACATCTCCCCTCCCCCCAGGCCCACTTGGCCACTATCTCCCCATCTCCTGGGCCAGTGAAGAAGGGACCTGATGGAAACTGGGACTGCCCCCATCTGGGTGACCCGAGGTGGGCGCCTGGCCTCTGCGCCTCAGCTCCCAGCTTTACAGGGCATTGGTAGTAGTTCACATCATACACAAAGACAGGCGAGGTTTTTTCCTTAAATGTAGTAAAATATATATAATGCAAAATTCACCATTTCAACCATTTCTAGAGTCTACAGCTCATGCCATTTAGCGCATTCACATTGTTGTGCAACCAGCCCCACCGTCATCTCCAGAACTTTTTCATCTTTCCAAACAAACTCTGTCCCCATGAAACACTCCCCAACTCCTCCACCAGCCCCTGGCCCCACCATCTACTTTCTCTGTGGATCTGACTCCTTTAGGGACCTCCAGTGAATGGAATCAGACAGTGTGTCTCCTTCTGGGTCTGGTTTATTTCACTAAGCATTATGTCCATCCTCAAGGTCCAACCAGGTTGTAGCAGGTGTCAGAATCTCTTTTTAAAGGCCGAGTAATATTCCACCATGCAAAAGGACCACTCACTCATCCATCATCTTTGACAATTTGGTTGTCTCCACTCTTTGGCTGCTGTGAATCACACTGATGTGAACACGGGTGTGTAAACATCTCTTCAGGCCTCCTGCTTTCATTTCTGTGGGCAAGGTACCTGTAGAGGGATTGCTGGGACACATGGTGATTCCACGCTTAACTTTCTGATGACCCTCCTATTTGCTAGAATAGCTGTACCCTTTCACCTTCCCACCAATGATGCACAAGTGCTCGGAAGACACCTCCACCACATCCTGACACTTGTTTTTTAAATAATGGCTGTCCTGGCCAGGAGAGGTTTCCATCAACTCAGTCACCTGAGAATGTCAGATGCAGTCTACACCTCCCCTTCTGGCAGTGATGGCCCAGGATTCAGGGTCAGGTTGGATTTCTACAGATTCTCAGACAAGCAACAGGAGTACTGACTGTGCTGGGCACCCGTACAGCTGCACACTGGCTCCTGAACTCCTCACGAACCAAGGAGGTACACGTTTCCTTTGAGTGACAACACAGTCTCAGGGTGAGGTGTGGCTTGTCTGAGGCCATGTGGGGATTTCAGGGAAAGGGGCCAGTGGGCTCCAGCCCTTCCAGCCTACCAGGGACCTTCTCTGGACTGTGTGGCCTGTGGAGGGGGAAGGGGACCTTCCAGGCCCCCATGGACTGGTAGCAAGGAGAGCTCGGGCGAGGCTGGTTGCACATTGATTGAAAGCTCTCCCTAGGCCCTGCTGGGACTACCTCAGGCTTGAGTCATCACAGTGACCACCCCAGGGTGGGACCCCACCATCCCTGCCCAGGGGTGCACACCCTCAGCCCCACAGGAGCCATGAGTGGCCAAGGTCCCCTCAGCTGCAGCCACAGATGGGGTGGGCAAGCCAGGAGGGACCCCAGGACCCAAGTCAGCAGCTGAAGGTCCAGAGCTGTGCTGAGGGCACCCCGGAACTTCTGGGCAGTGACAACAGTATCCCTGCTGCTGAGGGAAGAACCCTGAGCCAGTGGAGGTGACCCCCAGAGGCTGGACCCCTGTCAGCTCCTGCCTGGGACTTGACCAGATACAGAGAACAGTACCCAGGTCTCCAGAACCAGCATCTCCTCCCAAGTCACTGAACTATGAGCTGAGTGCAGATGGCCGGGGTGCAGAGAAGCACCAGGCACAGGATGGCAGCGCCTGGACATGGGGCCAGGCAGGAGAGGTGGCCCTAGGCCCTGGGGGAGCCTCAGCCAACCCTGATGCCCTCCCCACCTTCCAGACCTCCTGGAGACCAAGGGGCGAGGAGGGGAACACTGAGCCCCCAGGTCCCCTTCCCCCACCCTGCTGCCAGGGACCAACCAGGAGCCCAGAGCCTGTTGGAACCTTATTCTGTGTGGGGTGACTGCAACGTGCAGGACTCCTCACCTGACAGCCCCAAGTAAACCTGTCTAGGTGTGAGGGCAAGGTGGGCTGTGAGGGGGTTGCAGGGCCCCAGGAGAGAACACCCATCAGCTAAAAGAAGGAGATGCAGTTACTATAGCACTGGCTAAGTCACATGGATTTTCTGGACCATTAAACAGACTGTCACTTAGGGGCAACTTTCTGGAAGCTTCCATGGGAGGCTTAGGGCCCAAGTCTGGGCTGGGCTCCAGGTTCTGGCTGGCAGCTAGCGGCGTCCCCATCTACCGTGCAGTGTATATGTATGTGTGGTGCTGGAGGAGTGGTTGGCTTCTCTTGGGCCCTTGACACCAAGAACTTTCTGGTCGAGATGACTCTGGCCCAGAACTGGCTGCCACCCGAGTCGGCTGCCCAGAGCCAGGCTGGGGAGACAGGCCTGGTGTAACCACCCTGCTGTCCCTGAGTTACTCTTGCCCTGGGGACCTGGCCCACAGCCTGGCCCCCTGGGAGCTGCACAGGGCTGGCAGGTGAGGGAGCAGGTGAGAACCTAGGCTTCTAGACATTATGTCTGGGACTCGGACTCTGTGATAGCTGTGGCAAATCCCCCTGGCAGGTCCCACGGCGAGGGTCCTCAGCCCAGCGGGGGCACAAGGAGGCCGAAAGGTAGGATTTTAGGTCTTTTGTTAGAAATAGCAGAGCACTCATGTGACACGGCAGGTCACGGCAGGGCAGCCAGTCAACCCTGGACTGAGACCCTGGTGGGGGTGCCAATCCAAGCGATAGGACCTTGCAGAGGACAGGCTTGGGCCATGGGCTCTGCTGGCTGAGGGCGAGTCCAGACGTGTCACTTGGTTGGGTGTGTGATGATGCGTGTGGAGAAGTCAAAGAGGTCGCGGTTGATCTTGCGCAGGTTCCGCACCTCATCTTCCAGCTCAGTCACCCGGATCCGCAGCTGGTCCTGGCCTCCCAGGACATTCTGGGGGAGGGGCGGGGCGCTCAGACTGGGCCGGGGGGTTGTGGAGGGGGTGCTCAGACCTCTGCCCTGCTCTGAAGGCCACTGTCGCTACAGTCCGGGATGGTGAGTGGGGGCATAGGTAGATCCTCTCCAATAGTCTGAGCCAAGACTGCCCCTAGGAGCCCACCTGAGGTGAGCCTGGCCATCTTGAACCCAGCCCCTTGCCCACCCTGGGCCTCTCCCCTCCAGGCTCGCTCTCCCACCTTTGGGCCCTGCCCCTTCCCCATCTTGGGGTTGCTCCTCCTCCCACCTTCTCCAGTGTGCTGGACATCACCGCCTGCAGCTGCTCCACCCGCTCCAGATAGCTGGGCTCTGACCCCTGAAACACAAGAGCCGAATCAGTCGGCCACTCCCAGGGATGGCCAGGCGGTCAGCTAGTGCCTCCAGCCGGTGGGGACAGCCTGCCGGCCTGACAAAATGGTTGGACCCTGCTGTTGTTCCAGGCCATTTGTCTCCTGCTGGACACCATCTGGGCGCGCTGCTCTGGGCCAGTAGCCAATGCTGGGTACAGGCATCCATCGAGTCCCCTGGAAGGGTGTGGAAGCCCCTGCAGTCTTGTGTGGTTCTGGGGCACAGAGACAGCAGACAGAGCCCAGCCTCAGTGGGAAAACGTGCCCTGCCCTTGCCAGGTGAGGCATACCTGCTGGTGGAGGCCTAGGCGCAGCATGAGGCCCCCGCGGTGTGGCTCGTCCCCGTGCTCTGCGCCTAGCAGGTGCTTGTTGAAGTGGGGCAGGGGCAGACCTGGTCTGAAGTCGGAGCTCAGCATGCTGACGGGTGCAAGCATGATGCAGGCATTGGTCACGGGGCCTAAGGGTGGGGTGGAGGAGGTGGTCAGGACCACCCTCAGCCAGGCTGTGCCCTCCACGAGGCGGGCCCTGAGTCCTTCCTCTGCCCTGCCTGGGTTTGGGGAGCAGTGGTGGTGACCACGCCCACCTTTGAGGGTCACTGTCCTGAGGCACTGCTGGCTCTGTACATCCCAGAGGCGAACGGTCTCATCGTGGGAACCCGATAGCAGCACGCTGCCATCCGTGGACACCGACAGGCAGGTCACCTGGTTCCTGATGATAAATGCATCAGCTGGCTCCCAGGATGCTAGGGCTGGGGGTGGGGCAGCAGCAGGACCAGGCCTGCATTTGTGCCCCAGGGCAGCAACCTCCCTCCAACCCCTGTCCCTGCCTGGTCCCCGCACCTGTGCCCTCTGAACACCTTCCCGTGCTCCTGCTCTGGCTGGAAGCTCTTCTCTCTCTGCCCGGGCTGCAAATGCAGGAGGGCAGGTGAGCAGGGGCCTGGCAGTGCCTCAGCCCCAAGCCCGTCCCCTGACCCTGCTGCCCATAGACACTCACCCAGGTACAGAGATCGACCTGGAAGATGGAGCCGTCGCTGCCGCCGCAGAACATGTAATGCTCAGCCAGGTCCATGGTCACGGCCAGGATGCCCACATCAAAGAGTACGGACAGCAGCAGCTCACCTGAGGAGACCTCCCACAGCTGGGGGCGGGTGGCGGTGTGAGAGCCAAGGACCAGGTGGGAGGCTGGGTCCCACAGAACCTCCGACAAGCACTGTCACCACAGAGGTCTCGGGGGCTCAGGGACCCCTGTCCACCACCTACTTCAGTGACTGTCAGCCCCCAGGCCCCCAGCAGGTCAGCCCTGAATCCCCCAACCATGGACAAAGATCCGAGGATGCCCTTGAATCCCGTAAGGCTTGGTTAGGAGCCGCCAGGAGCAGTGGCCAAGTGGGAATTTCCAAGCTGACAGAGGCCTAGACTGTCCACCCTCTGGCCGTCCTTGAGGCTGGAAGCGTCGGGGGATCAAGAGCTGTCTGGAGCCACTGGCTTGGAGGAGAACATTATGTGCTGGCTCCCTTGGGCCAGGAACCTGCCAGCTGGGCTCAGCTCACATCCACTGCGGGGGACGTGGCAGGGTGAGGGTCCTACCTTCACTGTCTGGTCCAGCGAGGCGGTGGCCACCCGGGCTAGGGGCCCCCCAAAGCCGCAGTGCAGGTCTGTGATGGGGAGGGTGTGGCGAGACCAGACGTGCCGGGGGGCAGGGGTCCGGGAGGGGTCTGCCTGCAGCACGCTTGGGGAGGGGGTGGGCAGACCTCAGCGGGCATCTCCACGCCCTCACCTCATCTCCAGGTGGCAGCCCGGCCCCCGGTCCTCCTGGTACCAGCCCGCCTGACCCAGTGCCCCTTGCTTCCCGCCCTCGTGGCCAAGGCCTTGCCTACCCAGAGGCCACAGCTGGACAAGGAGCCACCGGGGCCATGGTGCTACCTGCAGAGGCTCCAGGCCAGCACTAGGCAGTCCTTGCCCCCTGAGATGAAGTGGCTGCTGTCCCCCGTGAACTGCAGGCATGACACGTCCTGATAGTGGCGGCTCAGGATGACCAGAAGGTTCCCTGTGGACACCTGGGGGGAGGGGCACTGGCTTGGTGGGGGCCTGCAGGGAGAGCCTACCCCCATGGCCCCTGCACCAGGGCTTCGCAGCTCCTGTGACAAGCCGGTCACAGTTGCAAGCAACTGCCTTCTGAGCTAAGGGATGGCAGTGGTCACAACCGCAAGTGACCACCTTCTGAGTTGGGGGTGGGACTCATGCTGGGAACCATGGGGGATGGGGAGCTTGGGTTCCAGGAGAGGAGGCCCCTGGCGGCAGGGACACCAGGGAAGGGCTGGGCAGGGGTGAGAGGGCAGAGAAGCTGCGGAAGGATGAACTTTGTCACCCAGATAAACATGTCCACACCCCAACCTCCAAAACCTGTGACCTCACTTGAATATAGTCTCTGGAAATATAATCCATTCAGATAAGTGACATGGGAGTGAGGTGACCACTGTCTATGTGAGGACACCTGGACACAGACACCCAGGCGCTCACCCCGCAGAGGGGAGGGGAGAAGGTCCACAGAGTACAGGAGTCAGAGCCCAAGCCAGAGCGGCCCTGTGGGGCGCCCCCTTGTGGTCATGATGCACGTTGGCCAGGAATTCTCCTAGAGGGTGGGTCCCTCCAGGCCAGACAGCCTCCACCCAGACTGTTCCCCCATCAAGAAGGGCCAACCACTGGCAAGCCAGCGGAGCCCTCTAATGATGGTGGACCAGCTGCTGAAATCTGCCCACACCCCCTGCACTGGCCTGACCACAGCAGAGGAGGATCTCTACCACAGGGTGAGTGCCTCAGTTTCTCTCCCTGCACTTGGGCAAGGCTTCCCTAGTTTCAGAATCGCGCAGTGAGGTTGAAGAGCTGGAAGTGAGACTGCCAGCTCCCTCTCCTCTGCAAACTGGTTGCGGGCAGGCGTCAGGAAAGGCTTTGTCCTGGGACCTCGGACACTGCACTATGCACAGGAAGGGAGGTGAGTGTTTCCCCAAACATAACAGCCTGTCCATGACAACCCGCTCAGTGGTCTGACCAGCAGCCCACCAACAGGCTGAGCCCACCCTCGTGTTTCTGAGTCCTTGGGCTCACCTCCCACAGGTATATGTTCTCTGAGATCCCTGCCAGGACGTAGAGGCCATTGGGCGATGTGGTGAGGCAGGTGACTGGTCCCGGGCACATGATCTTCTGTTGAAGCTGGTCCTAGAGACAGAAAAAGCCTCTGAGTTTCATGGGGGAGGAAGCTGGGGAAGGGGCAGGCGACAGCTGGTAAGTCCAGGAGTAGAAAGAAGGTGGGGGTGGGTAGGGAAGCGAAGGATGGGATACTCTGAGCAAATCCATGGTTCAGCAAAGACGGACCCACTCCAATTGATGCTACGCATTGTGGGGGTGGAGGCCTGTGGAATCTCTTTCAAAGCAAGACAGCACCTCTCTGGACTGGGGGTCAGAGGGACCCCCAGGTGTTCGGGTGGGGAAGGCACAGAGGGTCCAGGAGGACCCAATGGCCACTTGGCTTTTGCCCTAGTCCTGCATCCCCACTGAAGTGTCGCCTAGGACCTTGAGCCTCAGTTTCCAGATCTCTAAAATGGAACAACTTCTCAAGTTTGTGTGTGGACCACACCAGGAAGAGACAACACAGAACCCACCCAAAGAGATGTCAGCTGGCAAAAGCAGGCAGCAAGCAGCGTCAAGGGCTGCATTTTTAAGTTTCTCTAATCGTGGGCCCTAATGGCAAAAGGTATGGCACCCCACTCCAGTACTCTTGCCTGGAAAATCCCATGGACAGAGGAGCCTGGAAGGCTGCAGTCCATGGGATCGCTGAGGGTCGGACACGACTGAGCGACTTCACTTTCACTTTTCACTTTCATGCACTGGAGAAGGAAATGGCAACCCACTCCAGTGTTCTTGCCTGGAGAATCCCAGGGACGGGGGAGCCTGGTGGGCTGCCATCTATGGGGTTGCACAGAGTCGGACACGACTGAAGCGACTTAGCAGTAGCAGCAGCAGCGTCTCTGGGGACGATAAATGCACTAGACTCCTGAGTCACCCTTCAGCGGGCTCCCTCAAGCCTCGGACCTTCACCCTCCAAGCTCAGGATACCGACGGAACCCCTAATGCAAACACTTTTTAACTAAATTTCTCGCCTAACGCGCCGGCTCCCACGCAGGGCCCCCAAGGGACCCACCCCCGGCCCTCCTTGTGCGCATGCGCACAGCTAGCAACCCCCACCCCGAAGCAGCTGCCCACCTTCAGCTCGGCGTGTGCGCGCAGCGCCTTAGCCGCTCGCAATCACAACGGGCGCGCGACTCCTTACCTTCCCCCAAAAGACCCCAGACCCGCGCGTGCGCAGAACACCTTAACGGGACTACCCACTCCTAGCCCGGCTCAGGGTCCATGTAGCCTCCACCGCCCTTTCCCCCGACCCCTGAGCGCCGCGCAGCTCGCCAACGGCGCCCGGGAACACGCCGTCGCACCTTCCTCTGCAGCTCCCAGGCACAGATGTAGTTCTTGCCCAGCTGTGCGGCCAGCAGGTACTCGCCATTGAGTAGCGCCAGGCCGCGGGGCCCTGCCTGGCCTCCGCGGTACGTGAGCAAGTTGGCGCCAGAGTGCAGCTCCCACACAACGCAGCTCCATAACTGGGCCGCCGAGTCCGTACACACGGCTACCTCCATGGGCGCCGCCATCTTGCCTTCTCCACCGCCCCGGACGTGCGTAATCATCAGCGAGACGCGGGCGACTGCGCCGTGCCGGATAGAGCGGCGCACAGGTTGCCTGGCTCAAGGCTGCCGGCTGTCCTGCGCGCGCGCACACACCTCAGGGCGGGGAGCGGGGGACTGCCCTATGAACCAGGCTGAGTTATCTTCCTGCTCTGCGAAAAATAAGGGGTGCACCGCCTGGTTAGAGCTCTTAGAAGGATACTTCTTCCAAAAATAGATGGCGAAACCAAGGCGTAGAGTCTCCTGAGAGCAGTTAGTAGCTTCAGAGCCTGGAGGTCTGGCTTGGCCCTTTGCACTGGGCGCTTTGGCCAAGCACGCAACTTCGCAGATTCTTCTTCTTCTTCTAATTGTGCAAATACTGAGTACCGACCTCACAGGATCGAGACATTGCACGTAAAACAGGCTACGCTCCTAACATAACAGGTAGTGATAGTCGTGTCCGACTCTTTGCGACCCCATGGGCTGTAGACCACCAGGTTCTTCTGTCCATGGGATTTCCCCGGCAAGAATACTGGAGTGGGTTGCTATTCCCTCCTCCAGGGGATCTTCCAGACCCAAGGGTCGAACCTATGTCTCCTGCATTGCGGACAGATTCTTTGCCGGCTGAGCCACCAGGGAAACCCCAACAAAACGTACCTGGCGTTCAAAACAGCCAGTTAGATGTGTGTTCGTGGACCCAGGGTCCGCCTCCCCCTGGACCTCGCTTCTTCGGGGGCCACAAAACCCACATTTTAATTTCAGCAACTTGGTGCAGGTCGAACAAATCGTGAGGTCTAGGGAGCACTCAACCTCGTGCTGGCTGCAGGCTGTGTCCGCAAACAGTACATTTTATTTTATTTTTTAAACAGTACATTTTAAATAGGGAATTAGTTGCCAACCTTTGGAAAGGGAGAATTCGCTCAAAAGTCGCGGTCTCATGCCTGTCCTGGGCGGTGTACCCAGAAGCAATATGGGGACTGGGTGCTGTGTACGTTCCCCAACCCCGCCGCGCGATCTAGGAGGAGAGGATGGGCAGGAGAGGGGAGGAGGGGGCCTACCTGGAGAAGGCGCGGCGCTGGAGCCGGGGACTCCGCAGGCCCAGGCCCGGCCGCCAGGTGGCAGGCTCGAGCCATTCACCGAGATGCTAGAGGGAGTCGCTCCAAGCCCGGGGGGCCAACAGCAACAAGCAGCAACCGGGGAGAGGGGGCGGGACGCGTCAGAGGGTGTCAGGGGGTACCGGCCTGATCGGTCGGAAAGGCTTCCCTGAACAGGTGTCCAGAAGAGAAAGAGGGACAGACGCGCGAACAAAGGCCCTGAGGCTGACCGTGGTGGGGGGAGCTGGACATGGGGACCTGGGTTTTATTTTATCCCAGGGAAGTTGGGGGGAGGGGTGTGGAATGTGAAACTGAAGGACTTTTGTAAATTGGAGAGAGGTGGGTGTCCAAATCTCCAGAAGCTTCCAAAAGGGGAAACTGAGGCAAGTACTACCTAGTCTGAAGATGAATTGGAGCTAGAACCCCGCTTCCTCAAACTTTTTTTGTTCTTAATGTGAATAAGAAAAATGAAACACTTTGAATGGTTATTTACATTTTCCAGATACCATTTTCCCCAAACCACATCTTTCTCTGAATCTTGGGCATTCTCTGGAACCCCAGTTGAGAATGGTGACACCCTGCACCTCCCAGGGGTGGGCCAAGGTGGCCTTTTTCCAACCCCCAACTCAGGGCTTGAACCCGGTCCTCCTTCTGAGCAGAGGGGCAAGTCACTGCCCAGCTCTGGGCCTCAGTTTCCCCAGGGGCCAGTCGGGAATGCTGATTTGAACCCTGGGTCTGGGTGCTCCTCTGGGGAGGTCTTCCCTGGCTAAGTTGCCAAGCAACTTAGCCTCCTGGGGTTCCAGGAGGAAAGGTGGGCCCTGCAGGTGCAGGTCGAAGGGGGACCTGTTACAAACAGAAGTCGAAGACGTGGAAGCCAGGGCATGGGCAGGCCAGGGCTCCGCTGGAGGGCAGGCAGCTGCGGTGCAGTCCCGGGCCCCCTCCTTCCCCTCCTTCCTTTTCCCCTCCTCCCGTCACGGGGGGACCCAGCTCAGCTGGGCTGATGTGTGAGGTCAGAGGTCACCCCACCCCCAGCCTGGTTCCGGAATGAGGACAGACCAGTTGTGTCAGAGGGCCAGGACAAAAGCCACACTTTGGGGGCCTCTCGGACCACCCAGTCGCCAGACCTCCTTGGTGCCAGCCTGGCGTCCCATCCCAGATCCACTAACGCTCCTAGGCCTGAGGACGTAAGGGTGGGGGGGGGCAGAATGGGGAAACCGAGGCACAGAGGTCTGCAAAACCGCTCTGGGTCTAAGCCCCCCAACCCCGTTCTTTATTCCCTACTCGGGTATTAAGCGCCTTCTGTTTGCAGGCTGAGGGTACACACTGCCCGGTCTCCCGCCCTGCCCACCTGGAGCCGGAGCCCAGAGAGGGGGCACTGTGGGTTGGCGAGGACCGGGAACCCAGGCTCAAATCCAGCGCCTAGCCTGCTAAGTGCACTAATGGCGTTGCGGAAGGCTGATGACTCAAGCGAAAACCCTCTTCTTCGGGCTCTGGGCTGGCTCCCGCGGCTCTGCTGATCAGACGTGGTTTTGAGTTTCACCTCCAGGGAGGCTCCCCCGGCCTACTCACAGGCACGGAGTGGGAGGCTCAGCGGGGATCTGAGAGGCTAGGGAGGAGGGGGTGGGGCCCGACCCCCTCCCTGCATCCCTCCCCAGCCTCGGGGCTGTGTAACCTCAGGGCCTCTGGGCCCCTCTCTGGGCCTCTTCAGAGGAATGAAGATGCTGGACTGGCCGATCCAGTTTGCCCAGAAGGCCTTAAAAAAAAAAAAAAAATCACTTATACTTTACCTCCGAGACCGGGAGGGCAGGGGGGCTCTGAGAGGCAGGTGGGTTAACCCCTGTCCTCTGAGTTCCTCAGGTCCCCCTGGTTCACAGAGGCTGGGACCACGTGAATGGGCTACAGGGAGGCACATGCACCAGGAGGGGTGAAATTGTTTTTCCTCCCTCAATGCAGACTTAGGGGCTGACCCAGGCAGGAGAGACCGGCCCAGGCCAGCGGATGCTGGGGAGCCAGGTGGCAAGAGGCCAGTCCTACCCACCATTTGGCCACGCTGACCTTGAGGCCATTAGTCCTCTGTTCATGGGGTGGGGGTGAGAGGTAGATGAAGAAAGGATACTTAGAAAATGCTCAGGTGTTTCCCTCCCAGGTGTGTTGAGCCCGAGGGTCCCAGGGCTAAGTCTGCCTCTTGGTCCGCTTACTTTGGGTCCTCAGGTCAAGTGTAGAAGTGTGGACTGAACCACAGCCGGAAGGCTGGGGAATGGGTGCTGGGTGGACCCATATGGCTGCCAAGACTGCCTGGGCTCCTCCTGGTGGGCGTGTGGGGGTCCCTACATTTCACCCACAAGGGCCAGGCACTGCCGACTTGGGGGTGGGTTGTCCACTGTCCCCTCCTCCCCCCACCATGGCACCCACTGGAGGACATCGGGGATGTGGCTTAGTGGTCCTGGGGGGCACAGTCCCCACTGGGGGACCTCACCATCAGGCCCTCAGCCTCCTGCCACCAGGAGCAGAGTAGGGGTGGGGCGACGCCCAAAAAAAACCACCAGAGGAGCCGTTTTCTGTTAAAAGTCAGAAGTGTTTTGTCTTGTTTTAATATTTCATCAGCTTTACAGGGTTACAATTGTCTTAAATATTTCTGAAGTTTAAATACAATCTGCATAATAATGTTATAAAATGTAAACTTTCAGTGTTCGTTTAAATTTCAAAATCACACTTTTTTTTTTTGTCTTTTTCCCCCTTCCTTTTAATACCTGAATATCCTGCAAAAACTGAAATAAATCGTCACAGGCTGCCCTGCCACAGCCAAGGTGCGACAGGTTGAGCCCAGCCAGAGGTAGAGAGTAGTTTTACGTCTTTTTATTGGAAGTTTTTTTTCCCTTTAACCTGAGTTCAGGCGTGCTCCCCACGCCTTCTGACAAACCCCAGAGAAACTGAAATTTCACAAGTCAGGCATGAAAGGCTGAAGTCGTGTTTGCCAAGAAAAAAATGCAGAAGCAAAATTAAGGGAAAAAAAATGGTGGTGGGCAAAAATGCTAACAGTGAGAAAAGTGACTGTACAAACACACAACTATTACAAACCAACCCGCCACCCCGTGCCCACCCCCCACCCCCGCCCACCCCCCAGCTGGACAGCTACAGACCTGCGGCCAGTTTGGAGGTCACAAGGAAGGTTCTAGAAGCAGCCCATCCACAAGCATCAGCAGATCAGGGGTACCCCTCGAGCCCCTCTCCACCCTGAGTTTGGGGGTCCCCATCCAAGGCATGCTGCTAAGCCCCACCTGTTCAGGAATGAATAGCACTCAACCCCGGTCCCCCGGGTTTGCATAAAGGGTGCTAAGTGCACCCCAGAAACCCACACCAATAGGTAGCGGTGGGGCTGGGAGTGTGGGGGTGCTGATTGAAGCGACCTAGGCAGAGGCAGGGCCCCTTGGAGGACGAAGTCCCTCCTGGCCCCAGGACCCCCTGCTATTCCCATGGCTGGTGGGTCCCCCCTCCTGGGCCCATGCCCCCTCCCCTACAATCATCAGCGTTGCCCAGCACCACAGGCACACCCTGAGTCAGATGCAGGGTGGGGTGGGGCATTGCCTGCACGAAGCTCTGTCCCCTGATGCCGGGTCCCCGCGACACAGGTCGATGCAACAGCACACATGCGTGGGACCCTGAACTGGAGGCTAGGGAGGTGGGCACCTGGGCGGGGGTTTTGGCATCAAGAGTCAGACCTGAGGTAGAAACCGAAACTCGCAGCAGACACCCCCCCTCTATGAGGCCGGCAGGAAGCGGGTAGGGGGCAGAGGGCAGCCCCACACTCTCTCGGGGTCAGGTGAGGGAAGAGCAGAGAGAGAAGAGAGAACGGCAAACAAGAGGGGGCAGATTGTGTCTGGGAACAAAAGGATCACCCTCCCACAATGATTGTGCCGCTGCAGTGGGAGACGACAGGAGGGGAGACTGTTCCGGAAGCAGGAAGAAAGGCCCAAGCCCTGTGCCACCCTCTCCTGGGAAGGTGGGGGGCGTCAGCAACCCTGAGATACACCAAAGAAATGGGTTCCCTCCCAGAGACACACCTCACCCCACAGGAAGGCAAACCCGATGAGACTGGGGGCTCAGGACCACCCCCAAGGTCTCCAAGGCAACAAGATGACGCCTGGGTTGGGAGACAGCAGGCTGCTGGTGGCGCCCCACCCCTCCGGTCTGGTTAGGCTGGGCTCCAGGGTCCAATTAGAGTTTCCAGGCTCACCTGGGAACAGCTGCGTTCTTCCCAGCCCACCCCCACCCTCAGACGGATGTGAAAAAGCGCTACCTCGCTACCTCGCATGAGGGAGGCACAGCCCTAGCCAACACTACCTGGTCCCATGGACGGAAGGAAACTGGGCCCCCAAAAGCACACCTGGGCTTAAGGAGGACGGATGTGCAGGTGCCCCTGACCCCCAGCTGCATGCCACCAACGCCTGCCTTCTGACCCAGGGAACAGGGTTGAGGAGGGGGAGGAGTGCAGGGCCCCCTCGGCCTGCAGTTCCTCGAGTCACTGCAGGGCTCCCAGCATTTAGAGGGACAAAGTTAAAGAGATGAGAATGGGGGTGGGGTGGGGTGAGGGGGTTCAGGGTGCCATGGCCCCAGAAACCTCACCCTGAGCTAAGGCCGGCTCACCCCCATCCCCAGACATGGCATCCCCAGAAGCAGTGCTCTCAGGCAAGGCCAGTCCCCAGGCCGTGTTCATCCCTGAGACAGGAGCCTGGGGTTGGCAGGGGAGCACCCCCCACCCCAGCAATTTCTCCTTTTGAGTTAAGACTTCAGGGCTCCCGACTGAGGAGCCCAGCCTGAAACACAAGTCCGGTGACATCTAGCATTCAGCATCCCTGCCCCTCTTCCCCCAGGACCCCGCCATGCACCCCCCACCCCAGCCAGCCCAGCCCAGCCCACAGCACCTGAGTTCATCGGCTCTGCTGACTCCAGCCCAGGCATCCAGTGTCCTGGGCCCACTGCACCACAGGAAATGCACAACCGAACCCAAATCAGTCATGGGAAAAATAAAGGGTATTACTTGGGTTTTTTTGCCTTTTTTTTTTTTTTCTTTTTCAAGTCCAGTTTCCCTGAATGAACACAAATATATAGATATATATATATCCTTTTCCTAGGTTTGATTCCTCCCCCAAGAATAAAATAGAATATTTACAAAACAAAACCCCTAAAACCTCTTAAAAACCCTATAGAGTTTGAATTTCACTATTTCTTTTAAAAAAACAACAACAGTTCCCAAAAGCAACAACAAAAAAATTCAACTGATCTTGGCTCAGGGGTTTCATTCAACACAAGGAGCTGGGTGTGGTGAGTGTGTGACAAATGGACAAAAAAAAAAGCAAAGAAAAAAAACAGATAAAAATGAAAAAACACAGTGCAGGGATGTATGAGGTAAACAGGATTGGCCTGTTGAAACCAGACACCAGTCCACATGGGTCCACCAGGGCTTCAGGAGAGCCCTAGTAGACATTTGCCTCTCTCATTTCTAATTTCCTTTGATATTCTCACAATTCATCTCTGAATGTCCAAAACCTGAGTAATTCAAGTGTTCCTTGGTTTTCCCCTGTTTTATTAAATTTTCTTTATATATATATATATATATATATGTATATATATTTTTCTTTTCTTTTTGGCGTTAAGCTGTCGCTCCTCTGTGGATACCTCCCCTCCCCACCCGTATCTTCCGCCATCCCAGCCCCTGCTTGGCCCACCTGGACCCCCTGCCCATTCTGGCAGGTTCCCAGGGTGGGGAGTGTAGCGGTTAAGGCAATGAGTTGTTTGAGGTAGATGTGGGGGGTGCAGACATCCCTGCCGGCCCTGCCTGGCTGCCTGCACTGCTGCTGCTGCTGCTGTTGGTCCCGCTGTTTCCTCCCCGGCTGCTGCTGCCTCCACCTTTGCTGGGAGCGGAGGGTGGCGTGGGGGCCGGCGGCTGGGCAAACAGCACTCCTGGTGCAAGGACAGGAGGAGAGATAAGTCGTGGAGAATGTAAAAGGTCACATGACAGGGGCAAGCCATTCCTGAGCGATTCCCAGCAAAGTCCCTCTCCCCCAGGACACCACCACTTCCTCAAGCCTCCCCTCATGGGGTCTTTACAGCAACAGAGCTGTTCTGTGTCAACATTGCCACCTGGTGGCCTATAGGAGTCATGGGTCTGACCACATTATTTTTGAAGTACACAACACGTGATATGACCATGCTGAGCACTTAGTACTTGCTGAGCACCTGGCCAAGTATAAGACACAGACTATCTCTCATACTCTAGTCTCATAAGGGAAGAGCTCTGGGCTCAAGCCAGCCACACCGGAGGGGCAACCAGGACTCCGGAAAGACATGGTCAAAGTGAGCGTGCATGCCAGGCCAGCCTACCTGTGTACATGATTCCATTAATCTCTACTGACATGCTAATACTGTTGCTGCCGTTGGTGCTGGTCAGGTTCGCAGCCGAGTCCTGGCGGCTCTCGGAGGCTGCGGGAAGAAGAAAAAACACCCTTTGTCACCGAAAACCAGCCCCCATGCAATGAGCTGTATCATGTGGGTCCTCCCCACCAGATGTGAAGCTTCACAAAGCTTCAGACCTGATCTCTCAGCAGCGCACACAGTAGGTATTCAACAAATACTTATTGAATAAGAATGTATTTGTCTTGAATTTGCTTTTTTGCATGATTACAACTCTTGTTTTCCCCTAATAATTAAAAAAATTTTTTTTCTTAATTTTTTGGCCTCACTGCAAAGCAGGTGGGATCTTAGCTCCTCAACCAGGGATGGAAGTCTCGTGCCCCCTGCAGTGGAAGTGGAAAGTCTTAGCCACTGGACTGCCGGGGAAGTCCTTTTCTAATAATTTTTATTGGAGTATAGTTGATTTACAATGTTAAGTTTTTCAGGTGTACAGCATGATTACAAGTCTTAAGCAATGTGCTTGTGCTTAGTCACTCAGTTGTGTCCGACTCTTTGCAACCCTATGGACTGTAACCCGCCAGGTTCCTGTGTCCATGGGGATTCTCATGGGGCAAGAATACTGGAGTGGGTTGCCATTCCCTTCTCCAGGAGATCTTACCGATCCAGGGATTGAACCTGGATCTCCTGCATTGCAGATTCTTTATTGTCTGAGTCACCAGGGAAGCCCAAATCATGTCATTCTTTTTAATGGCCAAAGTATTCCAGCCTTGGTTCATTCATTCCCCTACTGATGGACACACTAGGGACATCATGCAAACATCTGCAGTGAACATCCTTGGACACCTGAGTTTCCCTGAGCCCTTGCATCAGCTCTGCTCTAGATACCAAGCAGAATCACCCAGTCCTGGGGCAAGTACATCTTCTATCTTTAAAAGACATTCCCGGGACTTTCCTGGCAGTCCAGTGGTTAATGCTCCATGCTTCCAATGCAGCAGGCACAGGTTTGATCCCTGGTCAGGGAACTAAGATCCCACATGTTCCGAGGCACAGTCAAAAAAAAAAAAAAGACTGCCAAGTTGTCACCTGTTTACACGCCCACCAGCAGGACCAAGGGAGCCCATTTCTACCACATCCTGAACAATATTTGATATTATCAAACTCTGATGGATGAAAAATGGTATCCCCTAGTTAACTTGCAGAGCCCCAAAGACATGGAGTTGAACAATTTTTCCTATTAGTTTATAAGTTGTACTCCCCAGGTGACTCAGTGGCAAAGAATCCATCTGCCAATGCAGGAGCCACAGGAGACGTGGGTTCAATCCCTGGGTTGGAAAGATCCCCTGCAGGAGGAAATGGCAAACTACTCTAGTATTCTTGCATGGAGAATCCCATGGACAGAGAAGCCTGGTAGGCTATAGTCCATGGAGTTGTACAGTTGCATACGACTGAGTATGCATGATGAGTCCCAGCTGCCCATTCCTTGTACTGGTCTGTTAATCTTTTTTTTCTTGTTGACCTGTAGGCACTCTTTACATATGTTGGCTATGAGGCCCTTCTCTTGTGCTTGTGCAAGAAGCACAGAGGGTCTGAGTGCTGGGGTGGTACCTTGGCTGTTGATCCGGATGCTCATAGGCAACTGTGCTGTCATGGCCAGGAAGTTCTGCTGAAGTGCCCGCTGCATCAGCCGCTGCTGTTCCTCTGCCACCAGGGCCATCTTCTTCTCAGGAGGCTCCCCAGACTCCAGTTTCTCCCTAAGTTGCTCCAGGGCAGCTGCCTGGGCTGCCACGGCCGCCTGGGCTGCTACTGCCTGGGCCGCCACCACTGGGTGACCTGCCAGGGAGACTGGCAGGCGGCCGGGGACTGTGATAGGGATGGCTGCATCCTCCTCTGGACAGGAGAGAAGAGGAGTTGGTGGCCAGAAGGGAATGGAGGTAGCTTAGTCCCTGCTTCCCACACAAGGCAGGAAGGTGCCTCCTTGAATACCTTCCCTGATGGGGTGCTCATTTCCTCTCCAGGGATGAAGTGGACAGATTTTGGAACAAACAACAAGTGCTAAGAGCCTTTCTACTCTCAGGCTGACATCAGATACTGCCATAATGGTAACAATACTAGTGATAGTATACAGTACTGCTTGGCATTATTAAGTAGTATTATACAAAGACCATAGCAGCACACATTACATACACATACAATACTAACTGCAAGAAGAGCTCGCCACATCTTGTCTAAAGCACTTAATGTGAACCATCTCAACAGCCCCATTTCTACCTAGACACCCTCTTCTCCACTTCACTGCTGAGAAAGCCAAGGCTCAGAGAGGATGGATAACTTTCCTGAGGCCATTGAGCTGAAGAGAAGTTGAGCTGAAATCAAACGCATGCAGCCCAAGCCCAGAACCAGCTCTGGACCATTCTCCTCTCCAGCGGTTGAAACAAACAACCCCATCATTCCCACTCACTGGTCCCACTGTGACCCACTCTCTCTTCTCCCAATTCTTCCTCCTGAGTCTCTCCCTAGTGGCCGGGGGCTGCCTCTCCAGGTGGACCCCATTGCAACTTTTGCACTTGCCAGCCCCTCTGCCCTGGAGTCTCTGCAGCCACCTCTGCTACTCTTGGCTCCAAAGAGCCCCTCGGACCCATTACAACCATCTTTCCCCAGCTCCCTCATGAGCTCCATCGGGTTCAGATCTCTCTTTTGTTCCCCACTGTCCTCCTGAGCTCCAGCACAGGGCTCGCAGAGAACAGATGCTTAATGATATTCACAGGTATGGCTGTGACTCCCTGAGGCTGGGGTGGGGTAAACAGAGGCCCATGGAGGTTGGAGGAGCTGACACTGGTGAGATCTCCTTCACCTTAGATCTAACCAGCCCTGAATTCTCAGGGTGCTGGGAGATCACCCTGGATACCTGGGCCAAGTCTGTGACATAGGGAGTCGCAGTTCGTGTGGCAGATGAGAAACGGGACCTCGGACAGGTGCACCAGCCTGCTTGAGGCCAGGCCGCCACATGAGCTGTTGGTGATTCTGTGTTAGGAAGGATTCAGAGGCTCCGTGATCGACTGGTAATGTCTGCCACAGATGGGGTCTAGGGTGTTGCACGCTGGGCATTTTACACACTGAAGGTCCCCAACAACTCCACAAAGGTATAATCTCCTGCATATTTACCCATAACGAGAGCTAGGCTCAGAAAGGGGCAGTGAGCACTGAGCAATAGCTTCAAGGATGATTACACAGTTTGATGACCCACACTGGGACCATGTGTTTAGAAGAATTCTAAAGCTCAAAGGGAAAAGAATACAGTGATCAACTAGCAATGTCTCCCACATGCAAGGGACTAGAGATAACCAGGGGCAGCAGCCTGGACCAATGCTACAATAAAAGAGTGATTAATCAGCAATGTTTGCCATGAGCAAAGGATAGGAAAATTGGGCATGGTTTGCCTTGTCCACCTTGGCACAGAATTGGAGGTAACAACTATTGATTCGTGATGTACACCAAGGGCACAGGTTTAGGGGAAACAAATTGATTAGAGATGTCTGCCTGCCATGGGCCAAGGCTGGAAGGAACAGCAATTGACTAGTAATATCTGCCATAGGCATACCACTGGTGGGTAGGTAGCCCCCTTCCACACCTACTTTGGGGCCTATCTTCCTGGTCACCCAGAAAGGGAAAGAGACATCCCCATCCCTAGGTCACACTGCCAGGCTAAAGGAGAATCATGATCAGGCCCCAGGCCCTGCGCAGCCCTCACCTTTCTTGATCTTGGGGGCTGGGGTGATGGAGCTGCCGTTGGTGCTGGCGGCCAGGCCCAGGGAGGACACAGGCAGCTTGGGCGAGGACAGCATGCTGTGGGCCCCGCCCGGCGAGTAGGCGAAGAGGGAGCCCCCAAAGCTCTGGCGCCGGCCCTCCCTCCGATTGCTGTCGATGGCTGCCTGGAGCTCGTTGGGGTTGCTGAGGCCACGCTTCTCACACTCGTAGGGGTACAGGTACTTCATATACCTGTGGGCAGGGACAAGAGGCAGGATGGCACCCAGGACACCTTGGGGGTCTGCTTGAAGCCAAGCCCCACCTCCCTGCCTGGATGCCCACGGGTCCTCTGAGCCCCTGTCCTCACCTATGCTGTTCCCTCTGTCGTGATGCCTGTCCTGCAGCACGTCCCATCCCCACGACCACCACCTGCTAATTCTTGAGCATTCAACCAGCAGGGCCGAAAGGCCGAGACTTTCCATGACCCCCTGCTCTGTGGTCCTTTCTACCTAGGGTCCTTTCTGCATGGTGTGAGCAGGCACTTACTGGGTGCGCAGCGTGAAGGCAGCGCTGGTGATGGATGTGGGCAGGTTCAGTCCCTTGGTGATCTCCCGCCACAGCTTCTTGTTGATGACCTCCACCAGGCCACCCTTCTCTGTCACCAGCACGTACAACATGAACAGGTCGAGCACCTGCTTCGCCATGATGGGGATGCGGTTCACAGGTGTCCCTGTGGAGAGGGGGGTGCTGTCACTTGGCACCTGGTACATCAGTGAGAATGGGTACCCCGGCACAGCTGACCCAAGGCAGCTGGGCCTCTGGAGGGCTGCCCCTGGCATTATACGGGGTAAAGAAGCATCCCTGCTCCACCCAGTGTGACACTCAGCATCCCCTGGGGGCAGGGTCACTGGGTCAGACCCCAGCTTGCAAGAGCCCCGAGGCAGCTGTGTCTCTCAGTGTTTCCATCAGTGATCTGGGTTCATGCTGTTCATCTGTGGATGAGGGGGTGCTTCAGGGCCAACCTGGGGGCCCAGCATGAGAAACACAGCATCTGTTATTCCTTCTACAACCAACAGCTACTAAAACAACTCCGCTGTGTTCCCAGAGGCTGGCTCCCTCCAGGTCCCCCAGGGCTCTGCAGTGGGGAAGCAGGGCTGGTTAATCTACTTTGCAGTTTAGATAGCAGAGAGGTGGGCCATCCAGGAGAGAGGGGCCCCTCCCTGCAGGCCTTCTCTCCACTTCTGCCCACCTTGATGGTCTGAGCCCCTGAAAACGTGCCTCCCAGCCAAGGGAGCCCCCAGGTCTCAGGTCAGTCTGCCTGGCACCTTCCTGACAGTGGAGAAGCCCCCAATTATACTTCTCCCCTGGGCAGTGAAATAACAGGTTTACTGTCTGTGGTCCCCACACTGTCCTGCTCACATGGAGTACCCCACCTCGTGCCCAGCTGACATACAGCAGGTGTCAATAAACAACAGTGAAGGCTGCTGGGCCCCTATCGTGGCCCTGAGGGCAGGCCTGCCTCCCCTGCAGAGATGGAATCTGGCTCCCGCCCCCTCTGTCCCCACTGCTCCCTCCGCCCCCACCACAGTGCCCTGGACCTGGGAACCTAGTTTCCTCTCCCCAGCCCCAGCAGGACATCTCAGAACCACCTCCTGCCAACCCTTGCTGCTTCCTAAGTCGCCAAATCCCCAAGGAACAAACAGCCTGGAGGGGAGGTGGTAAGATGGGCCTCAGATCCCCCCCAACTTCATTTTCCAGCTCAAGAAGGAGAGAGACAAGCAACACCAGGTGTCAGTGGCACACCCCGCCCCAGAGGCACCCCCAGCACCCACCTGGCCCACCCGGGATGCTGAGTTAGGCTCTGAGTTAGGCTTCTCCCAGGACCCTGGGCCCTGGCTCAGCAGCAGGCGGATGTTTATAGAAGACGCAGGGCTGGGTGAGCACAGAGAGGCATTGATGGAAGTGGGCAGGGGGGTGATAAGGAAGGGTGGAGAGGTCGTCAAGGAAACAGCAGGAGGGTGGGGTGCAGGCAGGACCCCTCCCCCACTTCTAGCCCCGGAGACTCTGGAGAACCATCCAGTTGGAGGCTTTGACTTTGTGATGGGGGCAGGGGAAGGAGGAATTACTGTCCCCCTGGAGTGAAGGGAAGGGGCTTGTGGGATGCAGGACACGATATCCAGATTCTCAGCCCCAAAGCCCTGCAGCCCAATTATAGATAGAGGGTTCAACAGGAAGGTGGGAAAGCAGGGCCTTAGAGCTGGGCTCTGAGGGATGCATAGGAGTTTGTTGCTTCCTATCCTCAGGAGCACCTGGCTTGGTAAGGGAGGCAGGGCTGGACACAGACCCTGAAAGCCCGGGTGGCCAGGAGCTGGGGCCTCAGAGAACCTGGCCTCACCAGCACCCCACTCCAGAGCAGCTCACCATATTCCCTCTGTGCCTCCAGGACACCAGGAACCCAGTCTTGGGCAGAATGGGTGGGCTTTGGGCCTAAGGGCTTGGAGCCCCATGGTTGAGGGGACAGTGAGGGGCTTGGATAGGTGTGGATGGGGCTGATAAAGGGTGGGGTAGGAGCTCTCTGACCACATAGGGGGCAGCTGGGCTGGAAGATAACTGGGCTGGGCTGGACTCCTCCACCCTTGGCACAGGAGGGGTTAAAGCGGAGGCCGCAGCCCCCTCCCCTTTCATCTCCTTCCCTTCCGGCCTGGGCCTGTGTTTACAGAAGCTGCTAGCAGGGAGAGGCAGGCAGGGGCCCTGGACAAAGAAGCTGCCTGGCTGGCCCCTGCAGCCCACACCGGCCCCACCCCTTCCTGCCTCTCAGGCCTCAGTTTCCTTCCCTGAACGGTGGGGGCATGGGGGTATCAGGGAAATGAGCCCACGGTGCAGTGGGTACTCCTAGGATGTGTGTCTGGCTGGAGCTCTGAGCTGGGGGTAGGGGGATACTGGGGGCCCTCTGGGCCTGGCTCTCCCTGAATGCCCCCCTAGGCCTGGCCTCTGTCCCTGGTCATCTCCTGTTTGCAAGGCTGTGTCTGGCATCTGCCAGACCCCGGGGGTGGGGGTAGGGGGCAGAGGTGGCTTGGGCCTGGTACCCTGTATTTGCATAATAACCGTGGCCCTGGCACTCAGCACATGTGGGCACTGACTGCCACACGGCAGGGGGTGCAGGTGGCCCATCTCACAGACTGAGGAACTGAGGCCCCAGGTGAGAGCAGGGAGAGGTCGGGATCCAAGCCTCCCACCAATTGCAGCAGCAGGAAGGCTGGTCTCCAGTCCGCCAGGAGCTTCTGCCCACCACCCAGCGCCTGCCATCCTGGGAATCCAACCCTGTTCCCCACACAGAGGCAGGCCTGCTATGGGGGATCCTGGGAGCAGCAAGGGAGGAAGCCTGCACTGTTACTTCTGGGTTGGGGTCCTGAGACCCCCCCACCCAAGGACATAGCCTTTAGACTCTCACAGCTGTGCCTCCCCAACCAGACCTGCAGCGCTGAGCCTCCTCTGTCAGACACCCATGGCAAGACGGCGCCTCTTCTCTCAGACGCTTGCCACCATGGCAGGGCTGTGTCTCCTCCTCAGGCATCTCTTGGATGCCTCCAGCCATGGGGAGCTCACTTTCTGACACACCTGCCCCAGGCTATGGCCAGCAGGGCCCATCCTCCTGGCAGGCAGACCTCACCTCGTTTCTGCATGAAACTGAACAAGTCGTCCAGGAACTCCTTCCTCTTGGGGTCTGCATCCAGTTCGTAGAGCTGTGAAGGCAGGGAGGGGATGGGTGAGCGGGTGCCGGAGCTGGCAGCATGTCCATATCACTTGGAAAGTTAGTCAAGGGAACTGCCAGTAGGAGAGGCAGCAGGGGGTCTCAGCCCTGGCCCTGTCCCCCAGCGTCCGAACATCTGCCAAGGTCCTGCTCAGCAGGCAGCGAGAGCCTGCCCCTGCCATCAGACAAGGACAATGAGACACTGTCCTGGGGTGGCGTAGCAGCTGACCACACGCTCAGCTTAAACCACAGAGATTGATTTATTCCTGTCTGGTTCTGAGACCAGCCATCTGGAGTCCAGGTATGGCTCTAAGGGGGATTCTTCCCATCTCTCCCAGCTTGCAGGGGCCCAAGTGCCCCAGGCCTATAGCTGCACCACCCTGGTCTCTGCCTCTGTCTTGCCGTGGCTTCTCCCTGGGGATTTGTCCAAAGTCCCCTCTTCCCATGGGGCACCCACTCACTGGCCAAGGGCCACCACATCTCCATCCTTAACTGCTCACACCTGCAGATACCTGACTCCCACGTCATGTTCTGATCACAGGTATGTGCTCAAGCTGAGTCTTGAACATACAATTTTGGGGGACACAATTTGTCTCACCCAGACCATCGCTACCATGAGGGCGGTGGATGTCTGGCACTGTCCACCAAGCCATGTGTGTATGCTCCTGCAGGGCAGAGAGGCAGGCCTGGGACAGAGTCAGGACTCTCAGGAGCTCTGTCTTACATATCCCTTGCCTGGGTCCACCAGTTATGGAGGTCTGCAGTATTTGCAGAGCAGGGTGTCCTAGCCTCAACTGTCAGCTCCCAGGTGCTGGTGGGCAGGGGAAGCCAGTAGAGGTAATTAGAGAGCAAAGCTTGGAGGGGGGATGGGGGGTTGCCCAGGAGGGCCAGTGCAAATAGCAGGCTTCAAATTAAGCTCCAGGGAATGTGCCCCCATGTCTTCCAGGACACAGGGCCAGCAGGACTGTGGCGGGGGGCCTTGAAACCACCAATTAGCTCCAGCTGGGATAATCTGTCATCAAGGCCTAAGAACAGGCTAAGGCCCAGCTCCTGTGGGAGGAGACATCCCTGGGCCTGGGAAGGCAGGGTCCTCGGGGAGGCTACCCTTAGCCATCTGACCCTTCTCTGGGCCTCAGTTTCCCGGTCTGTGCAGTGGAGACAATGTGGGGACTGCAGGGAACAGGCTGGGAGAGCTAGGAGTCCAGCCCTGGGTGGTCGAGGCCCGGCCTTTGTCTCCACCCTGCCCGGCCAGGCCAGCCAGCTGCATTCCTGCACTGATTTATGGTGGCCAGAGGCGTGCACCCATCCGGGCCCCTCCGCTGTCCCCGCCCCACCCCTGACTCCAGCCCACACAGCCCCCAGCACTGTGTGGGCCCCTCACCCCTTCCTCAGAGCCCATGATTCACACCCTGGTCTGTCTGCCCAGGGAGTTTGTCTGTTTTGTTTCTAGTGTCTAAAATGGGGCCTAGCACATAGCAGTTGCTTGACAGATGCTCGTTAAGTAAACCGATTGCTCAGCCGCAACATGGGCCAGGCTGGGCAGAGAAGACCAAAGAGACTTGTGGGGGTTCATCTTCAAATTTCCATCCACCCAGAACCTCAGGACTGGACCTTGTGCAGAAACGGGGTCTCTGCCGATGTCATTAATCATGATAGGTTTTCACAGTAGGACGACTGGGGTCCTCATGAGAGGAAGACAGGCAGATACATGGGGAGATGAGGCAGAGACTGGGCTGATGCAGACACAGGCCAAGGGACGCCCAGAGACCCAGGAGGTGGAAGAGGTGGGAGGACTCGCCTCTGGAGCCTCTGGAGGGAGCAGGGCCCTGCCATGGCCTGACCCTGTCCACTAGTCCTCCAGAACCGAGAAGATCTCTGTAGATCTAAGCCATCCGGTGTGTGGTCAGTTGTCCCGTCCAGTCAGTTGTCATACCTGCTCCAGGAAGCTCACGTGGGGTTCACCCAACCTCAAGCCCGTATTGACAAGGGGCAACACTTCCTCCTGTAAGATCCCAACCCCAGTGGAGGGGGACCCACCCTGCATGAACCCCTTCCTTTCCGGGCCTAGCCCCCACAAGAGATCAGAGCACCCCTCCTGCCTCAGTTTCCCCATCTTTCAGGGACAGTGGTTGATAAGTACAACAGCTTCACCCAGCGCTCCCGGCACCATCAGGATGCCCGTATTCCAAGTGGGCAAACAGAGTTTCAGGGCAGAGACCAGCTGCCTGCACAGGCGGCCCAGCTTAGAGGGGGTCCACTCACTAACCCCCAGGCCAGACAGTGAGCAGAGGTGGTGGCATGGCCAGACCCCCACGGGCTGGGGCATTATGTGAGGTCATAAAGGGGGTGGACACGTCCCCAGGCAGCAGGCAGAGGAGGCAGCTTTAATGGCCGTTGCTGTGGGCAGCCGACAACGAAGACGGACAGTAAAGGCCTCCCAGCTTTATGGGGCTCTTGCCCCAAGTTCCACACCCCTGTGGGGTGTGTCCTGCCCTGGTCAGCTGGCCAGGGCAGCCCACCAAACCCCAGCCAAGGGGGAGCTGTGGACGGTGTCCGCCCCCTCCCCCGCTACCATGAGCTGCTGGGCCCAGCTACCTGGTCTCACAAGGCTTTCAAGCCATATAGCTAGGCCAGGACACCTCCCTGGCCACGCCCAGGCCTCCGGCCCACCTGGGTCCTCTGGCTGAAACCCTGCTCCTTTCCGGCCCAGGAGGTGCTGTCATGCCTAGAGCTGCAAACCCAGGCTGGAGGTTGGGCAGAATCTCAGGAAACCCCCCTGGGGCTGAGGTGGAAGATAAACTGCCTGGCTCTTCCCTCCCCAAAGCTGAGCGCTGGGGCCACAGGTGCTGTGATCACGGGGCCTCCTCCGGCTGAGGGCACCCCACCTCCCTGCGGCCACGTGGTCCTGGAGGACCTGCCAGGGCCCTCCCCACTGACCTCTCACCGGCCTTCCTGCAGCTTCTCAAGCCCGCCAGAGGCTGTGGTCCCACCTCCGGCCTTTGACCTGGCAGCTCCTCTGGCCTGGAATGTTGGCCTGGCCCTGGCTGAGCTCTCTGCCCCCCAGGCTTCCCTGTCACCCAGGTCTCTGTGCTGAGGTCACCCCTCAGCTGCGCTCTCACTGGGACCAGGTCCGCCAACTGTGGGCAACTCTCTTGTGTACCCCACCCCACCCCGCCCTGTCCCCTGCACAACTGAGCCACATGGACTCACACTGTCCTCCCTGGGAGAGTGTCGGGGGTTTTCCCAGTGTCTAGAATTGGGCACACAGCAGCTGCTTCAAAAGTGCTCATTAAAGTGGACTTTGATTTCTCACCACAACCTGGGGACAGGATCCCCCCATTCTTTCCCAAATCCCAGACACGTCTGGACACGACCCATGTTCTGGGGCACCTGCGGCCCAGGATTGGGCAGACAAGCATCTTGGGGGTTCCTAGGGTCTGCCCCGCTGGATTCAGATTCTGCCCTCCCCAAGCCCCACCTGTGAAGGGGGCACAGGAGCCTGAGGATGTGGGTGTGGATGTGTGGGCCTGGGCTGGGGGTCCCCAAAAATGCTCCCAAGTGCACACCTCCCTTCCCATTTTCTACCTGCCAGGCGGGGTCACTGGGACATGGCCAGGTGGTCCCTCCACCTGTCTGGGCTGTGGCGGGGCCCCCACCCATTGGTGGAACTTGTCTGTCATCTAGTTACCAAGGCTTGGCTGCCCGTGGTCCATCTTCCTCCTACCCAGCACCACCCACTTCACAGAAGGGAAACTGAGGCACAGACCAGAAAGAGCCCAGTCCCCACCTCCCCTGCCCTGCAGTCTCCCATCTCCCCATCACCCCAGTGAGAACTATACTTCCCCTGTGGTCACTGCTGACCCTTACCTCCCTCTGCTTAGCCCCTTTAGACCACATCATGGTTTCGGAGCAAAAGGCATAGAGCCCACCTCAGGGCCTTTCCACCTGTGCTCCCTCCCCTGGAGAGCAGTTTCCTGGCCCCTCCTCATCCTCTGACCCCAGCCTCAGCCTCAGTTTCCTTTCAGGCAAAGACACAAGCCAGCCTGGTGCCTCATATGGCTTTCTCAGTGGACACCTGACCACCCTGGGGAGGTGGGATGGATGAGCGTGAGGGCCTGACACCTGCCTTGCTCGGGGTCCAGCACAGGTGTGGGAGAAGGGTGGAGGGGGTACGGAGCAGGGATCTTTGGAGGGATCCCTCCCATCCCACTCCACCCCCCCACCCCATCCCCCACCCCCGCCCCATGGAGGGTGGAGGAGCCAGTGTCCAGGAGGAAGCAGATAAAGCCAGGCAGGCTCGGGGCTCCAGGCTCAGGTAGTGGGTGGGGGAGGGGCTGCGGAGGAAAAAGTGAGATAACCTCCCCCTCCCCCAACTGCTCAAGGGGCAAACAGGAAATTCTTGTTTGTGGCGAATGGTGAGCATTTCCACCACCACCACCCGGCTGCTGACCAGGCCTCCAGAAGCCCTGGCTGCAGCTGGGGGTGGGAGTGGGGATTGGGGTGGGAGTGGGGGTTGGGGTGAGAGGGTCCCTCACTGGAAGCTGCCCTGTGGGGATAGCAGACACCTCAGGAGCCAGGGCACCACGCACACTGAGACACCACCTGCCAGCCTGGAAAAGGAGGACAGGCCTCTATCAATCTACAGGGGGGCCCGATGCAGGGGGGAGGGGCCCCCAGGACCGCCCACACTCGGGAGACCCCTCCCAGACATCACGTCCCCAGTCCTCACGGGGCTGAGGGAGAGGACTGCGTCAGGCCCAAGGCTGAGGGGGCCCTAGCTATAAAGAGACCGCCCGCCTGGGGCCCCTGAGAGGACCTTTGCCCCCTCAACAGTGTCTGCTCGGCCCCCTCCTGCCACCCAGGCGGCTCCAAAGTCCGAGGGGCCCTGTCTTGGATGGAAGAGGCCACTGGGCGGCAGGGGGACTCTGGGAGTGAGGCTGTGTCCTTGGACAGCAGACACAGGGACTCAAATCAGGAGAAACTGGAAGGATTCGGGATCGCGGAGACTCCCCCAGGCCCTGAGCAGGACAACCCTGTCCCCAGCAGACACTGATGCAGCTCGGAGAGCCCACAGCTGGGGGCAGGTGTAAAAAGGCCTGTTTTCACACTTGTGTCCAACCACAGCTCCTGGGAACCAGAGAAGGATGCTTCCTCCAGGCTGCAATGGGGTGGGGGTGGGGGGAGGAACAGAACCCCCACCCCACCCCCCTGACCCCCCCACCCCCATGGGGAGCACAGGACTCGGGAGAGGGTTAGGGAAGGGATGAGGGATGGAGGAGGAGCCAGGCAACAGGCAGGGCTGGGCGCCACCTTAATCTCGCCTACTTTATCCTGGATTGTTAAAGAAAATATTTATGGAGGTGAAAGTCACGTACCATAGAATTAGCTGTTTTACAGTGAATGATTCAAGGGCCTTCTGCGCACAGTGTTTGACAACCACCACCTCTGTTCGTTCCAGAACCTTCCATTCCCCCCAAACATACCCTGTCCTCCCAGAGCCCCTCCCCCCCATCCCCTGACAACCAGGAGCCCACTCCTTGTGTCTGTGGATCTGCCAGTTCCGGATGTTTCTCATCAGCGGAATCATACCCTGTGTGTCCTTCTGTGTCTGCTTCTCACTGAGTATTGTGTTCTCAGGATCTGTCCATGTGATAGTGAGTGTCAGGGCTTCTCTCCTTTTCGTGGCTGAGTAATATTCCAGGTGTGTGGAGGGACACATGCGTCCATCCATTCACCACTGATGGACATTTGACTCTTCCCTTTTTTGGCTATTATTACAAATCTCACCTATTTCTATATCCTTTGGGTTTTGGACAAAAACAGATTCATCATACCACCAGTAAACAAAGTGAAACTGCAGTGAAAGAGCAGAGAAGGCCCCAGAGCTGGCTTTTAATCCTTCAACGTCCCCCCTCAGAGCAACCAAGATGACACTTCCCTGCAGCTTCTCAGAGTGGAGGGTCCAGGGAGCTTTCAATCTCTACACCAAGATCAGGCTGTGTCTGCCCTGCTCCAAGGCTGCCCTTGGCTCCCTGCCTCTGTCAGGAGAAGCCAGATCTCCTACCTGCCAGGCGGGGTGGGTGGGGCTGACCCCCTGGATGCCGGCACCTGGCGCCTCCCCAGTACTGGCCCCTCACTGTCCCCATCCTGGTCCTGTCTGGGGCCTCTGCATTGCTGGTGCCCCCACCTGGGTCCCCCTCCTCCACCCTTAAAACCCTCTTTGGCTCCTGCTCTGACTCCCAAGCCAGGGCAACACCCTGAGTAAGACTCCCTGCCCTTCCACCCCCAGCATCTGTCACGGGTCACGTGACTCTGCACTTATTTGGGGGATGGTTTCTTTCCCTTCTTCATTCCCACCCAGACGACAGCCCCCAGGGCATAACAGGTAACAGGGGGTGGGCTTGGTATACAGCAGGTGCTAAAGAAGAACTTACATTCCTACCCACCTAGGTGTTCTCCATCACAGCTCAACCCTTTGTCCCCCGGGGGACCCCGCCCCGGGCAGATAAAGCCCCTCCTCACATTATCTATCCGGCTGGGAGGCCTGGGCCGGGGATGACTCAGCACGGGCAGCCGTTGCCAGGTGGGCCCAGGCCTGGGCCGGGTCCCTGGGGACCACTCAACCGCGGACCCATTCATAGAACCGCCCACACACAGGCTGGGCGCAGGGCTGGGGGCGGGGCCGCATCGCATCCCCACAGCCCCGCCCTTCACGTCCACTCTGCACCCGTGAAAGTAAGGCGGGGGGGCGGGGCTCCATGCGCACTGGTGACCAGTATCGGTCTGGCTATGGTGCTGCCCCCACCAGTTGCTGAGCCACTGGGCCCTATAACCGTCCGTAGCATCTGCCCAGGGGGTGCGCTTCTGCCCCTTCTCCCCAGAGACTCCGAGGGGCAGGGTCAGATGGATGAAGCCAGGACCATGGCCGAGCTGTGGGAGGAGGTGGGGTGGGGTGGAAGGACCTGGAGTCTGGAACCCTCCCTGTCTGCCTCAGTTTACCCATCGTGGCAGGTGGCGGTACCTGGCCGGGTGGGCAGTAAGCAGAAGTTGGTGTGGTGCCCACAGCCCTTCTGGGGGTGGCAGGGGCTCAGGAGGAGGAGGGCAGAGGAGGAGGAAGCCAGGGAGAGCAATATCAGCCCTCCAGGTTAGGGCCAGGTCAGGCCATTTTACAGCCATAACTGAGCACCTTCTTTGTTGGTTTTCTTGTGGGGGGGCCCACACTGCACATTTGGGGTGCAGGGTCCATAGGATCTTAGTTCCCCCACCAGGGACTGAACCTGGGCCCAATGCAGTGAAGTGCTGAGTCCTAACCACTGGACTGCCAGGCAAGTGCCATCCTTCTCTGTGTGAAGGCCCATACTGGATGCTGGGGACACAGTGCACCCAAGAGAGACCTGGCCTGAAAGGGCAGCAGAATCCCACCCAAGGGTGGCCAGGGCCCCTGGCTCCAGGGTCCCTGGAGGGTTGGGAAGGGCAGTCTGGCTTGTTGCTGTATACAGCAGGGGCTTAATAGTGTCCACAAGGTGACAGGCCCTTCCCACAAGTTGGCCTCCCCATGCACCTGACCCCTGGGGCCAGCCCCGCCCCAACCCAGGCACAGGGCCACACGGCCCTTTCATTTCCCGTCAGCACTCCAGGGCTGCAGGGGCCCCACTCGGCCGGCAGGAAATTGGGGAAGTGATTCTGGGCAGGGCAGAAACATCTGCCTGCTTGGCCACCGCCCCCCCCAACTGGTGTGTGTCCCCTCTCAGCAGAGACGCAGCACCCCCACCCACGACACAGATATTAATAAAAGTTCCAGAAACAAGTCACAGAGCCTGACCGCAAAGTCAGCGATGAAAGGCACTTCTTTCTGGATTTCCGGATTGCGAGGTTCTGGGGACGTGCCCTGGTCTCCAGTCAGCCTTTCATGTGAGTGGGGGCCCCCGGAGCCTCAATCTTCCCACCTGGGAAGTGGGCAGGGGTGCACCTGGGGCATCCAGGTGGGGGAGGACAAGGGGATTGTGGGAACAGGCTGTGCAGAGAGAACAGTCAGGCCCCGTGTAACAGCTGGGGATGCCAGCCAGGCCTGGCATCGAGGACGCGCCCAGAACAGGGAGCAGAGGAGAGAAACTTCTAGGAAGGTAGCAGCCCCAACATGCAAATCCGGGCGGCGGCCTCCATCCACCTGGGAGCCCCCCGCCCACGGGCTTGGCTTGAGTAGACCACTGTCCATGTGGCAGCCCGTTTCTCAGATAGGGAGACTGCGGTGCTGAGAGAAGGCACAGAGTGGGACTGGGACCCGGGACAGAGCCCCTTGACGCCTCTGGCCACGTCAAGAATCTGGTGGGACTGGGGGTTGGGGTGGGACTCCCTGCCCAAGAACACCTGGCATGCACGGGGCACCAGGCAAAGGCTTTGGGGTCATAAAGTGAAAAATCCAGCATCTCCTTCTCCACCCCCTCCACCTGCAGTTATGAGCCTGATGGTCCTTGTGTTCTGGGGTCCTGGGACCCCCACAACCCGAGGACAACAGTGTTGTTACCGCTTAGCTGCTGGCTCAGGGCAGCTGAGGAGTCTGAGCCCTGCAGCCAGAGCCTGGCACCCGGGAATTAAAACTTCCACCCTGGGGGACACTTCCCTGTGCTCCCAAAGCTTCGATCCCTGGTCAAGGAACTAGATTCCACATGCCACAATTAAGACTCGGGCAAGCCAGATAAAAAAACAACAAACAAAAAACCCACATTGTGCAGGAGTAACTTCTGAAAGAAAGTAGCCCCGTCCGTGTACCTGCAGAAGAGCTGTGGGCAGCCCCCAATAGGCAGAGAGGGACCCTCCTAGTGGTCCAGTGGCCTGTAGAGCTCCACCTGCTCAGGGAGTGATGTTGCCCATTGCCCCCCACCCAGGTTCACTCAACGGAAGCACAGCAGAGTTGTGGGGGCAGGTCCCACCCCTCCCTGGCCCTGCTGACCGGGTCCCCACCGTCCGGGGCGCCCACAGATGGGGCCGGAAGGAAGGGGGCTGCTTCCTGCCTCCTGCTCAGGAGTCAAGAGGAAGGGGCCCCGGGGGGGCTCAGGTTCTGGGGTTCCCGCCAAACACACCTGCAGGAGCTCCCATCAGACCTGAGCCCAGGGTGGAACACAATCTGCCTCACAATGGCCAGCGGACTCAGGGTGCCACCAAAACCTGCCCCCTGATGGCAGGGGAGGACCACTCTCCTGGAACCTCCCACCTCCCCAGCTGCCACCTACATCAGCTGGGCTGGGCTCCCCCAGATAGCCATGGCATGGAATAAAGGAATAACCCCCAGGACTTCAGTGGTTAGGACTCAGCACTACCACTGCCAAGGGTGCCGGTTCAATCCCTGGTTGGGGAAGTAAGATCCTGGAAAGCATACTAAGTGGCCAAAAAAAAAAAAAAAAAAAACCCACCCACAATAACCCCAGAAGTGCCCTAGGGCCCCACTTCCAGTCTAAGAATCCAGCACCCTGTCAGCGGGCACATGGACCTGCCAGAGGGCACAGGGAGGGGCTGGGCGGGCTGCTGGCTGGGCAGAGTGCCAGGTGGGGCAGCAGCCACCAGGCCAGGAGAGGTGGCAGCTGGGGCCACGCACACTGTCCCCAGGCGCTCCCAGGAAAAGGGCAGATGAGTAATTACATGGTGATGGGGGCAGGATGGGCAGAGGGGCATTGGGGTTGGAGATCAGAGACAAGAAAGGAAAGAGAGAGAGCCATGAGGGGGAGACAGAAACTAGAGACGTGGAGACTGATGGACGCAGTCGGTTTCCAGGCCAAGGCCCGGCTCCCCCAGTGCCAGGCATGGTGGCCTAGCAGGAGGGGGACAGTTCACATTGGTTCCAGGCTTCAGTGAGGACCCAGGGCCGGCTGGAGTCCTGGGGAAGAACTTATGGGGCTCATCCTAAATGAGGGGGGATAAAGAACAAGAGGCTTTCCCGGTGTGGTCCAATGGTTAAGAATCTGCCTTGCAATGCAAAGGACACTGGTTCAATCCATAGTTGGGGAAGATCCCATATGCTGGTGGGGCAACTAAGCCCGTACTCCACTACTACTGAAGCCCGTGCGCCCAGAGCCTATGCTCTGCAGCAAGAGAAGCTGCTACAATGCGGAGCCCGCACGCAACAACAAAGACCCAGCACAGCTAAAATAAATAAAAATTAAACAACAATAACAGAAGGAGGACGTGGTCCACCCCATCCAGAGTTGGCAGCCCTGGGGCTGGGGGAGCCCCTCCCTGGGTGGGGACCTCACAAGTCCAGAAGATCCACATTGGAAGCAAGGGGGTGAGGTTGGGGGCATGGCCTAACAGGGCAAAGGCTATAGTGGCCACGGGGATCCTCAGAGGCCCCTCCTGGGGGAGAAAGAGAAAGTGGCACAGCACCAGGGCCATGGCAACTGCAGCCTGGATAGAGATGCCAGACACCCCCTCTGGAGGAGGCTCCATGGCAGACACTAGCAGGATTCACCCCACCCCAAGAGACACAGACACACCACACAGCCCCCCACCTGGACCTGCGTGACTGTGGACACCCGTGTCTGCCCCACGGCTGCACATGGACCTTTCCACCCCCGTTTGGACGTGTGCTGTCACCCCCACATGTGGGCCCTCCCAATGGACACCCCCCGCAGGACAGGTCCCGCCACCCCACTGTGGTTCCCAGGCACACATGGACACACCCGTCCAGCCAGACACAGACACACACAGACACACCCTTGCCCGGCGGCGGGCTCGCAGATACTGGGCCCAGACGCCCCGCCCTCGGCTGCCACACCCACCAGGCCCACTGGGCCCGGAGCCCCCACTGCCACGCAGCCACGTGGGCGGCACTTCTGTACGCTTTGTTCTCAGGCACACCCCCAGTGCCACACACACACACACACACACACACGTGCACATACGCACGTGGGTGTGCAGCCTGGCCTCTCTGCCCACAGCAATCCACGATGCCATGGACCACTCAGTCAGGGTCTGGAGGAGGCTCCATGGCAGACCGGCCCCCTGTGCATCTGCCTGGCACTGCTGAGCCCCAAGAGTCAGGGACCCAAACCCCTCACTGGACTTTGTGTTCATTTCCTGCAGTGGCAACAGGCCGGGGGGCTTGGAACAGGGGTTTGTTTTTCCACGATTCTGGAGCCCAGATGTTGGGAATCAAGGTGTGGACAGGGCCATGCTCCCAGAGGCTCCAGGGGAGGGTCCTCCCTGTCTCTTCCAGTTTCTGGGGGCCCTGGCCTTGTGGCCATATCACTCATCTCCCCCTCCACCCTGACATGGCTATTCTCTGCCTCTGTGTGTCCCTTGCCTTTCTATAAGGACCCCGGCTGCCCTCCTCCACTGTGGCCTCATCTTAACTGCATCTACAGAGACTGGATTTCCAAACAAGGTCCCGTCACTCTGGGGACACCATTCAGCCCCCAATAGATTTCTCTCTGGAACATGGGGTTTTATCTGTCCCTGGTTTGTCGTCTGGAAGGCAGGTGTCCCCAAGGGCCACAAGCCTGCTGGGGGCAGGCGGTGCTGACTCTATGCCCTCCCTGCCCCTGCCCCTACCCCTTGGCCCCGTGAGACACCCGCCAGCCCTGACCGAGGGGCAAGGCTGAGTCCCGCGCTGGGGCCTCCACAGGCAGATTGGCTAGTGTTTAACCCCATGACCCCCAATTGTCCTCTGGCCGAGCGCAGCCGGGCGAGTAGAGGAGGGCGGTCCGGCCCCGCCCCAACGCGTGCCCACCCATGGCCTGCACCCCCAGCTGCCCCAGACCCTGCCTGGAGCAGGACCCAGCAGTGGGCAGCCATCAGTAGACGGGGTCTTCCACAGGGCCTGGGACACCCCTAAGTCACGGTGGAGGGTGAAGGCTCAGAGTCAGAAGGATGGGGGGGCTGAAAAGGCTCTGTCAGATGGGGAAACCAAGGCACAGAGCAGGGGAGCCATGCCTGGCATCCCCCGACTGCACCTCTGCATCAGAGAGGGTGTACCCCAACCCACAATCACACAGCATGTGAGGGGAGGAGGATGGGACACACGATGAGAGCCCCTGCAGCCCAGAGGCCCTCGTCACACCTCGCAGCTCCTGGGGCTGCGTCAGCAAGGCAGCACGGGACGCTGACCTGTGTCCAGGCCACTGATCCGAGCCAGTGACTGGGGCAGCTTGACTTTCTGGCTAACGGTTAATGGGCCCCACTACACCCTTAAGATTGCTGAGACAAGGGGCTGGGGGGGCGGTAGGGGGCATGAACGTGTGTTCTTGCAGACCCCCAGGTACACAGCCACGTGCAGAGGAGAGGGTCACCATGGGAGAGGGTCACCCCAACATGCACGGCACTAGGGTTGATGACTCGGATACACAAGCTTGGCCACCCTCAAGTGTGTCCAGACCCCAAGACACACTGGCAGGACATCCACATGGCTTGGGTCCATGTCACGTCCGGGCACATGGAGATGTACACAAACACTCCAGGTGCAGAGACCCACCAGTAGGCATCTAAGATGACAGATACACATAAAAGATGCCGTAGGTGGGTCCATATGGCCCCAGATCATTCAAATGAACACATGGGAGAGCCACACTGGCACACGCATGGTCACAGACACCACGGGGTCTCACAAGGCCCCCAGAGACCCAGCTCCACAAACAGACTCTGACGCACATGGGGCCCCTTGAGCAGGGACTCCACGTAGCCAGCCCTTCCTCACGTGCACACACGTGCCCACGTCAGCGGCTGGACTCCATGTGCTCCCCATGCCCGTTGGCCACCACGCCCTCCACAGCCGCGTGTGTTATTAGAAAGCGTGGGGAGGGGCCAGGCACTTGGCAGCGGCGACCAGGGTGGGGAGCAGTGGTGGGCGTGGGGCCAGGCCACAGTGGCGGTGACCCCACAGCGGTGACCGGGCAGCCAGGCGGCGGCGCCGGGGCCAGATAAGGCTCTTCCGGCTGAGTCAGTGTGGTTCCCAAGGCTGGCACGGGTGGGGGCACGGTGCCAGGACTGTCAGGCGGGCACCCTCCCTGCATCCGCCATGGCCCAGCTGGCTCTGTGCCAGCAGCCACAGTGGCTTTGATGAGGCAGGTGCTGCTCCAGGACGGCAAGGCTGGGCTCCTGGGGGGCTTCACAGCACTGGTCCCACCCCCAGTAGAGGGCCCAGGGCCCTGGCTCCCCAGGAAGATGCCTGGCGCCGAAGCTGGCCCACAGGACCCACGGGCCTGGCCCCTGGCCTGTTCCACCCCCGGCATGCTGGCCAAACGTCACTGGGCCCAGAAACCAGTGCCTGACCTCCAGCCTGTGCCCAGAATACACTTCTCCACCCAAAACTTCTCACCCTCTTCCCTGGCCCCACAGGCCTAGCTGTGGTGCCCGGCCATGGATCCCAGCAGGGTTCTCCCAGTGTCTCTCTCCCTCCCCTAGCACTGCTAAATCCTGCAAAGGCCCCCTCTGAGCCCACCTTGGCTTGCCCTATTGTTCTGCCCACCTCTACCCCTCCCACTTCATGGTCCAGCCACATGGTTCCAAGATACAGACCCTAACCATTCTCTGGCCATCTGGCTGACTCTTACACATCCTACAAAACCCCAGTTCCAAAGCCCATTCCTCTGGGCAGCCTTCCCTCTAGCCCAGCCCGGACTGCACAGCTGGAGTCCCTGTGTCCATCTCTGGCCTTCCAGGTGAAGAAAGTATCTGCCATATCCTCCTGCAGCCCCAGCAATTTCAGCTCCCCACCCCCACCCTACAAAACCCCAAGAGATGTTTACTGCAGTGTTGTTTACAACTGGGAAATAGGAAAAAAGACCAATGTGTTGGTATCGGCCCCACAAGGGAAACTGAAGCAGCTAAAAGAACCAGGCTACTCAAAACACTGATAAAATAAAGAGTGAAAATGATGCGAAAAAACGAGAAAAGCAGTATGTCCAGCTCAGTGAATGGCAGACCCCAGCAACCCCCAAAAGACCACACATCAATATTCTGCCCATCACACTTTAATACCCTGCCCGTCCCACTTCTGTGTAAGTGGACAGAGAAAGGCCTGGAAAGACGGTGTGGCTGACACCAGGAAGGTTGGGGAGGAGGCTGGCAGGCTCAGACCTCACTGGAATCCTTCCTTTTTTTCCTACAAGAATGGTATCAAGTGTCACTTCTGAAATCAAAAAAAGGACTTTAAAAATATATGTGTGTATATTTTCTATAATTAAAAAAAAAAAAAGTGAACTGTAAAACCCAGAAAAAAAAAATGTGACCACAGCCCCTTGCTGCAGGAGCATCTGGGGCCCATGGCTGCACCCTAAGTTGTCTGAACCCATTTCCGGGGCCACAGAAGCTTGTGTGGAGAAGGACACCCATGGGAATTCAAGGGGCCCCAGGAGGCCCGGGGCAGGGAGGGGAAGGAGGGACAGGCAGGGTCCACAGCAAGGACGCGGCAGCCTCTCAGGGTCGGGGACCTGAGGCTGATGGTGGCTTTCCTGTCTGGGGGCCTTTGTGTCCAGACCCTGGGTTCTGACACCCTGCTGGGGGGCCCTGACTGACCACCTTCGTTTCAGACGAGGAGACGGAGGCTCAGAGCCACCCAGGTTCCCTCCAAACCCTTACCAGTGGGGCTCGCCCCCTGCCCCTTCCCATCCGTCCACTCCTCTGGTACACCCTGTGGTCAAGTCCCAGTCTGACAAATCCCCCGTGTGACCGTGGGCAAATGGCTTCATTGGTCTATGCCTCAGTTTCCCTACCTGCACAATGGTGCAAACGCAGCGCCCCCCACCAGCACCAAGTGAGTATACACAAGACACTCGCAAGACGCTCAGCCTGCCGCCTGTGCATAGTTAGGTGACAAACACCGCCTGGAACCATCATTTCTACACCTCTGAGCTTATTTACTAGTGATGGTGAGCAGGCATGACCTTGGGAAGCAGGGGGGAAAAGATCCCAACATTTAATGCAAACTGAAACCACAGGGAGATAGCACACCACCCCTGGAGGGACAGCTGGAATCAGAGTCATAACCACAAGTGTCGGCGAGGACGTGGAGAAACTGGAACCCTTGGCTTGGATGCAAAATGGAGCAGCCACCGTGAACAAGAGCAGCTCCTCAGAAGACTAAACACAGAGTTATCATATGACGCGGCACCTCCTCTCCCAGGTACATGCCCGTGAGAACCGAAAGCACACATTCACACACAAACTCGTGCACACACATTCACAGCAGCCAAAGGGAGAGACAACCCCAGTGTCCATCAGGGGATGACTGGGTAAGTAAAATGCAGTGTGTGTGTGTGTGTGTGTGTGTGTGTGTGTGTGCGCGCGCGCGCGCGTGTGTGTGTGTGCGTGTGTGTGTGTGTGTGTGTGTGTGTGTGTGTACAGACACACGCACAAAAGCATGGCATGTGCATAATGGAGCATTACTCAGCCAAGAAAAGGAGAGAAGCACCGACACACACTGAGAACAGGATGCTCAGTGAATGAAGCAAACACAGAAGGACCCACAGGGCATGATTCCACTGATGGCAAACGTCCAGAAAAGGCCGATCTAGAGACTGGCTGTCAGGAGCTAGGGGAAGGAGTGGGCTAATAGTGAAAGGGCACATGTTAAAAGCTTTATTTTTGAAGTGACAAAGTGTTCTAAAATTGAAGGTGGTGATGGCTGCACACCCCGTGAATGCATGAAAAGCCACTGAATTGCACTTTCCATGGCTGAATCACATGCTACATAAATTTCATATCAATAAAACCATGAGCAAAAATCCCAGCATTTATCTACAGAGTCACTGAAACTAATGATTCAAGTCCTTAAGTGGCTGAAGACCCGCGATTGAGTCTGTTTGCTTGACAACCCCACGATAGCACTTTCTTGAGAGCCCTGCACAGCCCTGCTGGTGACAGGAAGCCACTGGGATGTCGCTAGGATGCGATATCTGATGGCAGGAGGCAAGCTGCTGATTGCGCCCTGTGACACACTGCAATCCTGGCCAACCCTGGCCTCCATCAGCGTGTGTCCCTGGGGCCGCCCAGTAGCGAGGCTCTCGGCTTCCAAGGAAAGATTCCGTGGCCGTGAGCCTGCTGCTCCCGGCCCCTCCCCAGCCTGGCTGCCCCCCAAACCCTGCGGCTGACAGCGGGATTTCACGGCTGTCGAGGGTTTTCGGGCGGAAGTCAGGCCTGGGCCCTGCCAAGACCGGGGAGGAAGAGGCAGAGATGGTGCCAAGCAGGCGGCCGGCCGGCCCGGCTGCCACGTGCCAGGAAGGGGGTGGGGCAGGCGCCAGAGTCAACACAGCCCCAACATCTGTCGGGCTGGCTAGGCCCGGGCCACTGTTGACACTGGCCGCACAGGTGCCTGGCCAGCTGGGCAGGAGGGCAGTGCAGGCGGCTGCAACTGCCACAGCTAGGCAGGAATAAGACCCTGCCATATCCCCACCACCCCCAGCCCCCTCCATCTGGGAATTCAATCCCAGGCCCTTCAGGGCCAAGCACAGTGGCAGCATCTGGCCTCCACACACAAGCCATGCTACATCCTACCCCAGGGCCTTTGCACAGGTGCCCCACGGTACAAGTGCCCAGCTCCTCTGCCAACCAGGCTTGGCCCATGAGCTACATCCCCCAGTGGCTGCCAGGCTGGGTCTTATCTTCCCACCCATCTGTTTACAGACCTTTTTTGCCCCTGGCAGGGGAGCTGGGCATCCCATAGACACTCCACAAGCATGAGGCTGACTTATGACCTGCGTTCCCTGTGCTTCTTGGGCCTCAGTTTCCCCATCTGTGCCCTGACCCTGGGGGTCCTCAAGACATCACCCATTTCCCAGACCAGCAGGACAACAGCCCCTTGAGTTACTTTGCTCCTGATGGGCCGAAAGGGCTTTGCAGTCAGAACACCTGACCCCTGGCCTCTGCCGGGCCTAGCCAGTCAAAACCAGGTTGGGCGGGGCTGTCCCTTCCTCCTGCTCAGCAGTGACCCTGTGAGATGCGGGGTGTCTGTCTGGCTCTACCTCCGGCCTGGGGCTCCCTGAAGGCTGAACTCAGGTGGCAAACATTGATGTAAATCACACATGAGACTCCTGTTTCGTTACTCTCACCCCAACAGACGTCAGGAGCTCAGTTCTGAGAAACCCACCACTCCCTCTGTCCCCCTCATGCCTTGCCTGTTTTCTCATCTGCACAGGTAGACGGACAGCAGCCCAGACATAAGTGGGGCCCCTAGAAGGGGAGGCAGACTGAGGCAGGTTGCAGGTTGGGGTCTACACACCAGGATGGGGACTTCAGGCCGAAGGGGGCAACCAGGGTCATGCGTGAGGAGTGGCCAGCCACACCCTGGGAAGGTGACGTCTGCTGGGTGTCATTCCACCCCCCGCACTGCGTGCCAGGACCTAGCCGGAAGCCAGGGCAGCCCCACCCAGCCCAAGATGCCCAGGCAGGGGATTAACCCTCCTGCCTTCCTCAGTCTGGCCTCCTCCCTCAGGCCACTGCCCTGGCCACGCCCACTCCAGGGGCATCTTCCCCTCCTGCCTTTACACCTGCCCCTGCATCATCCACCACCGCCTTGGCTCATCCCCCTCATGCTGCATGTCCGCTTCTATACTTTGTCTGAGTTTTCTGAGGGTTACCAGGGTCCCAGCACCCTTTCCCCACATGGCGGCGGCGGGGCCTCCTGCTCCCTCGAGGAGGGTCCCACTGCCCAGCCCGGAAGCCAGCATGGGTTGGGGGGTGCCCCAAGGCCACACACAGCCACCTCCCAGCTCCCATGTGCCTGGCGCATCCCCAGCCCCGTGGAGCCCAGATGAGGGCTGGGCACTGGGCCTGGGAGGCCAAGTCCCCATGTCCACTCTCGGAGGTCAGGGCAGGGCCCAGCTGGCCTCAGGCTGGAATGCAAGCCCAGCCGGCTACCCCAGCCGCCATCTGGTTTCCATCTGCCCGGCCTGGCGAGGCCTGACTTCAAAGGCTCCCCCGCCTGGCCACTTCCTCTGCCCTGGCCGCCCGCGGGGACGGCACCAGGACGCCTGCTTCCTCCCCGCCCCTCCTGAGCCCAGTGAGCTGCTTGACTGGCCGTCCACACCAACGTGGCCAACCCTGCTCAGCCCCTTCCACGGCCACAGCCTCAACAGATCAGACACGATGCCACTGACAATGCCTCTGGCCGCGCCTGCTGGCTGTACCCGTGACCCCCCGAACCCAATATAGGACGGTGGCCTTTCCCCAAGCCAGGGCCTCCACTCAGAACCCACTTTGCTTAGGTCTCTCTGCTCGGTCTTCTGGTACAGACAGAGTCTGCCAAACTTCCCTTCCTGACTCCTGTCCCCATGTGTCCCCACGTCCTTGCATTTACCGGCCGGCCCATCCCATCCACGGGCCACAATCCCACACTGGGGCTTCCATGGGATGCCCCAGGCCCAACAGGCGAGCTCGTGGCCCTTGAGGGCAGGTCAGAAAGACTCTGACAGCAACCACCTACAGCCCCAATTACGACGCAAGGCCCACCTGCTTGAACTGCTCCTCATATGTCCAGTCCCCGTGGTCTGGTGGCTGCAGCTGAGGTGCAGCATGGGCAGCCCCTCCAGGGACAGCCGGGCCAGTCCCCGGGCGCTCCTGGCCACCCAGCGCCCGGGATCCACTGTCGCCACGGAAGGCCTGGAGCGGCTGAGCCTTGCGGGGGAACAGCGCTGCGGGGCCCAGGCTGGCGGCGCCTGGGGGCCCAAGCCCCTCCTCGTCCTCGTAGTCCTCATCCTCCTCGTCCTCTTCATCGTCTCCCAGGTCTTCCTCCAGCTCCTCCTCCTCCTCCTCCTCCTCCTCCTCCCATTTTGGCTTCCTGGGGCAGACAAGGGGCACAGGTCAGGGGAGAAGGCACCAGCTCAACTCAAGCCCTGGGGCAAGGGTCCCACTGTATCCAGCCTTGGTTTCCCTGTCTGGACGTGGGTGAGCTGTCAAGAGCACCCATGAGCAGAACTGCTCAGGGTGTGGCCCTTACTGCCCTGTTCCCAGTTAGCCCAGAGCAACTAGAGGTGTCCCTGTGGCAATGAACCCCCCCTACCTACCTGCTAATCCCACCTCTCCCGTCCTCGGCACAGGTTTCTTTACTAGGCCCTGAATACATGGACCCTATTTCTGCCTTGGGGCCTTCGCTGAGGCTGTTCCCTCTGCCAGGCATGCTGTTCTCTGCTCCCCTCACCAGCTCCTAAGGGCTGTCACCTACACAGGTAGACCTTCACTCACAATGCCCCAAAAGTTGATTCCAGCCCCAGCCACCCCTCGCCTCAACATCCCTGCTTTATTTTCTTGGCATGATCACAGCCAATAATCATACTCATGTGAGACTTGTCAAACTTCTTCCCAGGAGGATCCTACCAGTGCCCAGCTTGGGACCCGCATCAGACGCTGGTGAGACACACACAAGGGCCAATGGATGCCTGCTCTGTGCAGGCTTCTCCTGGGCCGTGGACTCTAAGTCTGCCCCCATCACTAAACCTCCTACAGCCTCGCTAGGTGATGGGGGCCACCGATCTCATGTGAGTAGCTCCATTTTAATTAAGGTGAAATAAAGCTACAGATGCAGAGTGTGGCTGTACTGGCCACGTGTGTGTTAGCCCTCTGGGACAGGAGGCCCCCATCTTGGGCGGTATAGATGGAGAACTGTCCACCAGTGAATTCTAAAGGATGGTACGCCCCGGGAGGTCAGCAGGACAGGAGTTTTGCCCTTCCTCTATGGCAGTGCCCCAGGGCTGAGAGTGGCCGGTGCAGGGCATGTGGTTGGCACAAGGAGCCCACAGACCCCGACTCACAGGTCATCGTCGGAGCCTGCATCCTCAAAGCGGCCATCGCCCATGGGGAGGCTGGCTGCCTCCCTGCCTCGGCTGGGTGGGGTGGGCGAGCCCGGTGCCCCCTCCAGGGCCACATCCTCAACCTCCGAGCCGGGGGGCCCATCCTCTGAGCTGGGACTGGGTGCATGGCCAAGGCCGGCGGCAGCGGCCCGCATGGCAGCCAGGGCAGCCATCTGCGCCCGCTGCATCCGGGCGCTCTCAGGCTCCCTGTCCTCCTCCAGAGTGGCCCTGGTACGGGCTGGGGGTTCAGAGGGCGGCGGTGGCTGCCGGGCCTCCAGTTCTTGGCGTGCCCGCTGCTGCCGCTGCAGGAGCGTCTCCATCACAGCCTGCAGCTTCATGGCCCTGCGGGCCGGGCCGCCCCGGGCACCAGGAGGGGGCGGTGGGGGCGGCCCCTGTGGGGAGGGGGCCCGGCCGCACTGCAGTGTGGGGGCTGCAGGGGAGCCGGGGCAGTGCAGGGTGGCAAGGGGCAGGGGCAGGCGCTGCTGGGCTCAGGCTGAGGGCTGGCGGGGCATGCCAGTGGCAGGCGGGCAACACCTCCTTTCTCACACTGGGCACCAGGGGGTGGCGGCGGCTGGCGGGTGGCTCATTCACGTGTACAGAAACCTGGGGGTGACAAGAGACCGTCAGATCGCACCTGGGCTCCTCCCCACTGAGGTCAGACCTCAAAGGCCTCTGGGAAAATCCCTTCCATCCACCATCATCAGGGTGCAAACCTGGGGGCCTCCCTGGAGGTGGAGGAGCATGCTCGCCCCATCTTCCCCCCTCCATCCACCCTCCAGCAGGCTGAGAAGCTGGGTCACTCTGTACTGGACTCCTGAAGGCCTTGAGGCGGCCCCCACCCGTCTGGGCCACAGAGAAACAACACCCCCCAGAAAGAGCTGGATTATGGCTTCATAAACAGAGCAAGGGGACCAAGTATTCCCGGTCTCTGATTGGTCAAAGCCAGCTACTAGGTGCCAGAGTCCAGGGGGCTCCGGGTTCCAGTTCTGAGTTCTAGGCACTGCTCACAGACATGCTGGTGCAGCCTGACCCAGGGGGTTCCAGGCACCCTCCTTTCTCATAGAAACCATGGCTGACCCAGATTGAGCACCTGCTGTATACAGGCTCAGGGTTCCCTACTCAAGCTCCCACCTCATCTCTAAACCTCAGTTACTCCAGGCCTCAGTCTCCCCATCTGCAAAACAGGGCCCATACAGTACCCATCTCCCTATGCCAAAGCAGGAATGATGCAAGTTTGTGATGATGCAGGCACAACCCCAGAAGGCACTCGCTAGACTTATGGAAGGAGGCTGGATGGGCCACGTTTCACAAATGGAGAAAATAGGCTTGAGTTGTCCTGCTGGAGGGCACACAGCAGGTTCCAGGCAAGACTGGGGGTCGAATCCAGAACTCAGGTCTAGGGGAACGCTGGGCCTCCTAGCAGCCCCCACATGCTCTCTGGCGGTTTCCCTGCCCTTTGGGTCCCCAAGTGGGGCCCAGGACCCAGAACGCAGCCCACTCTGCCCCCTGTCCCCCTCCCCAAGCCTGGGGTCCCTTTGGATCACTGCCAACCTGCTCTGCCAGGGCCTTGGGCGGGCTCCAGGCATAGATGTCCCAGAGCCACCACCAAAGATAGGAGGATGTAGCCCCCATCTGCATCCCAGCCCCCACCCCAGCCCAGGCCACACCCCCACCCGCCCAGGCCTCCAATAAAATAGACCAGGCAGAACTCAACAGGCCTGGCAGAGATACCCAAGATGGTACATCACTGAGACGCTGTGGGGGGGCGGACAGGAGGGTCCAGAAGCCACTCCAGCCGTCCAGTGACCCCCACAGGCTTCTGAGCATCTCTTCAGGCAGAAGGGGCCAGTGGGCAGGGGCTCCTGGTTGACAGCAGACACAGGCCACCAGGCTGGCTGGTCTCCCAGCCCCTCCTGTGACCTGCTAAGAGAAGCCTGACCCCTCCCCCAGGGGAGTCTTATAGTAGAGACCCTCCCAACCTCCCCAGTCATGGGAGGGGGCCCCTCCCCAGTGATAGGGTTCCCAGCAGGACGGGTGAAAGGGCAGTGGGGGTGCAAGTGGGGGCCCCTGCAGTAAAGTGGGGAGGGACCCATCCCCAAAGGGCCTCAGTACTCAGCAGGGGCAGGGGTCCCAGGGCACAAAGACCCTCTCAGAGGCCATACTGCTAGAGAGTGACCAGCGCAGCCTGCCCTTAGAGGCAGCAGAAGAGCACCCAGCCCCCACCCCCGGGGATGGGCAGTCACCCGTCCCCCCACAGCCCCAAGAAGTGCTGAAGGGACATTTCTCACCCAGTGTCTAGTCTGGTCTGCTGCCCCTCCCCCACCATTGACAACTTCAAGATGAGCCCCCCTTCCCCACGGAAATGCTCTGGGCATCGCCCCCTCCCTTTGGGGGGAGCAGAAGGAAGAGGCCAAAGGAAGCCACTCCCCCCCAAGCCACCACCCCCAGGCCTACTGGGTTTAATGACCCTTCCGGGTCCACGGGTGGGGGAGGGGAGCAGAGCAGGACTCCACGTAGGGGCTGGTGGAGGGGGCAGGTGGGAACCCCAAAGTCCCCTGGGCCTGGCCACCCCTCCCCCGCCACCGTGGCTGCCATTAACCCTAGGCTGAGGACGCCCACCCCTCCAGACCCCTCCCCCCAAGAGCCCTTTGTCCTTGGCCCTACCCCCACTTTATGACAACCCCAGGGGAAAGGCAGTCCCAGGCAGGGACCGGGCTGGGATGGGAGGGGGCTGCTGGGGGTTCGCTGGGACCTGGCTGGAGGGGGCGGCAAGGAGGGATCTGAGGCCACACCCTCTCCCCCCTCCCAGGCCTCCCGGAGAGAGGTCACCAGCTCGGCCCAGGGCTTGCAAAACACGGTTATTTAAAGAGTTGTGCAAGGCTGGGCCCCGCGGGTGGCGAAAGGGGGCCCTCACTTCACGAGGGGAAGAGGAGGGGGAGGGCGGGGCAGAAAGGTGGGGAGGGGGCTAGGAGAGTCCGGAGGGGGTGGGCCGGAGGAAGTGAGAAAAGAAACACTGAAGAGGGAGAAGAAATTAGACGACAGAAACCCAAGTCCGATTTCAAAGGCTTCTTGGAAAGCGACCGATTTGCATGGTGGTGGTGGTGGGGGGGGCAAACCCTCTGGGCCGGGCGACTGAAAACGGAAGATTATTGACAAACCGGCCACCCCGGGTCCGCGGAACGTTGGAATTGACCAACGCGCTCTCCCCGCGCTTCCTGCGCCCGCTTTTGTATGTGGGGGGTACTTAAAGAGGGAGGGGGCTTTTCCAGAGGATCCCCGCCAAAGAGTTAGGGCTCGGGCCGAGCCTCCCCCGCTCCCCGGCCGCGGGGCCCGTGGTGTCCCCTCTAGGGGCCCCTTTCTGCCCCCAGAGCCGACACTTTATAAATAAACCATCCAGGCTGAGGAGGGTCACCAGAGAACTGCCCTCCCGACCCAGCGCTCCCTTTCCCCTCGAAGCTCCAGAATAAAACACGGATTCCAGCGACAATAAATGAAATAACCCCGAACATAGCCCCCCGCGCGCGCTTAAAGACCATTTCCTTCCGCTGGGGGTGGGGGGAGACGCACACACTCGCGACCCCTGGTCACTCCCGCACCCGCGCAATATGGTAGGGGGTGAGGGCTCCGAGGGCGTCGAAGAGAAAATCGCCCCAACTCCGACCCACTCGGGTAGCCTTTCCGCACCCACGTTCCTGACCAACTTTGGGGACCCCCCTCATTAGCTTCCAGGGCGCGCGACGCCCACCCGGGACGAAACCCGCGTTTTAAAAGGCCGGCCCACCTACTACCCCAGCCTCACCGCGCGGGGCCCGCTCGGGGGGCGCAGGGCCCGCTCGGGGGGCGCATGCCCCACGCCTGGCGTCCGGCCCTGCCCCGGCCGCGCCTGGCCTCCGGCCCGGGCCGCGAGCTGCGCTCTGCTGGCTCCCGGCCACCGCCGGGTTTGTGCCGCGCGCCGACTCACCGAGTCGCCAGCCGAGTCCGCGTCTACACCCCCCACCGACCCGATTGGTAAAAGTCTCCCCGCGCGCGGCCTCCCCCGCCCCTCCCCTCCCCCCCACCGGCGCGCTCACCGCCCCGCAGACAAATCACCGGGTGACAAATCGCTCTCAGATGCAAATACCTCGCCGGTGATTCAGCGCCGCGGCCCGGGACGTGGGGAGGGCTCTCGTAAGGCCCCCTCCCCCTTCCCAGACACCCCCTCGCCCCCCGCGCTAGGTCTGAAGACGCTCCAAGAGCTCAGGGGTGTTAGGGAAGGGGACAGAGTGGACGGAAATTTTCAAGTCGCGGCCCCTTTAAATGATAATAAATAATAAAAGGGAAGGGGAACAGGGACGCGGTATGCCCCGCCCCTATCTAGGGACGGTCGGTAATGTGCTCTCCGCGGGCCAGAGTGTATAGGACACCGAGTGGGCAGGCAGGGCTGGAAGCGACCCAGGGGAAGAGGGAGGGAGAAAGTTGGGGCTCCGCCTGGATGGGGTTAGGGCACAGGAGCCCGGTCCGGGACCTCTATCTATTGTAACGACCGCCGAGGATATACCTACCGGGCTCGGAGTTTCGCCTCTGTCCCTTGGACCTAAGCTACTAGCGCTAAAGACTTCACCCCCAGGAATGGTGCCTCGGTTTCCAAGTCTGTAAAGTGGGGATTAGAGACTTGATAAACAAAGGATCTGCGGTGACAGGAAAAGAAAGCAGTGCTGGGTCGGTGGGAGGGGACCAGGGCTCTGCGATATGGGCGCTGCATGGTGGAGGGGGGTCTGGGAGAGGGAGAGGCTGCCAGCCGTGGGCACGGCACTGGCAAAGCCGTGGGATGGCGTCCAGGATTCCTGGTTGGGCTCATCGCTAAGTCCTGATGACCCCTACCCTCCCCACACCCCACCCCCTACAGCCCCCTCCTCTTGGAAACCTGACTGCCCACACCTTCTAGAAGGAGAGACAAGGTTATCTTGTGGGTAATCATAATTCAATAATAATTTCCATCTTCTGAGCAGCGCTCAGTCTCGCGGACACGTGCCCAAACGCATGAAGTTCACATTTTTGTGTAATGCAGACGTCTGTCCACATTTCAGACAGCAGGGGAAACTGAGGCCAGAGTAGGTTGGGGTAAGGTGGGGCTTGGGGGTGTGAGCCCCTGAGGCCTCCCCTGGGAGCTAATCTCAGGGGCCCAGGCTCCAGCCCAGATAAGAGCAAAGTGAGAGCATGGAGGGCAGGCAGGGGCCACCCAGAGGGCCCCTATGGGGAGGGACTGGAGTCCCTGATCTTGAGTTGGGATGGGAGGGGGTTGTGTGTGCAGCCCCTCCAGTACAACAGACAGCATTGCCATCTTCTGGGCGTCCTACCCCTACTCAACATCACCCACCCCCATTGAGGCTCTGTCTCTCTGGGGGATTCCCAAACCCAGAGGACAGTGCAAGGGAGCCACCCCTATCCGTGATGGGTGGTCAGAGGTAGAGTTCTGCCTGCTCCTTTCTGGAACCCAGCCTTCCAGCCCCCCGGGCCATTATAGCCTAACAGGTGACAGGGAGGCCTCCACCTTGAAGCTATTAAACAGCCACCCCCCAGCTGCCCACCTCACCACCCCTGCCACCAGAGGGGCAAAACTGCCCTCCCCCAGGAGAGAGGAAAGTTTGGAGACCCAGGTGAGCTGGGGGAGGGAAGCTATCCTTTAAGGACCAGGCCCCAGGTCAGTTCCAAAGTGCAGGAAAGCACCCCCTCCACCAAAGAGCCAAACAGGATTCAAGCCCTGCCTTACCCCACACAGGAGGATGAGCCTCACTGTGCCTGTTCCCCCGCTCTAAAATGGGTCAATTTACATTCACTCCTCCTTCAGTGGTTTTGAGGATCTCATTCTCCTCTGGTCAAAGGGAAGGAGGCAGGGAGGGGAGTCTTCTGGGGGGCAGGAGGGGTACCGCCTAGCCCCCCACATTTTCCAGAGGAAAGCAGTTGTCTTTAAATAGCCGGGGGCAACTTCCCAGAGGAGCCTGGCCCAGCAGGATGAGGGGCTGCAAGATTCCCAGCTGCCTCTAGTGAAGGGGGTCCTATTTTTAGCCCAGGGAACTAGCTGGGAATTGACCCCAGTTTTTCTGGTTCCTCCAGGGATAGGCAGCAGGTATGGGCTGCACCTGGGTCCTGGCTGTGTGATTTTAGGTTAGCCTGGACCCCTCTCTGGTCTCTGTTTTCCAAGCTGGAAAATGAGTACAGCGACCCCAGCCCTGTAAGGTTTCCTGGCCAAACCAGCTTGTGGGCCACCTGTGAAAACCAGCCTGATTCTCACTGAGCCCCTCAAGACACTCATCCTGCCCTCCATTCAGGGTTGAGGGGCACCTTTTTAAAAGTTCACCAAGGGACTTCCCTGATGGTCCAGCAGTTAAGACTGTACTCCCAATGCAGGGGGCCCAGGTTTGATCCCTGGTCAGGGAACTGGGGGTCTTCCCAGGTGGTGCTAGTGGTAAAGAACCCACCTGAAAATGCAAGACTCCAGAGACGAGTGTTCAAGATCCATGGGTCAGGAAGATCCCCCAAAGGAGGGCATGGCAACCCATTCCAGTATTCTTGCCTGGAGAATCCCATGGACAGAGGAGCCTGGAGGGCTACAGTCCATGGAGTCTCAAAGAGTCGGACACTACTGAAGTGACTTAGCATGCACGCGTGCAGGAAACTAGATTCTACATGCTGCAACGGAGTTCCTATGCCACAATTAAAGATACCGCATGTTTCAACTATGACCTGGTGCATCCAAATAAATTAAAAATAAATTATTTAAATAAATAAATAAAAGTTTACCCAGATTCCAAACTGCCCACCTTTCCACATATATTCCTCCTCAAACATATTCTGCCTCAGGCCCTTTGCCCTGGCTGTTACCCTGGCCATTCCCTTGCCTGGCCCGCCCTTCCCCAGCTTTGCCTTCTCATTCAAACTGGAACCTTGGGTCATACTTTTATCTTCTTCCAGGCTGTTCTATTCAAAACAGCTGTATTTATTTAACCTAGTCAGCCTTGAGCATGGCTGGCTGCATGTCCAGTGCTGAGGCTGGGCCTGACATATGAAGTTGTCTGAATGAATGAATTCACAGGTTCCCTCTGTCTTCCCTAATCCCGTGGTATTTCTGATGTCTGTCTGCACAGAGGTGAAGGGCATATTGAACTATTCACCATTTCAATCTCAAAATGTCTCAGCTCCCCAAACCCCCAGAACCCAAACATTCTCTTGTCACCCACACTTGGCCTCCAGGTTCCCTTGTCTCTGCGAGCCAGGGTCTGTGAAAATGTAATTTTAACTTAGAATAAGATGAAAAAATCGAGTATAATTATAAGGAATGTATAGTCACGAATCCACCCTAAAATAATTTGTCTTTATACCAAGGCAGCAGCAAAATATGATTAGTAGTATTTTTTCATAGAAGGGGCCCAGGAGACCCAGGACATTCATAATGAGGCTCTACGTGACTTATTTTGCAGCGGGCACACATTGAGCCCGGGGTCCACGTTGGGGTACTGGGGAGAGACTCCCTGCAAATGCTGGAGTTCCTTTGTGGGGTGGACTCGACCCTCCGCGGAGTGCGCGCGCCCCCTGCCGGGTACCTACGGGATGCAGCCAGAGGCGGGACCTCGAGTCCGAGGCCGCCAGGGGGCGCCGTTCCATTTGTAAATGAGTTTCCCAGGTCGGATGAGGAAACAGGCCAGCCGAACCTTTCCTGTGGCTCCTTTGAAATGCCCCCGGGTAGATTTGATGATAAAACACAGGGCTTGCAATTACATTTGAATTTCCAATAAACAAGGAATTTGCTGTTATTGTTGTTCAGTGGCTAAGTTGTATCTGACTCTTTGCGACCCCGTGGACAGCAGCATGCCAGGCTCCCTGTTCTTCATCATCTCCCGGAGTTTGCTCAAACTCATGTCCATTTGAGTCCGTTATGCTATCTAACCATCTCATCATTCTCTAACCCTAAGCCTCCTTTCCTTTTGCCCTCTATCTTTCCAAGCATCAGGGTCTTTTGCAGCCAATCGGTTCTTCGTATCAGGTGGCCAAAGTATTGGAGCTTCAGCTTCAACATCAGTCCTTCCAATGATTATTCAGGGTTGATTTCCTTTCAGTTCAGTTCAGTCACTCAGTCATGTCCGACTCTTTGCGACTCCATGGACTGCATCATGTCCATCACCAACTCCCAGAGCATACTCAAATTCATGTCCAGCGAGTCGGTGATGCCATCCAACCATCTCATTCTTTGTCATCCCCTTCTCCTCCCACCACTGAACTGAACTGAACTGACTCTCCTCCCACCTTCAATCTTTCCCAGCATCAGAGTCTTTTCAAATGAGTCAGTTCTTCGCATCAGGTGGCCAAAGTATTGGAGTTTCAGCTTCAGCATCAGTCCTTCCAGTGAATATTCAGGACTGATTTCCTTGAGGATGGACTGGTTTGATCTCCTTGCTGTCCAAGGGACTCTCAAGAGTCTTCAACAACACCACAGTTCAAAAGCATCAATTCTTCAGGGCTCAGCTTTGCTTATGGTCCAACTCTCACATCTATACATCAGATCAGATTAGATCAGATCAGTCGCTCTGTCGTGTCCGACTCTTTGCGACCCCATGAATCGCAGCACGCCAGGCCTCCCTGTCCATCACCAACTCCCGGAGTTCACTCAGACTCACGTCCATCAGGTCAGTGATGCCATCCAGCCATCTCATCCTCTGTCATCCCCTTCTCATCTTGCCCCCAATCCCTCCCAGCATCAGAGGCTTTTCCAATGAGTCAACTCTTCACATGAGGGGGCCAAAGTACTGGAGTTTCAGCTTTAGCATCATTCCTTCCAAAGAAATCCCAGGGCCGATCTCCTTCAGAATGGACTGGTTGGATCTCCTTGCAGTTCAAGGGACTCTCAAGAGTCTTCTCCAACACCACAGTTCAAAAGCATCAATTCTTCGGCGCTCAGCCTTCTTCACAGTCCAACTCTCACATCCATACATGACCACAGGAAAAACCATAGCCTTGACTAGACGGACCTTTGTTGGCAAAGTAATGTCTCTGCTTTTGAATATGCTATCTAGGTTGGTCATAACTTTTCTTCCAAGGAGTAAGTGTCTTTTAATTTCATGGCTGCAGTCACCATGTGCAGTGATTTTGGAGCCCAGAAAAATAAAGTCTGACACTGTTTCCACTGTTTCCCCAACTATTTCCCATGAAGTGATGGGACCGGATGCCATGATCTTCGTTTTCTGAATGTTGAGCTTTAAGCCAGCTTTTTCACTCTCCACTTTCACTTTCATCAAGAGGCTTTTGAGTTCCTCTTCAATTTCTGCCATAAGGGTGGTGTCATCTGCATATCTGAGGTTATTGATATTTCTCCCGGCAATCTTGATTCCAGCTTGTGTTTCTTCCAGTCCAGCGTTTCTCATGATGTACTCTGTATATAAGTTAAATAAACAGGGTGACAATATACAGCCTTGACGTACTCCTTTTCCTATTTGGAACCAGTCTGTTGTTCCACATGACTATTGGAAAAACCATAGCTTTGACTAGATGGACCTTTGTTGGCAAGGTAATGTCTTTGCTTTTTAATATGCTGTCTAGGTTGGTCATAGCTTTTCTTCCAAGGAGCAAGTGTCTTTTAATTTCATGGCTGCAATCACCATCTGCAGTGATTTTGGAGTCCAAAAATAAAAAGTTTCTCACTGTTTCCATTGTTTCCCCATCTATTTGCCATGAAGTGATGGGACTGGATGCCATGATCTTAATTTTCTGAATGTTGAGTTTTAAACCAACTTTTTCACTCTCCTCTACTGACTAATTTGGTCTTCTTGCAGTCCAAGGGATTCTCAAGAGTCTTCTCTAGCATCACAATTCAAAAGCAAAACAATGAATAATTTATGTATATATCCCAATTTTGCACAGGACATAATGATACTAAAAATTTTGTCACTGTTTATTTATCTGAAATTGAAATTAACCCCTCTCCTGACCCACCCTAACCTCTGGGGTTTATTCTCATGCTGTGGTTTTGGGTTCCATCCATACCCTACCCAAATTAGCTGCACTGGCCTTTGCCTGGTGTTGCTGCTAAGTCACTTCAGTCATGTCCAACTCTGTGCGACCCCATAGACGGCAGCCCACCAGGCTCCCCCGTCCCTGGGATTCTCCATCAAGAACACAGGAGTGGGTTGCCATTTCCTTCTCCAATGCATGAAAGTGAAAAGTGAAAGTGAAGTCGCTCAGTCGTGTCCGACTCTTAGCGACCCCATGGACTGCAGCCTACCAGGCTCCTTCGTCCATGGGATTTTCCAGGCAAGAATACTGGAGTGGGGTGCCATTGCCTTCTCCATTGCCTGGTTTTGGCACCCCACAAAGGTTAGAGTAATCATAATAATGAAATAATGAATTGAAAAAAATCAAAAAAAAAGAAAAAAATCTCCTCATACCTTAGACCACACCCTTCCCTGTTGAGAAGCCTCCTATGGCTCCCACCCACTCAGGACAGACCCAGCACATCTCCTTGCTTATAAGGTCTCAGCCACCTCTCTGTTCTCACTTCTCTCATCTCCTATCCTCCTAGGAAGCCCTACCTGCCTCCCACCTATTTCTAAGATCCACTAGGCATACCCTGCCTCACTGCCTTTGCACTGGCTGTGGCCTCCATCAGATATGCTCTTTCCCCACGTCTGAGCTGAGGTCACATTTCCTGGCTTCACCTCATCTAGGAAGCCTTCCCTGAATCATGATCTGGTTTACAGTTGCTCACAAAGGACACCCATATCTCCTGGGTAACCCTTTGCAGTGCTTTTATTTGCATCTCTCTAGGTAGCTTACCAGAGAAGGCGATGGCACCCCACTCCAGTACTCTTGCCTGGAGAATCCCATGGACGGAGGAGCCTGGTGGGCTGCAGTCCATGGGGTCGCTAAGGGTCGGACACGACTGAGCGGCTTCACTTTCACTTTTCACTTTCATGCATTGGAGAAGGAAATGGCAACCCACTCCAGTGTTCTTGCCTGGAGAATCCCAGGGACGGGGGAGCCTGGTGGGCTGCCATCTATGGGGTCGCACAGAGTCGGACACGGCTGAAGCAACTTAGCGGCAGCAGCAGGTAGCTTACCACTTACTGGCCCCATTGCCGACTAGACAGGGCTCTGTATGGGCAGGGGTCGGAGGGTGCCTCACACACAGCACCTGGCACACAGAAGGGGCTCTGAAAACAGTCCCCGGATGAAGAGACTTGAGGATAAAGCAAGGGTCTGCGGTTTTGGGAAGATGCTGCTTCCTAGATGTCCCCTTTCAAGCTTTTCACATCATTTCTTAAAAACTTTTTTTTCAACAGTATTGTGGATTCTAATGCAGAGATGGCTCCCTCACGCCCTTCACCAGGCTTCTCCCAACAGTGATATTTTGCAAAACTATGTAGTTCAACACTGGGATCAGGGTATTAGGGTTGTTATGTCCCACCCGGGGATCTGGAGCCCCGTTTCATTTGTACCCGTGTGCGCCCATTGCCTTCTCTGCAGCTCAGTCACATGTGCAGATTTGCGTCTCCACCACGTCCAGCGACAGAGTCGCTCCGTCACAAAGGTCCTGCATGCTATCTGCTTCCCATCACCTCCTACCCTGGCCACCCTGCATCTGCTCTCCATTCCATATTTTTGTTACCTTGAGGAGGTTACACAGATGGAATCATATCTTATGTAAACTTTGCAGGCTTCCTCCCTACACTCAGGGTCATTCCCAGAGATCTGCTGTGGGTGTGTGTGTATCAACAGTGTGTTCATAACTTGGAACAGTTGAGCAGTTGTGGATGGACCAGCCCATGGTTTGTTCAACTACTCACCCGTTGAAGGATGTCTAGTTCATTGACAGTTTGGGAGTATCACAAATAAAGCTGCTATGATCATGTGTATGTGGTATGGACTATAGCCCTCCAGGCTCCTCTGTCCATGGGATTCTCCAGGCCAGAATACTGGAGTGGGTTGCCATGCCTTCCTCTAGGGGATCTTCCCAACCCTGGAATTGAACCTGTGACCCTTATGTCTCCTGCATTGGCAGATGGGCTCTTCATCAATAGTGCCACCTGGGAAGCCATGGTTTTGTGTGAACAGAAGTTTCTATTTCTCTGAGATAGATACTAAGAGTCCCCTTGAACTGTTTGCTTGTTTTGGCTGCCCTGGGTCTTCATTTCTGCTCACGGGATTCCTCTAGGCGTGGTGAGTGGGGGCTGCTGTCTATTGCAGTGCCTGGGCTTCTTATTGTGGTGGCTTCTCTCGTTGCAGAGCACAGGCTCTAGGGCATGTGGGCTTAGTAGTTGCTGTGCACAGGCTTAGTTGCTCCTTGGCATGTGGAATCTTCCTGGAACAGGGATCGAACCTGTGTCCCCTGCTTCAGCAGGCAGATTCTTGTCCACTGCACCACCAGGGAACTCCTTGTTTGTTTTTTTTATTCATTTTTCAGAGATAAATTCTGTATACACACCATCTCTTTTCATCACTCCCACTGTGTGCTGAACCCTGAGAACACACTGGGGACCAATCCAGATACATACCCAGCAAGTACAGCACAAGGATGTCAGAGCTGAGATGGGGCAGCCCTGGGCCCAGGTGAGGGGCCTGACCCAGCCTGCTGGAATCCAGCAGGGCTTCCTGGAGGAGGAGGCCACTGAGCTGAGACCTGATAGATGAGCAAGGGTGAGGGTGACCTGGAGCAACAAGGGACCTGCCTGTGCAAAGGCTACAGATAAGGGTCAGGACAACGTCAATGTCAGAATGGCCTCCCCTTCTCACATAACATCTCTGCACATTTGGGCTCTTTGGAGACCTAGGATGTCCCCTAATAATTTGGGGGACAGAGCCCTCCTCGAGATGGGCAGTTGTCCTTCAGGGAGACTAAGCCTGAGGCCTGCAGGAACTGACCCTAGCCCTCCCCCGTGTCCCACAGACAAATGCAGTTGAACCCACAATTAGATGGCTCTGCCCCCAACACCTTGAATCTGGTTGTGACCCTGACAGCTCCCAACAACTCCCTGCTGCAGCAGTGAGGTTGCCGGCCTTTGGACGCTGTGCAGCTCCTCCTCCAATTGGAAGTCTCTGCCCAGGAGGAAGTCTGACTTTCCCCAGACTGCCCTGCTGGGGGGAAGTCCAGGCAGCCATGGAAGCGCACTGGCTACGAGCCTGAGAGCAAAGCCTTCTCTGGCCTTCCCAGTCCAGCCACTGGGTTGGCGGCTCCACCCAATACCACCCATGGATCACAAGAACCGCCTGGCCGGGTCCACTCATCCACAGAACTGTGAGCAGTGATACACTGATGCTGGGGACTTCCCTGGTGGTCCAGTGGTTAAGACTCCCCCTTATGATGCAGGGGACATGGGTTTTATCCCTGGTCAGGGAACTAAGATACCCCATGTTTCAGAGCAACTAAGCTGTGTGCTGCAACTAAGACCTGTTGCAGCCAAATAAATTTTTTTTTTAATGACACTAGTTTTGAAAAATACACTGATGTTGCTATATGCCTCTTTATTTGGGGGTGTGTTATGTGTAGCAATAATCCTGCTTCCTTGGGTTGCTGTTCAGTCATTAAGTCATGTCTGACTCCTTGTGACCCCATGGACTGCAGCATGCCAGGCTTCCCTGTCCTTCACTGTCTCCCAGAGTTTGCTCAAATTCATGTCCATTGAGTCACTGATGCTATCTGACCATCTCATCCTCTGCCACCTTTTCCTTGTGCCTTCAATCTTTCCCAGCATCACAGTCTTTTCCAGTGTGTCAGCTCTTCACATCATATGGTCAAAGTATTGGAGTTTCAGCATCAGTCCTTCCAATAAATATTCAGGGTTAATTTCCTTTAGGATTCACTGGTTTGATCTCCTTGCTGTCCAAGGGGATTTCAAATCTTCTCCAGCACTGCAATTCGAAAGCATCAATTCTAAGGTACTCAGCCTTCTATAAAGATTGTTGCAACTCTCACATCCATACATGACTACTGCAAAAACCAGTTTTGACTATACTGACCTTTGTCTGCAAAGTGATGTCTCTACTATTTATTCAATGACACCTATGATTTTCCAGCCAGGACTCTGAACACTCATTCACAAGGTACCAAAAAGAATACCTTATTTCATCCATTTTAAGATGTACATCATGTTCACTTTTTAGTATCTCTGAAAATGGCATTTGTACAGTCTTACAATTGTACAGTCAACCACAGGGCAGCGTGTGAAAAGTCCTATTGATGCTTCCTCCAAAGTTCCAGAAAAGTCAGCATCAAAGCATCTTCAATTCAGGAAACACAGAAATAATAATTATAGCATCAACAGTGGCAAACATACAGCAGATTTGTATCAAATGTTGCAAGAGGGCAAGGCCTTTTCACTATTATGATTTTGGGCAAAAACAGAATAATAGCAGCTGCTATTTAAGCCCTCCTACTTCAGAGGGGCCCGTCTTGATCCCTTCAGAGAGGGCTCAGAGAGACACCGTGTGTTTCCTCAGAACGCACAGCATGCGCAGCCCGGGACTACCGCTGCCTGACTTCGGGGGGCCTGGCGTGGCCCAGGCGTCGCAGCTGGGTTTGGTGGACGGCCGCAGTGTCCGAGGGTCCAGGCCGCCAGGGTCGCGGGAGCGGCCTGGGAGCGCAGGGGCAGACGCGGCGGAAGGCCTGGCGGAAGTGGGAGCCCAGGAAGGCGTAGAGCAGTGGGTTCAGCGCCGAGTTGCAGTAGGACATGCAGTGTGCCCAGATCTTGAGCGCGTAGGCGGTGTAACTGCGCGGATGCCAGGCGCCGGCCGGGCCCAGCGCCTGCAGCAGCAGGAACAGCTGGATGGGGCCCCAGCAGGCAGCGAAGAGCAGGACCACGGCCGCCACCAGCCTCGAGACCTTGGCCCGCACGGCACCCGCCCGCTCCGCCATCAGCTGCCCCTGGGGAGAGAAGAGGGGGAAGAAGGAAGGCGAAGGGCCGGCTGCTACACCCCTCCTCGGGCGCTCCCCTTCTTGACTTTCTCGAATTACGCCCCCCCCCCGCACCGGGGCCACCCCGCCCCCCGTAGATGCGCCTCACTCCCCCCACCCTCAGCCAGACCATGCCGCTCCCCCAGCCGCGCACCTCCAGGGCGCCGCCGGCGGGCGCTGGGCGCACGGCGGCTCGGCCCAAGTGGCGCAGCATGGCCCCGTAGCAGGCACAGGTGGCGACCAGCGGCAGCAGGTAGAGCGCCAGCAGGTTGTAGAGCGCAAAGGCTCGCTCAAGGGCGCGGCTGGGGAAGGCCTCGCTGCAGTAGGTGCGCGGTCCGGACGACAGGCGATGTAGGGCGAACACCGGCGCCGACACGACAGCCGAGCCTGCATCAGGGCCCTGCTGAAGACCCTGCCCGGGGGGACGAGGGGCGCAAGAGGGCCCGGGTCTCCCCGGTGCCTCCCGGGCAGCGGGCCACTGAGCGCCTGCTAGGCGCAGGTCCACTTGGGTCCCCGCCCTCAGGGGCCCTTGCAGGAGCGCTAGTGCGCCCATTTCCCAGATGCACGATCGAGGCAGTATGAGGAGGTGAGCACAGGGACGAAGACTTGTCTCCCCCAGCCCGTGCGACCCCCACGCTGAACTCACCCACCCAGATGCCGAGGCTGACTGCCAGCGCCAGGCGGGGCGTGCGTTGGTGCAGGGCGCGCAGCGGGAACACTGTTACGTACCAGCGGTCCACGCTCATGGCGGTCAGGGTGGCGCACGTGGCCTGCACCGAGACCTGGGAAAACCGGGAGTCCGGCGTGTGGCCCCCTGCCCCGTCAGGGCCTTTCCCTGTCCGCGCCCTCCTTGCGGGTCCCCCACTGTCCAGCCACTCGGGTACAGGCAGGACCTGACCCGGGAAGGTCTCCAGGGCCCATAGTTGAAGGGGCAGGAGAAGGGGGTGCCAGAGAGGAGCCCAGGGAGGTGGAGGAGGGAGGAGCCTTCAGGGGTAGCCTGAAACCCCCAAGACTGAGACTAGGAGAGGCAGAGCCATCCTAGTAGGATCCCAATATCTGCCCCAGCCCTACGCACCCAGACCCAGTGCCCTCCCCGCCCACTTCCACACCGGGTCCCTGGCCCTCACCACGCCGTAGAGAGGCGGTTGCCGCCCCAACCCAGATTCTGCCCCGCCCACCTCCACAATCGCCCCTGGCTCGCACCAGCCTGCAGGGGGTCCGACCCCGCCCACACCCAGACTCCGCCCCCGGTCCTCCTGCCCTCAACCTGCGCACCTGCTGGATGTAGTTGAGAAACTTGCACATGAAGTCGCCCAGAACCCAGGCGGGCAGCGGGTAGAGCAGAGCGGTGAAGGGCACGCAGCACAGCAGGAACGTTAAGTCCGTGACCGCCAGGTTGGCTGCAGGCCGGGGACGCGCGGGTTCTGAATGTGGGGCGCATCGCCCTAGCCCTTCAGCGCCCTGGCCCAGCCTCCTGGGTCTCGCCTTTGTCCGACTGACCAGCAGGGCGGCTCGGGAGGCACCCAGAGAAACCCCAGCATCCGTGGGCAGAGAAGTTGGGCGCTTCCTCTCTTTTTTATATTTCAAACACCCCTCACCCAGCACCTGCTTTGTAGCCGTTCAAACAGTAATGGGCCCTGCTCACCCCTGTAGGGACTGCAAATAGGCCCTTGCCCTCTGAGCCTCAGTTTTCTCATCTGCAAGTTGAGTGGTGCCAGCCAACAGAGAATGGAGAACACGGACTGAGTGAGCACTCACCCGGCTAGGGCACCCTCATCGCGCAAACGCATAAACTGAGCCTCTGGGGCAGTGGTTGCCAACTGGGGGCCCGCGGGCCACTCAGTCTTCCCCCCACTCCTTTTATTCATCCCACATGGTGTTACAAGAACCACATTTCAATCGTACATCTTCCTTGAGTGGCAGTGGCCAGCGCTCCATGGGCCACACTCTCCAACCTCCCTTTTAACTACTCCAGTCAAGGTGGAACTCTTCAACGCCACCTTTGGCGACCTCCAGCCTAAGGTACAGGGACAGTAGGGAAAGGACCAGGGACCCTGCAGCGGAGAAATCCTCAACTGAGAGGACCCCGACTCACCGCTAGGGGCGCCCCCCGGCCACTACGCCCTCTCGTAGACCCCCAGAATGGCCCTCAGCACCGTGAAGCGCTGGGCGCTCACCGATGTAGAAGTTGGTCACCGTCCGCATCTGCTTGTGGCGGCAGATGACGAAGATGACCAGTGAGTTCCCTGTCAGGCCGAGCAGCATCAGCGCGCCGAAGAAAAGCGGCACCAACCAGGCGTCCACGGGCCAAGGCGCAGGGATCGCGCCGTCCGAGGTGTTGGCGCCACAGCCCGGGCAGACCGTTGTGTTGGCCGGCGCCCACCAGGACGCGTTAGGCCCAGACGCGGACAAGGGCTGCATTGCCACCCTCTTCGTCCTGACCACCCTCCGGGATTTCACCCTGCGATCGCTGCCGTGACTTTCCGGATCGCCCTCCGGGGATGCGCTACAAAGTCTGGGTCGCAGCTTTCCTGGAATCCTCAGCTGCAGCCACTGCGCGTTTATACCCCGCATCCCACCGTGCCCCGCCTTCCCGCCTCTCCTTCAGCCTCTGGCCACTCCCTCCCCTGCCTGTGCGCCCACTGTTCACCCGAGCAACACCCTGCTCCCGCATCCCGTCCTCCCCCTCCAAGGTAAGGATGAGAACACAGGAGGACTGGGGAAGGGAGTGTGGAGCAGAGCAGGGGGAGCGGTAGGCTTCCTAGAGGATGCTGTAGCCCGGGGAAGGACCCATCCTTACCCCAGGAGACTCACCAACAAGAAAAGCAGACGGACAAAGACTCAGAGACTAGGGGATGAGGCCTGTTAGAGGCCATGCCTCTGACCTTCCATGGGGCTGGGGCTCTGGGCTGGTGGTGAGGCCAGCCCTCACAGGCCCTGAGTATCATTGCTGCCAGGGTTTGTCCCAGGACACTGGGGAGCCATGGAAAGTTCAGGGTGAGGGAGGGTTGACCAGAAGCTGGTGGTCAGAAGATGCCTATTCTTTCACTAACTCAACCTTCCCAAGACTCTGATGCAAATCAGATCCCTAGGGATTGTCCACCTTCCCCCTAATGGGCAATGAACTGGCCGCTGTCTGCACTGGGGACACAGTCCCCTGTGCTGCTGGTGGTGAGAACCAGGTGGAGGGCAGTTTATCGAGAACTATGTTGATCTCCAAATCCACACTCAGAAACGTATCCCAGGTAATAGCCTGTGAGGCAGGAAACAGGGCATGAAGGTGCAGAAGAAAAGATGCTGTCCTCTGTGTAAAACAAAGATTAAAAGGCGGAAAAACAATGAAGTATGCACAAAGGACATTCCTGGTGGTCTAGTGGTTAGGAATCTGCCTGCCAATTCAGGGGACACAGGTTCAATCCCTGGTCTATCTGGGAAGTTTCCATATACCAGGGGGCAACTAAGCCCACATGCTACAACTACTGAAGCCCAATCTAGAGCCTGTGCTTTGCAACAAGAGAAGCCAGCTCAATGAGTAACCTCTGCTATCTGCAACTAGAGAAAGCCTGAGTGCAGCAACGAAGATCCAGCATAGTAAAAAAATTAATTAATGTTAAAAATGCACATGGGCACCAAAGTGTCTTAAACATCTCCAAAAGAAAGTACAATGAGCCTGGGATGGGGGCAAGGGGAACATTTCTCTGTTCACCCCTTTCATACCTTCAGCATCATGACAATGGCCTAAAAATTCAGAAAAGGGAAAAACATCCCTTTGGGGTGGTATTGGAGGGGCTTTCCCAGTGCCTCAGTGGTAAAGAATCCACCTGCAATGCAGCAGGCACAGATTTGATACCTGGGTGGAGAAGATCCCCTGGAGGAGGGCATGGCAACCTACTCCAGTATTCTTGCCTGGGGAACCCCATGGACAGAGAGACTGGCAGTCTCTCCTACAGACCGCTACAGTCCAACAGGTCACAGAGAGTTGGACATGACTGAAGTGACTAAGCACACAGAGGTGGTAATGAGGGCCAGGTTAGGATGAGGAGACCCCAGGATACTTGGAGAGGGGAGGAACTGTTCTGGGGAGGCTGCTCAGCTGTGTGGGCCTGGGAGAGCAGTGAGAAGGGGGCCGGGGCTCTGGGGGACAGCGGTGGCTCCGAGGCAGGCCAAGGATCTGGGAAGGTGTTAGGAAGGTGATGACAGGGACTTCCCTGGTTGTCCAGTGGTTAAGGCTCTGCGGTTCCACAGCAGGGGATGTAGGTTTGATCCCTGGTTGGGGATCCCAAATGCCCCACTGTGCTGCCCTCCCCCACCTCCGCCAAAAAAAAAAAGGGGGGGGGTGAGGAGAGGAATGAGTCAAGGGGAGAAAATAAAAGGGTGAGGACAGACTGAGTGAGGCTCAAGAATCAGGTCAAGACCCAGGTTGGCACATTTGTTGAGTGGCTGGTCATCGTGGGCTAGAGTTGGAGACCAAATATCACCCCTACATCTAGAGACCCTGCCCAAGCACTGTCCCCAGAGATCCCATTTCCCATCACCTTGATTCTTTCCCTTCTTTCCACATTTATCTACATGAGGTCATACAGTGTGTGGTTTCTTGGGTCTTGTAATAGTTCCTCCTCTTTTTTTTTTTTTCTTCTCTTGCTCTTCACTTGTTCAAAAGTGTGATCATTTGTCCTGTGTAGCATCCACCAGGCTGGATCTGGGTGGGTTGCATCCCTTGCTGTCCCATGTCATGGTCTTGTGAACATGAGTGCTAAGTTGCTTCAGTTGTGTCTGATTCTTTTCGACCCTATGGACTGTAGCCCACCAGGCTCCTCTGTCCATGGGATTCTCTAGGCAAGAATACTGGAGTGGGTTGCCATTTCCCTTTCCAAGAGATCTTCCCCATGCAGGGATCAAACCTGGGTCTCTTATGTCTACCTGTGCTGGCAGGGGGGTTCTTTACCACTAGCATCACCTGGGAAAGGCCATCATGGTCCTAGTTTCCCACTTTTCTTGTGGAATGAAGGATGGATTCTAGATTCTAGAGCAACTCTAAGTTTCTGTTCTTAAACCTCCCCTGGTTACCCATTGCCCTTGGGTCAAAAGCCAGATCTGTCATTAAAGGACCACCTTTGGTCTGTCCCCTCTTCTCTACCTCTCTTCTGTCCACCACCACCCCCTTCTCCCATTATCCTGCTCTGGCTATCTGGATGCCCCAGGACCTTTACACTGACACTTCCTTCTGCCTGCTACACCCTTCTCACGTTTGCATATGCTTGTCCTCTTTCCAAAAGTCCTCTTTTCCTGATCCCACACAGGGGAAGGGGTCTGTTTGATTACCACTGGGTCTGGAGAGCTTAGCCCCTACCCCAGTCACAGTGGGAATTTGCTAAATGAATAAATTCTAAAAGGCAAAGACAGGTGCTGCCAGCTTTGTTCCTTTTTTTTTCTTTAATGTTTATTTTCTATTTATTTATTTATTTGTCTGCACCAGGTCTTAATTGAGGCAAGCAGACTCTAGTTCCCTGATCAGGGATCAAACTTGGACCCCTGCACTTGGCTGGAGGAGTCTCAGCCACAGGACCACCAGAGAAGTCCGTATTGTATCTTTCAGTTTTGTTCAGTTGCTCAGTCCTGTCCGACTCTTTGCGAACCCATGGACTGCAACATGCTAGGTTTCCCTGTCCATCACCAATTCCCAGAGCTTGCTCAAACTCATGTCCATCGAGTCGGTGGTGCCATCCAACCGTCTCATCCTTTGTCGTCCCCTTCTCCTCCTGCCTTCAATCTTCCCAGCATCAGGGTCTTTTCCAATGAGTCAGTTCTTCGCATCAGGTGGCCAAAGTATTGGAGCTTGAGCTTCAGCATCAGTCCTTTCAACGTTGTATCTTTAGAGAAGAGTAAACTGAGGCGCTCAGCCGGGATCCGGAGGCTGCTCTTTGAAGGAGGTTCCCGGAGGGGGCTGGTGGAAGGAGAGCCCTGCTGCCGCTGGGGGGTGGGGTGGGGTGGTGTGTGGCACGGGGCACTAGGTCTGTCCAAGCATTTGAAAAGGACGTCCCCTTCCTGCCTCCCTCCCCAGGCCTCAATTTCCCCACTGTCCCCCGGGGGCAGGGGTCACAGCCCGGCAGCGGCGAGGGGGCCGCTGTGTCCCCTGGGGCTGGGGCTTCGGTGTCCCCGTCCTTGCCTCGGGGCTGGGTGTCCCCGGCCCGCCGCCGGGGCCTGGCCGGGACGTGGCCGGGCCTCCGCCCGGCGTGTCCAGCCTCCAGGCTCCGCCTTAGCCCGCCTCCGGGCGCCCGTCACTTCCTGCCGGGCCCAGAGAAGGCCCTGCCGGGCGGCGGCGGCAGCAGCGGCGGCGGAATCCAAGCTATGGTCGTTCTGGAGAACCCTGAGGCCGGTCCCGAGGAAGCAGCGGCGGCGGCGAGGGTCGTCCCGGGCGGGCGGCGGACGCTGTGAGCGCTGCTTGGGGGCGGGCAGGGCGCGCTTCCGGGGCCCCCACCCCTTACCCATCGCGGGCGGCAGCCCCCGCCCCGCCCCTTTTCCTGGGGGTACCCCACTCGAGTGGAGCTAGGTGGCGAGGGGCTTTGTTGTTACAGGGTGTTCCTGGGGAAACCCCATCCCCGTCACGCCTGGGTACTTGCCAGAGTGCAGGGGCGCACCCCCGCGTCCGCGTTTGCGGAGCCCCGGGCGCTGGAGTCCCGGAGCCTCGGGGGTCCCAGGCGCCGAATAGCCGGCTCCGGGGAGGCGCTGCCGCTGCGCGCGATGTACCCGTCACCGCGCTGGTGGTGATCTGGAGTTTTCCCACTAGCAGCTGTTCGTGTCTCCAAGCTGGGGATTCACCCAGCACCGGTCCTGGGTACCCGTCGGGGTTGTCTGCCCCCAACTTCCAGGCGGACGCGCTCTTTGTTTTTCTCCGGGTGAACACCCAGAAGAAAGGGGGTCTTACACAGCCGGTTAACACGAGGCTGTGTCCTGGGATGTAGACTGGAAGCGGGTGGACGACCCCATATGGGTACCCACCCACCCCCGGGGTTGGGGGGCGTCGTAGGTTTCTTCCTAACCCGAGTATTTATGCAGAAATCCCCGCGGTCCACCCTGGTTGCTTGTTCCGTTTCTGCTCCTTCATGGGCGTCCAAGCGGCCTGGGCAGGTTAGTACCCGCTGTTGTGCCTCGGTCTCCCCATCTGTAAAATGGAACAACGGGCCCCGTCTCAGAGTGGCTGGGGTCGGTGACCCTGCGGTTGGAGGTACCCAGAAAAGTGGACCATCTGTTCTTTGATAATTATCTTAAATAGCATACTATTGTAGGTGTCTTAAAATAATTTTATCATTTTGGTATTTTATGATTGCTTTATTGTATTTTTTATTTGGTGTTATTACTTCCACCCTGCTATTTACCCAGAAGGTATACCGGTGTCTATAGATGTGGTTATTTACCCCCTTTTAAAGGGCCTTAACCACCCAAAGTGGGTAATTTACCTGACAGCAGAGTCCCTCTGACCTGTCCCCACCCTCCTCACCTCTGTGTCCTGGGTGGGGTGGTGGTTTGCTCCCCAGTCAGCCCCACCCCAACCTGAGTCACCTCCGCTCTGAGCCCTCCTTGGTTTCCTGCTGGGGAAGTAGGTTCCTCTCTGGCCTGTCCCTGGGGGAGGGGCTGGTGCCTGAGAAGGTGTATTTTTGCCCAGGGGAGGGGATGTCAAAGGCCAGTCTCAAAACTGGGGAGCAGAGTTGGGGAAGGCAAAGGAGCCTCTCTGTCCTCCCCGGGGCCAACCTGGCTTAGCAGCTGTTCCCACCGTCAGGCCCGTCCATCCCTATTGGATGTTGGCCCCTGCCAGGTGTAGACTTTTCCCCGAGGCCTGCCTGGTCTAGGAAACCTCAGGTGCCTGTCTGTGTGGTCAGTTTCCCCGTCTGTAAAGTGGTCTCTTTGGGTGGCCAGGGAAGCTGGCCACCCAAATGAACTGGCACTTGGGTGAGTATAAACAGAAGTTCAGGTATTCATTCAACAAATAGCTCTTGAGAACCTGCTGGGGGCCAGGTGCTGAGGGCCCAGCAGGGGTAGAGAGGGACCCTGTCCTTATCATTTGGGGTTAGTGAAGGAGGTGAGAACCAGGAGTAAACAAGTGTGAGGGCCAGCTGGTTGCCGATGCCAACTGGTGAAGCCGGAAACGGGGCTGATTGGGCCAGCTTGGGGGCGGGGTGGTTACCAGGAAGGTAACTTCTGAGCCTAGACTGGGAACCAGGAAAAGGTTGCTTCAGGCAGGAGGCTAAGCACATGCAAAGGCCCTGAGGTGGGTTTAAAATGCAGTAAAAGGACTCAGTGCCTGGAGCAGAGGGAGTGAAAGGGAGAGACAGGGTGGGGCATGGATGCCCTGCTATCAGCCCCAAGGCTCCTGATGGAAGGTGCTGGGATCCTAGAGAGCAGCAAGGCCCAGGAGCCCAGTGGGACCAGGCAAGTGCACTGCCAGGCCAGGGAGGGGCTGAGCCTTGCCTTGAGGGTGCTGGGGAGCCACAGGTAGTGGTGGAGCAGGGCAGGGAGCAGTTGGATCTTAGCACAGTGGGGTGTGGTCTGAGGGGCCCACCAGACCTGAGTTTGAGCCCCTGGCCCCACTGTGGCCCCAGAGGGAAGCAGAGGCTGGTGGCTTGGGAGTGGTCCTGCTCAGACCAGGTTCCAACCCTGGTTCCACGTTGGGTCCTGAGGTAACAGGGAGCCTCACACCCCAAGGGCCTGAGCTCTCCCTGAGCCCTGCCCAGCTCTAATGTTCCCAACAGCTCCCCGCCGGATGTGGTCTTGTTATCAGCCCTACCAGGCACCATCCTGGCATGCGTCCAGCTGCTGGGGTGGAGACCCAGGTTTCAGAGCCCTGAGGAGGCCACGGCTGAATCTGGAGCTTGGGGTGTTGGTGCCTGGGCCTCGGGAAGGTCACATCCAGCCTCAGAGTCATTGGCTATGTGCTGACTTGACTTGCCCCATCCTCTCCTAGCTGCCCTCTTTGCAGCTGTGGGATCTTGGGATAAAGACTTTGCTCCTTGGTTTGCAAATCTGAATAAAGGGTGTCTTGTCTGGACAGTAGTATTTGGCTCCTATTGTGACAGTGATTGATTAACTAAGGACTGTCACTTAACCAGGAATGTTGCTGTGATCAATCTTGTGGCTCAGGGGGTGAGCTCCCAGTCATAGGAGGAAACCAAGCAGAGGTGTGTGTCCTGGTTTCTCTTGGCTCTGAGTGCCCCTCCTGGACTGGCAGGGGGCCATTCTTATCCTCTTTGCAGAGAGAGACCTGAGGCTCTGGGTCATATCATGAAGTAGCATAGCTGGGATTAAAGCTCAAGGCTGAGATACCAGGCTTGACCCCTGCCTCTGCCTGCATGCTAGTCTCCTATTTTGCTTTTCTTATTGGCTGCTCAGTGCTTCTTGTGCGATCTTAGTTCCCTGACCAGGGACTGAATCCAGGCCCCAGTAGTGAAAGTATGTGAATCCTATCCGCTGATTGTGTGTCTCCACTGATGGGTACTTATGCCAGATTAATTTATCAATCAGCTAATTCTCCATAGATTTTTGCCTAACATATAGTATCATCCATGAAGTCTGCCCCACTCCAATCTCAGGAGACAGGGCTGGGGCTCATCAGCCTGTTTGCTTCCTGATCAAGATGTAACAACCTTTCTGTCCAGGGCAAAAACTTAACGCTGGGGACTCTGTTTTGTTCAGTGGCTAAACTGTGTCCGACTCTTTGCGACCCTATCTATGTATGGCCACATGCCAGTCTTCCCCGTCCTTCACTATCTCCCGGAATTTCCTCAAACTCATGTCCATTGAGTCAGTGGTGCCATCCAACCATCTCATCCTCTGCGCCCCCTTCTCCTGCCCTCAATCTTCCCCAGATCAGGGTCTTTTCCAGTGAGAAAGCTCTTCACATAAAGTGGCCAAAGTATTGGAGCTTCAGCTTCACCATCAGTCCTTCCAGTGAATATTCAGGGTTGATTTCCTTTAGGACTGACTGGTTTGATCTCTTTGCAGTCCAGCGGACTCTGAAGAGTCTTCTCCAAGGCCACAATTCGAAAGCATCAGTTCTTCAGTGCTCAGCCTTCTTTATGGTCCAACTGTCAAACATCCATGCATGACTACTAGAAAAACCATGGCTTTGACTATACAGGCCTTTGTTGGCAAAGTGATGTCTTTGCTTTTTAATATGCTGGCTAGGTTTGTCATAGCTTTCCTTTCAAGGACTTATATATGTATAAGCCTTAATAAGCATGGCCTTCACTCCTAACCTCTTTGAGGCACCTTGTTTCATATCCTAGGGCTTCATGGCATTTTCTAGCAGCTGTTTGTGCATGAGGACTCACACTGCTGTTTTTAATTTGTGTCTTGGGATCACCCAAACACCAGGAAAGTTTGGGTGAAATTCTGGACTCTGGGTTCTACTCAGTCTTGGAATCATGGAGTTTTGTTGGAGACCTGATTGGGTGATTATTTTCTGAGCACCTGCTGTATGCCAGACCGGGGTGCACTGGACACCAGACCCTACCTGTGCCTGGAGGTCATGGTGGGTTTTAGGCAGGGAGGTAGGAGTTGTGGCCATCAGGAGAAGAAAGCAGTGAGGGGCTGGGGAGGTTTGAACAGAAGGCAAAAGGAGATGGGAGTGACAAGCGAGGAGCCTGGGGCACGGGAATCCACTGGGGTGGGGGACAGCCAGCACAGAGCGGGTGCCTGGTGGGCTAGGGCAAGGAGGAAGGGGGAGTTCTGGCACCCGAGACCCTCCGAAGCTCAGAATCTACCATCAGCCTCTCAGCATGAGGGTTTCTGAGACTGATGGGACCCTCCTCTCAGCCCATAGTCAGGGGCTGATCATGACAGCTCTGCAGCTTCTTACCAGGAAGTTTCCATTCAATTCCTGCCCCCTCCCTCCCTCAAAGCCACCTACTGCCTAGCCCTCAGGTCCCCAGTGGGAGGCCTGCCATTTCCATTTCCAGGATTAGTACCTGTGCTCACAGGGGGCCACTCTGCCTGCTTCCCCCATCCAGGCCTTGAGCACATAGCAGGGGGGCTCTGGGGGCACAAGGCAGGTGGGTTCAGGTAGCGCCTTAGCTTCTGGGGGCTGTTTTCTGGTTTACCTGCTGTCAGAGGCTGGGGGTTGGGGGGGCAGGTAGGAATGCATCATCAAATTAAATCTCTTGAGAAACTCCCAGAGGAAGGAGACGCGGGCCTCACTGGCTTGCAGCTCAAACCTGGAAGCCCAGGAGCACAGGGAGCAGCTTCCTCAGCCCCCTCACTGCCCCCACCAATGTGTGGCTTCCCTTCAGTGAGCCTTGGTTTACTCATCTGTCCTCAGTGGTATCTGCCTCCTGAGCGATGTGGCACAGTGACATTCTAAGGGTCCAGGGCTCCATGTGCAATGGGGGTGAGCTTCCCACTGCAGAGGGAAACCAAGCTGGGGTTGGCTGTGAGAGAGTGGTGATGGTAGGGTTCTTCCTGGGGGTCCTGGCCTGTTTTGGCCCTGAGGACTGGCCCCCCAACCCCAAACCCGACCCACAGGCCCCTTCCGGGCTGCCTGCCCGCTCTAGCCAGCTCCCAGGTGAAGAGGCTGTCGGCCTCCCGGCGGAAGCAGCACTTCATCAACCAGGCTGTGCGGAACTCAGACCTCGTGCCCAAGGCCAAGGGGCGGAAGAGCCTCCAGCGCCTGGAGAACAGTGAGCAGGGGTCGAAGGGCGCCTCCTGGGGGCTCCTAGGCCTCAGACAGCAATGGCGTGCATGTTCTGTTATCTGAGCCTGGCCCTGAGCTGGACAATGTGAGGAAGCTCTGGGCATTGGAGCTGGGGCCGTAAAGGTGGTGTAGGAATTCAACAAGCCAAGCCAGGGCGATGTAGGAGGAGTTCTGGAGGCTGGATGGTTCCTGTGTCTTCTGGGAAAGACAGCTGGAGTGTGGAGGAGGGGAGGCTGGTGTGAGCCGGAGAGTAAAGGCCCTAAATATAGAAGTGGGGTGGATGGGAGGAAACATGGGCCTCTGGACCCCATGAAGCCTGGGGTGACCCCCAGCCCAGAGACTGTTTGTTTCCATTTAGCACAGTACCTCCTGACCCTGCTGGAGACAGATGGAGCAACACCTGGCCCAGAGGATGGGGACCTGGCACCCCCCGCGGCACCTGGCATCTTTGCAGAAGCCTGCAGCAATGAGACCTATGTGGAGGTGGGGCCCCATGTCCTGCCTGGCTCCCCACTCCCCCAAACCACCAGCACTGCCTGCACTGAACCCTCTCTGGTTCCTTGATGAACGTCCCTGGGTCTCCCTCAAGAGGCCAGCAACCCCTCCACCCCAAAACCTTCCAGCACCTGAGGTTCGTTTGCTTACCTTGGAATTACTGACAGAATTGGGGATGTATTTGGTCCATACTGACACCCCCCAACACAGATGATCCACAAACTGTTGACCCAGTGGTCAAATGTGTCCACGAGGAGTAATTCCGTGCGCTTGTGGCCCCACCATGTGCATTGGCCAAATAGGGTAACTGAGGCTTGAGAGTGCACAGTTATCAGTCAGGGCCTGCCTGCCTCTCTTCCAGATCTGGAACGACTTCATGAACCGCTCAGGGGAGGAGCAGGAGCGTGTTCTCCGCTACCTGGAGGATGAGGGCAAGAGCAAGGCGCGGAGGAGGGGGCCTACCCGCGGGGAAGACCGGCGGAGAGGTGGGTCTGGATTTAGGGTGCAAGTGGCAGTCAGAGGCATGATGGGTGCGTGGCCTGGGGGGGAGGGGTGTCAGAGGGTGGGGGCGTGGCCTAGGGTGAGAGGGTGGGGCCAGGGCAGGCAGGGAGGAGCCTGGTGTGGGGGTGGGACCAGAACAAGTCGGGGTGGAGTCTGATATATAGGTGGGGCTTGGTAGATGGGAGGACCCCGGTGTGAGCCGGGCCAGTGTGGGTGGGGTGGAGTCTCGTGTGTGGGTGGGGCTTGGGGCTCTGCTCCCTCATCTGCCTCCACTGCTCGGACTCTCGCAGAGGACCCGGCCTATACGCCCCGGGAGTGCTTCCAGCGCATCAGCAGGCGTCTGCGAGCTGTCCTCAAGCGGAGCCGTATTCCCATGGTGAGTACCAGGCCCCGGCCTTGTACTCTCTTGCCTCTCTTTGTCTTTGGTCTTTCTTGAAGGCCTTTTTTCTCAGCTTCTTAATTGGGGGCTGCCTTGAGGGGAGACCAGAAACCCAGTGAACGGGGTGTGATGGAGAAGATGGGCAGGATACAGACCAGTGTGATCAGAGTGCAGGACTCAGGGCTGGTTTAGGGCTCTCCTTGAGGGTGGGAGCGTCAGGGGCAAGGAAATTGGGTACTAAAGGATGTGTAGGAGTTCACCAGGCAGAAGGCTGAGACATTCAAAAGTGTGGATATGTCTAAGTGCCTGGTATCCTTGGAAACGGTTAAGTAGCTTCATGTAGTGAGTCAGAGGCCACATTTGAACCCAAGGCTTTGGGCTCCAGAGGCTGGCATGGATTTGGGGGGCCAGGGTGCCATAGTTGGCCTGACTGCTGGACCTGTCTCTCCTACAGGAAACACTGGAGACCTGGGAGGAGCGGCTGCTGAGGTTTTTCTCTGTGTCCCCCCAGGCCGTGTACACGGCCATGCTGGACAACAGGTGAATATGTGGGGGCAGGTGCAGTGGGCACCCCCCTCCCACGGTGCCAAGCTCAGGCCATTCACCACCCATTCTCTGCAGCTTTGAGAGGCTCCTGCTTCACGCCATCTGCCAGTACATGGATCTCATCTCAGCCAGTAAGTACCTGGTGGCCCCTGGGCCCCAGTTAGCTGATTCTGTCCTGGGGAAACTGAGGCTGGGCTTACTGGAGTCTGTTCACCCAGCAGTAGGCATCAGGGGAGGAGGGACCTCATGAGCACAAAGGTAACAGGGGGATGCTGCCTTAATTCAACAGCAGCTCCTGTACCTCTGTCCCCATGATGGATGATGCTGTGGACACAGACAAGCCTCTGTCTGCATCTTCAGGGGCCTGATGAAATGAGGGGACCCCAGTGTCTGTAGAGTTCTCACTTAGCTGTAGCCCACCTCCACAGTGCCACAAGTGTGACTTTTGGCAAGTCTCCCCTCCAGGGGCCAGCACCCCCTTTTTCAGTGTGGAGGCTCTTGGGACAAAGTCCCCCCAGGGAGGGTCCTTGCAGGCCCTTCGTGGCCCTTGGCATCCCATCCATACTCTCCAGGCCTATATGTCTCCTGCCCAGAGTTGCAGAGGAGACAGTTTCCATGGCAACCCCAAGATGATTCCTCTCAGGATGGCTCTGAGGGAGGTGTAGCTCCCACACTTGCTTTTGTTCCCACTGACTTGGTATGGAGGGGCTGGCTGGGGGTGCTTCTCTGCCAGAGTAGGACCCTGGCCTGAACATAGGAGAACAGCCCTGGAATATGGGGATCAAGGGAGAGGGAACAGCCAGGGCAGAGGCTGGGAGGTGGGCCTAGCTTGGGTTATGTACCTCTATATTCAGGTTTTGGGGTGACACGAGTTGGGAAAAGGGAGGTCAGTGGGGACTGAGTCACCCAGGGCCTGGAGTGTCCTCTGAGGGGGTGGGAGACCAAAGGGGCAGGACCCTCGTTTAGTCCCCTTGACACTGGGCCAGTGTGTCTCAGTAGTACATCTGGGTGCCATTAGGACACGGGATAAGTAATGGGAGAGGGAAGGCAGGCTGGAAGTAGGAGCTGCTGAATACACTGCCCTGGGACCTGGGGGTGGGGCAACCTAACTCACCCGGGAACCCTCCCTCAGGGTGGGCGGAGGGCTCGGTCTCTGGGTGTCAGCACCCTCGCCTTTCTTCCCGATCTTACCTGTCTCCGCTGCAGGCGCCGACCTGGAGGGCAAGCGGCAGATGAAGGTCAGCAATCGCCACCTGGATTTCCTGCCGCCAGGGCTGCTCCTGTCCGCCTACCTGGAGCAGCGCAGCTGATGGCGGCCCCACCCCCATCCCCAACCCCAGCGCCAAGACCTCCAGTACCATCCGCTCAAATATCTTTTATTATTTTTAGAATTCTGCCTTGGAAATGTGCTCTTCCCCTTGGGGTGGCCCCCGCCCCCTCCCCGCCCAGCTTTCCAGATTAAAGCTGGCAGCTGGGCTGCCTGAGCTATCCGCCTCCGGGCTCTGACTGGGGAGGAGGCACCCGGCCTGGTCACTTCCCTGCCACTTCCTCGGTGGGCGATTTTGGCCCCGTGTGATGCTCAAGTGAGGAGGGAGAGGCTGGGTTTTTATCATTCTTAATGAATTTGGCATGATTTGTTGTGGATTTTTACATATCCCTTTTGAGAAGAAAAAAAACCAAAAACTCACCCCAAGTGATAAATCGGGGGGCTTCATTCCAGTCCCTGCTTGACCCTCTCCCAGTTTTTGGCTTGGGTCTCTGGGGCTGCGCCCCTCTTCGCAGGAGTGTAACATTTTTGTGTATGTGTGTGTGCGTGCTCGAGCCTGTGTGTTCCCGGTGACCCAGGACAGGAGCTTCATCTTAAAAAATGTGTCACCCTCTTTGGAGAATGTGTGTTGCCTTCCTGGTGCCCTTTGGTTGCCCTTAGGGCCCCATCTGCTCTACACACCCCTCTCCCATTGTACTAGGGACGTGGGACTTCCAGACAGAAGCCTCCACCCTCAGACTGTCCTCTTCCCCTCTCTGTGTCCTCCGCCCCCAGCCTGGCTCTGAGGTGTCCTCCTGCTGGTCACCCTGGCCTGGCACAGGAGCGCAGGGCTGGGAGACTGCCCCACTCTCTCCCTCCCACAACCCCCGTGGGTGTGGCTAGTTGTGCTTTGGGAAAAGCAGAGTGTTCAATAAATTTCTGGTGCTCTGGTCTCTTGCTGTGGTTTTCCCTTGGGGCAGGGCTGGGGATGCTCCAGGCACTCACGATGCCCTTGGGTCCTGGTCATTGAGGGATGCAGGCCTAAGGAGAAGGCTAGTGCTGAGTGAGACCCCAGGTGGAGGCAGGTGTGTGTGAAGACTCTGCCAGGAGATCCTGGCTCTTGGCTATGCTGCCCTGGCTGGTCCTCTCCTGGGTGCCCAGGCTGAAACCCTAACTCTTCCACCTGCCACCTGTGTGACCTCCAAAGAGGTCACTTGTGTGAGCTTCCCGAGTGGCTGAACACAATACACCACACTGCAGTTTAAAAACCACAGGAATTTGAGGGACTTCTCTGGTGCTTTAGTGGCTAGGACAGCACTCCCAATGGAGGGGGCCTGGGAACGATCCCTGGTCAGGGAAATAGATTGTGCATGCTGCAACTAAGACCTGGCAAAAAAACAAAACAGGAATTTATTGGCACCCAGTTCTAGAGTCAGAAGTCCAAGATCAAGGTGTCCCAGTGTCCTACTCCCTCTGGAGGCTCCAGGGGAAGGTCCAGTCCCTGCCTCTTCCAGCTTCTAGGGGCTCCAGCCTCCCTTGGCTTGTGACCACATCCTTCAAGCCTCTGATTCTGTCTTCATATGGCTTCCTCCCCCATGTTTTCCATCTGTGTGTGTCTGGGACTGGCTGTGTGTCCTGCAGGGCCCCTTAGCCTGAGTTTTCTGCTGTTCCCATGGAGCCACACCAGAGCTCCCTGCTTTCCATGGGGATCCTTGCTACTGACCTCTGCTGATCTCCAAGTGTCTGAAGGTGGAGTATCCATGTTAACTACTGAAAATTCTCCAGGAGAGATTTTTCTCTTTCACCCTGTGTATTCAGTATTTATTTAGCCAATTCTATCAGTACGGATGCCTGGGCATTTACTTTTTAGTTTGTGTTGTGATCTAATATTCCTTTTTCTTGCTTAGAGTGTTCAAGATTTGGCTTCTGGGAGCCCCTTCAATGGCTTGTGTACAGGTCTCAGTGAGGCACCCCTATATTTATTTATTTGAGAAACGGCCTTACTTTCTGCTGCTACAAGATGCACAGGGCTTCTTGGTATATTCCTGCTTTATCCTGGTTTGGTGGTGGTTTAGTCGCTAAGTCGTGTCTTGCTACCCCGTGGGCTGTAGCCCGCCAGGCTCCTCTGTCCATGGGATTTTCCAGGAAAGGATACTGGAGTGGATTGCCATTTCCTTCTCCAGGGGATCTTCCCGACCCAGGGAATCAAACCCAGGTCTTATGCATTGCAGGCAGATTCTTTACCGACTGAGCTACAAGGGTGTCTTCTATTTTAACAGGCATTGAAAAAGTTTTACATGTAGATACTAAATAATGGAACTCCCAAGGGCTTGTTAGGAGGACACAAAGAAATATTAATACTCGAATAACCAGCTTGAAGCTTCCCCACCTGCCAAGGGCACTGAATTTCCAGTGCCCGGAGGACACCCTTATGGGCAGAAAGAGAAGAGGAACTAAAAAGCCTCTTGATGAAAGTGAAAGAGGAGAGTGAAGAAGCTGGCTTAAAACTCAACATTCAAGAAACTAAGATTTTGGCATCAGGTCCCATCACCTCATGGCAATAGATGGGGAAACAATGGAAACCGTGACAGACTTTATTTTCTTGGGCTCCAAAATCACTGCAGATGGTGACTGTAGCCATGAAATTAAGACTTGGAAAAAAAGCTTGACCTTGGGGAAAAAGCTATGACCAACCTAAACAGTGTATTAAAAAGCAGAGACATTATTTTGCCTACAAAGATCAGTCTAGTCAAAGCTAGGGTTTTTCCAGTATGGATGTGAGAGTTGGACCGTAAAGAAAGCTGAGCCCCGAAGAACTGATGCTTTTGAACTGTGGTGTTGGAGAAGACCCTTGAGAGTCCCTTGGACTGCATGGAGATCAAACCAGTCAATCCTAAAGGAAATCAGTCCTGAATATTCATTGGAAGGACTGATGCTGAAGCTGAAGCTCCAATACTTTGGCCACCTGATGCGAAGAACTGACTAATTGGAAAGGACCCTGATTCTCGGAAACATTGAAGGCAGGAGGAGAAGGGGACAACAGAAGATGAGATGGTTGGATGGTATCACCGACTAGATGAACATGAGTTTGAGTAAGCTCCGGGAGTTGGTGATGGACAGGGAAGCGTGGCATGTTGCAGTCCATGGGGTCGCAGAGAGTCGGACACAACTGAGCGACTGAATTGAACTGAGAGCACCGGCTGGGGTCAGGGCACGGGTGTGGGGCCCAGGGCAAGCCCACAGGCTGCCTCCAGACCCACGCGGACTCCATCCTGTCCAGCTTCCTGGTTGGCTGTGTGGGTTCTCCACACACCGCGTCCCTAGACAGCCCGGTCCCCAGACCTTTGTCCAGGTGTTGCCTGCTGACTGCATACCCTTCCCCTGCAATCAATCCCTTGTCTTTATGGAAAAGACCTTCCAAACTGGGGAGAGTCCGATAGCTTTTGGAGCAGGAATTGAGGATGGAGACTAATTCTACCGGCCCTTGATGGGTTAAGTTAGCTTGCTTATGAGCGATTTACAACACCTTGGCTAGACATCGTGAAATTAAGCCAAAATATGGAACGCTTCACGAATTTGCGTGTCATCCTTGCGCAGGGGCCATGCTAATCTTCTCTGTATCGTTCCAATTTTAGTATATGTGCTGCCGAAGCGAGCACGAACAACACAGAGACGCCAGAACTATTTATAGTAGAAAGAATCAAATACTTTTCGCTGAGGGTGAATTCTATTAAAACCCAATCGAGCAATTTTCCCCTTTTCTTTACGAAACTAGTGCAATCACAGCTTAATCTAAGGGAATTATTCACTTAATTAAGAAAGTGTTTGTTTTTTCCACCAAATATAACGCAGATGGCTGTTGGAAAGCCACGATCGCATGCAAATTACCCCGGAAGCGGGGCGGAGCCACTGAGGTCCCAGAAGTCTCCGGGAAGCAGCCGGGCTGCGCGGGAGACTGGTTGGTCCTAGGAAGATGGCGGCGCCGGAGCTGGGGCGTTAGAGCGAATGCAGACGGCAGCCTCCTTCTCGGTGGGCGTACAGGCTGGTCCAGTGAGTGCGGGGCTGGGGGCTTGGGCAGTCGACTAGCCTCCGGATGGCGCCGACGCTGCTGGGATTGTGGGTCGGAGCAGGGCCTGTGGAGTCAGAGGGCGGTCCTGGAGAGCAGAGGGTGCTGGGTACGCTCCCTGAATGCGCTGGGCGTGGTCTGGGGGTCGTGGCGGAAATTTGGGGTGACCTGAGGCGCCCTGCGTTGGGCGGTGGAAAATCGGGGAGGGCCTAAGGTTGTACCTCCCCGGGGAGGGCCTGGGATGCATTTGAGGCGGATCTTAGGGACTGTCGGGTGGCTTGGGGCGGGTCCTGGGTGGCCAGGTGTGTGGAGGAGGCGCTTTGGGATTGTTTTGGAAACTTTGGGATAAAAACAGAAGTTCAGGCCGGGCCAGGGGAAGCCAGGGACAAATTGAGAGTGGGGTCTGGAAAGCACATTTTGTAGGGGCGGGGCCGGAGGGCTTTGGGGCAGAGCTTAAAAAGACTGCTGTTTGGGCTTGTGGACGGGGTCTCAGTGTTCCGGGGCGAGGCTTTAAGAAGGAGCGGGTAATGTGATTGGGAAGGTGAAAGGAAATAACCTTAGTCGCTGCTGGGCGCAAAGAGCCTGCTCAGGAAGCGTTCACTGACCCTTTCTGTACCCCTGGAAGCCAGGCCCCAAGGTGCTGCCTAACCCCCACCCTGCCTCCCTGCCTCTGTCTAAGGCAGCCTCACTGGTTCTCCTGTGTCCACGGGCTCCTTCTTAAGAATAGACCTGGGTGCTCCTTCTCATCGCAGCTTTCACTGTCCTCGTCACGGTGCACCTGGACCAGTGCCATCACCTCTACCCCATTCCCCAGCCGTGCCCTCCAGACAGCCAGAGGGGCCTGTGAAACAGAAACAGGCTTCTTGGGGCTCCCATCTCCCTCCAGGTGAAACCCCCAGGCCCTGCAAGACCTGCCTCATCCCCTCCCCATCCTTACCTTGCTCCACGCCCCCAACTCACTCTGTTCCTGCTCTGCAGGCCCAGACACTGCTTGAGCACCCCAGGCTCAGTCAAGCCTCTGGGCCTTTGAACTGGCTCTTCTCTCCGCTTGACATGCTCTTCCTTCCAACTGCATGGATTGATCCCTGGCCATGCTTGTGTAAAACGCAGCTCCCTGGCCACACGCAGGGCAGGGGTTGAGTCCACTTTGTCCCCCGTGGTAACCAGCATCCACCACCGCACTCGGGGCCTGCAGGCACCCTGTGAAGATGGATGACAAGCCTGTCTTCCCTCCTGTAGGAGCTGGTGACCGTCCTCCCTGTGTGACCTTGGCAATTGGGAGCCATGGACCTGGCTTACATCTGTGAGTGGGAGAAATGGCCCAAGAGCACCCACTGCCCGTCGGGTCCCCTGGCCTGCACCTGGTCCTGCCGCAACCTCATCGCCTTCACCACAGACCTGCGCAGTGATGACCAAGGTGTGCCACCCCCCATCCCAGGCCCCCTCATAGGGCCCTCCCCCCCAGCTCCCATGGGCTTTCCTCCTCTGAGACAGGGGTGCTGAGGGGCACAGAGATAACCTTGAGGAACGGCCGCGGCTGCGGGGCAGGGGGAGGGGGCAGTGGCCGCTTGTGGCTTGCTGAGGCTCCTGAGGGAGTTTTCCAGCCGCATGTGTCACCATCAGCTTTGCGGTGCACTCTGCCACAGGGCTGGTATTCTTCCCACCACAGAGCAATATGCACTTCTTAGAGAGAATTAGGAAAACATGAAACTTTAGCATGAGAACCCTAACTTTCCATGGAGAGACACCTGCTGTTGGTGTTTTGGGTCCATTTTGAAAGCACAGTTGTAACCTCACAGAAGGCAGGGTCATGGGTCTCCCCTCAGGCTGCCTGTGTATAAATCATGTTTCTGGAGCCCCTGCAACCTAGCTTCAACACTTCCTGATGGGCTTCGACACCCCAATCCCCTGGGGTGGTTGGGCACCAGGCCGTTGTTGCCGCACTGACCTCACTGTCCCTTGCAGACCTGACCCGCATGATCCATATCCTGGACACTGAGCATCCCTGGGACGTGCACTCCATCCGCTCAGAGCACAGTGAGGCCATCACCTGCCTGGAGTGGGACCAGTCCGGTGAGGGCAGCCCCCACCCTGAATGCCAGGGCTGCCTGCTCTGTCTTTCTGGCCTTGGCCCTGGGCTCAGAGCTGGGACTTGAAACCCTGACCTGTGCCTTTGAGGCTTCTGCTCTTCTCGCCCCTGTTTCTGAACTCGCCTGTGCTGGTCCCTTGCTCTACACCTCCAGTCTGGCCCCCCACCCTGATGGACTGTGGAGATGGGGCTTGTGACAGAGGTTTGCCCAATCTCCCCCTTCTCCCCAGGCTCTCGTCTGCTGTCAGCTGATGCCGATGGGCAGATCAAGTGCTGGAGCATGGCTGACCACCTGGCCAACAGCTGGGAGAGCCCCGTGGGCAGCGTGGTGGAAGGGGACCCCATCGTGGCCTTGTCCTGGCTGCACAACGGCGTGAAACTGGCCCTGCACGTGGAAAAGGTGGATGTTCTGCCTGGGGGAGCAGGCCTCAAGCCCAAGGAGGGCTTGGCTCCTCCTCTCATGGTGCCAGGCTGTCACACCTGCCACCAAGTTGTCAACATCTGTGTTGCTAGCATCTCCTACGTGGTTGATGTGGTGACAGCCCTTGATTCCTGTCTGCACCCCACGGTTCAGCCCGGTGTCCCCCTGAGAGGGGAGCCTCCTGGGTTAGGGTGCTGAGTTCAGTCTCCAAGTCATACCTCAGCCATCCTCATTGTCAAGTGGGGCCAGGGGCTGGGTCAGGGTTCAATATGAGAAAGCAAGGGGGGCTTGGTCAGGGCCATGCCTGGGTGAGGCCTATGGCAGCAGCAAGAGCTCACGTGGCTTGGTCAGCTCTGCTCCCAAGCCAGGAGGCCCTCCTAGAATGATGCTGTGGGAAATGACCTTTCCATCCCTTCCCTGTGTCTGCCTCCTGTTCCTTCTCCCCTAGGGAGTGACTCATTGCAAGGCTTACTGCCTAACCATCTGGACCGTTTTTTCTGTGGGAGGTTTCTTTTTCAGACTTTTAGCATCTCCCCTTGGGGCTCATTTGGGGGCTTTTGCTTCTTTCTTTCCAACACTGCTCTCACCTACACGTCCGGGAAACTCAGCTGGGGCTGTGGTCAGCCCTGCCGTCCCTGGATGTCTAGTCCCATGAGCCTGGGGGTGCCTGGGTGAGCTTAGTAAGTCTGCTCCTCGTCCCCAGACAGAGGGGCAGAGTCTCCCACTGCTCGGAGGAGCTCTGTGCAGTCTCCAGCTCGTGCTGTTTCAGTGACAGATGCTTTGTGCTGACAGAAAGGAGTCAGGGGGGCAGGCCTCCCTAGGGTCTGCCCCTAGGGATGCTGGGAAAGGCAAAGCTGGGGCAGAGGCCAGCGCAGCAGTGGCTGGTGGCCCAGGGGCAAAAAGATGAAAAGATGAAAGAGCAGTGGCAGCTGCGCTTCCCAGCACTGCCTGCAGGGGGCATATCTGAGTCCTGCAGCCACTTGCCTGGTGCCCAGCTTGTTCTGTGCACTGGCTCAGGCGTGCTCCCACACTGCCCACGCACGAGCCCGGAGTGGCTGAACTGAGCAATTGAGAACACTGGATGTCTGTCTGGCCCTAAGGAAAACACGGCTGACTGCTGTCCCTCATGTGTCTAGCTGTGACCTCCTTATCATGTCCTTGGACATGCAGACAAGGACACTGAGGGTCAGAGAGGCCTGTGTCACCCAGCGCTCAGTGGCTGAAGCTGAATCTGACCTCAGGCTTGGACTCTTGAGGCTTCTGCTGCCTGGTTCCTCTGTGTTCCTGAGGGTGCGGTTCCCAGGAGGGGGTCCTTGGGCCACGAAGGTAGACCCCTAGAGGCCGAGCATGAACTGGGCCCCCCACCCCCACCCCCCTGCAGCTGACCCCTCCCCTCCCTTACAGTCTGGTGCCTCCAGCTTCGGGGAAAAGTTCTCCCGCGTCAAGTTCTCGCCATCGCTCACACTGTTCGGGGGCAAGCCCATGGAGGGCTGGATCGCTGTCACGGTCAGCGGCCTGGTCACTGTGTCCCTGCTCAAGCCCAGCGGGCAGGTGCTCACCTCGACTGAAAGCCTGTGCCGGCTGCGCGGCCGCGTGGCTCTGGCCGACATTGCCTTCACTGGTGGCGGCAACATTGTGGTGGCCACGGCGGATGGCAGCAGTGCGTCACCGGTCCAGCTGTACAAGGTGTGCGTGAGCGTGGTCAATGAGAAGTGCCGCATTGACACCGAGCTCCTGCCCTCGCTCTTCATGCGCTGCACCACCGACCTCAGCCGCCGCGACCGGCTGCCCGCCATCACCCACCTGAAGTTCCTGGCCCGCGACATGTCGGAGCAGGTGAGCCCACCCTGCCACCTCAAGGCTAAACCCACACCTGGGCGGGGCTGCTCCCTCCAGGGGCTCCTGCCTTTTCCAGCTTCTAGAGGCACCGCATCTCTGCCTTGCGGCCCCTCCCTCCATCTTCACAGCCAACAGTGCAAATCCCCTGTCTTTCTGCCTCTGACCCTCCGCCTCCCTCTTATAAGGACCCTGTGATGACACTGGGCCCCCTGGGGAAACCAGGGTCATCCCTATCTCAGGGGCCTTAGCTTAATCCCTCCTGCCAAGTCCCCTCTGCTCCATAAGGTGATGTATCCCCGGGTCCCAGGACCAGGATGGGGGGGGGTCTCTGGGGGCAGAGTTGAGCTACCTGCACCAGGTTCCCTGAGGTCCCTCGTAGCCTTGTACTGACCAGCCGTAGCTTCACCAGTCCCTGATGTGTTTCTCTGGTACCTTTGCTTCCCGCCAGGGCACCATGGATGACCGTCTCCAGCACAGCATAGCACTCCCCAGGGCAGTGAGGACAGTGGGTGGGCAGATGCAGACGCGGGCCAGGCGGGCCTGGGTTGTACCCACAATGGCATGTGAGCCCTAAGATGAGCCAGAACCCCGCAGAGGCCATGGGCTGTTCTAGGCCCCTCACCACGCACCCATCCCTAGGTACTGCTGTGTGCATCCAGCCAGACGAGCAGTGTGGTGGAGTGTTGGTCGCTGCGCAAGGAGGGACTTCCTGTGAACAATATCTTCCAGCAGCTCTCTCCGGCTGGTGAGTCGCCCAGGTGGCCAGGCACACTCAGACTACCCTGCGTGCAGCGAGGCGGCACCATGGTGGCCTGAGTTTGCTAGAACGTGCCCACCTCTCCCTCCCTCTCTGACCTTGCACCCACATGGATCCCCACGTCCCCGCCAGAGGGGCCCGCTTCCTGATACCTATGTGGCTGAGATGCCGGGGGTGAACCGCGGCCACATAGCCCGGGGCGTTCCTGCTGCCAGTAGTGCTCATGGCCCTGGAGTGACTGGCCTGAGTCAAGAGGCCCCTGAGGTCCATCCACCCGCAGGTGGGTTACATACGCTGCTCAACACAGTCCCAGAGGAGTTGTGTGAGGGTGGTCCGCTGCACCTCCTGAGTGGGGTCCTGGCCCTTCCCGAGTCCCACGCTGGCCCTGCTCCCCACCTGCTGTGCGGTCCCACCCTGGGACCTTATCACAGTAGGACCAGACTTCACTCAGAAGGGCCTCCCGTCCTGGTGGAGCCTCTTCCCGAGGCAGGCATCCAGGTGCTCAAGGGTCTCTGCTGAGTTCACCTGCTGCCCCCACACCCCATCCCTTGTCCCAGCCTCACGGCCCTGTGGGCTCTTAGACCTGCCTCTCCTGCCCCTTCCTCCTAACCTTTGCCCACACTGGTCTCCCTCGGGCCCCACCCTACCAGCTACTGTCCAGCCCGCAGTAGAGGCGGTGGCCTGACTTGGGTGGATAGTGGGTCCAGGTAGACTCAGGCAAGCTGTTCAGCCTCTGACAGCAGCCACTGTCCTCTGTGACCTAGAAACGGCCAAGGCCGTTAGGAAGCCAGTTTGGGCAGCTGGTGCGGGCCTGGCCTGAACGTGCTCCCTCTCTAGGGATAGCCTTGGCTGTCACCATGACAGCTCTGCTCAGTGCTGCCCCTCTCTGGGCCTCTCTCTCCCTGTGGGATGACATTTTCCAGGAGACTCCTCTTGCTGAGACGTCTGGGGCAGAGCTCTCAGGACAGGTGGGCGCAGAGGTGTGTTATCACAGCCAGCCTCAAACTCTGTTTCAGAAACAGAGCTGGACACTCCTGGGTCGGGCCACCTCACTGCTCCTGGATGCTCCTAGGTTGGGCCACCTCACTGCTCCGGCCTGCTTCCCTAAGTCTGCCGGCCCCCTGGGGCAGCTGGAGTGCTGGCCACCAGCTGGGTGCCTGGGCTTGTCTCAGCGTCACCTTGGTGTCTGGGCACCTCTGCCCACAGCACGCAGAGACCAAGCCCAGATGGATGGGAACCACCCCGCCTCTTGCTGGGGGGCTCCATTGTGGCACCGAGGGTGTGGGTGCCAGGAGGGGCCTGTCTGTCCCTCTCCTGAGGGAGCTGGGGTCCATCCAGGACCTCTTGGACCACAGGGACAGAGAACCCCGTGCACACCAGTCAAGTCCACAGGAGAATTTTGGGGTTTGTGTGGCAGCAAGGTCTGGGATGGGTTCCCCTCCTCGGCACGTTGGCTCCTTCGAGGGGACAAGGTGGCCACCCCTGCCCCCTGACAGCTGCTTGCCCAGGCAGACACCTTCTCCCGTCGCTGTGAAGGGCCCAGAACCGGGCCCTGTGGGGGACCCCCGCCCCCTTCCCTGCTCCTGTGAGTTGGCTGGGAGCCCCAGGAGGGGAAGGGCGCTGGGTCCAGTCCACCCTTGTTGCGTTTCAGTCTCGTCTTCGTTTTGTTGCCCCTTGTCTCCCACACCCCCTTTCAGTTGGTGACAAACAACCCACAATTCTCAAATGGCGGATTCTGTCAGCCACCAATGACCTGGACCGTGTGTCTGCTGTGGCACTGCCCAAGCTGCCCATCTCACTCACCAACACTGACCTGAAGGTGGCCAGTGACACCCAGTTCTACCCCGGCCTCGGTACAGTGTCTCAGGGTTCCTGGGGGTCAGAGGAGGGGTGCACTGTGGCCTTGGCCTCCAGTCTCAGGGTCATGGGAACCTGGCCCAGCCTTACGTCAGTCCCAGTGGGGATGAGGACACTGCTCTTGATATCCAGTGAGCTAGAAAGGCTCTGAGGTTGCCAACAAGCTGAGCACGGTGTAGCCACTTCCCATTGTCCAAGACTGGGCTCAGCCACTTGACCTGCATGTGCCCCCAGGGCTGGCCCTGGCCTTCCACGACGGCAGTGTCCACATCGTGCACCGGCTCTCACTGCAGACCATGGCCATCTTCTACAGCTCTGCCGCCCCGCGCCCCATAGACGAGCCAGCTCTCAAGCGCCCCCGGACCACAGGCCCCGCCGTCCACTTCAAGGCCATGCAACTCTCCTGGACCTCCCTGGCCCTCGTGGGCATTGACAACCACGGCAGGGTCAGTGCTGTGCTGGGGGTGCCAAGAGTGCGGGGCCTATGCCTCTGTGGGGTGTGGTCATTGTTGCAGGGTGAGGCCTGTGGCCTGTGGGGGTTGTGCAGGAGGTGGCTTAGGGTGGCTTCTCCTCACGTGGGGTTCTGACGCCTCCCTCACCTTTCCCCCGCATGCACGCCAGGTGCCCTGTGTTGGCCTCTTGCCTCTAAAAGGAACCCATCCATGGCCTGGCAAGAGGACAGGTGCCTCTCAACATCCACTCTCACACTTGCTTACACACATCTACATGTGTTTACACACTTGGTCACACGTGCATGTGCCCCCTACTCCCCAGGAAATCACTATCGGGCAGTGTACCTACTTGGCCCTACCCTCGGCATCTGGGATGGGTGGGGTAGGGATGGGTTTGGCCTGGTGAGAGGGACCATGCGGCCCCCAAGTGGACTTGCAGGCCCTGCCACCCCACAGGCACACCCTTGGTGGAAAGGGCTCTGTTCATGCCCCCTGGCCAGGCTGTGGCTCTGTAGCCCTCCCAGGTGACAGGAGATGAGGCAGGCCAGGACCCCACATGGGCTGAGCCCGCCCTGTCCCTGGTGCTCAGACTCCCATCCCCTCACGCCCCGCCCTCTCCCCACAGCTGAGCATGTTGCGCATCTCGCCATCCATGGGCCATTCGCTGGACGTGGGGTTGGCCCTGCGGCACCTGCTTTTCCTGCTGGAGTACTGCATGGTGACTGGCTATGACTGGTGGGACATCCTGCTGCACGTGCAGCCCGGCATGGTGCAGAGCCTGGTGGAGAAGCTGCATGAGGAGTACACACGCCAGAAGGCCGAGCTGCAGCAGGTGCCGGCCCCTCCCCGCCCTCCCCTGGGGCCCCCTTCTTACCCGTGGGTCAGGCAGCCCACCTCCCTGCCTTCTCAGCCCAGGAGGGTGCGGTTGCAGGCCTGGCTGCACCTGCCTCTGCGTGTCAGTGGAGGCCTTTGCCCCTGCGATAAGAACAGTGACCTCGAGTTTTAAAGATGAGAGGGGCAGGAAGAAATGATCCCCCAGACGCAACCTGGCGTAACTGCAAACCTAGAGCCTCCATGAGGTCAGCACTGCTAGGAATCCGGAATTGTCCTCTGTGCCTCGGTCTCCAACACGAGGAGGAAACAGAAAGGAGAGGTCGCGTGGTTTTTAGCAGCCCGCTCAGATGTGCGAGAGCTCGGATGTGCGGGGCTTAGATCTGAGAGAGCTCAGATGTGAGAGGGTGCTGCCGGCGTGAACTGCACAGGAGGGAGCTGGCTTCAGAGCCAGGAATACCGCTAGCGTCCAGCCACTCAGTGCTCGGCTGAGCTGTGTACGCGCACATTGATGCTGTCAGTCCTTCAGTCGTGGCATCCCAGGAGACATCAGGGTCGAGGAGTGAGGTGGGGTAGAGCAGCATCCCCGCCCCTATCCACTTCATGCCAGGCACCCCCAAATCGTTAGGGATCCCAGACGTGGCCCTTTGGCCCCTGGGGTAGACCCACCCACAGGTTGAAACCCTGCTGTCCTGTGAGGGAAGGTTCTACTTGATTCTGCCAGAAGGAGGGCAAGGCCCAGAGATTTAGCCCCTTGCCCATTGGGCCCAGCGCCTTGCTCTGGCCCCGCCCTGAGGCGCGAGCCCCAATTGCTCACATCATGGCCACCCAGGTCCTGTCCACCCGGATCCTGGCCATGAAGGCCTCGCTGTGCAAGCTGTCGCCCTGCACGGTGACTCGCGTTTGTGACTACCACGCAAAGCTTTTCCTCATCGCCATCAGCTCCACGCTGAAGTCGCTGCTGCGCCCGCACGTGCTCAACACACCCGACAAAAGTCCTGGCGACCGGTTGACCGAAATCTGTGCCAAGATCACAGACGTCGGTGGGTCCAGCTCCATCCTGCAGGCCACCCTGGGTCCCACCCCCACCCTCCAAGTGCCCTTGCTGTCTGCCAGGGAGGATCCCTCAGGTGTCTTGCATGTGCTCCCCTCCCCCCACCACTGCCCTTGGGGACATGGTGGGTGTTACTGGGAACAAAGATGAGGCAGCCTGGGTGGCATCCCCAGGGGCACTGTATGTGTGGGCGCCTGGAGGCCGGCAGGAATTCCAGGCTGTCCTGCCCAGGGGGTCCAAGGGGCGTCAGGTGTCCTGAAGCCCTGCTGTGGGTACCCGGAGCCTCTCCCTCCAGCCCTGCCCTCCAGGGCCCCCTATGTGAGGTCCCAGCCTCCCCTGACTGCCTGTCCCCTCCCAGACATTGACAAGGTCATGATCAACCTCAAGACGGAGGAGTTCGTTCTGGACATGAACACGCTCCAGGCACTGCAGCAGCTCCTGCAGTGGGTGGGCGACTTTGTGCTGTACCTGCTGGCCAGTCTGCCCAACCAGGTGTGCCCTCCGCCCCACTTCCTCCAGCTCAGGTCCTCCCAGAAGCCCCACCCTTCCCCAAAGGCCATCTGATGGCAACTCACAGAGGTCCTGGAATGCTCAAACACGAAAGTACACAACCAGAACCTTCCTCCCCATAGGGCTCCCCGCTGCGACCAGGCCACAGCTTCCTGCGGGATGGCACGTCGCTGGGCATGCTGCGAGAGCTGATGGTTGTCATCCGCATCTGGGGCCTGCTGAAGCCCAGCTGCCTGCCTGTGTACACGGCTACCTCAGACACTCAGGACAGCATGTCCCTGCTCTTTCGCCTGCTCACCAAGCTCTGGATCTGCTGTAAGACAACTACTCCTCTTCTCTCATTTCCCCACCAAAATACAAGCCCTGGCTGAGTCCCCCCACCATAATGTAATCTCCTATTGGTCAAATTTGCTCTGTTGTGGTCCCCCTACTATTTCCCCAGCACCTAGCACAGATCCAGGCACACCGTGGGTGCTCAGTAAACATTGGCCACTCTTAGGCTCCTATTTGTCCTGTGTCATGTGTTTCTGGGACCAGGCTTTGTCATTGTTGCCTCCCTGATGCCAGGAAGGGCACCCAGTACTCGCTGCACATTTTTAAAATAAATAAATGGGTCCCCATTTTACAGAGGAGAGGACCAGGCCCGAGAAGGGGGAGGAGCTTCCCAGGCTCCTCAAGAAGTCAGGGCAGGGCTGGGGCCTGCACCTGGCGCTCTGTGAGCCTGGAGGAGGCCATGATGCCTCCTGGTGGGCAGTGCTGTGGGTAGGGCCGCTAAGCATGATGTCCTGTGTCCCCTGTTCCCCCCGCAGGTCGTGACGAGGGTCCCACAAGTGAGCCAGACGAGGCGCTGGTGGATGAGTGCTGCCTACTGCCCAGCCAGCTGCTCATCCCCAGCCTGGACTGGCTGCCTGTTAGTGACGGACTGGTCAGCCGCCTGCAGCCCAAGCAGCCCCTGCGCCTGCACTTTGGCAAGGCCCCTGCTCTTCCTGGTAGCTCCACTGGTCTGCAGCTGGATGGCCTCATCAGGTATGCGCACTCACCTCTGACTCAGGGCCCTGGATACCTTTTCTTTCAGAAGAGTCTCCCTTAGACCTGCCTGACATTCCCTGTCACATGTCTGTCTCAGGGCCTCTGCCCATGCTGCGCCTGCTGCTTCCTTCCAGCCTGACCTGAGTGCTACCCCCGATACTCCTCCCCTCCCTTGCCCCTGAGATTCCTCCTTGCCCCCAGACTCCTCCCCGCCCCACCCACCTCCCCTGCCCTGTCACTTCCCTCTATCCAGACACTATACTGTACTATGGTGTACAGGTCATCGGCTTGTACTAATTTGTGTCCTTGCTTGTCCGGGTGTCGTCATCTTCCCCCTAGCCTGTCACGGCCCGCATGGAGGGCCCACTTGGCCAACCTTGGTTACTCTGGAGCTCAGGTTCACACCCCAAGCCCCCACCATAAATCGCGCTGCAGCCCAGAGTGCCTGGCAGGTCCCAAGGTGCCAGGAAGCAGAACACTCTTAGGCAGACCTTGCTGGGAGTGACCTCGGGGGCCATTCTTTGGATGTACGGAGTCCAGAAAGCCCAGGCCTGCTGAGGGAGCAGCACCCTCGGTGGGGGTTTGTCCCCACTTTACAGGCAGGTAATCTCAATCTCCAAGGGACAGTCCAGAGATAGACGCCAGGCCAGAAGGCGAACCTAGGACTCCACAGGCCACCTCCCATTCAGGGTGTCATGGGATGGATTCTCAAGTGGTCCTTTACTGGGGAGGGGCCTTAGCATCCCCACAGCCCCCTTCCCCTCCGGGAAGACTCTGGGCCTTCCTCCTCCACTTCCGGATTTTCTTTCTCATCTCTAAAGCCGTGGGAGGAACGGCTTGATGAATCACACACTTGTGGTTTGTGCTCGAGTTTCAGGAAACACTTTACACAGAGAGGCGGCTGGTCGCCAAAGGGCTTTCACACTCTAGGAAGTTTTCAAACTTGTGTGATACGAGTGCCCCAGCCTCAGAAATCCTGATGGGCTCGCTCCACTCTGCTCCAGGCGTCACCCTCAGCAGGGGCCTGTGGGCAGAGGGTGTGTAGGAGTCTGGCTCCTGGATTCTCCGTGTTCTCACACACGCTTTGCCTCTAGGAGATTGACCCGTACGTCTGTATGTGCGCATGTGCTTGTGTCTGCGTGTGTGCATGCATGTGTGCGCCCATGCATGTGCACACGCCCGAGCCTTCCCCTGCTCCTCTCCATCAGGGCGCCGGGCCAGCCCAAGATGGACCACCTGCGGAGGCTGCACCTGGGCGCCTACCCCACGGAGGCCTGCAAGGCGTGTACCAGGTGAGTGGCTGCAGGAGATGCCATTCCACTCCGCCACTGGCAGCTTCCCAGCCGACGGGCCAGGGTCCCAGGATTGTGTCTGTCTGGGGCTCCTGAGTGGGTATCCCTGGCGGTCTTGATAAAGGGTGAGGCCGAGGTGGGGGGTAGCAGCGAGCGGCTGGCCCAAGCCTGCCTTCTTGGGGCTCCCAGTGGTCTGACAAGGGCAGAGATGGAGGAGTGGCCGCCTCCGCGCTGCTCGTGCACATGGGGCCTCGCTTGCTGCCAGACGACCCCAGGGTCACACCACTAGGCTTGGCCCAGCCTCTGTCCACTCAGGGAAGTGAGGGGTGGTATTGAGTGGGGACAGAAGGATATGGAGGAATTAGCTCACTGTGTGGGGTGTAGGGGTGCAGGGAACACGATCCTGAGGTGGAGTAGCATGTGCCAGGCCCTGTGGCTACAGCCGGCCTGCCTGGCACCCCACCCACCTGCTTGCTCTATCTGCAGGTGCGGCTGCGTCACCATGCTCAAGTCGCCCAACAAGACCACCGCCGTCAAACAGTGGGAGCAGCGCTGGATTAAGAACTGCCTGTGTGGGGGGCTCTGGTGGCGCATGCCCCTCAGCTACCCCTGACTACATCCCGGCTTGTAAGTGCATTCTTTTTCTTTCTTTTCTTCTCTCTTTTTTTCACTTGTTATGGCCTTTAATTCTTAGTTGAATAATTTTTTTAAAGTTATTATTGTAAGGATTACAGTGTTGTTTCTGGCATACAGCACAGTGATTGAGTCATATGTATACACACGTGTTCTTTTTCATACCTTGTCCATTATGGCTTATGATAGCATATTGAATATAGTTCCCTGTGCTGTACAGTAGGACCTTGTTGTTCATCCTTTTTATAGTAGCAGTGTGTATCTGCTCATCCCACACTCCCAGTTTACCCCTCCCCTCTCTCCCTTTGGTACCATAAATTGGCATTCTTTGTTTGAGTTGGGTTCTGTTTTGTAAATAAGTTCATTTGTGTCATAGTTTAGATTGACATGTAAGTGATACCAAGTGATATTTGTCTTTTTTTGTGTGTGTCTGACTTACTTCACTTAGCATGACAATCTCTGGGCCCATCCACTGCTGCTAAAAGTGGGACTCTTCTTTTTTGTGGCCGAGCGATATTGCATTGTGTATCTATGTGCGATGTGTCTATCCATTCATCTGTTGATAGACCTTTAGGTTGTTTCCGTGTCTTGACAGTCCTGAATGGTGCTACAGTGAACATTGAGGGGCATGTGTCTTTTTGAATTATAATTTTGCCTGGATATTTGCCCAGGAGTGAGAATGCTCATTTTCTGAGGAACCTCCATACTGTTCTCCACAGTGGCTGCACCAACTTACATTCCCACCAACAATGTAGGAAGGTTTCCTTTTCTCCATGCCCTCACCAGAATTCGCAGACTTTTAAACTATGGCCGTTCTGACTGGTGTGAGGTGAATCCTCATTGTAGTTTTCGTTTGAGTTTCTTTAATAATTAGCGATGTGAAGCATATTTTCATGTGTCTATTGGCCACCCATATGTCTTCTTTGGAGAAATGTCCATATAGATCTTCTGCCAATTTTTTTGATTGGGTTGGTTTTTGATATTGAGCTATATGAGTCGTTTGTATACTTTGGAAATTGCACCCTTGTCAGTTGCATCGTTTCCAAATATTTTCTCCCATTCTGTAGGTTGTCTTTCGTTTTGTTTATGGTTTCTTCTCCTGTGCAAAATGTCAGTGGATTCCTGAGGAACTTACAGGAAAGCCATGCTATCCTCTTGCCAGTGACAGAGCAGCCATGTGCTCCAGACCTTCGCTGGGTGTTCTTAGACACCACCACCCTGGAACTATGCTTTGGGGGCCTTGTCTGCTGCGCCAGCACCCCTGTAACCGACAGGGCCAGTGAGGACACAGCCTGAAGCCTCAAGTTGGCACCTCAGCCCAGCCGTCAAGCCTCTTTCTCCCTCGGAGCCTGTTGATTTATCTGGGAGGAGGACCTAGCCACGTGATCACCCTGCGAGGTGGTAACTGAGATAGGCTGGGGCCTGCCCCAGGCAGAACCACGGCAAGTGCCGCCCCTCAGGACCCCAAGGACCCCTAGGTCCCAGTTCAGAGGGTCCAGGATCTGAGGACTCTGCTTTAGAACATGACACATGAAGCTGCCAGGCGTCCAGTGGCCACTGTCAACTGACACCAACCGGGCGTCAGCCTCGGGTCCCCCACCTGTACCTGTCACTGCTGTCTCTGACATGGGCAGGCCCCAGAAACGTCCCCCTGGGCAGCAGGTGTCTTGTTGGTGTCCTGGGCGCCACCCCCCCACAGCCCATCCCCCTCCACAGGCATGGGATTCTGTGCCTGTGTGTGTTGCTTTCCTGCTTGGCCAGCATTTATTGAGCACCTACTGTCTACCAGACGCAGGCGTCCCAGCACGGAGCAGTGGGCTGGATGTGGGTGGGGGCTGCTCCCTACTGCCTGGGTTCCTGCACACAGGAGTATCTCTGTCTCTTTCTGCCTCCCTGCCTTCCTCCCCTCCCCCACCAGGTTTTTGGGAGCTCAGGCTGTGGCCCCCAGGGGTCCTGCCTCACCAGCAACCACTCTCACCAATTATGTGGCTCCCCAGAGTCCAGACACAGTACTTGCCTGTTAAGCAGTAATTGCTTCTCTTGTTTTCCTTCTGGAAGCTCGAGGGAGGGCAGGCTGGGTAGGCGTCCTGCGGAGGTTAGCATGCTGCCTGCTGTGTCAGGCTTTCAGGGACTGGCAGCGCTCCAGGGGCCCCATTACCTGGGCCAGTTGGCCCACCTGCCTGTGGCCCCAGCACTCAGGGGTGTCCATGTCTTGCTATCTGAGTGGTGCTTTCTGCAGGGACCTGTGGGGTACCCCCCACCCTGTGCTGCTGCTGGCACCCCAGCCCCTTGGAGAAACGGGCCTGAAATGGGCAGCCTCTCTGGCAGAGCGGCACATGGCCCAGGTTCTTGCATATATTTTCTCAGCCTTTTACCTCATTTGACCATGTATTTTTTAAGCCACTTACCTTTCTGAAGTCATTCTAAAGTCTTTAAAGCAGCTACTTGTTTTAGAAAAGTGAGCGTGTTTCTTGCACTCATATTTCATTGCTGTAAGGTTAAATAGTGGGGGTTTACACCACAGCCACCATCCTCAGATGCTCCCTGGAGGACGAGTCCTGGTCCCTTCCCCTTGGACCTGCTCCGACCCATCCTGTGCAGGGGAGGTGGTGCCGGCTGACCTGGGGTTGGTGGGACCTGGCCTGGCTCCTGGGCCTCCTCCTAGAGCCTCTGGACACCTGCAGGCTGGCCCCTTGGGTCTGGTCACCCAGGGGATGGAGCAGGGACACCCCCATGCCTGTGTGACCCCGACCCGCACAAGCTGAGTGAGATGAAGGGGATGGGATGGCTCAGCATCACCGAGTTTAGGGCAGCTTGTCACTGAGTGGTGGATGACCGGAGTGTCCAAGAGCCGCTGTGACGAGCCCAATGGGCATGCCCATGCCTGGCTATCCAGAAACGTCAGGTCATCTGAGGGCCCTGTTGGAAAGCCTTCCAGGTTGGGAGGGGGTTTGTGGGTGGGGAGGTTTCCTTGCCCCTCATCCTTCCCCCACCCCATGTCCACACAGGTCCCCTTCTGGGGACAAGAGCAGGCATTCCTGTGACAGAAAGAGGCAGTTCAGTCCCTCTGATTGGATGTCTCCTGTGCCCTTAGTCTCCTCAGAGCCAGGCCCATGGGACCCCATTGTGGCTGAGGAGGCTGAAGACACCATCCTCCAGATAGAAGTGGAAGCAGAAGCCCTTCAGGGTCCAGGGTCACAGATGACTGCAGCAACGTGCCCCCCCACACACACCCGGGTATATGGTAGGAGCCTGTGTCTCCCACTGGAGGCCTACAGTCCCCTCTACCTCCACCTGCCCCACCAGCTCCATCTGGTTCTGCTCCAGCCACTGACCTCAGGGGCTGTTGCTCACTGTTTTATCTCATCTGTACCCCCAACTAGTGTTGCCAGATAAAATGCAGGAGAACAGTTAAGTCTGAATTTCAGATGGACAATGAATGGTATTTTAGTCTAAATCTGTCCCCAATATTACATGGGACATAGGACATACTTAACAAAATTTTCCTGAAACTCTCATGTAACTGGACAGCCTGCATTTTTGTTTGCTAAATCTGGTAATCCTACTGCTCCACCTCCCAACTGGATCATTTCAGGGCCACTTCCCAGTGTCTTGGCTTAATTCAGGAAGTAACCACGGGAGGAGTGAGTCTGTGATGGCTGACTGACCAGCAGTTACGTTTTCCTTTCCACTCTCACTTAAGTGCATGCAGCTTCTTAAATCCCACATGAAAAAAAAATCCTGAGCACACCTAGGAGAACCCCCAGCCCATCATCAGTATCACTCAGAAGTTCCATCCATGCATCTGGGAATATTTGACCTGGTTGCTATGAGCAGGGCTGGGTCTTAGCTGTGTCTCAAGAGCTTCCATGTGAATGAACGCTTCATAGCAGGAAAACACCTGGCCAGTTTCCAGTTCCAGTTCCTCGGGCACATGACCATCTCTCAGACCCTCAATCTCTTTATTGACCAAAGGGAGGTCAGAGGTTCCCTTTGTGGGTCAGGCTTAACATCTGGGGCCAAGTAGGTGCTGGGCTTCAATGGCCCCTTGTCCAAGTGGGAGAGGGCCCAGGGCCTCAGTCCCTGGGTTCTGCCCTGTCATCTTGCACAGAAGGGTAAAACCAAGACCCAGGAAGGTGGTGAGTCATCTGGTCCCCCAATCAGTGGAGCTGCTCTGGGACACCAGTCAGCTTTGGACAGTCAGTGAGCCACACTGCATGTGAGGCCGGCCTCTGAACGCGGCCAGGTGCCTTGCTCGGGGCTGAATTCCAGGCTGCTAAGGAGAGTCGCATAGCGTCTCTGAGCGTTTCCCCATTTGGGACACGGTTCTAAGAACACAAACTGTCTGTGTACCTAGATCTCAGCCCAGAGCAGGGTCTTGCACACAGTAGGCCTTCACATTCCTCTTGAGAAGTGGAAACCAAGGGGACACTACCCCAACCCGCACCCCTTGCTAGGTCTCAGGACACTTCTATTTCCTGGGAAGAGTAAGGGCGCCACCGTGTGGCCTAGGCATAAAGTGAAGCCAGGCTTGAAGGGCATGGGGCCTCCGGACTTGAGCCTGAATGCCCTTCCTTCAGGCACGTCTCAGCCTTTTGGTTGCCTTCTGGTACATCATTACCAGAACTCCGCCACCCCCTCAGTCTGCTCGCTTTGGTCCACTCCTGCAGGCAGCATGCAATCAATAAAAGCGGACCGGGTGCAGGAATGGATGATTTTATTGCTCGGGCCCCGTGACCGCAGCCTCTCAGGGCCTCCTCAGGCGGCTGCGCCCTCAGCCATGACGCCGTCGATCCAGGCCACGTAGCTCGCCAAGCGCGTGTAGATACCGGGCTTCTTGTGGTTGCCGCAGATCCGTGAACCCGAGGTGACCACGCCCTCGGCCACGCTGCCGCACACCAGCGGGCCTCCGGAGTCGCCCTGCGGGGAGCAGGGTCGTGAGGTACGGTACAGGCCCGCCCTCCCGCATCCTGGTTCGGCTCCACTAGAGCCTGCTGCCAGAGAAGGCAATGGCACCCCACTCCAGTACTCTTGCCTGGAAAATCCATGGACAAAGGAGCCTGGTAGGCTGCAGTCCATGGGGTCGCTAAGAGTCGGACACGACTGAGCGACTTCACTTTCACTTTCCACTTTCATGCATTGGAGAAAGAAATGGCAACCCACTCCAGTGTTCTTGCCTGGAGAACCCCAGGGATGGGGAAGCCTCGTGGGCTGCCGTCTCTGGGGTCGCACAGAGTCGGACACGACTGAAGCGACTTAGCAGCAGCAGCAGCAGCAGAGCCTGCTGCAGTTCCAGCCTGTTGCAATTCCGCTCAGCCCTGAGGCCCCAATCATTCCCTCACTGTTCAGTTTCCCCAGGGTCCACCCACCGCCGCCCGTCAAGGCCTCGCCTCCGGATTTTCGGTTCCGCCACTTCAAGCTCCACTCCCGCCCTCCGTCCCAGTCTCTGCGCAGCAGCCCCTCGAAGCCTTCAAGCTCGGGTCCCAACGCATCCACATCCTCTCCCAGTTGTCACCTCTCCTCCCAACCCTTTTTTGTCCTCAGGCCAGCCGTGCCCGTCCGGCCTGTCCACGTGCGCTGCCCTTCTGCTGGCCCCGCCCTCCAACATACCTGCCCTTCTCTGCCCCGTCCCCAGGGCGCCCCGCCCCTCTCCTGGACCCACCCCCAACAGGCTGGTCCCCTGTCTGTCCCGCCCCTCTACTGCCCCCACCCACAGTAGATCTGCCCCGCTGCCCCGCCCCTCTACAGGCCCCAACCCCAGCAGGCTGGTACCCTCTCCGTCCCGCCCCGCCTGCGCACCTTGCAGGTGTCCCGGCGGTTGCTCTCCGCGCACATCATTCGCTCAGTGATGGTGCCGTCGTGATACGTTCGCAGGTTGCAGGTGGCGCGGTCGAGCACCGGCAGGAGTAGGTGCTGCAGGCGGTCGGGTTTCCGGCCGGTGTGGCTGACCACGCCCCAGCCCGCCACGTCGCAGAGAGTGCCCGCAGCCACGTCGCGATCTTCGCGCTGCCATGGCAGGAGCTGCACGGCAGGGCCCAGCACGGCTTTCTCAGAGAGCTGGGGGATGGGGCAGAAGCCAGTGTTACGGCCAGGGCAGGGCGGAGCCCCAGAGCAACGGGGGGACTGCGGCTAGACCCAACAGACCTGCAGCAGGAGTAGGTCGTGGTCTATGGTCTCTGTCCGGCTGCCCGGGTGGGGCACTACGCGGAGCACGTCGTACAGGCGCTTGGAGGGCTCCGGCTGCGACAGGGAGTGCGCGCCCAGGAGGACCTGCACCTTCCCATCGGCCCTGGGAGTGGGGTGGACGCACATCAGAACCACGTCCCCTCCGCTCCGCCCCGCCCCGCCTGGCCCCGTTCTTTGCCCCGGGCCACTCACACGTCCTCCAGGCAGTGCGCTGCGCTCATCACCCACTGCTCTGCTATCAGGAAGCCTCCGCACACGTGCTTGCCATTCACCTGCACGGATGCCATGTAGGGCCGGGAGTGGGATGGAGCCTCCTGGCCACGCAGGATCCGGCCACGGGGCTGTGCCGCTAGAAGTAGGCAGGTCAGCGTGAGGACCTCGGGGGTAACTGCAGCCCAGCCCTCGGGATCCCCCATCGACTGCAACACCCCACCCTCCATTGGCTGTAACACCCCCTCAGACCTGGAATTCCATCCTGCAATCCTCCCCAACAGAATCACAACCTCCCGGGGCCCCAGGGAGGAACAGCTGAGAAGACATACAATAGGGAGTGAGGGAACCTGGGGAAAACCCCATGCCTACACACTGGGCCTGATGGCTTCAATTTAAACACGAGGAAAGTGGGGCTGCCCAAACCCAACATCCCTGCCAGCATTTGCCTCTCGGTTTTCCAGTGTGTGGAAAGCTAGATGCAAAGTTTTAAGAATATCCCCTGGCAGTCAAGTGGTTGGGACTCTCATTGCCAAGAGCAGGGGTTCAATCCCTGGTCAGGGAATAAGATCCTGCAAGCTGCTTGGCACCTCCAAAACAAAAAACAACCCCCAAATCCCTAAAAGTTTGGAGAATTCCTTGGTTTCCAGAGCCTTCTGTTCACGTGGGGCTGGGGAATAGTCCCGTTTGATGGAGGGGCCACCTCGCTGACTGCCCTGCAAGCTGGTGGCCCCCATTGGTCATCCCGCATCCACTCACCACACAGGGCTGTCCCGAGGAGGATCAGAACCACCAGGTGCAGGGATCTGTCTGCCATGATGCCTCCGTAGACTTGACACTGACCCAGGCAGGACCGTGGGGTTGCTTTTATGAGGCTGGAAGGAGGCGGGCGCTCCCACAGGCCCTATCTGCCGGGTGGGCATCGGCCCAGTTGGAGAACGGGAAGCTGCCTGTCCATTCTCCCCAGGGGTGCGGTTCTCTCCCACGGACTTTGTACTGAGTATAGACGGGCTTCTGGGTATGCCAGCTACCCCTGGCCCCCTGTGACCCAGGGCCAGCCCTGGTGTGGGAAGCTGCCCCTCCGATGGGCAGCAGGCTGAGCAGAGGGATGGACCCACCCTTAGCCCCCCAGCCCAGTCCCCCCTAGTGCCTACCCAGCTCCAAAAGTTTCGCAACAGCAGCTGAAGACCACAGTCTGTAAACAACCCACTTCCTCCTTTTCCGCTCCTCCCTTCTTTCTCTTCCTCCTACAACTTGGAGAAGAGGTCCGGTGGGGGTGGGGAGAGGTCATCCAACACCCTTGTTCCCACTGGTGTGGCTCTGGAGCTTGATACCCCAAGTAGAATATGGGAAAAGTGATGTGTAGGGGTGGCTGGAAAGACTGGATAAAAGTGACAGAAAACCAAGGCAAACCGGGTAGAACTTTCAACAAGGAAATTACACGCAAAATTCATGGGTCCACCTTCAGCTATAGTTTGATCCAGGCACCTTAACAAGGTCAGGTCTCCCTCTGGTTCCTCCTTTCCTCCTTGATGACTTTTTTCCTTCATTGTTGTGGCCCCAGGGGCCCTAGACTCAGCCCAGAAGCTGGGTCAGTCCCTCTACAAATTCCCCATCACTGTAGCCAGCGTCTCAAGCCTGTCTCGGATTGGCCGAACTTGGATCTCATGCCCCTAAACCATCTTTTGCAGGCAGAGGATGAAAGGTTCTGATGAGCAGAACCTGAGTCACATGGTCCTCTGTAAGTTGGGGATGGTGGGTCAATATCTCATGAACCTACTAGAGGGAGATGCTGGGTACTCCCAGAAGAGTGGGGAGGACCTCAAGCTGTGAGCTGTTCCCAGTGGAAGCAGTGCACCATCTTTCCCCTTCTCCTTCTTTTCACAGTGAAAAGAAAATTAGAAAACAACATAGCAAATGTGATTTGTTAGATCCTGACATGTTTCCATACTAAAATCAGAATCTCTGAAACAAAAGCACATTTGCAAGTGGAGTCCAGATTATGTAAGTAAGTGTATTGGAAATTGCGACAAAATTTGGAAATGACCCAACAAGACAGGTCAGTTCAATGAATAACCCCACGTGTCCCCAGATGCTCTGTTGACCTGGGAAGACTTCCAGGGTATAGTATTAAGTGGAAAAAGCGATTGCTGGGCAGTGGGTCACATTTCTGAGCCGCTGGCACTAGTTGGGAGGTATACCTTCAGGAAGAGCCAGCAGACAGAGGGACTAGCAAAAGTCAGGACCTTCAGGTAGGGCCAGGCTGGTGTGCCCCACTAGCGGGATGGGGGGGTGTGGTGCAGAGAGGAATTTATCCTGGCCTCGTGGTGTGGGGTCAGGGGTGGGGGAGGGGGCACTGCCTGATGTTACTTCTCAAATTTATTTGCTGGCTTAGACAATTGATTCTCCCACCATCAGCCTGTGAGCTGCATGATGGCAGAGGCCGCATGTGTTGTGGGCCCCTGGGGGTTCCTTCCCAAGCCCAGGGAAGCAAAAGAGGGGTACAGGCTGGTCGCCTCCCCAGGGCTGTTGTGACCCCTTCGGGCTGAAGTGTTTCCTTGTGAGACATCTGACATCTTTGCCTCCCTCCCCCCCCACCTCCCCACCAAGGCTGAGGAGAAGGGGGAGGGACTGTCTCCCGACTCAGTGAAGCCGAGGCTGGCCTAGGACCCCAACTCCTGGCTGGCTGCTTCCTAGACAGTGCCTCACTCTTTACTGCAGGGAAACAGAGGCTCAGAGGCAGCACACAAGTTACTCAAAGTCACAGAGCTGGGGCTCGAACCCAGGCTCTTGAGAGTGACTTCATAGCTGTTTGCCCCTCTGCTTCCTCATCTGTAAAGTGGGGCACTCATGGGACCTGCCTCAAGGGCAGAGAGAGGACCAGCTGAGTGAATACTTGCAAAGACTCAGAATGATGTCTGTGCTTGTAAGCACGTGTGAACACCTGCTGTAGTGCTCTGCGTTATCACCACCTGCAGCACTGGTTTAATTGTTTGCTGCTCCTGCTAAGTCGCTTCAGTTGTGTCTGACTCTGTGCGACCCCATAGATGGCAGTCCACCCGCCTCTCGCATCCCTGGGATTCTCCAGCCAAGAACACTGGAGTGGGTTGCCATTTCCTTCTCCAGTGCATAAAAGTGAAAGTGAAGTCGGTCAGTCATGTCCAACTCCTAGTGACCCTGTGGACTGCAGCTTACCAGGCTTCTCCGTCCAAGAAATAGCAACTGGGATCCTTTTGTGGAAGGTAGAGACAGGACTTCTTACCCCAGGGCCCTGAATCAGCCACCACCTGGTGGCAGCGTACTCGTGACACTCCCAAGACCTTCTCCTGAGGACTTTTCAAGACTCAGTTGTACAACCAACAAACACGCAGACACCTTCTACAAAACAGAGAGAGGTTTTTATTGTGTCAGATGCTGAGTGATGCTTCATGGGAAGGGCCCAGCCAAGGGCAGGTGAGGGGGCGTGACAGGTACAGCCTTTCTAGTGGGTCCTGCCCGTGGGGTCCCTGGGGTGGAGAGAGGGGCCATCGTCGTCACTGTAGCGCCGGATGATAGAGTTGATCCAGTTGGCAAACTTGGCGACAGAGGCAAAGGAGTCTGGGAAGACCCCAGAGCCGCAACCCCCACGGATGAAGGAATCGATCCCATGGACCAGCCCGTTGCAGACCAGGGGCCCGCCGGAGTCCCCCTGTGGAGCCAGACAAATTGGAGGCTAGGGTTCCCGGCCCAGCCCTCTCAGTTCCACCTACCTGCCCTTCAGGGTGGGGAAGATATTCCAGGGGTCTGGCTACAGCAGCCTGGGAGGGGGTGGGGTAGGGGCTGGGGGCACCCAGGGTACTTACAAAGCAGATGCCAGCGCGCCGGCGTGGCACCAGGGTGCACACGTTAGTGGGGCGGCAGAGGCCAGTCACCACGGTCACGTTGAGCTGCTGCAGGATTTGGGGCGGTGGCCGGTTCGTGCCCAGACGGCCCCAGCCCATGGCCACGCACCGAACACCTTCGCCCACGCCCTGGTCCTGGGCAGGCAACCGGGCCACCTGCACGTTGGCATTGAGGGTGGCCATCCTATTGAGCTGCAGAGGAGGGTGGTGGGGTATGAAGCAGTCACGGGGGAGCGGCGGCGAGCCACGGCTGTGACTCTGGGGCCAGGTTCCCCCGCGGAGGCTCTACCATTGTCCCGGGGTGTTTAAGAGCAGGACGCCCACCCTCTGCATGCGTCCCATCGAGCTCCCCGTCTGTAAAGTGGGAGGAACCACCATGGCCGAGGCCACGTCTCTGGACGTGTCTTTTATATATATATATATATATATATATATTTATTTATTTATTTATTTATTTATTTGGTTTCGTGGGGTCTTAGTTGCAGCATGCGGGATCTAGTTTCCCAGCCAGGGATTGAACCTGGGCCCCCTGAATTTGGGCGTGCAGAGTCTTCCCTGGACCACCAGGGAAGTCCCTGAATGTGTCGTGTCTTGGGTGCAGTAAACAGTAGGTGTTCAACAGAACAAACCGTGGGCCACACCAGCGACCATAAGGCCCTTGTTCTAGAACATTCTCAGAGAATAATCATAGCTGTGCAAGCAGAGGGGAAAGGTAGGTTTCTGCCTCCAGACTCCCACCCACCGAATGTAGGTAATTTTGCCCCATTTCCCAAAGAGGGAGGCCATCGGTGCCCACCGCTAGCAAAGACAGCTGCTCAGAGCTTCTGGCTGTCTTATCTAATCTCTGGCAGCCCTGCGGGGTGCGGGGGTGTACTTCTCCATTTCACAGCGGGGTGACTGAAGCACCGGGATTAGTGGGGACACCAGGTCTGCCCCCGCCCGCCGCACCCCCTAGTCTCCTGCCCCTCCCCCCCTCCCCAAGCCTCTCAGGGCGCTGCACCTGCCCTGCCCGCCCCGCCCCCCGCGCACCTGGAGAACCACGACGTCGTTCTGCAGGCTCAAGGGGTCGAAGCCGTTTTCAAAGACCCTCCGGACTCTGAACATCTGCCGGGTTCGCTCCTGCCGCCGCAGGTTATGCGCCCCCAGCACCACGCGCACCGATCGAAAGTTCCTGGGGTCGGGGGCGGACAGGAGGTGATGGCGGCGGAGAGACCCTGCTGGGGCGCAGGGGGACCCTGCAAACCCTCGCGCTTTTGCCGGAAGCCCCCACCCTGGGCCGGCCCCACGCCCCTCGCGCCGGGACCCCGATGTGTGCGCGCGCGGAGACACTCACAGGCCGTTCAGACAATGCGCTGCCGACAGTACGAAGTTGCGCGCAATGAGCGTGGCGCCGCAGAAGTGGCCTCCGCGCCGCTGCAGCGAAGCTATGAAGGGCCAGGCATGCGGCCGGGCCGCCCGGCCCCCCACGATCTCCGAGGCCAGCGCGGGGCCTGGGGGCACGGGCAGGGGTGGGGCGGTAAGCGGAGGAGGAACCCCCCGACCCCTGGAACCCCCACCAGGGCCCCGCAGGGTTGGGCTCTTCTATTGCTTGTCACCCAGAGAGGGGAGGGGGCGTGTACGGTCCTCTTGCTCCGGCGCAGCCAGACCTGAAGTCCCCACAGGGTGCGGGGTGAACCGCCCCCCCTCCCCGTCACCCTCACAACTCAGAACCTCAGTCTCCTCCTCATCCCATGAGGAGGAGGGGGCCGGCAGGGTCCAGGGTGAGTGGAGAGGGGGAAGCAGAAGACCAGGGACAGACTCGGCCCCACTCACCACCCAGCAGCAGGGCCAGCAGAATGGGGGCCAGGGCGGGGCTGAAGCGTCTGCAGCTTTGGGTCATGGTCGGTTGGGGGCTCCAGGGTTTCTGCCCTCTGTGCCCACCTGTCCCTCTTATAGTCCCCACTCCCGGAGGCAGTTGCAGTTGTTAACGGTGGGGTCAGGTGCCCCTACTTCCTCTCCCCATCCCGGGGACTGGGGGACGGCTGACTGGGTGATGGGAAGAACAGTTGGGGAAGGACCTGTGCAAGTGACCAGGAGGCTCCAGGAGGGTCACCAGTTCAAACTCAGGGTGCATGATTAAACCCTAATGTCAGATAGACATCTTTTTAACATAAGTGTATCCCACATATGAGCATGGGATGTAGTTATGAACAAAGTTTATCCAACATTGAAGGTTAGCAGGGTGTCCTATGTAAGTGAAGTGAAAGTTAGTCGCACAGTTGTGTCCGACTCTTTGCAATCCCATGGACTGTACCCCCCCCAGGCTCCTCTGTCCTTGGAATTTTCCAGGCAATAATCCTGGAGTGGGTTGCCATTTCCTTCTCCAGGGGATCTTCCTGAGTCAGGGATCGAACCCAGGTCTCCTGCACTGCAGGCAAATTCTTTACCACCTGAGCCACTAGGGAAGCCAATATTTCCTACATGTAGTTATGTTCAAAGTTAGTTTATCTGACATTCAAAGTTAGCAGGGCGTCCTGTATTTTTGCTAAATGTGGTCATGCACGCATGCGTGCTAGGTCGCTCAGTTGTGTCCGACTCTTAGCAACCCCATGGACTGTAGCCTGCCAGGCTCCTCTCTGTCCATGGGATTCTCCAGGCAAGAATACCGGTCACTCTGGCCCAAAGGAATTGTTTGGGATGCCACGTGCCTCAGTTTCATCAGGGCTCTCTGATAACAGCAATCATGTGCACCCAGCTCTGTCCTAATATTTTGCAGGCATGGCGGGGTCTCCACATCAGCCACCTGCCCAGTGACATGGTTGGGGGAGCTGGGCTTTGAACCCAAAATTCACAGCTATAGGGGGGCTTGCTGACTTCCTCGGCTTTGGATGTCCCTCTGGGAGCCTGGATTTCCAACCTCTGGTCTTTGGTTGCTGCTCCTAACAGGGAACTCACTTCTACCTGGGATTCGGTCAATCTCTGGGGGCCCTCCGAGGTTCTGGGAAGGAACCCCTCCCAACCCATCCCACCATTGCCCCTCTGAACTCTGAAACCCCTTCCAGCCGGAGCCAGGGGAGAGAATTCCCTCCTGGGCCTGGAGGTTGGACCATGGATCTCCATCCAAGTTTGAGAGCTTTGGTATGGACCTTGGAAGAGCTCAAGCTGGACAAGGGAGATGGGGTCCCCCAGGGCCAATCCCCAGCCCCACGGCACCCGTCCCCCTCCCCCCACCCACCTCCCAACCCCAGCTGCTCCAGCTGCAACGGTAGCCAAGGCTGTCGCAAGAAGCAACGTTCTCCTGGCTTGGAGCAAGCCTTGGGGCGGGAACCAACGGATCCATCTGAGGAAGAGGTGGGCGGGGGCACCCAGGGACACCCAGAGCCCAGCTAAGGTGGGAATCCAGTTTGTCCCTGGATCCCCCCACCCCTGGTGTGTGGCCATAAGCAAGTCAACCCCCACCTCTCCCCTCTTGGCAGGCTCCCCACTTTGTTGAGTTAAAGCTACCATAGAGCACTTGGTAAGCACCTGCTGTATACATAACCCAGTTTCCAGAGGGGGTGGGGAGAATGGAGGAGGCTTAAACAAAGTTAGATCTTTTGAGGACCACCTGCATGCTACATCCTCGCAGGTCGCGATGGCTAAACTTGTGGACTCCAGGGGACTTGCCCTCTGTGACTTCAGGCCCTCTCCAAGCCTCAGTTTCCTCATCTGTAAAATGGAAGCTGTAGGTTCCCATCTCACGAGATTGTCCCACGGATTAAATGAATGAACTTGTGTGAAGTTCTTAGATAAGAAAGTGCTGTCCTTGAGGGTTTGTTAACCATTAACCCTCTCCCAGAGGGTATGGTGATGATTCTCTTGGGGGTGTTCTGGTTCCCATCAGAGTAGTGATGCCACGTGGAGCATCTCACAGGACAATGCTGCTCTGGAGGCCAGGGGATCCTGTGTTGTTGGGGGCCGCCCTGCTCTCCCGGCCAGCCCCCTCCCTGGGTCGCTTCTCCGCGGCATCCTGTTTATAATTCCTGTGGCTTGGCCCTCCCCTGAATGTCAACAGCCTTGTCAACCTCCAGAAGTCAGCCCCAGCTCCCAGGCCCGTGTTCTCTCCTCCTCTCCTTGGAGCTAATCCTTTTTGTGCAGAACTTTCCTCTGACTCATCAAACACACACACACACACACACACACACACCACGCACACTCAAGTGCTGGAGCTCATAGAAAATAGAAAACACCCGGGGCTGTTTTTTTCTGGGTCTTTCGGTTCCCATCAATGGGCTCAGTCCAACATGCCCTCCAGCAAACCTCATTTGTCCCCAGTGTGGCGGGAGAGGTCCCTCTGGGCTTTTTATAGAAACCACTTCCCTGCCGTGAGCCTGTGGGAGCTGTGGGGGGGAATTCCCGGCCCTCCCCTGACGTTTATCAGCGGGGGTTTCCCAGAATTCCGGCCTTGCCCCAGGTCTCAGCGCAGGCTCGCTCCTGCTGCTGCTACAAACCAGCTTCAGCTCCTCCACTGGGGTGGTCAGCTGAGTTGTGAAACAGTTAAAAAGGCAGCTGGCCTGAGGGGATTCTGGCTCCAGCTTGAATTTGTGTGCCTCCACCAGGTGGCAGCAGAGTAAATCAATAACCAAAGAGCTGCCTTCCAACACTGGTGTGTGCCCAGAGCAGGTTGGCTCCTCTCTCTGAGCCTCCGTTGCTGCATTGCCATGGCCACCTGCCCTCTCCATGGCTGGCCCGTGACCCCTACCTCTGCCTTGCCTCAGGCTCCTCCTCTAGACCCCAGGTCATCTGGTGGCCGTGTGTGCTCCAGCCCTGCCCTTCCCTGACCTGCTCTCCCTCCCCAACTCAGTTGGCCTTGCTGTTCCCCACATCCCCAAGCTACTTCTGATGTAGGGCCCTTGCCTGGTCTGTGCCTTGTCTGCACAACCCTTCTTTTGTTCCTATTCCTCCACTGGGAGTCAGCTCAGGCATTGCCACCTCCTCCAGGAAGCCTTCCTGATAGCCCTATACTGGCCCCTGACTTGTTCAGGAGCCCCACAGGCCCTGGGCACCCCAGGTTGTGATGGCTTAGTCAAGAGGCCATGTTGATGAAAGGGCTTCCCTGGTGGCTCAGACAGTAAAGAATCTGCCTGCAATGCAGGAGTCCCGGGCTTGATCCCTGGGTCAGGAGAATCCCCTGGAGAAGGGAATGGCTACGTACTCCAGAATTCCTGCCTGGAGAATTCCGTGGGCAGAGGAGCCTGGCAGACTGCAGTCCATGGACTCACAAAGGGTCAGACATGATTGAGCAACTAACTAATACACACAGAACTGGACAGGACACCCCCAGCCCCCAGAGCCAGAGTGGGGCTCCTTGGACACTTGGAAATGTGTGGGGTGACTCCATTTTCCAGATGAGGAAACAGAGGCACAGAGAGGGGCAGCCACTTGCCCAGGGTCACACAAGCAGGGTTGTGGGCATCTGGGGAGTGGGATCCATGGTGACCTGGGCCCTCATCTGACCTCCAGGCCTTTGTTCTCACCCCCACCTCGAGTTTGGGGTTTCAGGACCCAGACACTGAGGAACCTAACCCACTCTCCCCGACATCGCCCTTGGGAAGGACACACAGGAGCCAGGGAGGTGGTTCAGCTTTTATTGACGGCACAGGTGGGGCTGCCAGGGAGGGGGAGAGGGGGCACAGACACAGACACAGGCCTCTGTCCACAGCGCCTGCAGGGGTTCTGGGGGCCTCAGGGGCTGTCCTTGCCCCCCACGCTGCTCAGCACGGAGTTGATCCAGTCCACATAGAGGGAGACGCGAGCAAAGAAGTCGGGGTACTGGCCAGTGGCACATCCCCGGATCACGAAGGAGTCCACGCCATGGAGTACCCCATTACAGATTAAGGGGCCCCCGGAGTCCCCCTGTGGAGGGGCAGGTTGGTCCATCCCTCAGGCCAGGCCAGCAGCCAGACGAGGCTGCCTGGGGAAGGGGCCGCGCAGGGGTGAAATGCTCCCCCTTCTCACTGAAGGCACTCCAGTGAGACAGGGAGATGGGTGTGGCCACAGAGTGGGAGTTGGTCACCCACTCGAGGGGCCTCTGGATGGATGAGCCCCCAGACCCACAAAGGCCACATCACCTTTGTGTGCCCACCTTCCAGATGGGGAGGTGGAGGTGCAGCAGCTGCTCAGGAAGGAGAAGGCAGAGCTGGGTCCCCGCTTCCCACCCTCCCTCCTGGGGCGGTTCCTGCGGTCCCTGCGCCAGAGCCGCCGATACTTACAAAGCAGATGCCAGCGCTGCGTCGGGGCACGTAGGTGCACACGTTCTGTGGCCGGCACAGGAAGGTGACCACGGTGACATTGAGCTCCTGTAGGACCTGGGGCAGCGGCTCGAGGGTGCCCAGGCGGCCCCAGCCCATAGCCAGGCACTGGGTGCCATGGGGCAGTGGCTGGGCCTGCTGGGGGAGCTGAGCCACAGCTACATGGGTGTTGAGGGTGGCCGGCTGGTCCAACTACGGCAGAGGGCGGGGGTGGGGAGGCAGTGAGCTCCTGCCTCCAGACCCACATCCACCCACAGACCATTATCCCAAAGTGCCTCCTCCTGGCTTTCGCACATGCTGTTCCCTCTGCCTGGCTCAAGGGTCACCTCCTCAAGGGAGGCTGTCCTGATCACCCTCCAAACTCACAAGGGCTCAGTTTAACCTTCCTTGAGGCCGTGAGCCACCTGTTTGTAGCACTGGTCACTGTGGTGTTCATTCACATACAAAGCACTTATTGAGCACCAACTGTATGCTTTTTTTTTTAACTATTTATTTGACTGTGTTGGGTCTTCTTAGTTGCAGCATGCGAACTGTTTGTTAGGGCATATGGGATCTAGTTCCCTGACCAGGGATCGAACCCAGGGCCCCTGCATTGGGAGCACAGAGTCTTGCCACTCGACCACCAGCGAAGTCACCCAACTGTATGCTTGATCCTGGCTAAGACCTAGGGACACTACGTCTCTGCTCTGGGAGCTGATCTTTGGGCCAGGAAGGGCTGAGAAGAGGAGGGCAAGTGGCACAGTCAAGGGAAGTAGAGCCTCATCCTGAACAGTGAGTGGAGGGGCATCACTCAGGTGACACAGGGACAGACTAGGGGAGGCCTCCCTGAGGAGGGGAGGCTGGTGCCAAAGCTGTGGGTGTCCAGTCGCTTCAGTCATGCCAACTCTTTGTGACCCCATGGACTGTAGCCCGCCAGGCTTCTCCATCCATGGGATTCTCCAGGCAAGAGTACTGGAGTGGGTTGCCATGCCCTCCTCCAGGGGATCTTCCAGACCCAGGGATTGAACTCTCATTTCTCGCATCTCCTGCATTGCAGGTGGGTGATTCTTTATCCACTGCGCTATCTGGGAAGCCAAAGGTGAGGGTATCTGGGAACAGTGCAGGGAGGGGGTAGGGGACACAGCCCGGCAAAGTCCATGAGGGGGGTGGGGACGGGATGGGGGGTCCCCGCATACTCCGAAGTTGGTGCCTGGCTCGGCCTCCGGCCGGCAGCGGGAGGCACTGGAGGGTGGAGCACAGCGCAGGCACCGCCCACCTACCTGCAGCAGGAGCACGTCATTCAGCTTCTCCTGCGGGTTGTAGTTGTTCTCAAACAGGCGACTGATGCCGAGCCTCTGCTGGGTGGGCTCGGGGGTCTGCAGACGGTGGGCCCCCAGCACCACGCGCACGCGCTGCGGGTTCCTGACGGTCGGGGCGTTCGTGCTAAGCCTATCCGTGCTCCCTACTCCCGTCCTGAGGCCAAGGTGCAGCCCCTCGGGAACTCCCCACCGCTGCCCCAAGAGACCCGCCACCCCGTCTGCATCTTGCCCCCGAGGGTTGGGCCCCTGGCTTGAGCTCATCCTCCTGGGGCATCAGGGGGCCACGTCGGGCGGGGCGGGGAGCGGGCAGGGCAGGTGCCCGCCTAGTCCGGGATGACAGGGTTGGGCAGGTGGACGGATGGAAGGGTGAGGCCAGGAGAAGCTCAAGCAGGGCCTCAACCCCGACTCGGACCCTCGGGCAGGCCCGCCCTCCGCCCCCCGGAACCCGGACCCCGGACCCTACAGCAGGTCCGTCCTCCCCCTCAGACCCCGGCCCATCACGCGCCGGCGCACTCACAAGTTGTTCAGGCAGTGAGCGGCGGTCAGCACGAAGCTCGGGTGCACCAGGGTCCCGCCGCAGAAGTGGCTGCCGGAAGCCAGCTGCAGCGACGCCACGTAGGGGCGCGAGTGGGGCTGGGCTTCCCTCCCGCCCACGATCTCCACGGCCTGGGCTGCTCCTGGGGACGCGGGGGTCAGGGGCAGTCGCCTCTTCTGACGCCCCCGCCCCACCTCCAGGGAGCCCAGACAGGGGACAGGGGAGGAGGCAGAGTCGCTGCCTGGCCCGGAATCCCACGGAGCCTGCGTTTCCCTATCTGCAAATTGGGGGTCCCATGGCAACACCGACTGGGGTCTGATGGGGGAAAGGGACCTGGCCTGGGACTGTTAGCGCTGGGTGGAGAGCCCCGAGGTCATCATCATTACTCCTGGAGGCTCTGGGAGGCCCGGTGCCCAGCCCTGGGGGCCAGGAGATGGACAAGCTGAGGCATGAGTCAGCCTCCTTGGGGTGAGAGTGGAGGCCCCTCACCCGGGCCTCCTATGACACCTGCCTCATTCATCCGGTCACATGTTCATTGGTGTGCCTTCACACATGTATTAAGCGCTTGCTGTGTGCCAGGCACTGTCTGGGGATTCCGGTTACACTGTGTCCCCAGGACACCTGCCTGGGCAGGAGGTACTAGGTTTTGCCCACTTCACAGATGGGGAAACAGACCCTCCCCCTCCTTTCCTCCTACCTTCCCCTTGAGGCCCCCATCCTGAGCCTAAGCCTGCCTCACTCTCCCCACCTGGGCGGTGAGGGTGTGGGACAGGTGGACAGTTGGGCAGACATGGACCCCACTCACCACCCAGCAGCACGGCCAGCAGCACTGGGGCCAGGGAGGGGCTAGGGCGTCTGCAGCTTCCAGGCATGGTCCAGCGGTGCCCCTTGCCCACCCGCCCACCCCCTCTTATAGTCTCATTCAGCAGGCCGTTGGGGTTGCCCCACGCCTGAGTTGGGCATCCCCACTTCCTCCTTACAACTCCAGGGCCTCAGGAAGCTTGGGGTTTAAAGCTACACCCCAAGAAGGCTGCAGGGGCTTCAAGCTCAGGCTCAGGGTCCCGCCCCACCTCCAAGAGGTGTGGGAAGCTGGCTAGCACCCACCCCCTGCTGAGGTCCTCTGGGCCAGGGGGCAATGTGGCCACAGCCCTCCAGCCTTCCACATTTCCAAGGGGACATTGCCCCCCTCCTACAGGGTCCCCGTAGCCCCAGCAAGGTGGGACGTGGCTGGTGTGTGCAGGGCTTAGGGTGAAGCCCCTTCTGTGGGACATAAAAGGGAATGGGGGGCGGGTCTCAGCACCCTTCACCTTCTCACACCCACAGGGTCATCTCTCTGCCCTGACTTTGTCTGAGGGATTCATGCTTCATTCCATAGCAGAGTTCTGGCCTGGGGTGGTCTTCCCCCAGGGACACCTGTGGTCATCATGACTGGGGTGGGGGCACCTGGCATGGAGTGGCTGAGGCCAGAGATGCTGCTCTGTATCGAGGGTGGGAGGGTGGGGGAGACTTGGGTGCCCAAGAGACATTTATTTATTTGTGTTTTTATTTATAACTGGCTCAAACCTACAGAAGCATAGGTAGAAGAGCTCATGAAATTGGGGGGCAAAAACACACTTTTCAGGTTTTTTATGTTGAAACCATTTCACGCTTACAGAAGCCTGCAAAATTCCCAGACTTGCTGCCACGGCATCCCTGGGACCCTGGTCTTGCACAAATGTTATCTCTTCCACAGGTTGCCTGGATGTCACAATCACCCGTCTCTGGTTCAGGAGCCCTCCTGTGTCTCCTCGGCTCTGGGGCAGCTGCTCAGCCTTTCCTGTCCCTCCTATTGTGTACTGGTGGGCATTTGGAGCTTATGTGGGGCCCCCACAAGGAGTCAGGATCTGCGTCCTGGGTGGGGGTCCCACAGACTCCAGGTCCCTCCTGCCAAGTCACACTTCCCCCTTTGGAAAGATCTAGTGTCTGGGAGGATCGTCCGAGGCAGAAACAGCCTGTTCTGCCTTTTGCCCGCTGAGGTCCCCTGCATCGGCCGCCCCATCTCTGCCAACGTACTTTTATTTTCCAAATTTTATTGAGTATGGTTGATTTACAACATTGTGTTAATTTCTTCTGTACAGCAAAGTGACTAAGTTATACATATATGTATATATATCCTTTTCCATCATAGTTTATCATAGGATATTGAATATAATTCCCTGCGCTCTACAGTAAGATCTTGTTGTTTATCCCTCCTACTTATACTAGTTTGCATCTGCTAATCCCAGACTCCCAGTACAGCCTTTCCCCACCCTCCTATCCCCTTGGCAATCACAAGTCTGTTCTTTATGTCTGTTTTGTAGATATGTTCATTTGTGTCATATTTTAGATTCCACATACAAGTGATATCGTGTGGTACTTGTCTTTCTTTTTCTGACTCACTTCATTCGGTCTGAGAGTCTCTAGTCCGTCCATGTTGCTGCAGATGGCACATTCCATTCTTTTTTATGGCTGAGTAGTATTCCATTGTATGCACATGCCACAGCTTCATTCTGTTCTCAGTGGATGTTTAGGTTACTTCCATGTCTTGGCTATTGCAAATGGAACTGCTGTGAACATAGGGCCGCATATATCTTTTGGAATTCTAGTTTTGTCTGGGTGTGTGCCCGGGAATGGGATTGCAGGATCATATGGTAGCTCTAATTTTAGCTTTTCAAGGAACCTCCATCCTGTTCTCCACAGTGACTGTTCCAATTTACATTCCCACCAACGGTGTAGAAGGGTTCCCTTTTCTCTACACTCTCTCCCTCATTTGCTGTTTGTAGACTTCAAAAAAAAATTATTTGGCTGTGTCAGGTCTTAGTGGCATCATGTGGTATCTTTCATTACTGCACACAGACTCTCTAGTTGTGGAGTGGGGCCTCAGTAGTTGCAGTGTGTGGCATTAATTGCTCCAAGGCATGTGGGATCTTAGTTCCCTGACCAGGGATTGAACCCATGTCCTTTGCATTGCAAGGCGAATTCTTAACCACTGGATCACTAGGGCAGACCCATTTGTAGACTTTTTTAAAGTTAATTATTTTTGGCTGTGCTGAGTCTTTATTGCTGTGCACAGGCTTTTCTCTAGTTGAGACAAGAGGGGGCTACTCTAGTTGTGGTGCACAGGCTTCTGTTTGCAGTGGCTTCTCTTGTGGAACATGGGCTCTAGGCATCTGGGCTCAGTAGTTGTGGAGCAGGGCTCAGTTGTCCCTCGGCAGTGGATCAGAGATTGAACCTGTGAGCCCTGCATTGGCAGGCAGATTCTTTTTTTTTTTTTGAGACATTTTATTTTTTTAATGCCTACATAAACTGCTTTAGTATGGATGCACCATGAATTTTTTTCCCTGAACTTTTAACTTTTTGTTTTGTATCTGGGTACAATGGCAGCCCACTCCAGTACTCTTGCCTGGAGAATCCCATGGACGGAGGAGCCTGGTAGGCTGCAGTCCATGGGGTCGCTAAGAGTCGGACACGACTGAGCGACTTCACTTTCACTTTTCACTTTAATGCATTGGAGAAGGAAATGGCAACTCACTCCAGTGTTCTTGCCTGGAGAATCCCAGGGACGTGGGAGCCTGGTGGGCTGCCGTCTATGGGGTCGCACAGAGTCGGACACGACTGTGGCGACTTAGCAGCAGCATAGCTGATTAACAATGTTGTAGTAGTTTCAGGTGAACAGCTAAAGGCCCCAGTCATACATATGCATGTATCCATTCTCCTCCAAACCCTCCTCCCATCCAGGCTGGCACATAACATTGAGTAAAGTTCCATGTGCTATAAAATAGGTCCTTGTTGGTTTTCCATTTTGAATACAGCAGTGTGTACATGACCTTCCTAAACCCCTTAACTATCCTCCCCCTGCCCTCGCAACCATAATTTCCTTTTCTAAGTCTGTGAGTCTTTTTATGTTTTGTAAGTAAGTGGTTTGTATCGTTGCTTTGCAGATTCCACATGTAAGGACTGTCATACCGTGTCTCTCCTTCTATGTTGGACTTCACTTCGCTCAGTGTGACACTCTCTAGGTTCATCCATGTTGCTGTGAATGGCATTATTTCATTCTTTTAAATGGCTGAGTAATATTCTATTATATATATATACACATATGTTATATATATATATATATACACCACATTTTCTTTATCCTTTCCTCTGTTGTTGGACATTTAAGTTGCTTCTGTGTCTTGGCTATTTTAAACAGTGCTTCTATGAACATAGGGGTGCAGGTATCCTTTCAGATAATGTTTTTCTCCAGACATATGCCCAGGAGTAGGATTTCAGGGTCATATGGTAGCTCTATTTTTAGTTTTTAAGGAACCTCCATACTGTTCTCCATAGTGGTTGTACCAGTTTACATTCCTACCAGCAGTGCAGGTATGTACACTGTATATACAGTGTACCTGTTCTCTATACCCTCTCCAGCATTTGTTATGAATTCAAAAATACATTTATTTATTTATTTGGCTGCACCAGGTCTTAGTTGCAGCATGTGGAATCATTAGTTGTAGCATGTGGGATCTAGTTCCCTGACCGGGGATTGAACCCAGGCCCCCTGCATTGGGAACGTGAAGTCTTAGCCATTGGACTACCAGGGAAGTCCCTGTAGTTTTTTTGATGCCGGCCATTCTGACTGGTGTTTTGATTTGCATTTCTCTAATAATTAGCAATGTTGAACATCTTTTTACCTGCCTGTTGGCCATCTTTATGTCCTCTTTGGAGAAATGTCTATTCAGGTCCTCTGCCCATTTTTTGTGTGGGCTGTTTGTTTTGATGCTGTTAAGCATCATAAACTGCTTATATATTTTGGAGGCTAATCCCTTATTAGTCACACTTTTACAAATATTTTATCCCAATCTGTGGGTTGTCTTTTCATTTTGTTTTTTGTTTCCTTTGCTATGCAAAAACTTTTGAGCTTAAGTAGGTCCCATCTATTTGTTTTTATTTCCATTTTTCCAGGAGATGGATCAAAAAAGATGCTGCTGTAATTTATGTCAGAGGATTTTCTGCCTATGTTTTCCTCTAGGAGTTTTATAGTATCTGGTCTCACATTTAGGTCTTTAATCCATTTTGAGCTTATTTTTGGGTATAGATGTAAAGAATGATCTGACTTCCTTTTTGCATGTGGCTGTCCAGTTTTCCCAGGACCATTTGTTGAAGAGACTGTCTTTTCAGCATTGTATAGTCTTGCCTGTTTTGCCATAGATTAATTGGCATAGGTGCATGAGTTTATTCCTGGGTTTTCTCTCCTGTTCTCTCCTGATCTATGTTTCTACTGTTGTGCCAGTACCATACTGTTTTGATGACTGTAGCTTTGTAGTATAGTCTGAAGTGAGGGAGCCTGACTCCTCCAGCTCTGTTTTTCTTTTTCAAAATTGACTTGGCAGGCAGATTCATAACTACTGGACTGTCAGAGAAGTCCCTTGAAGACTTTAATGGTGGCCATTCTGACTGATGTGAGGTAATACCTCATTGTAGTTTTGATTTGCATTTCTCTATGAATTAGCAATGTAGAGCAGCTTTTTGTGTGCCTGTTGGCCATCTGTATTGCTGACACATTTTTAATTCATGCATCAGCCCAGTCACTTGGGAAAGGTCCCCAGGTCCTCCTGCAGGGCGTCTGCCACAGCTCTGGGTGTGGCTCTGACGTGTCCCCACAGAACCCCAGGGCTGCTGTGCTCTCTGCTTTCAGAACAGGATTTTCTCTTTCAACAAGAGCATCTTTGCAGACTAGCTCCTTCTGGTCCAGCAGGCTGGTTGCTCAGTGCCTCGGTTCCCCCACCTGTATGGTGAGGTGGGGCTCTCACGGCAAGTATACTGGAGTGTTTTAACATTCCCTCCTCTGGTGGATCAGATTTTTTCAGAACTCTCCACTATGACCCCTCAGTCTTGGGGTGGCCCTACATTGCATGGCTCATAGCTTCATTGAGTTATGCTTATGCTTTCAGACTGTGGTCCTGGAGCAGACTCTTGAGAGTCTCTTAGACTGCAGGGAGATCAAACCAGTCAATCCTAGAGGAAATCAACCCTGAATATTCATTGGAAGGACTGATGCTGATGCTGAAACTCCAATACTTTGGTCACCTGATGTGATGAACCAACTCATCGGGAAACCAACTTTTCCTGATGCAGGGAAAGATTGAGGGCAGGAGAAGAGGGCAACAGAGAATGAGATGGTTGAATGTCATCACCAATTCAGTGGACATGAACTTGGGCATACTCCGGGAGATGATGTGGGACAGGGAAGCCTGGTGTGCTGCAGTCCACAGGGTTGCAAAGAGTCGGACACAACTTGGTAACTGAACAGTAGTGGGGTGATGGTAGTCATAGTCCCTCCCCAGGGCTGACAGTGGGAGGGGGCATAAATGAGAGCATAGGAGGGTGCTGGGCACACGGTGAGCAGAGGTGCCAGCCTGTCACACCAGGCTCCATAGTCCCTCACCTGGGTTCACATTCTGCTGTGCTTTGTGAATCTGGGCTGGGCACACCACTTCTCTGAGCCTCAGTTTCCCCATCTGTTAGTGATGGGGGTGATGAGAACATCCCCATGTCAGGGGTTGATTCACCGGATACAGAAGAGAGTTCCATGAACTGTCAGCTGATGAAATAGGACACACACACAGAGCATCACTCAGTCCTGAAAAGGAGAAACTTGCTACCACGTGGACAGTCCCTGAGAACACGATGCTCAGTGAGAGGAGCAGACACAGAAAGACACACAGGGTGTGAGTCCACTGATGGGAAACGTCCAGAACAGGCCAATCCACAGACACAGAGAGTGGGTTCCTGGTTGTCAGGGGCTTGGGGAGAAGAAGGGTGACTGCTGATGGTGATGGGGCTTCTTTTGGGGTGATGGAATATTCTGGAATTAGAGGTGGTGGTTGCACAATCCAGTCACTGTACTAAATGCCACTGAATTGTTAAGTGGGTGAATTATATGTATGGTATGTGAAGTACATTTCAATAAATCTTTAACCAAAGAAAGAAAAAGAAACACACACACATAACTTTGCTAGAGAATGGCCCAGGAGGTCCTGGCAGGGAGCTCTCACCCACCAAAGAGCCTCTCAGAGTCAGGGGGCATTCACGGCATCGGTCACAACAGGAGGATGGCCTGGGGTCCGCCTCTCTGCTCCAGGCCTGGGATGGGGGCCGGCAGGTGAGCGCAGGACTCGGGGGCTTCCTGAAGGCAGAGGCTGGTCTGGAAGATGGGACAGTGTGGGCCTGGGTGGGGAGCTGGGGGCACTGGGGGCCGTAACTTGGAGGAACTCTCTGGGGCCTCTGGGGGTCAGGCCCATGGGTGGAGAGGAAGCAGGGCTAGAAGCTGCGGCTTTGTCCCCTTCCTACTCCAACTGTGGCTGGCGCAACAGACAACGGTCTTGGGAACTGGAGCTGGGAGGGGGCCGAGCAGACCTGAGCGACACACCTGGGATCCAGGGAGGGTGAGGGAGAGAGGCTCATCCTCAGAGTTTCTGCCTCTTTTTGCTCTTCTCTCTTTAAGAAAGGAAAACACTCCATCCTCGAGGGTGTCAGTGTCTGGGGCTCCAAGCTGGGACCCTCTGCTCTGGGACCCCAACCCCCAGGGCCTCAGTTTCCCCATCTGAACAATGAACAGGTGGGGCCCCTGGACTGTTCTGGGCTCCTGAGACACACGTTTCTCTCTGGGTTTCAGTTTGCCCCTCTGTAAAGAGGACCCATTATGAAGCCCCAATACACCTCCTGGTAAAATCATGGTACTAAATATCAATGTTCAAGTAGAACTTGTACATGAATGTCCATAGCAACCGGCTTCACAACAGCCAGGGTGGAACCAACCCAGATGACCATCCACAGATGATGGTTACACATCACAGGAGCATCACTCAGCCCTGAGAAGAGGAGAAGCCCTGACACATGCTATCACACGGACAGACCCTGAAAACATGATGCTCAGTGAAAGAAGCAGGCAGGACATACAGGGTGTGATTCCACTGATGGGAAATGTCCAGAACAGGCAGATCCACAGACACAGAGACTGGGTTCCTGGTCGTCATGGGGTGGGGGAGAAGATGGGAGGTGATGTGGATGGAAGTGGGCTTCTATTGGGGTGATGGAATGTCCTGGAATTGGATAGCGAGGTTTGGATGGTGAGGGCTGCACAGCCTAGTGAAATACACTAGTTATATTTTGAATTACACACTTAAAAAAAGTGAATGTTATATTATGTGAATTTCATCAATAACTTACGAAAAACAAATAAACTCAATGAATATTAAGGGTTGATTTTCTTTAGGATTGACTGGTATAATCCCCTTGCAGTCTAAGGGACTCTCAAGAGTCTTCTCCAGCACCACAATTTGAAAGCATCAATTCTTTGGCGCTCATCCTTCTTTATGGTCCAACTCTCATATCCATACATGACTACTGGAAAAACCATAGCTTTCGCTATACAGGCTTTTGTCAGCAAATGGTGTCTCTGCTTTTTAATACACTGTCTAGGCTTGTCATAGCTTTTCTTCCAAGGAGCAAGCATCTTTTAGTTTCATGGCTACAGTCACAGTCCACAATGATTTTGGAGCCCAAGGAAATAAAATCTGTCACTGCTTCTACTCTTTCCCCTTCTATTTGCCATGAAGTGATGGGACCACAGATGTCATGATCTTAGTTTTTCTAATATTGATTCATTATTCCCCAGGTATTTTTATAACGTTTCATGTCTTGTTCATTTATTTTTGACTGTGCTGGGTCTTTGTTGCCGCATGCAGGCTTTCTCTGGTTTGTGGCGAGTGGGGGCTACTCTTTGTTGCACTTCTCAGGCTTCTCATTGTGGTGGCTTCTTTTGTTGTGGAGCACAGGATCTAGGTGCTTGGGCTTCAGTATTTGCAGTACTGGGGCTTAGTTGACCCTCAGCATGTGGGATCTTCCCAGACCAAGGATCAAACCTGTGTCCCCTACAATGGCAGGCAGATCTTTAACCACTAGACCATCAGGGAAGTTCCTAAGTATATTTTTAAAATGCATGTATAATATGTAATTGGTACTAATATATAATGTAAGATTTAACTTAAAAAAAAATATATTTATTTATTTATTTGACTGTGCCAGGTTTTAGTTGTAGCATGTAGGATCTAGTTCCCCGACCAGGGATTGAACCCAGGCCGCCTACATTGTGAGCATGGAGTCTTAGCTACTGGACCCCCAGGGAAGTCTGTGATTTACAATTTTATTTTAGTTTAATACATTATATGTATTAAGTTTTACGTATCATTTATACAGTTATATTTATTATGTTTTATAGGTTCTTTATACAAGTATATTTATGTTTTATACATCATTATATAATTATATTTATTGTTTAATGTTTATATTTTAGTTCCTTTCATATTAGGCTCATTATCTTTCTGTGATTCAAGTGGCAGTCTAAAGCCAGTTTCTCATGTGTTTCTTGACTTCGCTGTACAATATACAGCCGGCCCTCAGTGGTCGCACATTCCACACCCACAGATTTAACCCACCACAAATCAAAAATATTTGGAAAAAAATTTACCAGAAAGTTCTAGAAAGTAAAACTTGAATTTGCTGTAGGCAGGCAGCTATTTGCACAGCATTGACATTGTATTATATAAAGTGCACAGAGGATGTATGTAGGTCACTTGCAAATATGACACCATTTGATATAAGGGACTTGAGCATCTGGGGATTTGGGCATCCATGAGGGTCCTGGAGCCAAGCCCCTGCAGACACTAAGCCTTGGTAACAGTGAACTGTTAGTCGCTCAGCCCTGTTCCACTCTGCGCAACCACAAGGACTGTAGCCCACCAGGCTCCTCCTTCTATGGGATTCTCCAGGAAAGAATACTGGAGTGGGTTGCCATTCCCTTCTCCAGGGATCTTCCCCACTCAGGGATCAAACCTACATCTCCTGCATTGCAGGCAGATTCTTCACCATCTGAGCCACCAGGAAAGCCCCAGGGGTGACTGTATTCCCCACCAACATGACAGATGGTTCGTGGGGGCTGTAATCTCACAGGTGTGGGTTCAGAGCCCAGCTCTGGCTGTGTGGCCTCAGGGGAGTCACCCAATCTCTGTGAGCCTCGGTGCTGCCTCTGTGGAGTGGAGGTCACGAGAGCCCCTGGTTCCCAGGACCGCGATCAGATTCCATGAGTGGAGACCCCTGGGGTGGATGCCACTCTTGTGGGCAGAGGTCCTGGCACTGGGCCCCCAGCCCCCGCCCGCCCCCAAAGAGCAGAGTCAGGCGCCGTGGGCAGAATGGGGACAGATCCTTTATTAGAGTCACAACCGCGGGGGCCGGGGTGGGGCAGAGTGCAGGTCGGGGCTGAGCTCTGGCTGCGGAGCGCCCCCTGCAGGCTGGGCAGGGTCCGTCAGGCCGGCTGGTTTATAACTGAGTCAATCCAGTTCCTGAAGAGGGCCACCCGCGCGAAGAAGTCGGTGCCCCTACCGCAGGGCCCCCGGGACCAGGAGGCCACGCCGTGTGCCAGGCCGTTGCAGACGAGAGGGGTGCCGCCATCCCCCTGTAAGGGCGGCAGGAGGGTCAGGGCGCCCGAGGCCCAGCCCTCCACCCCGCTCCTGCCCAGAACACCACCCCTGCCACCCACAGAAGCTGCTCATGCCCCTGGCCCTTTCTACGTGCTGTTCCTCTGCCTGTGCTTTTTCCTACTTTTGCTCGCAGCTCGGGTCTTAAATGCCGCCCCCATCTCCTCAACTTCCTAAGGCCCCAGGCTGCTGCACACCCGTCTTTTTTTTTTTTTTCCACATCCCTGTCTTAATAGCTGATGCCCAAGCCCTTCAAGCACAAGCTATGGGAGCTCCTGGCTCCAGAAGGGCAGTCTCTCCTGTTCCCTCTTGTGTCTCCAGCCCCCAGCATAGGGCTTGGCAGGCAGAGTTGAATAAATACTGTTTCTCAGGCTCCAATATTTGAAACATCTAGTTCTAATTGAATACTTAATCCCAGGGTGAGTTCTGAACTTGCTTTCTCTCCCCCAAGAGGAGCTCACAATCTCTCAAGACCCCTCCTCCCCCACCACACCGAGCCCACACCAGATAACACCCAGCGGGTACCTGGCAGATGCCACCCCGTCGGGTGAGGACGCCAGTGCACACGTTGTTGGGGCGACACTGGTTTGCAGGTGTCACGGTAACATTGAGGACCCTTGGAACTCGGGAGAGACGCCCCCTACGCCGTCGGGTGCCCCAGCCTGCAACCTGGCACCCGGTGCCGGCTTCCACTGTGGCGTTCTGCTCCGGCAGTGGTACCAGCGCCACGCTGCTGGTGAGGTTGGCCTGACGGTCCAGCTGGTGAGGGAAACTGGGTCAGGAGAGGGCATAACTGGGGGCCAGCTGGGAGCCAGAGAGGCAGCAACATGAGTTCTGATCTGGAAAGCAGTTTGGGTTCAAACCCCAGTTTAGGCAGTAATCTGCTGTGGAGTGAGTGAGTGAAGTCGCTTAGTCCTGTCCGACTCTTTGCAACCCCATGGACTGTAGCCCACCAGGCTCCTGGCCAAATGAGTTTACCTTTTGGGCCTCTGGTTCCTCCAGAGAAGGAATCAATGGTCCTTACTGCAAACGTGGTTGAGAGACCATGAAGGTGAAGAGCTCGCCCAGGAAATGCAGATAAAACAAAGCACCACCCTCCATCCTCCGTCAGGATTGGCAGGAAAAAAATTTTTTTTTCCTAAATATGGAACACTTCACGAATTTGCGTGTCATCCTTGCACAGGGGCCATGCTAGTCTTCTCTGTATCATTCCAATTTTAGTATATGTGCTGCCAAAGTGAGCACTGGCAGAAAAATTTAAAAAATCATAATATGCAGTGTCAGTAAAGATGTGGCGAAACGGGCAGTTTTAAATTCTGCTAGTGGGAGAGTAAGTTGGCCTAGCTGTTGTGGCTGCTCTGGGAAAACTTTCACAAAGAAATATGCACAAAAACTCACTGTGATTCTGTCATAACAAAAACATCTGGAAACAACTTCAGTGTCCAGGATCCAGAGGTTGGCTAAGTGGATTGTGCACTTGGCTGTACGATTTACACACTAGGCTCTGTGCACATGGCTTGTCCCCACTTAGCCCCTCAGGCCAACACCAGCTCCCTGCTCATTTTCCCACCTGCAGCAGCAGCACGTCGTTCAGGTTCTGCTGGGGGTCATAGCCATTCTCGCTGACGCTCCTGATGAAGAAAGTCTGCCGGGACCGCTCGCGACGCCTCAGGTCATAGGCACCCAGCACCACGGTGGCAATCCCGGTGTTCCTAAGAGCAGCGGGGGCAGATACCAGGCTGGGCTTCCCCAGAAGCCCCCAGCCTTCTACAACCACTGGGCGGGCACTTACACAGGGGCAGGCTTGCAAATAAGGTAGGAAATTACAAGCCTGCTGGCTCGCGGCCCGGGAGCCAGAGGAAGGACATCAGTGATAGTCAGGCCTCTGTCCATCCTCCTTTTGTGGCTGCATCTCACTCTGTTTCCAGGGCCCCATTTCCCTCTCTAAGCCCCTCAACCCTTCCTAAGACCAGCCCCCCTTGCCAAGCCCCTCCCCTCCTCACCTGCGAGGCACACCCACCCCCCCACTCTCCCCCAACCCCCCTGAGCTCTCTCCCTCTCCCAGCCCCCCTGCCCACTCCATGGCCCTCGGCTCACCGGCTCTGGAAGCAGCTGGCCGCTGTCAGGACAAAGTTGGGGTGGATCAGAGCGCCCCCACAGAAATGCCTCCCTTGGTTCTGGATGGAAGCCAGGAACGGGAGCTCCTGCGGCCGGGCCTTCCTGCCTCCCACTATGTCCACCAGAGGGGCCGAGCCTGGGGGGAGAGGAGGGTGTGCTGCAGCCTCCCAGTCTCAGCCCCATACCCAGGGAGACCCCAGCCTCCCGCACTCCTGTTCCCTAAAAGGACAGGTCCCCACCCTCCCAGGCTGGTCGGGGCCAGCTTGCCTGTGTGGCCTGGGCTCGGTTGCTTCACTGTCCCTCCCTGAGCCTTGTGTCTGGGAAACTGGGGCCAGCACCCGCCAGTCCCTCTCCCCCAGGCCTGTCCCCTGCAGTTGAACCTCTGCACAGATGTGGACGCCCGGCCTGGGGTGAGCACTCACCAGCCCTGGAGGTTGCTAGCAGGCTGGCCAGCATGGCCAGGAGTCTGAGTGCTGTCATGACGGGGCTGCTGAGGGTGGCTGGGGACAGGGCGCCCTTATACCCTGGGGCCTCAGCCGTTAGCGCATACCCGCCCAGGCCCAGCCCCTCCTGGCGGGAGCAGAGGAAGTTGCCCAAAACCTCCCCAGCTGGCTGCTCCTGGAACCTGCCTGGATCCTCCAAGTGCCAGCTTGCACCCTCTGTCTTCCCCTCTGGATACTGGGCCACCCCTCAGTGTGGGTCAGGCCACCACCCAGCTGCCACTCGTGGCTCTGCCCAGCTTCCTAGCCTGAGCACCGGGGCCCACCACTGCCCACCTGGTCTGGGATTGAGTCCTGCTGCCTTTGTGTGTGTGTGTTCTTTACTGCTTTTTATTTTATTATTTATTTGGCTGTGCCGGATCTTAGTTGGGGCATGTGGGAATCTTTCAATCGCAGCGTGCGGGATCTAGTGCCCCTACCAGGGACTGAACCTGGGCCCCTGCATTGGGAGCGTGGAATCTTTGCTGCTGGACCACCAGGGAAGTCCCTGTTTGTTTGTTTTTTTAAACAGCTTTACTGAGATATAATTCAAGTACCACACAATTCACTGAATTAAAGTGTGCAGTTTCATGGTTTTCAGTATCTTCACAGAGTTATGCAGCCATCACCCGAATTTTAGAACATTCCATCACCCCAAAAGAAAAAAGTAGCTATGGGAAGTCACACCCCATCCCCCAACTCCTGATAACCATGAACCCACTCTCTGTGCCTGTGGATTTGCCTGTTCTTGACGTTTCCCATCAGTGGAATCACACACTCTGTGGCCTTTTGTGGCCAGCTTTTTACCTACAGGATTTTTATCTGTAGGTACGTGGCTGGGTCCTTCACCTGCCCTTAGTCTGTGCATCTATATAGTGGGCAGGTGCGTGGAGCCCCCAGAGCCTTGAGATTCTGGAGACATTGCCTGCCCTTCTCTGGCCTCAAAGTAGGGTCTTCAGAAGTTTTAGGCATCCAGTACCTGAGCAAGAGATGAGGCCAAGCGGGGAGGAAGACAGGGTTGCATATCCAGAATATATAAAGAGCTCTCACAGCTCAACAACAAAAACAAACCATCCACTTAAAAATGGGCAGAGGGTTTGAATAGACATCTCTTCCAAGATACACAAACAGCCAACATGCCATGAAGATGCTTAAAATTATTAGTCATCAGGGAAATGCAAATGAAAACCACAGCGAGACACCACTTCACACCCACTAGGATGGCTAGGATGAAAAGGGCAGAACAAACACAGTGTTGGTGAGGAGGTGGGAAATTGGAACTCAGACACATTGGCTGAGATGCAAAACCCTGCAGCCGCTAGGGAAAGCCAGGCAGCTCCTCAAACACTGGATTATCCTGTTACTCAGCAGCTCCACTCCAAGGTGCAGGCCCAGGAAAACTGAAAACAGGGCCCAGAAACCTGCACACGCATGTTCACAGTGTGAGTCACAGCTGCCAGGAGTTGGAGGCAACCAAATGCCCTTCAGCAGACAAACGTGTCCCTCCACACATGAGAGCATCCCTCAGCTGTGAAGAGGGGTGAAGCCCTGACACTTGCTACCACGTGGACAGACCCTGAGAACACGATGCTCAGTGAGAGAAGCAGACACAGAAAGACACACAGGGTGTGATTCCACTGATGGGAAATGTCCAGAACAGTTCGATCCACAGACACAGAGAGTGGGTTCCTGGTTGTCAGGGACTGTGGATTTAGGGGGTTAGGGGAATAATAGCTGAAGGAAACAGGGTTTCTTTGGGGGACATGTTCTAGAATTAAGTGGTTGCACAACTCTAAATGTTCCAAAAGCCAGTGGATGGTATAATTTACGATGGCTGATCTTATGTCACGTGAATTTCACATCAATTTAAAAATTTTACTTATTTTTGACACCTCAGCTTTTATTATTTATTTATTTATGGCTGTGCTGGGTCTTTGCTGCCATGCGGGCTTTCTCTAGTTGCAGTGAGCCAAGGACTACTCTCTAGTTGCATTGTGGGGGCTTCTCACTGCAGTTGCTTCTCTTGTGGAGCACGGGCTCTAGGGCATATGGGCTTTACCAGTTTCACCACTTGGGCTCAGTAGTTGTGGCACATGGGCTCAGTTGCTCTGCAACATGTGGGATCTTCCTGGACCAGGGATTGAACCCACATCCTCTGCATTGGCAGGTAAATTCTTAACAACTGGACCATCAGCGAAGTGTTCTGACAGGTGACACCAAGCGGTTGGACTGGTGGTGGACCCCACGTCTCAGATCACCAGTTGGTGTCTGGGGCTGTTGGGGGCTGTTCCAGGGCAGTCCTGGGGAAGGTGGAGGGAGCAGGTGTCAGGGTCCTGTGCTAGGCCTCAGGGTCCTCCGCCTTGCTGAAATGGTGGGGTCCTCGGGTTCAGACTGATCACTGCTGTGTTTATGGTCCCACAGCTGAGCCGTGTCCCCAGCATGGCCCCCAGGACCGGATCCTACCCCAGTTCAGTGTCCGCCCCCGAAGACTGCTTCCCATCTCCACCCTCCTAGGATCCCACCCATGCACCCCTCCTACCCCCTGCCCCGAGTCCCCAGCATGCCACCCACCCTGTCCGTTCCTTGGACCCAGCTGCTGTCTTGCTCAGAGCACAGCCGGTTGAGCTGGGTGACCCTAGGGTCCAGAGGTCCATCCCTTCCTACTGGGTGACCTCAGGGGCCCCGTTTTGGGCCTCAGTTTCCCTGTCTGTGCAGCAGGACATTAACACCCCCCCCCCCCATAGAGCTGTGTTGAGCATCAAGTGTATTAATGTGTTCAGGAGTCTCTGAGCAGCACCTAGTGTGTTCCACCCTCTTGCCTGCTCTAAACTCTGCCATGGCTCCCTAGTGCCCAGAATCAAGTTGTCACCCCCCACCCGCCAACCCCTCACCCCTGGCTGCTGCTGGGCCATGTACCATCAGAGCTGGACCTCACTCCCTCTCCACCACTGGGGATCGACAGGAGGAAGAAGCCCCCCACCCCTCCTGATACTGCCCCAGACTCTCTCCTGGTTCCCCAAGCTGTCAGGAAGGTCTCCAGGGACATCCCTTCGTTTCTGCCCAGCCCCCAGGAGGCATCAAACATGATTGCCCCATTTCCCTTCCTCCTACCTCCAGAGGACAGTTTGTGGTCACCTTTCAACACCAGCGATTCCCAACGGCTGTCCAGCCCAGGCTCTGCCCCTGCCTGGCAGAGAAACGGAGTCCAGGTGGGCATCAGGCCTGGGGAGGTGGGACAGACATGCCAAATGTGTCACGTACACCAAGCCATCTTGTTATGCCCATTTCCAGGTGAGGAAACTGAGGCCCCGGTGGGATCAGCTCTCTGGACCCCACCCTTAACCACACGGAGGATCATCTTTGAAGACACATGGAGTTGATTCTCTTAACCCAAGAAAGGCCACAGTCAGGAAGGGTCTGGAGTATGGCCGGCTGCACACACTGGGCTCTCCGGCAGCGCAGCCCTCCCCCACCCCACCCCCATCCAACTGGACGTTTAACCGCGGGACTGATTTTGAGGGTCTGTCTCGGTTCTCGACGGCTCCCCCGAGACTGTACCGAGCTAGGTGTATAGGAGATAGTGAACAAAATGAGCCGAAGAAAATTCTGCCGTCTGGGGCCTGGAGACTGTGGACAGTGATTTAAGTGCTCGGGGGCCTGTTTCCCCACTTGTTAAACGACGGTTAGCTGGCCCCCACCCCTCATGACTGTGGAAACACCTGCAAACAGCAAGCGCTGCCTAAGGAGCCTCACGTGAATTCACCACGAGGGCCCTTCCTCCCCGCGAGCATCGCGGAGCATCCCGGCCTGTGCGCCTCGGATGCTGTGAGCCAGGCGAGGGGCCGCGGTCGGACCAGGGGAGGGTGGACCCCGAGTGGCTGAGGGAAGATGCAGGGCAGGTGGGCGAGGCGCGGGCCCGGGAGTGAGACAGCGCCCCCATCCCCACCCCCAGCTTCTTTTGTCTCCCGATGGCCCGGGCGCTCAGGGAACTCGCCATGGAAACGCGTACCGGGGAGGGGGGCAGAGACGCGGGAGACCCGGAGATCCCGCCCGCGTCCAGCCTGGATGGGGCTCCCCGGGACCATCTGAGCCGCTCGGGAGGGGAAGAGCCCGCAGAGCCCGGTTCGTGCTCCCTCCTGCGGGGGACGTAGATCTGAGAGACCCAGAGACCGAGGGCGCGGAGCAGGGAGGCGGGGACGGCGACGGACGCGCGCGGCGCCCTCGACGCGCCGAGACAAAGAGCCCCCGCCCCTCGCGCAGCCTCCAGGCCGCCCGGCGCGGGGTCTCAGGCCGGGCGGGGCCGCTCGCTCTCCGCCCCCCCTCCGCCCCCGCGGGGGCGGGGCCGGCTTTGTGCCAGCCGCGCCGCAGCCCCCGCCGCCGCCAGCTCCGCCCTCCGAGCGCGGGCGCGCCAGGTGAGGGGCCTGCGGGCGGAGCGCGGACCCCACCCCTCCACCGGCTCCGGCCCTCGGGGTCCTGGAGGCCCCAGCCCTGACTCGCGGGTGGGACCCCAGCCCGGAGGCTCTCGACCAGGCCGACCCCGCCCTCTCTGCCGAGCCCTCTCGCGGCTCCTCCATCCGGGGAGGCAGCCGGAGGGTTGGGCAGGACCGCAGTGCGCCAGGGGCGGCCACGGCCCCCGCCTCGCGGCCTCAGTTTCCCTGGGCGTTTTCTGCGCATCCCGGCCCGCCCCTCCTCCGCGGGCGCCGGGCAACTGGTCCCCCAGGGCTCAGTCTGCGCCTCCCCTCCTCCAGCGCGGCTTTGTCCCCTCCAACTACGGTTTGTGGCGCCCCGGGCACGATGATCTCAACCAAGGAGAAGAATAAAAGCCCGAAGGACAGCATGACGCTTCTGCCCTGCTTCTACTTCGTGGAGGTGACTGGGGGGAGGTCGCGCTGGTGGGGGCGGGGCAGAGGCCTCCGTTCAGCCGGCCCTCGGGACCCCCACGCCGAGGGACCGGGGCGAGCACAGCCAGGGACCTGGGTGTGTGGGGCAGCGGGGAGGGCGGTCAGAACAGTTGGGCTCTGCAGGACGAGTAGGAGTTGCAAGAGAATGTTCTAGGCTTTGCGGGAGCTGGATAGATGCTCAAGGCGGAATCTTCAGTCCGGGGTTCCGGTCAGCAGCTCACACGAAGGGGCTGGAGCAAGGTGCTGGGCGCGGTGGGCGGGCGGGGAGTGGGGCGCGCAGTATAGATATGATGTCTTCCTGCAATGTGAAGGCCGGAGGCCTGAGTGTCTGAATTGAAATTCCTCCTCTGCTAATCGTGGAGGCTCGTGCACTTCCCTGAGCTCTGACAGAACAGGCTCCGCATGTAGTGAGGGCCTTAGGAGTGCTGCAAAATAAGATAGTAAGTGCAGCCACCGGGCACATACTGAGCGCTAATGAAGGGTTGGTGAGGCGAATCCACCTGATCAGAACCTGGGTTACCCACAATGCCACAATGCTCGCCAGGCCAGGAAACCCGGCTGGAGTGAGGGGCCCAGACTGGGCGTGGGTGGAGAAGTCCCCCGGACCTGAGCAGATAGTACCCAACCCTACCCTGAGCAGGGTCACCCAGACAGCTGGTTACCTCCCCCACAGGCCGAAAACCTGGTTAGTTTTTCAAGTTTGCATTTGAATCCTTATTACAGTAGGTTATTCCTCCTCAGTGTTCTACAGGCCACACGGAGGCAGCCCCTCACCCTCAGTTTCTCCCAACTTCCCACTACTCTCACCTGTGTGCCTTTCCAGAACACCTTTCACCCAGCCTTTCACTTTTCACCTGGGCTTCCCAGGTGGCGCTAGTGGTGAAGAACCAGCCTGCCAGTGCAGGAGAGTAAGAGATGTGAGTTCAATCCCTGGATCGGGAAGATTCCCAGAAGAGCAGGGCAGCCCACTCCAGTATCCTTGCCTGGAGAATCACCATGGACAGTGAGCCTGGTGGGCTACAGTCTGTGGGGTGGCAAAGAGTCCGACAGGACTACAGCCAGCCTCCCATTCAAGTTCACCATATGTAGCCCTTCCCCCACCACCTGTAGAAACGCAGGTTCTGCCTTCAGCCTTTTTTTTTTTTTTTTGGCTTCAGGCAGGGTCTTAGTTGTGGAATGCAGGATCTTTAGTTTCAGCATGTGGGATCTAGTTCCCTGACCAGCGATCAAACCTGGGCTCCTGGGAGTGCAGAGTCTTAGCCACTGGACCACCAGTGAAGTCCCTGCCCTTGGCGTTTCTAGCAGAGATCTTTGTTTACCATCGCCCCATCATTTTTCACTGCCCTGTAGTACTCCAGTGCCAGCCCTAGGGAGTTGGGCGTTTGGGGGGTTCCTAGTCTTGATGTCTCACAAACATTCCTGCTGCCAAGTCGCTTCAGTCCTGTTCGACTCTGTGCGACCCCAGAGATGGCAACCCACCAGGCTCCCCCATCCCTGGGATTCTCCAAGCAAGAACACTGGGGTGGGTTGCCATTTCTTTCTCCAATGCATGAAAGTGAAAAGTGAAAGTGAAGTCGCTCAGTTGTGTCTGACTCTTAGCAACCCCGTGGACTGCAGCCCACCAGGCTGCTCCGCCCATGGGATTTTCCAGGCAAGAATACTAGGAGACTGTAAACTCTTTGGCCTGTGTCATCCTGCACAGAATGCAGAGCTTGTCTGCATTGTGCATCTCTATCGAGCAGGGTGTGGAAAGACCCCAAATTCCTCCTACTGAGGCCCCTGCACTTGCCTGTTTCCCCATAGTCGTGTCTGCACCTGTGTTGGTGATGTTTGAATTTTGACCAACCCAAGAGGTGCAAAGCCATATCCCAGCCCTGGTGTGCATTTCCTGTACTGCCAGCATTATGTTTGTGTGTGCGTGGTAAGTCCCTTCAATAGTGTCAGACTCTTTGCAACCCTGTGGGCTGTATCCCACCAGGTTCCTCTGTCCATGGGCTTTTCCGGGCAGGAATACTGGAGTGGGTTGCTAGTTGCTATTTCCTCCTCCAGGGGATCTTCCAGACCCAGGGATCGAATCTGCATCCCTTAACATCTCCTGGATTGGGAGGCAAGTTCTTTACCACTAGTGCTGCCTGAAAAGTCCAAGAATACTGGAGTGGGTAGTCACTGCCTTTTCCAGGAAGTATTCCCGACCCAGGGATCGAACCCAGGTCTCCTGAAGTGCAGGCAGATTCTTTACCGTCTGAGCCACCGGGGAAGCCCAGTATTACATTTATTCATTCTTAAATACACATGCCCCCAAAGCAAGCACGGTAGCTTGCCATTGTGAGTGTGTGAATGATTTTCCTTTGGGGCAGATATGCTCTGAGGGGTTCCTGGTTTTCAGCTGAGGGTCTCTGGAAGCAGTGAGAGGTGGGTGATGTGATTTAGGAGGCACTTACAGACCCTCAGGGAGTGGCAGACTCTGAAGTGGGGCCTCTGCCCCTAACCCACCCTGCCACCAGGTGCTTCCAGCTGGATCTGGCAGGGAGATGTGGGCAGAGGGCTGGAGGAGAAGCAGGGGGAGCTGGCCAGGCATTACAGCCACTTTGCCGGGGACTTGGAAAGACATGGGGGAGGTCTTCAACGTGACCCTCTAGTGGAAAGATTTGCTGGTTTTAAGTTGTACGCTAAACCCTCTCTGTGGCCGGACACCATCTGCCCACTGAGCCAGATGCTAAGCACTTCGACTGTGTTTGCTCGTCCAGTCCTACACAGACATCCTGGGGGGTGGCCACTGTATTGTTCCTGTTTTCAGCTCGGAAGACTGAGGCACAGGGAAGGGGAGGAGCCATGATGCAAGCCCAGGCAGGTGGCCATGAACTGCTTCACTCAGCTGCCTTGGGCCTCCTGCCTTCATGCAGCAGGTGCTCTATAAATGCTCCTTGGACACCAGCCCAGCTCCTTCAAACCCAGCTCACCCAACTTTGGCATTTCCCCTCTGGAAGCCTCCAGCCAGGATTGCATGGAGGGTGGAGGCCCCGCTCAAGGCACTGTAGAGATAGAGCTGGGAGCTTCCCAAGGCAGCTGAGCCCCCTTAGGGGCCCACCTACACTCTGGTCCCAGAGGTGGCCCCAGTGGATATGTCAGGTTGAGACCCATGGACCAGAAGGGGAGGCAGAGGACACTGGGAGGGTTTGCCTCCGTTGGAATCTGCTCAGTCAGTGCTTTGCAGTACGAGTAGCTGAGTGAGTGGTGGTGTACAGCCTGCCCCGCTGCCCTCCTCGAGCACACTGTTGGTGACTCGGTCAGGTGCAGCTCAGCTTTCCCGAACCTCAACCTCCCACCTGTTCCTCATAACTGCTCTGAGCAAGAAAAAACGTCACGTGTGCCCTCTGCCTATCACCTGGGGGCACATGATCAGGTTGTGCAGAAGGACAGTTGTATGAATGAGCAACTCAAAAGAATTCATTTATAAATAAAAATTCATTTATTCAGGCCCAACACCCATGTTCCTGGGGCTTAGTGTGAAGCTGGCATGTAGGGGTATGGGGTGCAGAGGAGAAATAGCAGCAGAAGAGATGAACAGGCTGGAGCCAGGAAGGGTGTCTCCAAGGAGGGCAGGACCCCAGAGGCAGGTCTAAGTGCATCCATCCATCCATCCCTGAGAGAAGAGGCCAAGAGGCAGGAGCCCGTCTGCCCTTCCCAGATTGTTCAAGGCAGCAAAGGTGCCTTGGAGAGAAATGAATGAAGTGATTAGTGGGTGGATGGATGGATGGAAGGATGGGTGAGTGGGTAAGTGGATGGGTAGAAGGAATGAAAAAAGAAGCAAGCAAATGTGAGTGGATGGATGGAAGGTAGATTGATCGGTGAATGATGGAGAATGGTTGCTTGGATGGATGGGAAAAAGGGAGGATGGATGGTGGACTGGATGGATGACACTTGACTGGGGGGAATAAATGAGTTGATGGATGGGTGGGTGGGTGGGTGCATGATGGGTGAGTGGGTCAATGGATGGGTAGATAGATGGGTGAGCAAGTAGGTGTATATATGGGTGGATGAAAGGAAACAGCCAAACAGGCATAAGTGGATGGATGAATGAATGGTGGATTGATGGATGGAGTTGAGAGATGGATAGATGGATGATAGGTGGGTGGAATAGTCAGGGCATGGATAGATGGGTGGTACATGGGAGCATGGGTGGTCAGATGGATGGATAATGAATAAATGGATGGAAAATTGTTGTAAGTTTATGGATGATGTTTTTGAATAAATGAATGATAGATGGATGGGTTAATGGAGGGACGGGTCAATGGGTGAGTGGATGGGTGGGTAAGTTGATGGGTGGAAGGAAGGATGGAGGATGATGGATGGCAGGGTAATGTGGCTGGCTGGGTGGGCTGATGGATGGGAAATGAATAAATGGATAGAAAGAATTGGAAGTTGATGGATAGAGGGATGGGTGTTTGGACAAATTGATGATTCAATGTGTGGGTTGATGGATAGATGGTAAGTGGATGGATAGTTGGTTCATGGATGGATGTGCGGATGGGTGGATGGAAGGAAGGAAGGGTGGGTGGGTAGATGAGTGGTGGGCAGAAGGATGAATGGAAGCATGGGCAGGTGAGTAGGTGGGTGGATGGAAGGATGGATGAGTGAGTGGAGGGAAGGAAGGAATGAATCATGGGTGAATGGATAGGTAGGTGGATAGATAGATGGAGGTAGATGGCTGATGGAAATTTATGGAAGGATGGGTGGGAGAATGGGTAGATGGACGAACAGATGGGTGGATGGGTGAGTGGTTTGATGGTTAGAAAATGGATAAATGAATAGATGGGGGTTAATGGATGGAGGGATGATTGAATGGATGGGTAATGGATGTATGGTGGATTTATTTTGGGAGGGGGGATGGCAGGTGGGTAGATGGATGGATGGGAGAGTGAGTGGATGGATGGATGGGTGGCCAGATGGAAGGGAGCAGGTGTGGGTGGATGAAAGGATGGTGGATGGATGGGTGAATACATGAAGGAAGGAAGGAGGGGTGGATGGACGGTAGATTGCATGGATGATGGAAGGACAGCAGAAGGGATGTGTATATGGATGGATGGATAGAAGGGAGGGTGGGTGGATGGATGGATGTTGGAATTTGGGGGTGGAGGATAGGTGTTTAGATGAAAGGATAATTGGATGAGTGGATGAATGGAATGATGGATGGATGATAGGTGGATGGATGGGAGGATAGGTGGGTAGATAGGATGAATGTAAGGAAGAAAGGAAGGAAAAGATGAGTGGATGGATGGATGGATGATAGATGGGAGGAAGGATGAGTTAGTAGGTGAGTGTCAGATAATGAATAAATGGATGGACAGATGTTGCAAGTTGATGGACAGGGGTGGGTGTTTGGATGAAAGGATAAATGGTTTAATTGGTGGTGGCTGGATGGATGGGCTAATGGAGGAAGGAAGCAAGCATGAGTAAATGGATGAATGGATTGTGGATTGATGGATGGATGATGGAAGACAATGGCTAGATGGGTGGGTGGGTGGATGGATAGAAGGAATGAAAGATGAGGGGATAGATGGATAGAGGTGGGTGAGTGGATGATGGAAGGATGGATGATGAATTGATGGTGATGATGGTGAATGCATAATGGAAGATGATGGATGAATGCTGGATGGGGCAGTGGGTGGATTGATGGATGGATGGACAGAAGGAAGGGAAGATCAGCAGATAGATGGGTGAGGGTCAGATGGATGGAAAATGACTAAATGAATAGATGGATGTTGGAAGTTGATAGGGTGATTAGTGGGTTGACGAATTAATCTTGGGTGCACGAATGGCTCTGTTAGATGCACAGATGGGTGGTGGGTGACTCAGTTGATGAATGAGCTGATCAGTGGGTGAACAGCACGGATGGGTGGACAAGTCAGTGACGGGACTGAATTTGTGGGCGGATGACTCACTCAGTGAATGAGTGTGGTGTGACCCTGGCCAGCGTTCTTCCTGCAGCTGCCCATAGTGGCATCCTCCATCGTGTCCCTCTACTTCCTGGAGCTGACCGACCTCTTCAAGCCAGCTAAGGTGGGCTTCCAGTGCTACGACCGCACGCTGTCCATGCCCTACGTGGAAACAAGTGAAGAGCTCATCCCACTGCTCATGCTCCTCAGCTTGGCCTTTGCTGCACCTGCAGCCTCGGTGAGTCCCAGGGCAGGGCGGGGCTGGCTGTGGGCCCCCGGCTGGAGCCTTGCTGAGCACCTCCATGTCCACAGATCATGGTGGGTGAGGGCATGCTGTACTGTCTACAGTCCCGGCTGTGGGGCCGCAGCGGGGGCCCAGGTGGGCCCGAGGGCAGCATCCATGCCGGCGGCTGCAACTTCAACTCCTTCCTTCGGCGGACGGTGCGCTTTGTAGGTGAGTCCCCCATGGCATCTGCACACTGAGGGTGGTGGGTCTGGCCCCAGCTCCCGTGTCTGGCCCTTGCACTCCCACCCCACAGGTGTCCACGTATTTGGCCTGTGTGCCACGGCCCTGGTGACTGACGTGATCCAGCTGGCCACGGGCTACCACGCACCCTTCTTCCTGACTGTCTGCAAACCCAACTACACCCTGTTGGGCACATCGTGTGAGGCCAATCCCTACATCACACAGGATATATGCTCTGGCCACGACACCCATGCCATCCTGTCTGCCCGGTGAGCATGCCTGGCCCTGTCCCAACAAGCATGTAGGGAAACTAAGGCAGGTCCCAGAGCCTTAGGGCTCACATGGGTGTTTCTTACAGGAAGACGTTTCCGTCCCAGCATGCCACTCTGTCTGCCTTTGCTGCTGTCTACGTGTCGGTGAGTGCTGCCCCACACCCCAGATGCCCCACAGGGACCAACTGCCCTGACCACCCACCTGTCCCCCGGCAGATGTACTTCAACTCGGTCATCTCGGACACCACCAAGCTGCTGAAGCCCATCCTGGTGTTCTCCTTCGCCATTGCAGCGGGCGTCTGCGGCCTCACCCAGATCACGCAGTACCGCAGCCACCCGGTGGACGTCTACGCAGGCTTCCTCATTGGGGCTGGCATAGCGGCCTACCTGGTGAGGGGCCGAATAGGGAGGCCCGAGGGGGAAGGCCAGCCACCCCTCCCCACCCCCGCCCAGGGGGATGCTGCCATCTTCTCCCTTGGGAGCTGGAGGCAGACTCTCATGAGCCCAGACTTGCCAAATGTGCAAAGTAACCAGAAGCCAGAATTTGTCCTGTGGGGAAAAAGGTGGACTTCCCCCTCTCTGACCCCCAAGGCATGTCTGTGGCCCAGTGGGGACCCTAGTCTCCAGCCACAGGCCTCACACCCAGTCCCCATCTCATCTCTAGGCCTGCCATGCAGTGGGCAACTTCCAGGCCCCACCAGCAGAGAGACCAGTGGCCGTGGTGCCAACTAAGGACGCGCTAAGGGCTCTGACCCAGCGGGGCCATGACTCGGTGTACCAGCAGAACAAGTCCGTGAGCACCGATGAGCTAGGTCCACCCAGCCGGTTGGAGGGTGTGCCCCGGCCCGTGGCCCGCGACAAGACCTCGCTGGGCAGCCTAAAGCGGGCCAGTGTGGATGTGGACCTGCTGGCCCCGCGCAGCCCCATGGGCAAGGAGAACATGGTGACCTTCAGCCACACACTGCCCCGTGTCAGCACGCCCTCGCTAGACGACCCCGCCCGCCGCCACATGACCATCCATGTTCCACTGGACGCCTCCCGCTCCAAGCAGCTCATTAGTGAATGGAAGCAGAAGTCACTGGAGGGCCGAGGCCTGGGGCTACCGGATGAGGGCAGCCCTGCACACCTGCGGGCACCCGCAGAGCCCATGGCTGAGGAGGAAGAGGAGGAGGAGGAGGAAGAAGAGGAGGAGGAGGAGGAGGGGGAGGAAGGGGGTCCAGCACCTCCCTCACTGTACCCCACAGTCCAGGCTCGGCCAGGGCTCGGGCCACGCGTTATCCTGCCGCCTCGGCCTGGACCGCAACCTCTGGTTCATATCCCTGAGGAGGGGGCCCAGGCAGCAGCTGGCCTGTCCCCCAACAGCAGCGCAGCTGTGCGGGCCAAGTGGCTCATGATGGCTGAGAAGAGTGGAGCAGCAGTGGCCACAGCCTCGGCCCAGCCCCGCATGGCCAACCCGCCCCGGCTGCTGCAGGTCATTGCCATGTCCAAAGCTCCAGGTGCACCCGGCCCCAAGGCAGCCGAGACGGCTTCCTCATCTAGTGCCAGCTCTGACTCCTCCCAGTACAGGTCACCGTCTGACCGCGATTCTGCCAGCATCGTCACCATTGATGCACACGCACCCCACCACCCTGTGGTCCACCTGTCTGCGGGTAATGGGCCCTGGGAGTGGAAGGCGGCGGGAGTCGGGGCCAAGGTCGTGGAGGGAGAGGGTGGCTATGAGCTCGGGGACCTGGCCCGCAGCTTCCGCGGTGGGGCCAAGCCCCCAGGCATCTCCCCAGGCTCATCAGTCAGTGACGTGGACCAGGAGGAGCCACGGTTTGGGGCCGTGGCCACTGTCAACCTGGCCACGGGTGAGGGGCTGCCCCCACTGGGCGCAGTCGATGGTGTGCTGGGACCAGGCAGCCGGGAGTCGACGCTGCGTCGAAAAGCAGGCCCAGCGCTTGGTGATCGGGAAGCAGCGGAAGCCGAGGCCGAGAGCTACTACCGGAAGATGCAGGCTGCACGCAGGTTCAAGGACTGAGGGCGGGGGTGGGGGTGGGGCAGGGGGGTCTTGGTAGACAATAAAAGGTGATCCTGGAGAAGAGCTCACAGTCTGAGTCTTTCTGGAGTACTGGGTGTAGGGGTGGGACCGAAACCCCCACACATGAAGGGTAACATGGCTGAGTTTACAGAAAGGAAACAGCAGTGAAATCAACAGGCCCAATAAAGAGGGGAATCAAGTGCAGGATACAGAGAGTTTATTCAGAGTCCAGTACAGACTGGCCAGACCGCCTTCTACATGTGGACAGGAAAAAAGAGCCTACAGAAAAGGTAGGAGTTGTTATAAAATCGCTTTAATTCAGTTCTCTCTGCATTACAAGCCGGCAGTGGGCGGGGCCTGCCGTGCTCCTTACAATACTGAGCCTGTAATTGCTGTTATCAAAATATACATCTGTGTCACCATAAAAAACCGCATTTGCTGCCCCTCACGTCTTACAACAGGTATAAAAAATTATAAATATTTACACCCTTGTTCCACCCCGACATGGAAACTTGAGGCCCAGGCCCCGAAGTGAGGGCCGGCCAGCAGAGGCCTGCGTGCAGGGCACCCCTTGGACCCGTGAGTGCAGGACGAGGCGTGAAGACCGGAGGGGAGGGCTGTTGCCCCACCTCCTGGGGTCCCAGCATTAGAGGCAGGAGAAAAACAGAAACAAAACTTTGGTCCAAAATTTGCAGGAAAAAAAGAAACCCTGAAAGTTGAAGAGCACTTGTCCTCAGAGAAAGGACAGTCAGGTGTGAGTAAGGCATCGGGCGGCAGATGCCGGCCCCGCTGTGTCTGCCCTGGAAACTAGATCCTGCCCTGCGACTCAATGACAAGGAATAAAATAAAAGTACAGTATACAAGGTCATACCACAAGGAGAAAGTTTAGGTTACACTCATACCATTTTTATCATCTTGCTATATAAAAAGTTACTTAAAACTATTTCTTTTGCATATAAATGAAAAAGATTAGAATATTTGGTCAACTGGAAATATTGCTAGGCACAGGTGTCTGCAGCTGCATCGAAGCATAATACAGAGATTACAGTGAAAACAAAGCTGAAGAAGCAACAGGGAAGGGTCCGGGGAGGCCCCAAGGCTGGGGGAGAATCACACACTTGATTAAAGGATTGGGTGGCGGCCACAGCCCCCCACCACACCAGGCACATGATCCCAGGGGAGGCTGACCCCGCAAGCCCTGCCAGGGCAGCGGGTTTAAGGCACAAGAAAGCCAAGTGGGGGTTTAGGAGCGCCCGCCCTGCAGGCGGCAAAGGCACAGGCAGGGGCCGGGCGGGTGGTGCCATCCACCGTCACCAAGAGCTTGAGGCTGGCACCCCACCTCCCCAAGGTGAGCAAGTGAATTAGATTTAATTTCTTTTAAAAACAGGTAAACTGATTTCTCTTTTAAAAAAATAAAATCTCTGGTCTTTTAAGGTCACTTCAGCTGCTTTTTAAAGTGGCTTTTTATCTGGAATGATGGAAGTTGTTGCCGGGTGCCCGGCAGGCTGGTCCTGGGTGGCGGCCTAGATGGTGGACTTGGAGAAGGACACCCGCAGGTGGTGGTTCTCACCCAGGTCATGGTTGTGCAGGTCGATGAGTGCCTGGATGGCCTCCTCCACTGAGCCCATCTGGATCAGCGCCATCTTGCGGTCCTTCCTGCAAGGAGTGGGGGAACACAGGCATGAGGAGCCGCAAGGGGCCAGGGAGCCTAGGGGCAGTGGGGGAGGGGACTCTGCTCACTGGAAGAACTTGAACCCTTTGACGATCCCGCCGTTACTGGAGAAAAGAATCTTGAGGTCATCCTCAGAGATGGAGGGCCTGTAAGTGGAGAGAGATGTAAGCCTGTCTGTGCAAGATCAAGGTCATTCCCTCAGGACAGGAATGTCCAGGGATTCGGGGGTGCCCAGAAATGAGGGATAAGATGATGGAAGCATCTGAGAGGCAGAGGCACTCACGGGATGTTGGAGAGGTGCAGAGTGGCCGAGGGTGGGAAGATGTTCTGGAAGTTCTTGGAGCCAGGCTTCTTGAAGCGGTGCAGGGGCGAGTTTCCATAGTCCTTGGTCAGGCCCTGGTCCTCCTGGCCCTCGCGGGGCAGCTGCACGCTCTGGTGCTTAGAGAGTGTGATGCGCACTGGCTTTCCGTGCAGCTTGTGCCCATTGAGGTGACTCATGGCTGGGGGCGGGGCAGAGGAAGAGACAGCATACGTGACCTGAGGGCCCTGGGTACCACCAACAGCCCTGCCCTCCCTGGCCACCCCTTACCCAGCTGTGCCTGGCTCCCATCGGCCATCTGCACCAGGGCGTTCTCCTTCTTGTTGAACAGGACCTTCACACGCTGCACATCTCCATACACGCCTTCAAAAGCACAGGGACAGGGGGCTGAGCCCCAGGCCCCAGCCACCCACCCGCCGTCCCCACGACCCACACTCCCACACAGGGCTGGCTCTCCCCAGTTTGCTTATTCTGCCTCTGAGAACCTGTCTAGACACAGGGAGCATGACTGGGAGGGCTGCCTTCCGCAAAGAAGCCATAAAATCCAGGAAAGGTCAATTGCCAAGGAACCATCCTGTAGCATGCTACCGACACATTTACGCTGCCAACAGCATGCGGGTAGGGAACCATGCTCTATAGAATCCAAATAAATACGCAAACCGCAGCCCAGACCGCACGCATCGGAATCTCAGGGCGTAACAACCACCTCAATTACATGAAAACAAGGTAATAAAAGTGTGAACGATAACATACCGAAAAGAATAAAGAGGCTTTGGGGTGTGACTCTCTTTAGAGGACAGCAGAGCAAGGCAGCGAGGGACAGGGAAAGGGAGAGGTCAGGGGGCGAGTTGCCAATCGTCCACCACGAGGAGGCAGCCCCGCAGGCGTGCAGGTTGATGGATGATGAAGTTGTCAGGATGTTAATATTCAAGGGCAGGTTGGTTTCCGGAGAGCAGGGTTTGAGGGGGAATTTTGTTTTTTTTTTTTTATTTATTTATGGTTTTGTTTTGTTTCAAGCAACAACAGGAAGCAGAAGTACCGTGCAGTCAGTTGGCAAAGAAATTCCGGATCAGGGCAAGAAAAAAAATTGGGAAAGGGGAAGGGGAGAAAAGAAAAAAAGTAGCAAAAACACAGGTCAGTAAATACATAAGAAAACACGCGGTGCCCCATCAGTCAAGACCACACACATTACAGGCCACACGCCGGGCAGACAGCCGGAGCACCCTCCGCGGGGAGGAGGCGGCGCCTGCTGGCCCCCCACTCGCTCCCCCAACCAGGCCCTCCAGGAACCGTCTCCTCAGCCCGCACCGGAGCCTCCAGTCAGGCTCGCCGGGCGCTGCGAGCGGACAGCTTGGCCAGAGGAACTGGGACAGGACTGGGGAGACTGAGAGTCACACGAGGTCAGACAGGCAGGAGAGCAGCTCATTAAACAAGAACCCCGTCTCTCGAGAAGCAAATACTGAGCCTCGCTCACTGGACCCCAGCTCCCTGAGCTAATCCAGCCCCAAGACAAGCCAGGCCTGGCTGCCACCTCAGGGACTGCCGGGTGGCCTCAGCTTGCACCCTCCCCTCAAGGCGCCCCTCTGCAGGCCAAGGTTCGCTGGGCTGGAAATTTCAAGTTTGTTCTCATGTACCAAATACTTCAACTCTCAACATCGTGAAATTAGGAACGTAAATTAAGATGTTAAGGAAACAAGAGAACTCCAAGCACTGCGGGAAAGGAGGCAGCAGTGAGTGACGTCAGCGCAGAGAGGAGGATGGGGACGCCCACGGGCACTGGCTGGGCCTGGCCCAGCTCCAGAGCCCAGTGCCCGGTCAGAGGCTCCATCTGCACTAGGACTAGGGGCACTCCCAATTCCTAATTCCCGGAGGCGCCACGTACCTCAGGGTTGAGATTGCTGACCAGCAGGACAGAGTTGCCTGCCCCCGCCAGGCCTGGGATGGCGATCCGGCCCGCTGCCGCTGCTGCTGCCGCTGCCGACGGAATAGCCAGAGGGGCCAAAGCCCCATGCACATTAGGAACAGAGAGACCTGCAGGGTGAATGGGGTTAGCTGAGTGTGGTGCCCACAGTCTCCACAAGGAAATCGGTCTTGCCCATCCTCATGCAAACAGAGATGCAGGGGGTGGGTGGGGGCATCAGCCTGGCCCCCAGCCCTGCGACCCTCCATGCTCCTCAGAGCACACCACCGTACTGGCCTGACCACCTATATGTGCCGACAACACAGAAGACTCAGGCTTCTCAGACACAAGATCGAGCCCGGTGGCCTCGGCTGTGCGTGCACGCAGGTGCCCGTCACCATGCAAACAGCATGCCGGGCATAACAGGCTCAAGACTATTCCGCGTGTGGGCGCCTGGCCCCCGGGAGGGATGCTCAGGTGTGCTCACCCAGCGCATGCCGCTCCGCTTACCAGGCCGCTCAAAATGCACTACTAGGGGCGCATCCCTCCAACCACAGGCGCTGGTCCTCAGCGGCTCAGCAGCCCGGCCACGCCTGCCCTGTCCAGACTCCGCGCCCAGAAGGCTAGACCCCCGTACTGCGCCACGTTGGCCGCCGGGGAAACAGAGCTACTGGCGAGATGTGGACATGCAGAGGCGGCGCTGGGGCGAGTATGTGAGTACCTGCGGCTTGAGGAATTGCAAAGGTGGGAGGGAAACCAGCTCCTGCATACGGAGAGGCTGACATTATACCAGGCGCACCTAGAAACAAACGAGACACTAATCATCGCACCCACGGGTGCGAGCCGGCTGCCAGGGCCCCACCCGCAAGTGCGGGGTGGGCTGTGCGGGCGCCTAGCCTGAACTACGAGTCCTGCCTGGGTGGCCTGCCCCCGGCGTCTCACCAAAGGCAGCAGCCATGGTCTGGTCCAGCGAGGGCTGGCTGTCACCGGACGGCAGGTCAGGGCGCGTGTAGTCGCGGCTCTTGTCGTTGTTATACTTGACGTTTAGGCTGGTGAGCTTGGAGAAGTCGATGCGCAGTGTGCAGCATGCGTTGTAGATGTTCTGGCCATCCAACGACTGTGAGGACAGTGAGGAGGCTGTCAGCAGGTGCCTGGCGGCCAGGGGCACGGCTGCCCTGGGGACCACTCACCAGCTTGGCGTGCTGGGCGCTCACGGGGTCCGCGTATTGCAGCAATGCCTGGAACTGGTTGTTCTTGGTGAAAGTGATGATCTTAAGAACAGTGCCAAACTTGGAGAAGATCTGTGGGAGAAGCTGGTGGGTCAGCCTGGGCCCAGGCACCAGCCCCACTGCCCACAGCTAAAGCCCAGTGCCCTTACCTGGTGCAGCACGTCCAGGGTCACTGGGTAGAAGAGGTTCTCCACGATGATCCTAAGCACTGGGCTCTGGCCAGCCATGGCCATGCCCGCATCCACCGCCGCGGCCGAGGCTGCCAGGGCCAGGTTTCCTGACTGGACTGAGTTCACAGCCTGCAAGGCCGCCTGGGCCCGCTGTGAGGACAGTACTGTGAGTCCCCCAGCCCCAACCCCGCCTGCCCCACCCTGCCCCCACCCACCCACACCTGAGGGTGCCGCACCGCCTGGTTAGGGGAGCTGTCTGTCTTGAGCTCCTTGTGGTTGGAGAACTGGATGTAGATGGGCTGGCCGCGCAGCACAGGCGTCACCGACGTGTAGTAGTTCACCATGGTGTTGGCAGCCTCTTCTGTGTGCATCTCGATGAAGGCCTGGGCATGGGAACAGGGTGAGCTGACTCATACCAGGGATGCCTCTGGGACCCACCCCAACTGGCCCAGGCCTCGTACCTGATTCTTCCCTTTCAGCATCAGGAGATTGGTGACCTTTCCGAAGGGCAGCCCCAGGGAAATGACCTCCCCCTCGGTGACATCGCCGGGCAGCTTGCGGATGTGGATCACCCTGGAGGGCACGCCCGCACTCCTGCTGTCCCCCTTGAACTTCTTGCTGTCGTTTCCATTTGCTGCAAAAAAGCACTGAGTCACATAGGGCACCCCAGGCTCCCTCAGAGCGGGGCCCTCCCTGGCACCGGGAGGTTTCCGGGCTGAAGTAGTCCCCACACTTGGCTCCCAGAACTGTGCAGTAGGCAGGTGCAGGGACCAGGCAGGGCGGTGGGCGGGTGGGGTTACCTGTGGACGCCGAGGTGCCGCTCATGATAAAGGGTCCGTTAGTGACGCAGGCAGAGAAGAGTTCGTCAGATCCCCGCTGCAAGAGAAGCAAGGTGAACCCAGTGTCCTCGCTGAGGCCCCTGATCCTCCCTACCAGAGCCCACATAGTTCCTTTCCCGCCGGTGGAGCCCTTGGGGCTCTCCCCAGGCAGGGACAGAGGCTGTCCCCTCCTAGGCCTCTGCGTGTCATGGCCACCTCCACCTTCCATCTCCCCACCCCCCTCACCAGTGTCTGGGGTCTGCATGGCTCAGGCTCACAGACCGTGAGGACAAAGCCCCCTTGTCCCCCTGTGGCCACCCGCAGGAGTATGTCCTACTTTCCAGTCTGAGGAAACCGGAGCCCAGCGACCAGAAACACCACCTCTTCAGGCGGCAGGTACCTTGGTGACCAACAGGCTTCCCAACTGCCCCTGTGGGTGGGCTCCCAGCCCATGTTATCTCCAGAAATTCCCTCGTTAGTCTCAATCTAATAGAATCAACTTCCAGAACCCCTTGAGAAGCAGCTTAAACAAGGAGAAAGGCAAACAGCCTCCTGCCGGCTGGGCAATGAAACCCCAGAGGGCCATCCACCTGTGATTTCCTCGATACATGAAACCAGCGCCTGGCAGCAACAGGAGACCAGCCTCCCAGCCTTGACCCTTCTCCCTCAACCCGCCTTTCCGCCAGCTCGCCCTCCTCACATCAAGGACACCTTATCTCTGCCCTTCCCCTAAACTGCCAGCCAGTTCAGCCACTTACAAACAAGTAGGCTCCACATACAGGACACCTCCCCACCTTCCGTGGTCCAGCATTGAAGTGCCCCAGAGCCCCTTCAGGTGCTGACCCCCTCCCCAGCCCTCAGGACAGAAAAGTGGGCACAGCCAGGCCAAGGCTATGAGGCTAAGAGAATGTTCTGGGCCTCCTCACTGCCAGACCGCCAGCTATAGGCACGCCGACGAACCCAGATCCCAAACTCCCCAGCACCAGAGGCTGCTCAGAGCACTGCTTGGTTTTAATGCGTACAGGTTGGAGTTGGATGTAAATGAAGCAAAGTGTTAGCCCCACCAGCAGGCAGACCTGCCCCATCATGCCTTTCCTCACTGCCCTGGCGTGGGGCGGGGGGGACCTGGACTCATCCAGGCTAAACAAACCAGAAACCAGGTGGAACACACCTGAGCCCCATTCCCACCTAAGCTGCAGGGAAGTCGACTTGGAGGCCTACCAACCCCTCCCCTCAGGTCACAAAAGCCCCCTGGCCAGAGCTAGACAAGAATAGACAGGGCACCCAAGTGGCTCCCACACAGACGCCGGCTGCACAACCTTAAAAAGGGCATCTCAGCTCCTGTCAACAGGTGATGGACGGGGGAAGAACTCCCTCCAGAGGGGGTCGTTCTTAGCTCCAACTCCCTTTTCACAGCAGATTGCCTGGCATGAATACCTATGTGGTCTGCCCACTTGGCAACCCCCCTCCCCCCAGCATAAGGAAGTGCAGGTAGTGACCAGAGGCTCACCAGGGACTGCCCACTGGGGGCGCAGAGAGCGCACACAGACAGAACCCTGGGGGGACAAAGGGCAGGCCAAGCTGCACTAGAGCCCCTGCTCTAAAATCAACTCAGCACCACCAGGAAGCCCCCGAAGCGTGCCCGGAGCCAGGGACAGCAGCAGCTAAGCACCACTACATCCCAACACCTGTCACTCGGGGCACAGCTCGTGCTTATCCTGAGAGGCGGGACCCAGGATGCCCTCCCGGAGGCACCCACGCTGGTGCACCCTCAGCCTCTGGAAGCGGCCTGGCTGGATGGGCCCCCACGGAAACAGGGGGGTGGGGGGTGTCACCGTGCCAGTTACAAGCACACCTGGATGAGATCCCCTCCCTCCCTCCTCTCGCCACCAAACAGGTTTTATCTGCAGGAAGATCAGGAAGGCTTGCGTGTGAAGAGTCCACCTGGGAAAACCGAAACCAGCCCAGGCCCCACAGCCAGAAACTAGCTGCTGCCTGCTCCCAGGGATAATGGGCTACCCCCAGGGCTGAGGTGGACACCCGGTCTCTGCCAGCGAGGCCCCCTTCTCGGAGCAAAAGTGAGCTCGACGAGAACATCCTCAGAAGCACCTCCATCCGCCCCAGAATCCCCAGGGATCCTCCCAACCCATGCCCACCCCTTAAACGGCCTGGGGAAGAAACTTCCACTTTTTCCACTTGAAACTGTCAAGAGTCCCATCAGCCCGCGGGCATCCCAGCTCCAACCAGATGCAGTTCTGGACTTCAGGGGAAAGGTCCTGAAGTCAGGGCGGGTGCCCCTCACCTCAGAGGAGCCACCCACCCCGTACTCCTACTACAGAGCAGGCTGTGGCACACCACCCCCCACCCCCAGCCCGGCAATGGGAGCACACAGGCCGCAGAGTGAACGGGCGGAAGGAGAAAGCGACGTCCCCAGTGCCTACCTTTGTACCAACTGCTATGTCTGGGACGATGCTGCAGAGAGAGAGAGAAAAAGGAGACATCAGCAAGGAGCACCCACCACATGCCAGCAGCATGGGCTCCAGGGGCGGCAGGAGCCCCTGCTCCAGGACTTCAGCAATGAGGCGGCTTGAGGAAGGGAAGGGAGGTGTCCTCTCTCTAATCGCCACTTGAAAAGGAGCCATCATTGTCCTCGGGCTCCTTTCCCCTCCCTCCCTCCCGGCAAGACCCCGGCCCCGCCTCCGATGCATCCAAAGACAAAGACACCCCCTCTGCAGGCCCTCAGAAAGACACTAGATGCTAATTAGGATTGAAATGCTGTTGCTTGCTTTCTAGAAACACGCAATGCTTGGGAGAGGTTTCCAGCAAAAGGCAGGCTGTGAAAAGGCAACTCAGGGGCCCAAGGTTAGAGCTGCCGCCCCAGGGGACTGAAAAGGGGTCGACCCAGTGAAAAGGATCAGATAAAAGGGGACACCAGTTACTCATCAACTAGGGTCCATGTGACCTGCTAGGGAAGGCAGGGTGTGTGACTGCCCCAGGCTCCAGGGTCCTGCAGGCCAAGCCCTCGGGACAGTAGAGCCCTTGAAGGGTGCCACCTAAAGACTCAGGAAGGGTCTGCTCAGGAGAACTTGGCCAGCTACACCCCACCAGGTCACCTGGCCACCAGCCTGCCATCACAGGAGACCAGAGCCTCCGGTGATGTCACATGTCCCCTGGCCAAGCCCCTGGCTGACAGAGGCCCTGGGGCCACTGCCTGCAGCATCGGGCTCAGGGTTCACCACAACCTGGGATCCGACCCTCCCACAGCCTCACCAGCCTATGCCGTGGGACTGCCACTTCTTCCCCACAAAAACCTTAAGGGTTAATGTCAACGATTTTTAAAAATCTTACTGAGCCAAGAAACAACTTCCCAGAAAAACAAAGAATGAAAAGCACGCAGTTTCCCAACTGCTAACCCAGGACGGCTGGCGGCTTCCTACTCAGGGAGGACCGCAGACGCAGGAAGTGTTTCAAAAAAGATGGCCTTTCTGCAAAAGGTCCCCCGACTTTCAAAAAGGCAGGCCAAACTGCAGCTGCACCAGCAGGCCAGGCCAGGCCCGGCTGCCTAGACAACCACACAACCGACCAGAGGCCGCAGACGCGCCCCAAACTACGTTTCCGTGACGAGGAAGGGAAACTCCGAAATTTGACCAGGGGGCCAGGAGAGCTCTTCCCACCGGGCTTGACCGGCGGGCTTCCCGGCTCCCAGCTCAGGAATGGGCTTCTCTGGGAAGGTACGTCCCAGCCTAAGCGGACGACAGACCACGAGATCAAGTTCCTCTTGTTGCAGCAATTTTTCTAAAAGGCTAACCTTAATTCAGCCTGCAACCTATCATTTCAAACCCGAGGCACCGAAGGCACGTGACCCTCCAGGCACTGGTAACTGCCCGCCCCGCCCGGTAGGGCCGACAGAGGAAACAGGGCTGGCTTGAAGCTCCCCATCACAAGACATCCGCAACTGCCCCCAGACGCTTCCCGCGGGGCCCAGACTCGAGAACGCAGCTCCACCGGGTTCTACTAGCTTCCCAAGGCTGAGCCCCGCCGCCGCGGTGCCTACACCGACACCTCCGCACGCGGGGAGCGGGCTCAGGTCCGGAGCCGCCCCGCCCCCAAGGCGCCCGGGGCACCACCCCGGGACGCCGGGCGGGAACAAAGGGGGCGGCGGAGGGCCCGCGCCCTTCCGGGCAGGAGGGCGGCGTCTCCAGCCGCGCCCCGGCCCGCGGCGGGCGGGGGAAGCCGGAGTAGAGTCCGCGCGGCGGGAAAGGCCGCGCACGCGCGACAGAGCTGCCGAGAGCGCGCGGAGCCGCGCACGCGCGCGGGGGACCTCAGGGGGCGCGCGGAAACTGTACGGGGCGCCGCAAGGGCCACACGGCGGGCCGAAGGCGGCGCGTGCGTTTGGGGCCCAGACGGGAAGCGGGAAGGGCGGCGCAACCGCCGCGTGCTCTCGGGACGGGCCGCGTGGGCACCGGAAGCGGACAAGGCTCGGCCCGGCCGCCCCCAGCCCCCGATCCCTACAGCCTCTCGTCCGGCTACTCATCCCGGGCCGCAACCGCGCCAGAACTTGGGGGAAGGGAGAGAAACCCCGGCGGCGCCCGAGGGCCTGGAGTGGAGGCGGAGCGGCGCCCCGAATGTACCGCCCCGAAGAGGCCGGGGCGGCGGCGAGGCAAAGGCTGGATCGCGATATAGGCGCCGGGAAGCGCGAACCAGCACTACTCACCCGTCCATTGCACACACAGGAGACCCGCGGGGGACGGAGTGGAGGCGCCGGAATAGCAGGAACCGACCCAACGGCTCCGAGTTATAGACTCACAAAATGGCGGAGACGCCCGAACACGTCCCCCGCGCGCTCTGCCCATTGGCTCCCGCCGCGCAGATGGGCGGGGCGAGCCCCCTCGGACCCCGCCAGCGCCTCCCAATGGCTAGGAGGTCGCTCGAGGGGTGGGCCCAAGAACAGTGGCAAGCGGGCATTGGATAAGGCGGCCGTCCGTCAGAGCTCGAGGCGGAAATGGCCCGTTGAGTCGGAGGAGGTGCGAAGAGGTGAGACCATGTGATGGCGCCAGAGCCAGTTAGCGGAGCTGACCTCGTTTGTGGGGCTTTGCGGGAGAAGCCATCTTGGGAGTGGGTACGTGGCGGATCAGGCGGTGGGAAGCGTGCTTTCCCCAGCCTCCCGCCATCTTGCAAACGGGCAGAGACCACCTCGACCTCGGGCGTGATGTCAAAGGGAGGCTCACTGCCATCTTGAAGTCGGGCAGAAACCTACAGGGCTCCATGTTGTTTGTGGGCACCTGGCCGAAGTCCCTTTCGAATTCAGACGTTACTCAGGTTAGCGAGCGGAGCAATGGCAGCGGCTTAAGGCTTTCTGGAGACGCCGGGGTTCTTTCCACTGCTGGCCACAACGCCTGCGGCACGACGAGGCCACGAGTGGCCTCTGACTGTCTTTTGTCCGCCCCAGAGCAGCGAACCCTGACCACGATCCCCTCGCGTGACTGCAAGGGTGGGGAAACTGAGGTCCGGGGCGCACGGCGAACCCCTCCCTGCCTGTCTGTAATGGAGGGAAACGAGGCCCGGGGTTCAGGGTGGACCCGGCCTGCCTGCTGCAATGGGGAGAAACTGAAGCCCTGGGGTGCAGGGTGGACGCTACCCACCCGTCCAGCACGCAGGGGACTTGAGACCAGGGGCGCGTAGAGCCGACTTCGCCGTCCCGGGATGTTCGGGACGGGACGGGTCTCCATCTCGGGAGAGGAACACTGCAAACGTATCCCGGAGAACGCCGATACCAAGAGTGGAACAGGGCTGTGGGTGATAAGGGAGCCTTCAGGATAGGAGACGGAAACCAGGCGGCTGCGGGGGACGAGGGGGAGAGGCGCAGACGGAGTCAGGGAGGGCCCGCGGCGGTCCGGTCCGGTCCTCCAGACTTCTGGAAGCATCTGGGAGATGACGGGCATCCAGGGCTGGCGCAGTTGCAGCGTGGCTTAGACGTTCAATAAATAGAGGACATTGGCCTCAATACCGTTTGCTGTAAGTCGTGCTAAAAAAGGGAAATTTAACTGGTACCAGCCTAGAGAGAGAGAAAAAATGATCCTTCTGGCTTCCCTAAGACCAGTTGCTTAGGGGCCCTTGCTCCCGCCTCTCAGGTCGGTTTAGCTTGGGCGAAGTCATGGCAACAGTTCCCATCTCAGGGCCGCGCGGGCCTGGATGGGGCCCAGGAGCGTTGAAACCCGGCTCGAAGCCAAAGGGCTTTCTCGCATTGGGGGCGGCTGCCGATTTCCACGGAGACCTCCGCCCTGCGGTCCTTGGCCGGCTGTGTCGCCGAAGGCCAACTGAAGCCCAGGAATGGCTAATCAGGAATGTCCCGGTGGATTTGGGCGAATCCCCGGCGCATTCCTGCGGATTGGCTGTCCCCAGGCCTCCCATTGCCCTCCGCTCTGGGCACCACCAAGGGCAGCTGCTTATCTTTGTTGCCATAGTGACTGGTGCCAGGGATGCGCCCCCCCCCACCACGCCGTGACAGCAGGGAGGATGGTTGGAGACGCGGGAGTGTCCGTGGACCAGAAGGAAAGGAGGGGGCAGCCACGTTCATGGACCCTCCACCAGATTCCCAGCATGGATCTAAACGGTTGGAATCTATTCAAAACCACTTGTGATCACCACCGTCCAGGCTCAAGAAAGCGCAAGCCGACGTTGTGGCCCCACAGAACCCCACACTGCCAGCACCTTTTGGTTTCTGACCTCATTTACATAGGTCTTCTGTGCAAGGCTTTCCCCTTAAGGAAGGTTCCTTCACTCCTTCCTTCACTGCCTGCTGTAAGGCAGGCCCTCTCATCAGAATAGCCTCCCAGCCTTTCAAAACAGTTGAGGATTTCTGTCTTGCCTGCCACCAGAACATAATAGGGAGAAGACAGCCCCTGCTCAAATGGGAAAAGTGCCACAAACTAGGTGACATAAAACAACACAGGTTTATTCTCACTCTGGAACTGAAGTGTCCACAAGGCCAAGCTCCCTCCAGAGACTCCAGCGGAGGATCCTTCCTGCTTCATGAAGCTCTGAGGGCTCAGGTGTCCTTGGCTTGTGACATCCCTCCAGTCCCTGCCTCTGTTGTCACATGGTCCTCTTTTCCCTCTCTGTCCTTCCTCTGTGTGTCTCTAAAAAGGACCCTTGTCCTTGGATTTAGAGACTGCGGGATGATCTCACGTCACTCACCACCCTTCATCTCACCTGCAAACCATCCTGAAGGGGGGGTTATGTTGGGGGATGGAGAATGTGGACACACCATTTTGGGAGCCACCCATTAGCCCAGGACCCCCTATGGAACCTGGATCAGATATGAAAGTTTGCTGGCAGGCCTTCCACATTTGCACTGAGCAGAGGTGTCCGGGGAGCCCCTGGGCCCCACGTTTCAGCTGGATCAGTGCCCTGGTTCATGGGAGCTGGCTGGCCTCCCTGTCTGCCTGCTCCCTGCTCAGCTCGCCTGCCAGCTGCCTGCCTCATCAATGATTTAGGCTGAATGTGGATGTGTGATCACCTTGCAATTGTCTGAGAATTCTGAAAATGATACTTTCCAGGGCCGGAGCAAGGGAGGTGGGCGGGAGCCAGATGGGGGTCAGTGTCCCATGCGCTGGCAGGGACCGCTGGGTCTTATCAAAATTTCTCTTTTCAGATCTGCTGGGGCTGCCTCAGTTTACTCCTTTGTCAACACAAGCGGCAGGCCTGGGCCACTGCCCCCTTCCTCCCCATGGGCTTTCCCCAGTGTTTCAAATGGAAATGGCTGGGTAGTTCGGGAGTATTTGGTCCTGTGTTTATTCACTGCCTTGATCACAGCAGCGATAGCCACCCCTACCAACCCCCTCGCCGCCAGCGCTCCCCCAGCCCCGAGGTCTCCTCAGTTTAGTTCAGTTTAGTCACTCAGTCGTGTCCGACTTTGCAACCCCATGAATCAAAGCACACCAGGCCTCCCTGTCCATCACCAACTCCCGGAGTTCACTCAGACTCACGTCCATCGAGTCAGTGATGCCATCCAGCCATCTCATCCTCTGTCGTCCCCTTCTCCTCCTGCCCCCAATCCCTCCCAGCATCAGAGTCTTTTCCAATGAGTCAACTCTTCGCATGAGGGGGCCAAAGTACTGGAGTTTCAGCTTTAGCATCATTCCTTCCAAAGAAATCCCAGGGTTGATCTCCTTCAGAATGGACTGGTTGGATCTCCTTGCAGTCCAAGGGACTCTTAAGAGTCTTCTCCAGCACCACAGTTCAAAGGCATCAATTCTTTGGTGCTCAGCTTTCTTCACAGTGCAACTCTCAGATCCATACATGACCACAGGAAAAACCATAGCCTTGACTAGACGGACCTTTGTTGGCAAAGTAATGTCTCTGCTTTTCAATATGCTATTTAGGTTGGTCATAACTTTTCTTCCAAGGAGTAAGCGAGGTCTCCTAGCCTCTTGCTAAGTTGCTTCAGCCCTGTCTGACCTGTGACCCTATGGCTGGTAGCCCACCAGACTCCTCTGTCCATGGGATTCTACAGGCAAGAATACTGGAGTGAGTTGCCGTGCCCTCCTCCAGGGGATCTTCCCCACCCAGGAATCAAACCCACATCTCATTATGTCTCCATTAGCAGGTTGGGTTCTTGACCTGGGAAGACCAGCCTCTCTGACTCATTTTCAGATTTCTGTGGGACAGAGCCTTGAGTGTGCTGACCTGAGGCTATCTTCAGCCCTTCCAGGCTGGAGCCCCACCCCCACCCCAGCCTCCAAAACTCAGGGGTAGAACAGACACTAATGTTCACTCAGGCCTGAGTAAAATCTGCCTCCTGCCCCCTGACAGGGTTCCTCAGGAACAGCAGGTTCCCCGGCCCCAGGTTCTGAGATCAACGTGCAAACCTTATCTGCCCAAACCAGCAGGCCAGCCGCTCCCTCCAGGAAGGACCCACAGTGTCCCCAGACCCTGCCTAGGACAGGAGCAATGCCGCCCCCCGACCCCCGCCTGCCCATCCACACCCTTGGGAGCTCAACCTGTGCTGGCGCCTCCCTACAGGCTCTGTTTTAACTCTAATCCTCTGAGTCAGAAACAGTCTCCTTTTCCCAAGCCCAGAGCGGCTGAGTGAGCTGCCTGGGGCCTGTCAGCCTGGAACCCCCACTCCCATCCCTGCCTGAGCTTTACCCAGGCTGCTCTGCCTTTATGGGAGCACCAAGGAGGGAGGGCAACAGTCTAGCCAGTCTTCAGATGGTCAAAGTAGAGTTATCACCTGACCCAAAAGTTATGGTATGTGCCCAAAAGAAACAAAAACAGATGTCCACACAAACCCTGAACACGCATGTCCACAGCAGCGTGATTCACAACAGTCCCAAAGTGAAAACAACCCAGGTGACCACTGACAGATAAACACAACGTGGTCCCTCCACACACAGGAACATCTCTCAGCCATGAAAAGGAGAGATGCCCTATGGACGGACCCTGAGAACACGATGCTTAGTGGAAAAAGCAGACACAGGAGGACACACAGGGTGTGATTCCGCTGATGGGAAACGTCCAGAACAGACAGATTCACAGACAGTGGGTTCCTGGCTGTCAGCGGCTGGGAAGTGGCTGTCAGGGTCTGGCATTTCTTCCCCAGTGATGAATTGTTCTAAAATTGATCACTGCATAGCTATGTGAATAGACTGAAAACAATTCAAGTGGCTAGGCAGTATGGATATGTGAATTGTATCTAATAAACCTGTTTTTAAGAAATTATTAGGATGAAGACCAGAAATGACAGCACTGGCGAGGATGGGGCAGGTGAACGCTAAATGCTGCTGGGGAGCGGGCAGTGCAGCCACTTTGCAAAACAGCTTGGCAGTTTCTTAAAAAGTTGCCTGTATGCCTTCCCTAAGGTCAGGCACTTGTGCTCCTTCGTGCTTACACAACAGTCAACAAAAACCTGGGCAAGAAACTCCGTAGCAGCTTTGACAAAAGGACATAACAGACAAACACTGGAAAGAAAGGAGGTGAGCAACTGCCCAAAGGATGCAGATAGGCCATGTGGTGCCTCCACTCAGGAGCCCACGTGGCAGCGGAGAAGCACAGAGACCAGCCAGGTAAACCTTCATTCCAAGTGTACAAATGGAAGCTCAGCATCAGGCAAAACGCACCCACGGTGCCAGAAATCGGGATTGGACGCTCTTGGGGAGTCAGTGGCTAAGCATGGCAGCTTGAAGGGGTGTTTTGCTGCATGTAAGTTGCAGCTCAGTAAAAATTCTGCTTAGAAAATCCAGGTGATGGGACTTCCCTGGTAGTCAGGAATCCACTGTGCAGTGCAAGGGATGCAATCAATCAATCCCTGGTTGGAGAACAAAGATGGCACATGCCACAGGGCAGCTAAGCCCACTCACAACTAATAGGGCCAAACACAGCCAAATAAATATTTTAAAAAAGAAAATCCTAGTGATTGTAACATCTTTCTCACATCCAGGGTCTGTAAAGTTGCAGCAAGTCCTGGCTTGGGGAACACAGATCCCCAGTCCTGGGGGCAATGCAGGGTGAGTGAGGGTCCTTTGAGCCTCTCTGCTCAAAACACCATCACCAACTAGTCAACACACATCTTGTTTCGTGCAAGTTTCTGTTTGAAGACCCCTTATTCAACATATATTGATTCAGTGGCTAGCAGGGTCATAGAAAAACTTAGGTCAAATACTTTTATTCAAAACCACCCACAAAAAGCCCTAATGTGAAAAACCAGGCACTAAACAAGCAAGGAAAAGACCCTGGCTTCCATCCTGGATTAGACCCAGAGGCAGAGTCCTGGTTCCACATCTCCTGGGCTTGGATGCCATAGTGTGTTCAAGAGTGACCACAGGAGCACCGGGCACATTGACTGACAATAAAACAATACATTTTACAGATAAATACAAATCAACTTCAGCGAGAAGCTGAATTCACAGATACAGAATTTGTGAAAAACCAGAACTTACTATTGTTTGAATCTGTGCCACCTGGTGAGGTGGCCACTGGTCCCATGTGGATTTTTTGTTTTAAATTTGTATTTATTTGGCCACCCACTGTGGCTTGTGGGATCTTATTTTCCAGACCAGGGATCAAATCCAGGCCTTCTAATGGGGGAGCACTTGGAGTTTGGGCTCGTGTGCAGGAGGGACCCACAGAGACCCCACCAGGGGTTGGTTGGGTCCTCAAGGGATGCCCACGTCCTGACCACCGGCACCAGAACACAACCTTGTTTGGAACCAGGGTCTTCAGGGATGTCAGGAGCTGAGTCACCCCAAGTGGGTGGCCCTCATGCCAAGGGTGGTGTCCTTCTGAGAAGAGAAGACACAGAGACATGGGGAGGGGCCATGTGATGTGGGCTCCCCTTCCCAGAGCGGTGATGTGGCCCCAAGGTGGCCAGCTGCCCCAGGAAGCTGGCTCTGCAGGGCCTGCAGGAGGGGCCAGTCCCTCAAGACCTTGACCTCAGGCTTCCGGCCCTCACTGCAAGAGGAGAGCCCTGTGCCCTTTTAGGTGCCCACCCCAACCCCGCCCCTGGGGCTCTCAGCAGCCAGAGCCACAGGAAACCACTCTGCCCCCCAGGAAAAGGGGAGGAGGGGCCAGCCAGGCGGGGAGGGCAGCTGCTTCCACGAGCTTGCAAAATTCATGACAAGGACAACATCTCGATAAGGAACATGAGCCCAGCTGTAAGCGATCTGAGGCCACCTGCTCACCTGCCCCCCAACCCCCACTGCCTGTCTGCGGGGTCATGGGGCAACACATGGCTGCCTTCGGGATCCAGGCTGGACATGGGCCCGGGTGAGGGGAGTGGAGACCCCAGACTTTCCCTGGCCACACCCTGGGCTGCCTCGTCTGGAACTTGCTCTGGGAAAGTCGGTCAATGCCTTGTCCAAATCTTGGCTTGTGACCCTGGATGTGTGTGAGACCGGCTTGAAAAGGCCAGACCAAATCCAAGACCAGAATTAACCACAGTAAAGCAGCGGTTCTCACCTGGGGAGATTCTGCCCCCGGGCACACCGGGGTGCATGTGGGGACATCTGTGCTTGTCTTGGGGCAGAGGGAGGCTCCTGACATTGAGTGGGTGGGGACAGGGAGGCCTCCCCACACCCCACAGCTCCTAGGACAGCCCCACAGAGGATGCTGTGAGCCAAAGAGATTCAGCCCAGACACTCTGGTATTTCTGAATGTTTTCTGGGGCCATAGGGGCCTGCAGGGAGATAGCCCAATTCAACGAAACCCTCCTGGGCCTCTGCAGTCCTGCTTCCTGGAGGTCAGGACTCCTTGGGAGTGGGAGCCTTCCTGGTAAGAAGCTAATTCTGGAACGATCCAGGAAGGGGAAGAACTGTGCCTCCCAGGTGGGCTGTGGGACTCCAGGACAGAGCAGCAGCAGCCCTCCGGTTTCTCCGCCAGTAACACCTGAGACTCACAGACCTTGAGTGGCTGACATCACTGGCATCAATAGTTTATAGCAGGGAATGGACACCTGATCCCACATCGCGGGCTGCTGGCTAGAGCGCCTCAGGGCCACCTGTGCGGGAGGCTCCTGATGACTGCCCCCCAGGGAACAGGATGGGCCCCTCTCAGTCTGAACACACCAGCAGGCATGCATGTGGTGCCATGGTTTTCACAGAAGTGTCTCCTTCCTGGGGTGGAGATGGTCTGTCACCAATTCACTCTCATTTCGATGGGCCAAGGGGTGGCGGCTACTTGACATTCACCCAGAGGGGTGGGGGCAAAGGCAAAGACTCCAAATTCCTCTCCATTTCTGCAAAAATAGATGATCAGCCAACCAACATGCCCATGAAAAGATGCTCAGCATCACAAAGGGAACGAAAGTCAGACCACAGCAACACTGCACATCCCGACTGCAAGGGTGGATGGTGTCCATACAGCAGTCACCAAGTGTGGACCAGGGTGTGGGGAGGCTAGAATCCTTGTCCACGGACGGTGGGAGATGAAACTGTGCAGCTGCCATAGACGACAGTGGCTATTCCTCCAAAGGGTAAAAGTAGAGTTACTGTATGGCCAGCAATTCCATCCTGTGAATTCCACCCTAGGAAAATGAAAACATGTCAGATAAGTACTTTTACATGAAAGTTCACGGTAAAGGGATGAACAGCAGATAGAATGTGGACACAACCTGAGTGTCCATCAGCAGACAGACACATGGGTCTGCTCCCTCCACACACAGGAGCATCCCTCAGCCAGGAAAAGAGGAGAAGCCCTGACACTTGGTACCATGTGGACAGACCCTGAGAACACGATGCTCAGTGAGAGGAGCAGACACAGAAGGACACGAAGGGTGTGATTCCACTGATGGGAAACGTCCAGAACAGGCCGATCCACAGATACAGAGAGTGGGTTCCTGGTCAGGGGAGGAGCAAGTGACTGCTCAAGGGGTGAGGCTTCTCTTTGCTCCTGAGCCTTTTAGATGTGTTTTTTCTTACCAACTTTAACATTTATATATATTAAATACACATTCTGCACAATTAGACAATGAAATAGAAGAAAACTAAAAATCATCTGTAACACCTGCCCCCCCCCCCAAGTCAGCAGTAACTACCTTTAACATCAGAGGTTTTGCCTTCAGTATACTTCCTGAATCTATGTAGGTTGTATGGGAAGCGTGTATGTATGTAAACATAGATGTGCACATGTGAACATATGTATACACATGTATGCATATATATAATACTTACACACCATAGATTGTTGTTGCTGTTTAGTCACTAAGTCGTGTCTGATTCTTTGCGACCCCATGGACTGCAGCACCCCAGGCTTCCCTGTCCTTTACCATCTCCCAGAGTTTGCTCAAACTCATGTCCATTGAGTCAGTGATGCCATCCAACCATCTCATCTTCTGCTGCCCCCTTCTCTTTGTGCCTTCAATCTTTCCCAGCATCAGGGTCTTTTCCATGGGTCGGCTCTTAGCATTAGGTGGCCAAAGTATTGGAGCTTCAGCTTCAGTTTCAGTCCTTCCAATGAATAGTCAGGGTTGATTTCCTTTAGGACTGACTGGTTTATCTCCTTGCAGTCCAAGGGACTCTCAAGAGTCTTCTCCAGCACTATCGTTCGAGGCATCAATTCTTCAGCACTCAGCCTTCTTTATGGTCCAACTCTAACATCTGTACTTGACTACAGGAAAAACCATAGCTTTGACCATATGGACATCTGTCAGCAAGGTAATGTCTCTGCTTTTTAATACACTGTCTAGGTTTGTCATAGTTTTCTTCCAAGGAGCAAGCATTTATTGATTTCATGGCTGTAGTCATTGTCTGCAGTGATTCTGGAGCCCAAGAAAATAAAATTTTTCACTGCTGCCATCAATTGATACATACACAAAATTGGGATCACACTGATATCTTCCAAACCTTGCCTAAAAATTACTGTCATTGTAGCAAGTTTGCACAACTATGAAAAAATATAAAATAAGCGTGCAAAGCTCTTCTCTCCTGGTCCTGTCACATTCCTGTTGCTCCAAGCTCACGCTCTTTACTTGCAGGCATTTTCCACACCCCAGCATCTGTGGGGATCTGGGATTGTAAAGGTGGCACCTCACTCCCAGGTGTTACACAGGTTCCCTCCTGTGGTTTGTAAACAGTCCTCAAGCCTTTTGTATCCATTTTTCCTTGATACAGTTAACAACCAGCTCTGGCATCTCCAAAGCTTAGGCAGGAAAAACATTTTTTAAAAGTCCATGCAGAAAGGGAAACAAACATTCCAGGAATCCAAAGGTAAAACATGCAGCAGGTCTTTAAGTCTTGAATTTGTTACATGGTTGCTTCTGTTGTGTTTTAAATCCTAAAGTTTATATTGAAGGATTTGGAAACTGATTTCAGATGGAAGCTCCACAACGATTGGAAGAATGAGGATCCAAGAAGGGAATGCATGTGTAGATAGACAAAACTGCTCATGATCTATATTAAAGTGAATGATGTTTCCTTGTGAAGTTAGAATGATGGTGATGGAATTAATATACAAAGTCTCAGTCCCACAGACTGAAGTAGGATTTACTGGTTAATGTTCCAAGTGCCTTACATAGAAAGCAAAAAGAAAAAGTATTTATAATTCTGTGTTCTGCTGCTTTTAATAAGTGCTTATAAATCTGTGTGCATACTAAGTTGCTGCAATCACGTCAAACTCTTTGTGACCCCATGGACTGTACTCCACCAGTCTCCTCCGTCCATGGGATTCTTCGGGCAAGAATACTGGAGTGAGTTGCCATGCCCTCCTCCAGGGGATCTTCCTGATCCAGAAATCAAACCTGTGTCTCTTAAGTCTCCTGCATTGGCAGGCGGGTTTTTAACACTCGTGCCACCTGGGAAGCCCTTCATAAATCTTAGCTTATGTTCTATTTTTGGCAGCAAGGGATCTTAGCCCCGTGACCAGGGACAGAACCTACACCCCCCAAATTGAAAGAGGAAGTTTTAACCCCTGGGCCTCTGGGAAGCTCCCTGGAACAGGTTTTTAAATTCTTACTTTGTAGTTTTATTCTGTTAACCAAGGGGAGAGATCTGTCTCCTTGTTAAGATGGTTTCCTCGTTTTCCTTTCCACTTATTTGATATTTTGAAACTTTCTGGATGATACTAATATTTCTTCTGAATCATCCTTTTTCTTGTTTTAATGGTGGTAAAGAGACAGAACATACAATTCACCATCTTCTCCATTTCTAGCACAAAACACATTCACACTGTCATGCAGCCGTCCCCACCATCCATCCACAGGACTTTCCAGAAACATCGATTCTTTTTTTTCCCCACTCCCAAGACTTCCAGGGCTTCCCTGATAGCTCAATTGGTAAAGAATCTGCCTGTAATGCAGGAAACCGTGGTTTGATTCCTGGGTCAGGAAGATCCGCTAGAGAAGGCATAGGCTGCTGCTGCTGCTGCTGCATCGCTTCAGTCGTGTCTGACTCTGTGCGACCCCATGGACTGCAGCCCACCAGGCTTCTCCGTCCATGGGATTGTCCAGGCAAGAACACTGGAGTGGGTTGCCATTTCCTTCTCCAATGCATGAAAAAGTGGAAAGTGAAAGTGAAGTCGCTCAGTCGTGTCCGACTCTTAGCGACCCCATGGACTGCAGCCTACCAGGCTCCTCCGTCCATGGGATTTTCCAGGCAAGAGTACTGGAGTGGGGTGCCATTCACTCCAGTATTCTTGGGCTTCTTCCCTTGTGGCTCAACTGGTAAAGAATCTGCGTGCAATGCAGCAGATCTGAGTTTGATCCCTGGGTTGGGAAGATCCCCTGGAGAAGGGAAAGGCTACCCACTCCAGTATTCTGGCCTGGCGGATTCTATGCACTGTATAGTCCATGCGGTTGCAGATAGTCAGACAGGACTGAGTGACTTTCACTTTCAGGACTTGCAGGATCTCAGTTCTCTGACCAGGGACCGAACCCTAACCCCTGGAAACAATCACCTTTAACTCTAACTGGATCAAGGTTGAAACACTGCACATCCTTGGCTAGCTGTCCAAGTGGGAGCCCCTGGCTGAGGCCACGGCCCTCACACCGCTCCCTGGGCCCTCATGCGGGCCACTGCCCTGCCAACTCTGAACTCAGGATTCACCCTGGGCCCAGGTGCATGCACACTGGCCCCCAGTCCCATGTCTGGGAGCCCCCTCCCCAGCCCCGCTGACCTAGAACCTGTGGTCTCCCCAGAGCGTCCAACACCAGAACCCTGCCCCTGGGCCTTCCTATCAGAGCATCAGAGCTGGACAAACAACCAGAAAAAAACCTGAAAGCCTGGGGCGATCACCTTTCCTTCCCTGTGATCCAACTTTTTTTTTAAGAAATTCACATTTTGCACCCCCTGCCCCCACCCCAAGCTTCTCTGTGGAGCCAACAGGGTTTTAAATTCCCATCCATCACCCTGAAGGAACATTCTAGAAGCAGCTGGGCAAAGGAAGGCCCCACCAGCTTCCATTAGCCTGTTTTCTTGGCGACTTCCTTTCTGCTTAAGATAAAATAGGTCCCATAATAAAAAAAAAACAAACGTACTGAGAGTCTTGTATTTATCTCCAGAGAGCGGCCTCTGGACTCCGGAATGTTCTGTGTCATTTCCAGATATTGTCTGGGGTTCCGGCAAAGCCATGGGGACATACAGGGACAGACCAGGCCAAGGTTTTAGAAACACAGTTTTAAATTCCGGTGGGCCACTGACACCCTGAAGAGTTCATGGTTATTCCTGCCTATGAAACCCTTGTCTCTGGAACCTTCCACGGGGTTTCTCTTCCATCCCAGAGCTTGAAGAATTCAAACTACCAGGGACTCCCCGGCCAGACCCCTAGGTCCCCTTACTTGAGGGCCGGCAGGGCAGCCGAGATCACGACCCCAGACAAGGAAGGAAAATTCCTTTGGTTCCTAGGCACCGCTTTTGATATTAATAATTTTTCCCTTTTACTTCCGCCTGAGGGATGACGAGCAAAACCAAAAAGTGAAAGAAAACCAGAGAGAGGGTTTGAAGCAATTTTAATGGCTCTGCTTCTTCCAAGCTTGTTAATAATTGTCTTTGTCGCTTGGTGGAGCGCAGAGGCTGGGGGTGGTCTGGGTGGGCCTCTGGGTGGGACTGGAGGCTATCGGCCAGGGCCCCACCCGCGTGGGGAACTGGCCGCATTCCTGGCATTCCTCCGCTCCTTCCCACTTTTGTTTGTTTGTTTGTTTTAAGTCAGAGGCCGCCAGGAACTGCTTTTTCCTTTCTGATTCTGCTGAGTTCCGCCTGGCCAAGCCTTAGGCACCCTCCCAGAGGCCCCCTCCTGCCCCGCCCCCCACTACCACACTGTGGGCTATTTTGCATCTCAGCGGGCCCAGCATCTACTGGACCCCAGGCCCACGACGCAGGCTGCTTCTCCCCCATCCCCCGACTCCCGCCCTCCAGCCGGTGCCGCTGGGCCGCCCCCACGTGGCCGCTGTAGGGAGGAGGGTGGGCAGGAGATTCTGCCACTGGCAGGCCAGGCTGGATCAGGGAGGGAACAGAATTTTAGACGCCAAGTGGACAGCTGACATCCAGCTTGCCGACGACGAAACTGAGGCAGAGGCTACCACCCCGAGGCTTGCAGGCTGGGCAGCTCCTCGACTGTTGTGATCCAGTTCGGGTTTCTGTACACAGCACAGAGTTAGTGAGGCTGACCACCCTGGAGCCGTCCCTGTGCCCTGTGCGTAAAAGGGCTCACTTCTAAAACAAGGGCAAGATTTGCCCCTTGCAGAGCCTGGTCAATGCAGTGAGAAGCCCTTTGTGTGGTCTTGACCTCCACACAGAAAGACAGGTAAGACCAAACTGGAGAATATCCGTCAGGCTTCAGGGGGCTTCGGCACTCAAGTGGGACACCAACAGAGTCAGCGATACTGCTGTTGTTGAAATGGAATATTTTTTTCCGGGAAATTGGAGGCTGGAGGCCAGGTTCAGACGTTCGACGCATACTCAAGATGGTGGCCTTTATGATTAACCTGGGCCCATAATCTCTGCCCAGCATAGGGCAGGCACCCAGCCAGTAGAATTCTGACACTGAACAAAGGAAACCTCACTTAAAATGGAGTCAAAAGGAACTTCTGGAGTGATCCAGTGGTTAGGACTCCACACTTCCACTGCAGGGGGCATGGGTTCCATTCTGCATGTCCCCCACCCCCAGTAGCAAGGCCAAAAAATGAAAAAAAATACATCACTTGAATTAAATAAATAAATAAAGTGGAGCTGGAGGTGGAAGGGGGCACCCTCACCCCCACTACTGCAGAGCCCAAATAGGAAGACTTACTTTTTCATCCCACCAGGAAGGTTACTACTTCTCACCCGCTGAGAAGGAAGCGTTTCTCCTTGCCCAGCAACAGACCAGCCAATGAGGGACCACCACAGCCCACCCAATGAAGGATCATCTCAGCCGAGCCAATGAGGGGGATCACAGCTGCCCAGCCAATGAGAGACCACCCCAGCCCATCAATGAGAGACCATCACAACCCAGCCAATGAGAGACCACCACAGCCCAGCCAATGAAAAACTGTCACACTCCTAGCTCCCAGTTTCCTCCAATGGGCTCTTTGCTTACAACAACCCTCCTGACTTTTATTCTCTATAAAAGATTCCTGGCTTTGTCTTCCATACTGGCCTATGGCTCCCAGGAGTGTGTGTTCCAGATTGTAACTCTTCTGCTGTTCCACACTAAACCCATTTTGCTGGTAAGATGACCGGCTCTTTTAGATTTACAGTCAATTTCATGATCAATGAAGTCTCATAGGGAGTAACATTGTTTTGAACATGATCCTAATCCCCCAACCAAGGATCTAACCTGGGTCTGGGCAGTGAAAGTGCTGAGTCCTAACCACTGGACCAGCAGGGAATTCCCAGAGTTGACCATTTTCAAGTGAACAATTCAGTAGCAGTACATTTGCAATGCTGTGGAACCATCACCTCTATTTAATTTCAGAACATTCCATCACCCTAGAAGGAATGTGGTCCCTGTTAGCAGTCACCCCCACCCCCTCGGCAGCCTCTGACAACCACTAATCCAGTCTCTGTCTCTACACTGACCTCTTCTGATAGTTTCCCATTAATGGAATCACACAGTGTGTCCTTCTGTGTCTGTCTCTCCCACTGAGCATCACACCCTCAGGGTCCATCCGCATGGTAGCTCGTGTCCGGGCTTCTCTCCTTTTCATGATGAGTGGTGTTTCCGTGTGTGGAGGGACCATATTTGTGTATACAGTCACCCATCAATGGACACTTGGGTTGTCTCCACTTTGGGGCTGCTATGAACAGTTGTGAGCACATCTTTGTATGAATACCTATTTTCAGTTATTCCAGTTTCCAGGCTTCCCTGGTGATTCAGTCAATAAAGAGTCTGCCTGCAATGTGGGAGACCCAGGTTCAATTCCTGGGTCAGGAAGATTCCCTGAAGAAGGGAATGGCAACCCACTCAATTATTCTTGCCTGGAGAATTGCCATGGACAGAAGAGCCTGGTGGGCTACAGTCCATGGGGTCACAAAGAGTCAGACACACCTGAGTGACTTAACGCTTTTCAGTTACTGGGGGTGGGGGGGGTACAGTCCTAGGACTGGCATTACTGGGATGGATGGTACCTAGGTCTGACTTTTGGAGGAACTGCTGTTTTCACAGCAGCTGCCCCGTTTTACTTCATTCCACCTGTGAGCAGGATTCTTTGGTGAACAGAACATGAGTCCCCAGGTTCAAACCAGCGGACTCCGGCTTTTCCCAGCGGCCCTTGAGGCTGTGGTGGGGCGGGGTCAGGACATGGGAAGTACCTGTCAGACCACATGGGAGTTTCCCTCATTTGAGATCTGTGTGCACAGGAGGGAAATTGGGAAACTTGGACAAGTTCAGGCAGCCCAACGGTGAGTTACCACCTCGGACTCCGTGGGCCAGAAAAACCTGCTGAGGACATTTTCTGCCCCACTTTTCCGTGTCTGGAGGCTCTTGTCCCTGACAAGCAAGGATTCAAGGGTGATGGCTGTCCACCTGTGGCTGCCCCACTGGCTGCTCACGAACATCGTCCACCTGAAGCAGGGGAAAATGAAGGGGGGAAGGGAGAAGATGGAAGGTGGGGAGGCCTGTGCCAGCAGCCCTCTTCCCACTGCTCCTCTGGGCCTCATGAAGCTGCGCACACTGAGGTTCAGCTCACAGCTCTAAGTGGCACTTGGAGCAGGGTCTGTCCAACCCAGCCTCTAGCTGCCCCCAGGCTCAGCTCCATCGGTCCCACCCTCACGCTGTCACTGGTGGTGGTGGACATTGGCCCAGGGCTCCAGGATTCAGCAAGACCTTTGCGGCGAGTGGCCTGAGCTCTGAAGAAGTAAGAGCAGGTGACACATCCACACAGAAACCTGCACCTGGGCATTTACAGCAGCTTCTAACTCTTAACTGCCCTAACTGCCTTGCCAGGAAGCAACCAAGGTGCCTTCCAGCAGGTGGATGGATAGACACACGCTGGACCTGCAGACAGTAGAATGTGATTCAGGGCTAGGAAGAAATGAGCTACGGCAGACTTCCCTGGTGGCCCAGTGGCTAAGACTCCAGTGCTCCCCATGCTGGGGGTCCGAGTTTCAGCCTTGATCAGGGAATTAGATCCCACGTGCCACAGCTAAGAGTTCAAATGCTATGACTAAAGATCCCACACGCCACAAGATCAAAGATCCTGCGTGCTGCAACTAAGACCTGGCACAGCCAAATAAATAAAAAAAAATATTAAAAAGTTACTAAAAAAAAAAGTTACTAAAGAAGCATAACCTGTGTCACTGCCACCTTTGTGAATAGTAGAGTATCACAGTTGATCATGGGCTGTAACTCTGTAGCACAGCAACGCCAGACATTCATGACCAAGGAAGAAACAGCAGGGAAATGAGTGTGAGGGTGTCTATGTGGGAACTCTGCCATTTCTGCTCAATTTTTCTGCCTAAAACTGCTCAAAAATGGAAAGCTATTTTTTAAGGAGGGAGCACACTGATAAGAGCAGGGCAAGGGAGGTCCATATGTGACAACAAAATAACAAACAGCTAGATTTTGTGAAGAAAAAGAAAAGCAGAGGGGACTTCCCTAGTGGTCCAGTGGCTAAAACTCTGAGCGCCCAATGCAGGGGCCTGGGTTGGATCCCTTGTCAGGGAACTAGATCCCACATGCCACAACTAAGACTCAGTGCACACAAATAAATATATACTTTTCACTTGGGCAGAGGATCTGAATAAATACTTTTCCAACAGGTACGTGAAAAGATGCTCAACATCACTAGTCATCAGTTCAGTTCAGTTCAGTCACTCAGTCATGTCCAACTCTTTGCGATGCCATTGACTGCAGTATGCCAGGCTTCCCTGACCAACTTCCAGAGCTTGCTCAAACTCATCCAGGCAGTTGGTGATGCCATCTAACCATCTCATCCTCTGTCAGCCCCTTCTCCTCCTGACTTCAATCTTTCCCATCATCAGGGTCTTTTCCAGTGAGTGGGTTCTTTGCATCAGGTGGCCGAAGTATTAGAGCTTCAGCTTCAGTCTTTCCAATGAGGATTCAGGACTGATTTTCTTTACCATTGACTGGTAAAGTCTAAGGGACTCTTAAGAGTCTTTTCCAACACCACAATTCAAAGGCATCAACTCTTCAGCGCTCAGCTTACTTTATGGTCCAAATCTCACATCCATACATGACTACCAGAAAAACCATAGCTTTGCTTTCATCAGGGAAATGCAAATCAAAACCACAATGCGATACCACCTAACACCACTCAGAATGGAAGTAAGGAAGTAATAGTGCTCAGTCGTGTCTGACTCTGTGACTCCATGGACTGTAGCTCGCCCGGCTCCTCTGCCCATGGAATTTTCTAGGCAAGAATACTGGAGTGGGTTGCCATTTCCTTCTCCAGTGGATCATCCTGACTCAGGGATCAAACCCTTGTCTCCTGTGTCTCCTGCATCGGCAGGCTGATTCTTTACCACTGCACTACCTGGGAAGCCCGCTTAGAATGCCAATCATCAAAAAGAACACAAACAATAACTGTTGGTGAGGATTCAGAAAAAGAGGGAACCCATGTGCCCTGTCAGTGGGAATGTAAACTGATGCAGCTACTGTGGAAAACAGCATGGAGGTTCCTCAAAAAATTAAAAATAGAATTACCATATCATCGTGCAATTCCACTGCTGGGTATTTCTCTGAAGAAAACCAAAAAACACTAAGCAGAAAAGATATCTGCACCCCCATGTTCACTGCATCACTATTTACAATGGCCAAGATATGGAAACAACCTGTGTCCATTGATGGATGAATATATTTTTTAAATGTGATATATATATATATATGATGAAATGTTATTCTGTCTTAAAAAAGAAGGCAGTCCTGCCATTTGTTACAACATAGATGGACACAGAGGACATTATATATCAGATGGAGAAATGCAGGAACTTCCCTGGTGGTCCTGTGCTTAGGACTCTGCACTTCCACTTCAGAGGGCACAGGTTCAATCCCTGGTAGGAGAACTAAGATACTGCATGCCGGGTCTGCATGCTGTGCAACCAAAAAAAAAAAAAATCAAGCTCAAAGAAGCAGAATGGTGGTTACCAGGGGCTGGAGGGTATTGAGTTATGAGATGAATAAGTCCTGGGGATCTAATCACAGTGATTACAGTTAATAATATTGCTCAGCGTCTTTGACAGTCGCTTAGAAAGTAGATTGTAAATGTTTTCATCACAAGAGCAGAGGTAACTACATCAGGTGATGTCTGTATTAATTAGCTTGATTGGGTCATCACTTCACAATGTAAACATGTGTCAAACCATCACATTCTGCACACTAAATATATACAATTTTTATTTGCCAATCATACTCAATAAAGCTGGAAAATAAAAGTGTTTGCTCCTAGAGAGACAGCTTGATGGAATTATGGGACATTGATGAATTGGGACAGGCTTTTAAGAAGAAATTATACCCTGCTGTATTGTATACCTTAATTTGTGCAAAAAACTAGTAAACATTTTTTAAATTATACAAAAAAATTTTAATTATACAATTTAGTGGTTTCTTATATATTCAGTTATGTGACCATCAGCTCTATCCTATACCTAAACATTCCATCACCTCAAAAGGAAACCCCACCCCATGAGCAGTCACCCCCCTCCCCTGACAACCAGGAACCCACTCCTGTGTCTGTGGACCAGCCTGTTCTGGACATTTCCCATCAGTGGAATCACAACCTGTGTGTCCTTCTGTGTCTGCTTCTATCACTGAACATCTTGTTCTTGGGGTCCACTCATTTTGGAGGGAATGTCAGGGCTTCTCTTCGTGGCCTAGTGATGCTCTTGTGTGGGAAGGGACCACACTGCAATCACCCGCCCTCCACAGATGTGTGTCTGGGCATGTCCACCTCTTGCTGCTGTGGACGTGGATGAACAGATTTGTGTGGACTCCTGTTTTCACCTTATTTCCACCCAGGAGGGAGACTGCCAGGTCACACAGAAACTCTACGTTTGACCTTCCGAGTAACAGCCCTACTGGCCGTTTTAATATCCTGCCAAGGCAGGCTTGCAGAAGGTAATGCAGCGCCTCCTGGCTGCCCCTGGGGTGGAATATTCATCCTGCTAATGACTTATTGATGAGAGCAGCTTGGTGCAGCCAGGAGAACTTTCCATGGGTTCCTGGTATAAATAGGGCTGGTGTGCCTGCGGCCACCCTCTTGGCGGTGGCATCCTGCTCAGACCAGCCGCTGGGGTGTGATCAGGCTCACCTTGGTCCTCAGGCCCAGCATCTCCAGCACCAAGTCTGTGGGCCACAACTACTTTGGAAATGGTGAGCCACCGCAGTGATAAGCCTGCACACCCACAACTAGAGAAAGCCCACGCAGAGCAACCCAAGACCCCAGCACAGCCGAGAATAAATAAATAGTAAATTTTTTAAAATCCCAATTCTAAGTACAAAGACCTACATTTGATACTTTGTAATAACCTATAACAAAATCATCTGATAAGGTGTATATATATATATATATATATATATAAAAAACTGAATCACTTTACTGAACACTTGAAACTAACAGATATTGTCAATCTGCTAAATTTCAAAAACAATTTAAAAAATCCCATGTCTGCTCTGTCCCTGTGGCCACGATGTGACGGGCAGGCCCACCGTCACTAATCACCAGGATACTTCCAACATGGGGTCCATCCACGTGGTAGCAAGTGTCAGGGCTTTCTTCTTTTCCACTGCTGAGGGATGCTCCATGAGTGGAGGGACCACATGATGTTTCACCATCATCTGTGGGTGGATATTTGGGTAATCTCCACTTTTGGTTGCTGTGAATGTGTATGTACAAGTTTTTCTTTGAATACCTATTTTCAGTTATTTTGGGTATATATACATCCAGGATCAGACTTTCCAAACACCAAATAGTCTGCTTAGTGCTTGTTCTTGGATGAACTGTGTGGCATGTGGGATCTTACTTCCACAACCAGGGACTGAACCCACAACCCCTGTATTGGAAGCACAGAGTTTTAACCACTAGACTGCCAGGGAAGTCCCGACCACCAAATATCTAATGCCCAGAAAGGCGGGGCATGCATCACTCAAGTGGCTCCTGGTTGCCCACTCTGGCTCCTCCCAACACCCACTGCCCCCAGGGGAAGAGCAAAGAGGACACAGAGGTGGACCTGGGGGCCCCCATGTGGGGGATGGGCCCCAGCAGCAGTGTCCAGCTCAAGCCAGCTGACCCCGGTCTTCCGGAGCCCCTGAGGGTTGCTGTGTCCTCACCCCATATCATTTGGTTACATGACTGACTATGCCAGTGGCCGGCCAGAGTGGACAAGACATAAACAGTGGTCTCCCTGTCCCCAGCCTTTTCCATTTGTCTTGACGGGAAATGAGGTTTTATAACTTGAAATGAAGGGTTTCATGCCAAACCTCCAGATCTGCTCAGAAACTCCTTTCTGTGGGCCAGGATGTGTGTCTTCTGGAAACATCCCTCCCAAAGCAGGGGCAGGACAGCAGAGCTCGGGGCTGCTGCTCCAGGTGACCCAGGACAAGTCAGGGTGCTTCTGGGAACCTTGGTCTCTTTATCTGTGAATGAAACCAGTCTTATCCCTTCTGCCCTCTGCATGGAAAAGCTGATGCTACTGTTGGCAAACCTTCTCCCTGGTGACTCACATGCTGAGCCTCTTTGCTTATAAAATTTATTTATAATTAAAACATTTAGTCTTTTATTTTAAACAAGTGAGTTTGTCCAAATACACCATTAGGAGAGTCAAAAGGCAAAGGGCAGAGTAGGGGAAGATACTTACAGCATATAATCTAGCAAAGGACTGGGGTCTACGATATATAAAGAACTCTCACAAATCAATGACAAAAAAAAAAGCAACTAAATATCCCAATTGAAGAAAATGGGCCAAAGACCTGAATGGGAAGGTCCTAAAGAAGGACACCCCAAATGGCCAAAGAGCTTGAACCCCGTGTGGCCCCTGTGCAGAGTAAGACCCCAGTGAGGGGCCAGCCATTGAAACCAAATATATCGACAATGCCAAGTGTCAGCCAGGGCCCGTAGCAATGGGAACTTCCTCATGTCACTGATAGGAAGGTGACAGGAGGGGCAGCTGCTTTTGAAAAAGCTCTAGAAGCATCTTCTTTTAACTGAGATGTAACCACCGACCACAAAATCCATTATTTTAAAATGAACCATCCAGGGGTTGGTAGTACATTCAGAGTTGTGCAAATGCCACCACGGTCTGACTCCAGAGCACTTTCACCACCTCAGTTGGAAGCCCTGCCCCCACTAGCAAGCCTTCCCATACCCGCTCCAGCAGCTCCTGGTGACCACTATTGACTGTCTTCCTCTGTGAACCCACCTGTTTCAGGGTTTTCAAATAAATGAATGGCTTCCCAGGTGGCAGAGTGGTAAAGAATCCGCCTGCCAATGTAGGAGACGCAAGAGATGCAGGTTCGATCCCTGGGTCAGGAAGATCCCCTAGAGCAGGAAATGGCAACCCACTCCAGTACTCTTGCCTGGGAGAATCCCATGGATAGGAGCCTAGTGGGCTACAGTTCATTGGGTCACAGAGTCAGACATGACTGAACAACTGAGCGCACGCATGCACACACACACACACACACACACACAAGCAGACTCGTAATATTTGTCCTTCTGTGTCTGGTTTCCTTCAATCAACATTATGTTTTCAGGGTTCATCCACATTGTAGCAAGAATCAGTGTTTCACTTTTTAATGGCTGAATGATATTCCATGGTGCAGCAGGATCACATGGTGTGTAACACGCATCCACTGACGGACATCTGTGTTGTGTGCATTCTGGATACCGTGAACGTACATGTACAAGGAGTTGCCTGAGTATATGTCCCAGTTCTCTGGGGCACATACCCACACGTGGAAGTGCTGAGTCACATGATAATTCGTTTAAGCTATTTTTTTATATTATTTATTTTTTGCTGTGCTGGGTCTTCATTGCTGTGCTCAGGCTTTCTCTAGTTGTTGGGAGCAGGGGCTATTCTCTAGCTGTGGTGCTCAGGCTTCTTCTGTTGTAGCTTGCAGGCTGTAGGCGCATGGGCTTAGTTGCCCCTTGGCATGTGGGATCCTAGTTCTCAGATCAGAGATTGAACCCATATCCCCTGCGGATTCTTCTTTTTTTTTTTAATATATTTTATTAATTAATTATTTATTTATTTGACTGAACTGGGTCTTAGTTGTGGCATGTGGGATCTAGTTCCCTGACCAGGAATCGAACCCCAGGTCCTCTGCATTGGGAGCTCAGAGTCTTGGCCACTGGACCACCAGGTAAGTCCCACACATGATAACGTATACATTTTACAGATGAGGAAACTGCAGCTCAGAATAGCTGTAAACCACACAGCTAGGGCAACCCCAGACCCCCAGGCCTCTCCCTCTCCATGGCTGTGTTAATTCCTGCCTCGTCCACTAGACACTGGATACAGGGCTGGAGGGATGGTGTAGCCCGTATGAGGAGCCTGCGGGTGAGAGAAGAGACCAGGCCGGGGGACCCACAGTCAGTCAGGGGCAGGAAGAGTCTTCACCAGCTCAAAGCCACCTCCTGAGCCATTTGCCTCCCTTGGTGGGCGCTTTGTTTTATAAGAAGCTCCCAGTGGAGAAATCAAACACTTGTCCATGGCAGGTGGGATGTAAAACAGTGTAGCTGCAGTGGAAGATAGTCCATAGTTCCTCAAAAAGTTAAAAAAAAATTACTTTATGATTTAGCAATTCCACTCCTAGGTATATGTCTAAAGGAAACGAAACACACACACATACACACTCACAACTACTTACGTGTTCACAGCAGCATGATTCATAACAACCAGAGTAGAAACAACCCAGATGACCATCAACAGATGATGGATATACAAATGTGGTCCCTCCACACCCAGGAGCATCTCTTAGCCATGAAAAGGGGTGAAGGAACCTTTCTACCACGTGGATGGACCCTGAGAACACGATGCTCAGTGAGAGAAGTAGACACAGAAGGACACACAGGGTGTGATTCCACTGACGGAAAACGTCCAGAACAGGCCGATCCATAGACACAGAGAGTGATTCCTGATTGTCAGGGGCTGGGGAGGAGGTGGGGTGACTGCTGATGGGGACGGGGCTTTCTTTTGGAGTGAGGGAATGTTCTGGAATTGAAGGTGGTGGTTACACAACTTTATAAATGCACTAAAAAACATTGAATTGTATCCTTTAGGATGGTCAGTGGTTAGCTTCATGTTATGTGATTTTTTACCTCAATTTTTAAACAACGGAGACAATGACAGCACTTTGCTGGTGGTTGTCTGGACCCCAAGAGCTGGGCCTTGTATCCCACAAAGCCATGCCCAGATCCCCTGAAGTCCTTCGCAAGGGCTGACTGGCATCTGCCAACATCCTGGGTGTTAACTTCAGCAGTAAAGCCCCTGGAGCCTTGGTCACACTGTTACACCAGGACCACCCACCCGCTCTCCAAAGGAGGAAACAGGCTCAGAGTGGGTGAGCTGCTGCTGCTGCTAAGTCGCTTCAGTCGTGTCCAACTCTGTGCAACCCCATAGACGGCAGCCCACTAGGCTCCCTCATCCCTGGGATTCTCCAAGCAAGAATACTGGAGTGGGTTGCCATTTCCTTCTCCAATGCATGAAAGTGAAAAGGGAAAGTGAAGTTGCTCAGTAGTGTCTGACTCTTAGCGACCCCATGGACTGCAGCCTACCAGGCTCCTCCATCCATGGGATTTTCCAGGCAAGAGTACTGGAGTGGGGTGCCATTGCCTTCTCCAGTGGGTGAGCAATGGGCCTAAAGAGACCAGCTTAGCTGGAGGGAGTCTAGGCTGAAGCTCACGCCTGGGGGTCAGGGGTCAGAGGTCAGAGTTCCTCTCTTTCCCCCCAGCTTCCAGGGCCACCCGAGTCTGTGCCTGGAACTAGCACTGGTCAACTGGACTCCGTCAGGACTGGCCCCAGGGGGCTCATGCCACTGGTCCTCCCACCGTCCAGCCTCCACCTCCCCGGCGGCCCCCGCCCCCCCCCAAACAGACGCTGGGGGAGACCAAGCTAGGTGGCACCTCAGGAAGCCCTCTCCTCCAGGGTTTCAGCCCGTGGGACACTTATTCAGCACCTACTTTGTGCCGGGCCCCCGGGATGGACTCTCCACCAGGTGGCTTCGTCTCGCCCCGTGAGGTCGGCGCAGGGGGCCTGAGCCCTGAGAGGGGCTCAACCCTCCCCCACCTTCGGCCAGTGACCGTCGGACACGCCCCCAGGGGCCGCGCAGGCTGACACCTAGGCTGCACGCCGGGTCCTGCCGGCTTCCCTCTGGGCCTGGGCATTCTAGCCTGTTCTCGCCTCACAGGTTGTTCAGTCAGTTCAGTCACTCAGTACTTACAGAGCAAATACCACGTGGCGGGGAGGGGCATTTGAGGACGCGCATACCTGTTGGAGGTCCCAGGGTAGGTGTGTTGGAAGAGGAGCAAGGAGATCCACGTGGGTAGAGGGTGGAGCAGGCTGTGCAGGGCCCCAGGGCGCGGAAGGCTGGACTCCCACCCCCAGGGACGCGGGAGTCCCCAGGTGGCGGGGCAGAGCAGGGACGCCCCGGCCGGCTGCTCAAGCGCCCTCTGCGGGCTACAGGGAGAACAGACCGCGGAGAGGACAGCGGGGGTCCCAGAGGGGTGGGATGGGGTGGGGTGAAGAATGATGGAGGGATGATGCGGGGTGGTGGGAGGGGTCCTGGGATCCAGCCTGGGTGGGGGTCGTAGGGGGCGAGCAAGGGTGCGTTCTGTTTCCAAGGACTATAAAGACCACGATGATTTAGAAGGGTTTCCCTAAGCACACACAAAGGTGAGCTGTTATGATTTCTTGTTGCTGGTCTGACAGCACTTGGAGGCTTGAGTGAATGAAGGAAGGAAGGACTTGGAGACTGTGCTGTCAGTGGCCTTTGGCCTCTGGCCACTGGCCACCGGGAGCCCCAGAAGGTTGTGGCGGAAGAGCAGAGTGCACGAGGTCTCCCTCCAAAGCTCCCGGCCACGCCCTACCCTGCCTCCCTCCGAATCCCACGTGACAAAGTGCCCACAGTGGGCACCTGTCCAGCGAGCCCCCCCAATATTACCTCAAGGTATCTAGAATTCTTTGGAGACACCAGAGGCTCTTTGCCAAATGGACTTTCTATCCAGACACTGCAGGTCCCCAGCAGGAAACCAAGGAAGGAAACGCAGTTTGCAGGGGCAAGACTGTGGACAAAAGCATAAATTCTGTTTAGAGTAGAAATGAAATGTATGTATTTAAGCCTAAAATAATGCCATTTTAATATACCTACCTTTCTTTCTTTCTTTCTTTTTTTTTTTTTTTGGCTTTTTTTCAACTACTTTGTTCTGGGAAAAAATTAATAGATTTTTAAAATACATAAAAACACTTCTAGAAGGCAAATAGTTTCCTCTAACATCGCTCAGTGCTGCTGCCTCCACACTACCCTACTCCTTACCTTCACCAGCCTAGGGGTTTCTCTGGATTGGTGGGGGAAGAGGGACAGGGTGGGCGTGGCGGGGGGGATGCTGCACTTTCTCCAGTCTGGGCCCTCAAGGTGTTCTGGGAAAATGCCAGCCAATTTGAGGAGTAGGGAGGCAGCTTTCTCATGCTGGATGAGAACTGGTGCTGCTTGTTCAGTCGCTCAGTTGTGTCTGACCTCAATGACAGGAAGCACACCAGGCTTCCCTGTCCATCACCAACTCCCAGAGCCTGCTCAAACTCATGTCCATTGGCTCGGTGATGCCATCCAACCATCTAATTCTCTGTCACCCCCTTCTCTTCCTGCCTTCAATCTTTCCCAGCATCAGGGTCTTTTCCAATGAGTCATGGCCAAAATATTGGAACTTCTACTTGAGCATAATCAGTCCTTCCAGTGAATATTCAGGGTTCATGGCCTTTAAATGCTACTTAGTTAATGTTTTGCTGCCCTCTGGTGGCAGCATGCATTTGCTCCCTTCAGCCTCGATCCAGGAAGTTGCATCTGAGTCCCTGATTGGTGAGGATTCCTTTGTTTACTTGGTCAGTAGCAACAAGAGCCAACATTTATTTATGCAGCCCTGATTGTGTGTCAGCTGCCTGGTAACCCTCATAACCACCCACCTATGGAGGGGTCAGCGAGACTACTTCTTGAAAGCATTAGTTGCTCAGTTGTGTCCGACTCTTTGTGACCTACCAGGCTCCTTTGTCCATGGGATTCTCCAGGCAAGAATACTGGAGTGGGTTGCTATTCCCTTCTCCAGGGGATCTTCCCAACCCAGGGATCAAACCCAGGTCTCCCACATTGGCAGGCAGATTCTTTACTATCTGAGCCACCAGAGTCTCCTTACAGATGAGGAAACTGAGGCTGGCAGAGCTGGGTCTTGAATCTGGGGCTCTCAGAGGTGAAGAAGAATACCCTGTTTGGGGGCTGGAACCAGCTGAGCCTGCAGCTGTCCTACTTTGACTATTCATTTATGTGAACCAGTAAAGCCCAGTATTACCAAAGCCCATTTGAGTAGAGTTTACTTCAACCTTTTTTTTCTTGCAATCCAAAGACCCCTGACCAGTCGGACCAGTCCCCAGGTGAGGTCACATTCTGAGCTTTCATTAGACATGAATCTAGGGAAGGGGGCTTACCTAACCCACAGCAGCAACCACCTTTGAAAACCGGGGCACAGGGCCCTGCAAATAACCTCAGAGCTCTGACCCTGTTTTTATCCCCAAATTCAGTCCCACTAGAGGGCACTCCTAAAGAAAATCAGTGCTGAATACCCACTGGGAGGGCTGATGCTGAAGCTGAAGCTCCAATACTTCAGCCACTTGATGTGAACAGCCAACTCATTGGAAAACACTCTGATGCTGGGAAAGGTTGAAAGCATAAAGAGAAGGGGGAGACAGAGGATGAGATGGTTGGATTGCTCAGTGGACCTGAGTTTGAGCAAACCCCAGGAAATAGTGAAGGACAGGAAGCCTGGTGTGCCGCAGTCCTTGGGGTCGCAAAGAGTCCAAAACGATCGAGCGACTGAACAACAGAAGGCGCTGCCTGGAAATTTGCTGTTGGGTCCAGGCATCAGCCTGTCTGAGAGGCAGATGGAGGTGGGGGAGCATGGCAGGCATGGAAAGTTAAAAAAGATGCAAAGGAGGATTTATTTTTAAAGAAACTGCTCTCAGCACTGCCCTCGCTAATTTTTATCCAATTATAGTTTCCTCACTTCTCTTGCAGAAGGGAAATGTGGTGAAACCCGAGGGATGGTTCTCCCCACAGGATCTGCTGGGAGCTGCCCAGCCACAGCCATGCTCGGCTTCCTCAAGAAAAGTGAGAAATCCAGATTTTTATAAAAATTTCCTGATTTTTAAATATTAGCAAATCGTTTAAAAAAGAGAGAAAAAAAGATTTAAACATTGACGACCAAGAGAGGCCTCTGTTCTAAATCTGCCCCTCTGCCGTCAGTTTGAGACTTGAAGGGTTAAGAACTGCCAAACCCCTCGTTCATGGGCCCCCTAGGTCTGTGGGTGAATGGGTTACCTCACCTTTACTGGAAGAGAGACTAGTTTTTACTGGAAGAGGCCAGTTTACTCATGGTAACTTGATGAGGGTGAGGTTCAAACTGGGGATGAAGTTCAGACCCAACCTTTCCCACTAGATCCCACGCCCTCAACCCTACTCTAGGTCCCCCCAAAATGGCCAGAACTCTGAGTTGTCCCCATGATTCTGGCCCCTGTGTGCACACCCTGAGTAATCCCCTTGAGTGTGGTGCAACTTTTTTGGTAAAGGTGATGAGCTTCTTCAAGTATGATTAAGGTCCCCAAATCAGCTGACCTCAAGTTGATTGAAAGAGCGATCACCCTGGGTGGGCCTGGCCTAATCAGGTGAGGCTTTTGTGGAGGCCTGGGAGCAGCAAATATCCACATAATGACCTGCTGGTGGAGGGACCATGTGGCAAAGACTCGTGGGTGGCCAGCAATAAAACCGAGACCTTAGTCCTACAAATGTAAAACATTTCTGCCAGTACCCAAAAAAGAGGCCTGGAAAAAATGCCTTCAGATGAGAATGCAGCCAACACATCGACTGCAGCCTGGTGGGACCCTGAGCTGAGGACCCAGCCCCACTGAGCTGGCCTTCCAACGCTCAGAAACTGTGTAGAGATAATGGGTGTTTTTACTTTTTTAATTTCGTTTTTTAGTTTTTTTTTTAATGTGGACCATTTTTTTTTCTTGGCTGCACTAGGTCTCTGTTGCACAGGCTTTCTCTAGCTGTGGTGAGTGTGGGCTACTCTTTGTTGCGGTGTGTGGGCTTCTCACTGCGGTGGCTTCTCTTGTTGTGGAGGACAGGCTCTAGAGCACACAGGCTTCAGAAGTTGCAGCACGTGGGCTCCCCAAGCCTCACAGCTGGACCTTAAGCCACAGGGCTGGGGGTCCACACACTTTCCAGTCCAGTACATGCTGCCCATCACCTCCAAGGGGCAGGACGATGTAAGGCGCACCTGCCCTGCCAGGTGGATGAAGTGCTGGTCACCACCCAGCCTGGCAGTCCCCGTCTGTCCTGACTCAGGGCTGGTCACACCCCTAGCACCACTGGAGGGACAGCGCCCAGACTGACACGAGCACCCAAGCACCTGTGCCTTGGAACCTCTCCTGTTGTGCCCAGGACTCCTGTGAGCAAACTCCTTGGGGATGAGCCAGATGAGACCTGGCTGTGGCACCCTGTCCAGGGCCACAGATTCCACAAATACAAAGCCAGGCCATCCATACCTTCAGATAGACAGTGTGTGATTTTTTATTTAGCATATTGCTGTTGTTGTTCAGTCACTAAGTTGTGTCCGACTCTTTGCAACCTCATGATCTGCAGCACGCGGGGCTTCCCTGTCCTTCACCATATCCTGGAGTTTGCTCAAACTCATGTCCATTGAGTTGTTGATCCTATCTAATGCTTATGCTACTTAGCATAAGAATGTCCCAAATATTGTATGGAATATACTTATACTGGAAATGTCATTTACGGTTGGCTTGATTTTCAGTGGAACTGGGCATCTGAATGTTCTCTCTCCCCTCGCCACCCAGCCCAACAGATATGTGGCTGGGGGTCCCCCAGACCCGGCAGCAATCCTGCAGCTGACCACAGAATCCTGAGCTCATAGCAGCTGCTATCGGAGCACCGAGGGATGGTTGTCACACAGCACAAGCTGACGGATGTGCATAGGGAGTGATAGTGACAGAGGCACACCAGAACCCAGAGCCACAGCCCCAGCCCAGCTCCTGGTTCCTGATCCCCACGTGGTCCTGCAGGAGTTAATGGAATAAGAGCAACACCGCCAAAGGAGAAGGTGAAAAATGCTGAGAGCAAGGAAAGGTTCTGGCTTTTCAGCTGGAAACCGGGCTTATGTTTCAGCCTTTCTAATGGCCTCGGAGAAAACTCCCTTCCTCCCCAGATCACACACCTCGACCTGGGAGGAAACCAGGAAAGAGAGAGTAGAGACGTCCGGACACAGCCTTTGTCTCCACTTTGTCTTCCATCCAGACAGACCCTCCCTCCTTTGGGAATTGCACTAAGACTTCACTGAAACCTCTCACCAGAAAAAAAAACACACAAAAAACCTCTTGCCGAGCCCCTGTGGGACTAGGCAGCCTGGCAGGTGGAATAGAATTTCCCCTCCCTTCCCCGAGGGCACAGCCCAGTGAGAAGAATTAAGCAAAAGTGAATCATCAAAACGAGACCTTCCCACCCGCCTCCTGAAATGTGCCCGTGAGGGTGAATTGAGAATTTCAAGGACAGTGCACTTTTCAGCACACTCCTCAGGTTTTAAGCCAGTAAATGCATCATTCCTGGATCTTTCCCAAGGTCCTTCTGAGGCCTTCGAGAGAGACACCTATTTTTTCCTTTCTCTTTTTAAAATAACTATGGTAAAATACACATAACATAAAAGCACAGCTCAGTGGCATTAAGCACATTCACCCTGTTGTGTAACCAGCCCTACCGTCATCTCCAGTATTTTCCGGTCCTCCTAAACTGAAACTCTGTCCCCATGAAACAATGACTCCCCATCCCCTCCCCCACCCCCTGGCCCCACCATCTACTTCCTGTCTCTGCGGATTTGACTCCTCCAGGGACCTCCTGTGAGTGGAATCAGACAGTGTGTGTCCTTCTGTGTCTGGTCAGCAGAGTAACAGCCCCAAAGATGTCCCCATCCTGGTCCTGAGGCCTGTGGCCGTGTCACCTCATAGGGCAGAGGGGACTTTGCAGGAGGGATTAATTTAAGGCCCCTGAGATTCGGACGACCCTGGATTTGCAGACCCAGTGTCATCACACGGTCCTTATAAGAGGGAGGGGTAGGGTCAGAGGCAGAGAGACAGGACATGCTGAGCTGCTGGCTGCTGGCTGTAACGATAGAGGGAGGGGCCACGAGCCAGGGATGCGGCGCCTCTAGAAGCTGAAAAAGTGGGGAGACAGTGCTCCCCGGGGGCCTCCAGAGGGACCAGCTCTGCCCATGCCTGGATTCAGCCCGGTGAGGCCTGAGCCAGACTCCTGACCTCAGGACTGTCAGAAAACCTAGCTGTACTGGTCTAAGCCCTCTGTTCCTGCTAGTTCCAATCACCCCCAGAGACTGGCATCCTCAGAGAAGGGGGACCAGGGGGAGCAGCCAGTGGGCACTGGGGTGGAGGAGGAACAGATGTGGTAGGAGATGGGGGAGGAGCCGGTGAGGCCCAGGTAGTATTCAAGACCCCGAAACTGCCTTCCTAAAAGGCTAGCGGGGAGGGCGGGGGGTGGGGGGCACATTTGGTTCCTGGGGCTGGAACAGAACAGTGGGAACCACAGAGAAAAGCAGACCTTGGACCAGGCAGAAGGCATGCTGCCAGATCCAGTGCTCCCCCAGGACACAGGCCCCTCCTCCTTGAGGCTGGGGTCCCCTTGACACAGGCCCTGCCTCCTCCCTAGACTGGGGTCCCCCTGAGAACAGGTCCCCTCCTCCATTAGACTGGCGTCCCCCTGAATACAGACGCTGCCTCCTTCCTAGACTGGGGTCCCCCGGGGGACAGGGCCCCCTCCCTCTGCGGATCTGTTCTGCCCACTGTAGCCCCTCTCTACCTCACCTACCCCCTGCCCCGGGGACGCCCTCGCCCGCAGCCTCAGCTATTTCGGGTGCACCGCCTCCCCGCCCCGCGTGGGCCGCTCTCAAGAATAGCTCTCAGAATAGCTGTGGCGGCTTCCCTGTGGCCGCCTGTCGGGGAGGCGCTGGAAGGGGGCGCGGGCCGTGGTGAGGGAGTGGGGGCAGCGGGTGGGGACAGACCCTGTGGGTGGGCGTCCCCAGCTGCTCCTAGTCTAGATCCTGGGGGTGGGTCCGGATCGGAGGGGGAGGAGCCGCCGTCGGGGTCCCTCTGGGGTCCATGCACAGGTGCTGGGGTTTCACCCCTGAGGTCCGGGTTGGGAGAGCAGAAGAGGTCCCATCACCACCCCCATGCATGGAGGAAATCGAGGCAGGGTGGGCAAAGGGGCCCCCAGCCACACAAGGGTCAGGACTACCAGGTCATTCCTGGGAATAATCTCATCCGCGGGAGTGGTGCCTGTGGTATATGTGTGGAGCCTAATAACGACCCTTTTCTAATCACTGCCCCTGGAGCCAGAGGGACTGGGGACCCAGCTGGAGCTGAATAAGCGCTCTGAGAGTGACTGACGAGGCCACGTGGGAGAGCTGAACAATCACTCATGAACAAGCACTACTTGAGCACCTTCTGTATGCCTCACCTGGGGAAGTGGAATGGTGGGGGCAGTGATGTCACCTGGAGAAGTGAAGGAGGCAGAGGCTCAGGGCACGCCCACTCCAGGCAGGGACCGCATCGGCTGCTTTATTTCAGGTAGGACAGAAGCCCCTAAATCGAGCACTTTTCAATGCCCGGGGCTAGGGAGCTGTCCCCATGGGATCCCATAACGTCAGAGCTGTGCTGGGTGTTCTGCGGAGGGGGCCACGAGACCCTCGGATTGGGGTGCTCAGGCCTCCTCCCTGAGACTGGAGGCTTTCGAGGGCTGGAGCCAGGCAGGTCTCCCCTGTCAGTTTGGGACTTCCCAGAAGGAGAAGGGTTAGGATGTCTCCCCTCTCAGACCAGCCGTAATAATTATATCAGGAGGTGAGAGGACTGGTCTCTTTCCTCCCAGAACTCAAGAGTGTTTGGCAAAGTCACAGGAGCAGAAGAAGTCATCTAAAAGCACAGCAATTTCTCCAGGAAAATGAAAACGGGAAAGAAACCCCACACCCCACAAATGCATCCACCCTTGGGACCGTCAGCACGAGACGTGCAGTTCTCGGGTGTGGATTTAAACGGGGATCTAGGTCCTAAGGCAGGGACTCAGCAGTTCCCCAGTGCCAGGGCAGCGCCTGCCCAGGCTCAGTCCTCATCCTCGCTGGCGTAGATCCCGGCTTCCCAGCGCTCTGCCATGGCATTCCTGTGTCGGGTCACCCGTGTGGCCTCTAGAATCTGCAAAAAGGAGGCATGGAGTTTCCTCAGGGCTCTAAGTCCCCAAACAGCTCCCTCGACCACTAACCCCTAGGAGAGGCCTGGAGAACAATTAGAGTAGGACCACCACTTCCTGTTTCAGACCCTCCACTCCCAGTAACAGTGCAAAGGAATGTGCTAACTCATGCTGAACCCCACAGGAGGGAAATGCCCGGGCCTGGCATTGTGGACTCAGATCAAAATGAAAGTGAAAGTCTTAGTTGCTCAGTTGTGTCAGACTCTTTGTGATTCCATGGTCTGTAGCCTGACAGACTCCTCTGTCTGTGGGATTTTTCAGGCAAGAACACTGGAGTGGGTTGCCATTCCCTTCTCCAGAGGATGTTCCCAACCCAGGGATCAAACTCAAGTTTCCTGCATTGCATGCAGCTGCTGCTAAGTCACTTCAGTCATGTCCAACTCTGTGCGACCCCATAGACGGCAGCCCACTAGGCTCCTCTGTCCCTGGGATTCTCCAGGCAAGAATACTGGAGTGGGTTGCCATTTCCTTCTCCAATGCATGAAAGTGAAAAGTGAAAGTGAAGTCGCTCAGTCGTGTCCGACTCTTAGCGACCCCATGGACTGCAGCCTACCAGGCTTCTCTGTCCATGGGATTTTCCAGGCAAGAGTGCTGGAGTGGAGTGCCATTGCCTTCTCTGGCATTGCATGCAGAGAGGGTCACAAATGTATTCCACAAAACCACTGAGGTAGGTGACCTTCTCTCAGGTGAGGTAGGTGACACTCTCAGGTGGACCCCTCCCTCAAAGAAAATACCCCTGTCTTGGGCCAAACCTGCCCCAAAACCATCTCCTAAAAAGGCAGCAGGTGGACCCTCTTTCCACAGTCTGTGCCTGTGGCAGGCATCAAAAGCAGATCACAGAAAAGTCCACCTCAGGCAGACACTACCAATCAAGAAGATACCAGGGCAAGTACCCACACCCAGAAGAAAGGCTTCCCACGACCCTGATGCCAGGGGACAGGGGGCACTGATTCAGGGGGAAGGGAGGAAGGCCCAGGTCCTCGCCCCAGAAGCACACTCACCTCCGAGTTGACATCATCCAAGGGATTGATGCCGGCATACTACAGGAAAGGAACACATGTTAGTCCCCAGGGCCTTCTAGCCTTCCCCACTGGACTCGATGCACAGTCACATTTGGGGAAGAAGGGAAGGCCTTCCTTGCCCACTCTGGTCCCCTAAGCGTTCCTCAATCACCCCAAACTCAAAACCACCCACCATGCTGTTCCCACATGTTGTCCCCCTCATTGAAGCATTGCCCATCATTTGCAACTGTTTTCTCTTGTAAACATCATCGTAACAAAGACAATTGACATTTACAGAGCTCTTGCTGTGGCCAGCCCTGCTCTAAGGTTCGAAGGGGGACGTTCTTATTATCACACTCATTTTACAGGGGAGGAGACTGAGGGTCAGAGAAGGGCAGGGTCTTGCCCCTCACATAGTCAGCAAGCAGCAGGACTGGGACTTGAACCCAGGTCCCCAGACTCCATTCTGCCCCAAACCACTAGGCAAGACTGTGAGCACCACATGGGCAAGGCTGGATGGACAGGGTGTTATTCTTTGTAGTGTAACAGTTCCTGACCAGAGAGGAGATGGCCTCATGGTTACAAATGTAGGGTTTGGAGTCAGGCCTAGGTTCAAGTACTGGCTTGGGAACTCAGACTATATGACATTGCATGAGTGCTTAGTCACTCAGTCATGTTCAACTCTTGGTGATGCTATGGACTGTAGCCCACTAGGCTCCTCTGTCTGGGATTTTCCAGGCAAAAATATTGGAGTGGTGGAAAAGGAAATGGCAACCCATCCAGTATTCTTGCCTGGAAAAGTCCATGGACAGAGGAGCCTGGCAGGCTGCAGTCCATGGGGTTACATGACTGAGCACACATGCATGAGGGTGGAGGCAGATGGGTTGATAGTAATAAACTGAGAGAACTAAAAAAAAAAAGAAAATCGGAGTGGGTTGCCACGTCCTCCTCCAAGGGATCTTCCTAACACAGGGATCCAAACTGCATCTCTTACATCTCCTGCATTGGCAGGCGGGTTCTTTACCACTAGCGCCACCTGGGAAGCCCTGTATGACCCTGGGCACAGGCAAGTATGGCTTTCTCAACAAAAGGGAAACAAAAATCCCTCCAGATGTTAAAGGCATGGTGCTTGCAGAGCCCTGAGACATCCATCATATGATGTGGATAATAATCAGAAATGATGTTGATGGTAATAAACACATGAAAATAATAAGGCTCATTTTGATACACTGCCACTGCTCTCCTCCAAGCAGAGCTCATCCTCAGCCTTTGGCTCAGGGGGAACAACCTCATGGTGGGGACTCTGCTTATACAGCCCAGACATGAAGAGAAACTCAGTTTATCCATTGTGCACCTTGCCTGAACTTTTCCGCCCCTAATGGGGAGTCAGACCTCAGCTAGGCCTCCAGGGGGATGGCAGAACTCAAGACTCACCCACTGTTCCTTCTTCTTTTTCTGCTGGAGAGCATCCTTGGCCGGGGCCTCCACCGTCCACACCAGGTCCGAGTGCAGGTGGATGGGGGTGAAATAGTGTGACTCAGACACTGAGTAGCTGCCTGTGATGCCTGGTGGGGGTTGGGGAGGGGAGAGGAAGCAAAGGGCATCAGGGAGGGTCCCATAGTCTCCTGAGGGCATAACGTCTGTGAGAACTCAGCCCAAGAGACACAGATTCTGGTTGAGAGGCTGGACCAGTTAAGGAGATGAGTGAATGGACAGACAGACAGAGCAGACAGCTGGTTGGGAAAACTGATAGACAGAGTGATCAGAATAGCCAGTCAGGAGAAACTGGATCAACAGATGGGCTGACCATGCAAGGAGAAAAACACTAGAAAGTGACATGGGGTGGAGGCAGTTCACATTGACAAAAAGGAGCAATTGATTGAGAGGCTAGAACATCTGTAAACCTCTATGCACCTAACAACAAAGTCTCCAAATCCATAAAGCAAAAAACTCAAGGCAAAGTTAACATCTTTCTCCAAAATCTACTGCTTCAGCAGACAGACAAATGGACAGACCAGCCAACCCAGGTGGTGGATGAAGTTCCCCAAATGTTCCCCTACCCTCACCCTCTCCTGGCATCCTCATACTCCTCCTGCCACCCTCCTCTGAGACTCTGCACAAAGCAGCCTTTCCCAGGACCCGTCCTCACTAGATTTGCGGGAGGAGCTCCGAGAGTCGTGGTCACAGCACTCATCCGAGAAGACCTCAGGGTACAGAGCACTCCGCCGCTCCTCAGCCATCTCCCGCTCCCGTCGCAGGACATTCTCCACTTCTCTCTCCAGTAGCTCAGATGACTGGGACTTCTGTAGCCTCAGTGCTGGGGCCCCCGCCACCTCCCAGCCCCAAACTCGGGGGGCCTCAGCTCTCTCAGGTTCATCTGGGACTCTGAACCGCAGGGGCCGCAGATGGAAGTACTCCTGTCTCAGGACACCCCTGCTGGCATGCAGGGGTCCCCGGGGGGGCTCCTGCTTCAGGCCTGAGGGCTTTGCAGAGGATTCTGAGGGATGCCTCTGAGACCCTGCAGCCTTGGGAGAGCCCACTGGCCTGGCTTCATCTGCTGAGAGGTTGCTGGGCCTGCAGTAGGCGTGGGAGGCAGGAGACTCTCCTGGGGGCGTCCCAGGGCTCAAGTATGGTTGGTAGGCATCAGGTGGGATACGGCTCACCTTCCTCACCTCTGGGGCCAGGCTGGCCGCGTGGGCATCTGGGGTTGGGCTGAGGATGGAGTCTGAGCTGTGGACTCTTCGAAGTCTGGGCTGAGGTCCTTCGGAGGACCAGTCAGGTGTGGATGCCCGGCCCACCTGCAGCCCCTCCCGCCGGTGATCCTCCTCACGCTGTGACTCCTGAGCAATGTCCCGCTGTACGTAGAGTGATGGACGGCCCCTGTCCCGCCGTGGTGCTGCAGCCAGGCTCACCTTGCTTAGCAGGAGCCTGGCTGGGATCTCCACCAGCTCCTGGTGGCTGGTTGCCCGCTGAAGCCCCCTCTGCTCTCGGAGGTCTGCCTCCCGTTCCTGGGCCAGTCGGATCTCTCGCTCAATGGGCGTCTCCTTGAGGGGCTCTGGGGACTCTTCTCTGGACCGGGAACCGGGGTCCTCCAGGGCTTGGGCAACAGACCTGGTAGGCAAAGGGTGAACCCTCTTCTCTTCTGTGACCACCTCCTTCACCTGGGGTTTGACTGGGAGGACGTACCCATTGGCCAGAGGTGGCCTGCTAAGGGCCTTAGAGGCCTGACTGGCCCTGGGTGGGGAGTTCTGAGAGGCCACTGCATTTACATGGGCCACTTTGGGTTGGGGGCTCTGAGGAACCTCTGAATTCACGTGGGCCACCCCAAGTGGGGCGTTTCGAGAGACCCCTGTTTTTGCATGGGCTACCTTGGATTGGGGGCTCTGGAGAACCCTTGCATTGGCGTGGGCTGCTCCAGGTGGGGGGTTCGCCTGCTCCAGGTTCAGGAACTGCTGCCTGACTGCCAGGAAGTCAATCTGCTCCCTGTCTATCTCGTTCTCCTCCAGGGGCATGGACTGTGGTCGGCTGGGGCCCCTGGGCTCCCTGTGGTCAGAGGCACCACGGAGCGTGGCCACCGTGCCACCCTTCCTGACAGCCTGGCCCCGAATGACTGCCTGGCGCTCCCGCTCCAGGTTCTGTGGCTGCCAGGGTGGGGTGTCCCTGGCCTCCAGGTGGTAGGCCTTCACCTCCTCATCCTCGTTATCCTGGGGGCAGGGTGGCCATGGGGCCATCCGGCCAGGGAAGACACGCAGGCTGCGGGATGTCCCAGTCCGCGTCATTTCCAGGGAGGCCTCATGGTCAGTGGGCCATGCTGGTGTCTCGTCCTGGCTCCAGAAACTGGCCGTGGGCCCCACGCCCACCAACTCAAAAGTGTAGCTGGTGTCACCATCAAAGGCCACACCGGCCATGCGGGATGAGTGAGGGATGCCGAAGATGGGATATCTGGTAACTCGGTCCATGTTCGGAAGGAGGTCTCTGCCCACCACAGGCTCCCAAGGTGGAGACGATTTGGGCTCACTGAAGGAGGAGAAGGATGTGTGGGTTACCAAGTCAGAGAACTTTGGGAGAGCTGTAGTCCCTCTCCCTCCAAGGACAAAGTCCTGGCCAAGTGGCCTCTGTGATTAGCTCAGGGATGGGTAAGTGACTCAGCCTTGCCAATCAGAGCATTCTATATTTGGACCTCTGTTATTTGTACAGGGATGGACATGTGACCCAACCTGGCCAATGACATTAAACTCTGGGACTTTGCAATTAAAGTGGAAAATTGGACCCTCTTCCCCACTGGGCTTGTGAGGCTGATAGGATGAGACAGAACTGTTGGGGGGCCATATTTGCCCTTGAGGACACACCTTGCTTAAGAGCACCCCCAACTGCAACGCAGCACCCTAAAAACATTGTTTCAGCTCCTGGATCCAGCCACACCTGAATCCCTGAGGGCCCCTGTACTGATTAACAACTCGTCCCCTGTGTGTCTAACATTTGCAGGCACCCCTCCCACCTCCTCTCCCAGACACTGCACCTGTTGGGTGCCAGCTCACTGGGTCCAGTCACAGGGGGGCTACCCCCTGACAAACTCTCTCTAAAGGCACATGCATCTTGAGGTTCTTTCTGTGATTCTTCATTTCATCTGATATTTACAGATGGCCCCACCTCTCACTGAGGGATGTCAAGTGGGGAAACTGAGGCCCAGAGAGGGGTGTGATTAGACAGAGAATCCCGTATCTGGCTCTCTCTTTGAACTTGCCCAGAGGGACACCTTGTCCCTTCCAGATGATTATGGCCTCAGCACCATAAAACTTGGCCCAGCTAAGGAGTACCTTGGGCCTTGTCCTTCAGGGCCAGGCAAAACCCTGACCCAGTGCCCCAGGGGGCCCAGCCCCACCAGGACTTGGGGCTCCCTCTGAGCACATCTCCAGGAGCCTCTGTGGAGGCCAGGCAGCTGCTCTTACACCTCCACGACTCCTGGCATCCCAGGCTGCAGCCTTCACACCCTGCCCAGGGCACTCAAGGCCACTACCTCAACCCAAACCCACGAACTCTACAGGCACCAGACCCCAAATCTGACCCTTTCCTCCTCCCTCTGCTGGGAGGACCTTGGTTTCTGCTCTTCCACAGTCTCCTTAGCTGCAGTCCAGGGAGCTCCTCCAGGAAGCCCCTCCAGACTGTCTCCACCCTTGGAGCCTGTGGCCTGAGCATCCCATGTGTGCCTGGCCCAGTACAGCTGAAGAAAGGAAGCTAAGCTGTTCTCAGCTCCTCAAGCAGCCCTTGTCCCCGTCCTCAGCCCCCTGATGCCACCAAGGCTACTGGGTACATCGCTGCCTTTTTACACCAACTTGCTTGTGAAAGTGAAATGTGGTTTTAAAAGAAAACTGCAGACCCTCCCTGAGCTGGAAAAGTGACATCAAGCAACCTAAAATCAATCATGGGGATCCATGCTACAATCAACTCGTTCTTATCATGCAGTCTTTCAAATATTGAATTATAACTAGGAAAAAAATATTTAAAAAACAAGCAGGCTTAGGTGATAAGTCCTAGCCAAGAGGGCTGAGCCTCTATCCCAAAGACTTGAGAGTGGCCGGGTGTTTACACATCTTTGCAAGGAGAAGAAGATTGTTTAAGGCCTGTCACCTCCCACTGCAAGCCATCAGCTCCCTCCCAGGGGCCCAGGTGAGCATCTGTCCCAATAGCCCAGAGTCTGGTACACAGCAAGTGCTTAATAAAGGCTGGCTCACTCTCACTCCGCGTGTCCAGGGGCCAGGGTTAGAGTTCATTCAAGCAGAGAGCCGGCTGCCCCTCCAGGCTTCCCCCCTAACCCCAGCCCACCTTGGAGGGCAAGTCTGGTCCCCACGCCCTGGACCCCTGGGGAATGCAGGCGAGTGCAGGCGTGATGGGGCTGATGCAGAAATGTTTGCCTAGTGAGTGGGCAGAGGCTCACCCAGAAGGATTTATAAGCCACAGGGGACATTAACTCCAGGAAAAAGAACTGCACACCCAGAGGGTGTCGGGTCTCCTGGTGGGTGGGGCAGGGTGGGGGACACATCCCTCCTCAGCCCATTCCTTCTGGGTGATTCACTGAGGCCAGCAGGGTGGGGTCCCTCTTTGCCTGAGTCCTTGGGCAAGTCTCCCCCAGTTTCCCACTGACCCCAGTGTCCCTCTGGATGGTAGGTAGGTCCAGAGCACGCAGCTGCCACCAAGAGAGGCTTGGTTCAGCCACGCTTGGTTCAACCTCCACGCAGGTTCAGCCTGGTATGCAGTAGGCTCCAGAGAAATGCTTTTATAGCAGTGGCTGATGCTTTTAGTTTTTAAACCCTGGATCTACCACTGATCTCTTCCCTGGTGGCTCAGATGGTAAAGCGTCTGTCTGCAATGCGGGAGACCCCGATTCGATTCCTGGGTTGGGAAGATCCCTTGGAGAAGGAAATGGCAATCCACTCCAGCACACTTGCCTGGAAAATCCTATGGACGGAGGAGCCTGATAGGCTACAGTCCATGGGGTCGCAAAGAGTTGGACATGACTGAGCGACTTCACTTTCTACCACTGATCTCAGAGTGACCCTGGGGCAGGCACTCCCTCACCAAGCCTCAGTCTGTACGATGGGACTGTGCCAACTCCACATCAGGGCCTGGGGAGGAACCAGGAGGCCCGAGCAGGTGCCTGGCACACAGAAACACTGGAGAAGAAACCGCCCTCCTGGAGGTCTCACAAACTGTACAAATGAGTTGTACTAGCAATCAGAGCCTTCCAACTCCTCGAGTGGCTCCTCCCAACTGGGCATCTCATGCCAGCACTTTGTTGGCCTCTCACAAGAGCCTGCGACCCAGGGGCCATTCTGTGCTCAACATGAAGCAGAAGAAACCAAGGCCCTGAGAGGGGTCACACAGGGCGTGACAGAGCAACAGGTTCTGAAACTGGGCAGTCACCTCCTCCTCCAGGAAGCTCCCTGGGATTGCTCCTCCCCAGTCCCAACTCTGTACCCTGTTGATACCAAAACTGAAACTGGGTTTATGGCCTCTGGGCCACATACCTGCTTCCTCATCACTGCAACTGGCCTCCTGCCCTTGGGCAAAGGCCTGCTGGAAGGGCCTGAGGCTCAGACAGGGCCAGTCACACAGCAGGGACAGGCTCTCAGGGTTCCTCTTCTGTCCCTCTGGGCTACAGTCCCCAAGACCCTGGTAGCAGGGCCCCTTAACACACCTGGATTCTGGGCCGAGTCTCTGCCCCACACCCACGGGATTCCAGCTGCCCTCCCTGAGGCTGGACACTCCCCCTCATACTGAGACCACCCCACCGCCTCCAGTGAGCCCCAATCAGACCCCAGCCCAATGGAAGGGGGTGTCATAGGCTGCTCAAGCCCTCCCCAAGCAAGCCTCTGGCTGGTGTTAAGCGTCTCCCCAGAAACCCCCGAATTCCCAGAATCAGCGGGGGTGAGCTGTGCCTCTGGCCCCAGGGGTGTGATCAGGCCCCTTCCTTAGAGGGTCAGGGTTCAAGGTCAATGGATTTGGGGTCCTGAAGCCCAGGGTAGAGACTGGGGCCCTGATAAAGCTCAGGGACTGGCCTCTGCTCCTCTTGTCAGGTGCAGCATAGGAAGGACATAAACCAGCCTCAGAGCCAGCCAGGGGGCTCAGAGCGAGGGGAGGTCCCCTACGTCTCTGGAAGCCCACTGAACCCCCCAGAGGGGGCTGGAGTGGGGATGCGGACTTCCTCCCTGTACCCGGAGGGCCCCACTGGGGTCAGAAGGTGCTGCTGACACACAAACCCCCATGCCAAAAGCAGAGCTCCCCACCCAAGCAGGACCCCAACCCCCCACCCCCCACCCCCCACCCCCCACCTTAGTGTCCATCCCACCCTCCTTTGCCCCAGCCTCACCCGTGCTCTCAGCCCCACAGACTTCAAGCCTGGCTCTGGCTCCCTGGCTGGCACAGAGGCCTCCCAGCCCCGCCCTGGCCCCAGGTTGCTAGGGGACAGGGCCCCACCCCGGGAAGCAGGTGCAACCCCTCCTCCCAGGCCCCACCTGGGCTTGAGAAACAAAGTTCAGAGGAGGAAGAGAAAGACGACACCGCTGCAGAGGGAGGGCGGCTGCTGCGCCACGCTGCACTGCCCCCTGGCACCCAGGGCCCCAGCCCACAAAGCCCAAGCCAAAACTCACCCTAAACCCTCTGGGCCTCCCCACCGCCTCCCAGCATCACTCAGAGAGGGGCCATCTGTCTCCCGGGGTCACTGAGCTGGTCCACAAGCCAGCTGCTGTTCCTCAGAGGCGGGTCCAAGTCCAGAGCCCCACCCAGGCCACCTGGCTCAGCCCACACTCTGGGGCCATTTCCCCTGAGAGATCCTTACTGGGACCAGTCCAGCGTCCTAGTCTCTGGGGATTCAGCTGGGCTTAAATTCAAATCCCACTTAACCACTCTGGGCCCATTTCCTCCTCCAGGAAGCGGGGTACATCACAGGATCGGGGGACGCCCCCCAGCCCACTCCCAATAAAGGGCCAAATGAGGACATAAAGGTGCCAGAAAGCTTTGGGATGGTTGGGGCCCGGGCACACTGAGGCTCAAGGTGGAGGCAGGTGCTCCCAGCACAAGGCTGTGGTGTCTGATCCTTGGCCGAGGTGCAGAGGACCTGCTCGAACCACGGCGGCCCTGAGCCTGTGGGAGACTCAGCCCACTGGGTGCTGTGGTTGGTCCACAGGGAAGGGTACACAGTGGCTGGGCTTCCGGTCCTGGCTGGGGTGGCGGGCGGTGGGGGATGGGAATCTCTGTCCTGACCTGCCCCTTGGACAGCTGTGGGGCCCCTCTGAACCTGTCTCTTCTTCCATCTGATGTGCCTCCAGCTGCGAATCTGGCAGGGCTGCTCACAGTGCGGGGGAAGGGTGGAGACTGGATCACCCCACATGCCAGGGCTCTCCTGATCCCAGACTGGGGCGACCTCCCCCGCAGGGCTCACACAGCCACTGTACAGGTGGGCAAGCCAAGGCCCAGAATGGGTGGCCACTCCTACCCAGATTATGTAGTGAGAGAAGCAAGGCCAGCAGCTTCTGCCCCATGTCCCCATCCATTTGCCAGGAACCAGCTTCTCTGCCAAGCTTGAGGGTATCTGTCCCCCAGGGGACTGTGAGCCCAGCAAGGGGCAGCCTCACAACCAAGGTGGGGTGGGCAGGTATGGAACCTGAGGCCCCCCCAGAAAACAGAAGCCAAGTCGCACCATGGGAAGCAGCCCCCTTACCTCCAGGCCTTACCTGCCCAGGTGCCACACAGATGCAGGCAGGGACTCCACCAACACCCCTTACCCACCACACTGGCGTGAGTCTGAGGGGTGCAGAGCCGCAGACAGGAGACACCAGTTCCCCTGGGCTCTACCAGGCTCCTTTTAAGGCTGGACCGTCTTGCTTGGGCAGGGCCCCAACCTCTGGCCTGGCCGCACCCTCCCCGCCCAGGTGAAACTCAAGAAGTCCAGCCCTGGGGCTGTTCACACTGTTTATTTGCTTCTCTGGGAAAGTCAAAAACATGGGGCCTCATCACACATCGAAAGCAGAGGGGGGCAGCAAGGGCACTTTAGCGGAGGCTCACGGCTCGAGGACTTGGGTGAACTCGAGGAGGAAGGGGGGTCCCACGGCCACTGCTCAGGTCACCTCAGAGAGGACCTCTCATCCCAGCCACCCAGGGGCGGAGCTGAGACGGGGACCCAGGCTGCCATCCAGAGCAGGCCCTGCACCCACCCTGCTGAGGTGGGGAGCGTCCTGGGCCCTGGGCACCAGGCTGCAGGCCCCTAGTGGAGGGGCCAAGATGGGGCCTGGTCATCCGCAGCCCATACAATTAGAGGGCCTGTGAGCATGTGCACGAATGTGCCTCTGGGGACAAGTGTGGCTGCAACCAAGGAGATGTGTCTGTACATCTTGGTGTCAGCTACCCCCAGGAGGGGAGCCCCCCCGCCTCTCACCCCTTCCAGTGAGGGGGAGGCAGGTGCACATCAGGCTGGGCAGCAAATGGAGGTCTCCAGCTGCAATCCAGGGGAAGCTCCCTGTCCCAGGCGAGTGGGGTGCCCTCCTCCACTGCCCGGAACGCGCCAAGCCCAGCAGAGCCGGCGGTGGGCCCAAACTGTGGTATGTTAGGGGAGACCCAGGACCCTGGTCCAAGCAGGCTGGAGAAGGGGCCAGGGGCAGTCCCCTAGGGTCCCCAAATTAGCACCAGGAGGATGGGGGGCCCAGTGGGAGTGGGAGCTCAGGATGGGGCTTGCATGGCCCTGCCTTGTGCGGGATGCATCTCGAAGACCCCTGGCCCAGCCCGGCCAGAAGACAGCACAGGGGTCACACCCTGCCTGAGTAGGGGGCGTGGCCCCAGGGTGCCCCCTTCCCATGTTCCATCGCCCACTGGCTGCGCCCAAAGAGAGCACTGAGGGGAGGGGCGCATTGGCTGGGGGTGTCCAGAGGGGCTCATGTTCATTCCAAGACCTTGAGCCAGGGCTCCCTGGAGAGGCACAGCCTCACCTCAGTTGCCCGAGATCCTGACCAGGCACCTTGGCCTGGGAACCCTGCCACAGAGGCTGAGCGGGGACAGGGCAGGCTCCCAGGACCCCTGGCTCCCGGGGTCCCTCTCCTGGGGGGTTATCCCTTCAGGGACCTCATTGGAGGGGGCAGGAAGGCACAGGCAGGAGGCCCAGAGGGAGGTGGGCTGGCATGGGGCCGCGTTGAGGCCCTGGGTCACACCGGCCAGGAGCTGCCGCGACATGGGGGGCCCTCGTTTGGGGAGAAGCGGGTGTGTCCGTGTCTCTCCTACCAGGCGTCGGTGCACGGCTCAGTGGTTTAGGGTGTGTGGGGGGTGGTGATGGGATGGGGGACCCCTGTCCCTCTCTTTCCAGTGAAAGAAAACTCGGAAGGAACACGCGACAACACGGCAGGTCCTGGGCCTGTGACTGCGGGTGGAGGGTGGGCAGGCGCCGGGAGGGCCGGGCTGTGGGTGTCTGGTACAGAGGGCAGGGCCAGGGTCTGGGGGAGCCGGGCGGGTCACATGATGGAGCAGCATTTACAGCGCTGCTTCTTCATATCGAGGTCCTGGGGCTCGGCGGCGGGAGCCTCAGGCCCCACCTGGTTCTCTTCCCTGGAGCCCTCAGTGGCCGGGGGCTCAGCCGCACTGCCGTTGGGCGGGGCAGGCTCCTTGGGCTCGGCTGCATCCTCGATGACCACCAGCTCTGCCGTGATGGTGTCCTGCAAACCCAGCACCTTCTGGGTCTCAGCCTCATCCTCCACGTTCTGGTAGCCCATAAAGATCATGGTGACTGGGGGCTCCTGGCCGGGCTGGATGCCAGGCGGGCCCGAGGTGGCCTCCCCAGGCTGGGCCTGAACGCCAGTGATCTCCCGTCTGGAGGGCGTGGTCCGGACAGCCTCTTCTGATGGCCCCCGGGTTTCCACTGCCCCAACCACTGACCCCGCCTCGTTCAGCGTGACCTCGTCTGCCTTGTGGATGAGTTCGTCCACCTCTGAGGAACTCAGCGGGTGAATCCCATTCTCTGCCGTGCCGTCCATGGCGTGGACCACTGGCATGGGGGGAGAGAGAGAGTGTGAGCTGGTTCCCAGACCAGAGGGAAGGCTTGGTAAGGCTGAGAGCCACCTCTAGGCTAAAGGGGAATCATAAACTAAATTACACCTTTAGAACCGACTGACAAGTAAAGCCCTGATTGGGATCAGTGCGCACGGCCAAGTTGGCACACAGAGGAAAATGTGTAGACACAAGAGCATGTGTTAGAAAACAAGAATAAATGAACTCGGATTTTATTGCCCTGCAGTGTGAAGCATTTCCATACTCCCCAGCCAACTTGCTCGCAGGCCATTACTTTTCAAAGTAGGTCTATTATTTTTTCCATTGCAAAGATGGTGAAAATGGAGTTCAAAGAAGGTAAGTAACAAGTAACTGGTCCAAGGTCACACAGCTGGCTGGGGCTGACCCTGCTCTTTCTCCCAGTCTGGGTCTATTTCCCTTCATGAGGATTTGCAGGGAGTCTGATTTCATGTGGATGATCTTAAACAAAAATTTAGTCCATTCACCCATCTTTTTTGTTTTCTCATCAATGCCCTCGAAGGCTATACATTTTCCTCTGAGTTACGTTTTGGCTGCAGCTCACGGATTACGTTAGGTCATTCTGTTTGAAGTGTAAACGTCTTATTATTTCCATTTTGACTGACTGTCTCTATAAGCCAAGATTTATTTAGAAGAGTGTTTTTAAACCTGGGAAAGAGGAGAACTGTGGTCCAAGAACACAGCATGTAAGATATAACATTGTGACAAGACATAGTCACTTTCTAAAATGCTCTACCTGTGTTTGACAAGAATATGCATCCTCCATTGGGCAGAGTTTTACAAGGACAATCAAGCTTGTTAAGCATATTTTCCAGATCTCTCCAGCTTTCATCATTCGTGTCTTTCTGATGTGTCATTTTCTAACCTGTGTTACAGTCTCTAAGACCGGATATCAGCACCTGGGAGGAGTCCCCACTGTGGTCTGACGCCAGCCCTGGATCACAGCCCTTCTAGAAGCACAGCTACCCAGCTGCTTAGGGTGGAGGGAGGGACACACTGAGTGCCCTAGGAACTCTCCTCCTCTGGGGCCAAGGGTCAGGGTTGGCAGTATCTGGGCTCCAGCCAGAAGGAAAGTGCTTTCCACTCTCGGTTTCCAAACTCCTGGGGAGGGGCATCCATGATTCAAGGCCTTGCAGTGACTCTGGGCTGGAGGCCCAGAGGGTGGGGTGTGTCCAGGCCATGCAGAACCAAGCTAGGTATTTCCCACTGGCCACTGCTCCAAGGTAGGAACCCAAGCCCTTGGCTGCCATGGAAACGGATCACCTTCCCATTGCTAAGCAACCAGAGTCCAGTCTGGCGGGTCTTGAGTCCCCAGGGGCTGGGCCAGGCTGGGCTCAGTGGCCAAGGTAAGGACCTTCCATGAGCACAGACATCTCTGCCCCTTGGCCCTTTGTGGCCATGCTGGGTCCAGGAAATAGAGCAGCTGGGACATGCCCAGAACCACACAGCTGGTGAGAACTGGAGCCAGGATTCCACCTGGGTCAAAGATCCCCAAGTACAGCAGAGCTGGATTGTGACAGGACTCCTTTAATAACATCCTGGATGTTCCAGAGGCCTGAACCTCTAAGAACACAAGGCTCTGGGAATCAAAACCACAGTGAGATACCACTTCACACCCACTTAGGATGGCAATTATAATTTAAAACAGTCGATAATAAGGGTTGTTGAGGATGTGGAGAAACTGGAACCCTAATGCACTGCTGGTGGAAAAATAAAATGGTAATGCCACTGTGGAAAACACCCCAGCAGTTCTTCAAATAGTTAGACAGAATTCCCACATGATCCAGCAATTCCACGCCTAGGTATTACCTGAAATGAAAACATACACCCACACAAAACCTTGTATAGCATAAAACCAAAGGGTGGAAACATCCTAAACGTCCATGAACTGATGCCTAGATAAACAAAATGTGGTCCATCCACACACTGAACTATTACTCAGCCATAAAACATAATCATGGATGAACCTTGAAAACATGATGCTCAGTCAGAGAAGCCAGACACAAAAGGTCACATAGTGTATCATTCCATTGATGGGAAACAGGCCAGAACAGGCCAGTCCACTGACAGAGTGGGTTCGTGGTTGCCATGGTAGGGATGGGGAGGGATGGGCTTTCTATTTGAGGAACAAGATGTTCTAGAATCAGGTACTGAGGGCATACAACATGGAGAGTTCTCACTGGGTTGTGCGTGGAATTGTACGTGTGTCCTGCATCTCTGTCTCCAAATTCCATCTTCTCCTGAGGGCAGCATTTACCAGACTCGCTAATGGACCCTGGGGCTGAGCTGTGCTAATTTATACCTAACTGAAGGGATCAGCTCTGGGGACCTCAGGTCCTGAAGAAAGCAAATGCTTACCTTGACTCCAAATGTACCGTTAATTTTTTTTCTTTTGCTGCCCACGGCTTGTGGGGAGCACCTGGATACCTGGGGATATCTGACCTGACTCACCCCACCCTCAGTACCTGGGGATCTTAGTTCCCCAACCAGGGATTGAATGCAGGCCCCCCGCAGTAAAAGCACAGAGTCCTAACCACTGAGCCACCAGGGAAGTCCCTTAAAGGTTTCTTAAAATGCTGTCTTTAGGAAAGTATGTTTTCTTCTTTTTCTGGTATCACAGCAAATGTTGCCCCAAACTTCCTCTCCCCAGGCAGGACATACCAAAAATGAACAAAAGTTTAAATGCCATGACCATTATGAGACGGTTGTCTAAATACTGACGGATCTCACAGTTTAAAAGAAAGTTTTCCTTAGATTTTTAAAAAAGAAAGTGAATTTTACATTCTGTGAATTATATGGGGGTGGGAAAAGGGACTTTGGAGCTTTCGCCCAAGGCTGCCTTCCCCTCCTATTTCCAGCTGCCAGAGAGAACCCTAAAAAACCCAAACCAGGTCTCAGCTCTACAGCCCTTCCAACACCACCCCCTCCCGGCTCCTGCCACCCCTGCCAAGGCTCCCCATCCCCCACGCCCTCACTCTGCATCGGCTCCACGGGCTGCTCCACAGCCCCAGCCTGTGAACCAAATCCCACCCCAGGGCCTTTGCACCCACACCGGGTGCCCCCTGTGCAGCTGCTTCCCTTCTCTGTCCCTCCCCACCTTGTAGGACCTTCCCTTGGCCCCCTCTGAATCTCTAAGGGGGGCGTCTGTAGCCTTTACCACAACAGTAATTATTTAAATGAATTATCCTGCGAAGATATTTAAGCAGAATTTGAGCAAACTCCAGGAGATGGTGAAGGACAGGGAAGCCTGGCGTGCTGTAGTCCATGGGTTCGCAAAGAGTCCGACACAACTGAGCGACTGAACAACATCTGTGAGGTGGGGGTTGGAAGGCTCAGACCCCTGGCGCGGGAGCACACAAGATGGAGCGCACCTCACCCAGAGTTCGGCTCCCCAGCCCATCCTGGCGCTGGCCACGCCTCCAGACAGGTTCCGGGATGGAGGAAGGACCTGCCAGGGGCGCTGGCGGGGCGGGGGAGGGGCGCGTACCTTTGGTCTCGTCCTCGTAGACCTTGATGCCCTGAGGGAGGAGCTCCCGGGGGAGCACGGTGGTGCTGGACAGCACCCGGGTCTCCCCCGTCACCTTGTCCTTCTCCACCGTGATCTCCACCGAGTACATGGCTGGCACGAGAGGCACGGGTCAAGCCGCTGCCCACCTGCCCACGTGCCCCCCGCCGGGCTGCAGCCAAGCCAGGGAGGGGAGCCGGCAGCACAGAGCCAAGCAGCGGGTACCCTCGTGTGCCCTCGACGCGGCCCTCCTCCCAGCTCAGTATCCCTCCCTGGCTCCCCAGCGCCCACGGGCGTTGGGTCTGAATTCCTGGGCCACTCCGGCCGCCCTGCCCTGACTGCAAAGCCTCGATCAGTTCCAGGGAGGTGGGGGCGTGCCTGGCCCAATCCAGAAAGGATTCAAACGCAAGTGAGCAAGCCTGTGCCCCCCAGGGTTCTGGACACTCGCCCTCCGCACTGCTCTTGTAAGGCCACTACTGACGTGTCAACATTCTCATCCCTTCAACGTGGAGAGGGGACGGTCCCCTGGAAGTGTATGGAGCTATAACCCCTGAAGATTACATCCAACGGCCAGCAGCTGCCCCTGTTCTGCAGACAGGTCGCCACAAACACCACACGGAGACGGAGACGCCTCCTGGCAGTGAGGTCCCCAGGCCCCCTCCCTCCAGGGAGAGCCCCACATCACCACGCCCCAAACCCCTCCCCGACCTGCCCCTCCTGGGTCTTCCCATTTCTCACACGGACACCTTTGTTTTCCCTCCTCCCTCTCTTACCGACCCTACTACCTCCCCCATGCCCCAACCTGTCCATCTGCAAACTCCAGGGTGCTGCTTTCAAGACTCCCAGAACCCACCCACTGCTCGTCCTCTACGGCCCCTGCTTGGAAGAAGTTGCATCCACCCCCACTATCCCTCAACCCCCTTCACCGCATCCCCCACACCATCCCTCAGCCCGACACGCATCTCCTGAGACCCCCACAGCATCCCCTACCATGCCCCACCATATCCCCCTTCATCCCTTTCCTTCATCTCTCACCATCCCATTCATCACCCCCGCCCCCACAATACCCCTATCCTCCACCGTTTCCTCTCACCTTCCCCCCACCCACTATACCCATCATCAACCCTCCGGGACCCGCCCCCCCGCCCCCCCGCCCCCCCCCCCGCAATCCGCTCCGCCCACAACCTGTTCTCCGTACAGCCGCCAGTGGGCGCCTGTGAGCTGCGAGCAGGCACGCCCCTGCTCTACCCACCCCCAGCTCTCTGCACCCCGACAGGGGCATGGGCCGCCCCCGTCCCTTCCTCGCCCTCACCTCCTGCCCCTCCCCCTCGCTCATTCCACTCCGACCAGCACGCGGCCCCTGCCACCCACCGGTGCCCACAGTCCAGACTTGACCTTTGCACTGGCAGTGCCCCTCTGTCTGCATGCCTTGCTACCTCACTTCCTTTATCCTTGCTCAGATGTCACCTCCTAAGTTAGACCTCCTCTGAGCCCTGTGATTCAAATTGTGCTCCCCTCCAGCTCCCTATGTTCCACCTTGACCCGCATCAGAACACCTGCTGTAAGCCTGCAACCCTCTTGCCAGGCTCACAGCAGATGCTCAGCAAGCACTTGGAGACTGACTGACTGAATGAAGAATGCTAGGTATCACCACGTCCCTATGCAGCCTAACACCCCGCCATCAGACATAGTTGGGAAGGTTGTGCATTGCTCAAGGTCACCAGCTGGGGGCATGTAGCTTGGTAATTTCTGCCCACTTGTCTGACACTGAGGCCTTGAGGGTGTCCCCTCCTTCTCTACGCTTCCCCTGCCACCCTCTCCTTCCCTGAGTGTCATTACATCCTGGTCTTCAATCCCCTCTGTGGTTTTGTGCCTCCAAATTTACTCTAATATCAGCAGCTACAAGGTTCTGCTATTTGTCATGACTTTAGTCACTCTCAGGATTAGATTTGTGCCAGACTCTGGGCACAAGGTCACTACAATCCCCACCACCACCAGGTTCCAGCCATCAAGTGATCAAGCAGGGATTTGAACCCAACCTTATTGAGCACTGAGCACTAATCCCAATTCTGCCCTGCTTGGTTACCTCCAGGAATAGGGTGCTCACTCCCTCTCCTGAGGCAGCCCAAAGACAGTGAAGGAGGGAAAGTATGCAGCGAGCATGTGAGCCTGTGCCCACCCCCGCCAGGACCCAGAGCAAGTGGCAATGTTAGGGAGATAGAAGCCAGGAGGGGGCATCAGGTTAGAGCCGCCATGCGAGGGGGCCCGTCTTCTCGGGGAAGCTGGGCCAGCTTGTGACGGGCGTGCCAAAGCAGAGGGGGCACCCGGCCCCACCCAGGCTCAGATCTGCGGCCTTGGTCCAGCTGCTCCCCACTAAAACCACAGACCCCACCCGGTGATGCTGATGGTTGCATCTGCACCAGGCCTGGCCCGTCAACCCGGCCCCCACAGGGCCAACACTCAGCCCAGGACAGCAGCTGGACATTGACCCCAACATGGGGACAACCCACCTGCCTTCATCATGGTGGAGCCGTCGACTGTCCTCAGAGGGGTGTTGGAGATTTGCTTCTCTGCTCACGATGGTGGTGGTGGGGGGAAAAGAGTGAAGAGAGATAGATTCAGAGGGGAGATCACATAGGCCCCTCCCCCAAGATGTGGGACTTCACCCAGACACATGGACATCCTCCAGGCACCTGGACGCCCCTCACACACTTGGACTACCCTCCCACACACTCATCCAGATACCTGGACCCTCTCCCTAACGCATGCATGCACCTGGACCCATCCACACACGTGTGCATGCCCTGAATACCCAGACACACATGGAATCACTCTCCGCAAAAAGAAAACACGCTTCAGTCCCATAGTCCATGACCCATCTCTTGGTCCAAATGATTTTCACAAAATCCCTGAGTGGCCTTCATGGATTTTTTTTTTAATTATTAATTTTTAATTCCACAGAAGATGAGGAGACAGACTCTCCTCATGAATAATTGACTCCTGAAAAATCAGGCCAGAGACACTTCTGACCATACCTCCAGTCCTGGCTGGTGGCGCTCCTTCCAGGCTCTACACACAAAAATAGACATGCTGAATATATATTTTAAAATATAACTTAGTGTTAAGGAAATTTTAATATAGCTAATAAACCATTATAGTTAACTGTACATATTGAAGTGTCATGAGTACACGTGAAGTATTTGTAAATGTGTACATCACATACCTGTAATAAATTTGTAGGTGGGGGCTAAAATCTCTCCCAGAATTCAAACTCTGGGCTTTTTTCTTTGTTTCCTGGATGTCAGTCTTCCACATCTCTGTGTGTGTGGGACCTTTGTCCTTTTTTTTTTTTTTTTATGGCCGTGCCACGTGGTTTGCAGGATCTTAGTTCCCTGACCACGGACTGAACCCGGGCTCCAGCAGCAGAAGCACCAAGTTCTAACCACTGGACCACCAGGGGAACTCCTCTTTGCCTTTTAAGTGGTGCACAATCTCCAGGACGGCCAGGATCTTGATTTCTCATCCTCACTGACCCCATTTCACAGATGGGAAAACTGAGGTGCCCACTTGCCCTGGAGCCCAGAGCAAGTGGGCATGGAACCAGGGCTGGGCCGACCAAGGCCAAGCACTCCAGGTGGAGAGTATGAACCCACAGTGGGGCTAAGACTTCAGGCAGATGTGCCCTTGCGAAGCCTGCTTCCTCATCTGTAATGCAGGTGCTACATCAGTCCACCCAGGGAGCTTGTGAAAATTCGATGAAATGATGTTGAGGGGCTCTGGGCCCAGCTCAGAGTCTGGGTTTGCTGAGCGCAATGACAGCGCGAGCCATTAAGCTATTTCATTATCACTTTTTAGCAACAATAACACCTTAAAGGGGCTTCCCTGGAAAGAACCCGTCTGCCAATGCAGGAGACGTGGATTCGATCCCTGGATCGGGAAGATTCCCTGGAGAAGGAAATGGCAACTCATTCCAGTATTCTTGCCTGGAAAATCCCATGGACTGAGGAGCCTAGCAGGCTCCAGTCCATGAGGCCGCAAGAGTCGCACACGACTTAAAGGCACCCTTCCCCTGTCTGCCATCTCCTATCTGGCCACCAGAGGGCGCCAGGGCCCTGCCCGCCCCTTCCCTAAGACGTACCTTTGGGCGTGCCCACCGGGGTCTGCAAGAAAGAAAGGGGAGGAGTCAGGGGTGTTGGCGCCCCCTTCCGCCGTCCAAGGTCCCACCGGCCGAGGCCCAAGCCTGAGGGGGGCGTGGTTCAGCGGTGACCCCATTGGAGGGGCCGTCTCCTTCTGGACCCATCCCCCACCCCGCCCTAGCCTGTGACAGCCAGAAACGCTCCTGCCTGCTCAGAAGCTTCCAGGGGCTCGCAATGCTCCCAGAACAAAGTCCAACCCTTCCTGATGACCCCCGGGGCCTCTTCCGCCTCTTCCCACCCCTGGCCGGCCTCCCTGGCCTCCTGGCTCTTCCGTGAGCCATGTCCCTCCACTTGGAAGGCCCTTCCCGGATTTCCGCTTGGCTGGCTTTTTGCTCAGCCCCCATGACCACCCGACCTAAAGGTGTCTCCCCACCCCCATCCCGGGTTGTCCCTCAGGTTACCATGTCATTTACCGGCCAAGAGATGGGCCAGGAGGCAGTTATACTGAGGGGAGAGGCCATGCCAGCACTCAGTCTGCGCTCAATCAACCTCACTGAAAGCCCCCTCTCAACTTGAGTCTGTTCCTAGAGAACTCTTACTCAGTCTTCAAAACCCATCTCCTCCAGGAAGCCTGCCCAGCTCTCCCATGAAACAGACACCTCACTGGGGACTCCACAGTGCCCTAAGCTTCCCCAGGATAGGTCCTTACACCTTCCTGTGTTTGCAGCTGATTGATACATGCACATCTGCCCACTTAAAAACAGCTCAAGAAGGCCAAGGTCTGGGACTACATCCTCCGGTTCTGCCCCAACCAAGCCTTGGCAAATAGTGAGGGTGGGTGTGTCAGCTCCAGACTGAAACTATCATAGGAGCAGCAGGGCACACAGCAGGGATGTTCCCTGGGCTGCAGCTCACCGGGGAGGGGGAAACAAGGATAGGTTGGGAGAGAGGAGGCGTGCCCCATTGGCCCCTCGAGTCCTAAAGACAACAAGGGTGGTCGGGAGACTCCTGAATTTGCCTTAACATGCTGCGGTAACCACGAGCTCAGGTTCTGGTTTCACCTGAGCCTGGCATACACGTCACAGCCTAGAATTAACAGCTAAGCCTAGTAAAGACTACTCCACTGTGTGCCCTGAGCCAGTCTCTCAACCTCTCTGGGCCACAGTCTTTTTCAACTGGGGATGCGGCTCCACCTGAAAGGGCTGCATGCAGATAGACAGGTGATACCCAGTGTGTTGGTGAACCTAGGGAGGATGACAAGCAGGTGGTCTTCGGGGAAGACCCTCTACCCATGAAACGCTCGTTTTTCACTGATTTTCTAAACACCAGTGACCCCCCTGTCTGGTGGGGAAACCGAGGCCCCGGGAGGCCAAGCAAGGCGTGCAGGCGACGCAGCTGGGATGTGGCCAGGCTGGGATGTGGATGTGCACGCATTTGGGATGTAGGGCGCCCCCAGCCACAGCCCCAGAGGCGGTGGGTGCTTCTGGACCTCGGCCAGCAGGGTGGCGCCCTGGAACCTCTTACCTGCTGAGAGTTGGGCACAGCCTCGGCTCTCTGGTCTTCCGGGGCGGGGCGCAGGGCGGGGCCGGGGGCGGGGCTCGGGGCAGCCACGCTCCCCCTGGCGGTGGCAGTGGGCAGCGCATCCGTGTTCTCCAGCTCCTCGATCTCCTGCTCCAGCCTGGGGAGTGTGCACGAGGTGACCACCCTGCCGGACACTTCTGGAGCCCGGCACCGCCAGGCACGTCCAGGAGGACTTTCTTGACTCGTGTGTTTCCTAACGACCCTGCGAGGTGGTCTCCTTCGCACTCTCAGCGGGGAAATGGAGGTAAGTAAGCTGCAGACCTGAGACCCAAACCCAGGCCGGCCGGTCCCTAGACCCCTGGGCCGCCCGAGTCACTGTTTACTCCTCTGTTCACTTCCAACACACTCTTCTTTTTCCACTCAAATACATTTATGTTTACAGGAAGCTTTATCTCTCCAGGGAAACTGGAAAAACCATGTCACTTTCCAAGTTTTAGGAGATAATGGTGCTCATAAATGCAGTAAAAACAAAGCCGGCATATTCAATCCTGCCCCAGGCATCACCTGCCTACGCCTTTGGGGTGCAGGCACTCAGGACCCGGGAGATAGGAGATGTTTTCCTTGAAGACTCAGTACAGGGAGGTGGGTAGTCTGCAGCCCCCTAATAAACTGAGCCCAGCTCAGCAGACTGGACACAGCTGGGGTCAGCCTGGAGGGCTTCCCGGAGGAGGTGTCCAGATGAAGACACTGATCAGGGAAAATGCAGGTGATGGAACCACCCAAGGAACGTGCAGCCCTGAGGGGAAGAAAGCCAAGGCCCCCCGAAAGCCAGCCACACAGTTGGGCTCAAGAGATGCCCTCCTCACCACCCCCTACCCAGGGTTGCACCCAGCAGGATGGATTGAGCAGAAGCCCACCTCATCCAACCCCCAGGGACTGGTAATTCCTACTGACCATCCTTCCCACCTGCAAGTGCCTCTCAGCCCGCTCAGTCCTGAGTGGCCCTCCAGGCCACGTCTCAGCCCAGCCTCCTCTGGGCACATGCTCCCAGGTTGGGGAACTGAGGCCTGGGGAGGGGACCCCAGCCAAGCTGCCCCCACTTTCTTCCAAACTAAATGCACCCAGACAGGATCCTGAGGTCCCCACGGGCCAGCAGGCCAGGGTGCCACAGCCAGCACATGCCTTTCAGGCCTCCCCTGGCCAGTGGACATTGGAATTTTGGCTGTCACTTCCCTCTGCCTGACCCCGCTGCCCCGGGAACTGAGCCCGGGCCTCCCGCCCGGCTGCCCGCCTGCTCGGAAACTCCTCGGTGCTTTTGTCCCAGGCCAGGGGGATGGTCACTTTCCCCGGCCTGCCCCCTCCCCCAGCTTCCTGCAGGCCAGCTGTGGTGCCTCCTGCCTCCATGGCTGCAGGAGCGCTGGGAAGACCAGCTGGGCTGGCGCCAGGAAGCCTCGGGGGAGACTGCATCTCCGTCCTCAGAGACCTGTCTTCAGAGACCTCCATGGCCCAGACCACTCACCCCTCACCCCTGTGTGGCTGCGGGGTTGGGGTGAGGAGGGGTCAGGCGGGCAGCACCCACCCCCAGTCACTCCCCAGCCCTGAGGCTCGCAGCTCCCCACCTGGAGATGGACTCCTCCAGGTGCCGCGCCTTCTGCTCGTCCTCCTGCATCTGTCTCCTCATGTCCTCATCCCCCTCCGAGGCCGAAGAAGGCGTCCCCTCCAGCAGCCAGCGTTCCCGCAGCGCCTTGGACTGGGGCAGTGGGCACCAAGGTCAAAGTCAGGGTCAGGGTCAGGTGAGGGTCTGAGTTGGGACTGGAATCAGGATGGGGGTCATCTCAGCCCTCCTGCTCCCAGCCCCTAAGTCCTGGATCCGGCTGAGGCAGGGGTCCCTGGATGCTGCCCCCCTTCCGCCCCCCCACCCCAGCCTGCCCACCCCCAGCCGAGGCTCCGCCCGGACCTTCAGGTGCTGCAGCTGTCTCCGGTCGTCCTCCAGCTGCCGGCGCCTGTTCTCAATCTCTGCCTGCCTCCGCCGCTTCTCCTGCAGACCCCGCACACGGTAAGGGCAGGCTGGGGCCGCGGAGACCCCATAGCTACCGGGACTTCACCCACGCGGGTCCCGCTTGTTCTGTGAACAGCACCCACTTGGCCCACCACACCCCCACCTGCACCCAGCCTGTTCCCCCAACCTCCCCCACCTTGTCCCTTCACCAGGAAGGACTACCAGCCTCCCCCCAACTTCCCCGAGCCTTGCCACAAGTGCAAGTTCCTTGCCCTGCCCCCCCCCCCACCCCACCACTGCAGGGGAGCTGCCCAGGGGCTCTGAGAAGCTTCTCAGCTGGAGTCCACATGCTGAAGACTAAGGGACGCTCAACGTTTTAATTTTGTGGGGAGATGCTAGCAGGCACTGAAGTGTCCCATACTACACCTGGGATCTGAGTCCCCGAGCCCCAAGCTGGGTGTGGGGAGCACCTGAGGCCCTGGGTCCCCCCCAATCTCCTCCCCATGCCCATCCCATCCTTGGGACCTGGAACAACTCACTGCAATGGCCTGCAGCCGCTCCTGCTGGGATGGGGTCTCTGCCACCAGGACCCTGGGAGGACAGAAAAGATCAAGTGGGGGGGTTGACCCCCAACATTGCTTTCAGAAGATCCAGTTCGAATTCCCACTCTATGCCTTCCTGCCGGGTGAGCCCGAGTTCCCTTCTGCCAAATGAGATCGTTCCACAGCCCCCTTGTCCCCATGCAAGCTTATTCCTGCATTATTCTCCCACAAACCCTCCTGCCACTCCTCAGGGCAGGGACAAGGGACAGGATAGCTGAGGCCCAGTCCAGACACCTAGGGATGGCTTGGGAAGGGGAGGGCATTGAAGCTAGGCTCTGAATGATGCATAGGAGTTCCCTGAGAATAGAAGCCTGGAGTAGAGGGTCTCTTCCAGACTGAGAGACTGACCAAGACAGCCCCTTCCTCATCCTTCTCCAGCTCTGGGAGGAACACTTGGAGGAAGAGGGACCCTCCAGCTCCATCCCCCACCCCTTGACTGCCAAGTCCTCGATGCTGTTCTGGTATTTCTGGTGTCTCCCTCACTGGCTGCCTCTGGAGTCTTCCAGAACCCCAACAGCTCAGAGAGAGCTGTGAGCCTCCCAAGAACACACAGCAAAAAAGTAGCAAAGCTTAAATCCAACCCCAGATTCTTTCTTCACCTCACCCATGTTTTGCTTGTTTCTTTCATTTTTTATTTTTGCTGCACCATGAGGTTTACAGGATCTTAGTTACCCAGCCAAGGTGAGGGTCTGGAAGGATTGAAGCCAGCCCTGGCAGTGACAGCACAGAGTCCTAACCACTGAGCTGCCAGGGAAGTCCCCCATCCATGTTTTCTGAGAGCCCACCCAGTGCAGTATTAGCCTTAAGCTGGTATGCAGTAGGAGTTAGATAAATGCCAGTGTTGCCAGATGCTCTTAAAGGGACAGGACTTCATGCTGTTGAGGATCTGGGGACTTCAGAGAGGGCACGGGACCTGGAAGATAGGTCCTCCTCCTACCCCTCCCCTTGATCCCCTGCATCCCCCTCCCTACCTGGGGTGGAGGGGGGAGGAGCTTTCAGAACCTGCCCCCTCCCTTCCAGGTCTCCTGTCTCTGGAAGCTGCACACAGTAGATGCAGAGTGAAATGGTCAGATGAATGATGCCCTGAACATCTCCTCCTCCTCAGGGTAACCTCGAGCTTCCAGGGGGTGGAGGGTCCTCAGCCTGAGTGGGGGGCTTCCAGACCATCTGCCTCAAACCCCTGATAAACCACAGGGCCACTCTGGGAGGGACTGACTGATGGGAGGCCTCATCTCATATGGGAGGGCCTGGCAGTGGGAGCCAGACCCCCCCAACCTGTTCCACTCCCCACCTCCCCACCGCCCCCTCCGTCTGCCCCGACCCCCTTATCTTCACAGGCACTGAAATTACAGACCATGCTTTGGACCCCGCCCACCCCCAGCCTTGACTCAGGGCCCAGAGCCACCCCAAGGCCTCCACACTCTCTGCCCCTCTGGCCTTCATTTCCCCATTTGCACATCCCAGCTCTGGGCCCTCCTGCTATGTCACCCCCTAAACTGTGGTTTAGAAGGGAAACACTGTGCAAGGTCTACCCCAGCCCCAGCCCCTGTGTGCGTGCACACACACACACACACACACACACAGACCCTGTAGCTTCTCGGTGGACACCCATCCCGGGGCAGCAGTGACCCGGTCACCCGCCTTACTCGGGTCTAGTTTCCTGGCCATGCTGAGACCTGTGAAGTCATCTGGCTCCCATGCTCCGGCCAGGTGACCCCACCCAGCTCCTCCCTTCCTGTGAGGCAGCACCTGCCCCCCTCTGCCTCCCAGGGGCCCAGCACACCAGCCGCACCCCTGCAGCTTCCCCTTCTCCTTCCTCAGGGAGGCTGCATTCAGCTGGGTGGAGTTCAAGAAAGGTTTGGTCCAGCTGTCCAGCTCAGATGCCCTTTCTGAAGGGCCAGACCAGCAGGATTTCTGGGTCTGCCCCATCACCTCGTGTCATACAGACAGGGTAACATGCTGTGCTCCCCAACATGGGCCCATCCCCTCAGTTTTTGCAAACCCCACACTCTCCAGCCCAGCCCAAGCCTCTACCATCACCTGCCACCTCCCTGAACCCTGACAGCCCACAACTAGAAGCTGCTGCTCAAAATGAGAATCCAAACCCATCATTCTCCTGCTCTCAAGTCTCCTGGCTCCCATCACCCCTTGAAAGCCCACCCCCTGGCATAGCCCAGCCCCCATCCTCTCCCCTGCCCTGGTGCCTGACCTCTGCTCTCCTTCCCGCTTGTGCTCACTCTGTTCCAGCCACCAGGACCTCCTGTGGTACCTGCCCTGAACCAAGTTCATTCTTAGCTCAGGGCCTTTATTCTTGATGTTCCCTCTGCCTGCTATGTTCTTCCCATAGCTGGAAACTGAGGCCCAGAGAGTGTGAGTCACCTGTCCAAAGTCACATAGCTACAAAGTGGCAGAGCTGGGATTCGAACCACAGCTGCTCAGCCCCAGGCTGTACCACAGGCCTTCCCTTTTCGCACAGCTCTAGTTCAGCCTCCAGGAGCCCACCCAGGCAAGAGGCAGAGTTGCAAGAGGGAGGCATAGCAGCTGATACCCCAGTGTAAGCAGGGCCACAGAGGGCAGGGGGACCAAGCTGCCTAACACTGGGTCCCCACCCTGGAGGGGTGGATAGGTGGCCATTGAGGCTGGATACAAGGACATAGAGATGGCTGTGAGGCCAGCTCGCCAAGCTGGAGACAAGGCGGGCAGTGTCCTTACTGGGGCGGCCAATCCCTGCAGGGCCAAGCCAGGGCAGGGGAAGTTTAGACACAGTGAGGAGAGGCGCTGGCCCAGGGAGAGAATTTCCATCTCTCTCCACCCGTCTCCAGTCTCAGCCCCAGGGGTGCAGTCTGTGTGCCCCCCCTCAGGTGCCCCTCCCCAGGCCTGGGGTCGCCTGAGCCGCCCCACCCTACCCAGCCCCTGGGCTCAGCCACCGCGGGATGATGGATGGCTGAGCCCACGGGAGGCGGTCGCCCTGGCAACCGCGCCATCCCCATGGCAACGCAGAGGCCCGCTGGCGCTCAAGGGTGGGGCCGGCGCCGAGCATCTCCCACCCCCCAGCCCGGCGCTAAGGGGCTGAGGGGCTGCCTGCCCGGGGCTTCAGGGATTGCCTGCACCGGGTGGGACCCAAATGGCAACTGGGTCTCTCCCACCCTTGCGGCAGGAGGAGGGCTTCCAGGTCTGGTGATAGGGGCGTCCACCCAGGGAAGGGCTTCTATCCGGGAAGGGTCTGAACCCGCCCTTGGCACGAGGCAGCCAAGGTCAAGCCAAGATAAGGCTCGAATCATAAATCCGAAAAACAAAACAGGAGGCTGGAACTCCCTAGCAAATCAGGAATAGAATAGGAACCATGTTCCGCGGGCGGGTCTGGAGGGAGCTAAGCGTCGATCTCCCGAAGATCCTGTGAGGCACGTGGGATAATTATGGCCGTTTTATCAATGAAGGATCTAAATGGTGAAGTGAGATCTGCACCCAGACAGGCGGGCAGGCTCCCGGGCGCAGGGAGCGCAGGGTCTCCCTGGCCTGGCTGCGGTGGGGGTGGTCAGTGGGGTGGTCAGTGGGACCCCTGAGAAGCTCACTTGGGCTCAGTGAGTAAAGCAGAGGCCAGATCACAAACTGTTTGATTTACACACTGGGCGGAGAAGCTGAGTTTGGGCGGAGGCTTTAGGGCAGCTGCCCCCCTCTGGCTGTGTGACCCGGAACAAGTTACTTGTGTCTCTGAGCCTCCACTGGCTGCGCTGGGCTACGGGCCACAGCTTGCAGCTGCTGAGGAGGGACAAGCCCTAGGCCAGGACGCCCACCGTCAGCGCGCGCAGGCGTCTGGTCCCCGCGCGATTATATTTACGGAGCTTGGAGCAGATTCTGGGCTCCAGCGGCCTTGTGGGCGGCTCAGGACTCGGGGAGGGCGTCGGCTGCAAGCGCGTGAGATAATCGTGGTCCAGGAGATGAGCTAATGAGACCCGAACCCAGCAAGCCCGGCAGACGCCTCAGCTTTGCAGGCGCTTATTTTTCAAAGGTCCAGAGAGGTTACACAACCGGCCCAAGGTCACCCAGGGGCCAGGAGGGTCCAGTGTGGGAGGTGGGAGGTGGGTGTGGGGGTTAGGGGTCACACTTGTCCTTCCAGAGCCCACGCCCAGCAGCTACAGCCAGAATGAGGGGGTCCCTGTCCAGGCAGGCGTGGAGCCCAGTGCTGGAACATTCCTGTGCTAACTGAAAGAAAACAGCTGACAACGACCTCGGCCATGGGTGGTGGTGGGGGGAGGCAGAGTCACGCGGGGCAAGGGGTGGAGAGGTGAGGGGAGCCCAGTGGCCTCTCCCCACATTGAGTGGGGGATGGAGTTGGGGAGGCTGGTTCCCAGCCCCATCCCTGGCCCCTCCTAAGCACCAACACCTTCCTCGCTACAGATCCGCCACAGTTCCATCACCCTGAATGAACGTCAACCTCTCAGCAGCCACTCAAGCCCCTGTGTTTGCCCCTCACCTTTCCCCTTTCTCTCCTTCACCTCCAATCTCAACTCAGACATAGCTGCCTCTTTCAGGGAGCCTTCTTGGGTCTCTTGCCCTCATCAGGAAGGAATTCTTCTCGAAGCCCCTCAGCTTTCAGCACAGGTGAGTCCCTAGGACCACTGATGTCACTGGTGAGGTAGACAGCCCTTGAGGCATGGGCTTTCCAAAAGTTTCCAGGCAGAGAGACATCACCACCAAGGTGGAGACAGCAGTTGCAGCAGGCCACAGACCCAGCAAAGAAAAACTGTTGCCTATTAACCTAGGATAGGGGGCAGGGGAGCTGGACCCTGCCCGGGCCCTCACAACAGAACAGGGCAGCAGGGCATGAATGCCTGCCCACCCGCAGGGCTGCGCCTCCTCTGGCTTCCAGTAAATGCCTCTGCAGCGACCAGCCCCACAGACCTGCATCCCTCCACTTCCAGCGCCTCAAAACATTCCAGGTGCGATCCCACCTCAGGGCCTTTGCATGGACTGTGTCCAGACCTGTGCCACCCCTGCCAGGTCTTCAAGGGGCTCCTGGGGCCTGTCTTCAGATGTCACATCCTTACTCCAGCCTCCTCTGACTCTAATTAACCCCAGCACCTCCAACCCCCACCCCCCAGCCCTTATCCAGAAAATCTAGTGATTTTATTTTGTTGATTTCTCCACAAGGACAATAACTGTCTCTTTTTGTCCCTGCCATGTCCCCAGTATACAGCAGGCACTCAATAAATGTCCACTGGGTGAGCATGTGTGCTAGGGTCCTTCCATTTCCAAAGGAGGCCCCCACCTAAGGGCTCCCCACCTTTGTCGCACTCCCTCCATGCCCCCCCACCCCAGACCATCTGTCCTGTGATCATTTTTTTTTTTTTAAAGAAATTCACTGTCACATCTTGCTGCTGCTGCTGCTAATTGCTTCAGTCATGTCCGACTCTGTGTGACCCCATAGACGGCAGCCCACCAGGCTCCCCCATCCCTGGAATTCTCTAGGCAAGAATACTGGAGTGGGTTGCCATTTCCTTCTCCAATGCATGAAAGTGGAAAGTGAAAGTGAAGTCGCTCAGTTGTGTCCGACTCTTACCGACCCCATGGACTGCAACCTACCAGGCTTCTCTGTCCATGGGATTTTCCAGGCAAGAGTACTGGAGTGGGGTGCCATTGCCTTCTCCTGTCACATCTTAAATTCATCCAAAATAGTACCTGGGCTCCCCACATTCAAGAGAGGACAAAGAACAAGCCCCAGCTGCCTCAGAAGTGACTTACAAATTAATAAAGGAACAACCTAAGTGCCCACCAACGGATGATGGATAAATACAAGGTGGTCCTTCCATACACAGGCGCTCACTCAGCCCTGAAAAGGGGTGGAGCTCTGATGCTCACTGCCAGGTGGACGGACCCTGAGAACACGGTGCTCAGTGAGAGAAGCAGACACAGAAGGACACACAGGGTGTGATTCCACTGATGGGAAACATCCAGAACAGGCCGATCCACAGACAGGGGATTAGTGGTTGTCCAGGTTTGGGGGAGGAGAAGGCAATGGCACCCCACTCCAGTACTCTTGCCTGGAAAATCCCATGGACGGAGGAGCTTGGAAGGCTGCAGTCCATGGGGTCTCGAAGAGTCGGACACGACTGAGCGACTTCACTTTCACTTTCATGCACTGGAGCAGGGAATGGCAACCCACTCCAGTGTTCTTGCCTGGAGAATCCCAGGGACGGGGGAGCCTAGTGGGCTGCTGTCTATGGGGTCGCACAGAGTCAGACACGACTGAAGCGACTTAGCAGCAGCGGCAGCAGGTTTGGGGGATGGGGTGGGCAGTGAGTCCTGGTGGGAATGAGGTTTTGGGGGGTTGATGGAATGTTCTGGAATTAGAGGTGATGGCTGTACAACTCTGCATGTACTGAAAACCACTGAGCCACTTTAATCAGGTGCATTGTGTGGTGTGTGAATGATCTCAAACAAGCTGGTAAGAATAAATATACACACAGATACAGCAGAGATGCTGATTGTTTCACCAAGGGCCATACTAGGGGGTGAGGCAGCCACCCCAGGGACATCATAAGGTCCTGCCAACCCTGCTCTGAGGCTCTTCAGGATTAGCAGGATCTGAACACAACCTGACCTGGTCATCGCCTGCCCACTCCCTGACAGCTGTTACTAGAAGCCCCTGCCAAGCCTTGCTGACCCCCCACCCGCGCCCCCACTCACCCAGACTGGGTTCCCAGGCAGGCCTGCACTCACTCTTGTCCTTACCTGTCTTCCCACCTCGGGGCCTGGGTCGGGCTTCTCCTCCCAATACCTGGCCCCGTCCAGGCTGTCCCAGGGATGGTTCTGACTTGTCCTGAGTTCCTAGTTGAAACCCACAGGCAGGAGACAGAAACCACATCCCAGATCTCCACTCCTCAACACCACAACCTCTGCTCAGCCATCTCACGCTCTACAGAAACCCTCTGAAGCATGGTCTTGATGACCCCTAGCCTCCCAGCACGCCCAGGGACTGGGCTGTCTCACCCTGACCAAGCCCCCATCTCTGTAGGCAGCTCTGACTATCACAGAGTTCTGAAGTCGGGTCCACGCCCACCCAGACATGGGGTCCTGCCACTTCTCCTCCAGATACGGCATTTCTCTGCCGGCTGTCCCCAATGGCCTGTCGAGGCTGAGTCCTGAGCTGCTTCTCCCTGCTCCCTGCTCTGGCCCCTTAGCCACTGGAGCCTTTTTCTGGTGCCTGGGTCAGCACCTCTCTCTTCTGCTCAGACACCACCCATGGCTCCCCAGATGAGCAGTGTAGGCCCAGGAGGACCTGGCCCCAAGAGCACAAACCAAAGAACGCTCTCTTCTCCCTACACTTTCCCACCTCTGGTCCTTTGCACAGACCAGTCTTTCCACCTGCTGCACCCTTCTGCCTGCCTGGGAAAACTTTTAAGTATCTTTTACAAAAAAGGTCCATAATAGAACAGAGCAGGAAACCTTTCCCAGACCTCAAAGAAGACCCTCCACAGGCTCCCCCAGACCCCTCTGATCCTGCACAGGGCTACGGTAGTCAGCAGGAAGTGTTTCTTAAATGACCAGATGAGAGACTTCCCTGGAGGTTTGGTGGTTAGAACTTGGTGCTTTCACTGCTAGGGCCCAGGTTCTATCCTTGGTAGGGAAACTATCCTGCAAGCCACATGGTGTGGCCAAAAACAAACCAACAAACAACCCCAAAAAAAGCAGATGCCAGGCTTCCTGGGTAGAGAAAGGATGGAGGCAGTAGGGTCTCAGACTAGGGGAAAGGTGAGGAGACATTTTTTCAAAAAAGTCAACTCGTTTTCCTTCATCAAAACCTGAAGTCTCTGAAGATGGGCCTCCCCATGGGGCTGAGACCTCCCAGGATGCTCCATTCACCAGATGAGAAAAGTGAGGTTCAGAGAAGGGGGCGGCCTGACCAAGACCCCATGGTGGGTGAGGAAACCCTCTCCATGCCCGCAGCCACAGAGGGTTCCCTGGCAGTGGGTCAAGAGTAGATGGCCCCTGGGAGACCAGACCACCACAACAAAGGCCACCTCTGTGCGACCCAATCGGCCAACCAGGCTGAAAAACTGATGTCTGGATACCCAGAACCACCAGTCCACAGCCCCTGGACAAGAAGGTGCAAAGGCCCTTCCTCAGCCCCCCTCCCCAGCACCAGAATGCCTAAGAGCAAATGCCAGCATCACCCTCTTCTGGCTGTGTGGCCTCGGGCGTGTCCAGTCACCTCTCCGTGCCTCAGTTTCCCCACCTCACAGGACCAAGTGTGTCCACGGGAACAAAGCATTCAGAAAGGGGCCCAGTACACAGCAAGCACTCAATAATCGTCAAGTAAATGTCACATCTGGACCTCTTAGGCCACTTTCCTGTCTTCCTGCTACCACCTCTAGGATTATCGTTATGTTCTTCCCTTCAAATCCACTCACTGTTTAAATCCAACCCCTTTGTTTTCAAAGGAAATGTTACCAAGGCTGAGAAAACCAGAAGCCAGTGCCAAAACCATCAGAGTAAAAACACTTTAAAAAAAGATACCATGAAAATAAAAACTTGTTATTAAGTTCTATTATCACTAGATACTGGTTCTGCTTCTCATTAGAGAGGGAGACCAGCACATGCAGAAGGAGCATTAAGGATGCAGTTAGCACCCAGTTGAGCTGATGATCTCTCTAAAACTGTTCAGGCCTCAGGATGAGAAGGGACCTGATGAGTCCTGACCCAACTGCTTTCCTGCCCACTACGGGGCCCGAACCTCATGCTCACCAGAGAAGATGTGGACATCTGAGACGGCTGCTTCCAGCTAAGGGGCCAGAGGAGCAGCCCCTCCCCTGGGGCCACCAGCAGACCCTCCCCATGGCAGGATGCACCCAGCTCCCTGTCCCCCAGTTCCCGGCCCCACCCTTGTTCCACCTTTAGAGCACCACCTATCGCCCCCACTGGCTGGTAAGAATTCTTACGTTCTCAAATTAGTGGAAATTTGTTTAATCCTTAAAATGATGAAAATCTGTCAAATGCTAAACGTCTTTTTAAAAGAAAGTTTCCAGCATTACCATCTCCTGTGATGGCGGAATCCATGGAAACGGAGGGAGGTAAATGACTGTGCCCTGGTGGGGGCTGTGATCCCATGAAGAAGGACAGAGGGCCCGGCAGGTGTTCATGTGGGGAGCAGATGGAGCCCCTCCCCACACATCGTCAACTCCAGCGCTGGGGACTGGCTTCCTTGCACGGCTACTCAGGCAGTTAATGCCAAGTCCCGTCCCACACCTGCACCCAGAAAAACCAGGGATCCGCCTAATGGGGAGACCCTGGCACCACATCTGACTGTGACCAAGAAGGCCTAGGGTCAGGGCGGCAAGCACCCAGGAGCCCTCTGTGTGCTCTGTGGCCCTGGGGTTAGCGGTTGCCCGTCTCTGGGCCTCCGTAAACCCATGGAAAATGAACGGGTGGCGGGAAAGGAAACAATGGGGTCCATCCTGAATATCTCATCTCATTCCTCTGCTCTGGGTGGGCGTTTCCTCTGTCTACACGCCTCCTCCCCCAGGCAGCCCCCTCCTCAAGGCCACACCCTGCCCAGGCCAGCTGTCTGGAGGCCCAGAGGCTCCCTTGGGCCCCTGGGAGCACAGCAGATAAACAAGTGAGGGGAACATAGAAGACAGGTCTGGGCCCCTGCTCCCCTGAGCCCCTGGCTGGGCTCCCGGGCCTGGCAGGGCCTTTGTCTGGGTTTTCAAAAGCAGAGGACATAGGGTGTCGCCTTGCCGGGAGGTGGGGGCAGGAGGCAGTGGCTCCCACCCAGCTGAGGGTGTGGTGGGTCACGGGTGAATCCCCGGAGGAAAGTTGCAGGCTTGGAAAATACACCCTGTGGGAAGGGCCCAGGAGCCAGCCGGGTGGGCTGGTGGACCTCCATGTCTGGGCCCGGGGCAGGGTGGGGATATGGCCCAGAGTGGGGCAGTCGCTGGCCCCCGCATAGGGCAGGGGGGGCTGCAGGACGCCAGACATCGCCTTCCCAGCCCCTGCCCATGTAAACACACCCCACAGCCTCCCTGCGCCCACCTGTGGGAGTAGGGGCGTGGGGGATGCCCTGACGCCAGGAACAGAGGACCCGCCCCGTAAATGACCAGGCAAACACACTGGGCACCCGCTAGTGCAGGGACCGCCGCTGCCCCGCAGTCCTTCATCCAAGCCGCGGCACACAGCCCACTCATCCACTCCTACCCCGAGCCCCGGGCTAGCAGACTCTTGGCTACATCATTAGGGGCCCCACCTCAGAGACACTTTCGCCAGGAAGGGAGGGGACCGCAGCTCCGCTGTTGGAAAGCACAGGGACCCCTGGGCTCACACACATGCCAGACCCGGAAGCCTGGAGCAAAGCCCACTAGAAGCCGGGAAATCGGGCGGCTGGACCCCCGCCTTAGCAAGGGCTCCAGACAGCACTTGAGGTCCTTGGGGAGGGCAGCCAGGCTACGGAGGACCGGCCGGTGCGCGTCCAGGGCACAGGGCGCAGCGAACGCAGGCCGGGGCTGGGAAGCGAGCTCCAGGCCCGGCGGTGCAGTGAGGAGGGGTCGCTCCGCCGCCCCAGAAGCAGGAGGGCCGCAGCCCGCCCGGGGCACGAGGGCGGAGGCACAGTGCGTCCCCTCCCCACACTCTCACGCGTCCCGGGCCGCCCCCAGCCGCCGCCGCCCGAGTCCTCGTGAGCCCGTGGGCCGCCGGGGCCGGGTCGAGGGGGAGGCCTGGGGCGGGCACCGCCCAGCCCGAGTCCCTCCCTGGCTGAGCGGGGGTCCCGGGAGTCCCTCGCTACCTCCCCGCCAGCGCTGTGGGGGCGAGAATCTGGGCCTCAGCCTCCAGGGCGCCCCTGGCGCGAGCGCGCTACTCACTCCATCTCCCCGCCGAGATCAGTGGGTCCGCGAGGCCGGCGGCGGGGGCGCGCGGGGGAGGGCCGGCGGGCTAAGGCCAGGCGGCCGGGGCTGCGCGGCGCGGGGGCGGCGGCACCGGCGCGGGCATCGCCCCGCGCGCGGCTGTTTATTGTCCGCGCGGTGGCGGGCGCTGGGGGTGGGCTGGGCGCGCGCGCCGCCGCCGCCGCGTTTCACTCGCGCCCCCTCCCGCCGGCTCCTCGCCTCCAGCCGCCGCCCGCCTGCGCCTCCTGCCGGCCGCCGCCGCGCCCCGGCCACCGCGCGCCCTCCCGCCCTGTCTGCCCGAAGCTCTGGCCGCCCTGACCCATTCATTCCATCTCGGCGCGGGTCTGATTCTCGTGCCGAGCCGGTCCAGGCGCCGGCCGGGGATCCAGCCTGGCCGCCATCCACGCCGCCCCTCCCCGGCTCCCCGGCCAGAGAGGCGCGAATGGGGACAAATCGCTCGGGGAGGCCCGGCAGGCGGCTCCACGAGTTCACGGTCCCGCTGCGGACGGAAGGTCCTGCCGACCGGCCGCGGAGTGTCTGGAGAAGAGCGTCCGGGTGGCGGGCGCGGCGAGCGCGCAAGGCCGGCGATAGGACCGAGCCGGGCCCGTTCGAGGAGGAACCGATTGCTGGTCTTCTGAGCACTGGCGAGGCTTTGGGCCTGGCCCTACTTTTGGACGAGGGTTAAGGAACTTAATCTGCCCCATAGCTCTCTCGGGGCAAACAGGCCTGTGTGGTCAGAGTGAGTGAGGGGTCCGTGGAGGGAGCAGGGAGAATTCAGACTGTTTTGAGGGCACTGGGGAGCCACAACAGAGTTTAGAGGAAGAGAGGGTCACCCCGGTTTATGTTTGCAAAAGCCACTTGGCCTGCAAGGTGGGGAGCAGATAAAGGGGCGCTAAGGGGAGGGGTCTTGGAGTCCAGAAGCGGCTGAACAGGGAGGGACCTGGTGGAGGCTGGGCCAGGCTGAGAACCAGGTAGATTCTGGATGGATCTTGAAAGGTGGTGCTGCACATGGCCACGGGATGGGATGTGGGATGACAGGCATCATTGGTCCCCTCTCCGGCCTGAGCTACTGGAAGGACATGTGACATGAACAGGGCCTGGGGAACAAAAAGGAAACACTGGCCAGACAGCTGGATCCCCAAGGGGGAGGCCTGGCCTGCACTGGAGGGGGGCACCCCAGGGGGAGCAGGTGCGGGCAGCTGAAAGAGCCAACTCTGTCCCCTGCCCTTCCCTCTGTTCCCTGTGGTCTATCTTGGGTCCTCCATTCATGTGGACCCCACGGATCAGGAGGGAGGCAGACTTGTCTTAGGACACTAGCCCTCAGGCTCTGAACACATTTACTCCGTAGGGCAGTTGCGGGGGAGCAGAGAGGGAGGTTCTTTTGAAGTACTTAGGGCTTTTGTAAAACGATTCTGCTCAGTGGTGCTCAGTAAATGGCTGTGTAAAGGAACTGTGGTGCTGGAGAAGACTCTTAAGAGTCCCTTGGACAGCAAGAAGATCAACCCAGTCAATCCTAAAGGAAATCAACCCTGAATATTCATTTGAAGTCTGATGCTGAAGCTCCAATACTTTAGCCACCTGATGCAAACAGCTGACTCATTGGAAAAGACTGAGAGCAGGAGGAGAAGGGGGCAACAGAGGTTGAGATGGTTGGATGACATCGCCAACTCAATGGATGTGAGCTGGACCAAGCTCCGGGAGATGGTGAAGGACAGCCTGGCGTGATGCAATCCATGGGGTCACAAAAAAAGAGACACAACTGAGCAACTGAATGACAAGAACAAATGAAACAGGCTTGGATGAGGTCTGGATAAAGATGGGGCAGGATGTGCCCCAGATGGGGGCCTGTCCACCTTTACCCCCAAAGGCCTTTGCACCCCCTTTTTACAGTGAACATGCACCCATTTAGCAGGGAAAGAATGAAATCAACTACCAAACAGAACAAAGGAAAAGACTCAGAAACAGCAGGGGGCCTGGGTTCCAGTCCCAGCTCAGCTCCTCAGGTGCTGTGTGATGCCAGGTCTGCTCCTTAACCTCTCTGAGCCTCACTTCCCTACCTCCTAGGGCTGCTGAAGGACTTGGAATAGGGCCCAGCTCACACTCGTGCAGGGGTTGGCACTGTTTCTGTAAAGGGCCAGATAGTAAATATTCCCAGCATTGCGGGCTGGCCGATCTGTTGCAAGGACTCAGCTCTGCCATTGCAGCCAGAGGCGGTAGATTGCGGCATCAAGTGGCCCTGTGCCAATAAAACTTTATTTATGAAACAGGCATGCCCACCTCACAGCTCTCGCCATTACTGGACATCCTCTGGGCATCTGGATCTCAGTGGGTCTGACACTGGGCTCTGCATGGGCCCCAGTCACCACCCCTTTCCTGTTCCCGAGTCAGAGACGCTGCCCCATGTCTCCCAGCCCTGACTCTAGCTCAGGCCCTGTGCCTGCTACTCCTGCCTCCTTTCACTGCCCTCTCCCTGTCTCCCTGCCTCCTCTCTCCTCTCCACTCTCACCAGACCGTCTTCCCCAACCTGCCCCACTCAAGCACCTTCTATAGCTTCCCAGTGCCCTGCAGCCTGGCTCTGAAGGCCCAGCTGAGCCCTGGAAGCGCCCTTCCTTCCCCTGCCCCTGCCGCTCGCCCCACCGCTCACCCACTGGGCCCTCCTCCAGGTGCCCCCTCCCCACCTTCCCCGCGTTCCTGGGTCTTCTTCTTGCCCTAAAATCCTACTCTCCTCCCTCTGCTTCCTGCCAACTTCAGTCACTTTCCCCCCTGAGTTCCGCCTCTGATGATGTCACTCACTGTGGTGTCTCGCGCCCAGCTCTCTGCCAGAGCGGGGGTCTGTGTCCCCTTCCTCCCATATCCAGTGCCTGCTCACAATGGGCGCTCAGTAAACACTCATGGAGTGAAGGACTGCATGCCTCCTGCTGTCTCCTTTGATCTTCTCAGCAGGAGTGGTGGCAGTAGCATGCGGTTTACAGATGAGGGGTGCACAGGACACCCAGCCCCCTGCTGAGTTCTCGCCAACACCCTTAGAGATCCTCTCAGGTCACCTGCTCCTCAGAGGAGGAGACTGAGGCCCAGACAGCTGTGGGGGCAGCTCTAGGGACCCCAACAGTGACCCATCTTCCCCCTGCAGAAATCCTGGAGGCTGAAAAGGCAGACAAGGTGGAGAGAAGTGGTGAGTCTCTGCCTGCTGCTTCAGAGACCCATTCATTGAATGGGTTTGCTCAGGGCCCCCATGTGCCGCACACTGAGACCCACACATCCCTTTCTCTGCCAGGTCCTTGGATGCAGGTCCAGGAGAAAGTCTGGGAAGTGCAATTGTGTCTGGCACAACCCCTCACTGGCTGGGCTGGCACCCACAGGGGAGTGACTGCCATACAAGATGCTGGTGGATTGGGCTGTTTATTCTTTAAAAAAAAAAAAAATGTTTATTTGGCTGCACTGGGGTCTTAGTTGCGGCATGGGGGATCTAGTTCCCTGACGAGGGATTGAACCCAGGCACCCCTGCATTGGGAGCACAGAGCCTTAGCCACTGGACCACCAGTGATGTCCCTGGGCTGTTTATTCTTAAGGCAGCATCACCCATTTCAAGTAATAAGAAGCAATCTCCTTGGAGTGTGAGTTAAAGGGGTTAAAAAAGTAAAGGGTAAGCGTCACCAGTTGACACCTGCATGGCCTGTACCCCAGGCCAAGCACCAACCCCATCCACAGATGAAGAAACTGAGACACATGGAGGCCAAGTCGGGGTGGGTGGGGTCCTTGGGCTTCAACACTGTGTCTGGGGGCTCACTGGGAAGATTTTGAGTTTTTCTCAAGTTCTCAGGGGCTCCTGACCAAGCTCCATTCCTCTTCTAACTGCTTGAACCTCTGCTGCTAATTTGGGCTAAGGAAGGGCCTGTTCACTTATTGAGTGCTGACTGCATGACCCGCTCAGGGCAAGGTGATAGACACCGACTGCATGTGTGCCCTACTCAGGTGCTCAGCAGCTGACTTTGAGCTAACCTCCTCAATATATAAAAAGCTCCAACAAATCAACAACAAAAGTAAGTGTTCAGGGGAGTAAAGGGAGTTTTCTCATCATTATCATCATCATCACCATCATTGCTGTGACTTAGAAAGCCACCAAATCCTCCATGCAAAGACCCTTCAAGTCTCAGAGTTCTGGTTTCAAGACCCTCTGCTGTGCAGCCCCAGACCAGCCAGGCTCCTCTCTATGGGGCTTGGTTTAGGAAATGGAAACACTGAGCCCCACACAGGAGGTTCCTTAGAATTTCAGCAAGCTTGGTTATTCGGATCCTTGAAGGACGGTTGCTGGTTTCACAACTCTCACCAGAAAAGAAGGAAATGTTCCAGGCTGTGGGCAGAGTTGGCCCCTGGCAGAGACAGCACGAGCTAGTCTGAGGCTGCAACTCTGGCGCATCGCTCCCTCGCTGTGCAAACTTGGTGAAAGCACTTGACCTTTCTGTGCCTCTGTTTACCCCATCAGTAACATGGGGACAGCAACAATTCCAACAGCCTTGGGTTTCTCTAGGACTGCATGAGTCCCACACACCCTGGGGCGTGTGGCTGGGGGAAGTGACCGACACGGGAGCACAGCTGTGACAGGCCAATCCCAGGGCCCCACAGTGGACAGGAGCCACTGAAGTCACCTAAGGAATAATCCCCTACCAGCTGCTTTGACCTCCGGGGAAGCACAGGGTCCAGCCTGGCCTAGACCCCGGAAACAACTTCCACATGGACCCTGTTTCCCACTTTGCTCTGTGTTCAAGGCCTGATGGTTCCTGCAGCTGCTATCATATCACCACAAACTTAGTGGCCTAGAATCATGTGCCCGGGCTTCCCCAGTGTTCACTGGTTAAGAATTCACCTTGCAATGCATGAGACACTGGCTTGATCCCTGCTCTGGGAAGAGCCCACAAGCCATGGAGCAACTAAGCCCATGCACAACTACTGAGCTTGTGCTCTAGAGCCTGCTCAGCAACAAGAGAAGCCACCGCGATAAGAAGCCCCCACACTGCAATTGAAGAGTAGCCCCCACTTACCACAACAGGAGAAAGCCCACGCAGCAATGAAGACCCAGCACAGCCAAAAATTAATTAATTAAAAAAATTCACATCTGCTTGCCTGGTTGGTGAGCCTCTCTGTGATGAGATCCAGGTGCCTGAATGCCATGTTTCTTTCCAAACCAGCTGGTTCTACCCTCACCCTGCCACTTTCAAGGCTGTGCCTCAGTTTCCTTGTTAGTACCACGGGTGATAACAATCAGTCAGTTAGTTAGTTCAGTCGCTCAGTCGTGTCTGACTCTTTGCGACCCCATGAATCGCAGCACACCAGGCCTCCCTGTCTATCACCAACTCCCGGAGTTCACTCAGACTCACGTCCATCGAGTCTGTGATGCCATCCAGCCATCTCATCCTCTGTCGTCCCCTTCTTCTCCTGCTCCCAATCCCTCCCAGCATCAGGGTCTTTTCCAATGAGTCAACTCTTCGCATGAGGTGGCCAAAATACTGGAGTTTCAGCTTTAGCATCATTCCTTCCAAAGAAATCCCAGGGCTGATCTCCTTCAGAATGGACTGGTTGGATCTCCTTGCAGTCCAAGGGACTCTCAAGAGTCTTCTCCAACACCACAGTTCAAAAACATCAATTCTTCAGCACTCAGCCTTCTTCACAGTCCAACTCTCACATCCATACATGACCACAGGAAAAACCATAGCTTTGACTAGACGGACCTTTGTTGGCAAAGTAATGTCTCTGCTTTTGAATATGCTATCTAGGTTGGTCATAACTTTCCTTCCAAGGAGTAAGCGTCTTTTAATTTCATGGCTGCAGTCACCATCTGCAGTGATTTTGGAGCCCCCCCAAAAAAAGTCTGACACTGTTTCCACTGTTTCCCCATCTATTTCCCATGAGGTGATGGGACCAGATGCCATGATCTTCGTTTTCTGAATGTTGAGCTTTAAGCCAACTTTTTCACTCTCCTCTTTCACTTTCATCAAGAGGCTTTTTAGTTCCTCTTCACTTTCTGCCATAAGGGTGGTGTCATCTGCATATCTGAGGTTATTGATATTTCTCCCGGCAATCTTGATTCTAGCTTGTGCAGCATAGTAATTAACACAGGGGACTGAGGCTGGCTAAATATAGCCCCACAACAACCCTGTCCTCATTTTGGGGCCTGTGGACATGTCACCTCATGGGGCAGAGGAGACTTTGCAGGTGAGATTAAGTTAAGGCCCCTGAGATGGGAAAAAGCCATGACAAACCTAGACAGCGTATTAAAAAGCAGAGACATCACTTTGCTGACAAAGGTCTGTCTAGTCAAAGCTATGGTTTTTCCAGTAGTCATGTATGGAAGTGAGAGTTGAACCATAAAGAAAGCTGAGTGCCAAAGAATTGATGCTTTCAAACTGGAGTTGGAGAAGACTCTTGAGAGTCCCTTGGAGAGCAAGGAGATCAAACCAGTCAATCCTAAAGGAAATCAACCCTGAATATCCATTAGAAGGGCTGATACTGAAGCTGAAGCTCCAATACTTTGGCCACATGATTCGAATAGCTGACTCATTGGAAAAGTCCCTGATGCTGGGAAAGATTGAGGGCAGGAGGAGAAGGGGACGACAGAGGATGAGATGGTTAGATAGCATCACTGACTCAATGGACATGAATCTGTGCAAACTCCAGGAGATAGTGAAGGACAGAGGACGCTGGCCTGCTGCTGCAGTCTATGGGGTCACAGTCAGACATGACTGAGCCACTGAACAGCAACAACCTGAGATGGGAACGACCCTGGATTCCCCAGGGGGCCCAGTGTCATCACAGGGTCCTTATAAAAGGCAGAGGGGAGGATCAGAGGCAGACAGACAGGAGATGCTGCGCTGCTGGCTGTGAGGATGGAGGGAGGAGCTGCAAGTCAGGGATGTGGCTCCTCTAGAAGCTGGAAAAGGGGGGAGCCAGTGCTCCCCAGGAGCCTCCAAAGGGACCAACCCTGCCCACCCCTGGATTCAGCTCCATGAGCCCATGTTGGAATTCTAACCTGCCTCCCAGACCTCTCATTGCGTCTCCACATTAGCGGGGCCTCAGCAAAGCCTCCCCAGGGCAGCACAGGGTCTCTGACCTATATGTCCATAGGCTCACCAAGGCCCTGCCACCCCCTCCCTGCTCTGAGGCCTCCTTGGCTCCCCAGTGCCCACAGGAGGAGCCCCTGCCCCTTGGCCCCACCTTTGAGGACCTGAACTAACCCGATTAGCTTGGTGTTATCTGACCGCCAGGCCCTGTGCTTCCGTTGTGAGCCCAGATCAGCGGATCTACACCGTCAACCGGGAGAAACGTCAGCACCAAGGGTGTGGGGGCCTTTGTCACATTACGCTCCACCTCTAGCACCTACTAGAGGCTGGTATACAGTAGGTGCTCAAAAATGCAGCAAAGGCAGCAGGAATCACAGGGCTTTCTGGGGCTGGGATTGCACATGGGGAGACTGAGGCCGGAGGCAGTGACCAGCAGGGCTGAGGCGGGACTGCCTCCATCTGGTGAGCTGGCCCCCAACCCGGAGGGGTGGCCAAGGCTGCAGTGCTGCCGGCTGCTTAGCATTTTCTGGTGAAGGTTACTGGTTACTTGGTTTCTGGGTGAACAACAGGGCCCTGGAGCCCTCACACCCCTCCACTGCTGGTCTCCTGGGCAATTATGATTGTCATCAACAACCCCAATGCAGGAGAATCATTGGGTTTTCTAAAGTGCTGGCTCAGAACCGGCCGTTGCTGGCGGGGCCTCCGACCACAGGCCACAGCCCCATTTCCCTTTTCCTGGACGTTGGGAGGGGTGCGGCCCACTGAGCTCTCCAGGGACACACCTGCCTGTGACAGCCATGGGGCCTGGGGTGGGGGACTGGGGCCGCCTGCTGCTGACTGTGACCGCTGTCCTGACACTGCCCATGAGGCCCCCAGGTGAGGACCCCCAAGTATTCCACCCAAGCCTGCCAGAGGCCCACAGGGACCCACCCAGGAAGCCCCAGCCCCCTGCATGGCTGCTTCTCTCGGGTCGCAGTTTGGGGGCGGGCAAGAGGCCCAGTCCCAGCCCCAGGTTTTAGGGAGTCTGGCTCCCCACTCTGCAAACTCCAGGGTCTTCTCTTTCCATCTCTGTCTCTCCTGCCTCCCCCCAGCCTGACCCCCTCCCCATCCTGCCCCACCCCTGACAGGCCACCCACCCTGCCTGCAGGCTCCTGGGGGGCACAGATCATTGGGGGCCACGAGGTGACCCCCCACTCCCGGCCCTATATGGCATCCGTGAAGTTCCAGGGCCAGCACCACTGCGGGGGCTTCCTGCTGAGGGCCCGCTGGGTTGTGTCGGCTGCCCACTGCTTCAGCGGCCGGTGAGCCTGGGATGAGGGCATGTACTGGTGTGGGCAGGGGGGTGGAGGGGGGCTTGTGCAGATGGGCCTCTCAGCTGGGCAGGGGGAGTTAACAGAGAAAAAGGGGCAGGAGAAGTAGGGAAGGACCGGCAGCCATGACCATAAGCAGAGGTTACAACCGTTGCATTCATCCTGAGTGTGTGCTTGCATGCATACTAAGTCGCTTCAGTCGTGTCTGACTCTTTGAGACTCCACGGATTGTAGCCCATCAGGCTCCTCTGTCCATGGGATTCTCCAGGCAGGAATACTGGAGCGGGTTGCCATGCCCTTCTCCAGGGGATCATCCCAACCCAGGGATCGAATCGCAGTCTTTCACGTCTCCTGCATTGGCAGGCGGGTTCTTTACCACTAGCGCCATCTGGGAAGCCCTCATTCTGAGTATATTGATACAATAATTACTAACATTAATATTGAAATTATTAGAGGCAATGCTATAATCCAGATGGGAATTAGAATAAATATAATGAGTGTTATATTCATTTGAAGTATAATGTTATAATAAGTATTCAAATTAATAGTGCAGCAGGACTCCCCTGGTGATCCGGTGGTTAGGACTCCACACTTTCACTGCAGGGGCCATGGGTTTGATCCCTGGTTGGGGGACTAAGATGCCACATCTAATATGGAGTGGTCAAAAAAAAAATATATATATATATATATTGCAGCAATTGGAGTTAATACCATAATTGAGACGGGAGGGTGATCAACTCAACATTTATCATCACAAGCTGGCAGGAGGATGGCATGGGCTTACTTCCCAGGAGGCGAGAGACTGAGCCTGTGTGAGACAGCCCTCACCTCAGCCTTGCTCACATTCCCCGCCCATTCCCCCCACAGAGACCCCGGGACAGGCCTGGTAGTGCTGGGGGCCCATGCCTTGCGCACCAAGGAGGCCACACAGCAGGTGTTCAGCATCTCCGCTGTCATCACGCACCCAGACTACCAGCCCACCACGCACACCAGTGACATCTGTCTGCTGCAGGTGACCCATTGCGTGGGGATCGGGCCCTCGGTGCAGGTCGGACCTGTCCCTACCCCTCCCCTTACCATGGCCTGACTTGTTTAAAAACAGCTGTTAGGCGCCTGTGAGTCAAGTCACTCCCTCCACTGCCCTCTGGAACACCCACCCAGCCCGCTTGGCCTGCTGCTTGCTGAGCAGTCAGCACCCCAACAGGCTCTGACCCCCGGGCCTTTGCGCTGGCTGTGGCCCTGCCCAGCCCATGTTCCCCAGACTCCATGTGGCTTTCAGGTCTTTGCTCAGTTGTCCCCTTCTCAGGCAGCCTCCCTTAATGACCTCCAGTTCTCGGCTGCCCCTGGCTCCCCCCTTCTCACCCCATCCCCTCTTCTGTGTCCAGCACCACCCACACCTTCTGGAAGCACCTGTACCACTGGTTCCACCTCTGCCCTTGAGGGCGGGGATTTTTATCTCGTCTGTGGTGAGTTGTGGTACACAGCAGATGCTCCACATTCACGTTGAAACAGTGAGACTGTAGGGCCATCAAAGACCCTGATCCCTGCCCCCTCAGGCCCTCCAGGGGGTTTCCTCCCTCCCCGCACATGTGCCTCTATTTGGACCTCACATGGCCCTTCCTGCTTGGGGGACCACCCTTCCCACAGCCCCCACCTGGGGGGCCCCAAATTCAACCCCAGGGACTACGGAGCTGCCATTTAAAGGGAGAATATCCCCAAACTGCCCTTGAAATGGGTGAAAATCAAACAGAGGGGACATTCAACACAACAAAAATGAAACCCTGGGAACAGGAGGGTCTAGGGTGTGGGGTTTTCTTGGCAAAATATAATGTAGGCAGCCAGTGTTGGCAGCCAAAGCTGGCATATGAATTCTGCTCCTCTGTGAAACCCCGTAGCCTGGAACCCCTGCTCTAATTCACCTAGCCCACTGTGCAGACGGGGAAACTGAGGCCAGGGGTGATCAGGGATGCACCCAAGATCAGGGAGTGAACACCCAAACCAGGGGTCCCAGTTGTTCATTCCATAACTGCTGATTGAGTGCCATCTGTGTGCCAGGAAACCATGAATACACAGCCATGAACATACAGCCCTGGCCTGGCTCCCTCTGAACTCCCAGTCTAACTAGGTGGCAGCTGAGTAAATCAGCCTTGACAGGAGCACATGGGAGCCCAGAGGAGGCACCTGTCCTAGACTGGCAGTCTGGGAGGACTTCCTGAAAGTGGTGTCTAAGCTGAGTCCTAAAAGCTGGATAGGAAAGGTGCCCCCAGCAGGGGGTACAGTGTTACAGTGTGAGCAAGTGTGCAGGTGGGAGGAGGGGAGGGCCAAACTAATGGGCCAAGAGGTTTTTTATCCCCGTGTCCTAAGGGCAATGGGCATGGAGGAGAGCTCAGAGCAGGGAAAAAGATGCTGGTTAGCAGGACCCCTGGGCAGCTGCGGGGGCGAGACTGGAAGCATGGAGGCTGGTGAGGTCTGATGAGCAGGGGCCCAAGGTGACAGAAGCAGCCGGGCCCTCTGACAGCCTAACAACAGCTGCAACTGACTTCTCTCCACAAGGACAGGAAGAGACGAGGAAAGGTAGACAGGAAGGGGTGGCAGGGGGCGGCTGCAGGCAGGCCTAACCTCCCTGCACCTCCCGCCCCTGCAGCTGAACAGCTCTGCCACCCTGGGTCCTGCAGTGGGACTACTGGGGCTGCCGCGGAGGGGCGCCAGGCCTCCCCGGGCCGGGACACGCTGCAAGGTGGCTGGCTGGGGCTCCGTGTCCGACTTCGAGGAACTGCCGCCTGGGCTGATGGAAGCTGAGGTCCGCGTGCTGGAGCTGGACGCCTGCAACAGCTCCTGGAAGGGGCAGCTGAGCCCTGCCATGCTCTGCACCCACAGTGGGGACCGCCGGCGACGTGGCTTCTGCTCGGTGAGATGTTCACTCTCAGTCCTGCCTGCTTGCTGTGTAGGGAAACTGAGGCCCTCAGAGAGGTCAGAGCTGGTCAGAGAGCTTGGGCAACTAAGTCCCTGCTCACCTTTAACCAGTTGGTGAGGCCTGGGAAGGGGAGGGAGCCCCCAGGGTCACAGGGCTGCCATGTATGGCTGCATAGGTTGTGCACTGCACAAAGGACTACAGATTTGTGTCTTTAAAAGCAGTGTCCAGATCTCAAGGAAGACGCTTCTGCTCCTAAGCCTTTGTATGGATTAATGGCAAACCTGGGCCTGATGCCCAGGGAGAAACACAGCCCAGACTGGGATCAGGGGAGTGTCTTTTGTTCTAGCCAAAGTGCGTGGTTCAGATTCTAGAGCCCAACTGCCCGGGTCCACATCCAGATGAGCCACTTCTTACACATATGGTTTTGGAAAAGTCATCTCACTTCTCAGGAGCTCACTTTCTCCGTCTGTAAAATGGTCACACCAATAGGACATATTTCTTTGGGTCAGAGCTGATTCCAGGTGAAAATTAGGGTGATAGGTCTGGGGAGAGGAGGAAGCAGGGACTTTAGGGTGAGTATTCAGGAAGGCCTCTCTGAGGACAGTACTTTCGAGACTTGGAGGAGCCTTGAGAATGTCTGAGGGGAGACATGCCAGGCAGACAGACCAGTCACAGGGCTGCTGTGTAGTCGCGCAGGTTGTGCATTGCACAAGGAGCTATAGACTTGTGTGGTATACAAGGAGTGTCCAGCAGGGGGCAGTAATGGGTCTCAAGGATAGGCAAAAGCCTAGAGGTTGGAGCTTGGGCTTTCCAGGTGGCACTTGTGGTAAAGAACCCCCCTGCCAATGCAGGAGATATGAGACGTGGCTTCGATCCCTGAGTCAGGAAGATCCCCTGGAGGAGGGCACAGCAACCCACTTCAGTATTCTTGCCTGGAGAATCTCATGAACAGAGGAGCCTGGAGAGCTATAGTCCATAGGGTTGCAAAGAGTTGGACAAGGCTGAAGCAACTTAGCACACAGAGGTTGGAGCTCAGTTTGCTGCAGAAACAGCTGGCATGTCTGGCTGGAACCAAATGAGTTCGGGGAGAGGAGAGCAGATGAGTGATGGGGGCTGGCTTCTCTAGGCCCTAAAGGCTGAGATGATGTGTTTAGTCTTTGCTCTAAGAGCACTGGGGAGCCATGGTCCCAGCCCAAGCTCTGGGGACTGTCCATGGGACATAAAAGGGTTTTGAGGTAGAGAAGGTCCAGATCAGATCTACATATATTAGCTTCTTTAAGGAAAGTGAGGCCCAGCAAGGGACCCCTGACCTCACCTTTGCCTCCACCCTCAGGCGGACTCTGGAGGACCCCTGGTATGCAGAAATCGGGCCTATGGCCTCGTCTCCTTCTCTGGCCTCTGGTGTGGGGATCCCAAGACACCCGATGTGTACACACAGGTGTCCGCCTTCGTGACTTGGATCAGGGACGTGATTCGGCATGGCCAGCGTGGCCCCCAGCCCAGGACCACGGGGGGCCGGCAGGCGTTGTCTGAACCACAGTAGCACCGGGTACACCACCAAGATGGCAAACGATACAAATAGCTCTGGCCTGGAAAACTCTGAGGCTGGAGCAGAGGGTCCATGAGCCCTTAAACTCCAGGAAGCCTGGTGTCAGGGCAGGTAGGGGGCATCAGTTCCCAACTAAAGGGCAAAATAACAATAAAGTGTTAACTGACTCACAGATATGATGGTCTGCCCTCAAGGTCCACCCACATGCCCTTCAGCTTCTCCTTGGCCTCTGAATGGTCAAGGCTCCAGCTCTGCCACCCTCTCTCTGAGGGACCCTGAGCCACAGGACCTGGACTCCTCACCACCCTCCCTCCCGCTCCCCACACTGACCCCCCTGGAGTTTCCCATCTGCGCCTCACAGCCCAGGCTGGGGACAGCCTCCCGGCCTCCTTGGCCCCTGCCTAGAAAGCCATTCCTCTGCCCTCCGGCCAGACCCATTCACAGATGGGGAAACCAAGGCTGGGAGAGAGTGGGGTCTCAGGTTGGCCTACCTCCGTGTTAAGCCTGATCCTCGAAAAGAACTTCAGGCAAATGGTGCCTGGCTGGCAGCAAGGCTGGGTGAGCCCCAGCCCAGTGCTTTTACTAATCATGTCAGTGTCATTAGGGCACCTCCAACCCTTCCAGGCCAAACCGCCATTTCTGGACCCTAAACCAAGTGGCCTCTTGGGGCTTCCCTAAGCCACCAAGACCCCGTTCCTTTCCTCCCCTTCCCCATAAAGGCCAAGACTCTCCCACCCAACCCCATGCCACCTGCCTCAGTTCTATGCCTGCTACTGCCCACAGCTGAAGCTGGATGCTGAGGCCCAGAAGTAGGCAGCACCTGCCCCAAGAACATGCACTTGTGTCTCTTCTGGATGCTTTCAGAAACCCCCACAGCACCCCAGGCTGGTAACCCCCTCCCAAAGTGGGGGGACACAGAGGTTCAGAGAGAGGAGAGCAAAACAAGGTCTGAACACCCACAGTGGCTTTTTCAGTGTTTATTTCTTTGGCAGGTAAGGCAGGACCCCAGGGCGGGGGAGATTGCCCTGTTGGCGGGCTTGGGCGAACCCACTACTAAAGGGCACTTTTCTGGGTGTCACAGGTAAGGCACTTCCTGGAGGCAGGGAAGGACATGGATGAGCACCACCATCTTGGGGAGCTGTGCTCCTGCCCCACTGGACGCCCCTCCCCCTCTGGGTCTGCACCTCTGGCCTACAGATGGGCATGGGGAGGTGACAAAGAGCAACAGTCCAGGTGGCAGGAGGAAACCCAGCTGGCAGGCAAGGAGGGTTCAGCTGGGAACTGGGCCTAGAGGCCAGGGCAAGATACAGGGAACGCCACCTGTGGATAGGGTAGCAGGCACCGGTGTGCCCCTCAGACACACGGCTCCAGGATGCCAGGTATGCAGCAGGTCTTGGCATATACGCCCCACCCTGGGCCAGTGGGTGAGCAGGGCCTCACAGGCCCCACCGGGTCCCTCCCACCTGACATGGTGCCTGCTTTGTTCTAGCAGATGCCTCTCCACGCCCAAGGCCTGTGTCAGGAGGCACAGATGGCACCCCCATCCCCCAGGGACATGCTGGGAAATGGGTGAGGAAGGGGGAAGGTAAGTCCCTTGGTCACCCTGGGACTGGTGGCGGACAGTGGTTGCTTCCTTGATCTGTCTGCGGTCTGGGCATGTTCTGAAGCTCATCTATTCACACCCAGGCTGTGAACCCCCTCTCACCCCCTGGTCCCTGTTCTAGAAGGCCAGGGTACCTCCTCATTAATTGCTGGCAGGAAATCCCTAGACCTCTTGGTGGCAGCGACAATTAACAGAGTGATCCCCAAGGGAGCATAAGTTTGAGGTCCTCCTGGGCAATAGGGTACCTGGGGTGGGGGCTGGGGGGTCTGGGCACCCACCCACCAGCCTGCTCCCAGGCTTCTTTTCCCCAGTCCTTCCAAGATATCGTCGAGGGGCACCAGGGCTCCCACAGTGGTCCCTGTCCAGGTTCTGGGGGTGTCCGTTGGACATAAATAGACTCTGCTGTGGCAATAAATAAAAAGGGGAAGCCTTGAACGCCAGGCCCAGGCCGGTCCCGCAGGCTCACACAAAGTTCTCCTCCTCCTCGGACTCAGGATCTAACGGCTCGGGGGTGCCTGCAGAGTGGGAGGGACCAAAAGAGAAATGCGGGCGCGGAGAGGGGCTGGGGGCTAGACCCCCCCGCTGCTCCCCTCTGCGTGCCGCACCTGCACAGCTGCCCGGGTGGCGCACGCCGATGGAGCGGCCCAGGAAGCAGGTGGCCTGGCGGAGATGGCAGGAGGACAGGTAGGTGACGTTGTTGTTGCCACAGAGTTCCTGGCCGGGGCTGGATGGTGCGGGGCAGGGCGCCGCGCGACACACCACGCAGTGCGCGCTGCCGGTCTGATCCACCACACACGACTGTGGCCGCAGGCAAACCACGTGGGCGCAAGATTCTGCAGGTGGGGCGTGGGGACAGGTAAAAAGCGCGACTCCGGACAGGGCGGGGTCTTCAGGCCCCAGCCCCTTGCTGCACCAGAAGCCACACCCCTTCCAATGTCCCGCCCACTCACTGGTCCCACCTTTAGACCCGCCCCTTGGTGTACCGAAGTCACACCCCTTCCACGAACCACGCCACGCCCCAGATCTACGGTCAATCTTTCCCCACTTTGCGCCAATAAGTTCCTCTGACTCTCATACTCGTATTTCTCACCCCATAGGGGCCCCAGAAGCCCCCTTTCCAAACTTGTACCCTACTCTTCCCCATTCCCGATCCCACAAGACCTGAGCTTGTGATACTCTCTTGGGACTATAGGTCCCGCCCACGAGCTCACACCTAGGCCCCGCCTACCATGGGCCGCACCCAAATCTACGAGACCTGTAATAAGCACCCTGGATTATAGACCCCGCCCCTTCCTGCCAGTGACCCACCCCCAAGCGCTGCGGCAGCGGCCTCTAACAGGATGCTCAGGCCCGGGGGCCCCGCCCCTCCCCAAGGCTCCGCCCCAACGTACTGCGGCAGCGACCACGGTACATCACGCGCAGGTCCGGGTGGCCGCGACAGCGCGCGGCGCGCAACTCGCACTCGTCGCGGTAGGTGGCGCCGTCAGAGCCGCAGACCTGCAGGCGCGCCGGGAGCCCCGTGCAATCGGGCGCGCACTCGCAGCGCGGACGGCCCCCCAGCATGCGGCAGGCCTTGCCGGGGCCGCACTCCACGCCCTCGCACGAATCTGTGGACAGAGGACACGCACGCGTGGGCTGCGGCGCATGGCCGAGGCCGGAGGTCCTCCGAGGCCCAGCGCCCTCGCTCCCTGTTCCGACGGATAAAGGCCGGACCGGAGCGAGGGGCGGTCCGAAGAAGGGGCTCACGGGGGAGGAAACTGAATTGGGGTCTCGGGGAATTTCAGCCACTCCAGAGTGGACTAGGACTCGACGCTTTTCGCGGGACGGGCCTCTGTCGGGGTGCAGGGCTCAGTGTGGGCGGAAGCGAGGGGTCTCTGTCGGGAATCTGGGGGTCTGGGAGGAACAGGCTTCACCCCCAGTCCGGCTCTCGCTCCGCAGCTGGGCCACCCGCTCAGGCTGACGTCTGTTCCCTGATTTACGCGCGTTTCTGGGAAGGCCGGCGGGGGACCGGCTGCGTCAGCCCGGGGGGCTCCACCCCGTCCAGGCGCGGGGCTGGGGAGGATGGGCAGCGTCTGTTCCTCCCGCCTGCCAGGACCTCCCCTGAAGAGGCGTCGGGGAGGGCGGGGTGTTGGCCTGGTCTGAGGTTCATTTCCTGAGGAGGGGGCCTCGCACAGCTCGAGCCCTCGAAACAGGGTTACCGCCCCCCGCAACCCCATTTCTCAGGTAGGGAAATAAATCTCTCTCTGGCTCCTCGCCCCCACTCCGGCCCCACGAAAGCCTGATTTTCGCCTCCCAGGCCCAGTACAGCCTCCCACCTGCCCCCACAAGGTGGTGCCCTTTTGTCATCATTTTACCAAAGGGGCCTCCCAGGTGGCGCTAGTGGTAAAGAAACTGCCTGCCAACGCTGGAGACACAGGAAATGCAGGTTTGATCCCTGGGTCGGGAAGATCCCTTGGAGTAGGAAATGGTCATCCACTCCAGTATTCTTGCCTGGAGAATCCCATGTACAGAGGAGCTTGGCGGGCTACAGACCACAGGGCCGCAGAGTCCGACATAATTGAGCAACTGAACAAATATATATATATATATATATATATATATACATACACACACACACACACACACACACACACCAAAGTGGGAAACTGAGGCCCCATCACAGCTGTGAATTGAGGAGAGCCAGGGCACCTAAGCGTGAGAACTCCAGGCCAGACCAGATGGACCCCCCAGCTCCATGATTTGTGGGTCTGGGTCTGTCTCTGAGCTCGAGTTGAAGTTTCAGCCTCAGTTGCCCTGAGTCTAACAGTGAGGCTAATCCGGAACTCCACCCTACAGGGTGAGCATACAGTGATGGAAGCTCCTTTAGAAGCCAGCCAGAGCCCCTCATGTCTCCCTGCCAGGGCATGTGGACTGCACCTGGGTGCCTCCTGTGCTGCCCGCCCACACGCACATCTGGAAACGCTCCCCCGGGTGGCTTCACGCATGCTAGAACAGAAGTGGCAGGGCTGAGTTCCTGTCGCCAGGGCCAGATGAGGTGGGGGGAGGGCATCCTGGACCATGTCAGGCCTGGGCCAGGCACTTTTTGAAGTCTGTCCTCCTCCTAAAACCCAGAGGGGCTTCTGGAGGGAGCCAGGGCACATGGCAGTTGAGTTCAGGACCACCCAGCCAGGCTGATCTGGTATTAATCACATCCCAGCCGGCCAGCCAGGCTCCTCGGCTTGGCCTGCAGGTCTGCAGCCCTCAGTTCCAGCTTCCATCCAGCACCTCTGTCCTGACTCCACCCACTCGGGTCTGATCCCAGGCCATGGTCTCCGTGCTCCCCCTTCCCCACCCGCCCCACCATGGTCTCTCCAGCTGGCAAACTCCTAATCATCCAACAACACCCTGGTTTCCAGAGCCCACCTCCTTCAAGTCATGTCCCCATGCGCCCTCTGGGTCCTTGCAGGTTCAGTCTTGCACAGGGGGCTGAGAGGGTCTCCAACGAGACTATGTCTTGACCTATTCATTCACTGTGCTTAAAAGAGCTCCTAGTCTCTCATGGAGGAGGCAGCATTTCACAGAACACAGTCCAGAAGGCAAATGCTTGTTAAACATACAGCTGTGGCCCTAACCACAGACCCTGGAACCTGCGAGGTTAAGGGCAGATGAGTGTTTGGGAACACTGAGTGTGGGGTCACAAACCCTAATGGCCAGTCAGGGAGAATCCACCTTTCTAGGAGCTAGGTGTGCCTGTCTATCCACCATGTGGAGTGAAGGTGGGCAAGGCTACCAGGGCAGAGGGCTCCCCCTGAGTGAGACCCTAGAGGCTGGAAACCAAACTGGGGAATCCTTTCTGCAGGAGGCTGAGGGCCTGGGAGCCCGAAGGCCCCCAAACCCTCTCTGAGTCTGGGATCCCCTTGCCAGCAGCCTCAACCTCCCGCATGCCCCCAGACAGGAAGCTCACTCTTGCCTGTGCCGCCTCTGACCAAGAGACCACGGCCTTCTGCTGACGCACAGGGTCTCACCTTTGCAGGGGAGGCAGTGGACGAGGCCTAGGAAGCCCAGGAGGCTGATCTTGTTCCCCGGGTGGGTGAAGTTGGACCAGGCGGTGTCGATGTTGCCAGAGGCACAGCATTCAGCCTGGCTCACATCCGTCTTCAGCACCAGGCTGCAGGTGGCCTCTCGGCCCTGCTGGAGCCAGCAGACACCACCTGTGGACAGAGGGGCAGTTCCTACAGGGCCAGAGGTGCCCCCAGGTGCTCCTTTCCACACCCAAGCCTTGGCCTGCCAGGCAGCTGCTGGCCCATGGGGATGCATACAGTTGGTGCTCAGTAACTGCAAAGGGGATGATCCACCTCCCACCTGGGAGGGAGGGATAGAGAACCACACAGGTGTCCCGGCTCCAGCTGCAGATTCTTCTGGGATCCTTCCTCTGGGCTCCGGCCCCCATACGGCTCTATTGCCAACCCCCTCCCCTCCCGGCAAGCTCTCCCCATGGCTCCAGGCCCCCAGCCCAGGCCTGGCATCCTGCCCGACCAGTCAAACACCCGGAGCTGGACGTGTCAGGGTCAGTGGGCCCTAGAGCCGCCTCTCCCGCCTCTGCCCTCTGTCTAGACAGCGCCCGAGGGCATGCGGAGCCCCCTCGCCTGGCAGCCCCCCCTCGCCTGGCCCGCCTCTTACTCACTCCAACTTGGGAACATTCCCCTTGCATGAGCTCACTGTCTCCCCGGGGACGCGGCCTTCGGGGAGGGGGCTTGGCTCTCCCCTCAGTGCAGGGGTGGGGTGGGGCTGCAGGGTGGGGTGGGGGGGACAGATGGCCCTCAGTTTCTGCACCGTTAAGTGGGGGCAGGAGTGGCCGGGGCCCCCATCCCAGGAGCTCCCAGGCACTGCTGAGCTCCGAGGGACCAGCTCAGTTCGGGGAGCTCGGCATCTTTGCTCCCCTTATAAAAGGGGAAACTGAGGCCCAGAGTTGGGGTGTGACTTCCCTGGCGTCTCCACAACTGGCAGATACGAGATTCTAACAAGTCTGCCTGCGCCAGACCCAGCGAAGATCTGAGACCCGGGCTGGAGATCCTGAGTCCAACCACCCAGCCCTGCCTCTCTGGGGCACTGGGACCCGGAAAGTCCAGGTTCATATCCGCTTTGCCCCGTACAAGCTGTCTGACCCTTTGCCTCAGTTTTCCCATCTGGAAACCGGGCATAAGAGTGCTCACACTGTAGGGCTGCTGCGTGGATTCCAGGAGGGAGGCGGCAGACCCTGAGCACTCAGTAACTGTCAGCAGCCCTGGGGACTAGTTCTTGATAATAAATTGTGAGGAGTCACATCTGCTCGCCTGACCTCCTGGTGACCCTCCTTTAGGTCTTTTAGGGCTGGGGGAGGGGAGCCCCAAGCATTCCCACATTCAACCTGCAGTGGCCATGGGTCACCACGGGTCACTGCTCTCTGCCCCCAGCTGCCACCGCCGCCTCGCCCCCCGACCTATCCCCCGGCCCGCATTCCCGGCAGGCCCACGTGGGTGGCCCGCCCCGCCCGCCCCTTCCGGCCGCCCCACTCACCCGGCGCGGGGTCCCCCGAACCCAGGGAGCCCACGAAGCCCACGGCCCATGCCAGGGCCCCCCAGGGCAGCGGCCATAGTGGCCCCGGCGCCCGGGGACGCATGGCGAACGCAGACACGGCGGCGACCCCCGCGTCGGACGCGCGGGCAGCTGGCGGACGGGCGGCAGAGAGGGCGGCGGCGGCACCACTTCCAGCGCGCGGCCGGCGCGCCCTATAAAGGTCCCGCGGGCTGCGGGCGGGGCGGGGCGGGCCAGCCGGGGCGGGGCGCGGGGACGGCGGGGCTCGGGGCAGTGTCGCTCGCGATGTGGGCGGCAGCTGATGAGGGGCGGGGGCCCCACCCGGGAGCCGGGCCCGTGGCTTCGAGTTCGAGGTGTCGCCGTGCGTTTGGGAGACGAGTTGGCCAGTGACCCACGAAGAGTGCGTCTGCTGAGCCTTGCGCATCGTGGTCTGCATGTGATGGCTGGCGTGGCCCCAGTGTGCTCTGGGCTCGTAGCCTGACCTCCCCGTCCCCTCCCACACACCCGGGGACCTCAGCCCCAGCCACTCCCTAATCCAACCCTCCAGGCCACCCGCCTGGCCACCTGGCCCCTGGAGCCGGTGGGCACAGCTGGGTGTGAGCACGTGGGGGGGGGGAGGGGCTGTGGAGAGGAGACAGATACAGACACACCAGTGGTCCCAACAACATGCCAACAGCAATAATCATACTGCAAATCTTCCAGAGTGCCTACTGTGTGCCTGGCCTTTGCCCCTCCTCCTACCCTGAGCCTGCAACAACCCCTTAGGTGGCCTGAATAATCTGCCTGCTCCTCCTCTCCAAGGGTCAGTGCTCTCTGTCCTTTGCCACCTGGAATCCTGGTTTCCCAAAATGCACGATGGGCTGGGAAGCACGCAGCCCCCTGGGGCCTCAGTGCAGAAGGATGCTTTTCCTACTCTGGGCTGATCCTTTCAGTCCTTGGGGCCCCAGAAAATTGTCAGGGCACTTCCACATCTCATGGACCCTGTGCAGCCCCTCTACACAGTTTGTGTTTGTGTTTCTGGGGAATAATTAGTGACAGTCTCCTGGAGGCAAAGACGTTTGAGGGTACTGGGGCAACAGGTTAACTAAGGCAGACCTACTCCCATCCTCAGTGAGCTCGTGTGGTCTGTCCAGGTCATAGACAGACAAATTAATGTGTAACTTTAAGGAGTAGAAAATGCTTTTAGGAAAAACAAACGATTGAGAGCTGTTGGTTATCTCCCAGGGCCACCTATGCCTCATCGCCCCCCATTCCTGCATCTGCCCCCTCCCCAGGTGTAGAAGCAGGACCCCATAAAGCCACACCCCTCTTCTGCATGCACGAGATCTGTGGCCAACACCACACCCAGACCCTGTCCTCCACCTTAGCTGCCTGGCCTGACCCATGTCTCCCAGCCAATGCCAGGGGAGACATTACTTCAGAGCAGCACTGAGGGAGGGCACCAGCCGTCTTGACCTGGCCTTGGCCTCTGACCATCCAAGGGGGTTCTCTCCTGGTTGGGAAATGGGGCACGAATGAGACCCTGTGTTCTTAACAAGGGTGTGCGGGGGCTGCACAGGGTGACCTTGGCCGAGACCTGACCCTACCATGGCTCAGCCACCCAGTCCTGAGCTGTACAAATAAAAGGGCCATTGTTGGCCTGGCGTGGGTTCGAAACCGAGGCCAGCAGCCCGTGGCCTTCTGCTTCCCAGTCTGGCGTGTCTCCCGAACCCAGAAGCTCTGTACTGCATGACCTTAAGGAGGTCATGGCCTTCTTCACGGAGCCCCTCTTTCCAGTATCTCCCATTGTGCCCTCTTCTCTACCCTGACCCAGCCTGCAGCAGCTTCCTACCCTAGCCGCCTGCCCTAAGGTTTCCTGGCCCACACCCATCCTAACTCCCCATGGTCCCAACTTACTACCCCCAGCGAAACTGACAGAAACAATCCGCTAATCAGATCTGTGATGTAAGATGCCAACCTGACCCAGCCCAGGGAGACAGGGCAGACTTCTCAGAAGGAGAGAATGTTTATGTTGAATTAGATTGAACTGTATGAGGGAAGGGGGGATGGAAACTGAAGTCATGGGATGTTTGTGCTACAAGTAAAGAAAGCCTGAATACAGCCCTCTGAGACATGTGGGTTTGCAGACCCTGTGAATATGTCACCTTCCATGGCAAAAGGACTTTGCACATAGGAGTAAGTTGAGGCCCTTCAGATGGGAGATGATGATCCTGGGTTAACCAAGTGGGCCCAGTGTAATGACAGCATCCTTTAAAGTGGAGACCCTCCCCACTGTGGTCGGAGAGATGCAACATGAGGAGGACTAGACCTGCCATTTTCAGCTTTGAAGATGGAGGAAGGGGCCTCCAGCCAAGGAATGTGGGCAGCCTCCAGAAGCTGGAAAGGGCAAGGAACAGATTCTCCCCTGGAGCCTCTGGAAAGGAACACGGCTCTGCCAATACCTTGATTTCAGCTCAGAGACCTGTGTTGGACTTCTGAGCTCTGGAAATGGAAGAGAAAAAAAAATCTGTGTTGTTTTAAGCCACCAAGTTTGCGTCAATTTGTGACAGCCGCTAATACAAAGGGGTTCAGTGTTGCAATGATACGATCCCTACCTGGCTGGAGAAAAACAGGGGGGTGAACACACACATGTGAAGACAGTGGAGGACAGAGACCCCGGGAGCAGGGAGGTTGTGGGGTCTCCGAGGAGGTGACTCTAAGGCCTGGACAGAGGAGGAGGCATCTCGTGGAAGTGCAGTCCAGTCTGTGCCACCCTGGCCAGGCCACATGTGACCACTCTGTGCCTCTATGCTCTCAACTGTAAAATGGGCACAGATCCCAGTACCACAGATTCTAGTCAGGACGCCAGGCACAGTGCTTGGTGCACGGGAGAGGCATGACATGGGTGCAGAGATTATTACCTAAGGAATAGGTAAGTATTTTACCATTCAGAACGAGGAAGGCATCCACTTTACAGAGGGGTCAACTGAGGTTGGAGAAAGGAAAGTGAATTTCTGGGGGTCTCCATTCCCACAGGGTCGGGAATGGAGTCAGTACCAGGCAAACAAGATTCCAGGACCCGAACAATCAGGGTGCATCCCCAGGTTGTGGGACTCCTCAGGTCCCAGAGCCGGGTTTTCCTTTGGGGAATCACCTGCACTCCCAACTCAAAAGCCCCCAAGAGTGGCCCCAACCCAGGCCTGACCACTTAGAATCATCTGACATTTAGCAACAGGAAGAGTCAGCTCTGAGACATTAGCTTGAAAAGGACCACCCACTTCTTGCCTGAGCTGGAGGGGTGTGAGCCTGGGGCTGCAGATGGCTTCTGCCAATGTCCAGGGAGATGCCAGCTCAGTGGGACACTGAACCAAGAGAGGCAGTAGTAATGCCCTGTGGTGTTATTGGAGGTCCTTGATCCAGCTGTGCCTGAACTCCTCTTCACCATAAGATAAAGCTGATCTAAGCAGCATTTCTGTCCCTTGCAGGGAACAAAACCAGCTTACAATAATCCTGCTTATATCTTATTTAGGCAAAGGCTTTCGAATCCAGAGCAGCAGGTTCTGTAGGGGCTGTGGGAATCACACCACGCTGCTGTACCAACCACTGCCTCCAGGATGGCCTGGTAAAGAATGCTCAGGGTCATTGGATCCCATATTACTCAAGCCAGAAGAATGCTTGTGATAGACCCCACATCATCTTAGCCTGTGCAACCCTTGGACTAGACCTGAAACTCTGCAGGCTGTGGGAAGCAAGGTCTTGCTGGTTCCCTAGTGGGACATATGATGATAACCAAGGGGTTTCCTGGTGACTCAGACAGTAAAGAATCTGCCTGCAATGCAGGAGTGGCATTGATCCCTGGGTAGGAAAGATCCCCTGAAGAAGGAAATGGCAACCCACTCCAGTATTCTTGCTTGGAGAACCCCATGGGCAGAGGAGCCTGGCACGTTATAGTCCATGGGGTCACAAAGAGTTGGACACAACTGAGTGACTAATACTTCACACAAGACAACACTGAAGACTCGGCCATGGCAGATAGCATAGGAGAACTCTGAATAGAGCTGGGTATTGTAACGTCCAAACCATTTGTGTGGTCCCTGCTCCAAATGCCACCCAGGGCTCCCCATAGCCCCTGGATGGAGTCTAGGCTTGTCGGCCTAGGTTTGAAGCCCTTCCTTCAGAGACAACTCAATTCTTGCCCCTTCCCTTAGCTACTTTCCCACGTTGCCCCCTTAATGTCCCCACGCCATCCTCTTCCCTATGAAAGAACAACAGGATTTTACGCAGGAATCTGGCGGCCACGTTTGACCCAGAAGGCCGGACCTGCCCTCAGCTTGGAGGCGAATCCTGATTGGCTGAACAGGGTTGAAGTGATGTCAGGCACAACCATGTGATCCAGCACTTGCCAATGGCAGGAGGGATAGCCTACTGGGGCGAGACTTCAGGGAAATACGGAAATGCTCAGGCGGCCTGTGTCTGGAGGTGACCATGTAATAGCTTGACGTATGAGTTTCCTGTTTGCTGCTTTAACAAAGTGTCGTAAATTTAACTGCTTAAAATAGCACAGACTTATTATTTACTGTTCTGGAAATTAGCAGTCTGACAGGAGTCTTAATGAGCTAAAATGTCAGACGTATATGGGGGCCTTTATTCTGCACATCACAGTGCTCAATATTGTTGAGTGTCTGACTTTGCAGACATTTGTTGCCGTATCCCGGCTGTGTTCTTGCGCCTGGCACACGGTCGATACCAGCATCTGTGATTGAAGGATTGCATGGTGATCTCCATCCCTGCCAGGCTGAGAGGTGGTGCAACCCCACCTCCTTTGAGGGAGGCAGAGCAGCCTTGATAAAGCTATGAAAGCTTAATTACCCAATTTGGTAAACGTGCTGCTTCTTCAGATGAGAGAGTGGCCTAGCTTTAGAAGTACACCTGGTCGTGCTTGGGATAAAGCGGCTGGGGGCAGCAAGTTTGCCCAAAATTCCACACAGACACATAGAGCAAAAAAAGTTCGCCACTGGTGTACCCGAGTCAAGGACGCGTGGGACCCTTTGTACTATTCTTGAAACACTTCTGGAAGTTAGAAATTGTTTAAAATAACAACTTTTGAGCAGCATTCAAGAGAGGTTGCTCAAGAGAGAGAGGATGGAGGTATCCATCTCCCCCACTGGCTTCACAGGTCCTGGTCCTGACGACTTAGTCCTGATAGATTCCTTGAGCAGGTGGAAATGAAGGAAGTTTGACCTAAGAGGATGGTGGCTTGACCCCAGGAGAATAGATTGAAGGGCATCTGAGGTTCTGGGGCTGCCAGGTCCTGGGTATGGGTGACTCAGGGGTCTAAAATTAAAAATATAACACACAAACCAACAAATACAAATAATAAAAAGGACATAAGTCAAAATATGTAAATAAAAGGTTGAAAAGCAAGCAAAAAAAATGCTTAAGCAGATAGCAGTGTATTCATGCCGGTTGAAATAATGCCCCGTGGGGCGGTGGCCTCCCTGGGAAGTGGGTGACAGAACTGCTTTCTCCAGCTCTAGCGTTCCCAAAGCTCCCTCCCAGAGGCTGGATTTGAACCCAAGTCAGTGACTAGGGGGCGAAATAGTCCTGTGCTGAGGGGTTACTTCCTAATGCACTTTCAAAGACTATTCAAGAAAATGCTGAGAACCCATCAGGAGGCACCCCACAATCAGAGAGCCCTGGGGTGGCCAGGCCTCCCATCACACATCTGTCCCACCAGTGGCAGCAGCAAGGTGCCCACTGGTCATAAATGGATGCATGAGGCCCCAGAACATCAGCACCTCTGGATCACATGCAGATACCGGCCTGATTACCTGAATTTGGATGTCCCAGTCCCAGGGTAACCAGCAGGGCAAGGAGCCCAGACCCAGAGGTCCAATGGTTGTGTCTGCTGTGTGACCGTGTTTGAGCCTCAGTCTACTGCAATGCAGGAGACTTGGGTTCGATCCTGGGTTGGGAAGATCCCCTGGAGAAGGGAAAGGCTAACCACTCCAGTATTCTGGCTTGGAGAATTCCATGGACCATATAGTTAATGGGCTTGCCAAAAGTCAAACAGGACTGAGTGACTTTCACTTTCACTTTCACATCTGTAAAACAAGAGTCTTCATTGCTCCCACATCCTGATGCTTGTGTGAGGATTAAACATCTGGCTGGTACATCCTAAGCGCTTAGTTTTATAAGATACAAAACACCATATTCTTGTTCCCATTGCATTCCCAGCACCCTACTCTGGCCTGGAACACAGCAGGCACTCACTAATTGTTCTTTTATTCAAGAATCTATTGAGCACCTACTATATTCTGGGTATTGGCTTCACATATTAGGAGATACCACTGATAACTCCTGGATCTGGGGGTGGCTGAGCTGGGGAGAGAAGGAAGAGGGCACTGGGCTCCCCCAGGACAGGATCAGAGCACCCTTCTGAGAAGCAGCAAAAGAGAAAGGATGGTGGGAATGGGACTCCCAGCAGAGGGCATGACCAGGCAAAGGTCCTGAGGGGGGTTGCAGTTCGGCCCACTCATGGGGGCCAATAAGACTGCACTGGGCTGGGGATAGGTGCCAGAAGGGTAGATGAACTCAGGAAGGCCATATGGCCCACAGGAACCTCAAGCATAATCCAATCTCAAACCCTCAAGAGGAAGTTTCTGCCACCTGCCCAGAGAGGTTAAGTGAGTTGCCCAGGGCCACATAGCCAGTGTGACTTGGTCGGATTTGAATGCTGTGAGCCCACTGACTCCAAGGCCTCTTGGGTGGTACTTCATAAATTTTTGCAGGATGGGGAATTCCCTGGCAGTTCAGTAGTTAGAACTAGGTGGTCTCACTGCTCTGGGCCCAGGTTCAATCCCTGGTTGGGGAACTAAGATCCCATAAGTCAAAAGGAAAAGAAAAAACAAACCAAACAAAAAAAAACAAAATGAAACTTCTGTAGGATGAATGAATCAATGAATGTATGTCTGGTGTGAAACAAGTCAGGAGCTAGGCAGTAAAGGTCTGAAGCAAAGGGCCCCTCCCTATACCCCTCAGGGGAGGGTTGGGTGGAGGCAAATTGGGGAGGGGGGTGTCTTTTACCCCAGCAACAGGGCTTGTTTCCCAGCAACAGGGCTGGGGCGCTCTCTGGTGGTCAGAGCAGGAATGCCTCGGAATCACCTCTGAGCTTTGAGGGGTGCAAGATGGTGGCTGGCAGACAAGTCCCTATTCCCTGCCTCTTGACATTTAAGACCCTTTATGCACAGGTTCCAATTTGTAATTCTTTGACACTCTGGCTCCAATACTCCCAACTCTCAGCAGGAATCCCACCTCCATCTAACTCCTATTCATTACTCAAAGTCCTGGCTCTAAGGTCCTGTCCTGTGGGAAGTTCTGTCTCTCCAGGCAGAGCCAAGGGTACCCTAGGGGCTCATCCCCTGGCTCAGTCCCGTGGGGCTGGGGCGTCTGCAGCCTGCTCTGTGTCCTCCAGTCATGGAGTATTTCAGAAAACCACTTTCATTTCCTGTCTGTGGTTTCCTCTGCTATGTCCTTGCACCCCAGCAGAGTCTGGCATGCAACAGGAGTTTCATGAATGTTTGTCTAGTGGGTAAGGAAATAAGCATATAATTGTCCTGAAACTAACTTCAGAAATGATCCTGGCCTGATTAATTTTGAGAGGAGGGGTAGGTTTTTTGCCCTCTCCTCACCCTGAGGCATCATGGAAACAAGGCCACACCTCGCTCAGAGTCTTTTATGCCAAGTGTCACACTGAGGCATGGGAGAGCAGGCCTCCTTGATCCAGGAATGGGTCTTCTGTCTGCATGCATTCGAAGAATGTTTATGTAAAGCTTGTGTGCCAGGCCCTGTTGTGAGTCCAGATGGGAACAAGATACAAAAATCCATTTTGTTGTGGAACTGACCCTACAGTTTATCATATGGACCTAAGCGCTGTTGCGGAACATGCCTCAATAGGTGGACATTTGAACAGACTTGAAAGGTGTGGGGGAAGAAAGCCATGTGGGTATCTAGGCAACGGTGCACCAGGGCAAGGTTACAGCCCGTGCAAACGCCTGGAGGTGAGAGCGCACCGGAGCATCCCAGGAGCAGTGAGGACAGAGAAGTGAGAAACAGGTAAGTCAGTCACTCGGTTCAGTCGCTCAATCGTCGCTCAGTCGTGTCCGACTTTTTGCGACCCCATGGACTGCAGCACACCAGGCTCCCCTATCCATCACCAGCTGCCGAAGCCTGCTCAAACTCATATCCATTGCGTCGTTGATGCCATTCAACCATCTCATCCTCTGTCATCCCCTTCTCCCGCCTTCAATCTTGCGTCGTTGATGCCATCCAACCATCTCATCCTCTGTCATCCCCTTCTCCTCCCGCCTTCAATCTTTCATCAGGGTCTTTTCCAACGAGTCGGTTCTTTGCATCAGGTGGCCAAAGTATTAAGAGTTTCAGCTTCAGCATCAATCCTTCCAATGAATATTCAGGACTGATTTCCAAACAGGTGGGTCTTGGCAATAGAAGAAATAATGAAGGAACTAGGGGGGTCGGGGTGGGAGCTGGTAGCATATTTGTAGAAGAGGAGGGGCTTGGCCCCACCCCGCCCCAACCCCGCCCTCGGCCTTCCCCTTAGCCTTCGAGCCGGGCCCGCCTCCAAACCCACCTCAGGCCCTGATCCAGGTTGCTACGGCAGGCAACCGCCCAGCAAGGCCCCGCCCATGGCCCCACCCCCGCCCAGCTCCGCTCCTAGTTTGCTCCTCGGCGGCCACCGTCACCCGAGCCACCGCCCGCCTCGCGTGGTGCCTGTCCCGTTTCCGCTGCCCTTCCCCTCCTCACGCCGTGCGTGCTGTGCGTGCCGTGCGTGAGCGTGCGCGGGCTCGTCGGCCGGCGAGGGAGCAGCAAACGGCCGGCGGCGGGCGCCGCGCGGGGGGCGGGCGGCGCGGAGGAGGCGGCGGTGGCCATGGCCGAGGCGTCGCCGCAGCCCGGACGGTACTTCTGCCACTGCTGCTCAGTCGAGATCGTGCCGCGCCTGCCGGTGAGGCCCAGGCCGGGCGGGCGGGGGCCACTGCCTTGGCCCGAGGCGAGTTGGCACGGACGGGGAAACTGAGGTCCCTGCGGAGGGCCCGGAAGCGGCGGCCCTGGTGGCGCAGCGAGGCCGATGACCGGGAGGGAGCGGAGTCGGCCCCGAGCGCGGTCAGCGCTGCGGGCGCCTCGTGGGAGAGAGCCGTAGCTCTCCCGGGCCCGACGGCGGCCCGAGCCGGCGTTCTTGCGCCTTCCGGGGCCCGGGGTCTGGACCCAGGTGGGCCCTGTGCTCTCGTCCGGGTGGAGGCCACGGGACAGCTGCTCGTGAAAGGCTCGGTTTCCAGGCCCCTCAGCCCGGAAGTTCCGAGTGGGTAGGTCCGGGATGGGGTCGGTGTCCCCCGCTTGGCCGACCCTCCCCCGCCGACTGGGAGGAAGGCTAGAAGGGACGGAACCCCTGGCCGGCTCCGCTCGTGGCATTTGCCGCTCGGCCAGCTCAGGAGGAGCAGGAAGAGGGCGATGTGGGGGGCCAGGGAAAGGGGCTGTGGGTGGTGACGATTGATTGAGCACCAGCTCTCCTTGGTCTTTTGGCTGATTAAAGAACCAGATTCCCATCCCTGCCTTTCTTGCTGTGGACTTCCCTGGGGGAGTTAGTAGGAGTCGTGGGCATTATCCCAGCCACAGAGGAGAGTGAGCTGGAATGGAGACGGGTGCCTGGACCCAGGAGGAGAGTGTAAGATAAGGGAAGGGTGGTGTGGCTTCCAGAGGCAAGGGGATGAGGGCCGGCAGATAAATGGAAACCTCGGTGAGCGAGCAGACTCGGGGGGCCGAGACTTGTCCGACTCCCCGACTCCAGCCTCCCGGAAGACGTACTGCTTCTGCCTCTTCCGGCTTCCTGTGCGCCCCAGCTCTGGGTCTGGTTTTCTCCACTGGCAGGAACGGTCGGGTTGGTGGGACAGCCCTCTAGCCTAGGTGAGCTGCAGGGAGCCCCTTGCAGCTGGTGTGAGCCCCGGACAGGCCCTGGGCCTTGGGCTTACCCCAGAGTGACCTGTCCACAGCCATCGGCAGCCCGGGGCCAAGTAGTCTGTGTAGTTAGCTGTTCTGGCCTCCCTTCCCAGGGCCAGCACGCGGCCGGATCCTGGCCATGTAGTCTCGGACCAGAAGGATCCTGATCTCTGTGGACAGTCTGTGGACACTGAGCTGGCGAGGGCCTTTCTAGTCACAGGATCCAGTGGTGACAAGGTAGCCATGACCTTTGCTCTCAGAGTTTACAGGGAGCCAATGCTGAGCAAATGATTGGCAAATATTTGATTTGTTGGAATGTTGGTAAATTCTGTTAGGAGCAAATATTGGAGGCAAGGGGACTGATTTGTGGGTTTGGGAGGGGTTTGACGGGGTCCTGTAGACAGGTGTCTGTTTATGAGTAGGGGTGCACTTGGTGTTCATGAGGGTAGGGAGGTGGGCTCTTAACCTGGTGACAGTGGGAGGCTCCCGCCAGCAGCACCCCTCCCACCTCCCCCTGCCCCAGTGGGGCAGTGAGACTCGGGTGGCTGCACGCCCTCTGCTCCCGGGGTTTCTCCCTGCAGCCACGAGACTCTGCCTCATTCTCCTCGCCCATCAGATGGGTTGGCGAGGGCACCCCTGTGCTCAAGAGTGCCGGCACAAGGGGGCCAGGATGCCCCGGAAGGGCGGGTGCCTGCCTGGAATGGGCGTGTGGGAGCAGGAACCAGGCAGGCCGGCCAGCTCAGAGGCCTCTGCTCGGGCGCACAGGCCCAGACTCGATCCCCCAGGAAACAGGAGTACCGGGGATGAGGTGGATCTGGGACATCCACGGGCCAGGCTCCTGGTGGCCTGACTGGTGGCGGTCATGGTTCTGTCTGCTGTCCTATGGACACCCCTGATTCCTCTCAGAAGTGTCCCTGAGCAGGGTCGGGGGGATGGGAACAAGCTGTGTTCCATCGAACAGGCCACCTTGGAGAGCCGTCAGGGTGAAGAGAGAAGGTCCTTCCTCTGCACGGAGCCCCTGGGGCGCAGGCTGGTCCCCCTGCCAGCTCAGTGTTAAGGCCAGCATCTCTCCAGCTCCCACCTCAATGTCCCCCATTCCCCGACACTCACCTGGCCAGGAACCTGGGGTCTGCATGTGGCATGAAAGGTGAGGTCTGTCTCCAAGGGCCTACTGCAGGGAGCAAGTGCTGAGTGAATGGAGTGCATGGTCTGTCCTGTGGGCCGCTGTTGCCATGGTAATAATGAGGGAGTGTTCACCCTGGTCTCCTCAGGAGAGAAGCTGTCAGCTGGGGATAGGTGCACACGAGCTAGGGCCCTGCCAAGGTATATAGACTCTGTCCTGTTGGGGGTGATCATTCCATCCCACGGTGTCCCCATTTCTGTTACGGTGAGGTAATTAAATTTCTGGGATGTGTGGCCTCTGGAGGAGGGAGCATTGAAGACCCAGGTCTGGACCTTCTGCATGTGCAGCAGAGTCTGGGGCCTCCCTGAAACCAGGTCACTGTGGCTCAGGGGCCAATTCCAGAGCCTGGGGTTGAGGCTACCCTCCATTTGCAGAGGAGATGGAGGCTTGCAGCCGGGACCCAGCTTCCGAGAGGGGGCAAGCCAGGTAGATACCAGCTCAGGCTGTGGGGACCCAGGACAGGGAGAGGCCTAGGCCCTGAGATGGCTGGTCTGGGCTGTGCTGGGGCTCGGGGAACACAGGGACCCCTGAGGATGGCATGGTGATTGGCTCTCTCAGGCCCCAGGAGCAGCAGTGAGCCTTAGGGGTGGAGGACAGACACCCTATCTCCAGTGGGCGTGTTGCTCACCCCGCCCTGGCTCTCCCAGGCTTGCCCAGGGCAGGGTGCAGGCCTGGGAAGGGTGCCCGGGAGAGAGAGTTTTCTCACGGGGGTTCCGCCAGGCTTCAGGGAGGTTCTGGGCCTTCTGTTGACCCAGGCCAGAAGGTTCCCAGCTTCCTCACCTCAGTCAGCTCAGACTCAACTGCAGCCACGTTTGCCCCTATCCATTGCCCTCCCTCTGCGGGCTCCTGGAGAGGGCAAGAACCTTGGCTACCAAGCACAGAGCCTCCAGTGACTGCGTTTCTTGGCCTATGAAATGTTGAAGTAAACAACAGGCTGAGTGACAGCCCTGGAAACCCCATGCCAGTGACAGCTATGGTGGGCACTCCCTGGGGGAGCCTCCCCTGGGCCCCACGCCCCTGCTCAGGAGGGCAGAGGGCTGCTGTCCTGCTGTTCCTGGTTCACAGTTTCAGTGCCACATGTCCCACCCACTTAAAGCTCAGGTCTTGCAGCCGGCCATCACCAGTGTCCTCGTCCAGGACATTTGGTCACTCAACAAGAAGCCCCGTCCCCATCAGCAGTCACCTTCTTGGTCCTTGACAACCAGGATCCCACTCTGTCTGTGGATCTGCCTGTTCTGGATGTTTCCCATCAGTGGAATCACGCTCTGTGTGTTCTGTGTCTACTTCTCTCAATGAGCACCGTGTTCTCAGGGTCCGTCCACATGGTAGCAAGTGTCAGGGCTTTCCTTTCCTTGTCTGAGTGATGCTCCCGGGTGTGGAGGGACATGTGGTTATGTTTGGCTGCTGTGCATGTGGGTTTCTGTGTGGACCTGTCTCTGTCACCCTGGTGGGTGCCTGGTGGGGCAATTGCAGGGTCATGGGGTGACCATGACTGTTTTCTGAGGACACTGCCCCATTTCATAGTCCACCTGCATGTGGGGGTTCCAATTTCTGCACCGCCTCCCACAGTGGTCCCTGTCAGCTCTGTGGGTCCAGCCATCTGGGTGGATGTGGAGTGTCCCCCGCTGGTTTTGGTTTGCGTTTCCCCGTTGGCAGACTACGTGTACATCCCTTCTTGGCTCATTGCCACCTGTCTGTCTTTGAAGAAATGCTGTTCTGAACTTCTGGCCATTTTCTAACTGGGATGTTTGTCTTTTGTTGTTGAATCGTAAGAGTTCATTACACATCTGGACACAGGTCCCCGGGACATGTGCAGCTCTGGCCTGCCCTCCCGCCTGGCTCAGGAGGTGTCCTTTGACTCCCTAGCCCCTTTGCTCTCTGCAGTGGAGCAGGTGGGGGTCCCGCCTTCCTGACAGGTGCCTGGCCCCCAGCATCTTCAGGGCAGGCCACACCCCACACCCCTCCATATTGTTCCCTACAGAGGGTGGCCAGCCATCGGTGCCCCAGGCTCCTGGGAACTGGGACCGTGGGCGGCCTCAGTGGAAGCACCTCACGCTTGCAGCCTTAGAACACATGTGGACCTGAGCCAGTTCCAAGCCCAACTAGTGGATTTGGTGCTCAGGCTCCCTGTCCCTGAGGGGCAGAGCCACCTCTCTGCTGACTGGAGACATCACAGTCTGCCTGCTGGCTGTCCAGCCTGGGGTCACAGGCCACACCTCAGGCAGTCCAGAATGTTCTGCAGGCCGGTTCCTCTGCCTGGGTATGCCTCCCACCCTCGGTGGCTGCCTTCCTGGGAGTTGGTCTCTGAGGCCCAGGTGGTCCTGGAGCCCCACTAGTCACTCTCCTAGTCACTCTCCTCCTTTATACTTGTATGGGTGTGGAGGTGTTAGGGAACATTCTCAGGTCCCCCAAGTTGGGAAACTTCCCTGGACCCGTGTCAGCTGGCCCTTTGCTGCAGGCTTTGTCAGAGCCTTCATCAGGCCACGTGGCTGAGTGGAGGCCCTGAAACTGTGACTTCTGTCACTGTGGGGAGCACAGGCTGATGGACTCAGGGACGTGGGAGGTTGGTGATGTAACTTCCAAGGTCACGGCCCACCATGTGGGCGAGGAAGTCAGTGTACCAGCCCTGCCTGGGGCCACACGGCTGGAGCTAGCAGGTTCCCACCTGGGCCCTTGAGATGAGTCACACACACACACACACCGCCTTGCCCTGAGATCATGCTTGCCTGCCCTGTCCTCCCCAGGATTACATCTGCCCAAGATGCGAGTCTGGGTTTATCGAGGAGCTTCCGGAAGAGACCAGGTAAGGCTACCCCCCTCATGGACCCTCAGCCCAAGGGTGCACTGGCTGGACCTGGGTCAGGGGTGGAGGGGGTCCGCCTTCATCTGACCCTCTGGCCATCTGTCTGGGGTGGGGTGCTCCTGCTGCTAATGGTGACTGTCCTCAGGAGTGCAGAGAATGGTTCAGCCCCCTCCACAGCCTCTGCGGACCAGAGCCGGCAGCAACCGTTCGAGGTGAGAGGCAGCCTCCCCGCTCCCTGTGAGGGCTGCCCACCTCCCGCCCAGCCCTGGCCCCTCTCCCATGATGATGGCCCTCCTCTCTGCAGAATGTGGACCAGCCCCTGTTCACGCTGCCGCAGGGCTATGGGCACTTTGCTTTCGGCATCTTTGACGACAGCTTCGAGATCCCCACGTTCCCCCCTGGGGCACAGGCTGATGATAGCAGGGACCCCGAGAGCCGGCGGGAGCGAGAGCAGCACTCCCGGCACCGGTACGGCGCCCGGCAGCCCCGCGCCCGCCTCACTGCGCGGCGGGCCACCGGCCGGCACGAAGGCGTCCCCACGCTGGAAGGGTGAGGGGGCCCGGGGGTGGCCGCGGGCGGGGGGCTGGGGGCGTCCAGCCCACCCCACCCGCTTGGGCAGAGCAACCAGCTGTCCTTTCAGGAAGTGCTGTGGGCACAAGGTGTGGGTGCTGGCTCAGGGGCCGTCCTCCAGGCAGGGTGGGTCCCCTTTGGGTCCAGTTTGGCTGAGAGGCCGTGTGCCCACTGTGTGCCCCTCAGCGTCCTTCAGAGAGAGGCCTCCGCCCCAGGGCACAGGCAAACGGCAGTATCCAGTGTCCTTACCCCTTCTGCGTGCAGGGTCCTGAGGACAGGATGGGAAGACCTAGAAGGCCCGTCCTAGCTCCACGGGACACAGGGCTGAGCGTCCTGTGGATCTTTGTAGATGGAGCTTGATTGCAGGCAGGCCGAGGCTAGTCCAGCTCAGGACATGGCCTGACTCACTGTGACCTCGGCTGCCATGTTTCAGGGCCGCTGTGAGGAACAGGGCTGACTCCAGAGCTCCTGGTCCCCCCCTAGGCCCCCCCATGGCACTCCTTCTTGGTTGCAAAATGGGGGTGGATGCAACTGTGTATCAACCGGCACTGTCCAGGCCTCAAGGAGACCTCTACCCCAGCACCCTTGTGTTTGGGCTTTTTCTCACCAGTTGAGAGTCCAGGCCCCCTACACTGGCCCCTCCTCATAAGGGCGCTAACCATGGGTCTGGCCACTCTGTTCCAGGATCATCCAGCAGCTGGTCAACGGCATCATCACCCCAGCCACCATCCCCAACCTGGGCCTGGGCCCCTGGTGAGTAGGGGAGGGGCCCCCTGTGCCCGGCCCACCCCTCTGCCACTTGAACCCCAGCCTTCTCTGCCCAGGGGCGTCCTGCATTCAAACCCGATGGACTACGCCTGGGGGGCCAACGGCCTGGACGCCATCATCACGCAGGTACAAGGGCCTTGCTCAGCTGGTGTGGGGACCACAACCCTACAGGCTGGGCCCAGGAGGACAGAGTGTCTCCCGTGTCTGTGTCTTGGGTGGCACTCATGAGGCGGGGCTGTAGCCACCTTGGGGCCTTCTGCTGCATATTCTGTCACCGGTGCCTGCCCCCTGGTTGTAGCCACGTGAGGACTTGGAAGCCACCCTGGCCCTAGGAAGGGGCTGTGGTGTCCCTGGGGTGGCTACCAGCCCTGGCTACAAGGTGGTGATGAGCAGAAGAGTGGGCAGAAGCCCAGGGCTGGGCCTCCTGGGGCAGCTGACCTCTGACCCCTCAGGGTCAGGCCAGGACAAACTGGGCCTCGGTGCTTTTGCAGGTAACCCCGCCTTGCATTTCATAGCCCTGTGGGGCGAGGGGCCCCACCAGCCCACCTGCTTTCTGGTCTCTTGTCTTTCAGCTCCTCAATCAGTTTGAAAACACGGGTCCCCCACCCGCAGACAAAGAGAAAATCCAGGCCCTCCCCACTGTGCCTGTGACTGAGGAGCACGTTGGTACGAGCCCCAGGGGTCAGCGGTGGGGTGGGGGGTTGGGCTTGGGCTTGGGCCAGTGACCCCTCCTCCCTGGGACACCTTGGGCAGGGCTGCAGGGGAGCTGCCCTGAGAGACGCACTCCTGCCTTGCAGGCTCGGGGCTGGAGTGCCCCGTGTGCAAGGATGACTATGGGCTGGGTGAGCATGTGCGGCAGCTGCCCTGCAACCACCTCTTCCACGATGGCTGCATCGTGCCCTGGCTGGAGCAGGTGAGTGGTGGGCCGGCGGGGACAATCCCCCTCACCCCTCACCCCCGCTGCCTCTGAACTGTTCCCTCTCCTCTCTGTCTTGCGAAGCACGACAGCTGCCCCGTCTGCCGAAAAAGCCTCACAGGACAGAACACGGCCACTGACCCCCCGGGCCTGGCTGGGGTGAGCTTCTCCTCCTCCTCCTCCTCGTCCTCCAGCTCACCTGGCAATGAGAACCCGGCCAGCAGCTCCTGAGCAAACCGGCTAACCAGCCCCCAGGGCAACAGCAGACAGCCCACGCGCCCACGGACTGCAGCGCCACCGGGCCCGCCGCGGAGGAGGCTCGGAGGACCCACCCTTCCAGGCTGCGGAGGGAGCTCGGCCTCCCCAGGGACAACCCGGCTGGGCCGGGCGCCCGCACACACTGCCCGGGCGTCCCACCTTCCCTCCCCTTTGTCTCTGACCTCACCCTCTACATGTTCAACAGCGGAAAGGTTTTTATAATTTTAAATTATTACTGCTTTGAAATAAATGGACGTTTGAGCTCACTCGCGGCCCTGCATGATCTGTGGAGAGACGGGGTGGAGCCACTCGGCTGGGGTCCTGGCTGCGTGGACAGGCCCTGCTCCCCACCCTGAACAGTGGGGCCTGGGACACCAGGATAACCAGCGAAACAAGGACAAGACTGCTCTGACAGACATTTTTTAAAGGAGAAAATATGTGTATCTTGAAAGCTATTTAAAAATACACCTACTTAGAAAGAAGCCGGTGGTCGGCGTATTCCTTGTGTGCGTCGGTGCAGCCTGGGGCCCAGTCTGTCCACAGCAGGATCACTCTGCTCCCTCTGTGGGTGAGTGTCCAGCCTGTACCCCATGGGAGTGCCCCCCAAATTGGTCTTTTAAGTGGAAATAGCCACTGGGAGGGGTGGGAGCCTCCCCCCACCTCCTGGCTCCACCCCTGTCCCCCCTGGGGGAGCTCAGCCCCCAGGAAGCTGACCTGGGACCCCCCTTGGCCTGCACACCCCAAGGGGCTGCACACCTTAAAAGGGGCTCTGAGGCCAGTGTGTGTGGGTCTGCAAGGATGGCTGTGACAAATCACCAAACTTGATGGCTTAAAACAACACGTTTATCAACTTCAGTCTTGGGGTCACAATTTGGGTCTTAGAAGGCTAAATCCAGGTGTGGGCAGGGCTAGTCCCTCCCGAGGCTCCAGGGGAGTACGGACTCCCCACTTTTCCAGTTTCTAGAGGTGCCACATCCCTGGCTCACAGCCCCTCCCTCCATCCTCACAGCCAGCAGCGCAGCATCTCCTCTGCCTCTGACCCTCCCACCTCCCTCTTATAAGGACCCTGTGATGACACTGGGCCTCCCGGAGGATCCAGGGTTGTCCCCATCTCAGGGACCTTAATCCCACCTGCAAAGTCCCCTATGCCCCATGAGGTGACATGTCCATGGGCCCTGGGACCAGGCCCTGCCAGTCCATGGCATCAGTGTACCCCAGCCCCCAGCCTCCCCACCTCCTTGCTGCCTCAAACACCCCAGTAGGTTCCCACCCTGGCATGTTTGCCTCCCCATCTCCAGCCTGACCGGTGCCTTTGTTGAAGCCTCCCTGGCCCCCAGCTTGTGGCTGGATTTCTTACGCCCCTGCTCAGCTCACTGTCTACCTCCCCTCCAACTCAGTCTCTCTGAGCGCGGGGCCACATCTGTGGAGTCTGGTGGTGTTCCCAGTGCCCAGTAGAGCAGGTGCTCAATGCAGGTGAAACCAGTGAGTAACTGGACACGGGCTCGCCCCAAACCCCGCCTTCCCCAGCCTCACGCGTCTCCCGAAATCTCGGACCAGGCGTCACTGACTCTGGGACTCAGGAGACCAGGACGGGCAGGAAGAGCGTGGACGGGTGGTGTCGCTGTGTGCGGCCCCCGAGCCTCGGGGCGCCCCGACCGTCCAGAGCCAGGAACATAGGCCGGCCTTGGTGGCGCCAGCGGACTGACGCGTAGGTGTTGTAGCCGTTCTCCTCGATTCGCTCCCGGAACCTGCAGTGCGCAGCGCAGAACCGCTGCGGGGTGGGCGGTGAGCGGCCCTGGACACGCCCCCGAACACGCCCCCGCACACTTCTGCGCGCACCCCCGACCGCCCTGTGCACTTCCACTCACCGACCCATAGAGTCTGCCAAGGCGGTTCATGGCCACGTAGAAGCCACTGTGCACCGCCTTGAGCACCACGACGCCCACACGGATGGATCGGATCTCCAGGACGCCTGCAGGGAGGGGCTCTGTCAGGGCCCGCCCCACTCCCCACTTCCCTACTCCCCCCCCACCCGCTCTCTCTGTTCATTCATTCACGTGGGAAACATTCCCCATTGGAAACATTTCCCAAGTACCTCCTGTGTGCCTGGCCCTGTGCTGGGCGTGGGGACGCACCAGGGGCCATGCAGGTCCTGAAGCTGTGGGACTGACGGGTGGGGGAAAGAGTACTCCAAGCCCGGGGGCGGGGCAGGGGAGGTGGTAGGGGTGGGAATCAGTGGGGAAGGAGTAAGGCCTTTCTCTGGAGGCCAGTGGAGATCATCCCCAAGCTTTGCAGTAGCGGGGAGCCTGTTAGTCAGGGGTGAGAAAACCAAGTCAGAGGAGGTGAGTGCCTCTGTGACAGATATAGACCCCTGGCAGTGAGCACAGGCCCCGCGGGCCTTGCCCACAGTCCCCACAGTGCTGTTACCATATCTGATGGTGACAGCTTGGCTAGCCAGGCCCATGTCTTTACAGGGGAGACACCGCCCAGCCAACGGCCTGGGGGTGGGGCACAAGGTGTTCAGATCAACACTACCTCTAACACTGCTTGAGTGTTAACTGTATGCCAGGCATTGTATCCCACCAAGCCCACACACAGCTCCAGGAGAAAGGTGCTAACTATGCCCACTTCCCAGGTGGGGAAACTGAGGCCTGAGAAGTGGCAGAGCCAGTTTCTCAGGCCCTGTTGCTGGATGGGTGACCCTAGGGCAGCCCTGCCCCATCTGAGCTGATGTTTCCTGTCCAGTGGAGCAGGGTTGGGGGACAAGCCCCAGCTCACACTCTGAGCCCCACCCAGGCACGGGGGCCTAATCTGGAGTCAAAGCCCTGCCCTCTGGTGTTCAGCCTGGACTTGGATGCCTTTGGTGATGGGGCACTCACCCCATGTCCCACAGGACATTTGCACCAGCTGTTTTTTGGGTGAGACACCCAGTTCCAGGTGGGGAAACCAAGGCTCAGAGAGAAGCAGTGACTGTCCTAAGCCATCCAGCACAGCCAGACTTCACCCCCAGCCCAGGGCCACCATGCCTGGCCATGCCCACCGCTGAGCGACCGGCCCAGCCAGTGCCCCTGTCCTTGCCCTCGTCTGGTGAGACTAATGAGGGCCTTGAGAGCCCCAGATGAAAGCAACTGGGAAGGGCAAGGTGATTATCTGCCCTAATGGAGGTGATTCAGGCAGTGGCCAGCACTGCCTCAGCTCCCCCACTCCCACTCTGCCCAGTCTCAGAGCTGCAGGGAGACTGAGACAGGCCTGGGGTCATTGACCGCCCTAGCCTCCCTTTTATTGCCAATCTCCTCCTTCTCTTTCTTTGCCCCTTCATCTCCTCTTACCTCATACATTCCACAAACACTTATTGAGTGTTTCCTGGTCAGGGCAGCAGGGATGTGACACCAACTCAGTGAGGTTCTGGGCACTGTAGAGCCCCAGCTCCATACCCCCACCTCCCACCCCAGGCCCTCTCTGTGCCTTAGTTCCTCATCTGCCAAGTGGGTGTCCAGGAAGACATAGAGGGGACCCCAACTCAGAAGGGCCCTGAGTTTGGTTTTGCAGCGTGGGGAGTTCAGAGTTCAGACTCAACTCTACCCTCACCTCATTATGTGCTGGGCCCATGGAGGCTCTTCCCGGAGTCCCAGCTTCCCCTCCCCTTCCTCTTTGGAGCCCCCGTGGTCCCAACCTCAACTATCTCTCTGAGACCCTTCTGCTGCTGAGCCAGGCCTGGAGGTGGGAGCTTCCCCCATGACCTTGACCTCAACTGTTCAACCCTCCTTCCAAGTGGGTTGGGCCCATTTTATAGTTGAGGAAACTGAGGCCCCAGACGGGAAATGACTTGGCCGCCACCACGCAGCCGAAGGAGCCTCCAGAACCTCCCTCAAGTGAGAGAGGGAACGAGAACTGTGTATAGAACCTGAGCTGGTGTCACATCCCTGCTGCCCTGCCCTGCCTTTGCTATTTGCCTTTGTCCGCCTATCTGCCCTGTCCCCCGCCCCCGGGCAGCGGCCCCGGCTACTCACTGTCAGGGTTGTCGCGCCAGCGGGTGCCTTGCACGCGGCCGCTGGGGTCCACGAGCAGGAAGAAGTGGGTGGAAGAGAAGAGACGCCGCCAACGCACGTCGCCCTCCAGGTGCGGGTAGCTGCGCGGTCTCCGCGGAGTGTTTAGTGTCCCCGCGGTGCCGGGCGCCCGTGCCAGCAATAGCCACACCAGGCCCAGCCATAGGCGGCCGCGCATGGCCACGCGCCCAACTCGCTGCCCGTTCTCGCCTCCCCGCGAGCATCCGCGGCTCTGCCATTGCGAGATCAGCGAGCCGAGCAACCGACCCGGCCGCCCCACGCAGGCCAATTGGAAGCCTCGGGGGCGGGGCCAGCTCCAGAGGGGGCGGGTCAGTATGCGGGGCGGGGCTGTGGTCCGGGGGCAGACCATCGCGGCTCCTCAGGGGCGGGGCCAGAGCCGCAGACGGCGGAACAACTACGCCTCTGGAGTTGGGAGGGTGGGCGGCCCCGGCAGATTGAGGAAAACCCTGCGGTCACTGCGCGTGTTTGTCTTGCGGGGCGGGGAGAGCGGTGCTTCTCCTTGAGTCACCAGATTGGTCTGAACGGACTGCGGGCGTGTGAGTGTTAAAGAGGTAGAGTGCAGAGACCCACAGGGAGTCAGAGACAGAGAGACATAAAGACAGAGCCAACGGTGTAGGGAACTACGTTCATTATCTTGTACTAATAAATATCCTGGAATGTGAAGTTAAGTGGGCCTTAGAAAGCATCACTACGAACAAAGCTAGTGGAGGTGATGGAATTCCAGTTGAGCTATTCCAAATCCTGAAAGATCATGCTGTGAAAGTTCTGCACTCAACATGCCAGCAAATTTGGAAAACTCAGCAGTGGCCACAGGACTGGAAAAGGTCAGTTTTCATTCCAATCCCAAAGAAAGGCAATGCCAAAGAATGCTCAAACTACCGCAGAATTGCACTCATCTCACATGCTAGTAAAGTAATGCTCAAAATTCTCCAAGCCAGGCTTCAGCAATATGTGAACCGTGAACTTCCTGATGTTCAAGCTGGTTTTAGAAAAGGCAGAGGAACAGAGATCAAATTACCAACATCCGCTGGATCATGGAAAAAGCAAGAGAGTTCCAGAAAAACATCTATTTCTGCTTTATTGACTATGCCAAAGCCTTTGACTGTGTGGATCACAATAAACTGTGAAAAATTCTGAAAGAGATGGAAATACCAGAACACATGATCTGCCTCTTGAGAAATTTGTATGCAGGTCAGGAAGCAACAGTTAAAACTGGACATGGAACAACAGACTGGTTCCAAATAGGAAAAGGAATTCATCAAGGCTGTATATTTTCACCCTGTTTATTTAACTTATATGCAGAGTACATCATGAGAAACGCTGGACTGGAAGAAACACAAGCTGGAATCAAGATTGCGGGGAGAAATATCAATAACCTCAGATATGCAGATGACAGCACCCTTATGGCAGAAAGTGAAGAGGAACTCAAAAGCCTCTTGATGAAGGTGAAAGTGGAAAAGTTGGCTTAAAGCTCAACATTCAAAAAACAAAGATCATGGCATCCAGTCCCACCACTTCATGGGAAATAGATGGGGAAACAGTGGAAACAGTGTCAGACTTTATTTTTTGGGGCTCCAAAATCACTGCAGATGGTGACTGCAGCCATGAAATTAAAAGACGCTTACTCCTTGGAAGGAAAGTTATGACCAACCTAGATAGCATTTTCAAAAGCAGAGACATTACTTTGCTGACAAAGGTTCGTCTAGTCAAGGCTATGGTTTTTCCTGTGGTCATGTATGGATCTGAGAGTTGGACTGTGAAGAAGGCTGAGCGCTGAAGAATTGATGCTTTTGAACTGTGGTGTTGGAGAAGACTCTTGAGAGTCCCTTGGACTGCAAGGAGATCCAACCAGTCCATTCTGAAGGAGATCAGCCCTGGGATTTCTTTGGAAGGAATGATGCTAAAGCTGAAACTCCAGTATTTTGGCCATCTCATGCGAAGAGTTGACTCATTGGAAAAGACTCTGATGCTGGGAGGGATTGGGGGCAGGAGGAGAAGGGGACGACAGAGGATGAGATGGCTGGATGGCATCACTGACTCGATGGACGTGAGTCTGAGTGAACTCCGGGAGTTGGTGATGGACAGGGAGGCCTGGCGTGCTGCGATTCATGGGGTTGCAAAGAGTCGGACACGACTGAGCGACTGATCTGATCTGAATAATAACCTACCCACTCCAGTATTCTTGGACTTCCCTGGTGGCTCAGACGGTGAAGAATCCACCTGCAATGCGGGAAACCTGGGTTCGGAAGATGCCCTGGAGGAGGGCATGGCAACCCATCCAGTATTCTTGCCTGGAGAATCCCTATGAATAGAGGAGCCTGGAGGGCGCCAGGCGTCCATGGGGTCACAAAGAGTCGAACACAGAGCGACTAAGAAGGAGCAGCATAAGGGAAAATAATCTGAAAAGGAATATGTATGTATAACCAAATCACTTTGCTATACATGTGAAACTAACACAACGTTGTAAAAAAATTCATATATTTCTTTTGGGCTGTGCTGGGTCTTTGTTGCTGCACACAGACTTTCTCTAGTTGCAGCGAGTGAGGGGTACTCTGGAGTTGCGGTGAGGTGCATGGGCTTAGTTGCCCCATGGCATGTGGATTCTTCCCCTACCAGGAATTGAACTGGTGTCCTCTCTTGACTAGGGAAGTCCACAACATTGTAAATTAACTACACTTCAATTTGTCAAAAAAAAGGTTAGAAAAGAGAGAGAGAGCCAGAAACAGAGAGAGACAGACAGAGAGACAGTCAGAGACATGAGACTGAGAGGGAGAGACAGAGAGACAAGAGATAAAGCTACAAGGAGAGACAGAGTCAGTTGGGATAGAAATGGGTAAGACAGAGACAGTATGAGAGAGACAGAGAGATGGAAAAATTGGGCAGAAAAACAGGAGACAGAGAGCTGCCCAGGGGCCGAAGGTTGGGATGGAAGTTCTGGCCCAAATGTCTGTCCATGTTACCCAGACCCCTGGACTGGGTGGCCATGCCCAGAAGTACAGGAGCGGGGGTCAGTCTACCCTTCCAACTGGAGCTTCCTGAGAGCCAGGCTGGTGGCTGGAGTTCCACTGAGAGGTTGGCCCTGGGAAATGTGAGGAGCAGGTGAACTATTTGAAGGATACTGTGAGCAGAGGTATTTGGGCAGGAAAGTGGCTGACAGGAGGATGGAGAGGTAGGTGTGTCCAAGGCCAGCCAATGGGAACAGGGATGCTGACCAAGGCCAGCGCCCATCCCTAGCATCTGGCTTTGCCCATCCAAGGGGGTAGGAATGGGGCTACCTCAATTATACCCACACCTGCTTGTCATGTACAGACACACCTGGAGCCTTGGGCCCCATGAGGTGAGTGCAGTAAAGCTTCACAGACTCAGCCAAACAGCAACATTGCCAAGCAGGGAAACTGAGGCCCAAGCAGGGCAGGGCCTTCCCCCAAGCCCCACACAGGACACATGCCTGGGCTCAGAGCCCTGCCTTTCAGCTTCCGGTGCCTCATTCCTACGGCCACAGCTACAGAAGGCACATTTAAGTAGCACAAGCCTGCCCTAATGGACTTCTGGGGGGCAACCAGTCCAGCCAGATGCATGGCCAACATGCCTCCCTGGTGGCTCTGGGGCTCCCCCACTTCTCATCCTGCCTAGTAGGATCATGCGGGGGTGTGACAGACACCCAGGACTGAGATGGGGGTCCCGCTCAGCCCGTATCCTCATACTCAGAGGGATTTGCCCACGGGCATCACCCTCCCAAGTCTTGGCTCCTCCTCTGGAAGATAGGGCAGGAGAGGCAGGCCAGAAGGATGGATGAGATAGTCCATGACCTTGCTGGTCCTCCGAATGACACCTTCAGTCCCGGCCCACCAGGAGTTTGGTCTTCCCTTCCTAGACTGTCCCAACCCCAACCTGCCAGGAGGACAAGATCCAGGATTCTGTGTGACCAGGGTTGGGGGGAACATGCCTGGAAAGACAGCTGTGCTCCAGGTGCTTCTAACAACAGCATCACTGAGATAGAGTTCACACATCACCCAGGAAACTGCAATTAGTGCTTTTAGCACAGAGTTGTCAATGCTTAGCTCTAATTCCAGAACATTCCATCTCCCAAAGAGAAGCCCTGTCCTCATCAGCAGCACTCCCACCCCCTCTCGCAGCCCCTGACAACCCAATTTCTCTGTCTGTGGATCTACCTGTTCCGGACATTTCCCATGAGTGGAATCACACCCTGTGTGTCCTTCTATGTCCGCTTCTCTCACTGAGCATCATGTTCTCAAAGTCCATCCATGTGGTAGTGAGTGTCAGGGCATCTCTTCTTTTCATGACCAAGTGATGCTCCCTGTGTGAAGGGACCATATTCTGTCGATCATCTATAAATGGATTTGAGGTTGTTTCCACATTTTGGCTGTTGTGAATTGTGCTGCTGTGGACATTCATGTACAAGTTTATGTGTGAACACAAGTCTCCATTTCTCTCATGCAGGTACCCAGGAGTGGAGCTGCTGGGTCATATGGTGATTCTGTGGTTGGCTTCTTTTTTAAAAATTAAATTATTAATTTATTTGCCTACCTAGGGTCTTAGTTGTGGCAGGCAGGCTTCTCTAGTGGTGGCACACAGGCCTTGTTGCCCTGCAGCATGTGAGGTCTTAGTTCCCTAAGCAGGGATCAAACCCATATCCCCTGCATTGGAAGGCAGATTCTCAACCACTGGACCACCAACAAAGTCCCTGGTTGGCTTTTTGAGGGCCTTATTCCACAGCAGCTGCCCCATCTTACAGTCTCACCAGCTGTGCACAAGGGCTCCAGTGTCCCCACCTCTTCACTGGCAGCTGTTATGGGCCATGGTTTTGACTGCAGCCATCCCAGCAGGGTACAGTGGTGTGTTGCTGTGCTTTTCTGGAAGACGTCAAGCCTATGGACAAGTTACGAGAGCAGCACAATGAACGCCCTGTTTTGGGAGTTCTCAATTCTTTCATATTATTTATTTCCATCAGCTGGAGGATGGGTATATACACTGCAGCAAAATCACACTATGCAGCCATGAAAAAAGAGTAACGCCCTGAACACACAACAACGTGGATGACTTTCAGAACAAGAAGCAGTTGGACACAGCAGAGGTCTGTCTGTGGGACAGTCTGGAAAAGCAACCCACCCACCGTGAGAACTGTCCAAAGGGTGTCATCCTTGAGGGCAGTGATGGGGGGTGTGAGAGGATTTCAGGGGTTGGGTCTTCTCTGGAACACCCTGTGTTCTGGAAAATTAATTGAACTGTATTTTTGATGTGTGCAGTGTTCCATGCTTTACCAGGAAAAATATACACCTGTGGTCTGTTTATGTACATGGCTGTTCAAGAGGCAGCCTCCGACATTTGGCTGCTTCACCCTTAAGTCTATTGGTTCAATTGTTTTGCTTTTTTTTTTTCCTTTTGGTCAGGCTGCACAGCTTGTGAGATTTTAGTTCCCTGACCAGGGATTGAACCTGGGCCCTCTGCAGTGAAAGAGCCAAGTCCTAACCACTGGACCACCAGGGAATTCCCAAATGAGCCTTGAATCCTGAGGTCCTCCACAGAAGCCAGGCTGCAACGTCATCCCTCATCTATGCTCCAGTGTCCCCTCTTGTCACTGTGACATCCTCCAGCACCTTTTTTTCTCATCCCAAATCCAGGTGGGGCACATGCAGGGCCCTCCCTTCCCCTTTGTCTCTGTGACTGAATGAATAAAGATCCACAAAGACGCGTCTACATTCTAACCCCCGGAAGCTGTGGATTTGACCTTATTTGGAAAGAGTCTTGGCAGCTGCCATTAAATTAAGGTCTTCAGACAAGGAGATCGTCCTCAGGGGCCCTAAATGCAGCTGCAAGTATCCTTATGAGAGACACAGACTCAGAGCAGAGGCCAGTGACAAAAAAGGCAGAGGCTGGAGGGAGGCGGCCACCAGCTCAGGATGCCTGGGGCCCCAGAAGCTGGAAGAAGCAGGAAGGACCTTCCCCGGGCACCTCCGAACAAGTCACGGCTTTGCCCACACCCTCATTTCATCCCAGTGATGCTAGTTCTGAATGTCTTGTCTTCAGAAATATGAGAAAAGACATATCTGTTGTTTGAAATACCAAGTTTGTGGTCATTTGTTACAGTGGCCCAGAGAATGTGATGCCATACCCTTCCATCTAGAGAGTTGCCCTTGCCTTTCTCAACACGTCTTCATTTTTTAATTAATTGTTTATTGAAGTGTAGTTGATTTACAATATTGTGTTAGTTTCTATTGTACAGCAAAGTGAATTGGTTATACGTATACACACATCCACTCTTTTTTACATTCTTTTCCCGTATAGGTCATTACAGAGTATTGAGTAGAGTTCCCTGAGCTATGCAGTAGGTCCTTATTAGTTATCTATTTTAGTTATTCATTATTTATTTTAAAACTATTTTTACCTTTTTGGCCATGCTGTGCAGCATGTGGATCTTATTCCCCTATTGGGGATCGAACACATGCCTCCTGCAGTGGAAACTTGAAACGTTAACCTCTAAACCTCCAGAGAAGTCCCATTAGTTATCCCCCTTTTTTTTTTCTTTTTTAACTCTGCTGGCTCTTTGTTGCTGGAAGTGGAGCTACTCTGTGGTGGCGTGCGGGCTTCTCATCATGGTAGCTTCTCTTGGTGCAGAGCACAGGCTACAGAGCAGAGGCTCAATAGCCCAAAGTGGCAGATGGGCTTAGTTGCTCAAGGGATCTTCCCCAACCAGGAATCAAATCCATGTCCCCTACACTGGCAGGAAGATTTCTGGGACCACCAGGGACCTCTCAGTTATCTATTTTATATATAGCAGTGTGTATATGTCAATTCTAATCTCCCAAGTTATCCCTCTCCTTCCTTTCAACACTTCTGAAGTCTCATAGAGAGTGCCACAGCCTAAACTCATCTGAGCATCTCTCTGTTTGATCTGGGTGAGATGTTTTGGCATCTCTTTAGTATGTTCGCTGGCATACATGAACAGCTTCTGAAATGTAGTCTTGCCTAAGCCACAACATCTGGACACCACGTCCCTCTCTTAAGGGCATCTGTCTCCACCTGTCTCATGGGTTATTCATATTTTCTTGCTTCAGTTTTACAAGGAAACGTGATATCCCCATCAGGAGTGGAAAACCAGAGCCACACACTGACTCACTGACAGCTGAAGAAGAAATACAAAGAGAAGAGACCACGTGACAAGGTCTCAGAGCAGCAGGACCCCAGCCTGCGAGCCATGATATGATGACACACAGGTGGCACCAAGAGAGACCACCCCACTCAGAACCTGAGTGCAACTGAGAGGCAGAAACTGAGAGAAGAGCTGGCTTGTGAGGAGACACTGCTTTAGGGCATGTGATGTCCCAGTGAACAGAAGAGAAAACTGAGGCAAAAGAATTCAGAAGTCTTGGCTTCCAGCCCAGGCTCCTTGTACTGCCAGCCTGTGGGGATGTAAGCGGCTGTCTTTAGGTCTCAGGGAGTGGGGGGGTCCAGCTGACTCAGCATACCCCGCTCAAGACCAGGAAGGCAACCCCAGGTGTGAGTCACTTCTGAGGTCACGGCCCCCCAGGGCATATTGGGGTGGAATGGGTGGGTTCCAGAGGACGCTGCCATCTGTTGAAAACATTCCCAGCCGGTGGCATCACGTCGCACAGGCCCGCGTGGGCAGCTGCGTCTGGAATGTGCTGTTGAGAGCTCCCAGACCTGGGAGTAAGGCCCCTTTAAAGTTCAGGTTCAGCCTCCACTCTCGACACTGACACTGGGGAGACTGAGGTCTGAGCATCTGGGGATAGGTGTCGGCTTGAGCTGAGGCCCCAAGGCCAGCTGTAGTGTGACCCCTGAACACCCTTCCAGGTTTGTCTCTCTCTCCCACTGATTCACAGATCACAGCCTTGTCATGGCGAAGGGGCTTGCACAACTCAGTGAAGCTGTGAGCCGTGCTGTGCCGTGCCACTCAAGATGGATGGGTCAGGATGGAGAGTTCTGACAAAATGCAGTCCACTGGAGGAGGAAACGGCAGCTCACTTCAGTATTCTCGAGAACCCCATCAACAAAAAAGGCAAAAAGATATGATACCAGAAGATGAGTCCCAACACCCCAGGTTGGAAGGTGTCCAATATGCTACTGGGGAAGAGGGGAGGGCAATTACTAAGCTCCAGAAAGAATGAAGCAGCTGGGCCAAACTGGAAATGATGCTTAACTGTGGATGTGTATGGTGATGAAAGTAAAGTCCAATGCTGTAAGGAACAATATTGCACAGGAACCTGGAATGTTAGTTCCCTGAATCAAGGTAAATTGGAAGTGGTCAAGCCAGAGACGGCAAGAGTGAACATCGATGTTTCAGCAATCAGTGAACTAAAATGGACGGGAATGGGTGCATTTAACTTGGATGACCATTAATCTACGACTGTGGGCAAGAATCCCTTAGAAGAAATGGATTAGCCCTCATAGTCAACAAAATAGTTCGAAATGCAGTACTTGGGTGCAATCTCAAAAATGACAGAATGATTTCAGTTTGTTTCCAAGGCAAACCATTCAACATCATGGTAACCCAAGTCTATGACCCAACTACTTATGCCACAGAGAACTATACAAAAAAGGTCTTAATGGTTTGGATAGCCACGATGGTGTGGTCACTTACCTAGAGCCAGACATCCTGGAGTGTGAAGTCAAGTGGACCTTAGGAAGCATTACTATGAACCAGCTAGTGGAGGTGATGGAACTCAGCTAAGCTATTTAAAATCCTAAAAGATGATGCCGTTAAAGTGCTGCACTCAATACATCAGCACATTTGGAAAACTCAGCAGTGGCCACAGGACTGGAAAAGGTCAGTTTTCATTCTAATCCCAAAGAAGAGCAATGCCGAAGAATGTTCAAAGTGCTGTACAATTGTACACATTTCACATGCTAGTAAGGTAATGCTTAAAATCCTTCAAGCTAGGCTTCAGCAGTATGTGAACCAAGAACTTCCAGATATACAAGTTGCTGTACAAGCTAGGTTTAGAAAAGGCAGAGAAACCAGAAATCAAATCGTCAACATTCATGGCTCATAGAGAAAGCAAGGAAATTCCAGAAAAACATCTACTTCTGCTTCATTGACTACACTAAAGCCTTTGACTGTGTGTGTGCTTAGTCGCTCAATCGTGTCCAACTCTTGTGACTCCATAGACTATAGCCTGCCAGGCTCCTCTGTCCGTGGGATTCTCCAAGCAAGAATACTGGAGTGAGTTGCCATTTCCTTCTCCAGGGGAATCTTCCCGACCCAGGGATCGAACTGGGTCTCCTGCATTGCAGGCAGACTCTTTACTGAGCTACAAGGGAAGCTTTGTGTGGATTACGAAAACTGTGGAAAATTCTTAAAGAGACAGGAATACCAGACCATCTTACTTGTCTCCTGAGAAACCTATAGGTGGATCAAGAAGCAACAGTTAGAACCAGACATGGAACAACGGACTGGGAAAGTAGTATGTCAAGGCTACATATTGTCACCCTACTTATTTAACTTCTATGTAGAGTACATCATGCAAAATGCCAGGCTGGATGAATCACAAGCTGGAATCAAGATTGTCAGGAGAAATATAAATAACCTCAGATATGCAGATGATACCCCTCTAATGGCAGAAAGCGAAGAGGAACTAAAGAGCCTCTTGATGAGGGTGAAAGAGCAGAGTGAAAAAGCTGGCTTAAAATTCAACATTAAAAAAACTAAGATCATGACATCTGGTCGCATCTCTTCATGACAAATAGGGGAAAAAGTAGAAGCAGTGACACATTTTCTTTTCTTGGGCTCCCAAATCACTGTGGACAGTGACTGCAGCCATGAAATTAAAAGACACTTGCTCCTTGGAAGGAAAGCTATGACAAGCCTAGATTATTAAAAAAGCAGGGAAATCACTTTGCCAACAAAGGTCTGTCTAGTCAAACCTTTGGTTTTTCCAGTAGTCACGTATGGATGCGAGAGTGGGACCATAAAGAAGGCTGAGTGCTGAAGAACTGATGCTTTTGCACTGTGGTGCTGAAGGAGACACCACTGAGTCTCTTGGACTGCAAGGAGATCAAACCAGTCAATTCCAAAGGGAATCAACCCTGAGTATTTATTGGAAGCACTGATGCTGAAGCTGAAGCTCCGACACCTCAGACGCCTGATGCAAAGAGGTGACATTGGAAAAGACCCTGATGCTGGGAAAGATTGGAGACAGGAGGGAGTGACAGAGAATGAGTTGGTTAGATAGCATCACAGGGGAGGCTGGTGTGATGCAGTCCATGTCAGAAAGAGTGGGACACAACACAGCAACTGAACAACCACCTCTCTCCCAAACACTGCTCCAATTCCAACAGTTTATCCACAATTGTTCTCACCTCAAGGCTTTTGCATTAGATAGGATTGCAGCTTGAAGGGAAGTTACACCACTTATTCCTATTATCATCCTTCACATACCAGCTGATCCCAGAACAGACACTCCCTCCCCTGACCTCAGTTTCTCCACCCGAATGATAAGGTGGGGCATACCTTTCAGGTCTGATTCTAAAGCTCTGGCTTGCTCACCCCTGAGTGGGATCTGTCTGGAGACTAGGGCGGAGACGTTTCAGGCTCCAGGGAGTATTTTATTCCAATTATCATTGCTCTCCCCACCCCACTCCACTTCCGGCCTTGGAAACTTGGAAACTAGTGGGTAAACAGAGGCCAGAAAGAGTGTATAAGGGTAAAGTTTAGGAAACACCTTGATGCAGCTCACCCTTGGCTTTGGGACTTGGAGTCAGATGGGCCTGGGCCTTCATTCCAGTGTCTCTGATATTCGTGATGTGTCTTTGGGCAATAGTAATAGTTACCTCCCCAAAGCTATCATTGGATCAATGAAGATGGACAGGAATTTGTAAATTGCGGAATGCTGTCCTAATTATTTGGCATGCGTGAGTGCTCAGTCATGCCTGACTCTTTGCGACTCCGTGGACTGTAAGGCCCCCAGACTCCTCTGTCCATGAAATTTTCCAGGTAAGAATACTGGAGTGGGTGGCCATTTCCTCCTCCAGGGGAACGTCCCCACCCGGGGATGGAACCCGTGTCTCCTGTGTCTCCTGCATTGGCAGGTGGAGTCTTTACTACTGAGCCACCTAAGAAGCCCAATTATTCGGGGATTATTCCTTAAACCAGGGGTCCCCAACCCCCTGGGCCACTACTCGTGCCCTTTGTGGTCTGTTGGGAACCCAGCTACACAGAAGGAGGTCAGTGGTGAGGAAAACCCAACCCATCTTCCTCCTCCCCCGCCCCAATGGAAAAAATGTCTTCGAAACCGGTCCCTGGTGCCAAAAACGTTGGAAACCACCGCTTTAAACAGAAATAAACAAAACTCAGGTTCCGGGTCCTCTCAAAGATGGCTTAGAGTGTTGCCCAAGCAACGGATCTGTCCCGCCCCTCCTGGACAGGGAACAGCCAATCAGCGTGCACTACCGGCTCATTTCCCCCCCCCGCCCTTTCAGGGCCCGCTGCCTCCTGGGAGTTGTGGTTCTCCTGGTGCCCTCCCGGTTCGTGGTCTCTTCGCGGCCGCCGTAGGCAGCGGAACTACGAGTCCCGGCGGGCGTAGGCGGCGCAGGCGCGTTGCCGTGGCGCGGTGGTCCCGCGTGCAGGCGGCATGTCGGCGCTGCGCTGTGGCCGCCGGGCTGCGGGGCTTCGGAGGGCCCTGTGGCCGAAGGGCCACCCCTGCTTCCTTGCCGAAGAAGGTAACGCAGGGGAGGCCCGGGGATGACGCCGGGACCGCTGCTCTGCCCCCTCACCCGCCGCCGTGACCTTTGGCTTCTCGACCCCAGGGATCCAGCTAACTTGCTTTGGCGATTCTGCCGAACCGAGTGACTGTATCCCGCTTTCAGTGGCCCCTTGGGCCACTCTACCGACCGGGGTCGTCGGTGCACTTTGACCTTTGATTCCTGGGTTCTTTTGGAGTCCCATGACCCACTATTTACGAATTAGAGTTTTTAACCTTTGAATTGTCTGTGCCTTAGTTCGCGGAACCATTTATCTTCGAACTCAGGCCCCAGTTTCCTTTTTCCCTTACCCTGTGGTGTTTCCTTTGAGACGGGTGACCACTGACAGTTGTACGGTCTTCAGGGTTCCTTTGCCCCGGATCCTGCGATTCCTGACCCTGCGACGGCCCTCCCCGCCCCAGCCCTGACATCCACCCGCCTCAGCCTCCCTGGTCTCTCCCGCAGGGACCCTTGGTGGCGTCTGGGGCCGGAAGAGGAGCTTGTCTGCCAGCGCTTGTGAGCAGGACCGCCGGAAGGGCTGCGGCCACGCGGAACTGCTGGAGGGTGAGCCTGATCCCAGGGCACTGGTCCTGATGCTCCTTTCTCACTGTCACCCCGCCGACCACACTCCTGGGAGCCACCTCCTTCGTTCCTCCAAGGTTCCTTGGTTCCACCCCATTGAGAAGGGTTGTCAGTCTGCAAGATAGGGTAACTCACTGGGTCCTGCTCTCTAGTGGTCCACGGGCCCCCTTTTTGCCACTGTGAAGTGAATGCTGTGTGCAGTGAGCTCTTATAGTTCCCTTGTCTTCCCAAACCCACCAGGGGCTCCCACTTTCCAGATGAGAGAATGAAGTGAAAGTTGCTCAGTTGGGTTGGACTCTTTGAGACCCCATGGACTATGCAGTCCATGGAATTCTCCAGGCCAGAATACTGGAGTGGGTAGCCTTTCCCTTCTCCAGGGTATCATCGAACCCAGGTCTCCCACATTGCAGGCAGATTCTTTACCAGCTGAGCCACAAGGGAAGCCCAAGAATACTGGAGTGGGTAAACTATCTCTTCTCTGAGGAATCTTCCTGACCCAGGAATCAAACCGGGGTCTCCTGCATTACAGGCAGATTCTTTACCAACTGAACTCTCAAGGAAGTCCTAATAGATGAGAGACTTGAAGCCTAAATTGTGGCTGGAGAGACTGGCCTGCTGTGTGCAGAGCTGGGTTTTGCCCTGTGACATGCCAGACTTCAGTGGTCCTGGCTCAACTTCCTGGACTTGGCACCTGATAGAGTCTGCTGGTGGTCTTTGTCACTGGGGATGGACAGCCAGGTCCTGGCATCTCCAGAGTGAGCTGGGGGCCTCCCTGTCCCCTCCCTCTCAGGTGTCCAATGCCTCCTGCTTCCCTCCTGCCCCGCATCCAGTGAGTGGCCAGCAGCCAGGAGTGGGATGGGGGAACCTTTAAAAAGAAAAGTCTGATTTCAGAAAATCCCAAACGTGCAGAAGTGAAGCCACAGGTCCTACCAGCTTTAAGAGCAACCTTCTTTGATTTCTCACCCACCTCATTATTTTAAGGCAAAGCCCAGGGTCTGAAAATGTGATCACTTCGTGTCACTCCCTAGTCTCGACCCTCCAGCTGTATCCTTTCTGGCAGAATTCCGTCTCCACCCCCATTGAGGGCCTCAGAGCCCTGTGGCCTCTGCCAGCGTCCTTGGCTTCTGCCAGCGGGATCAATGCACCTACTTGTCCCCGGTCACCCCCCAGGGGGTTCAGATGTGGCCACCTCGTGCCCTTTGTGGCACTTTGCCACTGACCATCTGCACGTTCAGAAAGTGTCTGCTGACTTTCCATCCACTGAGGCGGGGGCTGTGCCTTTCTTGTTGCTGTGTTTCTGCTCCAGACCAGCCCTCCTGTGTCTGGGCTGATGTTACAGTGAGAGAGGCACGGGCAGGAGACAAGTACCATTGGTCCTCACATCTGCGGATTCTGTGTTTGCAGAATCTCCTACCAGCTGAACTTTACCTGAAACCCCAGTCAGTGCACACCTTCTCAGCTGAGGTGGAGCTGGGTGACACTCTGTCAGTAGGCGTCCTTTTCAGGGTATATCTAGTGCCCTGTGTTTGCATTTTGTGCTGTGTGTTGGTGGTTTAGCAGTTTAAAATGGCCCTGGGCATGGTGCTGCAGGACCATCTTGAGCCCCTCAGCTCCAGGGGTCTGTAATGTGCCTTTTGGAGAAAATTTGTCGGATTGGCAAAGTCTGTTCAGGAGTGAGTTCCAGTATTGGCCATTGTATATGTATATATCACGAATATGTGTACGAAATAAGGTGTATCAGATGGGAAAACTCACAACAGGGTGATGCATGGATCTGCTAGTGGGAGTGTGGGCTTGGGCATTCAGGAACCCTGTGTTCCCTGGGTGAGGTCGATTCTTGTTCACCAACTCAGTGGCCCCAAACCCCATAGAGTCATGAGAGCTGGCTGTGAAGCAGCACAGGGCAGGGGTGGGCTGTGGCTGTGAATGCTTGTGCATGTGCATTACAGCTGGAGTGGCGACAGGGAAGGGAGGCAGGGATTCAAGAAGGCAGGGGCTGTGGGTAGATTTTGAAGGCAGAGCCCCAAGGAGGCGCTGACTGGCTGGACCTGGAGGGAGAGAGCCCTGGGAAGGACAGAGCTGCTGGGGCGGGAGGATGTCGAGGAGCAGGTGGTGGGCAACTCCAGGAGCTCCTTCGGGGCTGGGTTTGAGCAGCCCAGGCAGACCTGTGCGTTTGGTTGTAAGCAGACACACACCCAGGACTGATCCCCACTCCTGACAGCGGGGTCCCCTGACATCTCTCTCCCCACAGTGCTCGAGGCACGGGTGCGGCAACTGCAGGCTGAGGGCACGGCAGAGGAGGTGATGGTGAAGAGGGTGGCCATGGCTCAGGCCCCGGAGGCTGGTGGCATCTGGCCCCCCAGGCAGGCCCCAGTGGGGGCTGAAGGGGCTGCCCCCGTGCTCAGCAGCCACTGGGTACAGAAGCTGGACAAGGATCAGCAGCTGATAGAGAAGCGCTTGCAGCAGCTGGAGGGGAAGCTGCCGAAGATCGTGGAGAAGTCGACCTGGGAGAAGCGTCTGCGCATGGAGCCTCGGCTGCTGAGCAGGAAGCTGGCGGGCCAGCTGCAGCAGTGGGAGCGCAAGAGGCCGCAGAGCCCCTGGGAGGAGCAGCTGGCCCGGCTGCTGCAGGAGGCCCCGAAGAAGCTGAGCCGGGAGGCAGATGAGGGCTCCGAATCCCGGCTGGAGGGCCAGCGCCAGAAGCTCCTGGCCTTCCTGGAGTGCTGCCTGCTCACAGGCCACCTGCCCCTGGCCCACCACGTGCTGGTTGCACAGCACAGCCGGGCCCCACAGCAGCAGCTGCTCACACTCCCCATGTACAACACCGTCATGCTTGGCTGGGCTCGCCAGGTGAGGGGCTGGGGTCGGAGGCGGGAGCCAACCCGGGGCACCTAGATCCCAACTCTGGTCTCTCAGCCCCAGGAGTCAGGCCTTCAGTTTTTATTATTCTGACAGCTTTTTTTTTTTTTTTTTAGATTTTTTTTTAAATTTATTGGAGTATAGTTGATTTACAGTGTTGTGTTAGGTAGCACAGCAAATCAGTTATATCTACTCTTTTTGTTGTTGTTTAGTCACTAAGTCCTATCCGATTCTTTGTGACCTCGTGGACTGTAGCCCATTGACTCCTCTGTCCATGGGATTTTCCAGGCAAGAATACTAAAGTGGGTTGTCATTTCTTTCTTCATTGATTTATTTTTTAATTGGAGGGAAATTGCTTTACAATGCTGTCTTGGTTTCTTTTGTACAACAACACAAATCAGCTATAATTATACAAATACCCCTCGCTTGTGAACCTCCCCCTCCCTCCACCCCTCTCAGTCATCACAGAGCGCACAGTTCGGCTGCTTGCATCACATAGCAACTTATTGCCAGTGTCTGTTTCACACACGATCGTGTATATATGTCACTGCTGCTTTCTCCCTTCGTCCAGCCCTTACCTTCCCCCAACCCCGTGTCCGCAAGTCTGTTCTCTGTATCTGCGTCTTCATTCGTTCCCCACAGTTAGGTTCATGAGCACCATTTTTCTAGATTCCATATGTATGCATTAATATCGATATTTGTTTTTCACTTTCTGACTCACTTCACTCTGTATAACAGGCTCTAGGTTCATTCACCTCATTTGGACTTACATTTCAAAGTTTGTTCTTTTTTTAAGACTGAGTCAAATTCCATTGTATATATGTACTACATCTTGGGTGCTTCCCAGGTGGCACTAGTGGTAAAGAACCCGCCTGCCAGTGCAGGAGACATAAGAGACGTGGGTTCGATCACTGGGTCAGGAAGATTCCCTGGAGGAGGAAATGGCAACCCACTCCAGTATTCTTTGCTCCCATGGCGGGCTACAGTCTGTGGGGTCTCAAAGTGTCTGACACAACTGAAGTGACTTAGAATGCAGCGAACATTGAGTTACATGTGTCTTTTAGAATTGTGGCTCTCTTGGGGTATATGCCCCGTAGTGGGATTGTTGGGTTATATGGTAGTTTATTCCTAGTTTTTTAAGGAATCTCCATACCATTCTCCACAGTGGCTGTATCAATTTTCATTTTCACCAACAGGTTGAGAGGGTTCCCTTTTCTCCACATTCTTGCCAGCATTTATTATTTGTAGAGAGTTTTTGATGATGGCATTCTGACTGGTGTGAGGTGATACCTCCTTGTAGTTTTGATTTGCATTCTTTAATAGTGATGTTGAGCATCTTTTCTTAAGTGGCCATTTAACAATTCTTGAGACTTGTTAATTATAAGTCACACGTGGCCCTCGATGGAAAATGTGAAAACGACAAAACGGCCAGAAGACAGCATTCCTGTGTGGTTACTCAGCCAGGGCTCTGGTGCACGGGGCACTGTAGGCCTTCTCAGGGCAGCCTCCTCGATGCTCCTGTCTGGGACGAGAACCTTATGGTGTAGCCATCCCCAGCTGTAAATTTCCCGCTGGGTGCAGCTTTAGCCACTTCCCTCAAGGGAAGTGCTCTTTTCACTTGTGACTTTTCTGACCTGTGACTGCTGAGGAGAGTTGCCTAAGCACCCTTGTGGAGACAACTTCCCCAGCACCCTCCCTGTTGTGCGTCTGCACCCTCATCTGAGGAGCATCGGAGAAAGTCTTAGCGCGGTGAAGGAGGGAGGCGAGTGCGGGTGCAGCTCTGGGGAGGCAGGTTCTCAACAGGGCCTCAGCTGTGCTGACTCACCATAGAATGGGGCCCAGAGCAGCCTGGCAGCACTGGGAGGCACCAGGTCTCCACGGCAACAGTCACAGGGGGTTTCCTGCGTTGTCTTTGTGGGAGGCCTGCTCAGTTCCAGGCGTCAGTCTCCTTTCCTGCGGTGCCGGCCCTCTGGCATCTGCCTGCGGAGAGTTCTGTCAGGGCAGCAGGTTTCTGATTAGATGAGCTTCCTGGGGCCCCAGAACACCTGAACCATCTGGGAGGCTTCCAGCAGTAGATGCTAGTTTTCTGTTAGTCCCAGAGGCCTGACGTTCAAGGTCAGGGCGAGGCAGGCCCCCCTCCCCGCATCCCATCCTTCCTTCCTGCCTCTGCCGGCTCCTGGGCAGCGATGTCCCTTAGGCGTGTCTGTGTCCCCCTGACCTCTGCCTTGAGTGCCATACAGCGTCCAGCGTGTATACAGTACCTGTTCCAGACAAGGCCCTTTGCTCAGGCTCCAGGTGGATGTGTCAGGTGGCCCTCCTGTTTCTGCCACGAGCTCCCCTCGATCCACACCCTTCCCCCCTCCCCTCTGGGCCTTGGCTTTCCTATCTGCAGAACGGGGAGCCCTGCTGGGTTTTGGGAGCCGTGAAGGCTGTTGCCCAGGGCTTTGGCACTGGGGGTGGGGGGATGCTGTGCAAGGTCTGTGCTTGTTTTCCTGGTGGTGGTGACGGTCCTGTGAGTTTAGAAAGGCAGGAGAGATGGGCTGCTTCTAGACCAGTGTGTCTAATGGAGCTCTCTGTGACCTTGCCAATCTCCTTCAGCTGCACCAGCCTCCTGCTGCTGCCAAACTGGGTATGAAACTGAGCTCTGGTCAGCGTGCCCAGTGACCACCACACTGGGCAGCCCCCGGCCCATCTGTCCTGGGTGTAGACCCAGCTCTCAGACAGTGAGCAGGCCCCAGGGCAGGGCACAGGCAATGCCCATCTCTGTGGCACTTCTCCTAGATCCTCAGGGCCAAGGGGAAGGTGCTGGCTGAGTTGTCTGGGAAGCCTGTGGTGGGGTAATTGGGGGAAGGAGCAGGCGTGCCCCCCCACCCCCACCCCCTTACCCCCCTTGCAGGCTCTCACCCGGCTTGGTCCCCCCAGGGCTCCTTCAAAGAGCTGATGTATGTGTTCTTCATGCTGAAAGATGCCGGCCTGGCCCCGGACCTGCTGTCCTACGCAGCCGCCCTGCAGTGCATGGGGCGCCTGGACCAGGATGCCGGCACCATCCGAAGGTGGGCGGGGGGCGGTGGTGGAGCTGGGGTGGGACCCCAGGGGCTCCCCGCTGGTGCTAACAGCTGGGTGCGCGTGCTCTCAGGTGCCTGAAGCAGATGGAGCAGGACGGGCTGTCGCTGCAGGGGCTCTTCTCAGCCGTGCCCCTGAGCACGGAGGAGCGGGAAGAGCTCCTGCGTGCTGTGCGCAAGGCCAGACCTGCCTTCAGCCCCCAGCCGCCACCCCCGCCCCCACCCCAGGTCAACACCTCGCCACTGCTCCAGGAGATCTACGCCAAGGTGAGCTGGCCTGCATCTGGGAACCTGAAGGGGGCGGGTGGTCACTGGGCGCCTCGACCCCTCCCCTTGTCTCTCCTGGCAGCACTGGCCCCCCAACCCCATGCTGGTGGATGGGAGGCTGCTCTGTCCTGGGGGGCCCACACCCTGCCATATTTGGTTTCCACATGGAGGCGCACCCTAGGCACAGCATGGGGGTATTGCAGGGCCAGGGTACCCACCTGAAACTGCACAGCTAATGCTGCAGGCGGCACAGGGCGCATGAGGTAAAGCCACCTCCCAGGGTGGAGGAGAGTGTAACACCCAGATCCCTGGGGCGACGCAAGGAGTTTTCTTTTTTTACTGGGACAGACTTCTCCTGACCTGCAGTTCACCTTTTAAAGTATAATCCAGTGGGTTGTTTTTAGTACATTGATCTCTACCTCCAGAACATTCCATAACCCTGAAAGGAAGCCCATCCCCATCAGTGGTCACCTCCTACCTTCTCCCCTGCCAACATGGAACCCACTCCCTGTGTGGATCGGCCTGTTCTGAACGTTTCCCATCTGTGGAATCACACCCCGTGTGTCCTGTGTCTGTTTCTCTCACTGAGCATCATGTTCTCAGCGTCAGGTGGTAGCGAGTGTCTGAGCTTCTTTTTTCACAGCTGAGGGATGCCCATGTGTGGAGGGACCACGTGGTGTTTATCCATCATCCCTTGGTGGACACTCGACCACCATAAACCAGGCTCCTGTGGCTGTCTGTGGACCAGTCTTTGTGTGGATGTATATTTTGGGTTTTCTATAGTGTACCTATCTTTAGAAGGGTCACACAGTTGCAAGTTGGAAGAGAAAACAGCAGCATTCGGGGCCTCGCACTGTCTCTAGCACCTCCCCCACCCCCACCCCAGGCCAGGGAGACGCTGCGCTACTCTGGTGGGTGGAGAGGTCAGCAGCGGGGCCTCACTGGCAGCCTGTTGCCCCAGCAGGACCCCTCTGTGTCCTACCCGAAGCTGCACTTGTCCCTGAAGGAGCTGCAGGGCCTCTTCCGACAGCAGCTTGGCGTGGAGATGGCCACCACTGTCACCGTGGAGTCCGTGGAGAAGGCCCCGCTCCTGACCGAGGAGGTCCTGCAGGCGGTAAGGGGCTGGCGGTGCTTCTGCCTGCTGAGCTGGGTGTCCGCTGGGCAGGGTTCATCCCAGCACCCGTCCCACTAGGTCCTCTCTCTGAGCCAGGACCTCTACCACCAGGCTGGGCCAGGTTGCCTGGGCACAGTAGTGACTCCTTGTGCAACCCTGCCCTGTCCCCTCCAATTGCCAGCGGAAGACCCTGGCGGCCTTGCGTGCCGAATGGGAGTCGGTGCTGTCCCTGGAGCTGCAGGAGACCAAGGAGAGTGAGGCCCGCGCTGCTGCAGAAGGCCGCCCATCCCTCTTCCCCTACCTGTGCCTGCTCAGTGAGAAGGAATTAGTGGGCTTGCTGCTGCAGGTGTGCACACCAGGAGGGGGCGGGGCCACTGCTGTAGGCTGGGGGGCTGTGGGAGGAGTGCTGCTTCACGGGCCAGGGGGTGGGTCAGGTGGTCCCGATGGAGCATGGGGCTTACGGTGCTGTCCTCTGGGGCTGCCCCGCAGACCCTGCAGGCGCTGCCCTCACATGGCGAGTCGCTCTTCTTCCTGGCGCACGAGCTGGGCGTGCGTGTGTTGAAGAGGAAGCGGCTCAGGAACCAGGTAGAAGAGCTGGAGCAGCGCTACTTCGAGTACCTGCACCTGCTGGCCTCGGACACCCAGGTGAGGCCAGGGAGCCTGAACAGGGGGAGCCCGGGGCCCAGGCCGGGTGCCCCAGGCCTCAAGCAGAGGTCCCCTCCCCCTCCCCCTCCGTGCCTGGGGTGGCCAGATTGGCCCCCAGACTCCTCCTCAGTTTCCTCACCTAACCCTGCTCATTGCCAGGGTTGAGCCGGGGTCTTCAGGTCTACACCTGGACTCTCAGGTCTCTGAACCACCCTCCCACCCGCAGGTAGCAGAGCCCTGCCTGCCTCGCCAGCGCTGGGAAGCGCTGGGCGTGCCTGAGGCCCCCCCGGAGCAGCCCTGGCCTGTGTCTGTGCTAGTGCAGCTGGGCAAGCAGCTGGCAGAGGTGCTGGTGCGAGCCGTGCAGATGCCCAGCAGCCTGGCAGCGCCCCGGGGCCCCAGCACACTCATCCCTGTGCTCTACCACGTGTATTCTTTCCGCAGTTTCCGCCAGGTGCTTCTCTGATGGTGCTCCTCTGCGCTGGAAGGGGGAGGGGGCACCCTAGGGGCTGTGGGGCTCTGGGATCCTGCTGTGGCTCCAGACCCTGAGGACCTGGACTCAGGGTCCTGGCGTCTGAGGGGACCCTGGTGTCTTCCTCCGCTGCCTCACAGTGTACCCTGACCTCTTGGCCTGTCCTGCCTCCAGATCGGGATCCTGAAGCCGCACCCAGCCTTCACGCAGCTGCAGGAGACAGCGGCGGAGCGCACGCTGATCTTCGAGTCCACGGAGGTGCCCATGCTGTGCCCGCCCCTCCCCTGGACGTCACCACACTCGGGCGCCTTCCTGCTGAGCCCCACCAAGATGATGCGGTCCTTGGAGGGCACCCAGCAGCACCAGCTCCTGTTGGAGCGCTGCCCACCCGCTGAGCTGCATGGCGCTCTGGATGCCCTCACTCAGCTGGGCAACTGTGCTTGGCGCGTCAATGGGCGCGTGCTTGACCTGGTGCTTGACCTCTTCAGGGACAAGGGCTGCCCCCGCCTGGGCGTGCCCGCCCCACCCACTGAGGCCCCCCGGCCCCCCGAGGGCCGCCAGACCCCCAAGGGCTGCCTGCTGCCCGAGGCCTCACCCGCTGACAAGGCGGAGATGCGGCGGGAGCTGGCACGGCGGCTGAAGGTGGCACGGGAGATGCAGAGCCTGCGCGCAGATGCACTCTACCGCCTGTCGCTGGCCCAGCATCTGCGGAACCACGTCTTCTGGCTGCCGCATAACATGGACTTCCGAGGCCGTACCTACCCCTGTTCACCACACTTCAACCACCTCGGCAGTGACCTGGCCCGCGCGCTGCTGGAGTTTGCCCAGGGCCGCCCACTTGGCCCCCATGGCCTCGACTGGCTCAAGATCCACCTGATCAACCTCACAGGGCTCAAGAAGCGCGAGTCACTACAGACGCGCCGCGACTACGCAGACGCGGTGATGGAGGACATCCTGGACTCAGCTGAACGACCTATGACGGTGGGCTCTGACCCCTCACCATCGGGTGTGCCCCGCCGCCCCCGCACCCACCTCAGAACCCTGCAGGCAACCCCCAGCCCTGCTGCTTTCCTGGCACTCTCCTGCTGGCCTTTTCTCTGTCTCGGGCTGTGGACAGCACTGTCACCTCTCATACCACTGTGGCCCTCTCTCCAGGCCGGTCCCCTCCCTGGTCCATTGCTCTGGTCCTCTCCATGCCTCCAGGGCCTCCTTATGTCTTCTACCACCTGGGCCCAACCAGCTGCTGCTTGTGCCCAGGAAGTACTCCCAGGCTGGCTCTGACCCCACTAGGTGGGGCCTGGAGACCGTGGGTCTGGCCTCACCCTGCCCACTGCCTCCCACAGGGCCGGAAGTGGTGGATGGAGGCAGATGAGCCCTGGCAAACCCTGGCCTGCTGCATGGAGATTGCCCAGGTGGTGCATTCCCCCGACCCTACCACCTACATCTCCCACTTTCCGGTTCACCAGGTGAGCTGGGGGACCCTGCTGTGGAGCATGCCCAGCCCTCATGGGCTCAGCCAAAGTTTCCTCAGGCTAAGGAGCTGAGGGATGGCATGGTGTCCACTCTGCACTGGCTGGTGTTCCCGGGTAGGGCTTCTCTGTGCCTCAGTTCCCTGTTGCAGAGGTTCCTGGCTGCCTGTCAGTGTGCGGGTCCAGGGCGGTCTTGCCTAAGCAGAGCTGGGGAAACAGGAGCCCCAGCCCCCCACCGCGGACATTGGCCCACCTCACCCAGTCCGTCACTGTCCACCCCCTGCCCAGGACGGCTCCTGTAACGGCCTCCAGCACTATGCCGCCCTGGGCCGGGACAGCACGGGGGCCACCTCTGTCAACCTGTCGCCCTCTGACCTGCCGCAGGACGTGTACAGTGAGGTAGCTGCACAGGTAGGCACCATGGCCCCCCCTACCCCCGTGTGCCCTGATCCCCCAAACCCACCAGGGTCTGGATGCTGGACCCCATGGCCACCAGCTGTCACCATACCAGGCCGTGAGCAGGGTTCCCGGGAGGCAGAGGGGGTAACCCACAAGAGGAGAGGAAACTTCCACCTCTGGGTGGGTGGCCCCGCCCACTGCCTCTGCAGGTGGAGGTATTCCGCAGGCAGGATGCCAAGCAGGGAGTGCGGGTGGCCCAGGTGCTGGAGGGCTTCATTAGCCGCAAGGTGGTCAAGCAGACAGTGATGACCGTGGTGTACGGCGTCACCCGCTACGGCGGCCGCCTGCAGATCGAGAAGCGCCTCCGGGAGCTCGAGGACTTCCCCCAGGTGCGCATCCGGCAGTAGGTAGTCCTGACGGAGGGGCTTGGCTCTGCCACTTGCGGGGTCCCCAGAGCAAGCCCACCCCCTGCGTGCGGGGGGACTTCCTGCGAGGGACCCTGAACCCTATCCACCCTACTCTTCTCCAGGAGTTCGTGTGGGAGGCATCTCACTACCTTGTGCGCCAGGTGTTCAACAGCCTCCAGGAGATGTTCTCTGGCACCCGGTCCATCCAGGTGAGGCCTCATCCTCCCCCTGCCCCGGGCTGTGGCCCCAGACCCAGCCCTGCTGACCTGGTGCTCATCCCCGCAGCGCTGGCTGACTGAGAGTGCCCGGCTCATCTCACTCACGGGCTCGGCTGTGGAGTGGATCACGCCCCTGGGTGTCCCCATCATCCAGCCCTACCACCGAGACTCCAAGGTCATGGTACGTGCCGTCCCCCATGCCCACCTCCACTGAGCAGGGCAGGACTCACTTCTGTGTCCCCCATGCCCACCCTGCAGATAAAAGGCGGGCTCCAGAGCCTCACGTTCAGCAGCAGCGTGGACACCAACCAGTGAGTGTGGGCACGGGCAGACATGCAGGAGGCCACCCGGGTAGGGATGGGCGGGGCCCAGGCTGTGGCCAGGCTCTGAGTCCTGACTGTGTACCCTGCTCGCCCCCAGGAAGCCCAACACACTGAAGCAGAAGAACGGCTTCCCACCCAACTTCATCCACTCACTGGACTCCACACACATGATGCTCACCGCCCTGTACTGTTACAGGTGTGCTGGTCAGGGTCCTCGTGTGGGGGTGTAGGGGAGGGGCTCTGAGTATGAAGCTGGCCCTCTGAGGGTACCCCAACGTGCATGGACATTCTAGGTTTGGGCAAAGGTGTCTGGTTTATCCTGAGCTCCTCGGACCTGGTGGGAAGTATTGATGGTTGTTAGGAACAGCTGCTCACATGGTGGGGGGTGGTGTGTGTGGCTGTTCTGAGCCTGCTGTTCACTGGAGTTTTGTGTTACTGACCTCCCCTCCCCTTGGGTGGCTACCCTGGGATGGAGCCCTGTGGTGGACCAGGGCCCAGCATCAGCAGCCCCCTACAGGGAGCTGAGAATCAGGCAGCAGCTGGGGGTTGGTGGCAAAGAGGCATCTTCCTGAGAGAACTCGTCACCTACCCGCTGAGCGGGGCGTGCACACAGACAGCCGCTGGAGCGCGCAGGGGTGCAGGCAGGAGGAGGGTGGGCATCACTGAGTGGCGGGAAGGGGCTTGAGGTGAGAACTGGGTCAATGGTGGGGGTTGGGGGAGGTGTGGATTGTGAGGAGGGGACCTCGAGGTGCAGTGCCTCTATAGGAACCCCTCATTCTGGCTGCAGGAAGGGCCTGACCTTCGTCTCGGTGCATGACTGCTTCTGGACGCATGCGGCTGATGTCGGGGTCATGAACCAGGTGCGGCCCTGCGCCCACTAGCGGCTTCGCATCCCCAGCCTCCTCCCCACCCTGCCTAACCAGGGACCCCACTCTCCACGCTGCTTGGGTCTGGTTTCTGGCTGCTGATGCCCTCTGCCCCTGCTTCCGGTCCCCAGGTCTGCCGGGAGCAATTCGTCCGACTGCATAGCCAGCCCATCCTCCATGACCTGTCCAGGTTCCTCATCAAGCGGTTCTGCTCTGATTCTAGGTAAGGGCCCCCCTCCCACCCGCACTGCTACTGTCCTCTCTCCAGGCTGCCCTGGCCTCACCCCCACCCTGTCTTTGCCTTCAGAACCTCCAAGAGCATGTGGGTCTCCAGACTAAAGGACACTCTGCTGTCTGTGCCTCCGACAGGTGGGACCCCCGGCGGGGTGGCCACCCCTGTGGGCTGGGGGCAGGGCCCCCAGAGCCCACCCACAGTCTCCCTCCGCTCTGCAGGGACCTTTGACCTGGACCAGGTGAAGCGTTCCACGTTCTTTTTCAGCTGACTGCCGGGCCGCCCTGTACTCTAGTGTGAATAAAGGTCTGTCGCCACATGGGGGCTGCTGCCTGGGGAGGGGGGGCTACGTTCTGTGTCCCCACCAAGCAATCAGACGCGGCAGGCTGGGCGCCAATGCTGTCGTTTATTGCGCGGAATGGGGGTGTGGGAGTTAGTGGGGCGTGGGGGGTGCGGTGGGCGCTGCTGCCTCAGCTCGTCAGTACATTCATCACGACGGCGGGGACCCCCGGCCTCACCCCCACGCCGGGGCGCTGGAGGGAGAAGGGTGTGCCCGCTCCGGGGAGGTCACCGTGGATGCGCCTGGACAGGGACTAGGCTGGTTATTGCATGAGCGCAACGGAGGCAGCGGGAAGCCGGCAGGTCAAGTATTGCACTTAAAAACCAATCCTCGTCAGAGGGCGGGCGCGGGCAGCCTCCCCGGCCCTCTCCCCTCGGCCGCGGCCAGCCCGTCCCCCCTTAACAGTTGGGGGAACTGAGGCACCGAGGTGAAGGGAGCCCCCTCGCCCGTGCGCGGCTGCCGGGGGCAGGGGCGATGTGGGTGGGCGCAGGGCGATGGGGGGGTGGGGCACGGGGGGCTGTTCCCACCTGCCCGGGCCGCCCGTCCGACTACAACTACCTACATCTCCTCTATGGCTTCTGGGGCAGGCGGCCCGGGCTGCGCAATGGCATGGCTTTGGTTTGGGTGACGGCCCCGCCCCATTTCGGGGCGGCGCGCGAGGGTCACAAGTTGGACGAAAGGCGTGAGCGCGCGGAGTCCAGCGGGTCGGGTCCGCCGGCGGTGCCCGGTGAGGGCGAGGCTGAGTCCCTACGGTCCGGGCTGGGCGCCGCGACCCGGGTGGCGGGCGTGGGCCCCAGGCGCGGCGTGGAGCTGCTGGCCGGTCGCGCCGTGGCCGCAGGGCCGGGTGCGCCGTGGGGCAGCGAGGGCTGCGAGGCAGACAGCGGGCGCGAGGCGCGGCTTAGGCGCCGCGCAGGTAGCGCAGGCCCAGCGCGGGGCGCAGCAGGGGAGCCGGGTGCGCCACCGAAGGGCGAGGTCCGCGGTGCCCTGGGGCTGGCAGGCGCGCCAGGGGGACTGGCTGCAGGGGCGGGTCCGGGTGAGGCGGCAGCAGTGGCGACAGTGGGCGCAGGCCCCGGGGGCAGGCGGCGCACGAGGCGCGGCGAGCCGAGTGCCAGGGGCCCAACAAGCGGGCGTGCGACTTGTGGACAGAAGCTCATGGCCACGGCCTGCTGCAGCGTGGCAATGGCTGAGGTGCCCTGTGGAGGTGGCGGTGGTGGCGGGAAGAGGCCGACACGCTGGCCCAGCTCAGCCTGCTGCACCATCTCGCGGTCATACTTGACAATCTCCTGGATGATGGCGTTCTCCTGGTTGTTAAACACGCCAGAGTTGAGGTCGTGCTGCACCTTGTGTAGCAGGATCGAGTTCTTCTTGCCTGGGGGCGAGGCGGAGGGAAGTGTCAGAGGTGCCAGCCTCTGCACAGCAGGCATGCCTGGGCGCCTCGTCCAACCAATAGGCCAGTGTCCCAGTGCCTGGTGTGCACAGCAAGCAGGTATTGGACCCTGATTGCACAGCCAGCGTGAACAGATTCCAGTATCTGCTGCATATAGAAAGCTGAAATTGTGCACCTACTGTATACAGAAAGCAGGAAGCAGGCACCTTTATGTGTAGCTAACATGTGGAATTCCTGCTTGTACACAGTCAGGAATTCCCGTGGCGTGCCTTGTGCGCTGCCTTCAGCATGCTGAAGGTCTATGGTATATGTAGCAAGCTGCTGTTGAGCACTTACTGTACATAGTACATATGTTAAGCACCTATTGTATAGAGCTACATTGTATGTGCTTGTTGTCTATAAACATACTGAGTGTTTTTTCTGTATCCTGGGAAGTCCTCTTTCTGTTGGCTCTCCTCCCCCCACACCCTCTCTCGGTCCTGCAGCCATTCATTGTGTCTGTTCCCAAACACGGTATCAAGGGCCTCCCTGACTCCTGCATCTAGTCTTCAGCTAGTGCTCAGCCATTTCTGAGATTACCCCTTCCACTGCCTCTCCCCGGTTCCCCAGGACACCCCCCAACACACACACAGGCAGGCTCCCAGAGTCCTCCTGTATATACACAGCCTCATAGGATACACATCTGATCAGGTCCTCCCCTGCCTGGAATCATCCATAGCTCCCTATTGCTTCTGAGTCCAAATGCCTTCTACCACTAGCTAGGGCTCTTGTGCCTGCCCACCCCTCTCAAGCCTCCCTCCTCCCAGCTTCCCTGACTCCCGGTAATCCAGGCCCCTTTCCCACCTCAGGGCCTTGGCACATGCTGTGTCCACTTCCAGGTCATGCCCTCTGTCTTTCTACTGGTAACACCTACTCATCTGGGTCTCTGCTTGGAATCACATGGAAGCTCCCTGCCCCCACACCTCTCCTCCGTGACAAGCCTGAGGGTGGCTGCCACATCCTCCTCAGGGGCCACATTGTCACCTCCTGGCACACAGCAGGTTCTCAAATACTTGCCTGCTGAGCAGAAATTTCCTCTTCCTTGGGAAACCCAGGCTGTATTTAGTCAAGGGAGAAAATGGGTTGGGGAATCTGGTCCCAAGACCAGAGAAGAGGCCCTGAGGGTCAGCTAGGCCATAGCACCACCACCCCCCAGACTGTCCCTGCTGGGCGGCCACTAAGGCTGACCGCTGTGTTGACTCACCAATGCGATCCAGGCGGTCAATGGCGACTGTCTCAAAGGCCCGCCTCATCATGGGGTACTCCTCCAGCACCTCATTGAAGTTGTCCACACTCAGCGAGTAGAGGCGGCAGTAGGTGTCGGCCCGCACGCTCGCCGTGCGCCGGCCCCGCGTCAGCAGGCAGATCTCTGCGTGTGGCCAGGGGCGGCGGCCTCACTGCTGGGCCATCCCCCAGGGCCCTTCCAGCCAGCGGAGCACCCCAGCTCCCCTCACCCAATCTGGGGTCCTTCCTGCTGCACCTGTGCCCCTAAGCTCGCCACCCTGGCCTCTGGCTCCCCACCAACACTCACCCCCAAAGTAGGAGCCATCAGACAACTTCATCTCCTTGTTGCCCTTGGTAAGCACACTGACCACGCCGTGTTGGATGAAGTACATCTTCTTGCCAATGGTGCCCTCACGGATGATGTAGTCGCCTGGCTGGAAGACCTCAAACTTGAGCTTGGTCAGCATGGCCGTGACGAAGTTGGGGTCAGCATTGGCGAACAGTGGCATGGAGGCCACCAGCTTCCGGCAGTTGAAGTTGACGATCTCCTGTGGGGGTGGGAGGGGGACAGTGTCAGGCTTCCCCATCTTATCCTCCTTTTGGAGGTTGCACCTCAAACTCTCCTAGGTCTGTGAAAGCAGTTGTACACTTCAGCCCAAAGACCAGCGTCTTAATAGGCAGTCACTGGAGGTTTTGCCAAGGACAGGATCAGGGAAAGATTCCCTACTGTTTAACTCTGTGTTGGCAACACTGGTCGATGCTGTTAGACATGGGAAAGCATTCCAGCATTATAAGAACTGGAAAGGAAAAAGTAAAATTATCTCTTTACTCTTTCTATTAATAGGACTGCCTGAAAAACCCAAAAGAGTCAATGGAAAACTATAACAAGGGAAGTTAGTCAAAATAGCAAGTGATTTTTAAAAAACAACATGAAAACCAAGAGCCTTAAAGTAAACGCATGGTGTAGAAGACAGGGTACCATTTATCTTTGGTGGAGAAGCTTCAGGGGATGGGAAGATTCCATGTTTGATCTGTGTAGGGATTACGTGCAGATTTTACTTGATAGAATGTCCATCAGGTGAGCCCTGATGACAGGAGGGGTACTTTTCTCTAAGGTACATTTCAGTAAGAAGGAGTGCTTAGCATAAAGAGAAAAACCCAGCTTTATGTACAAACAAAGCCACTCCAAAGAAGATGCAATGCGTGAGAAGACCCTGTATCCACCCAGATAAAGAGCTATATGAGGTGGCGTGGCATGAGTTTAACAAGACACGTCCAACCCTACATGAAGATGCACTGAAACCCCCCAAAGGCACAGAAGAGCCATGAACACGTGCCACTTACCATCTTTGACACAGGAGACACCCTTTCTCCCTGGGTAGGGCCACAGTGCACAGCCTGTGGAAATGCTGCCTGGCTCGCTTCTTAACAACCGGGGCTGTTCACTCAGAATACACAAGCAGAAACATCAGGAAACCCATGACAAAGAAGAGGAGGGGGCTTTCCTGGTGACTCAGTTGGTAAAGAATCCGCCTGCCAATGCAGGAGCCACAGCTTGGATCCCTGATGGGGAAGATCCCACATGCCATGGAGCAGCTAAGCCAGTGCACCGCAACTGCTGAGCCTGTGCTCTAGAGCTCGGGAACCGCAGCTACTGAGCCTGTGTGCCGCAACTACTGAAGCCCGCACACTCTAGATCCTGTGTCCAGGAAACAAGACACTGCAATGAGAAGCCTACACACCGTAGAGCCTGTGCTCTGAAACAAGAGAAGCTACCACAATGAGAAGCCTGCACACCGCAACTAGAGAAAAGCCTGTGTAGCAACAAAGACCCAGCTTAGCCCAAAATAAGAAAGAGCAGAGGACTCAGCCTCCAAGGCACCAAAACACACTGAAAACTTGCGACACAAACAGTGTGGGTTTGGTGCACACAAAGCAGACAGGCCTGTGGGCCAGATGAAAAGTCCAGAAACAGACCAGGCACGAGGGCGGTTCACCCAGAGCCTGAGGGTGCAGCCCCACAGCAGGAGAGCCTGGACCCTTCCTCACACCAGTTCCAGGACAGGTTCCAAAGGCATCGGGTCCACATGCAAAACGGGACCACACATATCGGAAGAAGACACAGGAGAATTTCTCTAAAACCTAGGTGTAGAGCAGGCAGGTGGTAGGTACCTGCTTTGTAGAGTGAGCATGTACTGCATGCCTGCTATACACAGAGAGGAGATATTGAAGACTTGTGTGCAGCAGTCAGGTTTGAGCACCTGCAGTATGCAGCAAGCGTACATGGAATACCTGCTGTACACAGCAAGCATACACAAAGCACCTGATGTATACAGCATAAAAATTCCACATGGGGGAGAAACCACAATCAGCAAGGTTTAAAGACAAATGGTGGGACTTCCCTGGCAGTCCAGTGGTTAAGATTTCACCTTCTGATGCAGGGCTGCAGCAGATTCAATCCCTGGTTAGGAAGCCAAGATCCCACACACCTTTTGGCCAGAAAACCAAAACGTAACACAGAAGCAATAGTGTAATAAATTCAAGGATGACTAAAAATGGTCCATGTCAGAAAAAAATCTCAAAAAAGACAAATGGTCACGGGGTGGAAATCTACATCACCAAGAGGTAAAGTCCTCCAGGTTTTTAGGGAATTCCCTGGCAGGTCCAGTGACTAGGACTCGATGCTGTCACTGCCAAGGGCCCAGATTTGGGTTGATTCTTAGTTGAGGAACCATCTGGCAGCCTCATGGTTTGGCCAAAAACAAAACAGTTACCAGAGGGGAAAGGGGTAGGTAATTGCAGAGTTTGGGATTAGCAGATATTATATGTAAAATAGATAAGGTCCTACTATGTAGCACAGAAAGCTCTTAACCTGTAATAAACCATAATGGAAAAGAATCTATAAGAGTGTGTATAGATAGATGAGTCATTGCTGTACACCAGAAACTGACACAGCATTATAAATCAACTGTGTGCTGTGCTAAGTTGCTTCAGTAGTGTCTGACTCTTTGCAGCCCCATGGACTGTAGCCCACCAGGCTCCTCTGTGGATTCTCTAGGCAGGTATACTGGAGTGGGTTGCTGTGACCTCCTCCAGGGGATCTTCCCAGAGGATCAACTATACTTCAATTAAAAATAAAATTTTCTAAAAAAGGCCAAAAGTTCCAAAGGAAAACAAAAGTTACGGACAATTCACAGAAACACAAGCCCTTGATCACAGGGAAACTCTCCCAAAAGAAGAGAATGCACCTGAGTGTAGCTCCTTGGGGCTCACCTCTCACTGAGCATTTGGGAACCAGCTCCCAGGGCATCCCTTGTGTCACCCTCAGGGATTGAAGGGTGTGCCCCTCCCTCGCCTCTCTGGGCGCCACGAGCTCCTCCCTCAATGCGAAGGATGGGCTCAGAGAGGGGGCGCTGGGAGTGCCGACACCTGGAGGCCCACAGGCGTCCATGGTTTTGTAAGAAAACGGATGGAGAGCCGGAGGAACCCGGTGGAGGGACAGGACAGAAGATGGCTATCTTCTGCCAATATCCAGTTTTGCCAGTTTAACTTGATGTAAATGTCTAAGTAAAGATCAAATACAGATCACCAGGAGCTCACTTCTCTCAGAACCCCCTACCTCCCGCAGGGGCCCGTTGAGCTCGCCGAGGATGCTGTCCTCGTCGAACATCTTGCCCTGGTAGCGGTGCTCGTAGTAGTCGTGGATCTTCTGGCGGAAGTCGGCTGGCAGCTTGTGGAAGGACATGTACTGCTCCACTTGCTTGTACTGTAACAGGATGGGGGGGCCTGGGTCAGCAGTGTCTGCTCCAGAGCCCCAGCCTGAGCGGGCCTCAGCTTATGACCACGACAACATGGGACACTCAGGGAATCTGAATTTCAGATGAATGGCTAAAATGCCCCTGATAATTTTAACCCTGGCAGTAAAAGTTAACTCCTGTGTCCTGAATATCTTCTGGCAACCCCTCCCACCACCCCTGACCCTTTGGTGGTCCCCTCCTCGATGATCTTTTTAGAAATCGCCAGCCCAGCCCCTCCTGAACAGGGCTGGGGGCAAGGGCACCAGTCAGGGGTGCCAGGCCCTACTGTCCCCAGGGTGGCACCCCTAGGGGAGCTCGGGCCCCGCTTCCGCCCTAGCCCCGCCCAGCCACAGCTGTCCTGAGCTCAGCGGAACCCGTGACGGCGGGCGGGTGGCGGCACCAGCTCGTGTTTGGGTGGGAGGCTGGTGGCTTCCGGACAGCCGGGGCGCCTGGCACCAGGCCCAGCTGACCCAGCCGACCTGACTGCTGGGCCACTGCTGGGGGTGCGGCAGCTGCTGGGCCAAGGCCAGCCCTGGGGTAGCAGTACAGGGACAGGTGGGGCAGGGTTTGGGGAACTGGGCCATCCTTGGCCCGAGGGAGGGGAAACTGAGGCAGAAGACTGATGCTGACCTCCAGGAAGTGCTGGTCTATGGGGCCACATTGGCCTCGCCCCAGGGAGGCCAAGTTCCAGGACATCCTTGCTTCCCAGAGGCCTCCCTTGTGTCCTTGAGCAACCCTACCACCCCCACCCTTCCTGGGACAGCCCAGAGACACCCCTCACCAAGGGGTCTCCTGGCCCTGTCCTTTCCCCGTCATTGGCCCCTGTGTCCCCTCTAGACTTCTTCCTCAGGGCTCTGAGCTTTCTCACTGTCCTTCTGTGAGCTGCTCCCCCCACCAAGGAGTTGGGGGGGATGTTCAGTCCTGATCACAGCCACAGACCCTTTTTAGGTCCCCATCCCCTCTACCCCTCTGGCCTCCATCCTGAGCACAATGCATGGAGCTGGAGGGACATGGGGTGGACCCCAGACCCTCGGGGGTTCCTCCCCCCTCAGACCTTCTCCTGGTACTGGCGCCTTGAGGAGTCCAGCGACTGGATGAGGGCGGTGGCGTGGCCAATGAACATGGCGTAGCAGGTGGCACCCACGATCATGCTCAGCATGGTCAGCCAGATGTCCGTCATGCTTTCTGGCGCCTGCCGCCCGTACCCGATGCACAGCATGTGGCTCATGGCCTTGAACAGCGCGAAGGAGTAGAGCTCGCTCCATGAGTGGTTCTGCAAGTCCAAGGGTGGGTGGTGGGCAGGGGCTCGAAGTCCCCAGGGAGCCTCTCGACAACCACCCCCCGCAGGGCCCTGCCTGCCCACCCTTCCCCAGGCATCCAGCTCCCTGTGTCCAGAGTCAACCAAGGGAAACTAGATTCAGGCAGCCAACGTGATGTGTACACATGTTACAGCAACTCAGCAGAGGGCCGGCATGAAGCCACCTCCCCACTTCATTCCTGGGGAAACAGGCTCCGAGCAGCTAGAGTCCAGCTCTGGGTGTTCAAGAGCCCTCACCACTTTACAACTTCTGATGAGTGTCTTTGAGGCCAAAGAATGGGGAAGTCCTGGGGACAGTGAGCTGAGGACACTGAACTGATCAGAGGGGCAGGGAGGAAGAGGCATCAGACAGGACCAGGAAGAAACCCACCACCCCCTGCCAGTCCTCAGTTGAACCAGCTAGGGGAGGGGCAGCAGGCCCCGTTCAGGAAATAGGACCACATGCCCGGGTGTCCGGCCAGACAATGAGCTGCCTCAGCCAGGCAGCTGTGCCAGGCGCTGGGCTGGGCGCCCAAGGGTTTTCCCTCCACTGCTCCCGCCCATCAATGCCCACCTGCCCTGTGCCCCAAATGCACCCCAGCGGGAGAAAGGCTTGTTAACAGTCTCAGCCAGAAAGCAATAGGTGCTCCTGAATCTCCCAATTTATTACTTCTCAAGACCGATGATACCACTTTCCCATTTGAGGACTATGATAAAATTGTCATTTAAACACATGGGTGCAAATAAAATGGGCTTCCCAGGTGGTTCAGTGGGAAAGAGTCCGCCTGCCAATGCAGGAGATGCGGGTTCGATCCTTGGGTTTGGAAAATCCCCTTGAGGAAATGGCAACCCATTCCAGTATTCTTGCCTGGAGAATCTCACAGACAGAGAAGCCTGGTGGGCTGCACTCCAGGGGGTCGAAAAGAGACATGACTAAGCAACAGCATGCACACACATGCGTGCAAATAAAAGAGTGGAATGGATCACAAAACAATAAGCAGATGACGTGATTTCTAGAGGGGAGAGGGGGACAAAAGCAGCTCTACTGCCCTCAAACGGCGAAGGATCTCCATAGTTCCGGACCTGCAAGGCTCCAACTGGGACAGCAGCCCAGAGGAGCGCTCACCACCAGAGGGGGTTTCAGGTGCCCTGTGCTCCAGGCACGCAGGAGGGACACGAGCGCCGGGCTCACCACCATGCCGTTGATGGAGACCCAGCAGTTGCGTGGGAAGTCCTGAAGCATGGGCACCAGGAACTGCAGGCAGCCATCCCAGTGGCAGAGGAGCAGCATCATGCTGATGAGGTTGCAGATGCGCATGACGGCGCTCGCCAGGTCGTAGGTCATGTGGAAGATCTAGGGGCGAGGCAGGGCAGCTCACGTGAGTGTCCGGCAGACCCATGGTTACTCATGCTCCAGCAGTGGGAAGACGCAGTCCCCAACGAGGGGCAGCCCTTGCCTCCTTGTAGCCCCCACTCCCCATAGGCCTCTCAAGGTAATGAAGTGCCCTAGACTAGAGAACATGGCCCCTTACCAGCCTGCCACCCAGGCACCAAATCTCTGCCTGGCCAGCCACCCAGTGTCCTCTCTGAGGACCACTGCCTCTTCCAGTGACCCAGTCCCCACCCACACCCCCCCGGCAGCCTGTCGCCGTCCTGGCAAGTGCTGGTGACTGAGCCCGTATGGTGGCCGAGGGTTGCAGAAGTCAGGTCACACTAAGTCCAGAAGTGGGTCTGAACTTGGGAGAGAGGGTCATGACTTCACTTCTTGGGGCCTCAGTTTCCCCATTGCCAACAGGGCTGTGAAGTCTGCCTCTCACAGGGCAGAACGAAGGAAGGGCTGCAGATGTGTCAAGGATTCATGCAGTGCTTTCTGTGAACCCACTCCCCAGCAGGTAGGGGCTCCTGTGACCACGCCCCTAGCTCCCCGCCCCCAATCCGCCCAGGTTCCACCCGTGTTTCCCAGGCCCGTCTCGGCAGCTCCTGTAACTCCGCTCGGTGTACTCAATGACACCGCTACTCTTGTGTGTCTAATCCCGCCTGTCTTCTCATTGTAGTACGCCCCTGGACCCTGCAGCACCCCCCGCCAAGGGTCTCCCATCATGGCCCGGCCTTTTTGTTGCCGGTGCCTCCTGTAGCCATCGCCTGGTCCCATCACAACGGCATCCTCACCCATCACCACCCCCTCGCCCATCACAACCCTGCCCCTACATCCCAGCCCAGTTCCAGCCCATTACGACCCCACTGACCCCACCCTTGCCTCTGTGCCCCAGCCCCACAGCCCCTGCCCACCAGCCCCGCAAAACCCCGCCCATGGCCTTGGCCCCACCCCTGAGCCCACGCAGAGCCACTCACCTCCTCCCACTGATGGATGTAGCGGATGAGGCGCGACAAGCGGAGCAGGCGCAGCAGGCTGAGGATCTTGGTGAAGCGCACGATGCGCAGGGCGCGGGCCGTCTTGTAGACCTCAGAGTCGATGCCTTTCTCCACGATGAGGAAGATGTAGTCCACGGGGATGGAGGATACGAAGTCCACCACGAACCACGTGCGCAGGTACTTCTTCTTGATCTTCTCGGGGTCCAGGATGATCTCCGTGTTGTCCTCGATCACAATGCCCGTGCGGAAGTTCAGCACCAGGTCCATGAGGAAGAATGTGTCCGAGACAACATTGAACACAATCCATGGGGCCGTGGTCTCGTCCTTGAAGAAGGTGATGCCCACGGGGATGATGATGAGGTTTCCCACCATGAAGAGCAGCATGGTGAAGTCCCAGTAGAACCTGGGGGCGAGGTGCAGTGGGTCACGACTCTGCCTTTGTGTGGGGCCCTCCTCTGAGCGCTTCTGCCTGCCCCATTGTGCACGCAGGTACCATTGAAGACCAGCCCAGAACTCGCATACTCCAGCGAAGCTGACAATTTGCCCCCACCCCGGGTCATAGTTGGTGAGGGCTTCCCAGATGGCGCTAGTGGTAAAGAACCTTCCTGCCAATGCAGGGGATGTAAGAGACACAGGTTCGATCCCTAGATTGGGAAGATCCCCTGGAGGAGGGCAGTATTCTTGCCTGGAGAATCTCATGGACCGAGGAGCCTGGAGGGTTATAGTCCGTGGGGTTGCAAAGAGTCGGAAATGGCTAAAGTGACTTAGCACGCAGGGCTAGTGTGGACCTTGCCTCCAGGAAGCCCTCCCACGTCCCAGATTGCACTCTACTGCTGCCTGGACTCCTCCAGCCCAGTTCCTCTCACAGGCCCAGCCTGACCGTCTTTCTTTGAAGAAGTCAGAGACCTAGAATAGCCACTCAAAAATTGACTAAATGTTTCCTGGGACCAAAAAGGTCCGATGTGCCTGGCATAAGGTTGGCATGCCAAAGGAAGTAAGGCTGAGCAGGGAGGGAGGAGACAAGGGAGAAGCTGGAGGGGTGGGGTGGGGATTGGCTCCAGGAGTGTTGGGTGGCTGGGTGGTGGCTGCAGGTATGGGATGGGTGCCAGACAGAGTGCAGGACCCCCACCCCCACTGGGTTTCCCTGTAGGGCACCGGAAGGTTGAGCAGGGGTCACTGGCTATCCCTCCATTTCTGAAAGCGCTCAGGGTACAGGGTGGGGGGCGGGGGGGGGAGGCGCTGGAGACAGGGAAGAGGCTGGGGTGCCCCAGGGGCAGGGAGAAAGGAAGAGGAAGGCCTGGCAGGCAGAGCATAGGGCCAGGCGACAGAGGAACCTGAGTGACCCAACTTGGCCAGGCTTGGATGTTTCATGTGATAAATATGCCTAAAAGTGGGATGACTGGTTGCTTCTGCTGCCAGACCCACACACCCAGGACTGATAATGTGTGCCTGAGGTCAATTCCAGAATTCCACCTGGGAATGCTATGCTCTTTCGAAACGGCCTGTCATTTGAGGAATAAATCTATCAACAGCCGGGCACCGTGTCCTGAGTTCAACATTCACCCGTGAGGACAGATGGACGCAGCAAAGGCCACATGGAAAGATGCCCAGCCCTGCAACAAACAGGAATCAAAACTACTCAAGGCAAAACTGTCCGGCGCTGCAGAAAGTTAAAGTTACCATGTGGCCTGGCAATTCCACATGGGTCCTGGACCTACACCCAAGGATGGAAAGCAGGTATTCAAACAGACTGTTGTACACCAGTGTCCACCATGGCACGACTTACAGTGGCCAGAATTGGAAACAATCCATGCATCCATCAGTGGATGAACACATAAACATAATGTGTTCCCTCCACACATGGGAGCATCACTCAGCCACAAAAAGGGGAGAAGCCCTGATACTCGCTACCACGTGGATGGACCCTGAGAACATGGTACTCAGTGAGAGAAGCAGACACAGGAGGACACGTGGGGTGTGATTCCACTGATGGGAAACGTCCAGAACAGGCAGATACACAGACACAGAGAGTGGGTTCCTGGTTGTCAGAGGCTAGGGAGTTTCTGTTTGGGAAGATGAAAATGTTCTGGCAAGGATGAAAGGTGGTGATTGAGCAACATTGTGAATGTACTTAATGTCACTTGACTGTATGCTTTTAAATGGTTAAAGGCCAAATGCTATGTTGTATTTATGTTAACACATGTATACAAGAGAACACCGAGGACCAGGATCTTAGCGATGAAGGGATGCCCCAGATCGGGGTCTGAGGCCACATTCCCTGTCAAGATTCAGACAAAGGATGGTCTAAAATTCAGAACAGAGTCCTTTGTTTGATTTTGCCTCTCACAGTGCAGGGAGAGACGCCCACCCTGAGGTGGGTGTCCTGGGCCATCTGGTAGGCCAGGCGCCCTCCCCATGATGGCCAGAGTCCCCAAGTCCTCTTGGAGAAGATTCTAGTGTATGCAGGCAGGACAGGGCTAGGGAACCCTCAAAGCCTGCCACTTCCTGGACCTCCCTCAGACAGAAAGAGACTGAGGTTCCCAGGGGCTGGAGGGACTCCCCCAAATTAGCAAAAACTAACAGAAAGGTATAAACAGCAGTGCTGACCTGACTACAGTGAGCACCCTGATTTGGGAGACACTGTGGGTTGGTTCTCTTGGGAGCAGCCCTGTTAGGGAAGAGGAAGCCTGGTGGGCTGCTGTCTATGGGGTCGCACAGAGTTGGACACGACTGAAGCGACTTAGCAGCAGCAGCAGCAGCATAGCACCTCACCTGCCCAGTAACCCAGGCCTTCCACTTCGGGGAACTGATCCCAAGGAAATCATCCAAGAGGAAGAGAAAAAAATTAAAAAGTGATTTGTAACAAGATGTTCACAGCAGCCTGGTCTGTGAGAGCCAAGCCTGGAAAGGACTCAAAGTCCAAGACGGTGGTGACAACAGCCAGGTCTGGGCTTCTGCCCACTGGCAAGTGTGACCTTGGCAAGTCCCTCCAGCCCCTGGGAACCTCAGTCTCTTCTTCTATCTGTTTGGGAGGAGCCCAGGGAAAGGCAGGCTTTGAGGGTCCCCTGGCCCTGTCCACCCACACATGCTGAGGGCTTCTCCCAGTGGCCATGGGGACTCCAGCTGGGAAACCCACCTTGGGGTGGAGATAGATGGAGACCTTTAGAGATGAAAGTGTCAACATGATCTGGGGTGAGTGATAAGGGCAGAACAAAGGACTGCTCCAAGTTCAAAGCCTTCTTTACATAAATCTAGAGCAGATGTAGGGCTCAGACCTCTGATCTGCATCATCTACTCAGCCTTGAGACCCCCAGGACCCAAGACCCAACCTGACCGAGGGGCCTCACCTGCCTGCTCCCTACCTCCACCCCCAGCATGTCCACAGCAAAGCTCCTAACCCCCCCGCTTTCTGAATTGAGACCTTCTCCCCCAGCCCCAGTTTTGGGGTTGAAGGGCTTATGCCTGAGGACAAAGCAAGTAGGAAAGAGTAACTAAAGGCCAGTGAAGAAGAAACCTCCAGAGAGCCCAGAAACTCATGAGAGGGGGTTAGAAACAGTCTAAATTGGGGGGCCTAGAAATCCCCAGGGTGGGGCAGAAAGTCTAAATGGCCAGAAGCAGAAGTGCTTCTCCTCCCCAGGTGACACATCACAGACATTCTCTCCTTTTGTTCTGCGGTCAGGGTGTGGGTAGGGGGGCAGGTGTGGGCAGACACCACACTTCCCTACTGACAGACCAGAGAGGTGGCCCAGGCTTGGGATGCGGGGCCAGAGACCTGAGAGCCAGCCTGCCACCCCTGGGCCTGTCCTGTCTACTGCCCACACTGCCAGGAACTCCACCTTCAGGCCTGAGCCCTGGCCAGTGCCCCTTGGTCACTGAGAACTATCCCTGGCTGCCCAGGGTCTCAGCCTCATCCCTTTCAGCCAACGCGGTCCTCCTGGAGGTGGGCAGGAGGAGGGGACTGAGGCCTGGGGTATAGGTTCCAGGCCCCCCTCCCCTGTACCTCCACGTCTCCTGGGCCTGCCTGCCCCCTTGGGCTGTGCAGCCCCAGGGCTGATCACTCTCTTCTGAGCCTCCATGCCTTATCTGCCCAATCCCAGCAGCCCCTCCTACAGTAGGCCATCTCAGAGACCTCCAAAGACCCAGAGATGCCCTCCCATGACCCAGAGGTGTCCTCCCCAGAACTCATGGACCCCCCTGGGACCCAGAGACTCCTCAGGACTCAGAGACCTCCCCCAGGACCCAGATACCTCCCAGTATCCCCAGGACTCAGAGACCCCTGAGACCCAGAGACATCCCCCAGGACCTAGAGACTCCCCGGGACCCAGGGACCCTTGGGACCCAGAGACCCCTCCCACCAGGACCCAGGGAACCCCCCAGGACCCCAAGAGCTTCCAGGACAAGGTCAGGGCTTCAGGGTCTGGGGTCACAGCTACCTCAGTTACCCAGGGTCTTTGGGGATGGTAATTAAACCCTGTACGGAGAAGTCCTCCCGAACAAACAGACCCCATGAGAAAACACTCAGACCCTGGTTCCCACCTGTGCCCAGATAGGAACTGGGCCCTGAAAGACAGCAAGGCCAGGGCTCCTGGGCAGGAAGTGGGGGGCTCAGCACAATGACCCCAACACTCTGTGAACAGGAGCACTCAGAACCCTCTCCCAGGTGGTTCTGATGTCAGTGGGGCCCACCGGGAGCCCAGCACCTGCTCCAGCAGCTCTCCGGCCTTTCTTTGTGCAGATGGAGAAACCGAGGCTGGAAACGGTTAAGTGACAGAAGCCAGGCAGTCAGACCTCAGGACCAGAGCTGGGGACCACGTGATCACCCTCCTATCTCCAGTGCTCCAGGCCCCTCCCTTCAACTCTGGAAACTGGACAAGCAGCCTGTGCTTCCAGGACCGGGCAGGCAGGACCAGGAGAGGGGCCGGTAGGGGCATCCCAGGAGCCTGAAGCTGCTGGCCATGGACACGGTGAACAAGGGCAGCAGCTCCCTCCGTTCCAGGTTGGAGAACCAAGAACTGGGCAGGAGGCAGTCTAGGAATTATGGATCAGATCAGGCAAATCCCAGGGGATTAGGGGCTGGAGGTCTGCAATTAAGGATGAGCCTGGAGGGGTGGAGGGTGGGGTGGTGGAGGATTAGGGCCTGAGCCTTTGGACATGAGTTACAGATCCCAGGCAGGTGTCAGTGATCTGGAAAGGGAGACTCCCCGGGGGAGGATTCCTGGGTGATCCCAAGACAGGGCAGACTGTGGGGCCAACTGGGTGCCAGGCCAGGGGGACACGTGGTGACCAGACAAACCTGTCAGTCCCTCGGGGCCCCAGCCCAGGTGGGGAGCTGGATGTTCCACACAGACAGAAAAATGACTGGGATGCTTCAGGGGGGCTGCTTTAGCCAGGATGAATCAGGAGGGCTTCTCAGAGGAAGTGGCATGTGGGCAGAAGATGGAGAAGGGCCGCTAGGCAAAGTACAGGGCACTGCACCCTGGGCCCAGGGAACAGCCAGCAAAGAGTTTGCCTTTTGGGCAGCTGGAAGGTCTGGGGCTGGAGCAGGGGCATAAAGGGAGGTGAAAAGCGATGAGAGGTGTGGGAGCCGGGCTCTGTGGGGCTGTGGGGGCCATGGCCAGAGTGAGTTTAAAGTAAGAAGGACAAACATCCCTGCCAGGAAGGGGTGGAGGGTAGTGTTCAGGCAGAGGTGGGGTGGCCTGTGCTCACTGTGTTTGGGGGAAGTGAAGCAGGGTTTTTCCTGAGCAAGTGAGTAGCAGAGGAAGCTAGCTTATATAAAGTGAACTCTCCCAGCATTCCCCCTGAGCCCCCAGGTCATGCCCAGGCCCTGGATGTGGACACAGGGCATAGGTGTGTGACAATCTAAAGCAGGGAATTCAAGGACCAGAAGCTCCAACTTCAGGCAGGAACCCCGTAGAGTGACAAGGGGCCCCGACCCCCTATAGGGACAGTGAAGCTCCCTTCCTCCCTGCTGGGTGGGCCTGGGCCACAGGTCTTCCACCTGGGAAATGGGTATGTCCACTGCCCCCAACTCTGAGTGCTGGATTCAGAACCAGGGAAGCTCTGAGCCCCGTTCCTGTCTTGCCTCCCCTCCCCACCCCACCCCACCCCCACCACCCCTGGGATAATTCAGGGCTTATTCTCATGAGCTGACGCATCCTGATCTCCCGCTGATCCATAGGGCCATCTGGGGCAGGAGAAGGCCTCTAGTCCTATTGGATCTTCAGGCCAGTCCTCTACCACCCCAGGCTCTTGGGGTCCCCTAGGGTGTCACAGATACAGGCCAGCATCCACAGGACCTGGCTTTGTCTGAACTCTGCTGAGGGCCAGGAAAGGGACCCACTTCTCTTTTCCCTGCAAAATCAGGCCTTCTGGTGGCACACAATTTGGGAACATTGAGCAGCAGGAGAGACTCAGGTCAGAACTCAGAGGAGCTTACAGACTTGGAAACAGGATGAAAGGCCCTGGGAAGCCACCGCCCATACTCTTTCTGGGGAGATAAGGCCACTGGCCCCCCATCCCAGACATGCCCAGGCCCCCACTCAACCACAGCTGCCTTGATCCCCAAGTGATCACCATCCGAGGAGGTGAAGAAAGTGGCAGAAGGAGTGGATGGTCCAGAGTGGGAGAGCTTCCTGTTGTTCCTGGAACATGCTTTTCCCCTCCCCAACCCCACAGACGCTCGTAGACTGTATCCAGGCGCCAGCTCTAGGGTTACCCACAGCCCCATGAAAAAGTGAAGACATGCCAGAAAGGGTTGGGGCTGGTCCTAAGCTGCCAGGAAATGGGGCTCATGACCTGACTCTCGGCCTCACCTGGCACCCACATGGGCCCCTCAATGGGCTCCCCAAATCATCCTGGGCCCCCCTGCATGCCAGGCCCCAGGAAACCATGGTGGGGGAGTGTGTGAAAGGCCGGTAAGCGTATCAAGGGGGAAAAGGCCACTTCCAAGTGCACAGGTGGTGCAGACACAAATCAGATCAAGAGAAGTGGGGTACACCTTGAATTTGGGGAAACTGAGGCAGGGAAGCCTGGGAAGGGCTGCAGGCTATACACAGGGACTTCAGGCCTCACTGCAGACTTCCCCAGCCCCTCCGCAGCCTGTTCCAGACTTTGTACTCCTCTCTCCAAGCCTTGGTCTGGTCACCTGCCTCAAGAGCCCTCCTCCCCGAGGCCTCTGCAGACACTCCCTCTCCCTGGAAGCCCTCGTGGTCCTTGGAGTGAGGCATGGCTGCAGCTGTTCCAGCTCATCAAACGTGAATTGTCCTGTCGTCCGTGCCAGACAGGTGCCAGGTCAACCTGAACAAAGTTGTTGCTCAAGGAAGTGGTCCTGGGGCTGGTGTGGGAGCCTTGGCCTCTTGGCCTCATTTCCCTTCTCAGTCGTGTCCAGGGCTCACCTGGGCACCAGCGTGGACAGTGTCTGCACCATCAGGTCATCAGCACAGACAGAGCCAAGTGTGGACAAGCAGATCCAAGGACCCTCCCTGCTGCTCTATGAATGGTTCTTAAAACTAACACACACCCATGAACACAGGATGCCTTTGTTCCTCTTGTTTCTTCTTGGCCTGGACGGGACATGGCCAGAAACCAGCGTGCCTGACAATCCAAAGTGTGGATTCAGAGGCTAGCCTCCCTAGGCGTGAATCCCCATTCTACCTGGCTTGGGACTAGCTGCGTGGCTTTGGGCAAGTGAATTTACCTCTTTGTGCCCCTCTCCTGGTGTGTAAATTTGGGGTAGCTGCACTCCAACTTGGCAGGATCTTAGGGTTTTTACCTTGACTGGCTTACCTTGTCCCAGCTACAGGCCACATATGCCCCTTCCCTCGCCCCCACCCCATTGATCACCCCCAGTTTACAATGTATCTGCCCAGGGACACACGAATGACTGTGTGGGACAGGCAGAAGGATGGGGACATCCAGCTCCTTCTCCCAGCACCACCATCCCTTCTGCAGCTGAGAGGAAGCTTGGGCTACCCACTGCCCTGGGGAAGCTGCAAACAGACGTGCTGGAGGGGACAGGGGAATGACTACTTTCTGCAGCTACCTCCCGGTGCCCACATGTCCCCCATATCGCTTTCCAGCCAGCTGGTGTTAGCCCCCGGTTCACAGGGGGACCAGGTGGGCCAGAGAGCCCTGGAAGTCAAGTCCATCCCCATTTCACAGACCAGAACCATCTACAGAAGGATGCAAAGCCCCCAGGCAGGTCAGGACCATCCAGAGGCCCCCCCGCCGCCCCCCGCCACCCCATCAGGACGTGACCCTGAGACCTCTGCCCCTGGCCTCTCCCCAAACCCAAACCTCTAGTCAAGGCTGCACTCACCTCCCAGGAGGGTCTGAAGGGTGAGGAGCTGGAATCATGGACTTTCCTCCAGTCTCTACCCCTGACTTGTGTCCCTGGGCCTCCGTTTCCCCAGCCGTCCAGAGAAAGGGAGAGTCCCGCAGCCCCCTTTCCCAGCTCTGGGGGTCCAGGAGCAAAAGACCTCCGACTCCAGAAGAGGGGAGACCCGAGACCCGCGGAAGGAGAGGACCCGCAGGCCTCCGGACTGCTGTCCGTGGTGCTGAAACCGCATCCTCCCTGGGAGCCACAGCCAGTAGGCGAGCGGAGTGGGGCACACAGACCCTGTGCACCCTAGCTCACACACTCCAGTAAGGGACACATCATCTCACACACACACACACACACACACACACACACACACACACACCATCTCTCCCCAACATACAGCCGCGATCTGCCGTGCAGACACACCCCCCAGAGCGCTCGGCCCGCGCCCCCAGGACCCCCGTCCCCCGCAGTCACATGCTCTTGATCACACACACGGACTGCAGTGACAGGCATCGTTCTCACTCGCAGGCCACACAGCGCACGCCCAGGAACGGAACTGCAAACAAACGCGGCATGACCCTGCTCCAGCCTCGCTCTGAGCCTTTCCACGCACCAGCCGGCTCCACATCGACAACCCAACCACCGACACCTGGGCACGCCACCCGGCCTCCAGAGCTGATAAGGCTGAGAAGACACGGCCGTGGGATACCAGCACGCTCAGCATCTACTCCTCGCGCAACACCCAGGCCCAGGGACCCGGGGCGCGCCTCTCTGCGGCGTGGGGCGCAGGTGGAGACCGTGGGATCCGGCGTGTCCGCTTAACCCTTTCTCCGCCAGCCTCTATGGGGCGCGTCCTTCCTGGGCGCCCTTCCTTCCTCCTTCCTTCCGCTCCTCCGCCTCCCTGGCGCCCACGTTCCCCTCTATTCGTCCTCTCCGCCCCTCTGCGCTCAGACCCTGGTCCTGCGGCCCGTGACGTGCGCCCACTCGAAGGGCGGAGAATGTCAGGTTGCGTGGGAGGGGGCGCGCCAGGGTCATGGCACGAGCCTGCGTGCAACTCCCAGCGCCCCTCCAAGGGCGGCGCCTTTGACGCCCAGGTCCTTCTGGGGCGGGTCCCGGACTCTCCCGAGGTCACTGAGGGGGGCCCGAGGTCACCCGTGGGGCGCACCGCCCCGCCCTTCCAAAGCGCTCCCAGGACGGCCTCCGCGCGCGTCCGCTCGTTGTGCCCCTCCGCGCAGGCCAGCTGGCCCTCCGAGCGACAGTACCTGAAGTCGCTGTAAGGGTGGATGATCCAGGCCCCCGCTGACTTAACGCGCTCCTGCTCGCGCTCCACGGCCTTCTGACTGCCGAACATCCGCAACGAGAACTTGTTGACGCCCGGCTGCAGGAGCGCGCCGAACTGGCGCTGCATGAAGCTGGCCTGGCTGCCGCGCGACTCCCCCGCCGGGCCCGCCTCCTCGCTGCCCGCCTCGTCCGCCGGCCCGGGCCCGGCGCCCGAGCCCGGCCCGGGCCCCGGGGCTGCCCCGCGGCACGAGAACGACACCTTGGGACCCCGCGCCGGGCCCTCGGACCCCGCGGGGCTGCACTGCGGCTCGCCGCGCCCGCACTCGCCGTTCGGGCTGCCCTTGGCCGTGCTCGCGGCGCCCGGGGTGCCCGGGCGGCCGCAAGAGCTGTCTCGGCTGCGGAGCCGGGCCCGCGGGCCGCTCTCATCTGCTGCCTCCGGGGGCGCCGCCTCGGTCCGGGGCGCCTGCTGAGGGGGCGCCGGTCCGAGCCCCGGAGGGGGCGCGGGTGGTGGCGGCGGCGGCGGCTGCTGCTGGGGGGCCGCGGGCGGCGGCGGCGGCGGCGGCGGCCCCGGCGCGGGGGTCGCGCCCGGGCTCTCCCCGGGCCGCCCGCCGCCCCCGCGCGCGTCCATGGCGAGGCGGCGCCGGGCAGTGCGGAGCGGAGCCGCCGCCGCCGCCGCCGGCCGGAGCCCAAGGGAGGGGGGAAGGCGGGGGTAGGGCGGGGCGGAGCCGCGGGGGGCGGAGCCGCGGTCGCGGGGGAGGGGCGGGGGTGGGAGCCCCTCCTCTGCCCGCGCCCACTCCCGGCGCGCCCCGCCCCGTCCTGCGCCCGGGAAACTGAGGCCGCCGGGTCGGGGACAGTCCAAGGTCACGTGGCTCAAGACCTCGGAGACCCGATCAAGCTGAGTCCCAGAAGGGGAAACTGAGGCCCGCGAAACGGAAGGACGCGTCCAAGGTCACCGAGCCCAGCCGCGGAGCTGGGGCCTTGGCGCGCGACCTTGGCGAGGGGCCTTCTCCTGGCGCTTCGGTTCTCCTCTCTCCAGAGGGCAGAGCGGGGCGGGAACCACTGACGCTGGGGCTCGGAGAAATGGAGCCGCCCCCCCACCCGCCCCCGCGACAGCCTCCCTCCTTTCTGTAGGTTTGAGAATTTCCGTAATAAAAGGCCACAAGAGCCCTTCCTTGCCTTGTCACTTGAGCCCCTCCACAAGGACCCTTAAGAATCTGTGGAGGGGGAGGGGCAAAGAGCGGTCAGGCCAGGAGTCTCCGGGTTCCACGGTGGCCGCCCTGCCTCACCACCACCTCCCGCATATGAGGAAACTGAGGCTGAACTGGGCAGGATGAGGCCAAGAGGAAGAACCACCCAAGGATGCTGTGGATCCCACTTTCAAACAGTGAGAAGTGGGATCTCCCAAAAGGCAGGTGGACTTTAAAGTGGGAAGTTACCCAGAATCACAGGGGAACCCAGGGTCTGCCACCCTTTCTCACCAGATGGTCGCATGTGATCCCCACTGGGCTGCCTCCTTTCTCTGCCTCTTGGGCTCAGGCCCCAGCCGGCCCCTCAACTCTGGGTCCCCAGATCTGGGAAAACACCTGAGGCTCTGCTTTGGGGGCTGTAGCCAGGCTGGGGGTGGGGGTGACTCCTGGCATTAGGTAACATAGGCCACAACCCTGGGGCTCCTCCTGGCCTCCAGTCCACACCCCAGCTCAACCAGAGCTTTCTGATGGACAGAGAGCAGAGATTAGGAAGGGCCTGGAGAAGTGGGGGAGGGTGGGGGACCTCGGCTTCCAAAGACCATCGGGCCTTCTGAGTGCTTTCAGACTTGATATCATATTGGGAGCCTCCATCCACCTGGATGTCAGGACCAGGATGGTGAGGTTGGAGAGGGCCCTGACAGTGCACACAGTAGGTGGTACTCAACATTGATTGAGGGATGGGCCCATGTGGACAGTGGGTGGGCTGAACTGGGCCATCTCAGGCACCCTCTAGACTGTTCTGGGCCCCAAGGGGCCTCCCAGGGGGCCATCTCTGCTGTGCCCTCAGCCAGACCTGCAGCTAGATGGGCGGAAAGGCTGGGCTGCCGTCTGTCCTGAGTCTGTGAGAGAGGGGCTGGGCTGCCGTTGTCCTGAGTCTGTGAGAGAGGGGCTGGGCAGCCATGGAGTTGCAGTGCCAGGCTGCCGCCCGCCCTGGGCAGATGTGTGTTCTGGCTGAAGGGGGATCTTTCATGCTCACCCTGGGAAGATGTCAGTCTGGGCAGACCGCCAGAGCCCTGGGGCTCTGGGCTGAGAGCAGGGAGGAGGCAGGCCCACAGCTCAGCCCAAGGACCCACTGGACATTGGAGGGGCACAACGGCACCCTGCCACCAGGGACCTGTGAGTCACAGAGGAACAGGGTCCCAACCCCTCTCCTACAGACCCCTCCCCAACCCACGGGCTCCACCCTGAGCCAGGCCACCATCCGGCTCCCTGTCCCTCCCTCCCACTCTTACCACTTGCCCAAGCCAGAGTGTTCTTAGCATCATTCATTCCTTCATTCAATGAATACTTATTAGGCACTTGATCAGGGGCTGGGATTCAGAAGTGAACCTAACAGGCCATCCCTACCCTGGTAGGTGACAGTCGAGCGGAGGCTACAGTCAGCATGGCAGGTGTGATGTTAGCAGACATGGTTGTATCCTTCAGAGCTCAGCCTGAGCCAGGACAGGGGATGAGGAGATGTTAGGGGTGGTGTCCGAAGCCAAGCCAGGACCCGACAGAAGGGATGGGGCCTTGTGGATGTCTGTGGGAAGAGGGTCCAGCAGACAGCACCGCCTATGCAAAGGTCCTTGGGCAACGTGATGCCTGGCTGGTGGAGGAGAAGGGACACTGAGGCCCCAGGGGGTGGGAGGTGTAGATGAGCACACAGAGATGGTGGGGGTGGAGACCAGACAGTGCAGATGGAATAAAACTCTTAATAGTCTGTTGTCCTAACTGCTGGACCCCCACTGTGTGGAAGGAAAGCCCAGTTCTTGCCACCCTGTGTCTCTGCCTCTTCCTCACTGGCATCGCGTTCTGGGCCCGGGGGCCTCCAGCAGGCGGGGCCTGGAGCCTTTGTCCTGAAATCTGGCTGTCCAGCCCCCTGCCACAGATTCTCAGCACCTCCTCAGCACACCACCCACACTTCCTGCTCAGTCGGGCCAGAGCCAGGTTTGAAGTCATGGAGCCTACAGTCTGGGGACCCTCTGAGTGAAAAACAGCTTTAGGCCAAGGAGCTGAGACTAGGCCAGGGTCTTGGCAGGCCGGGGACCAGCGAGAGAGGGGCCCAGAGTTTAAGTTCAAGGGAAATACCAAACAACTCCTCAGCCTTGCATGGCGGCCTAGCGCCCACATGCACCGCTGACTTTGGAGGAGGAGGAAGACTCTTGGTCGGGGGTGCCCGCATGAATGCCATTGTCAGGCCCTGCCTGGCCCATGGCCTTAGTTAAGCAGAATGCCCCTTGCCCAGGTCTGAGTCCTGGCACCTGCACAGCGAGGGCGGGTCCTCTGTTGGCCTGGAATTTCCTTTCCCTACAGAGCCCCAGAACTGCCTGGTGAGGGCACAAGGACACAGGGGGACCGGGGTCTGAGGACCCCCACACCTTGGGCTGTTCCTTCTCAGCTCTTCCCTTTGCTGCTGGGAGAGACCCCTCAGTCCGTCTTTTACTGCCCACTGCCGTGGTACATTGGGGTGCCTCCAGGGGCGGTGGGCCCAGGGACGGGGTGGGCAGCTGGGGCTGTGGCCCAGAGGGAAGGCACACCCAGTCCTGCCCCTGCCTCAGCCACTGGACCTCAAGACAGACCCAGGTCGTGAGCCTCCAGGCGTTTGCCGCAGACAGTCTCCCTTTATCTTGGGACACGGTTGTGACATCCCCTTGGGGGGAACTGAGGAAGCCCCTGTGGCACAGGAGCCGCAGACTGCCACACTCACCAAACACGTGCTCCAGGAACAGCCAGGAACACTTGGTGAAGGAGACACGCGGAGCCGTGTGTCTGTGCCCCACGGCCCGGCCCTGCGAGCAGTGGCCTATCTTGGAGCTGGTCCCCTCCCCACACCACATGGACCACCACTCTGTCCCCCAAGGTGCTGCCTGGGGAAAGATGCACACTTTGGATGAAGAAACCAGCACTGCCTCCTGAACCCCAAGCTGCTGTGCGGGTGCCCGAGGCACAACAAAAAAGGGGTTTGGCAGAATGGGTGGAGCCCCAGGGGTCTGGGGTTACAGGCCCCAAGCAAGGGAACCTCTACCCATGCCCCCTCCATACCAATATTGAGCCCCAGCCTCGGCAGCACCCCCAGAAGGTCCAGCCTTGTCATCACTTCCTCTGTGCTGGAGGAACACCCAGCCTCAGGTGCATCAGTGCTGACCACACTGCCCAGTAGGGATGTCCAGAGAAGTTGAAGTGGTGGGTGCTCGGGGCCCAGAGCCCAGTGTGTCCAGCAAGGGGGCACTTGGGACCAGGTAGGGCAACCGAAAGCCTCTAGACACGATTCTCTGACTTCCCGGGAACCAGTACCCTCAGGGGTGTGCACTAGGTGCCCTCTGGTGGTGGCTGGAGGGAATGGTTGGCCAGCAGCAGCCCTTCTGCCCCAGCCCCTTGGTTTTCTGGAACCAGTGGCCTCAGTTGCTGTGAATGAGGGCATCTTCTCTAGGCTGTGGGGTGCAAAGTACCTGTAAAGTGCCCCTACTCACCCCATGGGCGCTCAGAGGAACCAGAGCAGCAGGTGACTTTGTGACACACCTGGTCAGCAGCCTGGTGCAGTGGGATCTGCTGAGCAGAGGCATGTCCATTCTACCTCAGAACCTACCAAGCCTCAAACTGGTGGCCAGCGGGCCTAATTTATCCACATGGTATGTAGGGAATTTTTGCCAGTGTTGAAAAATGCTTCCCTTGTAGCTCAGTTGGTAAACAGTCTACCTGCAATGCAGGAGACCTGGGTTCAATCCCTGGGTCAGGAAGATCCCCTGGAGGAAATGGCAACCCACTCCAGTATTCTTGCCTGGAGAATCCCATTGACAGATGAGCCTGGCAGGCTAGTCTGTGGGGTCGCAAGAGTTGGACACGACTTAGCGACTAAACCACTACCACCAGATCTCTGGCTTCTCTGGAAATATGGGAAAAGCCAGCCCAACACTGAGACCCCTGCCTCTCCGGAAAAGCAGGGGTCCAGGCCCCTCATCCAGACCTGGGTCTGCAGGCCTCCAGAGGGCACCTAGGGGACCACACAACCCTGGGGCTTAGGCTCCCCAAGACCAGGGTTTGGCCCCATCCCCATTTGGTCCAGCTATTGGGGTACAGGATGGGCAAGCAGGCAACTCTCTTCTCCCTTGGAGGGTCTCAGGGCATTGGCCCTGCCCTTCCTTGAGTCCCCCACCCCTACCCGCTATGCCTCCTGGACAGACTTCCAGCTTGAGTGAGGCCCACCCAAGACACAGGAACTGCTTTGCCCAGGAGGGGGGTACCTGGCAGCTGGTGTGAGAGCTGCCCGACCTGGGGGCCCTATGGGAAGGATGCCTTGGTTTTGCCCAGGTTCCCTTCGAAGGACATAAACAGGCTTATTAGAAGGGCTGCTGCCTGAAGAGCCAGCGGGTGTCTTCAGTTCTGCTGCAGGGCTCCTCCTATCCCTTCCCACCTTTCCCCCTCACCTGGCCCCCAGCATTCCTGCCATGCTCTAGTCTCAGCCTCACCAGCTAAACCTCCCCATCTCCCGAGCTCTCCTGGTGAGTCCCAGGCCCAGCAAAGACACACAACAGAGGACAGAGGATGAGGGTCAGACTTTATTGTGAGCAGGATGGTAGGGAGTGGGGCTCAGGCCCAGCACAGCGGCTCTGAGACTGTCGGCCAGACTACCTTCCTCCTGTGTGTGCAGATGGGGCATTGGTGAGGGGGATGTGCTTAAGGCCTCCATGTGGTCAGACCTGCAGTGACCTGACAACACTGGCTCCACACGGCAGGACGCTTGGCACGGCACACAGCCTGGGACCTTCCTGTGACCTTCCACAAAGGGCAGGGACCTGGCTCCAGCCCAGCCCAGCCCAGCAGCCTCAGAGATGGACCTGGGGCAGGAGCCTTCACCCCTGCCCTGTGAATACATCAGGACACCAACAGCCCAGGGGACCAGTGGGGTAGGAGGTGCAGCAGGAGCCTTACACAAACCTCATGAGGCCTGGGGTGCTCACGAGATGTTTAAACAAGAAAAGCAAAGCTCCTAAGGAACAGAATTCTACACAGAGAAAATCCTACTTCAGTTTTTAAAAAAGGAGACAAAATGTGTAGTCTGAATGTACAACACGGTCTGCTTTTGCTGGGGGGTTTTCAGAGAGGGAAGAGCGTGGGGCTGTTCTCTGCGCTGCCTGTAGACTCATCCTGGTCCTGCGGGAAGAGGGGACTCAGACCAGCCCGGGAAGTGGGGACTCAGACAAGCCCGGGAGCAGCCCCCCGCCGCCCCCTGCCATGCCCTCCCCTCCCCTTCACCTCTCAGCTGGAGTTCCTCTGGCGAACATTCTTGTCTTTGTCTTTGTCATTCAAGGGGTTCCCACTGCTTTTCCTAGGGGCAGAGGAGTCCTCAGGAAGACGAGACTGGGAGTCCCCACTCCTTCACCCCTGCACCCCCTCCCGGTGGATCGGGGTCCCAGCCCCTCCCCCACCCACCCACTCCCCAGCAGGGGACTTACAATGGAGCAGAGCCTATGTCTTCATCTGAGCAGAGCAGAGGCAGCCACATGCAAGAGAAGGGGCAGGCGTCAGGGGTTCCCCACACCAGACCCCTCACTGGGTGGCCCTGACCTACAGCACTCTGCCCTCAGCCGCCCCTGGGACAGGCACCCTCACATGGGCTGTCTAGGGTCTTGGTGGGTCTGGTACCCTGGAGCACCCCTGCAAGGCAGGTGCCTGGCCCCGGATGCCCCACCAGGCAGCCCAGTGAGGAGGAGAGGAGAGGTCAGGTCTCATGGGCTGGAAGACTCCCTGCCAGGGAAGGGAGCGCATCCCCGCCGAGAGGCCCAGGGTCCCCCACCCAGGAGGGAGTGGAAGACTGTGGCACCGGCTCACCATCCAGGACCTCGTCTGGCTTCCGCCTCTTCTCGTAGATGAAGATGATGGTGACCAGCACAAGCACCTCGGCCACGATGCCCAGGAAGGGCCAGAGGGCAGCAAAGCGGTTGCGCACGCGCAACGTGATGGCTGCCTGGCTGGTGCCCTCCAAGTTGGTGCCGTTGCACACGTACTTGCCGGGGTCCTCCTTCAGGTCCACGTTGGGGATGTGCAGCTCTGTGCGGCTCTCTGAGGAGACCACGAAGAACTTGCTCTGGGTGCTGTTGGTGATGACCTGGTCCCCAGATTCGCTTTCCTTGTACCACAGCCAGTTGGTGACTGGCGGGAAGGAGTCCGATTTGCAGACCAGGATCACAGTCTCCCCCTCCGTGGCGTGCTCCGACTTCTTCACGGCCTTGATGCTGGGGGGTCCTGCGGGGAAGAGGGCAGTCTGGAGCCTGACCCCCAGCCAGAGATGGTGGTGGGGCTGCCCTGCCCCAGCCCCCAAGGTGGGATCTGCGCCTGCCCCCACTCCCCTTGGAGCCTACCCTTCACTTCCAGATCGGTGCGGCCCGCGTGCTCCGGAAGGAAGATGCAGGAGTACTGGCCTGAGCGGTCTTCTGAGTCCACCCTGCAAGCGGATGCAGGGAGCAGGGTGAAGTGGGCAGGTTCCCGGGGAGGAGGGACCACACCCAGGAGCCCCGGCCTGGCTGCAGTCCAAGCCCATGGCAGCTTCTGGAGCTGCTCCCTGTGGGTCGCAGGGCCCAGCGAGCCAGGAGTGGGGTAACCCAATCCACAGGAAGCAGGAAGGTTCTTGAAGGTGGTGGAGTCTGGCAGCCCGGGAACTTCCCTGGATCCTGGGCCTCAGCCATCTCCACACCCATCTGTATGGTGGCCCCACTTACTCATACTCCGTCTTCAGGTCAGGCAGGGCGTCCTCCTTCAGCACCTTGCCCCCCTTCACCCAGCGGTGGCCCACAATCTCAGTGGCACTGTGATTCAAGGCACAGGTGAGTCGTGTTTTGGAGCCATCATTGTCTATGTTCGTCCAGATCCTGCTCCCTAGGGAGCCAAGGAGAGATGTGAAAGGCATCAGGAAAATCCATCCGTCAGGAGAACCCATGGTGTCAGTCTGCCATGGGCCCCAGCCCCCTCCACAGGGGAAGGGAGGCCAGGGCTAGTCCCCAGAGTCCAGAAGCACAAGGGCTTTGGAAGGTCCTCCCCTGGGATCTGGGGCGGGACTCTGGGAGAATGGTCTTCACTGGCCGGGCCGCAGGTCTGGGGGGAGCAGCAGCACCCACCTCATGCCAGAATAAGGACCAGGACAGTGAGTGCTGGGTCTGCCCCCTCTGGGCGGCCTGGTATACTCCCCCCTCCCCCAACCAAGGCAAGGCCACCATGAGGGTCAGGTGTGCTCAGGCCATGGTGCTGCAGCAGCCCAGCTGGATGTGCCTGCCTTCCAGGAGGCCACACCTGCCACCAAGCCTCCATGCAGAGTGTCCTGCCTGGACACTGGGGCGATGCCCAGCAGCCATTCCACTTCGTTTCCAGCCAGGCAAACCTCCCCATTTGTTACGACCTTCTCTTTAGGAACCAAAATGCGAAGCCACTTAGAACCAGATGGTCAGAAGCAGGTGGATGGTTCTGGAGAGGGGAACTGGGCTTGAGCTAGGGAAGGTCCCTCTGCAGTGACCAAGGCAGGACACTCCAGACCTCCAGGCATTCAGGGAGGAGCCAGGAGGCAGACCAGAAGAGAACCCCTCTTGGGGGTCGGGCTGTGCCTCCAGGTGCTGACCTTCAGCCATGTCCACACCACAGCCCTTTCCCAGCACTGGGAGCAGGCGTCCCGGGGACACTCCCGTCAGCCCCCTGGGATCCGTGGCTGAACAGGGCTCTCACTGTGCCTGGGGACAGTGGACTTTGTAATAAAGCTGGCTGCCAGGTCATCCACCAGGAGGTCTGTTTCTCTGGAACCATCACCCACACACACACCCCCGAGGTGTCCCTTGGGGAAGGCCATACTCCTAGGGTGGATGCGCAGAATAAGCCAGCCCAGGGGTCTCTGGCATAAAGCACAGCCCAGGGCTGCACTGGGACAGCTCAGCCAGCCAGAAAGCAGCCCAGGCCGCCATCCGGACTCCTGCTTCCTCAATGGGGTCACAGTGCCATCTGACAGCGCAGACAAAGCATTAGAAGCTGGTGGAGTGATTGGAGATGGTGAAAACTCCAACTGATGCCCAATACCCCAACCAGGGGCCATCCTAAGAGCACAACCTGCTCAGCCCCCCACTCCCCACTTCTGTCAACACTGACTCCCAGCCACCCAGGAGACTGGGTGGAACGAAGTGGAATGGCTGCTGGGCATCGCCCCAGTGTCCAGGCTTGAGGCTTGAATCCCAGGACAGACTTCACAGCTGGGCTGCCTTCGGCTTTAGGTCCTGGGTGGGCTGGCTGCAGGCTGATCCAGACCCCAGCTCTAGTTCTGGTTCGGGGGACACCAGCTTCCTTCAGGTGGAGGAGGGAGACCCAAGGGAGCCCGTGGACAAGACACTGGACGGCCCGGTGGGGTCTCTTTCTGAGCGCCAGTCCTCACTGCCCCACCTCCAACCACCTGCTGGCTTTCTTTAAAAGAGGACAGGGTGTTTCAGAACACAGGCCAGCAGGGCTTGAAGCAAAGGAGGCCCCTTGGCAGCTCTGGGTGCCCTTGCCCCGGGACTCTCCCACAGCAGCACCTGCACATGTGCGCACACAGGTTGTGTAGGAGAATGTGCCTGGAAGGCCACAAGGCCCAGGGACAGGCCCACCTTCAAGTCTAACCACCCAGGGCAGCCCACAGGCAACTCAGCCCCCAGGCTAGGTGGTGACAGGAACAGGGGTGTGAGGCTGGATACCACCTCTGCGCCACTTTCGAAGGCTTGCCTCCAGTCACCCGTTTCTCTGTCAAGATTTCCCAAGATTGCAAAACCAGCAGCTCTGTGCAGAGCTGGGAGGTGAGTCAAGGCAGGAAGTGAGGCTGGCAGTCCCCATTCTCCCAGAGAAGGCCCTCGGACTCAAGGGTGCTAGGAAGGAGCTCAGGCAGGTATTATACAGGCCCCACCCTGCCTCCTGAGTGAGAAAAGAAGTGCCCTAGGCCACCTCCAGGTGGCAGCAAGGTGAGGCCTCAGCTTTCAGAGGGGCAGAGGCAGGGCCCCAGCCTCACCCAGGGCGTCTACAGGAGCCAGTGGGGCCAGAATCAACCAGGAGGGTCTCCCCAGCTGAGGCCCTGCAGGCCAACACCCCAAGCTTGGTCAGAGGGCTGCACACAGCAAGGGAGTCATCCTACCCCGAGTGATCTGCCCCATCCCGGTTGCCCATCAGCAGGGCTGGGTCCCTCCTGTGCGTGTGTGTGTGGGGTGCAGTGGATGCAGCCACCCAAGGCCACCACGAAGGATGTGACACCTGCGACACTGACAGTCACCAGGACAGGGCCACAAGGAAGGACGCCTCCCAGTGCCCCTCAGGAAGCACTGACGGGAAAAGCAAGCCTGACCCCCAGCCAGCCCAGCACCAGGAGGCCCGGGCAGCACCCCCAGGACTCACAGGGACCCCGGCAAGAAGCAGCAGAGCCCAGGAAGGGAGGGCGCCTGACCCTCCTCCTTTCCTGGCCATGTGACTGCAACCCACGTTCTCAAGTAAAGTCACCTTCATCTAAAAACAGCCACCCCTCCTCCGTGCCCACTCAGCAGCCGGGCCGGGCGCAGGGCCAGGCAGGCCTTGGGACACAGCCCAGAGGGAGCTCCTGGGACGAGGCAGACAGGAGACCACCTCTGGAAGGCCAGCCCGGGCTGCTCACCCCTCCACTGTGCTGGCGAGGGGCCAGTCCTTCGCTCAAGACCCAGACAGGGACCAGCGAGCAAGCCCCTGCCTGCCCACCAGCTGTGCCAGGACCAGGGGACCCTGCACATCTGGACGGCAGGTCCCTCCCAGCAGGAACACTGTCCTGGGGCCTCAGGTGACAGAAGGGCCGAAGAGGCCCCTGAGGCAAGTTTCTGGCTGACCTGGCCAGGAGAGGCAAAGACTTCCACGAACGCCCTCACCCCGGGCAGAAAAAGGACATGGGACCCAGACTTTTCGGTCTCTGCCAGAGTCCCTGGAAAAGGTGGAAAGTGAAAACGGAGGATGAGGCAGACACTGCCCCAGGACTGACCAGTCCTGACCACCCCACCCCTCACCCAGTACGTGTGTGTGTGTGTGCGCGCGCGTGTGTGTGTGTGTGTGTGTGTGTGTGCGCGAGCAGTCCACAGGGAAGGGTGATGGACCGCCGGAGGAATGGCCCTCTACAGAGGGCCACAAAGGGCCTCCTGCCCCACTGGCCAGTGAGGCCTACACCTGGAGGGCGCTAGCTGCCAGGGCCTCACCCAGAGGTGGTCAATAAAGGGCCACTTTGATTATAAGGAAGAGGAAAGAGGTGGACTGAGATCTTGGATCTTAAAGTGGGTCAGGAGCAACCAGGGGAAGCTTCCCCAAAACGCAGGCCCTTCCACACCCTAAGGCAGCTGGCGCCCTGCTCAGAGCCCACCTGTTCCCGCCTCCCCTGGGGAAGAGACCCAGACCCTGTTGGTTTGCACTTTGTTCTCCGTGTGCCGGTCAGTATAAATCGTTAACCCAGAACCAACTGTGAAGCCTCGATCCACACAAGAAAAAAAAAAAAAATCTGTCTTTCAGGCAAAGAGTCTGTGGGGCTTTCTCCAGGAAAGGCATGCCTTAATGTATTTTCAGGCGAGCATTCTCTAAATCCGACCTGCCCACCAAACAGGCTGCCTCTACCTTAAGGAAGCTTGGCAAACAGAGCCTCGTGTTGAAGAGTCTGTAAAAAACAGACGTCTGGGCCCCCCACACTTCCTGCTCTGAGTCGGGTGGCTCACGGTGACCTTGGAACACCTCCCCTCCCGGCCGGTGCCTCCACTCCTATCCCGGTAAAAATAGGAGGGTGGACCATCGCCACCTCCTCCTGGGCCCTGAAATCGGACAAAACTGGAGGAGGTGGAGTGTCGGCCTCCTCACAAAGGTTTAAGTGTTTCGGCGACCCCAGGGGTTGAGCGCACGATCAGAGTGAGACATGGGACCTAAATCCTGGCAAGAATGCGACAATCCCTCCGGCCGAAAAGCCGGCCCGCCTCAGGGGCCGTCACGTGCCGGGGAGCCGCGGGTCCCCTTGGGGACAAAAGCCCACCCACCTCCCGGATGACAGCCAGTGTCTGGGCGCCAGGGGTTCCCCTGCGCCCTACGCTCCAGCTCTCCGAGCTGGAAAGGCTCTTCATAAGATGCCTCGCTCAGATCTGCTTCAGCCCGGAGTCTCCCTCCCCACCCCCCCTCCCCGGGCCTGGGTCTCCCTCCACAAGCCGGGTTCTACTCCCCTGGGGTCTCCCACCCTCCCCCAAGCGGGGTCTCCCTCCCGGGTCCGAGGTTCCTCTCCCGCCCGGGCCGGGGTCTCCCTCGCCAGGCCGTGGATCCCCCTCTCGCAGAGGCCAGGATCTCCCCTTGAGCTGAAGGCGAGCTGCTCCCTGCCAGCTCGGACCACCGACAGGCTTCGCGCCCCCACCCCAAGGTCCTGACCTGCCCCGAAGCCACCCTGGGCACTCAGCAGCACGAGCCCCAACACCGCGATCTGACCGGCCGCCATATCCCGCCGTCCAGCCGTCCCCGCGCAACCGCTGCCCGCGGCACTATAAGAACCCGACAGTCGCCGGGCGCGCGCACGCAGGCAGCGTTGCGGGCGGGGCGCGTGCACGGTGAGTCGCCTACCACCTGCGCACGCGCACGGACGCATGTACGCACACTCCAGCCCGGCCGACTCATTCGTTCTACGGAAGCCGAGTAGGCGGAGCCGTGTAATCACCCGGGTGAGCTACGCCCTGTGTCCAGGGGCGTGGTTACGTTGCTAAGAAACGGGGCGGGGCCTGGCAGGCTGGGCCGGGAGTCTCACCTCTTTCTGGCTTGATTTACGCTCCAAGTAGTTAAAATGCTCAATTTCTGTGTACTTTGCCCCAGTGCAAAAAACTAAAAAAAGCAGCGACGGAGGCGATGAGGATCACTGTGAACAGGTAGGCTATGTCCCCTGGGGTGAGATTGCCAGATTTAGCAAATACAAATAGCCCGACAGCAGTTACATTTAAATTCCAGGTGAAGGATGAGTAATTTCGTAGTGTAGGTGTTCAGTGCAGTGTATGCACACTGCTTTGCAAGGAAAGTATCATCATTTGTCCGAATTGAACGTAACTAGTCGTCCTGTATTTGGCTGGACTGCATACCCTGAGATGCCCGTGTTTTACAACAAATACTTTGCAAAATGACACACACAAAAAACAGGGTATATAGTATATAGTCTTTGTGGCCTTGGATTAGGTAATTTCTTATGAATGTCACCAAAAGCACGAGCAAAAACAACAAAAAATTAGATATATTGGAATTCATCAAAATTAAAAACTTTGGGGGACTTTCCTGGTGGTCCAGTGGTTAAGACTCCGTGCGTGGGCTCTAGGGCACGCTGGCTTCAGTATTTGCAGCTCTTGGGCTCTAGAGCACAGGCTCAGTGGTTGTGGTGCATGGGTTTTGTTGCCCTGAGACATGTGGGATTTTCCTGGATAAGGGATCAGGGGTCAAACCCATTTCTCCTGCACCCGTAGGTAGATTCTTTACCACTGAGCCACATCAGGAAAGCCCTTAAAAACTTTTCTGTTTCAAAGTAGAAAGTGAAAAGACAATCCACCTGATGGAAGGAAATACTGGTAAAGCATATATGTGATAAGGGATTTGTACCTAGAATATATAAAGAACACTTACAACTCAACTTTTTTTTAACTCAACTTTTTAAAAAGTTTAAATGAAGACAGATAACCCAATTACAAAATAGAGGATCTGAAAACACAGCTTTCAAAAAAAGACACCTAAATAGACAACATAAACACATGAGAAGGTGCTCAGGGGCGGGCAAGTGGAAACCACAGTGAGACACCACTTCACAGCCACTATAAGGTCAGGAAATAATGAGATAGGGAAAGTGGAGCCCTGTGCAGGGCTGATGAGGAGGTGGAACGAACTGTGCTTCCATTCCTCAAAAGGAGATGAAGTGATAACTTAACCCAGCAATGCCAGTCCTAGGTGTGTGCCCAGGAGAACTGAAAACTCGCTACCACGTGGAGGGACCCTGAGAACACGATGCTCAGTAAGAGAAGCAGACACAGAAGGACACACAGGGTGTGATACCACTGAAGGGAAACGTCCAGAACAGGCCGATCCACAGACAGGGAGCAGGTTCCTGGTTGTCAGGGGCTAGGGGAGGAGATGGGAAGTGACTGCTGGAGGGGACGGGGCTTCCTTGTGGAGTGATGGATAGTTCTGGAATTAATTGCGGTAAAGTGTGCTCAACTCTGAATGTACCAAAACCCTTTATGCTCGAATGGGTGAATTGTATGGTAAGTGAATCATCTCAATTAAAAAATGGGGTGATGTGGATCAGGAGGCCTCTTGGAGGTGATGATGTTGGAGGTGACCCATGAATGAGGAGGGGGCAGCAGCCAGGGAAGGACTGAGCTGTGAGTCTCGGGGCAGCCTTGTGCGGGGGAGTGATGGTGGGTAGCTGGCTGGGGCCGAAGGAGGTCGGGGTGGTCAGCTGACAGAGCCTGGGCTGGAAGGGCGTGGTAGAGGAGCCTGGACTTGCTGATATGGAGGCGGTGAGGGAGGGGAGCCGAGGACCCTTCCTGCGGCCAGCAGGGCTGGGGCCTGGGACTGGCAGGCTCAGCGAGCCCGCAGGGAGCAGTATGGAGATGGACGTGCTGGATGAAGGAGGCAGGCTGCCAGCTGGCCTCAAAGCACCTCCAGGCCCCTACAGAACTCTGGGCCCCCTGCCCACCCGGAGTGGGGCTGAGGAGATCTCCGGGCTGCCAGGAAGGCTCTGTGTTAATCGAACAAAGCAGCGGCTCCCTGCAGACCTGGCTGTCCTGCACCCACCGGACCCCCTCTTTGCCAGTTCAGGATGGTGGTCCCTGTCCCCTTTTGCTTCCAAGAAGAGTTTTTTCAGGATCACCCCGGAAAAGGTGGCCAGATTTAGCAAATAAAAACAGAGGACTCCGAGTTACACTGGAATTTCAGATCTTCCAAAAATCACGAATTATTCAGTATAAGTATATCCCACGCACTGTCTGGTTTATACTTATATTAAAAATGATCTGTTGTCTGTCAGAAGTTCAGATTTCACTGCAGCCCTGTATTCCATGGGCCCTTTGTGATGCCGGACCTCGGAAGCTGTAAGGGCAGAGAGCAGTAGCTGGAGACCTAACCGCTGGACCACAGGGGCCAGCAGTGCGGGGCTGGGTTCTGAGTCCTTGCCTGCCTGACCAGGATGCAAAAGGTAAAGAGTAAAGTCCAAAGTTTATTGAAAATAAAAGTCCCTGTGGAAAGATGCAGGGGCAAATTCAGAGAGAGAGTCATTCCTTTGGGAAGTATTTAATTCCTTTATGAGTAGTGTTAATCTCTCAGTCATGTCCAACTCTTTGAGACCCTAAAGAATGTAGCCCACCAGGCTCCTCTATCCGTGGGATTTCCCTGGGAAGAATACTGGAGTGGGTTGCTATTTCCTCCTCCACGGAATCTTCCTGACCCAGGGATTGAACCTGGGTCTCCTGCATTGCAGGCAGATTCTTTACTGACTGAGTCAGGGAAGGGTGCAGTTTTCCAGATCTTTGTCTTCTTTTTGGCCAATTGTATTGTTTTGACCCCCTGGCTAATTTGCCTCTGGACCCTCCCCTGGGTGCACAGGCACCCCTCAGTTAAGATGGATCTCATAGCAGAGGCTCATGGGAGGGGGTAACAGGACTCCAATACTTTGGCCACCTGATGAGAAGAGATGACCAATTGGAAAAGACCCTGAAGCTGGGAAAGATTGAGGGCAAAAGGAGTACAGGACAGCAGAGGATGAGATGGTTAGATAGCATCACCGACTCAATGGACATGAACTTGAGCACTCCAGAAGACAGTAAAGAACGGGAAGCCTGGTGTGCTGCATGGGGTTGCATGGGGTTGCAAAGAGTTGGACACGACTTAGCGACTGAACAACAAACTACTCATTATGGGCTGGCGTCCCCTACCTTTCTGACCCCATGAAGGTTTCGCCCATGTCTAGTGTCTTCTTTGCTCCAAGGATGGGAAGTGTGTGACCTCCTGACCCTTTATTAATAACAGCCTAGTCCCAATCTGTTCCTGCCATAAAAATGCCCGCTATCTGGTTATTTACCCCATCCCTGTTGCTGTGTGTATGTTTTTTAATTTTCATTTATTACTTTTGGCTTCACTGGGTCGTCATCGCTGCTTGGGCTTTCTCTAGTTGTGTGGAGTGGCGGCTACTCTCAAGTTGTGCTGCACGAGCTTCTCATTGCAGTTGCTTTTATTGTGGAGCATGGGCTCCAGAGCACATGGGCTTCAATAGTTACGGTGCATGGGCTTAGTCACTCTGAGGTATGTGGGATCTTCCCAGACCAGGGATTGAACCCCTGTCTCCTGCACCGGCAGACAGATTCTTTACCACTGAGTCACCAGGGAAGCCCTCCATTAGTTGGTTTTTATGGAAAGGAGTCAGTCATGAATATGTTGTCCTGGAGCCCGTTTGTCTCCTGCTTCAGGAAATGTAATCAGGGGGCTGGTGATGCATGGACTCCTGGAGCTCATCTCCTTACCCCGGGATGTGTGAACAGAAGGCCAGCTGTAAATACCTAGCTTGGGGCCCGTCTGTCTCCTGCCTCACTCTGACCCCATCTGTCAAAGCAGCCGGTCTGGTCACCCTCTGTAACTAACTCCCCTGGCCCCCTGGTCACTCTCTGCCCTCGTGGGCACCTCGTGCTCCACGCTGGCCGTGCGTGCAGGCAGGGCCAGGCAGCCTGGCCTGGGCTTGCTGCCATGCTCTGGTCGGCACTCAGCCGGTGCCCCTAACTGGCCATGGGAGGGTTAGATCCTCCCTGGATCCCCATTCTTCCCTGGCCTCTGGAGGCCTGAGGGCTCACTGGGAGGGGCCCAGAGACCCACAAACAGAAGGACAAGGGGAGCAGCCCCCCACCTCTGCAGTGTGCACAGACAGGCCTCCGCTACCTTCAGCCAGATGGAGAGAAGCTAGCGCCAAACCCCGCCCTGGGGCCTGGCCGTACTGACCCTCGGGCCTTGTAGCCCTCACCTCCCCCACGGCTTGGCTCCAGCCTCGCTGGCCCTGCTCCCGCCCTGAGTTCTGCCTGGGCAGTGTCTGCTGCCGCCAGGCATGCCTTCCCAGGTCACTGCCTCGCTCCTTCCCACGTCGCCCTGGCCGCTCCCAGAGTTCTGGCCCTGGGCCCCCCAACTTGGGACCCCAGCCTCTGTCCAGTTTGCTTTGTTTGCAGTTTGGTTTGTTTGCTTTCTACTTTTTCCTACAAAACCTTTCAAACTCACAGATAAGGGGAGAGAAAGCAGGATGAGTTATCATTTATCACACCCATCTCTCTGTCCAGCTTAAGGATTTATGTGCATTTTTCTGTGAGGGTGGGGTTTGAAATCCAACCCTCCCTCTGCTGGGGTGTGGATTTTATCCTCAGGGCACTCAGGAGCCCTGGGAGGGATCTGAGTGAAGGAGGGACTCTCCTGCTGTTAGACTGATCTGGGTCTCTGGTACGGGGGCTGGGTATGGGCAGGTTAGGAGTGGAATTTAGGGAGGACAGGATGGTACAGTGGGTTCAGTGGTTGCTTCCAGACCTGAGAATGGGGCCTTATTTGAAAAACATCTTTGCGGATGTAACTGTTAATTAAAGGTCTTCACATAAGGTCATTTTGGGTTAGAGTGGCCCTGCATCCAATGACCAGTGTCCTTGAGGAGACAGAAGAAGAAGGGCTTCCCTGGGGGTCCAGTGGATAAGAGTCCGCCTGCCAATGAGGAGATACAGGTTCAATCCCTGGTCCGGGAATATTCCACATGCCTCAGAGCAACTAAGCCCATGCGCGTAGAGCCTGTGTTCTGCAGCAAGAGAATCCACCTCAACCAGAGAGTAGCCCCTACTCGATGCAACTAGAGAAAGCCTATGTAAAGCAGTGAAGACCCAGTAAGGCCAAAAATAAAAGTAAATAAATAAATCTTAAAAAAAAAAAAAAGGAAAGGCCATGTGAAGATGGAGGGACAGGCTGGGGTGATGTGGCCACAAGCCCAGGATGCCTGGAGCCCCCAGGAGCTAGAAGAGGCAGAAAGGACCCTCCCAAGAGCATGGTTTCTGCTGTGTGAAAGGCCTAATTGGTCATGCTTTGTCTGAGCAGCTCCAGGAGCTGGTACAGGGGGTCCGGTGGTTGATCCCTCTAGCGCTGGGGTTGACTAAAGTGTGCAGTGGGCTGCCCAGTTTGGGGGAACACCAGGCTGGGAGCCTGGGAGGCTCCCTGCAGGAGTGAGTCCTGGCCCTGGACACACCCCACAAGCCAGCCTGGCTCTGGCTTTAAGGTCGGTGTGTGTGGGAGGAGGGGGACACATGAAGGGGAGGTTTATAGGCACCGCCGTCCTCTCACCTCTGTCGTCCCTGGAAAAGTGACAGAGGACAACCCCAAATGAACCCGGGGTTGTGATGGGGTGGCCCGGGGCTAGTGATCTTTCCTAGGGGGCAAGTCCCATGGGTGAAGCAGGACAAAGCAAAAATGAAAGCTTCTGAGAGTGAGAGTGGGTCCAGCCTCCCCAGCCAAGATTGCAGGTAATTCAGACTCTTGTCCTACACAGTCATGGCCTGCCCTGTCCTGACCACCTGGGAGGCTGTTGTCAACGAAAGACCTCCCCGGGCCGCAAGGGGGCCGAGCTTCAAGGTGTGCTGGTGTTTCCAGGTTTCCTCGGCCTGTTTGCTGATATGTCATCCTGAAATAAGGAGAGGGGTCTTTGTTTCTCAGGTTTGTTTTGCGACGTCCTCAAAAGGCAGAGGAGTCTGGGGACAGCAACCCCTGCACCCCGCACCGCCCAGCTACCTGGATTCCCAGTCAAGACTTTGGCCACGTTTGCCTCCCCCACCCCTGCTTCTGTCTCTCCCTCCCTGTCTCTCTATCTGTCTCTCCATCTCTCCCTGTCTCTCTGTCTCTTTATCTTGCTTTGTCTATCTCTCCATCTCTGTGTCTCTATTTCTGTCTCTCCCTCCCTGTCTGCTGTCTCTTCACTCTCTTTTTTCTGTCTGTGCCCCATCTCTCTGTCTCTGTGTCTCTCACATTTTCCCTGCAGAACCATTTTGGAGTAAGGACAGGCACCAGCTTCACCCTAGGAACAAAGCAGGGGCCTGGGGTCCATAGGCCCCTCTGAGGTCCGTGTGGGATCCTCCCTGCAGTCTAGTACCCCAAAGACTGACCTCAGCCTTCCTTCATGGCAGTTGTTCCCAGCTCCAGGGCCAGCCGGGGCCTGACTGTGTCGAGCTGCCCTGTTGCCATCTGGGCCCAGGTTCTGGGACAGATACAGCTGCTGCTCCAAGGGCTGGGTGTGGGGCTTGTTTGTGGGGCTTGTTTCAGGAAAGTCTTTCTCTGCAGGGTCCCTCCCCCCACCCCAGCTGTCCAGCTGAGAACAGAGCCCCTGGTCTAGCCCTCTGCCCACCTGGCAGTGGTGCCTCAGTCCCCCAGCGCCTCCTGCTGCAGCTGCCTCACCCCCTCTCCCAACCCTTGAAACCCCTGGGCTCCCATCACTGGGGGTGGGGTAGGGCCTAGCTGCACGGGAAGGAACCTCTGTGGAGACAGATAAGCTTCCTCCCACCAGGGTGCTGGGCTTCCAAACACTACCCACCTCCACTGATCTCCGTCCTGCTGGAGTCACTCCAAGTCCCTGCCCAGGACAATGGAGATCCCTAAAACCACAGCTCCCGTGGCCCTGGTGGGGGTGCAGTGCTGAAATTCCTCTGTCAACTACAAAATGTAGTCACCACCTGAAAATAGAGAGTTGTGTTATTTTATTTGGTGCAAATGTTAGGACTTCAAGCCAGGGAGGTAGTGTCTCAGGTAGCATGGAGGAGGCCAGGGAAGGAGTCAGGATTATAGGAGTTTGCCACAATGGGGGCAGGCAGTCAGCACCTCAAAGGATTACTGTTAATTAAGGAAAATCAGATACCTCAAGGAATTTAATGCTCGCTCTTCTCCATATGAGAAGATGCAAGAGTCTGGGATTATTGACATCATTCCTTTCATGCATCTCAGCTACCTGGGGGCAGCATCCTGTCCTTTTGATTTCTCACATGCCCCCTCCTGCAGCTCCTCAGCAGTCACCAAAGGGGCTGGCGGCATCTCCTGGATCTGAGTCGCAGGCCTTGTTTCCCTTTTGGGAACCTCGTTCACATTTGGAGGTCCGAAATCACTGAGGGATATTACATCCTTGGTTGTTGATGCCTCAGGCCAACTGCAGGATAGTGGTGGCCAGACGGAGCAGCCATGGACCCACAGCAGCCAAGGGTACAGGGACAGCCCATGTGTCCATGGATGGATAAATGGGACAGATAGCACGTGGTCCCTCCACACCCCGGAGCATCCCTCAGCCCTGAAAGAGAAGCCCTGACACTTGCTACCACGTGGACGGACCCTGAGAACATGATGCTCAGTGAGAGAAGCAGACACAGAAGGGCATGCAGGGTGTGATTCCACTGATGGGAAACATCTAGAACAGGCAGGGACCATGCACAGGGCCATTCGTGTCGGCCCAGGAGGTGGGAATGTCGCTATTCTCTGCGGGGGCTTCAGCTTTTCTGCAGGCTAGAGAATGCACACAGGAAAGGCTGGTGCGTCCTATGGGCTCAGGCTTTTGGCCCTCTCCCTCTACAGGTGGGCAAGCATGGCATTCATCTTGCAAAGCCCCAAACCTTTGAAGACAATCGACATCCATCCATCCATATTGGGGCTCCCCCACCCTGGACTGCTGATATGGAGGGGGTCACCCTCTGTGGGATGTCCTGGGTATTGCAGGGTGTGGAGCCACACCACCTGCTCAATGCCAGATTTCCAAGTCCTGGGGACCACAGATGTCTCTGGGGCAGAATCACCCCCAGTGAGACCCCCTGGTCTATGGGAGAGAATAGATGTGAGGGGGTGCGTGATGGAACCCCCATGGAATGGCATGGATGGCCCACTTCTCCCTCCGCCCCACACTTGGCCAGGTGGGAGCACTGCCACACTCAGTGTTGAGGGGAGGACTAGACACAGCCCAGAAACCTTGGGGGGTACAGCAGACAGGACCCACTTCAGGAATGGGAACCTGGAGGTAGGAACCTTGCTGGGGTGGAGGCTTGGGGGATCCTGTTGTGTTGACCTGGGCACTGAGTACAGTGGTGTTTTGTTTGCCTGGGGTATTTGTCAAGCATCCAGCGATCCTCCAATGCCCAGAGGACACCATCATGCAGTTTTAATTCAGTTCTGACCCTCTCTGCCTGGAGTCAGTGCAGAACCCACAGCTTAAGGGCTCAGTCCACAACCCTGTCCCCTTCTCATACCAGTCCCGAGTCCTCTGTGACCCCTGAACTTCTTACCGTCCAACTAGCTGTGTGTCATGGTTCCTGCCACCCCTCTCCCTGGGTCTGACCAATTTGTTACAGCAAACAAATGGGACCTAATTTAACTTAAAAGCTTTTGCACAGCAAAGGAAACTACCAACAAAACAAAAAGAGAGCCCACAGGATGGGAGAAAATATTTGCAGATGAAGTGACCCACAGGGATTAATCTCCAAAATATACAAACAGCTCATGAAGCTCAGTATCAAAAAAAAAAAAAACTAATCAAAAAAACAAGAAGACCTAAACAGACATTTCTCCAAAGAAGACAGACAGATGGTCAATAGGTACATGAAAAGATGCTCAACATTACTAATTATCAGAGAAATGTAAATCAAAACTACAGTGAAATATCACCTCATACCAGTCAGAATGACCATTGTTCAAACATCTAAGAATTACAAATGCTGGAGAGGGTGTGGAGAAAAGGGAACCCTTTGTCCCAGAGTTTTAGGTACAAAGGGCTTCTAGCCTGGTCCCTCCTGTCCTGGATGTGAACTCAGGTGGTTGAAAGAGGCTCATTAGGAGGGTTTTAGGAGCCGTGTGCCAGGACAGGATTCAGCAGTTTGGTTTGTGGAAAATCACCAGCTGTTGTGACCTGGGTGCGTTCTGTATATAGGTGACACCTCCATAAACAGTTAAAGGTTAACAAGGCACTTGCCCCTGCAGACCCATCAATCTTGGGTTGGGTTATCCAGTCCTGAGAGAACATCAGAGAAAAAATAGCTCCGTGGAAGGATGCTCTCCAAAACCCCTGACCTGTGCCCCCACCCCCGACTTCCCAGGCCATTGAAAGAGGCACAGCCCAGGGGGATCCCAGAGAGGCCTGAACATCACAGGGGACCCTGAAAAGTCCTGGGGCTGAGAGGATGTCAGGGAACCCAAGGAGAGGTGAATATGGGCTTCGGTTGATAATAACATATCAAGATTAGTTCATTGATTGTGACAGCTTCCCTGGTGGCTCAGATTGTAAAGAATCTGCCTGCCAGTGCGGGAGACATGAGTTTGATCTGATCCCTGTGTTTCAGGAAGGGGGACCCCTTCCAGGGCCCGAAACTGGACTCTTGTCTAACATGTGGAAATGAATTGTCTGAGGAGACACATGTGCTGACAAAGCAAGAGATTTTATTGGGAAAGGCACCCGAATGGAGAGCAGTAGGGTAAGGGAACCCAGAACAGCTCTGACATGTGGCTTGCAGTCTCGGGTTTTATGGTGATGGGATTATTTTCCGGGTTGTCTTTAGCCAATCATTCTGAGTCAGAGCCCTTCCTGGTGGTGCACGCCTTGTTCAACTAAGATGGATGCCAGATAGAAGGATTCTGGGAGGTGGTCGGACATGTGGTGTCTCGTTTTGACCTTTCCCAAACTCTTCTGGTTGGTGGAGACTTATTAGTTCCATGTTCCTTACCAGGACCTCCTGTTGTAAAACAACTCAGATGGAAATGGTTATTATGGTGCCTGGCCAGGCTGGGCAGTTTCAATCAGTGTGCTTCCCCTAACACCTGGATTGGGAAGATCCCCTGGAGGAGAAAATGGTAACCCACTCCAGTATTCTTGCCTGGGAAATTCCATGGATGGAGGAACCTGGTGGGCTACAGTTCATGGGGTCATAAAGAGTCAGACACGACAGAGCACCAGGCACATCATAATAAGAATCTCGTCAACTGAAGGGGAAGGAACACTTGGAGACTTGGTACTCTCTTCATTGTTTTCTGTAAATATAAAACTGTTCTAGGGACTTCTCTGGTTGTCTAGTGGCTAGACTGCACGCTCCCAATGCAGGGAACACGGGTTTGATCCCTGATGGGAGAACTGAAATCCTGCATGCTGCATGGCACGCCCCCCCAAAAAAAGACAGATAAAAGAACCTTTAGCAATTTAAAAAAGAAAAATGAGTTGAGTAGATTCCTTCTCCTTTTTGTCCTTCCTTTTCTCTGGCTCTGAAATAAAGACATAAGCGTTTCCCAAAGCGTCTTACCACCTTGCAGGAGGCCTGGAACTCACAGTGCTCAGAAGACAGGAAATTCTGCCGCATCACCAGAAGAGAAAAGCTATTGCCTTGTGATGGGCAAACTCACCTTCTGGGCTGCCTGACCAGCGGCCTTTCCTGCTCAGAACACCCTTGGATGAGCACAGAAGGTGCTGCCAGAGACCGTTGCTTCCTGGGAAAAATGTTTCGATGGAGGAGGAGAGATGATTTTCTCTCCTGAGCGAGACAAGCCTGCAAGAAGTGAGGGATCTTCTGGGGTCGGTGGTGCAGATTCCACAGGGCTTGGGTTGCTCATGTGCATGTCTTGCTGTCAGAGCAGCAAACCCTTGATCGAGATATGTGCATTTCCTTGTGTGGGAGGGAGGGAGGGAGAGATGGGCCTGAGTAAGTCCTGCGACCCAGCCTTGGCCCCCCAGGGCAGTCTGGGGGCTCCTCGGGGAGGCTGCCACCTCCATGAGATGCACCAGCAACAAAGCCAAATGGACAGATGGACAGATGGACAGTGGAGGAAGAAGCAAGCACTTCAGCTGCTCCTGGGAGAAACCTGCGTGGCGGGAGTTGGGTAGGGGTAGGGGTGGGGGGCTGGGGGGGGGCAGGCACCTAGGTGTCTGGTGTGCGGTTATTTCAGTGTGGCTGTTTGAGCGTTTTCATAATAAAAGCAGAAGATTCTACCAGAAAATATGGGTTTTCTCACACTGTTCCACACAGAGTCTGTCACCACATGGTCCAGCAATTTCTCTCTGCCTCATCAGAGCACACTCAGGAGAACTAAAAACACATCCACATATGCCTTGGCACCCGTGGCCACAGTAGCCATGGTGGAAGCAAGCTAGGTGTCCATGGAGCAGACATACACACACGAGTCCCCCACACATGGGGCATCCCTCAGCTCTGAAGAAGAGAGAAGCCCTGACACTCGCTACCACGTGGAGGGACCCTGAGAACACGAGCTTAGTGAGAGAAGCAGACACAGAAGGACACGAAGGGTGTGATTCCACTGATGGGAAACGTCCAGAACAGGCTGATCTACAGACACAGAGAGTGGGTTCCTGGTTGTCAGGGGCTGGGGAGGAGGTGGTGTTGCTTTTGGGGTGCTGAAAAGTTCTGGAACTAGATAGAGGTACTGGATGCACAACCCTGGGAATGCACTGAAAACCCCTGAATTACACACTGTTTAAAAGGGTGAATTGCATGGCATGTGAATTATATCTCAATAAAGACAAACTAAGATCATGGCATCCGGTCCCATCACTTCCTGGCAAATAGATGGGGAAACAATGGAAACAGTGACAGACTATTTTCTTGGGCTCCAAAATCACTGCAGATGGTGACTGCAGTCATGAAATTAAAAGATGCTTGCTTCTTGGAAGAAAAGCTATGACCAACCTAGACAGCCTATTCAAAAGCAGAGACATTACTTCGCTGACAAACGTCTGTATAGTCAAAGCTGTGGTTTTTCCAGTAGTCATGTATGGATGTGAGAGTTGGACCATAAAGGAAGCTGAGTGCTGAAGTATTGATGCTTTTGAACTGTGCTGTTGGAGAAGACTCTTGAGAGTCCCTTGGACTGCAAGGAGATCAAAGCAGTCAATCCTAAAGGAAATCAGTCCTGAATATTCATTGGAAGGACTGATGCCAGAGCTAAAGCTCTGACACTTTGGCCACCTGATGCAAAGAACTGACTCATTGCAAAAGACCCTGATGCTAGGAAAGAGGGAGAAGGCAATGGCACCCCACTCCGGTACTCTTGCCTGGAGAATCCCATGGGTGGAGGAGCCTGGTAGGCTGGAGTCCATGGGGTCGCTAAGAGTCGGACACAACTGAGCGACTTCACTTTCACTTTTCACTTTTGTGCATTGGAGAAGGAAATGGCAACCCACTCCAGTATTCTTGCCTGGAGAATCCCAGGGACGGCGGAGCCTGGTGGGCTGCCGTCTATGGGGTCGCACAGAGTCGGACACGACTGAAGTGACTTAGCAGCAGCAGCAGCAGCAACAGCTAGGAAAGACTGAAGGCAGGAGGAGATGGGGATGACAAAGGATGAGATGGTAGGGTTGTATCACTGACTCGATGGACATGAGTTTGAGCAAGCTCCAGGAGTTGGTGATGGACAGGGAAGCCTGGTGTGCTACAGTGCATGGGGTTGCAAAGAGTTGGACACAACTGAGTGACTGAACTGAAAGATGGTGGTGGTTGATGGTTTAGCTGCTAAGGCATGACTGACTCTTGTGACACCATTGATTGTAGCCCACCAGGCTTTTCTGTCCATGGGATTCTCCCAGCAAGAATACTGGAGTGGGTTATCATGCCCTCCTCCAGGGGACCTTCCCAGCCCAGGAATGGAACCCGGGTCTCCTACATTGCAGGCAAATTCTGAGCCAGCAGAGAAGCCCACTAAACACAGAACCAAAGTCAAAAAGATAAGGAAGGAGATTCGGGGGCCTTTTCTCCATTTCTCCCTTTGGCCCCCAGTGCCCATGGGCCTTGGCCGCGGCTGGCCCTCCCATGCAGCCTGAAAAGTGCAACCCATTCTGTAGGTGGCAAACCCGAGGCCCAAGGCCTGCAGGAGGCTCAAGCAGTTTTATTATTATGGTGTATTGGTCCCCTGATACATCCTGGCCCCTGGCTGCCCTGCTGCAGGATGCCCCTTGGAACACAGAATCAGGGCCACCTCTGGAGGGTCAAGGTGAGGGAGGTGAGCCATTGTGGCGGAGGACCTTCTTGATCCAGGGCATGTAGGGGGCCACAGCGACAGCCACGGGGGGTTTGAAGATGTCGGTGCAATTCTCAGAGCTGAAGGACAGGATTCCAGCCACTTGGCCTCTTTTGCACACCACCGGCCCTCCTGAGTCCCCCTGTGGAGGCAATGGAGCACCAGTCACCTCCTGATGAAGGGGGCCGCTTATCCAGTGGGAGGGGATGGAAGGCTGATTCCAGGGCAGAGACCCCCGTCTATCCCCTTCCCCCACCTCCTTTAGTCCCTTCTCAGTTCCTTTCTTGCCTGGTAACTCTCTCTGTGCCCTCTTCCCGCCCCAGGGCCTTTGCACATGCTCCGTCTATGCCCTGATGTTTCTAGGTGCTGGAGTTCAAAGCCTAGCTCTGCCACCCGCTGTGTAACCATGGGCAAACTGCTTAGTCTCTCCGTGCCTCAGTTTCTGCACTTGAGAAGTGGGCGCCTGCTCCTTCCCAGCTTCAGGACCTCCAGGGAAGGGAGGGAGCCAGGCTCACCTGGGCGCCCCCACCCCCAGCACCCGCACCTTGCAGGGGGCCTGGTTCTTGGAGTCAGCTGCCAGGCAGATCATGTGGGAGCTGATGTTGCCGTGCCAGAACCGACTGTTGTTGCACATCCTGGTGTCCAACACATGCACGTCCAGCTCCTGCAGCACCCTGGCCAGGTTCCCAGGCTGGTGGGTCAGGCCCCAGCCGGCCAGGCTGCACCGGGTGCCTGTGGCCACCATCTGGCGCCCTCGGGGCAACGCCAGGGGCTGGATGGTCCTGCTGGGCTTCACCTTCCCGTCCAGCTATAGGGACAGGAAGAGGCAGGTGAGTAGGTGAGGGGATGCTGGGGGAGGAGAACACAGCGGGAGGGGCAGTGGGAAGGTGAGTCTGGGGAAGGGGACAGTAGGGGAGGGGAGCCAGGGGGAGGGGACCTGGAACTACCATTCCTCCCACTGGCAGCACCTTTAGCAGTGCGAGGTCATTCTCCAGATGAGGGACTGGCTTGTATTCGGGGTGCCGGACCACCTTCCTGATGCGGTAGATAGGGCTGATCTCTCCCAGCACATGAAGCCCCAGCACAAGCCTCAGCTGCTGCGTCCTGGGGGCGGCAGGGTTGGGGTGTGGGGGTGCTGCAGGATTTGTGGGGGGCGGCAGGCCTGGGTGTGAGCCCCAGCCCTCCCAGGCTCTGGCCCAGGGGCACTCTCAGTACTGCACCCCCTCACCCGGCTTCTTTCTGCAGTCCTTCCCCTGCCCAGTCTGGTCTTCTCCCTGCCTCCTCCAGGAAGCCTTCCCTGCTCCCGCCTCACCCCAGACTCCTGTCCAGCCATGCCTGAAGGCTGTCTCTTTTCCATGTTTTCAGTTACTTGAATAAACAGACCCCCTTTGATTACTTCTCTGGGTTTGATCTGCGGTCTTTGTTACTGGCCAGTCCAGAGGTAGGACAGCTCTGGGATGGCTTTACCTGGTGGTTTCACAATGGCGTCATGCACCCAGGTTCCTCTCTGTGTTGGCCCTGCCACCCTCATAGGCCAGCTCTGTCCCTGTGGCCACAGGTGGGAGACACACTCCTGGGTGTCACAAGAGACCCACCTCTGTCCATTTGGAAGGTTCTTTTTTATAGCAAATAAGCTGCCCCCAGGAATCCTCGCAGCCTAATGTCACATACACAAATAAGGTTGCTGTGATGTACTATTGCCTCAGCAATCACTGCAGAGGGGAAGGGGACCCCCTCACAACACTACAGTTGACTTAAATCTCTCCAGACCCACCTCCTGGTGGGAATGGGGAAACCAGGATAGGTCTGGGGACATCTGGTGTGATGGGGTGGGGCTGGGTCACTCACGGCTGGGTCAGGCAGTGGGCAGCTGTCAACACCCAATTTTGGTGCAGGAGCACCCCACCACATTGGTGTGAGCCAGACGACTTCTGCAGCGAGACCATGTATGGGCGTGAGTGGGGGACAGCGTCTCGACCCCCGATGATGTGGGTCTCGAAGGTGTTGCCTCCTGGGGAGAGGGAGAGAAAAGGCCAGGTTAGGACTGGGTGCCCCACCCCTGCCTTGACACTCTGACTCCAGCTCCAAGGCCCTGGATGGAATGTTCTGGAATTAGACTATGGTGATAGTTGCACAACTCCAAATGCGCTAAAATTCTCTGACTTGTACCCTTTAACTGGGTAAATTGCATAGTATGTGAATGACATCTCAATAAAGCTGCCATAAAAATTGTTTTAAAACCAATCATGGGGACTTACCAGTTTTCCAATGCAGGGACAAGGATTGGATCCCACATGCCCTGGGATGTGGCCAGAAATTTTTTGGAAAATTGTGAATTAAAAATGATTGATAAAAAGCATTTTAATGTAAATTAGCTTAAAAAAATCTACCTGTGATTCCCCATCATGCTTTAATTTTTAAAATCTGTTTTTAAAAATTTTGGCCGTGCTGCATGGCATGTGGGATCTTAGCTCCCTGGCTAGGGGTCAAACCCATGCCCCCTGCAGTGGAAACATGACTCCTAACTCCTGGGCCACCAGGGAAGTCCCTCCTTCATGCGTTAAACATCCAAACTCATGACTCACAAGACACACCTCAGCTGACCCTGCTTCCTTCACACTTGCCCCCATCCCCTCCAGCACTCCGGTCTCCCTGCTGTTGATGGATGGATGATGGATGAGGATGGATGGATAACAGATGGATGGATGGATGCATGGAATGGAAGAAAGGAAAGAAGGAAGGGAGAAAGGATGATGGGTGGGTGGTGGGAACCCCTATCCTGCTGGGTCACCAGTTGATCACAGTGAACCTGGCTGGATAACAATCCAGCCAGGCCAGCATGGTGGGATGCCCACCATCCCACCCAGTCTGCATCTCATGCTCCCAGGTGCCATTTATGAACAAGTGTATACAATCTGGGGAGGTAGCCAGCTGGGGCTGAAATTCCAGCTCCGTCCCTCCTAGCGGGGCGGTCCTGTGAAGGCTGCCTCGCTCGTGGGGCTGTGGTTTCCTTCTCTGCACTTCCTGGGTGCTGCTGGGGAGCAAACAGCCTGCACCTGTCCCACATGCTGCGAATCCAGCTCCACCAGAGCCCCACGGCCGCCTCTCAAGACAACAACCAGGCGCACATGCGCGACCTCACCCTGGAGAGGCCTGGTGGGATCCACCATGAAGGGGCGAATACAGCGCCCCTCCGTGGTTCCTCCGGAAAATGCATCATCCGAGCCCAGCCTGGGGACGCAGCCCAGGGCCGCGGTCGGAGGACTTGGGGGAGATGGAGATGCTACCAGAGCACAGGGGACCGAGAACAGCAGGACGACTAGATCCTGCTCACTGAGGACACCGTGTGGACAACTGGAGTGAGGTCTGTAGGTGAGCTGAGGGGAAGGATGCTGAGAATCCATCCTGTGACAGGATGGCCTGTTCCCAGCACACACACATAACCCGCCCCCCACCCCCGACACACACACATAAGCACACGGACACACATACGCACACGCACACATATGCACATGCACACACACACATACATGCCAAAGAGTTTAGGGGTGAGGGGCAGTGCATCTAAATCTCATTCTCAAATGGTTCAGGAAAATAATGATAAACACATATTTGTATTTTGTATACACACCAAGGGGTGGGGTAGGTTGGGGGGGATGATAAAGCAATGGAGGCAAAATGTTTACCACCGAGGGATTAGGAGAAAAGGAAAGTTGTCTGCAGGACTCTCCTGATTTCTCTGTGAAAGTGGAAAGAAGTCAGAAGGAAAAAAATCGGGGGGCTTCCCTGGTGGTCCCGAGGCTAGGACTCTGTATCTCCAGTGCAGGGGGCGTGGGTTTGGTCCCTGGTGAGGGAACTAGATCCCACATGCAGCGACTAAGAATTCACATGTCAAAACTAAAGATCCTGCTTGCTGCAACAAAGATTGATGATCTTGCGTGCCACCAAAGATTCGGTGCAGCCAAAATAAACACATTTTTCTTTTTAATTCAAGAAAGGAAAAGAACCTCACATCTGCCAAGCCTTGCCCTCACCCTCAGGCCTCACTCAGAAGAAGTCATGACAGCCATATGGAGATGAAACTGACAGACCCTCGGTCACCCAAGCTGTGAAACCAAAATCTTCCCCAACAGCAAGTCCCATCACCCCAGGAAGAAGCCCCGAACTGTTAGCAACCCACTTCACACCTTTTTTTTTCTTTAGTGGTTGCTTTTTCTTTTTTTCACTTTTTAAAAAACTGATGTATAGTTGATTTACCATGTGTTAGTTTCAGGTGTATAGCAAATATATATATATATATATATATAATATATATATATTATTCAGTTATATACATATACATGTATATTATATATATATATTCATCCCTGGGTCTGGAAGATCCCCTGAAGGAGGGCATGGCAGTCCACTCCAGGATTCTTGCCTGGAGAATCTCATGGACAGAAGAGCCTGGCGGGCTACAGTCTACGGGGTTGTGAAGAGCTGGACATGACTGAGCGACTAACACTCACATTTATATTCTTTTTCAGGTTCTTTTTCAATTTTAGGTTATTACAGGATATTTGGTATAGTTCCCTGTGCCAAACAGTAGAACCTTGCTGTATGTTTTATATATACTTGTAGTTATTTAGTCACTAAGTCACGTCTGACTCTTTGTGACCCCATGAACTATATAGCCCCCGAGGCTCCTCTGTCCATGGGATTTCTCAGGCAAGAATACTGGAGTGGATTGCCAGTTTTTCTCAGGGGGATCTTCCCGACTCAAGGATCAAACCCTCATCTCTTGTGTCTCCTGCATTGGGAGGCAAATTCTTTACCGCTGAGCCACCTGGGAAGCCCTTTATGTATCTGTTAATTCGAAACTTCTAATTTATTCCTTTTTTTTTTAATTTAAAAATTTTGGCCATCCTGAATGATAGCTTTCAGGATCTTATTTCTCTGACCAGGGATAAAACCCATGTCCCCTGCAATGGAAGCTTAGAGTCCCAACTAGGGGACCAACAGAGAAGTCCCCCACTCCACTTTAAATAAAAAAAAAAATATTGTTGGAGGAAAGTGAAGCTCCCTCCCTGCCGCCCCGCTTCCTGCTCTGGAGCCTCCTTCCAGAAATATTTCATCTGGGGAAGGGGAACGGGCTCAGAAGAGAAACCCTCAGGACGACGGGCGTCCTCCGCCCTTTGCTCTTTGCTTTCCCCACAAGCTCTTTTCGAGGCTGTTTCATGGACAGCCATCTCGTGCTCTGGGGGCCACTGACGTTTTTTCAGTGAGTCCTGTCTGGGGACAGGGAAATTGTATCCAGTCTGTTTCTTCACCCCCCTGCCCTGCCCCTCGCCATGGACCCTGGGTGCCGCAGCTCCAGCCTCAGTGTCCCCACCTCGCTCACCTGCCCACAGGGCTTCCAGGACCACCAGCAGGAGCAGCATCTTGGATCTGGGGGCCTCCACGGTTCTGGCCCCGAGCCCCAGCACAGTTCACACCCACCCTTCCTGTGGGGGAGGGAGGTGACATTCACAGCTGCGGATGATTCCACATCACCCCCAGGTGTTTCTGAAAGATATGCACTCTTTGGAGACAAAACCCCGTCACCATGATCACATCTGAAAAATTTACAGGAATCCCTATTGAGCATCTAATACCCCGTCATGTTCCACCTCCCAGCTCAGCCGTGGTGTTGTGTGGTTTCAGCTCCATCATTTCCTTGCCCTGTTGTCTCATTGTGGCAAAATACGCACACCATAAATGCAGCATCCTAACTGTATTTAAATGCACAGCTTATGGCATTAGGTACGTTCACATTGTCATGGGATCACCCTCACCATCATCTCCAGAACGTCATCTTCCCAAACTGAAGCTCAGTCCTCATGAACACTGACTCCCCAGCCCCACCCCCAGCCCGTGGCCCCACCAAATACTTCCTGTCTCTGGATCTGACTCCTCTAGGGACCTCCTGTGAGTGGAATCAGTGTGTGTCCTTCTGGATCTGGTTTCTCTGAGTATTATGTTCTCAAGGTTCATACATGGTGTAGCAGGTGTCAGAATCTTTCTTTCTAAAGGCAGAATAATATTCCAGCTTGTGGAGGGACCACATTGTATTTATCCATCATCTGTGTGTTTATCCCTCCATCTGTCCATGGATATCTGGGGTCTTTTAGATTTTGGCTGTTATGAATAAAGATGGTATGAAACTCATTTGTTATGAGCACCCTGGGGCTCCTGCAAGTCTAAGGGTCCTAGCCAGGCTCATCTGGGTCCTCCCTCCTTCAGTTCACCCTTCTCCTTGCAGCCCTCAACACCATGGGACCCAGACCAGCCAATCAGAGCATTCCCTATACCCTCTGGCCATAGAGATTGGTTGTGGGCAGAGGACCAATTTAAACCCTGCACCAGCTCAGTGAAGATGAGGGCCCATTTTTCTTCTGGAACTTTCCAGAAACAGCCTTCATGTTGCTGGACTTGGAAAGATACCAGCCTGGTATCACCCTGGTGGGACCAGGGTGAGAGGCTTCTGCCTGAAAATGAGGAAGCTGACCACATACTCAGTGCCTGAAACCACATGCATTTACTCTCTCGTGGGGCAAACATCCACATGTGGGTTCCTCTGGGGCTCCAGAGAATCATTTCCTGCCCTTCCAGTCTAAAGACACAGATGCCGGGGGTCGGGGAATGGACATTTTTGGAGCTGCTCTTCTGCTGCCCACAGGTTGGGGAGTGACAAGAGTCTGGGCTGGAGCCAGTGCTATGCCTGAAACCCCTGCCCGCCAGTCATGGAAGTCACACTTGAGTCGGTGTGAATTGGGTTTTCCTCTCCTGTGATACTGAAAGGGTCGTGATAAATAAATATGACTTGGCTGAAAAATGGGTCAGAGAGGCAGACAGGCTCATCCCAGTACTGGCTCTGCAGCAGGGGCCTACTGTCCACCTCTCCTTCAGTGGCGTCTGGCACACAAGGCTCTGGAGCCATTTCCGCATAGGAGGGTGTGAGGCCAGAGTTAGGTTTAAGAGAAATGGGTATTTATAGTGTGTTCTTATGTCCAACCTTGTTTAATCCTAATGACCCCAGGAAGCAGGTTTCGTTAGTGTTTGGGGCTGGGAGAGGGGGTTGTTCATCAGATTTACCAGGTAAAAAAAACTGGGCAACAGCTTATATTTGAGTTTCAGATACACAAGTAACTTTTTGGTACAATTAAGTCCCAGACATTACATGGGATTACACTTATTCCATGTATCCCATTACATGTTTACCTGAAGTCCACAAGGCAGACCCAAGCTTGAGATGAGACCCCGGTTAGAAGGATAGGACTCCTAGGCCTTGGTCAGTTGTGTGGATCCAAGCCACAAGCCTCACTCTCTGGAGGGCAGCCCATGTCCCTTCCCTTTGTTTCCGGGCTCATACCTGCCCCTGCTTGTCCTGTGCAGAGGTGGCAGTGCCAGGTCACTCAGGTGGCAGAAACTGTTCCGACGCTGGGCTCTTATTCTCCAGGCCCCAAGGCTCTGGTCACCTCAGTGGTGGAGGGTGAACCCCCAACCTACACAAGCCAAGTGTGAAGCAGGGTGAATGCTGAGTCTGGGCCCGTCATTACATGGCAGCGAAAGCCTAGGGGCAGGGGGAACGGGTCCCAGGAGCAGAAGGGCTGGACCCCCAGGCCTGAGGGTTATGGCAGGTTGCAGACGCGCCTATAAACGACCAGGAAGTGTTTCTGACTTCTGACACAGAGACTGTGTTACCATCACTCAAGCTTTAAAGCTGCAGCTCAAAAGCAGCTAAATGTGGGTGAAGAAATGCGTATGTCTTTGTTCCAATAAAACTTTTATTTACAAAATGGGCAGTGACAAAGCCTGGCTGGAGGCCTTGGCTGCGGGCTCTGGGGTCTCCACACTGGCTGGTGGCTCCTACGGCCTGGGCACCAGCGCCTACTGGGTTCAAAGGACACACAGCCCTGGACACCACCAGCACGGAGGACACTGCCCGGGAGCTGGAGCTCAGTACCCCCAGGGCCTCTCAGCCCCAAGTGTGCCCCCGGGCCCTTCCTGCCCAGAGCCCAGGTCCCTGTGGCCCCTCCCCCTAGTCAGACGACCCAACAGGAGGCCCCGGGAGCTTCCAGGCTCAGAGGGGCGGCTGAAGTCTCCCGTTGTGGATCACATGCCCGTCACTAGAGCCTGTGCCCTTGCCTGGGTCCCACCGACCTTGGGGCCAAGGAGAGGTTGGTCCTTGGGCTTCTCATAAAGTTGCTTTATTTAAATTCCAAACAAATCAAAGCAAAGAGAAGAGGTGACCCCAAGTCAATCCGTCCACTCACAAGCCGGGACCCTGAGTCTCTGGCCTGCAGGCGGGGCAGGCAGGCTAGGGTCCCTGAGCAGCGTCTGGCCCACGCGGTGCCCAGGGACGCGAGCCCGGCGGCCTCCCTGGAGGCGGAGATGGGGTGGACGGCGCCGGGCCATGCGGCGCCCGGAGGTAGTGGCGGCGGCAGACAGTCGGGCGGCTGAGGTAAAATTTGTAAGTTTATTCGCAGGGATGTAGTGTCAGGACTCTTCGGTGCCTGAGTCATCCTCATCGTCCCCGAAGCAGCTGTCAGCCTCAGCCTCGCCATCCTCGTAGTAGTCGTCATAGAAGAGGTCGGAGCCCTCGTCCGGCACTGGGGCCTTGGTCTTCACACAGTACTCAGCCAGTGTGGTGGGTACCTTCACGCCATCCCGCTCTGCATCCACCTTGGTCCCCAGGACCTGCTTTCTGCGGAGAGACACAGGTCAGCCTTGCTGTGGTCGGTGGCCCCAGACCCGCGCAGGCGCTCCCGTGGAACAGTGCAGGGCACCCAGGGGTGACACCAGCACCAGGGGGCGCCCAGAGCAGATGGAGCCAGATCCCTCAAGGGACAGCCCATGTGTGCCCCAGAAACCCAGGGGTTTCTGCTCACACACAGGTGCACACGCACACACATGTGCACAGAATGGGGTGACCATGGGCTAAGGAAGAGGCAGAGCGTGGGTTCTGAACCAGGAAGGTGTCAGCTCATCAGGAAGAGAAACACAGATCCCAGCTGCTGAGGAAAAAGCTGGGTGAAGTGGGAGCAGCCAGGGTGCTGGGCCGGCTCTGTAGGCGGGGGAATTGCTCAGCACCGCAGGGGAAGGCCGGCCACAGGGCGGTGCCCCCGGCAGATGCTCAGCACACTGCCGCCAGGCCGGGTCCCAAGTCCTCCCCTCTCTTCACTTGAGTATCTTGCCATGACTGGCATCATGTCTTCTGCATGTGCTTCCCCACTGGGGCTCTGACTGCACCTGCTGCCCCTGGGGTCCCACCTTCCGATGGTGCCGCTGGGCTCTCTTGAGCTCTCGCCGTGAGGTCGCGAGGCTGGCCCACAGGCACAGGTCTCTACAGCTCCGCAGGCACAGCGACACAGCAGGTGAGTGTGGGTGCTGGTGAGAACAAGGACTCATTTCTCAGGGTAAATGCTGGGGGTGGGGGAAGAGACTAGGTCGTCATGGAAACACGCGTCTGACCTACTTGCTTTTCTAAGACACAAAGAACAGACCAAAAACCTCCTCAGAAGAGACTTATGAAAGAGTTAAGTTTGTCGTGACATAAGTCACAAGTCCCAGGAGAACAAGTGAGAAAGAGCAGTGATCACAGACCAGCTCACAGGACACAGCAGACACAACCAGGCGGAATGTGCAGGCCCAGGGGCGCTGTTGGCACGGCCGGCACTCAGGGGAGTTTTGTATAGACTCTCCCGCCAGGTCATGTACCCTGCTCACAGGGGAGAGAACAGGAGGCCAGGGTAATGAGAGCGCTCCCCTGGCCAACTCCTGACAGATGCACTGCTTTCATAGCCAGGAAAAAATGACTTTCCTTAAATGAAGACCTTTCCTAAACACGCTGATCCCACCCGGCTTTGCTGCCTTTAGAAAATGATTCCAAGTCTCAGAACTGCAGCGCCAGTGAGACTCACTTTCATGAGGTGAGAAAACAGACCACCTTGCACAGCTTGGGCCTGGTCACACATGGAGAACCCACTCCTGAGGAGACCTGTGGGGAAAAGCCAAGGGCCAAGCGCACATGATCACGCCCCAGTGTGCAGGGTCTTCACACAGGGCAGAGCAGGGGTCGGGAATCACTGCCCTTCTAGTTACAAAACCAGGGAAGATGGCAAGACCCTGCTGAATCCTGGCAGACAGCAGGGTGTGTTAACTCCATGTGAGGTACATGCCCTCACACCACACACACGAGACACACACACATGCCCCACAACACACACAGCATGTCCACATGTGACGGTACATACGTGGACCACACGCTTCATGAGAGAAAAATCCTGGCCTTTCTGGCAGGAGGAGGAGGGCCCAGACCCCTGGGCCGCTCACCGGATGATGTCCGTGTACTCGCGGTCCTTGCCTTTGCTCTCTTTCCACTTCCTGTACATCACAGAGGCGTCCACGTTGGCTGGCGAGAAGGTGTTGGGTTCGTTGAGGAGGGAGATGACACTCAGGAGGATGGTCCTGGAGGAGCAGGAGTTGGCGTGGGGGAATCCATGGCCCAGAGTACTGCCTGGGAGCCTCCCACCCTGACCCTCATCCTCTGCCGCATGCCTAGCTCCTGGGATAGGACGTGGGGTGGGCAGCCAAGGCCAGGACCACCTTTGCTCAGGTGAAGCAGGCTTGTCCCCTCCCCAGGGTGTTCCTCCTGCAAAATGGTTTCCCCAGGCCACCCACGCTCAGACCTGGGCTGAATGAAGGGCGCTGGGTGTAAGGCAGGGTGAGCGTAGCCCGCAGGACAAAGGGGACTGTGTTCTCTGGGGCTCAAGGAAGGAGGGGGGACCCCTGGGGTAGGCAGACAGGATTCCCCGAAAAGTGAAAGTCGCCGTGTCTGACTCTTCGCAACCCCATGGACTATACAGTCCATGGAATTCTCCAGATCAGAATACTGGAGTGGGTAGCCTTTCCGGTCTCCAGGGGATCTTCCCAACCCAGGGACTGAACCCAGGTCTCCCGCACTGCAGGCGGATTCTTTACAGCTGAGCCACAAGGGAAGTCCAGGATTCCCTGAGAATGTTACCAAAGGTGGGTGGGGTAGTGGGTGGCAAAAGATGGGGGAAAGGCTGGCAGAGACAGGGCGTGTGTGTGCAAGGACAGGAAGTTGCGCTCGCCCCGTGTCCACCCCCCAGGGCGGGCCTGTCTGACGCCCTCACCTGACATTCTGCGTGGGGTTCCACCGCTCCGAGGGCAGCTCCCCGCTCTGGGGGTCATCCACCGGAGGGTGGAGAATAGAGATGCAAACGTCCCCAGTCTGTGAGATATGGGGGGGCAGGGAAGGGTCAGCACCCACATGGCTCCTGTCCCCATGCCCCCCTATCCTCAACATAGCCCAAGGGCATGCTCACCTCGTAGATGTTGGGGTGCCACATCTTGGTCAGGAACCGAAAGGCGGGAGGGGAGTAAGGGTAGTCGATGGGGAACTTGAGGCGTGCCTGGTGGGGGGAGAGCAGGGGGCTCAGTGAGTCAGGCCACCCACAGCAGTTGGCCTGGGACCCGCCTGCCTCTGGCGCCCCTCACGGGCCTGGGGTGTTCATGGAGTCACCTGAGCCAAGCCGACCCTGGTTCCTGCCTTGTTGCCAGGTGTGGGCAGCCCTGGGGAGCAGCCCCAAGGCCTGTGGTGGGACCAGAGCCCGGGGCTGGCTACCTGAGCACCATGCTGGGCGCCCAGCCTCAGTCTCCAGCTCGTGGGGAGGATTAAAATAGATGCGTGTTCACTAGGCAGGCACTGGGGGTGGAGATGAGTCAGCGCCGGGCCCTCTGCCTGCAGGTGTCAGCCCTGGGGTGTCAGAAGGTAGCCGGGAAGGTCATGGGAAGACAGAGGAGGGCCCCTGGGGGAGATCTGTGTCCCGGACTCAGCCTGTTCATGCCCCAGTCCAGGGACCCTGTCAGTGCTTCAGGCTCTCGGGGCCCCATGGGGCACCTCTGCTATGTCCCCTCTCCTCCTATCATTGGAGAATCACCCTCTAGGATAGGAGACACTGGGGTCAAGGGGGAGGCTCTCTGTTCTGGAGTGAGCCAACTCTGAACTCAGGTCTCAGACCCTGCCCCATCGTCTCCTGCAAGCCCAGGGCTGGGTTTCTAAGTGATAGCCCGAGCCCAGCTGAGGCCTCTTCTGCCCCAGGCACCCACCAGGTCCCAGAGGTGCCTTCACCACTGTGTCAACTGACGCTCGGTGGAAAGTAACATGCCCAGGGGCGCACAGCATGCAGCTGTGGAGGGACTCCCCGACCCGGTCTCTGGGGCACCCCTCAGCACAGCACACGCTTCCTGGGGCCCCTGCAGCTCATAAGGGGGAACGGGTGAGGCTGGGCAGCTGAGAGGGAGGCACTGAGAAACCATGGTGACCCCCAGGCACTTCTAGCATCCATGTCCTCTCCCCACTGAGCACCCAACCACAGTGTGACAGGAGGATCCAAGGGTGGCAGAACCACCGTGGGTCCCTTGCTGCCTTCCTTAAGGCCAGCCGACAGCAGACAGGATCAGGTGCGCCCCCTCTCCAGGCCATCCTTCTCTAGAAAACCAGGCTTATACCAAAACTGCCCGGGAGGCCCTACCCACAATCCCTTGCAAACAGTAGGCAACAGCCAGGAACCCAGGTTCGTTCTTTTCAGGCCAGAGTCCTGGCCTGGCCTTAGGTAGGACTCCCTATTCCTGCTCTGAGCAGGGCTCTTATCCTCACAGTCAGCTGCTCCCAGAAGCAGACAAAAGGGGCTTGTGGGAGGGGGGGCTGGTCAAACCATTTGGTGATCAGCCCCAAACGCAGGCCCTGTGTGGAGAAGATGGACTCCAGATCAGATCTCAGCCTAGGGCTGTCGACTTGCAATCCCCCATCCAACTCTGGCAACCAGAGAACCTCAACCAGGGATCACCCAGTAGTTCAGCTTGCTCCCTTAAGGCCAACAGCAGGCTTGGCTAAAATGCTAGCCAAGAGTGCAAACACAGACATCTGCCAGGGCAGCACCAGCCTGCCCTGCTCCCGCCCAGGCCTCCCAGCCAGGCCCACTGGGACCTTGGCAGGCAGTGACCGTGTTCCAGCCGTGAGTCCAGGACCCACCTCCCTCGCAAGGCAACCCCCTGCCTTATCCCCCTTGCTTAAGGAGCAAAGTCCTTTGATCTGGGAGATATCCTCCCAAGGCCACATCTGGACTCACAGCCTGTTCAGGTTTTGGCCTGAGTTCTAGTCCACACTGGACTGAGACACAGCCAGTCCCAGGGACAGCCCATGCCTCACTGCTCCCAACAATGGTTATTAACAGGGAACTGCTCAGAACTCAGTCACCACAAAGGGCCTAGGAGCGGCCCAGAGCAAGCAATTCAGGCCCAAAAAGCTGCTTGATCAGCAGGACAGGAGAAACGCCAGCTAGGCCACAGAGGAGCCAGAGCTTCTGAGGCCGGGCCTGTGTGGGTTCTGCAGTGTGGCTCCCAGGAACAGGACAAAATGTGGGCACGAGGATCGAACGGAACAGGTTATGTAAAGATCATGGTGAAGCCCAGAGGACCTGGCCCACTGCTACTTGCCAGGGTGGCCGCTTTCCAAGCCAATCCTGGCCGCCAAGCCCATCCAGGCCTTTGTTGGAACCCGAGCAAGCGGCCGAGCCAGCCCCCAGGCAGCAGGCCTCCATTCCCTTTCCCAAGGCCAGGGCTCTTCACAACAGTGCTGGCCGGTCCTGGGGAGGCCTCTTTGTCTGCTCTGGGCAGCAAGTACAGGCGGGAGGAGGGGGGCGGGCACCAGGGCCTGGGGGAAGCAAAGGCCATGCACCCAAAGGGACAGGATGGTCCCGGGTCTCCCCACTGGAGGCTTGAAGTGGCCTTAGGGGACCTGGCGCTTCTCAAGGACTCTTGGGGCTGGAGAGGAAGAGGGGGTGACCGAGGGCCCTCAACACACCAGAGGAGACCAGGCAGAGGAGCAAGGGGAGGGGGCCCCGCGAGAAGGAGGAGGAAGAAAGGAACCCCACGAGGAGCAGGGACAGTGGGAGTGGGCCCTGCCAGGGGAGTGGGTAGGGGACAGAGGTGGGGGAGGGAGCCCGAAGAGCTGGAGAAGGGGTCGCCACCCCTCCCACCCCGCCGCTCACCTTGAAGTAGCCGCCCTCGTAGTAGGTGTTGGGGGGTCCGAAGATGGCCACCTCCCAGTTGTACAGGTCGCCCTCGTCCACCAGGGTCACCCGGAAGCCCTCCACCGGCTCCTCTTGCAGCCCCTTGAGCTCCAGCAACAACGCCTTCTGCGAGCTGGGCACCAGCGGCCGGGCCATGGCGGCGGCGGAAGGGCCCGGGGCCCGGGGCGCGGGCCGGGGGGCCGCGGGGCCGCGGGACGGGCCGGGGCCGGCTTCCTCCTCTGCGCCGCCGCCGCCGCCGCCTCCGCCTCCGCCGCCGCCGCCCGGAGTCCCCGGGCGCTCCACTCGCTCTGCGCCGCCGCCTGGTGCTTGCCTCCGCTGCCGCGCCCCGCCCCCGCCGAGGGCGCCTGCGCGCCGCCCGCCCCGATCGCGCCTGCGCGCCCGCCCGCGGGGCACGCCGGGAAGCGACCCCTCCCCCGGCCGCCGAGCGCGCCGCCGGGAGCCGGGGGCCGCGCGCGCAGGCGCTTTGGCGCTTCCGATCCCCTGGAAGGCCGCCGCCGCCCCGGCTCGGACTAGCTCCCCGGACGCCTGTGCGTGGGGCCGCGGGCAGGGCAGCGCTGCGCCGCTCTGCCCGGCCCGCCGCGCTTTGGGGGCCTTTTTGTGACGTCCCGGCGCGGGGCGGGGCCGGGCCGGGGCGGTGCCGGCGCGAGCCTCAGTTTCCCCACCCGGGACCCGGTCCGGCCGCCCCAGACGCTCGAGCGGGGAGGGTTCTGTCGCTCGCAGCCCTCTCCCCACTCGGCGCACCTTCTGCAGCCTTGACTCGGCACCCGTCCCACCGGAACCCCAGATCAGAGTCCTGATTCTAGCTGCTCCCTGGGCCCGGACGCCCACTCAGATCTGGATGGGAGTGTAGGGGTAGGGCGTGGCTTCCATCCCTGCACGTCCGCAGGTGACAGCTCTCCATGAAGGTGGGCTTGGCACCCTTGGCCCTTGGTGGCCTCGTGGCGGGGGACCCGGACTGCCAACAGCTGCACCAACACCTGGGGCAGGGCTGAGCCTCTTCCTTCTCCCAGGTGCCCTGACATCTGGCCCTGGGCCGTTCACCACTGAGGACAGGCAGGTAGACCTGTCTGGGGGAGGAAAACAAAATGTCATCTGTGGGGACGAATGGAGGACTCTGAGAACCCTGGGCAGAGTAGCAGCTTCATCAGTACAGAGAGCTCTGCCCTGCACCCTGTGGGACGTGGAGGGGACCCTCGTCTATAAACCGGGCTGCACACCCTGCTTTGTCTAGTGTTCTAAGTGTTTTCTGTTCCTCCTTCTCTGCCCATAGCATCAACATCATATCATTGGCTGCACCAGTTTGTTGATCAGTAGTAATTAGAATGAATTATGATTCTTCTAGAGAAGTTTGCCAACATACACCCCACATCACAGGAGTTTTGGGGTGGGTGGGGGCTCAGCTGGAAAATGTAAAGGGTAAAGGGAGGTGCCAGGTTTATGGACCCTCCAGCCAGTCCCCCCCACATAAGGCTGTGTCGCTCCAGGAAAGCCCACACCTTGGACTCTGAAACATCCTGGGGTGGTGGCCACCTGGGGTTTCTACTTGCCTGTTTTCCAGCCATAGCACCTCCATTTTCCTGTGGAGGTACCCATTTTTAGCCTGCAAGGTTTGAATTGGACTGACCCCCAGCCCTGGCTGCAGAGCTGGGTCATCCAACCAATGTCCTAGGGCCCCTGGCTGGAGTGGTTCATTTGGGGACAGCATGTGACTTGGTCTTTTTCTGGGGACACGATGCTGGTGTGGCTGAGCTGGGAGAACTTGGGCCTGCAGCTAAAGGACCATCTCATCACCACGAGGCCTGTGAAAAAAGTTGGCCCTCAGGAAGGCTGAGCTACCTGATGGGAATGTGCTGATGATCCTGTTTGTGCTCTGGATCCAGCCATGCCTGACCTCCCCTTGCAGTAATGCAAGTAATTAAATTATTTCTTTTTTTGTTAAGCCAGTTTGAGTTGAGCCTTCCATCACATGCCATAGAAGAGCCCTGAATTCAAATCTAGGTTCTGCCATAAACTTGGAAATGATCCTCAAATGCTAAACCTTCCAGAACTGTGAGATAATGAACTTGTGTTGTTGTGGGGTTTTTCTGGGGTTTTGTTTTTCAAGTGGTTTGTTACTGCAGCCACAGGAAATGAATACCCTGGCTTCTGTGAGTGTAGATTCTTCCTCTGGAAAAGTGATTAATTCATGGCCTTCCATAGACATATTCAGGTACAGCAGTGAATAAAATTTATAAAAACCCCTGCTTTTGGGGAGACAAGAAGAAAGGACAGAAGCAAATTGTTAAGCAACTTCTGGTAGCAGTAATTGTTATGAAGAAATATAGAGCAGAGTGAGGCATTAGCAATAGGAGTGGAGCAGACAGGTTATTTTGGATGGGGATCGTTGGGGGAGGCGCCTCTCCGGAAGTGGCATTTGAGCAGAGACCAGAAAGGAGTGAGCCACGTGGGTCTGGAGGAATAGTGTCACAGAAAAAGGAACAGTATGTGCAAAGGCCTAAAGCAGGGACAAGCCAGACCAGCTGGATACCATGTGCCTGGCCCAGTGAGGGGACAGAGGCAAGAATAGACACTGAGGAGTCTCCCTGCCCAGCCTTCCTGAGTGCTCACTTTGTTCACAGGCCATGTGGTGACCAGATGGCTCCAGGATCCAGGCCCAGGTCTTCTCAGCACAGCAGCTCCAGGAAAAGTCCCAGGGCTGTGTGTCTTATTGGCCAGCTGGGAGTCACATGCTGTTCCTGAACCACTCACTGAGGCCAGGGTGCCTGGAGCACTGCTGGGCTGGTGGGGATGTGGACTGGACCAGGGTCGGGAGGACCAGGCAGGATGAAGCTATAATGTGCAAGCAACATGATGCAGAGAAGCGCCCGCTGACGACAGGGGAGGCACCCAGGCCAAGCCCCAGTCCTGGGCGGGGAGGCTTCCTCAGAGACCACAAACTCTAGAGGAGCCTCAGGACCAGGGAGGCTGTCCGGAGGCTCCATCCTGGATGTGACAGGCCTGGGATGATCTTGGGATGTCCCTGAGGAGATGCCCAGCAGGTGGTTGGTTCTCTAGGGCTGGAGTAGAGCAGAGCTGGGCTCGAGATGTGAATTTGAGACTCCTTGGTGACCAGGCAGTAATTGAAGCTGCGGCCCCAGTGAGATGCCAAGTGAGGAGGAAGCATGAGTAGAGGAGAGGCCCCTAACAGAGCTCAAGGACACCTGCCTTCCCCTGGGAAGCTGGGGGAGAGGAGGAGACTTCTGGGGCCTGTGGAGTGTGGAAGGCAGGGAGGCCAGTGCCCATGCTGCTGCGAGGCCAGGTAAGCAAGATGGCTCAGCTTCCCTAGGTCATGCCTGTAAAGGTCAAGCCAGGACTTCTGGACCCAAGACCAGGCGTGATGGTGACTCAGGGGAGGCAGTGAGGGAAGGTGGACGGGACAGGGGACATAACCCCAGCTGGTGTCAGCCTCAGCCCGACCAGGTGGGACGGGGGGAGTTGGAGGTTGGCCCTGAAGTGTGAGCTGCCCCCAGAGGTAGCTTCCCCTGAGGCAAGCAGGCCAGCTTAGACCTCTGGCCAGTCCTTCACTGGCCACGCCCCCGGCAGTCCCCCATTGGTTATCCCCTGGTGGTCACTGGCCACTCCTGTCCCAGAGGGGGTGAAGGTGTCTCCTGGGCCATGTGGCTCCTTCTCTGCAGTGGGGCAGCAGTGAGCCTCCTTAGCTGGGAAGAGAATCTGGTGGCACCAGTGACGGCTTCTACATACTGTCCAGCCCTGTTTCTGATGGCTGGCGACAGTTTCTGTCGCCCCGGGGGAACCACAGGTTACTGGCGGCTCCTGGGGCCCAAGAGTAATCTGTACGCTGTAACAGCTAATGCTTACTGACTGAAGCACCTGTGTGAACCTTCTGGTTATGGAACAAATGACCCCACAACTTTGAGACTTGAAACAATAACACTCATTCATTTACCCCAAAGCAGGAGCTTCCAGTCAGGTACCTCCAGGTGGCTTGTGCCTCCTCACAGCATGGCCACTGCATACCATGCCAGCACCCACAGGGGTACCTGTCACCTTTCATGATGACAGGTACATACAGCCAAGTACTGTCACAAAAGCCACCAAGCGCAAGGAGGGGGGGACTCAGTTTCCATTTCTTTCCTGCCCCTGGAGGGGGTTGGGAGATTTTGGAAGAGCCAGTGGGAAAAGAAAGGAAGGTGGGGCTGTTACTGGTTTATCAGTTACCGGCCAAGGGCAGGTGCTGGGAAACTGGAGGAGGCAAGCTGGTTCCTGCCAAAGGTAGCTGGAGAAAGGCTTTAGATTCCCTCCTTGTGTGTGGTCTCCCTCAGTCAACAGGGGTGGCCTGGATCCCATTTGACAGAGGAGGAAGCTGAGGCTGGACCTGCCTGCACCTGATCTGGGCTAGCAGTGTGTTTCCTGCAGAGTCCTGGGTCCAGGAAGTGATCCCACTGGTGGGAGGGGGACACTCAGGTACTTGGTGACTGTCTGGTGTGCCTAGATCCTGGATGGGTTCCCTGCCCACCCCCCCAATCCCATGGTGTTGGAGGTGGTGTGGGTGTGGGTGACTGGGGCTTGGGCCCTGTTGGCCCCTTGCTGGTGGTGTGACCTCTGCTCCTCTGGGCTTGGGTTTCACCATCTGCCAGATGTGGGCAGTGGTTTACCTTCTGCATAAGACAGTGGTGAGGCAAGACACTGCAGGCCTTGGACTTGTTGGCTGTTTCCGTCATCACCATCATGACTACCGGCCCAGCTGACCTCTTCCCTTGGCGGCTGGGGTAAATCGAGGACCAGAGAGGACCTGCTCTGGCAGGGGGTTCGGGGAGGGACGGCTGGGGGCCGTGGGTCCAGATCTTGGGGCTGTGGGTCCAAGGCATCTCACTGGGTGTCCCAGTGCCCTCCGCTCCCATGAAGCCGAGTGCAGGGGCACCCTGGTTTCTGGGCAGCGGTGGGACTCGCTGGGGCTGGCTGGCGTTTCCCCGAATGGAGAGCGTTTCTGGGGACGTGTACTGGGAGTGGTCACAGGCGCTTGCACACACATCAGGTCTGCCTGGGGAACAGACTTTATTTCTGCTCAGGAGAGGCGAACCTTGGTGAATGTGCGGGGAGGGACCCTTGCCCCCTCCCCCGCTGAAGGGGACTGAGGCACCATTCCAGGTGGGAAGCTGGCATGCAGGGACACCCCAGTCCTGGCCCCCGGAAGTGCTCCGCCCAGAAGCAGGTGAACAGGACCTGAGGGCCCTGTATGTCCAGGCGGAGGAGGAGGCGGCGGCGGAGGGCGGGGCTCAGCCCACGGGCTTGACCTTAGCGATGAAGAGGGCCGCGGCCTTCTCCAGGAACTCCTCCCGGGTCATGGGGGCGCTGGGTCGTCGGGCCACCAGTGCGCGGTCCATAGCCAGCGCCAGGCTGTCGGGCCCCAGGCGCGAGCCCGCCTCCAGGTAGCGCGCGGGCGCAGTATCGTCGCTGGCCTGCAGAGCCCCCTCCAGCGTGTCCAGCACGGCCTGGCCCAAGCGGCGGTCAGCCATGGCCAGGCCCGGGTCCTCCAGCAGCCGGTAGAGGGCGCCGGCGCGTGCCACGAACTCCAGCAGCACGAAGCAGGTGAGCATCCCCGCGCGGAACACGGCCAGCGGCACTGCCTCGTGGTCCCGGCACTGGATCTTGCGCAGCAGTGGCGCCACCACCTCCTCGGGGGCCTCTCCGTCGCGGCAGATGCGCTTCAGCAGCTCGCTATACGTGCGCCCATCCAGCCCCGGCTTCTTCTTGCGCCCGCTGGCGCTCAGGCACTCGTAGGCCACACCAACGTTGTTGTTGAAGGCCGTCCTGAGGGCGGAGGGGGCGTCGGCTCGCACTAGAGGCCTGCTCCGGCCCCCCAACCTCAACACACCGGCCCCTCCTGCCTCAGGTCCGTTCCACCAGCTGTGCCCTGACCTGGAGCGCCCTCCCCCAGATCTCCCCACGGCTCCACCGAGTCTGTGCTCAGCCGTCTGTGTTCAGCATCATGTCTAGGGCAGTACCCTCCCCGACCGCCTAACCCCTTCCTATACTTATCTTCACGGAGTCCTCCTGAGTTCCCTCCTTCCCATCACATCAGCTCAGGAGCCTATCAGGGAGTTCATCTGTCCGGTCACTCATTACAGTCCTAGGGCCCACACCACCACCTAGGAGCTCGAGAAACGGCTGCCAACGGGCTCCTGCCCACGGACTTTCCACCTTAGAGGTGTCACTGGGCAGGACTGTCCCTACCTCTTAACTGAGTTAACTCATTTCACCTGTGCAGGCCCTGAGCCTGTAACCCAGGGTGTGGCTCAAGCCTGCTGCTGCTGCTTTGTAAGTTTATCTGAAAGTGGTCACATCAACCCGGACACACTGCTTCCTGCCTCCACAGGTCACATCAGGAATGGCCCCAGTGCCGACACTACTTACTGCTTGCCTCACGAAGCCATGAGGTCCCCCTCTGCCGTGACCTGGCCATGCCAGGAGTTTCCCAGGTGGTCGTGTGTGGGCTTGGGTCAACCTGGGTGCCCACTCCAACCCCTCCCTTGGCAGCCAGCACCCTGCCGCAGCTCTAAAGCAAAGAAGTGAGGCCTGAGGCAGCTGATGGCCGGGCCAGGGGTCCCACAGAGGAAGGGGAACCCCACGGCTCACACTCACCCTTTCTGAGAGCCTGGCTCCACTCTTATCTGTGAGACACGGCATGCCACCCGCCTGTACTGGACAGCATGGGTGGGAACCTGGTCTACACTGGGCTGGAGCAGGGCGGGGTCCAGGAACAGCCATGCTCACCCAGTGAGCTCCAGGGGTCAAGGCCCCTTACAGAGGAGGAGCCGAGGTGCAGAGGGGAGAGGGTAGGACCTGGGGTCTTGCCCAGCTGGGATTCACTTCTCAGTTCTAGGACAATGTGCTGGGGCTTTGGGGTTAGTGAGAGCACCCTGTGAAGTGTGGGGGTGCCAGACCTTCCCTTTGCACAACTGGCACTGCGTTAACTGCTGCCACCTCGAAACAAGCCCTTGTAGGAACTTCTGTTGTCAGCTCCTTTCCCCAGGACAAGGGTCTCTGGTGGGAGCAAGCCTGGTGGTGATGATGCTGGGGCCAGCTTGGTGGCCGTGTAGCAATTAAGCCCACACCTAGATCGTGTCCCAGACTGAGTCAGGAACTGGGAGCGGCTTGGCTGGGTGGTCCTAGCTCAGTGTGCAGCCAGGACCCTGGTGGAGCCCCCTCCTCTGAAGGCTCCCTGTGGAAGCCCCTCCCCAGGGGCAGCATGAACACGCTCAGGTTATGGTGCTGGCCCCCTGAGTGGGTGACAGGCAAGGTGGTGATGCAGGCTGGTCTGGTTTGATGTGTGAGGCAGCTGCCTGAGGTTGTGAATACAGGAGGCTCTTGGGGGTATCTTGGCAGCAGGCTGTCCCACCCCCGAGGGCATGACCCACTTCCCATGGAGGGTCCACTCCTGCAACCCTGGGTGAGCAGTGCCCTGTTGATTCTGCAGCAGCTGTGAGGCCACTGAGGTTTCAGGTTCCTGTCCCGGTGGCCTGACAGCTCATCCATCAACCACTCAGCTCTGCCTGAAGTCTCCCCCAGGAACCTGGTCAACCAGCCAGTTGTTCTGAGTGACTCAATCGCCCTGGAGTTGGTCAGTGCTGTTCCTGGCCGGCCTAGACCTGTGCCGGTTCTATCCACTGTGCCATTTTTCTCATCTGGAAAATAAGGGTTCTAACCTGTGTCTCAGGATTCTTGGGAGGACAGAGATTAGTTTTTGTGCCTGGTGTGAGGCTGGGGTCCCACGTGTGCTTGTCACTTGCTGCCATGCAGCCCTGTCCAGGTGCTGTTTACCATGGGCTCCCAGCCTTGTGGGCAGGAAGATGCATAGCAGGCAGTGATGGCCCAGGGAGGTGAGATCATCAGGGGAGAAGACAGAGGAAGGCCACACCCCACCTTGAGGCCGTTCTGGGGGCTCCAGTTGAGAGGGCGCACCCACGCGGTCTGCCATCCTGGGCTCTGGTCCTCAGGCTCCCCCATGTCAGCTCCCACACGGAGGAGTTTACAGAGCATGTTGGGCATTTGTTAAAAAGAACCAATTTATGGGTCATGTCACAGAGACAGGGAGACTTTTCCGCTGTAGACAGGGGGCTCTCGACAGGGTGACTCTGTCCCCAGGGGACACTAGTAATGATGTCTGGGGGCAGTTTTGTTTGTCACCATTCGGTGGGTGGAGGCCCAAGAGGCTGCTCAACACCTGCAGGACCCTCTACAGAGTGACCTCCCCCACCCACACAATGTCAGAGAGCCAAGGGGGAGGGGCTCTGGTTCAGTGTTTGAAGAGATGGGGTCCTCTCCTTGCTCACAGCCTTTTCCTTCATACTTGCCCCTCTGAGTCACGCGGTGTAAACCAGGGTGGCCCCCAGCATCACCAAATACCAAGTCGACCAGAATTACCAGCGCCAGCACTCAGCTGGGTGGCCTCGCCGGGACCATGGACCCCCGCGCGGTGCGCGCCCCTCCTGCGCCAGACGCAGCCATCTACAGTTCCCAGCACGCCCCGCGCTCGTGCACCGGCGCCGAGGGTGGGGAGCCGCGCGGAGCCCGCTGGGAGTTGAAGTCCGGCTGCAGCCCCTACCCGTCCAGGCCCGGCCCAGCCCCGCACCTCTGGGAGTGGTGAGCCAGGCGAAGATGCCACAGTGCGCGGCCCAGGCGCTGCTGCTGCAGCAGGAGCTGGCCCGGAGGCTCCCCGGCGCCGCCGTTTGCAGGAGACCGCAGGCCCATGTTCTCGAAGTAGTGCGCCAGAAAGGCGATGGGCTCCTCCGGTCGCGCCTCCAGCACCTTTAGCAGGGCCGCGCGTAGCATCTCCGTCACGCCGACCTGTCGCAGGAAGTCCTCTTCACTCTCGGCCGTCGCCGCCGTTCGGGGCACCCCCGGCCGGCCGCTGTCTGTGAAACTGGTTGCCTGTGCCACCGCCTGCCGCCGCTTCTCCACTGCCGCCATCTTCGCTGAGGGCAGAGGGACCGGAAGCGCTGCCATATCTCACAGTGCGCTGCCGCTTCAGAGCGGCCATCTTGGTTAAGGGCAGAGGGCACCAGAATCTCGCTGAGAGACTCTTAAGAAATGACCACGGCAGGGCACCCTTTTCCCTAGGTTCTAATAGGCACTGTCTCCAGGTTTCCTCTTTATGTGTGCTGCTTGGCTTTCCTGGCTTAGACGTGGAGCTTAAATTTTGCCAGACTCCAAAATGGACCCCAGGAAGGGCTTGGTTTCAGGTATGAAGCCGATTGCTTGCCATCCTGGTAATGGGAGGGTCCTTTCTTAGCCTGGTCCCCTAGCAACAGGTCTCCTTGGTTACCAGGAAGCCCTGACAAGCTTGGGCGGGTGGCTCCACCCCCACCGGGACTAAGCGCCGCTCTCACCCGCTTTTTTGAGGGCAAACTCGGAGGCTTTGTGCTCAGCCTGGTCTTCAGCCTAACCCAATCTCTGTGTGAGTTTCTAGCTCACCTCGTGCGGAAAGGCTCCCTCTCCCCACCAGGCTGGGTTAGGGCTCTCCTCTGCGCTTTCGCTGCCCTTATTCACGTGTACGCGTTCGTAGAGTGAAAGACTATGGTGCCCAGTTCCCTGTCCCAGCCTGCTACCTTTCGTCACCACCAGAGGGCGCTTTCTCATGGCGCATCTTCTATAGCTCTGAAAGTGTTAGTCACTTAGTTGTGTTCGACTCTGCGACCCCATGAATTGTTTTGTAGTCTGCCAGGCTCCTCTGTCCATATGATTATCCAGGCAAGAATACTAGAGTGGGTTGCCATTCCATTCTCCAGGGGATCTTATCGACCCAGGGATTGAACCCAGGTCTCCTGCATTGCAGGCAGATTCTTTACGGTCTGAGCCACCAGGGAAGCAAGCCCTAAGCCCTTTAGCTCTAAACTCTTACAAAGGTCCCCAGTTCCAGAAGGTCGAAACCCGTGGCATCTACAGCCCTTCACCTCCCGGTATCATGTCCAGCCTCTGTCTCAACCCCTGCCGCCACTTCCCCCGCCACTTAATCCCCAGCCACCCTAAAAGAGTACATACAGTTTCCCTTATCAAGCACCCTTCTGTTTCTTTGCCTGTGCGGTCCTCCAACAAGTACTTTTCTCCTCTTCTTTTGAGGACTCCTAGTTACTCTTGCCTGGAAAATCCTATGGACGGAGGAGCCTGGTAGGCTGCAGTCCATGGGGTCGCGAAGAGTCGGACACGACTGAGCGACTTCACTTTCACTTTTCACTTTAATGCATTGGAAAGGGAAATGGCAACCCACTCCAGTGTTCTTGCCTGAAGAATCCCAGGGACGGGGGAGCCTGGTGGGCTGCCGTCTATGGGGTCGCACAGAGTTGGACACGACTGAAGCGACTTAGCAGCAGCAGCAGTTACTCTTTAAGCTTCAGCGTTCCCACATGCAGGGAGGGGCCCCAGGCAGAGTACACGCCTCCTTCCCCCAGCCCTGGCCACGTGGGACTGCGGTGGTGTCTGTCCTTCCTTGCCTCTCTGGGAGAATCACCTAGAGCAGAGGATGGTTGGAGCTGTGCGGAGGATTCCCAAGTCGTGGGACCAGGACTGAAACCACTAAGGTCAGACTAGATGCTCTTTATTTTCCAGCTCTGCACCATGGAGGGTCGGCTCCCCAGGGGCCCACGGAAGGGACACCCAGCCAGCTGGGGAGTCTGGATGTGCCGGCCATCAGGGCAGGGAGCCCATGGTCACTGCCTGATGTCCAGAACGCTGCCCATGTCCTCTAGTCACAACCGAGTAGAAGGAAAGTCTCCCTTCATATGGTCTACGCAGGGTGGGGGTGTGAGGCCCAGGTCATCGGCTTGTGGGCTGGCAGCGTTTCCACAGGTGGTAGGCGAGGAACACCAGGAGAAGGAGCCCCAGCGCCAAGCTGCTGGTCCACAGGGCAGCTGACATCGTCGGGGAGCCTGGAGAGAGAGGCATCTGGAATCCTGCAGCCCTCTTCAGGCTTGGGGAGCAGCCCGGCAGAGCCTGCTAAGGGCTCACAGATTGACCAGTTTCCTTGAAACTGTACAAAGGACTTAACAGTTTAAAACACCTTTGTGAAATGTACAGAAATCCCTGGACTAGCCAAAGGCCTTGTGTGTTTAGTCACTCAGTCGTGTCTGACTCTGTGACTCCACGGACTGTAGCCCACCAGGCTCCTCTGTCCATGGAATTCTTCAGGCAAGAATGCTGGAGTGGGTTGCCATTCCCTTCTCCAGGGGATCTTCTGACCCAGAGATCGAACCCGGGTCTCCTGCATTGCAGGCCAATTCTTTACCATCTGAGCCAACAGGAAAGCCCCCAAAGGCCTTTAGAGCAACTCTTTGGAAAGGTACCTAGGACCTTGTAGTTAGAAGTGAGCAATCCAGGAACTTCCTGATGGTCCAGTGGCTAAGCCTCAGCACCCAGGGTAGGGGACCCAGGTTCCATACCTGGTCAGGGAACTAGATCCCACATGCCACAACTAAAGATACTACAAGCTGCAACTAAGACCAGATGCAGCCAAGTAAATAAATCGCCATATAAATATTTTTTTAAAAAGTGGGCAGTCCAGTGAGGGGCCCCTCACCACAGCTGCATTTGAAGTGTGACCAGTCTGGGTGGACAGCACTGTCCATGTAAAACACACATTGCATTTTGAAGACTTAGTCTGAAAACAAACTTCAGTCATGCTTCTTAATAGACTGCATGTTGAAATGATAACATTTGAAATATATTGGGTTTGATGATATATCGTCAAACTTATTTTTTTTTTTCCCTCCTGAATGTGGCTTTCAGAAAAACTGGAATTACTGATGTCTGTGTCTTGTTTCTATTCCACAGGCTGTCTCAGTCCGTCGAGTTTACAGGGTTTACAAAATGCTGTGACAGCTGCAGGGTCCCTGAAACTTAGTTATCGCCATGCAGGCAGCTGTGACTTGTGACCCTTAAAGGGTCAGGGAAGCCCACTAGACAGCTGAGGATACAGGCTGACTAGCAGGGCACTCCTTGTCTAAGGCCTGGACACTAGGCTCCCCTCCCTCCCAGGCCCCTGCAGTCCCCAAACTCACAGATTTCCGGGACCACATACAGGTTGGCCATGTGGCCCCCAGGGTCCAGGCGACACTGGAACCAGCCCTCAGGATGGCACCCGGACCACAGCGTGCTCCTGCTGCTCAGCCAAGCTTGGGCCCCCGCCTCCCACGTCTCGTAGGCCTCCAGCCCGCCAGGGGCCTGGGTCCAGCGCACGGCCATGCTGGGACCACAGGGCACCTCGCACAGCAGCTCTAAAGCCCCTGATGCTGACGACTGGTGGATCTCCGGGAGGCACGGCCTGGTGGAGCTGTTGCTGGACGTGGCGCCAGGACTTGCGGGGCCAGGACTCGCGGGGCTGTAGGTGGAGGCCAGCTCGGGGGAGGTAGTGATGGGAGGCTTCGGGGGCTTCATGACAAAAGACTCTGGGGTGGTTGTATCAGTGGGCTCCGGGGACGCTGTGATGCTGGGCTTTGCAGGGGTCATGGTGGGCAGCTCTGAGGAGGTGATGCTGGGGGGCTCCGGGGACGTCAGGCCCTGCAGGACTGGGAAAGGCAGCAGCCATTTGTTTTCTACCTGCTGCCCAGGCCCCTCTCCTACCTCCCTCTCTCCGCCTGAAACACATGGTTGGACCTGATCTACTCCAGGTCCTGTCCTTCACTTGGATGAATTGCAGGGTATCCCAGTGGGTAGGAACAGGATCGGGGTCTGACATGCCCCCTCCCCCCAACACACGCCAGCGAGTGTCTAAATCTGTTAAGAGGCATGAGAGCCCCCCATCTAGGGGCTGGGCTGCAGAGTGATGCGGGCATTGGACTTTATTATTATGGGGCTAAGGGGGGAGGAAGGGGGGAAGGAGGGCCCACCTAAGGAACAAGGACGTGCCTAAGTTTTCTTTCTGTACCACCTTGTGGTGCAGATGAGAGACTGAGGGTCTTCCCACCCCACCCTACTTCCCTTACCTCAGTAAGGGAAGGCCAAACCTTCCAGGCCCCCAGGCCCCCAGTCATTAATGTGAGTTTTGGGGTGCCCTGTCAGAGACCCAGTCTGTGCTTGCTTGGTGAGAGGCTGCCACAGGCTTGGTGATATGGGCGGGGTTTGTCCCAGAAGAGAGCAAAGTAAACAGTAACCTCTGACGTGAACTGACCACCTACTGTGTGCCAGCCCCCACATTAAATGTTTTCATTCATTCAGCAAGCATTTATTGTGCACCTACTATGGGCCAGGCCCCCAGGATAACAGTTATTCATTCATTCATTCAGGATGTATCTACTGAAAACCTACATGCACTGGGCCCTGTTTTAGCCTCTGGGGACACAGCCATGAACACATTCCTGTCTTAGTGAAACCATCAGCAGGGGAGACAGACGATGGAAAAAGCGAGCACACAAGTCGGATGTTGATAAAAGGTGTCAAGAAATATTCAACAGGGGAAGAGAAGAGGCCTGTGTGTGTGTGTGTGGTGGGGGTGGTGGGACCTCTTGGGCAGGAAGATCAGGGCAAGCCTCACTGGGAAGGAGACCTCACTGGGAAGGAGGGGGGTGCGGGAGCTGTAGGGAAGAGCATTCCCATGGAGGGCACAGAGATGCAAAGGCCCTGGGGCAGCAATGCCCCTGAAGTGTGGGAGGAACTGCAGTGTGAGTGAAGGGTAAGAAGGGAGGGGGATAAGGCAGGTGTGCAGGGCCCTGTAGGTGGGTGCAGCCAGCTTGGACTTTCACCTGAAGGGAGGTGGGAGCCCCAGAGGGCTGTGGGCAGAGGAGGAGCAGCACCTTGGTGGGCTTGGCTCAGGGTAGGTGCGCTGCAAATCTGTTGAATGAATGAACCAGTGAGAAGTAGCCCCCTGGCTGCCACTGGAGGCCAGGTGAAGGATGGAAAGTGACTTTCCCTCCAGCTGGTGGTGCGAGACCTGTCCAGGTGGAGACCCAGCGAGTGCAGGGAGGAGCCAGGACTCCCAACGAGTGGCCAGGCAGCCACCCAGGGCTCACCAGAGACTCAGGTGCTGGGTGGTGTGACCTTGTCCACTTCCCCACGGGCGCAGGCTCACCTGGAATGGTCCGGTGGTGGGTCAGCTCCCGGCCGGGCAGCCTCATGGTCACCTGGCAGTGGAGGGTGCGCAGGCTGGAGGTCTCTGAGGTGGGCAGCAGCCAGCGCTGGGTCACTTGGAACAGCGAATCCTCGCCTTCCTGGGGCTCCTCAGTCACGTTCGGGAGGGCTTCCACTCCCTCCAGTTCCCGATCCCCCAGGAGCAGGGACATGGAGAGGGTGTCAGGGCCAGGAGGTGTGACGTTGTGGGCCGTGCAGGCCACCTCCTGGTCCCTCCCTGGCACAACGGCCTCAGGGGATACAGTCAGCTGGTCAGGGAAGGCTGTGGGGGAGGGGAGGAGCGGGTGAGCTGAACCAGGAGGTTTAGGGCTGCGCCTGGAAGAGGTGGCGTGGAGGTGGGGCCTGGGGTTCCTGGAGACTGCTGGGGCACCGGGACAGGCGAGACCCGCTACGACAGCCTGTGTAGCTAGAGTATAAGGTGTCAGAGCGAGTCCAGAGCGGAAAGGGCAGGGGGTGAGGTCCTGCAGGATCGGGCGTGGATTGGGGAGAGGGATGCGCGGAGAACGGGGACTGCAGAGCGACTCTGGAGGACCTGCGAGGCGGGCTAGGAGCTGGGACGTGGTGGGCAATCCGGGAAGCGTTCCAGGCGGAGGTGGCCAAGGGACGGAGGGAAAGCAGGGCTGCCGGCCGGGGCCCCGAGGGCGCAGAGGCGGGGGGAGGGGCGGGGGCTCACCAAACAGCAGGAGCCGCACCCGGTGCTGGAGGTTCACGTCCCCACAGGAGCCCACGCACACGCGGGTCCCCGCCGCAGACAGCGAGGCGTTGAGCACGTACAGGATGCTGAGGCCCGCGCTGGACTGTACGGCGCCCAGACTGGTGTCCAGGCCCCGCCACACCACCGAGGCCGCCCTGCCGTCTGCGCAGGTCATGCGGCAGGTGAAGTTTCGCGACTCGCCCACGGCCATCGCCACCTGGCTCTCAGGTGGATCCACTTCCAGCAGCCCACCTGCGGGCGACCGCGGTCTCAGCTCCGCCCTCCTCCTCCCAGGTCCCTACGTGGGGTTCCCCATCACCTCCCCAACCTCCGCACGCGCGTCTGCGGCCCCTCCCCGCTCACCGCGGCCAGGCTGGAGCAGCCCCAGAAGGAGGGGAAGCAGGAGGGCGCGGCCCCGTTCCATGCTCGGCCAGGCTCTGTCCCTTGCCCGTGGGGGCGGTGGCTTAAATAGTGGCGTCCCGGGCTCCTTCCCGCCGCCCCGCGACCCCGCGACCCCGCTTCCTCTCTTCCAGCTGCTCCCCGGGGGTTTCCCGAGGGGGTTTCCCACTCTGACCCCCGATGACCCTGGAGGCGACAGAGGGGAAGGGGCTGGGGGCGAGAGGTGCGGGGGCACGGTAGGGGAGCGGCCGAAGTCGGAACAGGAGGGCAGAAGGCCTGGGCCGGTTCCAGGCCTCGCTTTTAGAAACGCAACCTCGGAAGATGGAGGCAGGAGAGGGTTGACGGTGGAGGGGCCAGGCCCGGGGTTGGCGCCCGGTTCGCGCCGTCGCGGGACTCTCGGTCTTTACTACCCGGAGCGGCCGCACGGGGGCGATGGAGAGCAGTCTCCTGGGAGCTGGGGCGGCCGCGCTGGGGTTCTCCTGCGGTGGATCTCCCGGAGAAGTGTCCTGACGGAGCGGGGGAGGTCCCCCAGGGGTGAGGATGTTGTGGGGTGGTGGGGTCTCTTGGGGGTGATGGGGCTGCGGCCCACGATGCCTAGGACACCGCACTACCCCCCTCTGAGCTTGTCTCCCGTGCGCCTAATGGGCAGGCAGGATGGGACCCCGGGGCCACGGAGCGTCTTCCGAGGAGACGCCTGGGAGGGGACCCACAGCAATCATCAGCCAGGCCCGAGATCCTCGTGTCCCCAACGCCTGAATCCGTCTGCCCTTTCCGTTGTGTAGACCACCCTCAGCCTGGTCCTGGGTTCCCTCAAGGCCATTCACCACCGGGCACCAGAGTGGATTTAGAAACACCCTCTGAGCATGCAGACACTCCACGGCTGCCCCGTGGCAGAGGGAAAAACCCAAACTTCAGGCCACGGCCGGAGCCTGGGCATTTGGCAGCCTCCGGACCTAGCACATGCCTTCTCTGCTGGGCTGTGTCCAGACGCAGCCTCCTGAGTGGGAAGGGCCCCAGCTAGCTTCCCCTCCCCCCACTTCCTCCAAGTCCTTAGAGAGGTCAAATGGCTGATGTCATATCCCCCCTGTACTGGGAATAGCCGGGGCGGGGGGTGGGGGGGGTGGGTTGTCTGCTGTGGCCTGTCCTGTGACCCCAGACTCTGAGCACAGCAGGCACGCAGAAGGAAAAGGGTGGAGGGTCCTGGTTGCCTCCTACCCCCGCCTGACTTTAGGTGTGACTTGTGCCTCAGTTTCCCTGACTTCAGAGTGAGAGGACCTGCTGGGAGATGCCAGTTTCTAAGCACTACCAGCTCTGCCCATCTGTGTTCTCAGCATCTTTTTTTTTTTTTTTTTAACTTATTTGACTGTGTGGGGGTCTTTTGTTGTGGCTCTCAGCATCTTCCGTCTTCCTTGCAGCTGCTGGATCTTTGGTTGCAGCAGATGGATCTAGTTCCTGATGGGGGTCTAGTTCTAGACCACCAGGGAATGCCCTCTTTTCAACCTCTTAATTGTCAGAGGCAGAACATGGGGCCCAAGATCAGGGACTGGAGGCAGAGAGGGGGAGCTGAGGCTGAGGGGCTGGGGGCAGAGGAGGGGCTGAGGCTGGGGGGACTGGGGGCTGGGGTGAGCTGAGGAGGTGGCTGTAGAGGGCTGGGGACAGAAGAAGGAGGCTGAGGCTTGGTGGTCCAAGGGTTGGAGGGTGAGGCTGGGGGGCTGGGGATGGGAGTCAGGCTGGGGGGGCCTGGCATCAGAGGATGGAAGCTGAGATTCGGGGGGCCCAGGTGTGTGAACCCAGAGTCTGGCTTCTTTGGCCCCATCCCCCTACCCCTGGTGCCGGGAAAGGCAGCACAGGAAGGAGGCTCCAAGGTGCGGTCCCTCCCCAGGCCGGAGGTTTGGGCCCTTCTCGGGAAGCTGGGCCCTTAACCCGGGTGGGGGGCAGCTGGCCTGGTGAATGGGTCTCTTCCCAGCCCCTGACCTGGCTTCCTGCTGCCCTGGCAGCCAAGGTCCTTGCAAGGCGTGGGCCTGCTGCCCCCACCCCCCCACTGCCTGGCCCCTCCAGCTCCAAGCCTCTGCCTGCGTGAATGAAGAACCGTTGGGTTAAAGATGCCTGCAGTGATCAGAGGGCAGTGCTAAGGGGGACACGATGACCAGGGCATCAATGGAGGGCACCATGAAGAAGGGACAGGTGGGCTCAACAGAGGAAGAAGGTTCCGGGCAGAGGTGGGGGACAGGAAAGGGCGGAGACACGGAGACTGAGTAGGGATGGGGGAGGAAAGGGTTGGGCAGGTGCCTGGAGGAGCAGAGCCAGCACCAGGGGGAGGGGGTGGAAGACTGAACCCTACTCCTAGGCTGCTCCAGGGACATCTGCTTCTGCCCCTGGGTGACTGAGCCCATGGGAGCCGCTGCCAGGGGGGCTGATGGTCTGGCTGTACCCCCTACCCTGGGCTTCCTGCTCTTGGTCCCCATTTCCCAGCATTGCCCCCTGCACAGAGGAAGTCCTCAGTGACCTCTGCTGGAAGCCTCCTTTCCATGGAGGGTGCTGTCACCACCGGAGGTCGGACACTCTAGCCCCCTCCTTGCTCCCCAGGATGATCTCAGGGCTCTGCGGGGGACTGGGCTGAGCAGGGTGTCCAGAGGCCAGTGCCCTGGCCCTGGGAGACACCTGTTCCCCCAGGACCCCTGTACTCTGCCTGGCCAGCTCCCCTTGCTAGCATCGCTGGTCAGTTGGGGGCCTCATGGATTTTCTTTGGTGTGAGCTAGAGCCCTGGGGCAGGGCTGAGTCATTGGAGCACTGCCCCCCCGCTCCCCCCACGTCAGATGCCCCACTCAACTCTGGTGCTGGAGGACCCTGGATGTCACCCTCAGCCCCCTCCCTGGATGGCTTCCTGCCTGGGTGGTCTCAGGGAGGTTAAGGGAGGAGATGGAGGCTGTGAGGGTCAAAGATGGCCTGTTACATAGCCCCACAGAAGGTTCTAGAGCCTGACAGGGCTATTCAATCGGTTCTTCAATGTCCCTGATGGTCCCTGAAGTTCCCTGGCCAAGCTGGGCTGAGGGGGCGAGGAGGGCACAGGGGCAGGACAGGCCCCGACTGACCTTAGCAGGTGTGGGCAGACTTGGGCAGAGATAACTCAGGTCTGCCCGCCCAGCACCTGCCCGTCTGGCCATCCACAATTATGCACCCACTCTGTCCCTTAGGCCACCAGCCTCCAACCTCCACTATCCATTCATCTACCTAGCCTTCTGTCCACTTGGCATCCAGCTGTTCATCCACCCATGCATCCATCCGCCCGCAACTGAACAAGCTCCCCCATCTACCAACCCACACGTCCACTTTGGCAGCCTCAGTGTGGTGTGGTGACTGGCTGTGTTTGAGAGGGAAAGCACTGCTCTGCTGCTCCAGGCTGTGATGAAGGGGGAGGTTTACAAGGTTGCAAACTCAGATTACTACTGAGTTTGTAGCAGGCAGGGCTGCCAGCCAGGTGTCACTCGGTTCAGTTCAGTCGCTCAGTCGTGTCCGACTCTTTGCGACCCCATGAACCGTAGCATGCCAGGCCTCCCTGTCCATCACCAACTCCCAGAGTCTACCCAAACCCATGTCCATTGTGCCGGTGATGCCATCCAACCATCTCATCCTCTGTCGTCCCCTTCTCCTCCGGCCTTCAATCTTTCCCAGCATCAGGGTCTTTTCAAATGAGTCCGCTCTCCGCATCGGTGGCCAAAGTATTAGAGTTTCAGCTTCAGCATCAGTCCCTCCAATGAACACCCAGGACTGATCTCCTTTAGGATGGACTGGTTGGATCTCCTTACAGTCCAAGGGACTCTCGAGAGTCTTCAACATCACAGTTCAAAAGCATCAATTCTTCGGCACTCAGCTTTATTTATAGTCCAACTCTCACATCCATACACGACTACTGGAAAAATCATAGCCTTGACTAGATGGACCTTTGTTGGCAAAGTAACGTCTCTGCTTTTTAATATGCTGTCTAGGTTGGTCATAACTTTCCTTCCAAGGAGTAAACGTCTTTTAATTTCATGGCTGCAGTCACCATCTGAAGTGATTTTGGAACCTAGAAAAATAAAGTCAGCCACTGTTTCCACTGTCTCCCCATCTATTTGCCATGGAGTGATGGGGCGAGATGCCATGATCTTAGTTTTCTGAATGTTGAGCCTTAAGCCAACTTTTTCACTCTCCTCTTTCACTTTCATCAAGAGGCTCTTTAGTTCTTCTTCACTTTCTGCCATAAGGGTGGTGTCATCTGCATATCTGAGGTTATTGATATTTCTCCTGGCAGTCTTGATTCCAGCTTGTGCTTCCTCCAGCCCAGCGTTTCTCATGATGTACTCTGCATATAAGTTAAATAAGCAGGGTGACAATATACAGCCTTGACATACTCCTTTTCCTATTTGGAACCAGTCTGTTGTTCCATGTCCAGTTCTAACTGTTGCTTCCTGACCTGCATACAAATTTCTCAAGAGGCAGGCCAGGTGGTCTGGTATTCCCATCTCTTTCAGAATTTTCCACAGTTTATTGTGATCCACACAGTCAAAGGCTTTGGCATAGTCAATAAAGCAGAAATAGATGTTTTTCTGGAACTCTCTTGCTTTTTCTGTGATCCAGAGGATGTTGGCAAATTGATCTCTGGTTCCTCTGCCTTTTCTAAAACCAGCTTGAACATCAGGAAATTCACAGCTCACGTATTACTGAAGCCTGGCTTGGAGAATTTTGAGCATTACTTTACTAGAATGTGAGATGAGTGCAATTGTACAGTAGTTTGAGCATTCTTTGGCATTGCCTTTTCCTGTGGCCACTGCTGAGTTTTCCAAATGTGCTGGCATATTGAGTGCAGCACTTTCACAGCATCATCTTTTAGGATTTGAAATAGCTCAACTGGAATTCCATCACCTCCACTAGCTTTGTACCTAGTGATGCTTCTTAAGGCCCACCTGACTTCACATTCCAGGATGTCCGGCTCTAGGTGAGTGTGAGTGATCACACCTCATGATTATCTGGGTCGTGAAGATTTTTTTTGTACAGTTCTTCTGTGTATTCTTGCCACCTCTTCTTAATATCTTCTGCTTCTGTTAGGTCCATACCATTTCTGTCCTTTATTGAGCCTATCTTTGCATGAAATGTTCCCTTGGTATCTCTAATTTTCTTGAAGAGATCTCTAGTCTTTTCCATTCTATTGTTTTCCTCTATTTCTTTGCATTGATCACTGAGGAAGGCTTTCTTATCTCTCCTTGCTATTCTTTGGAACTCTGCATTCAAATGGGTATATCTTTCCTTTTCTCCTTTGCTTTTCGCTTCTCTTCTTTTCACAGCTATTTGTAAGGCCTCCTCAGACAGCCATTTTGGTTTTTTGCATTTCTTTTTCTTGGGGATGGTCTTGCTCCTTGTCTCCTGTACAATGTCACGAACCTCCATACTCACCACTTAAAATGTGATTTTTAATTTAAATATTAACCTAAAAACAGATGTTTGACCTGCTTATCAGAAAACTTTTAAGTGTGCTTAAAGCAACTTGGGTTTATGAATCTACTTTCTCATCTACAGTCTCATTTTAAAATTTTATTTATTTAGTTATTTTTGGCCATTCCATGCAGCATGCAGGATCTTAGTTCCCTGATGAGATATTGAACATGTGCCCCCTGTGGTAGAAGTGTGGAATATTAACCACTGGACTGGCAGGGAAGTCCCTTATTTATTTATTTTTTGGCCTCACTGGGGGCTGGGGGTAGGGGAACCGGCTCCCTGGCCTTGCAATGGATCTGGGTCCCTGAGCACAGAATGGAAATGTCCTCCATCAGACCCTTGCCTGAGCCCTGGGATGCCCACTGTGCTAAGGGTTTAGGATGGTGGTTTTCACCAGGTGGACTTTTTTGGTGGCTCAGCTGATAAAGGATCCGCCTGCAATGTGGGAGACCTAGGTTTGATCCCTGGGTTGGGAAGATCCCCTGGAGAAGGAAACAGCCACCCACTCCAGTATTCTGGCCTGGAGAATTCCATGGACTGTATAGTCCATGGGGTCACAGAGTAGGACACGACTGAGTGACTTTCACTCTCACCAGGTAGGGGCACTAGGTGACTCCTGAAATGGAGAGGATGGGGCCGGGTGCCAATCAGTGCTGGGAACATCAGAGGTTGGGAAATCCTGGGTGGGAGGTGGCTGGTGGAGGACTTGGGAGCCTCTGGGCGCCCTGCCTGTAGACGCGGAGGGGTTGGGTTGGGGGTCACCCAGGGCCGACCCCTCGGGGAAGTTCTCTGCTTCAGGAGCCTGTTTGAAGCCCAGGCTCTCTACCCCTGACATGAATGGACCAAGAGGATGCGGGCCTGGTAGCAAGGTCTGGGTGATGGGGGGAGGGGGCTGCAAATTCAGAGCCCAATCAAGGTGCGATTGGGGTCGTTCTGCAGGGAGTGTGGGAAACTGGGGTCGCAGGGCTGTGACCAGACACCTGGGTCAAGGCGTCTGGAGGGACCAGGATGGGCTTGGGGGTGCTAGGTAAGGAATGGGGCCAACGTCTAGCGTCAAGGCAGACCAGCAGGGGAAGGTCAGGATGGGCAACTGAGGTCAGAGTCCTGCTGGAGCCGAGGGTCGGTGGTCAGGTCACTTTCGGGCGGGATTGAGGGTCAGGGTCGGGCCTGTAGCTCGTACTCGCCGCGCTGCGTCTTTGGTGACGAGCTTCTCAACCAACAGGACGCGGCGGTCCAGCTCGGCTTGGCCCCAGAAGGCGCCCGCAACCTACAGCGAGGATTTCAGGAACACGCCGGCGCGCGTTCAGGTCTCCCCGGAGAACCACGGTCCCCCCGCCCGGACTACAACTCCCGACATGCCGCAGGGGCCGGGGTGGCGGCCGGGGGCGCGTTTCCCACAAGGCCGAAAGGAGCGCAGCGTCTCTCTAGCCCCGCACTGGCCGGCGAGGTCGCACGGCCCTCGGTTCTGAGCGTAGGGAGCTCCTGTCCGCGCGTAATTTAGCACCAATGACGGCAGCGTTGTGCGTCTTTAAGGTCACGCCCCCGGGGCTCCTGCTGCACTGGCACCGCTTGGGACTCCGGCTGGAGCTCCTGAGGCAGGGGATATGCGGCGAGGCCGGGGGTCCTGCATCCCGAACCGAAAGGTCCGGGTCGCGAGAGACTGCACCACTAGGTCTGGACCGCGGCCTCGAGGCTTCGGGGGCGTCTCAGGGGCTGGGGTGGGGTCGTGACAAGGGTCGTGTAATTGGACGGGGTCCGTGCTAGGCGGTCAGGGTCCGGTCTCCCGGCCCAGGGTCACAGTGCTGGGGCCCTGAGTGTGTTCTCTAGCGCTGGAGGATGACCAGGTTCATGCTGAGGCTGGATTTGTCTCACGGGTCTGGATGAAGATCATTCATTAAGTCACCGAGTAGTTATTGAGCGCCCGTGTGGCCATGCTCAGTCGTGTCCACGTCTGTGGGACTCCTCTGTCCATAGGGTTCTCCAGGCAAGAATACTGGAGTCGGTCGCCATCTCCTGCTCCCAGGATCTTCTGGACCCGAGGATGCCACCCGCGTCTCGTGTCACCTGCTGACGGGTGGATTCTTTACCACTGCACCACCTGGGAAGCCGCTAGTCGCCGAGCATTGTTCTAAATGCTGAGAGACAGCAGGGAGCAAAGTGAGCAGGCCCTGCCCAGAGGGCCTTCCATTCTAACCGGGGCGGGAGGGGCCAGAAGGCGTAAACATTAAGTATAATAAACAGGTAGCAATGTGCTCATGGGACTTCCCATGTGGCTCTGGTGGTAAAGAACCTGGTTGCTGCCAATACAGGTAAGAGACTCGGTTCGACCCCTGGGTATGGAAGATCCCTTGGAGAAGGGCATGGCAACCCACTCCAGTATTCTTGCCTGGAGAATCCCATGGACAGAGGAGCCTTGGGGGCTACAGTCCATGGGGTCACAAAGAGTCAGACACGACTGAAGCAACTTAGCACTGGAGCACTAGAGTGTGCTTATAAATGTTGAACAGCTGGCACTTTTAAGGCAAAAAGCCCTGCTCTATGGCACATACTAATTCGTGGGGTGTAAATACTCCCTTCATGGGTGCTTTCAAGCTTCCATCGTGACATCAGCTTGCACATAAAACTTCTGCAAATTTAAGCCAGCTCTCACAAGCCCCAGCCCAGCACTGCGCTGGGGGTCAATGCTATACTATATTTGTGGGAGATAAATGCAGTGGGAAGGGCTTCCCACATGGCTCAGCAGAAAAGAATCCACCTTTGGAGAAGGCAATGGCACCCCACTCCAGTACTCTCGCCTGGAAAATCCCATGGATGGAGGAGCCTGGTGGGCTGCAGTCCATGGGGTCGCTAAGAGTCGGACACAACTGAGCGACTTCACTTTCACTTTTCACTTTCATGCATTGAAGAAGGAAATGGCAACCCACTCCAGTGTTCTTGCCTGGAGAATCCCAGGGATGGGGGAGCCTGGTGGGCTGCCATCTATGGGGTCGCACAGAGTCAGACATGACTGAAGCGACTTAGCAGCAGCAGCACCCAGTGCAGGAGCTGCAGGAGACCTGGGTTTGATCCTTGGGTGGGGAAGCCTGGAGGAGGAAATAGCAATCCACTCCAGTATTCTTGCTGGGATAATCGCATGGACAGAGAAGCTTGATGGGCTATGTCCATGGAGACTGGGACACATCTGAGTGACTGAGCACACGCACAAAGGCAGTGAGAAAAAGGGGAATTGGCAGTATGGAGGTCGGGCATACGTAGGGTGACATTGGGTGGCCACATGGGGAGGTTTGAGCAAAGACTTGGGGGAAGGGATGAGAATTAGGAAGCATCTGTGTGGGAAGGGGTGTACCAGGTGGAAGATATAGTATATGCAAAGGCCTTGTAGCTGGAGCTGCCTGGCGAGCTCCGGGAAAGCAAGGAGGCCAGAGGGGCACCCCTAGGGATGGGGAAGGCCATCGAGGGGAGATAGGACCTGGTTGTGGTCAGGTCAGACTTGGTGGGCCTCAGGAAAGCCTGCTAGACCCTCTCAGCTCCCCAGTTTGAATCCTTCTTTCCCCTGAACCTTTTGTCTTTGTCTTCATAACAGGGACTAGGCAGGCGTGCAGCCAGGGACCCAGCGGAACAGGAGAGCCACTCCCTCCCCACCTGGCAGGGTCCTTGGTGGTCTGAGTGGGGAGCCGGCTCTTTCCTGAATGGAGGCATGAGGGGAGTTGGCAGGTTTGCTGGGTCCTTCCGGAATGGAGGCAGGAGGGAGCTGGCAGGTTCGCTGGGTCCTTGTCCGTCTGAGAAGAACAAGGCTTCCTTGTTAGCATCCCTGCCTCCCTGGAACAAAGGGGCAGGCAGCCACCAAGGCGCGTGAGTCTGAGTCAGGCCCTGCTGAGGGACAATTGTGAGCACCCTGGGGAGGTGGGAGGTGAGAGATCGCAGGCCAGAGGGCAGAGGGAGAGTTGACACTGCATGGGGCAGCGTCCTGAGAATACCTGCCCCCCGGCCCGCCCCACCCACCGTGCCAGGGACAGAACAGCAGGCTGGCCTATAATCCAGCTTCTCACTTTCAGCCCCTAGACAGCTTTAGAGATGGTGAGGGACCTCAGCTCAGCTATGTCAATAGCCCCCACCCCTTTCTTCTGTGGCTGTCTGTGCACCGGGTCTGGGCCAGCGATGTGCTGACCCCAGGACAGGACATGCACAGCTTTGCCTCTTGTGTGTGTGTGCGTGTGTGTGTGTGTGTGTGTGTGAGAGAGAGAGAGAGATGGGAAGGAGTGGGGAGAAAGGACAGTAAACTGCTGAAGAAAGCAGCTGGTCTGAGCTCAGGTCCTTCAGAGATTCCACTCTTGACGTCTCTCTCCTAATGCTGACCGCTCCTCTTTTCTGCTCCAAAGTCTCCAGGGCTCCCACCTCCTCAAGTTCACAGCCAAGGTGTACCTGCACCCACAGAACCCATGGATGACCAGCAGCCTACCCTGTACAGCTGGCCCACCGTGTGTCCGTGTGCATCTCCTGCTGGAGCCCCAAGCCCTCAACCCCAAGAGTGAACTCATGATCATTTAAAGGCTGCCCTGGGACTCCCCAGTGGTCCAGTGGTTAAGACACACTGCTTCCAGTGCAGGGGGCAGTGGGTTCAATCCCTAGTTGGGGAACTAACTGACCAAAAAAAAAGTAATGCCCCATAAATATTTATACAAAATGGAATAAAATAAGAAAAGCCTGCCCCTCCCACCTCTGCTCCCTCCCAGGTACCCGCAGCTCCATCCTTTGAGGTGAGCCAACCAAAGCCCTGGGGCTCTGTAGCTCCCTCCCTCCCTCAAATCCGCTTGCAGACCTTGTTGTTTCTAGTTTTAAAGTAGACCCAGAATCCCTGCTTCTCGCCCACTCTTCCGTTCCTGCTCAGCTGGCCCCACCATCCCCCGGCCCCCAATTCCCCCTCCCATCTTCACTCCCCACATTCCTACTCACCATCGCCCTATCATCTCCCTATCATCCATCACCCCTCCCTCACCCCTCCAAGACACCCCCATCTCCACCCCTTAATTCCCCTTTCCCAGCGTCCCAGTGCTGCCCATGGCCTGTTCTTCCCGAAACCGCCAGAGGGCGCTTGTGAGCAGAGAGCGAGGCGCGTCCCTGCTCTGCCCCCTCCACCCCGCCCTCCACACCTTCCCCTGCCGTGGCAATCGAGCCTTCCGCGTCCCCGGGCCCTCACCTCCTGCCCCAGTCCCTCGCTCATCCTCCCTGCGGCCCCTCCCACCTGCCAGGCGCAGGGCTGTCTGTCCCAGGGCCTTTGCACAGGTGGTGCTCCCTCTCACCAGGTCTCCCTGCTCTCTCCGTGACTCCTCCCCACTGAGGCCTCCTAGGCTGCACACCCACAGCTCTGGCCCCTTCTGACTACCCCCTCCCACCCCGTTCTTCTCCAGGGCACTACTTGCCTGCCTAAGTGGAAAGAAGAGGCGGGGAGGTTGTGTGTTTCGTTCACCCCTGTTTCCCCTGTACCGGAAACTGCCTGGTGCGCAGCTCTGTCCTGGTGGAATTAGTAGTTCTGATGAGGGCTGTTATCAGAGGAGCACTGGCCGTATTTAGGCCTCGGCTTAGCCGGGCAGCCTCACTGGTTTCTGCCCGCACCGGGGCCTCGCGGCTGGGCCTGAGTCCCGCTCTCACACCCAGCTGAGCTTCCGTTTTCAAGTTCTCTGACTTGCCCTCTGCTGCCCATGTCAGTTTGGATTAAAATGCGGCTTGTTCCCATGTAGACTTTGACTGGTTCACATCTCAGCCCGCCTGCTGGAGTGAAGATTTCTGGGCTCTTTAGCCCAGAAAAGAGAGAATCCGGCCAGGAGTGGTGGCCAGGCGGGCTAGTGGGGGATGAACTCTATTGAGGAGGGGCCTGGGCCTGGGGGTCCCCCAAACACCCTGCACAGGCTCAGGCTGCCTGTCCTTCCTATTCACTGCCCCCACCCCCCAACTCTGTGTTAGCTCTTGGCTTCTCATAGTCAGAAAGGGGAACGGAGCCCTGGATGGATTCTGAATGTAGGGTCTCATCCCAGAGGGGCTGGGTCACCGAGAGGAAATGGAGGTGGTGGGAGCCGAGTCCAGTGTCTCCAGCTCTCTTCACTCCAGGGCTGACCGAGGGAGCCTGGGCTGGGGGCCCAGAAATGGGGAGGGCTGGGTCCTTCCACCCCCTGTCCTGGGCCCCAAGGCTGACCAGTTCCTGGGCTCCTGCACATCTAGCCAGTGTGGGTCCCTGAGAGGCGCCCATGGACAGGAGGAGAAGGAGGTGGGTATTCATCCCCCATCTCCCACTTCTGTCCATGACTCTGCTAAGGAGCACATAGCTCATTGAGTGTCGGGGCGACCGGTGCCTGAGGATCGAGCTGGCTGTGGGCTGATGGGCAGAAGTGAGCCTCTCTGGGGAGGGGAGCAGGTGAAGGCCCTGAGGTTCCCATTCAAGGGGCAGGAAGCCGGCTGATGTGGCCACAAGGTCGTGGACGAGGGCTGAAGGCTAGGAGTCCAGGGCAGAGGGGAGCAGGGATGAGACAGGGAGGACTTGGGTTTTATCCTTAGGATGAGGGAAATCCAGAGATTCAGCATACCCGGAAAACTGAGCAGGAATTAGAACCCCGGGAGAAGCCCTCGATGCCAAGCTTTGCTCTAAAACCTGAGTCAGAATTCTGTGCAATCCCCCACCCCCACCGCCCCCTTCCCCTGACTCGCCCTCCCTCCCTCCCCACTGTCTCCCCTCCTGTGACCAGAGGAGGTCAGAATCCACACCTCTCATGCGATGCTGGGATAATTAAACACTGCGATGCTGGGCCAGGATGCCTGAGTCCCAAGCTAGTAACCTGGTGACTGGGATACGGTAAATGCCTCTGGCTTCACACAGACTCGTTTCCCCCAGAGCCTGCAAGTCTGCAGTGCTGCCGGCCTCCTGTCCCAATGTTGTCATTCATTCACCGCGCTGGTTTCTTGTTGATCTTTTTAAAGAATCAGCTTTTGGGTGGTGGTGGTGGGGCTTTGTTAATTCTTTCTTCAGTTTTCTGTTTCATGCATTCTACTTTGTTTTTTAAATCTCCCTCCATCTACCCACTAGTACTCTTACATTTTTCTAGTTTTTAAAGGTGAAACCTTAGGTCATTGATTTTAAGATCTTCTTTTCTATATTTTTATTTATTTACTTGTCTGTGCCAGGTTTTAGTTGCAGCACGTGGAACCTAGTTTCCCGACCAGGGGTCAAACCGGGGCCCCCTGCATTAGGAGTGGGGAGGCTTAGCCACTGGACCACCAGGAAGTCCCAAGATCTTTTCTAACATAGCATTTAAGACTTGTTTTATGACCTTTGACACAGACTATAACATTTTGATTAAAAAGGTTTGAAAATTATAGAATGCCTAAAAATTACATTGTGGAATGAATTGTATGATATGCAAATGGTCACTCAGAACACCTGTTAACATGTTGCACTGCAAAAGGGCGTGACCACACAGCAGCAAACAAGGATGCTCTGAAGACAAGGAATGTGAATTCTGCTTGGCTACGCTTACCTGAGCCCGGTCTCAGATCCCGACATGGGTTGGGGTCGGGGGAGCCTTCCTGTGTCAGGGACAGAGACGCTCTGTGTCGCTGGCTTCTGGGAGGAGGGGGCTTCCTGGACAACCGCAGCCACCCCTTGGCCCACGTGACTCCTGTCCTGGACTCAGCTCGGCCCCCTCCTATCCTGAAATGCTGCCTTCTCATCGTCTCACCGCAGTGACTTGTCCTGCCCTGCTCTCTGTTCGCAGAACATGTAACACCTTTTAAGGTATGAAGTGCTCCTTTATACATTTACTGCTTATTTCCTCTTGCCTCCTGACATCAGCTCCGGTCTGTCTCTTCCTGTCGTGTCCCCCAGCCCAAGCAGAAACTAGTACAGAGTTGGTGTTCAGTGAGAACTTCCTAGATGAGGGAAGGAGGGGAGGAAGGAATGCTTCTTGGCTCAGAGTGGCAATCTTGGACCATGCCTCGGCCTCCTCAGCTGTAGTAACAGGGCCATGCTGCCCATGACCTCGCCCATCCCTCCTGCCACCAGGCTGTGGGTGTCCTGTTTGTGGCTCCAGCTCCCGGGAGCCTGCTCTGGCCTGGGCTGCCTAGCTCGGCTGGCTCCCGGGGGACTGGCTCTGCTGACATTGGACTCTTTCCTGGACTGTCCGGCCGCCTGGCCGACACTCGATCCTGGCCCCACTTCCAGGCCAGCGACCGCCGGCCAGCCTGATCAGGCCAGGGCCCCAGACTCCCTGCCGCGGGACAAGGGGCCGTCTGTGCCGTTCCAGATGGTGTGGTTGGCCAGGGCTCTGCCAACCCCACAGGAGCTGCCAGCATCAGGGACAGTGCCGGCACCTGTGGCCCAGAGCTGCACGGCCAAGGAGCAGACACCAGGAGCCAGGGGCATCCACCCACCATGGGGACTCTCACCTGCGACCCAGCTCCACGGCTGACCCCAGCGCCTCTGGGCCGGCGGGCCACTGACTGTCAGATCCCAGAGACCAGCCTGAGGAGGACCTGCGGGGTGGCCACCTTGGAGCACGGTAGGTAGGTGGGCGAGGGGCCCTGTGGAGGTGGGACACTTCCCTGCTCTCATCCCCCCCACCCAGATGGGGTTTGGAACGTGTGGGAGCCCAGCTGGAGGCAGGAGCTTCCGGCAAGCCCCTGAATTTCCCAGGAACTCAATTTTCCTTCCTGCAGGATGGGTGTGAACCTGGCATTCTTGTGGGCCCGAGTCCAGTATCGTAAAGTCAGACACCTTTCCTGGTGCTGACTATACAGTGGGCAACAGAGCAGCAAAGGTCCTGAGATGGGGATGGACGTTAGCAATGACAGCCGAGAAGCCTTTGCAGTGTGTTCACTGCTGATAGCGACCTTGGAGAAAAGGCAGCAAAGAGGCTGGGAGCCTGTGCAGGGGCAGGAAACGAAGAGATCTGTGGGCAGCTGAGTCTCCTGACTCTGCCGTGGACTCTGGGATCTTAGGGCCTGTTCAAGCCACAGTTCTCCATCCCTAACAAGGCAGCTGGAGTCAGACTGTGGGACTGACATTCTTGTGGAGGCCACCAAACACTGCAGCTGTGACAGTGTGTCTCCATGTCTGGGGTCAGTTTCCCTACAGGTGGCCATGTGTCTCTGAGTCTGGGGTCAGTTTCTCCACTGGTGACATTGTGTCTCTGAGTCTGGGGTCAGAATTTCCAAGGTGCCCTGGCCCTGCAGCCCCTCCCTCCTATGACTCACAAAGCTTCTGTCATTCCCCACTCCCCCCGGCAGGGGAAGGCAGCCCCTCCTCCCCTACCCCTGTCATGGAGGTTTGCTAGAAGGAGGGTGGGGGCTCTGGGGCTGGTCCCTGGGTTCCCCCTCCATCAATCAGGGTGAGCAACCCAAGGCCGTGACCCAAGGATTCTGGTCACAGGCTCTGGGCCAGGCTTGTATGCCCTGCCTTCCACTGTTGGCTACATCAACCACGACTGCACCAGGGTAGCCGGTCCTGCCTACTCACTCTTCCGGAGGCCCATTGAGGGTAAGGCCGGTGGGGGTGGGAGGGGTGGACCTCCAATCTCCCACTGGAGCACTTCCTACCCCCTTAGATCCAGGCGCTCACTGATCAGGAAGGAAGCTGGGAGGGTGCATGGTGTCACCCCTACTGTGTGACCTCAGAGAAGCTGCTGTGCCTCTCTGGTCCATTTCCTTATGGAAGGGGAGTAGTGGGCGGTGTTCTCCTTGACTCGGAAAAGCTGTGTCTCAGTTTCCCATGCTGTGAACAATGAGGGCACAGTCTTTACCAAGTTGTACTCAAGACCAAATACACCTCAGAAGCATGGAGAGGTTCATGGAGTGAAAATTAGGTGGTTTCAAAGTGGCTACCACAGCGCCTGGCCTCTATCAGTAAAGAAGGGCCCTGAGCGTGGGGGTGACCTCCAGGCCTCCATCAGTGGGATGGGGGCTCCCGGGCCATGCTGTCCCACAGGACACAGGGAGGTGGGAGGTGACCTTTCATGTTTGGACAGGAAAGGCTGGCGAGGCCACAGGCTGTGGACAGTGCCACTGCTGCCTGCGCCTTCACAGCGATGCCTGCAGGTGACTTCACCCCGCGTTCTAGAGCACTTGGGGTCCTGAGTGGGCTGGGCTGGGGGCTGGAAGGGTTTTTACTCTGTGGGGACTTGATTCGTGTGGACAGAGGCTCCTTTGGAGGGGTGGGGCTCACAACCTCTTCCCAGCCTTCAGAATCAGCATCCACCTCAAACCCAGGAGCCTGTGAGGGGTGCCAGAGGCACATAAGGGAGTTAGCACTGCATCTGTGACTAGGAAGGACTGAGAACTGGGTCTGTGGCCCAGAGCAACCTGGACTTCCAGGCTCTCTTCCCAGTCATAGGAGCCCATCCTGGGACAGAGGGACAGACAGAATGGGGAGTTGGGTTACTGATGGTTAGTGTAGACTCTGCTGAGTGCCCAGAGCAGACTCTTAGAGGTGGGGGCATGGGAGCTGGGCTTTGTAGGATGAATAGGAATTCGGCCCCCCTTGAGAAGAAGGGGACTCCAGGCAGATCTTGCAGCACAGGCAATGGCCTTGAGGTGGGAAATGACATGAACGGGGCTGTGCCTATTTGTCAAGACCATGCTTCATGTGTACGCACCATGTCACATATGCACATGTACACACGGTACTTAAACCCATGAATCCGTGTCACACCTACTACTCTTAGATTCACATGCATTGATACCAGAGTGGGCTTATAAACAGTGGCAGTGGCCATCACAGTAAGGGTCACGAGTATTAAGTGCAGGCACCAATTCACCCTATCCCGAGGATCATCTCCCCTTCTATCTTTGCATCCTGCTGGTGTGAGGAGGAGACTGGCCGGTTGGGCCAAGAGCTTCCTCAGGACCAGCTGTCAGAGACCCGACTCAAGCCCTGCTCCCCAGGCTGGTCTCATGCTAGCATACCCCAGCTCTGCAGGGCTCTCCTCTGACTGATGCTTACTCAGGGCCGGGTTACTTTAACTCTACACACAATTCTAAGTGTCTCATAGCGGGTCCCTCAAGCCGCTGACAGGTTGGAGGTTGGGGGTGGGGCTCTGATTTCAAGCACATAGATGGTCAACATGATCCCATGCCCCAGGTCTGGGCAGTCACTCCTCCATAGGTTGTCCTTCAGGACGTGGCAGGGGCCTCAGGGTTAATGAGGGCATCGACTGGGGGCGAGGTCACAGGAGCTGCCCTCGAGACCCTGGACTCTCCCCCGCAGCATCTCCGCAGGAGACCAGCCCTGGGCCAGTCTACTTCCTGGACTCGAAAGTCACCCGCTTTGGCCGCAGCTGCACCCCTGCCTACTCCATGCAGGGCCGGGGCAAGTCTCCCGGTGAGTATCTAATTTGAGCTGATCCCGCCCACAGGACCCTGCCCCTTCAGGGTCTCAGTCAATCTTGCACCTCCCTCCCTTTCTGCCCTACCCCCACCAATTTCTTAGATCCTCAGTGTCTTTGGAATGACAAAATCCAGTGGACTTAGAGGAGGGGTCAGGGACCCTAAGAGAACCTGAACGGGTAAAGTGGGCCAGGCTAATGTGACCCAGTACACATGTGGGCACATGTCTACTCAGCCATCCATCCATCTACTCACCCACCCATCCATCCACTCACCCACCCATCCATCCACTCACCCATCCATCTGTCCATCCATTCATCCACACTTTCATCCACCCTTCCATCCACCCACCCACCCACCCACTCACTTACCCATCCATCCATGTACCCACTCACCCATCCAACCATCCTTCCATCTACCCATCCATCCATCCACCCATCCATCCATCCATCTGTCCACCCACTCACCCATCCATCCACAGTCTGTCTATTGATTACTCTACAACTCCCTGAATCCATCATCTGCTCATTCACTCATCACCTCTCCACTCACTACTCATCCTTCTGTTGACCCATCCACTCAAACATGCACTAAGCCAACTGCTGAGCATTGAAGTAGATTTGACTCATTCTCACTTTTTGTAAGACCCCAGCCCAGGGTGGTTAGATCCAGGTGGGGACTTCTCACCTCAGTGTGGCCATGTCTGGAGAGGTGGAGAGACCCACATCAGGGGGAACCTGGAAGGGCTGTGAGGGCTCTCTGTAGGAGCATGTGGAGAAGACATGGGGAGAAGGGGATTTTGGGGCTGTCTTGAGATGGAGAAGCAGCTCCTGGGAGGTTGGAATGGGAAACAGGAGGTATGCCCAGCAGAGGGCTGAACTTGGACAAAGGCTGGAGGCTTGAAAGAGAAAGAGGGCAGCCAGGCTGCTGTGAACTCCACGATGCATATGGCAGGGGAGCCACGCCAGGTCTTAGAGGAGGTGAGGACTCTGTCCACTGCCCATTCTTACAGGTCTGGAGGTGACGCCCGGCCCTGGGGCTTACAGCCCAGAGAAGGTGGCCCCCATGCGCCAGCGGACGCCTCCAGCTTTCACCCTGGGCTCCCGCCTCCGCCCACGGCCCCTGAACACCTCAGCCCCTGCCCCCAACACCTACACCCTGCCCTCCCTCTGGGGCTCGCAGGTCTTTACCAAGCCCAGCAGCCCCAGCTACACCGTGGCTGGCCGCACACCCCCCGCCCGCCCCCTGCAGGACCCCGCGGAGATACCTGGCCCTGGCCAGTATGACAGCCCGGACCCCAATGCCTACCGTCAGCGCCGGCCGGCCTTCACCATGCTGGGGCGGCCCCGAGCCCCACGGCCCCCAGATGAGACACCCGGTCCTGGCAGCCACAGCCCTGAGCAGGTCACTGTGACCAAGGCCAGGGCCCCAGCATTCACCATGGGTATCCGCCACTCCAAGCGGGCTACCACCATGGCTGCAGACACTGCACCCTGATGCCCTCATGACAGGAGGTGACAGGACGTCTGGCCCACTCCTGGGTTGAGCCTCAGTCTCCTGTGCTGTGAAGTGGGGGGGGTAGGCAGGTGGTTGGAGGGGGGAGCCTAGGAGAAGCCAGGGTGAGGGGAAGGCACCTCCTTCCTTCCTGTCTTCTGAAAGGTCCAAGGTCCTTCTAGGCCACTGCTTTCTCCAGTCCCGGGGGCTGAGATCCCGTGGTCCCCACAGGGTGAGTCTCCTTCCAGCGTCCCAGTTTCTTCTGTCCAGGTAACACCAGGCTGGGCCAGGCCAGGTGGAAAAAGGGACACTCTGGCCTTCCTCAGCCGCTGGCCAGAGACACGGCTTCCTGTGTCCTAGAACTCAGTGTCCGCCCTCGAGAGCCTGGGTCCCCATCATGGCTTGGGTTTCTGCCTCACTTGGGCTCATCCCTGCTACTCATGGAAGGGTTGTTTGGGCCCAGATCCTGCTGGAGGCAGCCTTGCCGCCCTCTCTACCTGCTCCACCCTCTAGCTGCCTGCCAATAAAATTCTGGGGCATCGGCAGCTGTCAGCATCATGGTTCCATCTGTTCACGCCACAGGAAAGAAACCTGAACACTGCTTTCAGATGCCAACCCCTAACTCTGCAGCCCCCTGGGCACCTGGATGGGACTGAAGAAGGGGTCTAGGACTGAAGGAGACAAGCTGTGGGGCAGGGGCTTTGAGTGGAGGGAGCCAGACTGGTAGGCTTCTTGAAAGAAGGGACACCAAACCTGGGCTTTGAAGGATGTATAGGAACTTGATGAAGTTGAACATTTGCCACAGTAGGCACCTACCGTGTTCCAGGCATTGATAAGGTTGTTTTGCAGCAACTCCAGAGGCAAGTCACGTTTACGGACATTTGTCAGAGGGCATAATGGATGCTGGTGTCCTTCCGAGGCCTGGATATGAATCCTGCCCCATGGGCTCTGTTCCTGCCACTCTTTTCCACGGACAGAAAAGAAATAACGTGGATGAAGCATGTAACCAAGCCCTTGGGACCATGACACCTTATTAACTACAGCCCAGAAAGACCCTAACCCAGGATCTTGGGAGGGACAGACTGCACTTTGACTTCCTGGAGGAGATGACCCCCATGGCAGCGCAGCAGGAAGAGCCTAGGCCTTGGAGTTGGGAGTCAGCTCTCTCCTACTTGGCCCCTCTTCCCCAGCCTGGGTGCCAAACCTCAACACACACCCTTCACCAGACTAGGTGGACACGTGCCAGGACCACCTCTACACACACCTGTGTACACATCAGGACCCCCGACACACACACCTCTGTACACATCAGGACCCAGGACTCCTGACACACACACCTGTGTACACACTTGGACCCCTACACACACAATGGTAAACATACCAGGACCCCACAACACACACCTGGGCGGGGACCCAGACTCCCTCCTCTCTCACACACACAGACACACACACACACTCACATCCGCACAGAATATACACACAATCCAACTCTCACATAGTCCACAAATCTGTAGCCCGCAACAGAGACACAGCACAGAGCCCAGGTGAGAGCTGCAGACCACGACAAACGTCCTCCGACCCCCTCACTGACCCGGGGCCACGCCCCTCCCGGGCCGCAGGAGCACAATAGCTCTCGGGGCTGGAGGCTCAGGCCTCCCGCCGCATCCCCGCCCCCGCCCCGCCCGCCGGCCAATCACGGCCGCGCGCGCGCCTCCAGCCCGCATCCCAGCCGCCTCCCCCGGCCCGCGGGTGGCGGCCGAGCGGTGATCTCACCACTCTAATTTATCGATCCGGTCTCGCGCGGCCTCGCCACTCCTTTGCTTCCATCCCCACCGGCCCGGCTCCGGCCTCCTCCCTTTGTTTCCCGGCAGCCGGCCCTGCCCGGGGCGGGGCTGGAGAGGCTGGGGGGAACCGGCCAGCCCCCGTCCGGGAGGCTGGTTCCTGGGATTCTGTTGGGTGGACGCTGGAAGCGGCTCCCCAGAAACGCAGCAGGAGGAGTCCGTGACCCTCTGGTCCACTCCCCCGGCTTATAGCCGGGGAAACTGAGGCCCAGGGCGAGGCCGCGTAGCGGGGACTCGGCTCGCTCGGACGCAGGCAGCCGGACTGGTTCCAAGTGTGCGCTGTGTGCCCCAGAGCACACCCCTGCCCCTCGCTGATCTCAGGTTCCCAGTTAGAAAATCTAGCAGGGCCTGATTTTCAAGTACCTCCTCCGTCAGGAGCGGTGGGAAGGGAGGGAGACGACCTGGGGGTCTGGGGCGCTCTCCTGCCTTGACTGAGCTTCATTCCTCTCCAGACCTCAGTTTCCTCCTTTCGAAAAGGGAAGAAAGGAGATTTCTGTTTCTCCCACCTCCGTCCTTCTAGGAACTTGGGGGACGTGTGGAGTGCTAAGTAAGGGGTCACCGCCCGGGTGCTGGGTTCGAAACCTCGCTCCCTCCCTGTTTGCAGACCCCGAATCAGCCCCGTGTCCTCGGCGGGCCTCAGTTTCTCGTCTCCCCGCCGGGCACCGGGGCGCCGAGGGCCGGTGGTCCCAGGGGCGCAGCCCCCCGCGGCTGCGCGCTGGGCCGGACGGATGACATCACCGGGCCGGGGGCGGGGAGCGAGCGCGCGGGAGCTGGAGGGCCTCCTCCGCACCAGGCGCAGCGCCCGGTCGGGCTCGGTCCGGCGGCCGCGGCCATGACGCAGGGTCCGGGCGGGCGCGCGCCCCCCGCGCCCCCCGCACCCCCGGAACCGGAGGCGCCCACCACCTTCTGCGCGCTGCTGCCTCGCATGCCGCAGTGGAAGTTCGCGGCCCCCGCTGGTTTCCTGAGCCGCGGCCCCGCGGCGGCGCGGGCGGCGGGGGGCGCGGGGGCCGCCGACCCTGAGCCCGAGCCGGCCAGCCCGGCCGGCGTCCCGGCGCTGGCGGCCGCGGTCCTGGGCTCCTGCGAGCCGCGCTGCGCCGCGCCCTGCCCGCTGCCTGCGCTCAGCCGCTGCCGGGCCTCCGGGGTGCGGGGACCGCGGGGCGCGCGGGGGGCGACCGGGCCCCCGGATGCCCCCGCTGACGAGTGGATCCGCAAAGGCAGCTTCATCCACAAGCCAGCGCACGGTTGGCTACACCCGGACTCCAGGGTTCTGGGGCCCGGGGTCTCCTACGTCGTTAGGGTGAGTCCGTCGGCGGGACCCTGGGACCGCGTCCTCCCCCGAGCCTCCGTCTGGACATGGGGGTTCCCACCCCCCACTTCTCTCTCTTGGACACTCTGGACCCGGGAAGCCAGGTGTCTGTCCATCTCTCCTCTCCCCATCACCCTAGACCCCAACTGCCAAGCCGTGCTCTGCTGGCCACCCCCACCCAGGAGGCGCTGGGGTCCAGGTTCCCACGGAGTCACGTGGGGAGGGGCGGGGAGAGGGCGGCTGGTGGGAGGGGGGCACGCATGCGCAGGTTAGGCGTAGCCCCCCATTTCTTGGGTGAGACTGGGGCCCGAAGACGCGGGTGGGGGCGGCCGGCTACCCAGATCCCCACTGAAAACTCCCTCTAGACAGGAGGGTCGGAGACCGTGGGCAACGTGGGGTGCAGAAGGGCCGAGCCCTGCTAGGTCCCTGATTCCAAGTGAGAGATCGCGGGGCCTCGGAAGGCGCTGCAGAGAAGCAGGTCTTTATTTGTTCTGGTTTTATATGAACCTCTGACTCTGTGGGTAGTTCTGATGAACCATCAGGAAGCGGTGAGCGGCCCGTGGGATGCCTCGCCGTGAAATGCTTCCTCACGCCCCAGGCTATCGGCCACTCCGCCCACCCACAGTTCATTGTCACATCAGAATCCAATGTATATTCACAGCGTTTCAGTCTGGGGTGGGGACCAGGATCCTGGAGTTCTGTGTCTTTGCGTGTGGTGGTTTGTCTTCGCTTCTTTTACAGTCTCCCTCCACCCACCCCATACTAGGTTGACTAGTATTCCTCAGATTGCTGACCTTCTGAGCCTGAGAATATGGTTTTATGTGGAAATGGAGTCTTTGTCGATATAATCGAGTTAAGATGACGTCACACTGGATTACCGCGGCTCTAATGCGATCTCTGGTATCCTCCTAAGAAAAGGGAGATTCGGACACAAACGCTCAGGGAGGGGCCCCGTGACAACAAAGGGAGAAATGGAGTGATGCGTCCACAAATCAAGGGACATCCACGGTGGCCGCGTACCACTGCCAGACTCTGGAAGAGGCTGGAAGTACCCTTACCTCAGGGAGCAGGGCCCCCACCACACCTCGATCCCTGGCTTCCAGCCTCCAGAACTGTGGGGCCAGGCTTACATTTCTGTTGTTTTAAGTCCCCAGTTGGTGGCGGCTCGCAGTGGCCTTGACTTTCTGCATGTCCAGGTGTGGTCCAGGCAGGCCCGCAGCTTCCCTGGGAGTGGGTTAGAAAGGAAGAGCTTTGGACGGGCCAGCGGGTCTTAGGCTGCCTCACATTCTGGACCTGCTCTTCGCTCTTGGAGTCTTCTGACTTGGTCATGGCCCCTTCTTTTGCTGAATCTCAGCTTCGCTGGATTCAACACTAATTTTGTAGCGAGATGTTTCCCCGGCAATGCCTTGGGCTTCGCACTACATGCCCTCGGGGGCCATGGCTGTGGGGATTAGAAGTGCTCAGAATTCAGATGCTCATGTTGTTGGGGTGCAGGCTTTTGGACTGTTCCAGTGGTCTGGACGTTGCCATCGATGCTGCAGACATTTATTAATAATGCGTGCCAGAGCCTGCCAGGTGCTGATGGCATGCTAGGAAATGCGGCCCATCTGATCCCTGCTCTTAACGGGCTCAGCTTTCTAGAGGGAGAGACTGATGGTAAATAAACAAGAGACAGACAAACAGGAAAGTGGCAGATATTGGCAGGTGCTGTGCAGAAATTACAATCAAGTGATGTCAGAGACTGCTGGCTGCTCTTAGCAGGGCTGGTGGATGGGGTGCCCCTCAGAGATGACATTAAGGCTGAGCCCTAAAACCACAGAGGCCCTAGGCATGAAACAACTGGGGAAAGAGAATCCGAGGCAGGGGCTCAGCTGGCAGGTTTGGGGACTGGCCGGAGACCCATGTGGTGGGGCTGGTGCAGAGAGAGGAGCATAGGAGTAAGATTTGGGGGCTGTGCGGGCTAGCTTGGCTTTGGATGGTTCTAGGCAGGGTTGCAGAGCAGCGTTGGTGCTGAAAGGAGCTTTCCTGTGGAAGTGGGCTGGGGTGAGGCTGGCAGGGCAGCAAAGAGAGCCAGGGGAGGCTGGGGCACTGTTGAGGGAGCAGAGATGCCCTGGAGCAGGGCAGTGTGGGGGTGGGGAGAAGGGGGCTACAGCGTCCGTGTTGGAGATGAGCCCTGGTGTGGCTGCCCCGAAGGGGGGATGGGCAGGGGGTCTGACTCAGCCCCACTGTCCAGCTCTGTTCCCCTGGAAGCCTCAGTCTCTGCACCCACACCCCTGAGGTGTTCTGAGAGCCATGAGTCCTCTCCAGGTTGGTTCACAGAGAAGTGTGAGGTCAAGGCAGGAGCAGCTGTGCCCCAAATCATGCAGGGGCCGACGGGGGTGACTCGGGTCCTCCAGAGAGAATGTGCTGTCCCCACTTATGTAAGCTGGGGACACCAAGGCCCAGAGAGGCAGAGTTGTCACCCCGTGAGAATCCAGCACCAGACCCAGAACGGAAGCCACTCTCCAGCCCGAACTTGCTGCCACCTGAGTGGCAGAGTACCAGACCAGCAGCCTCGGAGACACCCCTGTCCTGGTCCCAGGACCTGTGGACATGTCACCTCACAGGGCAGAGGGGACTTTGCAGGAGGGATTAAGTTAAAGCCCTGTGATAGGGACGACCCTGCATTCTCAGGGGGCCCAGTGTCATCAAAGGGTCCCTAGAAGAGGGAGCGGGGAGGCTCAGAGGCAGAGAGACAGGAGATGCTGCTCTGCTGGCTGTGAGGATGGAGGGAGGGGCCGTAAAAAAAAGCTGGAAAATCGGGGAGCCTCTGGAGGGACCAGCCTTGACCACACTGGGATTTAGCCCCGTGAGATCCAAGCTGGACTCCAGACCTTCAGGACTCTAAGGGGATACATTTATGTTAAATTTGTGTTAATTTGTTATAGCAGCAAGAGGAAGCTAAAACAGCAGCTGACTCACCTAGCTGATATCATAGAACCCTCACGAAACCCTGTAACGGTCCCTGTTTCAAAACAAGAAAACGGAGGCTCGGCGAGCAGTGATGCCGTCAGGGCATCTGGTCTAGACATGAGTGTGGAGTCAAGCCCCCGGTTGAATTCTCCCCCATCCTGAGGTTTATCTACTCAGTTTCTAAGTGAGGACCCGGAGGCGCAGCCATGTCAAGGAACCTGGTGAGGGTCATGGCCGCTGTGGCACCATCAGCAGCCTTACCACAGGCACAACTCAGAGTGGCTTAGAACCAGAAGGACGTGGATCCTCTCGTGGGAGCAGAGGCCCTGGTGGTTGGGGCCTGGGGCTGGTTAATTTCCCAGCTCGGTGACCTCATCATGAGTTCTCATTCCCGACCTCACTTGGGAACTGGGTCTTCACAGGTGTTGTTAGGTAGGATGGGGTCATCCTGGATCCAGAGACTGGTGGCCATGAGAGAAGGCCTGGTGGAGACGTGTGGGGGAGGGAGAGGTAGGCACCGGCCATGCAGCCCTGGGGCAGGGCAGGCAGGAGGGTGGCTCCACCAGAGGCTGGAGGAGGCAGGGAGGACCCACCCCTGTCTCACCTGGGCAAGAGGCGTCTGGCCTTGGTGCGCCTTTTCTGTCCCAGATTAGACCCTCTGCCCCCTCACGCTGCAGAAGAGAGGCCCCTCCTGACTGCTGGGTCCTTCTGTGAGTAGGACGCCTCTCCTGGAAAGCCCCAGACTATGTCCTGTGATGTTCCCTAAACTGCCCGTTTGACTGGCACCGACCAGTGCTGCCCAGAGGGTCTCCACAGTGTGGAATGTTCTGGCTCCATGCTGTCCCATTGGTGGCCACATGTGGCCACGTATACTTGAATGGGCAGGTGCAGCTGAAGAACTCACCTTTAATTTTGCTCCATTTTAAGCTGAGGTCACGTGGTTGCCTGGCATGTGGTACTCTTACATGTTCACGAAAATTCCAACAACAAGCCCTTTCTGCTCTTCGGGGTGCTGTCATCATGCCCTCTCCAGAGTTCTTTTCAAAGAAAGTTTTCAGTGGGGCCCAGAGAGACTGAGGACTGCCTCAGGGCCCCAGACTGGCTGCCTCTGGGCCACCCGGTGTTTCCTGAAGGCAGGTTTTTGTAAGTGGGTGTGTACTGAGAATGTGGGAGGTTAACTTGTCTCAGGTGTTTTAGCTGCAAATACAGCTGATTCCTTGCAGGCAAGGAGTAGGATGGCTCCAGGGTGGATTACGGAGAAGGCAATGGCACCCCACTCCAGTATTCTTGCCTGGAAAATCCCATGGATGGAGGAGCCTGATGGGCGCAGTCCATTGGGTCGCTAAGAGTTGGACACGACTGCGAGACTTCACTTTCACTTTTCACTTTCATGCATTGGAGGAGGAAATGGCAACCCACTCCAGTGTTCTTGCCTGGAGAATCCCAGGGATGAGGGAGCCATGTGGGCTGCCGTCTTGGGGTCGCACAGAGTTGGACATGACTGAAGTGACTTAGCAGCAGCAGCAGCAGGGTGGATTAATTCAATGACTTGACCATATCCCTGCAGACCCAGGTCTTTTGTCTTTTCACACTGCCATCTTCAGCTTGCTGGCTTAGCTGTCTTCATGGTCACAAAAGAGCAGCCACAGCACCAAGTATCATATGCAGATCCAACCATGTCCACTGGGAGAAGAGAAAGCATTCCTTCCATTCTCTCCATACCTCACCTGCCGGAGTGTCAAACTCCATTCATGGCAAGGGAGATGGGCCACCAAATTGGCTTGAACCAATGCTGAGCAGAGTGGGGTGCCCAGACATCGGAGAAATTATTATAAATGCACATTCTCAGGCAGAGTCAGAAACTCTGGGGTGGGCCTGGTGATCAGTGTTTTACAAGACTTCCAGGTGATTCCGACACCCACTCATGTTTGAGAACCACCAGCTTAAGCCAACTGCTTGCAATCCTGTCAGATTAGCCACAGCTCATTTATCATCAGTGTTTTTAACCCTCCGTCCTCCCTGATGGCTCAAGTGGTAAAAGAACCTGCCTGCAATGCAGGAGATGTGGGTTTGATCGCTGGTTCGGGAAGATCCCCTGAAGAAGGAAATGGCAACCCACTCCAGTATCCTTGCCTGAAAAATCCCATGGACAGAGGAGCCTGGTGGGCTACAGTCCATGCGGTTGAAAAGAATTGGACACAACTGAATGATTAAACACACTGAAATGAACATCAAATATAAATATAACATCTACCTGCAGATTTATTTCCCCCCAAACCACCATGATGTAATAAAACAACAATAAAAAGGAGAAACAGAGGGACAGCAATTCATAATCAACGTATAGGGTGTGGGCTTCTCTCCCCTTGACACACAGGGCACGGAACTGCCCTCACGCAACAGCTAGAGACTGATCCCAGGCATTACTCCGGCAGCTCCAGTGTCACTGCGGGCGATATGGTCTTCCACAACAGTGGACAACCCCAGGAGAGCCTGAATATCAGCAAATGAAGCCTTCTGTCAGCATATGAGATAGTTTCATTAAATTCAGTGTGTATTAAAACCATACCAAGGGAATTTCCTGGTGGTCCAGTGGTTAGGACTCTGCTCAGAGCCCAAGTTCAGTCTCTGGTCAGGGAACTAAGATCCCACAAGCCATGCAGTGAAGCCAAAAAATAAAAATAAAAGCACTATATCAAAAAGTTAAGCATAGAATTATTACATGATCTAGAAATTCTATTGGTTGGTAAATACCCCAAAAAGCAGGAGGCCTAAACATGTATGGCTGGATACATGAGTAAGGTTGAGTGTGTGTGTACATCTAGGATAGAAAATAACTATTTTCCTGTTATGAGACTTGAGAAAGAACTCAAACAGATATTTGCACACCCATAGTTATAACAACATGATTCACAACAGCCAAAAGATAGAAACAACCCAAGTGTTCATTGATGGATGAATAGATACACGTGGTCCATCCACACAGTGGAATATTACTCAGCCTTAAAAAGGAAGGAGGTTCTGACATCTGCTACAACCTGGATGAAACTTGAGGACGTGATGCTCAGTGAGAGAAGCCAGACACAGAAGGACACACACTGTCTGGTTCCACTCACAGGAAGTTCTAGAGGCGTCAGATCCACAGAGACAGGAAGCAGATGGTGGGGCCAGGGACTGGGGAAGGGGACGGGGAGTCAGTGTTTCATGGGGTCAGAGTTTCAGTTTGGGAAGGTGATAAAGTTCTGGAGATGATGGGATGGTTGCACGACAGTGTGAATGTGCTTAATGCCATCAAGCTGTGCACTCAAAAATGATTAAAATGATAAATTTAATGTTACTTATATTTTGGACTGAAAAATCCCATGGACATAGGAGCCTGGTGGGCTACAGTCCATGGGGTTGTGAAGAGTTGGACACAACTGAATGATTAAAAACACTGAAATGAACATCAAATATAAATATAACATCTACCTGCACATTTATTTCCCCCAAAACCACCATGATGTAATAAAACAACAATAAAAAGGAGAAACACAGGGACAGCAAGGCTTCACTTTCTGGTATTCAGGCTCTCCTGGGGTTGTCTACTGTTGTGGAAGATCACGTCGCCCGCAGTGGCACTGGAGCTGCCGGAGTAATGCCTGGGATCAGTCTCTAGCTGTTGCGTGAGGGCAGTTCTGTGCCCTGTGTGTCAAGGGGAGAGAAGCCCACACCCTATACACTGAAATATACTCTAAGTTATTATTTAGAAGATATTAAAAAGATATAAAAAGATATTATCTTTTTCGTGAAAAAGATCTTCACAACCCTGATAATCACGATGGTGTGATCACTGACCTAGAGCCAGATATCCTGGAATATGAAGTCAAGTGGGCCTTAGAAAGCATGATTACGAACAAACCTAGTGGAGGTGACGGATTCCAGTTGAGCTATTTCAAATCCTGAAAGATGATGCTGTGAAAGTGCTGCACTCAATATGTCAGCACATTTGGAAAACTCAGCAGTGGCCACAGGACTGGAAAAGGTCCGTTTTCATTCCAATTCCAAAGAAAGGCAATGCCAAAGAATGCTCAAACTACCGCAGAATTGCACTCATCTCACACGCTAGCAAAGTAATGCTCAAAATTCTCCAAGCCAGGCTTCAGCAATACGTGAGTTGTGAATTTCCTGATGTTCAAGCTGGTTTTAGAAAAGGCAGAGGAACCAGAGATCAAATTGCCAACATCCGCTGGATCATGGAAAAAGCAAGAGAGTTCCAGAAAAACATCTATTTCTGCTTTATTGACTATGCCAAAGCCTTTGACTGTGTGGATCACAATAAACTGTGGAAAATTCTGAAAGAAATGGGAATACCAGACCACCTGGCCTGCCTCTTGAGAAATCTGTATGCAGGTCAGGAAGCAACAGTTAGAACTGGACATGGAACAACAGACTGGTTCCAAATAGGGAAAAGAGTATGTCAAGGCTGTATATTGTCACCCTGCTTATTTAACTTATATGCAGAGTACATCATGAGAAACGCTGGACTGGAAGAAACACAAGCTGGAATCAAGACTGCCAGGAGAAATATCAATAACCTCAGATATGCAGATGACACCACCCTTATGGCAGAAAGTGAAGAGGAATTAAAAAGCCTCTTGATGAAAGTGAAAGTGGAGAGTGAAAAAGTTGGCTTAAAGCTCAACATTCAGAAAACAAAGATCATGGCATCCGGCCCCATCGCTTCATGGGAAATAGATGGGGAAACAGTGGAAACAGTGGCTGACTTTATTTTTCTAGGTTCCAAAATCACTTCAGATGGTGACTGCAGCCATGAAATTAAAAGACGCTTACTCCTTGGAAGGAAAGTTATGACCAACCTAGATAGCATATTCAAAAGCAGAGACATTACTTTGCCAACAAAGGTCTGTCTAGTCAAGGCTATGGTTTTTCCTGTGGTCGTGTATGGATGTGAGAGTTGGACTGTGAAGAAAGCTGAGCTCCGAAGAATTGATGCTTTTGAACTGTGGTGTTGGAGAAGACTCTTGAGAGTCCCTTGGACTGCAAGGAGATCCAACCAGTCTATTCTGAAGGAGATCCAACCAGTCCATTCTGAAGGAGATCAGCCCTGGGATTTCTTTGGAAGGAATGATGCTAAAGCTGAAACTCCAGTACTTTGGCCACCTCATGTGAAGAGTTGACTCATTGGAAAAGACCCTGATGCTGGGAAAGATTGGGGGCAGGAGGAATAGGGGACGACAGAGGATTAGATGGCTGGATGGCATCACTAAGTCGATGGACGTGAGTCTGAGTGAACTCCGGGAGTTGGTGATGGACAGGGAGGCCTGGCGTGCTGCGATTCATGGGGTCGCAAAGAGTCAGACACGACAGAGTGACTGAACTGAACTGAACTGATATTTTGCCCACAGTAGAAAAGTAAACAAACAAAAATGCCCTAAATGCTTCGAGTTCTGTGTAAAAAGGAGTTAGGTTGGAGCAGTGACTGGAAAGGGCTTTTCACAGACATGAGACAGGATGCTCTGTGGGGACCCACAATGAGTGTGAGTGCAGGGTGTCCCAGTGCTCAACGCCAGGGGCTCCCCAGCTTTTGGAGCACACCCCAGCTATGTTACAGGCTGCCCCTCAGTTTGTGTCGGCCCTCAATGGGGCTCATGATGCTCGTGGGCCAGCTCAGCTAGTGCCTTTTCATCAGGGGGCTTGGAGGCGCACTCTGTCACCGATGCAGCTGCTGGGAACGGGATCGCTTGGTGTACGGGCGAGGATGGCGTCCCCAGGTTCATGTCCGCCGGGCCCCAGAATATGACTTCATTGGGAAATGGGGTCTTTGCAGATGTAATCAGGTCAAGAGGAGGTCGTTCTAGGTCAGGAGAGGCCCAGGACCTTCTGTGACAGGGGTCCTTATAAGAGGAGGGACAATTGGACACAGACACATAGAGAAGGGCTGTGTGACCACAGAGGACGAGACCAGAGAGACATGTCTGTGAGACCAGGCCAGCTGCTGCCAGAAGCTAGAGAAGGCAGGAGGGACCCTCCCCTGGGGCCTCCCCTGGACATTGGATACCAGATCCCCCCGACTGGGAGATGCCAGACCTCTTGCTGTTCTGAGCCCCCCAGGGTGCGGTGCTCCACTCGGCTGCCCCCGGAGACTAACACACTAAGTTAAGGGGACGTTTCTCCCTGGTAAAGACCTCATTTGTTTCTGTTAAAATTAACACATACCTGTGGGCTTCCCAGGTGGCGCAAGTGGTAAATAACCCACTTGCCAATGCAGGAGATGCAGGAGACTCGGATTTAATCTCTGGGAGGGGAAGATTCCCCTGGAGGAGGGCATGGCAACCCACTCCAATATTCTCCCCTGGGAAATTTCATGGACAGAGGAGCCTGGCGGGCTACAATCCGTGGGGTCACAAAGAGTTGGACATGACTGACCTACTGAGCATGCACACACGCACACAGGGATGTACTTTCCTGGGGACAGACTTCAAATGGAAGAATAACATAGATGTGCTCAAGTTTGCAAGGTGGTCCTGTGCACAGTCCTGGGGCTCCCTTGCTGGCATCCCTCCAGCCCCTCTCACCAGAGTCCAGTTTTTCTGTCCTTCAACCTGCTCTAGGAGCGGGGAGACTCTGAGACTCTGCAAATGGCCTGGAGCCCAACGAACTTCCACTAACTTGCTTAGCAAAAATGGGCAATTCATCCTGAATGGGTCTTTTCATTTTGATAATTATATGTTTATTTTAATGGTTATTAGGAAGCACTGCTAGGCATCAAACCCGAGGTTTATGGTAACAATATGCAGTTTCCTTTTTACCTCATGCACATTTCCTTTTCTTTCTTCTTTCTCCTTTTGTTTCCTCATGCATATTTAAAAAAACATATTTTAGTATCATAAAACTCACTCATTCAAGCTGTACAATTCAGAGGTTCTTGGTACGCTCGTAGATTTGTGAAACACTCATTAGAATCTAGTTCCAGAACATTCCAGCACCCCAAAGGAAGCCCCATGAACAGTCACCCTCACCCCTTCCCCTGACCACCAGGAACCCACTCTCTGTGTCTGTGGATCTGCCTGTTCTGGACGTTTCCCATCAGTGGAATCACATCCTGCGTGTCCTTCTGTGTCTACTTCTCTCACTCAGCACTATGCTCTCAGGGTCCATCCACGTGGTAGCGAGTGTCAGGGCTTCCCTTCTTTTCAGGGCTGAGTAATATTCCACTATCCTGGGAGGTGACATTTTACTTATCCCTTCACCCGTGTAAAGACTTTGGGGTGGTTTCCTACAGTGGCCTTTAGAAATAAACTCAGTTCTGTTTACAAATGAAGTTTATTTAGAAGGAAGACACTGAGTAATAATGGTGTGGGGCTGATGGCACCGTGAGCCATGGAGGGTCTTTTGGGCAGAGTGGCAAGCTGGGTGCTTGTACTGTGTCTGCCCTGCTTTGTTGTGTGAGCTTGCCTAGGTCCCTTCCCCTCTCTGGGCCTCAGTTTTCCCAGTTTAACTTGATTTCTCCCCTTACATCCTTGGGTGGGCTCTGGGTTCCCTCCATTTCTACATTTGCAGAGGGGAAGGTTGGTCTGCCTCCAGACTTTCTCTGTCGGCCTCCTGGGGCAACTGTAACAAATGACCACAAACTGGGCAATGAAAACCACAGGAATGTTTTCTCTCCTGGTTCTGGAGGTCCAAAGTCAAGGTGCTGGCGGGCTGCTTCCTTCTGGAGCTCTGGGCAGAACCTCTCTCCAAGTTTCTGGGGGCCGCAGGCCCCAGCCCTATCCCCCCACATCTGTGTCTCAGGCCCCCCTCCCTCTGCCATCCTCCTGTAAGGACGTCGGTCACTGGGTTAAGGACCAGTCCTGAATCCAGGACTGTCTCATCTTGACGTCCTGAGCCTGGCTGTATCTGCAGAGATCCTGTTCCACTAAGGCTCTGCTCACAGGTTCTGGGGGTGGGGGCATGGGCAAGCCCTCCTGTGGGTCGCTGTCCATATTCCACAGCTGGCCTCCCACGAGTGTGGGATTCTGGATCAGAGGTCATGCCACCTGGCAGCCTCAAGGCTGAATTTGACCTCTGCCTTCTTTTTCTCTCTTCTATTTAAAAATAAGGATTTCTTTAAAAAGAGATAAAGAAGAAAATAAAAAAAGTTCTTTAAACTTAAAAAAAAAATATTTATGGCTGTGCTGGGTCTTTGTTGCTGCACGTGAGCTTTCTCTAGTTGCGGTGAGAGGAGGCTACTTGCTGGTTGCGGTCCACAGGCTTCTCATTGCAGTGGCTTCTCTTGATGCAGAGCATGGGCTCTGGAGTGCGGTCTCAGCAGTTGTGGCCCTCTGGCTTAGTTACTCCCTGTCATGTGGGATCTTCCTGGACCAGGGATGGAACCTGCATCTTCTGCACTGGCAGGCGGATTCTTACCCACTGGACCATCAGGGAAGTCCTAAGAATAAAAATTTCTTGTCATCATTTACAAATTGGGGCATTTCAGGCAGGAGCCCTGGATTCCAAGGGGTCTGGCCCCAAGCGTGTAGTCTGCTGCAGCCTCACCACTTCCTCCCAGCACCATAATTCAAAAGCATCAGTTGTGTCTTTTTTTTTTTTTTGCGCGGCGTCGCGAGCGGGCTGTGCACGCTCCGGGAGTCGCCCGAACAATGCGAGCAGGGCGCTGAGCGCGCCCGGCCTCCAGTTGTGTCTTTGGACTGAAAGGAGATCAAACCAATCCATCCTAAAGGAAATCAATCCTCAGTATTCATTGGAAGGACTGATGCTGACGCTCCAATACTTTGGCCTCCTGATGCGAAGAGCCAGCTCACTGGAAAAGACCCTGATGCTGGGAAAGATTGAAGGCAGGAGGAGAAGGGGATGACAGAGGATGAGACAGTTGGATGGCATCACCGACTCAATGGACATGAGTTTGAGCAAACTCTGGGAGATGGTGAAGGATAAGGAAGCCTGGAGTGCTGCAGTCCATGGGGTTGCAAAGAGTCAGACACAACTTACTGACTGAACAACAACACTGCCTGCGTGGCTGGTGACACTCTGTGTAACACTCCAGGTGACACTGCAGGTGACACTCTGTGTAACACACCAGGTGACACCCTGGGTGACACTGCAGGTGATCCTGGAGCCCAGAATGTGGGCTCATTTTGTGCCCTTGCAGCCTATAAGTAGTGACTGAGCAGGTTGCCTCATGTCCTTGGGGCTCTGTCTCCGGGGGGTGGTTTGTCACTGTATCACAGGGGTTCAGGTGAAGTGAGCTTCGATCAGGCCTGCATGTGACAAGTGACTTACCAATGTCATCACTGCCTGATGCTCCCTTAGCCTCCTCCTCACTTTCTGTGCCCTTGTGGTCTGCTCTCCGTCCTCCAGGATAGGACCCCTAGCCCATCTCCTCTCCTGCACAGCTGAGTTGTGTCCTCACTTCATCCAAGGAGGGGCTGGGGCACAGGAGGATTTCAGCCACATTTCAGCTGCAGAGCCAGGGTGGGCTGCACACTAGTTGGGGGTGGTGGTTAGACCCCTCACACTGGGGCCCTGCTGCACTGACACCCCCTCAGAACGGGCTCCATGTCAGCTGGGGCCACCTTGTCTCGTCACCAGGCAGGCCAGCCTGACAGGGTTGCGGGGCCCCAGAAGCAGTGGGGGAGCAAGCGACAGGTGCCTTTCCAGCCTCTGCTTCCGTCTAGGCCAGCTCAGGACCTGGATGGGGGAGGGCAGGAGCTGGTGGCTGTTTTTACACTTGTGCGCTCTTTCCTGGCCCCCTTGTCCACACAAAAGGCACTCACTGAGCTCTAATAGCCACATTGCTCCTGTCGCTTAATGCCATATTGTAGAGATATTTGCATATAAATATATTAAAATTTTGTTTCCTTTTACAACTGTAAGCTCTTTCATTCCCAGCACCATGGTTTATTTAGTTTAGCAAAAATGCAAGCTGCCCGGTTAAATGTAAAGTTCTCATAAGCACGGATAATGGCCTAAGCACATCTCATGCATTATTTAGGACATATTACACTAAGAAAATATTTGTTGTTTATTGGAAATACCAACCTTGGCCTCCTGGGTTGGACCTTGCAACCCTAAATGTGTCAAGTTTTGGGGTGTCTGCAACTCCTTACTCACTCCTTCAGTGCTGTAGCTCTCATGGGAAGGGAGGGGCAGGCTGGGGCTGGCGGGACTTCAGAGCAGCATCAGGTGTCGGGACCAGACAGGTGGCTGGCACCCTGGGACCAGCCCAGGAGGGCAAAGCGAATCAGTGGGCCCTCTGGCCACCCTGCACTGGGCTGCAGAGTTAAGAGTGACTGGGGGTAAATACCAGACCACTGGAGCCCTGGGGAGATGGGTGGTCTGTGTGCTCCCACACAGCAGCTTGTACCCACACCTGGAGCCCAGGGGCTGGTGCTTCTGTGAGATAAAGTCCTAGAAATGGAGTTTCAAGGTCAAAATGTGTGTGTGAGTCATTTTTTAAAAGCTGAGGTACAATCACGTAACTAACTTAACCATGAGTCATTTTGGAGCACAGTTCAGTGCTACTTAGTACCTTCACAAGGTTGTACAATCACCACCGCTATCTGTTCTGGAACATTCCATCACCCCAAAGGAAGTCCGTCCCCATTATCAGTAATCCTACCCCTTCGCTCCCCAACCCCTGACAACCAGGAACCCAGTCTTTGTCCCTGTGGGCCCGCCTGTCCTGGACATTTTCCCATCCATGACAGTGATCACGTGACGGTCACTGCATGTGGCCGGCCCAGGTCCCTCCTGCAGCGCAGACACCATGTTGGGGGCACTGGTGGCCCTCATCTCTGGTACCCCTGCCCCAGCTTCCCCTGAGCAACATCTCTTGGAGATTGAGTTCCCTTGCATGGAAAGGGTGGTCCAGGCAGGAGTCAGCATTCTCCCCCTGCAAAGGGCCAGATGGCTTCCACCCACCATCTGCTCTCAGGCCCTGCTCTGGGCCCTGGGATGTAGAAGTGAGCAGGGTTACCCCCACACGGTCCTCCTGGGCTGGCATTCTAGTGGAGCAGAAAGAGAATGAGCAGGAGAGACTGAGTTGAAGGAATCTACCAGTTTCCAGGAACAACTCACAGTCAAGAGGGTGGCTCTGAGGAGGCAACCAGCAGCCTGGAGCTGGGGAAGGAGCCAGGCTGCAAATGACAGACAGGAAGGTGTGGGGCGGCCAGGTTGGGCATCGTCCTAAGGATGGAGGTGGGGGCTATAGCTCGGGTGGCAGGAGGGGAGGGCTGCGGGCTCACTGGAGGGGGTCTTTGGTCCACAGTGGGCCCCCAGCTCCAGGTGGCAGGAGGGGAGGCCGATGGGGGTGCTCGCTGGAAGGGGCTTGGGTCCATGGTGGCCCCCAGCTGGGCTCTGCGGGGCTGCTGCTGACCTGTGCTCTCTCCCCTCAGTACATGGGCTGCATCGAGGTGCTCCGTTCCATGCGCTCCCTGGACTTCAGCACACGCACCCAGGTCACCAGGTGAGGCTGGCTGGGGCAGGTTCTGGCGCCACTCAGTGCCGGGAGTGGAGGCGGTGGTGCTGTGTACTATGTGCTCCATCGTTCAGTCATGTCTGACTCTTTGAGACCCCATGGACTGTAGCCTGCCAGGCTCCTCTGTCCACCTGATCCTTCAGGCAAGGATACTGGAATGGGTTGTCATGCCCTCCTCCAAGAGATCTTCCCGACCCAAGGATTGAACTCAGGTCTCTTGCGTCTCCTGCATTGGTAGTGCCACTAGTGCCATTGCTTTACCACTGGTACCACCCCAGAAGCCCTGTGCAACCATGACCATGGTCTAATTCCAGAACATTCCATCACCCTGAAAGGAAACCCTGCCCCTATGAGCAGCCATCTCCAACCCCCTCCCCCAACCCCTGACAACCAGGAACCCACCCTCTCTGTGTGTGGATTTGCCTGTTCTGGATCTTTCCCATCGATGGTATCACACATTGTATGTCCTTCTGTGTCTGCTTCTCTCACTGAGCATCTTGTTTTCAGGATCCATCCACATGGTAGGGAGTGTTAGGGCTTCTCTCCTTTTCAGGGCTGCATGATGGTCCCATGTGTAAGAGGGACCATGGGCTGTTTATCCATCTTCAACTGATGGGTGTTTGGGTGGTTTCTACCTTTTGGGCTCTTGTGAGTTGTGCTCTGTGGCTATGTATGCAGGTTTTGTGTGCGCCTGTGTTTTCAGTTCTCCGGGGTGTGCACCTGGGGATGTGACTGCCTTACCCATTTTGAGGAGCTACTGCTCCATTTGACCTTCCCACCTGTCAGGCTGAGGGCTTGGTTTCCCCTTGCAGCACCAACATTGTTAAGAACTTGTGTGTCTGCCTGACCTTCAGGATTCTATAAAAGTTCCAGTCCCTCCCCAGGGATGAGCCGTTTCACAAAGTCTCTCCCATTCGGTTTGGGGGGTCAGTATCAGCCCCTGTCTTGGGGGGCCCAGAGCAGAGGGCATCCTCTCATGCCTCAGGTGGGACTCTTGGCCAGCCTGTGGTCACACAGAACTTGGGGTCCAGGCTCAAGGTTTGTGCCAGCATCCCCAAATCTGACCCCAGTGCCTTCATGTGGGCTGTGGCTCAGGGGTCCGCTGGTCTCTGAGAAAGAAAGGGCAGGAAGGGGAGAGCTGAGGACAAGGGCACCCGCTGGGGACATGGCGTGGGCTTCTGGCAGCCTGGGAGTCCCCGTCTAGGCCACCAGTTGCCCCAGCATCCCTCTGTCCGCTGAGCCCCTCCCCCCTCAGGATGCACCGCACCCCTTCCTTAGCCCATTGCCTTCTCTGAGCCTTTACCCTCCTCTGAGCTCCTGCCCGCTCTCCTCCAAGCTCTCTAAGCCCCCTCCCCCTCCGCCCACACAGGGAAGCCATCAACCGGCTCCATGAGGCGGTGCCTGGCGTCCGGGGCTCCTGGAAGAAGAAGGTGGGTGAGGGGCCTGTGGTTCCCGGGTGGAAGTGAGGGGGGAGACGCCTGACCATCCCAGGACCTGCCCCAGCTGGAGTTCCAGTGTGGTCCCACCTTCTTGAAGGCCAGGCTGCCCTCTTCAACCCCTGTGCCGTCTGCCCCCCCAGGCCCCCAACAAGGCCCTGGCCTCAATCTTGGGCAAGAGCAACCTGCGCTTCGCGGGCATGAGCATTGCGGTCAGCATCTCCATCGATGGCCTCAACCTCTCCGTGCCCGCCACGCGCCAGGTGAGCGCTGCCTGCCCCGCCCTCTGCCTTCTCTAGCCCCGCCCTCAGCCTCCTCCAGCCCCGCCCTCAGGCCTCCCCAGCCCCAAGTAGGGCCTGGCTGAGGGTCTGTGGTGACACCGGGGCGACGAGTGGGCGGGGCCAGGGGAGCTGCTCCTCACTCCACAGCTCCTAGGACGGCCTCCCAAAGAAGGTCTCGGCCCCATTGTCTGCATTGCTGAGGAGGCGAGACTGAGGCTTGGAATCTTCTGGTGGAAACAAGCAACCAAAATAAAATTGCAGAAAGGAGGGAATAACTATGAATTCTGAGGAGGATTGTGATGCTGGGCATGGGTTGTGAGCATGCACAGGGCACTGTGACCTAGCAGGGGCATCACGGAGGGCTTCTTGGAGGTGGTGATGCTGGCGCTGAGTGGAGAGGTGAGAGGACATTGAGCAGAGGTCACCTGATGAGATAGAGCCTGAGAGGTTAGCAAGGATCCTGGTGAGGAACTGGGATTTTTCCAGACAGCACTGCTATCCTCCTCAGAAGTGTGGAGCAGGAAGTGCTGTGATTTGTGGTCTGGTGTGAGCGTGGGAAGCGTGGAGGAGATGAGCTGAAGCCAGGGCCCCAGGGAGGGGGCTCAGACTGCCCCTGGGGAGGAAGCCGTGGGGCGGGGAGCTGCCAGCACGTTCACCTCCCTGTCCGCCTCTGCATGGACTCTATCTGGAACACACTGGGCTAACCCTGAGCAGGATGCCAGTGGGGGCCTCCCTGGGCAGGGGCCGGTTAGGGGGAGCCCTGAGTATCCCCGAGGGGTGACAGGTTGAGTGAATCATGGGGGACCCTAAGAGAACCCTGCTTGGGCGTCTCTGGTGCTTATTGGGTCTTGGATGGACATGACCACTTAGGGCAGCAGTGGGTGGTGGCGAATAGATGCTAATTGAGCACGCAAGTGAGCACATCAACACAAACAAACATGCAAATACGCAACTCAGCACACTCATGCAAATGAGCACACTGATTAGCAGATGTTGCAAATGAAGTTGCAAATGGATGCAAGTGAGCACACAGGTGAGGCTGCCTGGGTTGACAGTGCAGAGTCAGGAGCCTCCAGTGGGTCCTGCTTTTGTCTCCTCAGTGCCTCCATGGTGGCATGGGGCATGTGTCTGAATGTGAGAGTGGTGAGTGTCTGGGTGTGCATATGCTGTGCCTGGGTGTCTGTGTGGGAGGGTGTGAGGGCCAACGTGTGATGCATCAAGGTGTGAAGGTGGGCTGGAGTGTGTGTGAGTGTGTGAGTGGTTGTGTCTCTGAACAGCTGGAGTGGGGAATTTGTGTGTGTGTGTCTGTAAATGAAGGTGTGTGTCTGTAAATGAAGGTGTGTGTGTGTGTGTGCAGGGTGTGGTTTGTGTGAGGCTTTTAGCCCATGTACCTTTGTGTGTATCTGTATTGGATGTCTGTGCCCGTGTGTGCACATGTCCACCAGTTGGGGCAGGTTTGTCTTCCCGTGTATGTGGGCGTGTGACTGTGGGTCTCTGCATCCTGCCCTGGCTTCAGGGCTCCCCATCCAGCAGGGCTTTCGGTCATCCTGGCATTCCGTCGAGGGGACATCTCCACTTCCATGCCCTTGTCCTTCTGGTCCCCACTGTGGCCCTGTTCTAGTGACTGGCCCAAGCCCCTCTCTCCTCCCCCAACTGAAACGGCAGCTCCGTGACTGGTGGTCTCTCTCTGGCCAGATCATCGCCAATCATCACATGCAGTCCATCTCCTTCGCGTCCGGTGGTGACACGGTAAGGTCCCAGATGGGTGGTGGTGGACTTCCAGCCCCTGTCACCAAAAGCCCTGAGATGCCCTGCCCATGCACATCAGTCCCACCCCCACGTTGCTGGGACTCCTGTGTCTGCTGCCCTCTCTCCCCAGGACATGGCGGATTATGTGGCCTACGTGGCCAAGGACCCCATCAACCAGAGAGGTGAGGCCAGTGGGGGCGGGTGGGGCCGCGGGCTGGATCCGCAGCCAGTCGAGACCCCGCTGATGCTGCCTGACGACCCCCAGCCTGTCACATCCTGGAGTGCTGTGAGGGCCTTGCCCAGAGCGTCATCAGCACCGTGGGCCAAGCCTTCGAGCTACGCTTCAAACAGTACCTGCACAGCCCCCCCAGGGTCGTCGTCCCCCCGGAAAGGTACTGGCCTGTCCCTCTATCCCCATTCCCCAGCACCCCTGCTGGTCCTGCCCCTCCCCTTCCCTGGGGTTGGATCCTTGCCCCCTCCCTGCTCTGTGCCCCCCAACCTCCATGGCCTACTGCTCAACCATGAGGATGCCAGGATAACAACATCTCCAGTCCTAGCAGAGGAGAGGACTCAGGGAGCCGATCGGCAGGCAGTGACTGTCATTGCTGTCATCCTTAGTCTGCATGGGGGCGGCTGGCACTTCTGCAAAGGGCCAGGCTGCCTGCCTGCCTCTGCCATGGTAGCGGGAAGGCAGCCAAGAAGGACGTGTGAGCAGTCGGTGGGCCGCCTGCCAGCCAATCTTTATTTATGGACACAAACATCTGAATTCCATCTGACTTTCACGTGTCAGATGCAGTTCTTCTGATGTTCTCTTAACCATCTGACAGTTCCGTGGCTTAACAGGGTAGAAGCCATCCTGAGCTCCTGGCTGGCAAATTCAGGCAGTGGCCTGTGATAGGCTATTTAAATATCTAAACAGATGGGAACTGGTTAGAGTAGCGAGTGAATGAATGGACATGTTAACAGAGTCCCATATGCACAGATGAGAGACAGCAGTGTACAGCTGAGCTTGCCCCTTGGCCTTCACACAGGATCATGTGCCCCTAGTACATGAATGAGTGCTGGTTTTTACCTGGGGCCACCTCAACACCCTCCCCTCTCCTGGCTGCAAAGCCCTCCTCTGGGAGCCCCCCTGAGACCTGCTGTTCACCCCTGACTGAGGGGCAGGCTGTGGCTTCCCCCGTTTGCTCTTAGGAGCCAACTCGCCTGGATAAGCATCTGTAGCACACATTTCGAAGGCACCATCCATGGCCAGTGGGTGAGGGCATTTTAAACGCTGATGGTGTCATCACCCTAAGGCTTCCGGGTTCAGGGTGCAAGCCTGATGTCATGCCCTGACTGCGCGGTGGGGCTGAGGTGGCTGGGATGGGTGGAGGCCCCTCTCAGTTTAGCCAAACCATTGAGACGTGTGTAGAGCCCCTGTTGGTGGACAGAAAGGGACACCTAGTTCCTCCATCAGCAATGGCTCCTGGCGCCACTGCCCTCCCAGAAGATAGAGGAGGGGTCAGGATCCCTGGGTCAGGCTTGTCCCCTATGGTGCACAACTCAGTCTGGGGGCCTCGGCGCCGTCTGTCCCCCCACAACTTGTGCTGGGGCCCGTGCTCTTGCTGGCTATGTGTCTGCAGGCTGACCGGGATGGAGGACTCGGCCTGGGGGGATGAAGAGGAGGTGGAACACAACTACTACAACAGCCTCCCTGGGAAGGAGCCGCCCCCAGGAGGGCTGGTGGACTCCAGGCTCGCCCTTACACAGCCCTGTGCCCTGGGGGTCCTCGGTGCCCTTGGCCAGGTCAGCTTCAGCACACCTCTGGGGAGGGGGGCCCAAGAGCTGGGGCTCAACCCCTAGCTCTTCCTTCTGCTTCCCGCCTCTGTGATCCTAGAGGAGGGTCTCTCCTGCTCCCTGCTCCTTCCTCCCTAAACTGTCCAGGTCTGCTGAGCCAGACACACCAGACAAGGTTCCCATCTCAGACACGATACGATGACCACAGCCGTGACTGAATCAGGGCTTCTGAGGAGGGTGACCAGAATGTCCATGGGGGACTGACTGTCCCTGTCAGGAGGATGTCCCCAGGGCAGAACTTGGGCTGGGCCCTAATGGGTCAATAGGAGTTGCCCCAGAGAGCAGTGTAGGGAAGGGCCTCCAGGTGTAAGGAACAGCATGTGCTGGGGGCAGGCCTTCCAAGTTGGGCTGGGGGATGCAGCTACAGCAGAAGCAGGTGGGGGCTTGTGGGTAGATTGAGGCCCAGGAGGGAGGGATGGGTACAGAGCTGAGCTTGGAATCTGACTTACAGGAGTGTTGGGGTGGGCGACTGGGGGTCTGGGCCTGCACACTGCAGGGGGACCCTTGCTCTCTTTTTCAGGGAGCCTCTCCTGCTCGAAGAGATGCCCGCGGCCTGCAGTGGGATGTAGGCCCCTCAGGTACCGTCCAGCACACTCTGCTCCAGTGTCCCTGAGTCCCCACTGTCCCTCACATCGCTTCCCCTCTTTGGGTCACTCCATCTGGCCTGTGAGATCGTGTCACTCCCTGGGCTCTTAGAGATTTGACAGCATCTGCTTTTTGTCTGTGTGACCAGTTTTCTTGCATGTTGGACAGAGACACTGCAGTTAGTGGTTCAAAGCACCAACATATAAAAAGGCATCCACCGAGAAGTCAGTCTCCTGCCCCTATTTGCTTTATCCACCTCCCTGATCAGGTAACCACTGGTAGTAGTTTCCCTGGTTTTTCTAGAATTTTCATGCATGTTCAAGTCAGTTCAGACATACGTCACTTTCACAGTTTTGGACAGTAGTGTGCTCTCTATCCCTCTACCTGGCTTTCCCAGGTAAAAGCCCATCTTGGACTCACCCCTGCACCAGTGCTAGGCAGCTGCCCCCCTCCTTTTTCACCACAGTGTAGTCCCCACCACGTGAAGGACCCCCCTCACCCACAGACATCTGGGTACTTTCTAGGGCTCTGCCAGGACAGCAGTGCCCCAGTTGTCCACCACTCAGCTGTGTTCAGGGTCTCAGTAGAGTCTGTGCCCAGGACAGCAGCCACTGATCCATGTGATGGAAATCACAGAGCTGCCCACCAGGTACCATAAGGTTTTAACAAAATGGTTGAGTTTTCAGCCCGTGAGCATTTTATCCTGTTATACGACATTTAAAAAGACAGAGGAGGCTAAAATACCCTTAGCCCCCAGCTCGGAGGTCTTGAGCTTACCCCCTGGCACCTGTGTGTCTCTTTTCAGCACTTATGTGAATGGACCCCCCAAAGAAATAAGGACAGGCTGTGAGTACCCACAGTCTCTCAGGGGCTCTGGCTGCTTCAGTGGGATCTTCTGAATGGCCACGTGCCAGTCCCCTGTCCCTGCAGTTGCTTGTCCACGTGGTCCCCTCTTGATCAGCGCAGATGCCCCCTTGGCTCCCCTCATGTGTCCCTCCCACAGATGCTGAGCTGTAGACAGCATGCACACCTCCGTCACAGTAGGGGAAGCTGCCAGATGGCTCCCTGACGTGGTTTGGCAGTTTGTTTGCCCACCAGCCCTGCCGTGGCTGCCTGTTTCCTTACAGCCATGCTGACATCTGTGTTGGGCTTTTTTTTAAAAAAAAGATTTTCCCAAACAATCTGGGCATTTCACTGATGAGCATCAGAACCCTACTGCTCCCAGCACCTGTGGTTAAAGAACACATGTGGCACTGGGTGCCAAGTAGATGCCCAGCCATCATCTGGCCGTGGTCAGCTATTTCTCTGGGACACGGGCTACTCACACCTGACCCCCAAGCTCATTAGCATTTCCTACCCCTGAGCTTTTGCACATGAAGTTATTGCTTCATATCACGTTTTCCCAAGTCTCTGACCAAGAACTCCTACCAATACATCAGTGCCCCAACTCCAATGTCCAGGAATTTTCACTCTCTGGACCCCTGCAACTGAGATTTCTTTTTTCTCATCCCACCGTGACTGTACAAAGCTGGGAGAATCTGCACCTCCTCTGTGCAGACTGGGAAGGCTGGGCCAAGGCCCCTTTGCCCCCATCAACCACCCAGGGATGTAATGGTGTTAGCAATTTTATTGAATCATAACTTCTGCCAGAGGTTTTGGTCTTCACCCCTACTTGTGAAGAAGCTACTCCTGTTCTCCCCATTCAGCAGAGGAGGAGACTGAAGCACTGAAAGGTTACTCACCTGTCATGCCCACAGAGGGTAGAGCTGTATGTGAGCCCAGTTGCCTATGAGGGTTAAGGATTTAACTGGTACAAAGCAGAGATTGTAGCTTCAGGCCCTTGGGTTGGATTTGGCCACAGTGTACTAAAAGATCATCATTTCCCTGCCAAGGATTAAAAATGGAGATGTTTAGAAATGGACGGATAGATCTAGGGAAAAATATACAAATGTCCATGGAACCTAGGAAAAGATGCTCAACCTTGCTCAAAATAAGAGAAATGGAAATTAAAGTCCCCCTGGATGCCATTTTTCACCTATCAGGTCAGCACGAGTCCAACAGTCTGATAACACACCATGGGTGAGGCCTTGAAGCTGGGCAGAGGCAAACTGGGGAGGACTCAGTAGAATCCGCACAGAACACTGAGGGACCCCAGAAGAGACTCACTCAATGATACCAGTTTCACGAAATTGCAGCTTTTGAACCATTTAAATGCTTCACACATTCAAAACAAAATTAGAAAAGAACAGAAAGGAAACTCTAAAATAGAACACAAGCAAATGAATGACCCGACTGTGCCTCACTTGATAACATAATTACAGGGAGAGCAGAGTCTTATTGCTGTTACTTTTTAAATGTGGAGATTTAACATAAACATCGGGGTTTCTGCCTTCTCTTGAAACTGGGAAGCTCTGGTCCCTGGGCCACCTTCCTGCCTGGTAGACTAGCAGGCCTGGCTGTGTGTGTGTGTAGGGGGCTCTGGTAGACCTCTGCGCCTCTCACAGCCCCAAAGCTGGGCTCTCATGGGGTTTTTCACTCCTGACCTTGCTGCGCTAAAGGGCAGGCTTCCTGGAGGGACACAGGTGTGGGCGGGGCGCCCCTCTTGGACCTCTCCCCAGAGCTTCCCCGCGTGACCTTGTGCTCCTCTGAACTCACACCCTTCTGACTCCCCAATCCCAGCCCAGCCCGGGGATGGCTATGTGCAGGCGGACGCCCGGGGCCCCCGAGACTACGAGGACCATCTGTATGTCAACACGCAGGGTCTGGACGGCCCTGAGTCCCTGCAGCCTGAGGACAGTCCCAAGAAGGATCTGTTCGACATGCGTAAGTGGGGGCAGGCCGGCTTGTGGGGTGGGGCCACGCCCGAGCAACCTGTGGTCTGGTGGGGGATGGGCTGTGTACTATGCTTCCCTTGGGACTCCCTCCTCTGTGAGACCTTACGGTTTCCTGAGGGTAACCCAGATTCCCCTCCATGGGGTCCCCAGTTTGACGGGAGGGGCTAGTTCGTATCCTGGAAGAATGTGATGGGGAAGCCGTGGGCTCTTCTCTATGGGACTCAGTCTGCAGGGTGGACGTGCCTAGCTCCCTGTTTCTGGGTCTCAGTCTGATGAGTGAGTTTAAGCTCCCTCTTCATGTGATCCATGATCCGAGAGAGGAGGCTCAAGCCCCTTCTGGCTTGTTGCCAGAAATCCCGCCTGAAAAGGGAGGCCTGATCCACATCTAGCAGATGGTGAAGCCCCTCCCCCAGCCTGAGGGAGGGCTTGATCGGATGGAGGAGGTTTGTGTCCAGAACACCCTCCTTCTTTCCCACAACATCAAACTCCATCCTTTTGCATGAGCACTTTGGACGTGTTGGCTCCGTGCTGGCCCAGGCAGGGTCGTCTCCTACTCCCAGCACACCTCCCCAGGTGAGGTCTTTGAGGAACTCCCAAGCCAGCCGGAAATCCCTTCTTTCACAAAGTTTGCAAAGCTCCGCTCCCCCACCGCCTGATGACATGCTAGGCAGTGACATGAACCCCTGCTGTGGCCCCACTGGCTCCTCAGAGAAGTCTCAGATGGGAAAGGAGGTGTACCAGGTGTGAGCTCCTGAGGCAGGCTGTCCGCTTGGGCGCCCAGCCAGGTGGTCCAGCAACCCTAGTACGAAAAGGGATGCTTGTTGCCAGGCTCCCATTAGAAGTCCTGGGGCTGCCTCAGATTTGCCCTCCTTGGGTCATGGTCTCACCTCCCCCAGCCAATCACTAGGCTAGGAGTGTGAGAGGCGTATGCTGATTGGCCAGGACTAGTCACATGTCTTAGGAGCTGGAGGCTGGGTCAACATCGCTGGAGAAGTTAGGGAGGAGGGATTCCCAAGGGACCAGAAGTGAAGAAAGGCGGGTTGCAAAGCAAGCGCAGACACACCAGGGCAGGGATCAGGGCTGTCACTGCGCACTCCAGAGTGTCTGAGCTACGTGGTACCGTCTCAGGGAGGGCGACACTGGTGCCTGCTGGGATCCATAGGGAACTTGTACAAACCATCAGGAGCTTTTCCATTAGAGTTTGGAAAAGAAAGGGACACCTGTTGCCTACCAAAGAGGTGGCACGTGTAGTGGAGGTCCTGGCCAGTGCAGTCAGAACGAGATGATGAAACAAGAGGCATAATAAACATTGGGAAGGAAGCCAGTGTAACAAGACAAGAAAAAAGAAATAGGTGTGCACATTGGAAAAAAAAGAAATATCTTTGGATATGCTTAGAAAATCCAAGAGAATATACTGAGTTACTAACAGGACCAGTAAGGGGTGAAGGAGCAGGTCCCCGTAGCCCAGGCCCCTCCCGCCTACACTGTCCCCACCCCCCCCCCGCCCCCCCGCCCCCCCGCCCCCGCAGGACCCTTCGAGGATGCCCTGAGGCTGCATGAGTGCTCTGTGGCGGCTGGCTCGGTGGCAGCCCCCCTTCCCGTGGAGGATCAGTGGCCCAGTCCCCCGACCCGCCGGGCCCCCATCGCCCCCACGGAGGAGCAGCTGCGTCAGGAGCCCTGGTACCATGGCCAGATGAGCCGTCGGGCGGCGGAAAAACTGCTTCGGGCGGACGGGGACTTCCTCGTGCGGGACAGCGTCACCAATCCTGGGCAGTACGTCCTCACCGGCATGCACGGGGGGCAGCCCAAGCACCTGCTGCTGGTGGACCCTGAGGGCGTGGTAAGGTGGGCGCTGGGGGCGGGGTGGGGGCAGGTGCTGAGGATGCGGGGGAAAGAGTGCAGAGATAGACCCGCAGGGGCCTGGTGTGGGGCGGGGCTGGAGGCTGCGTGTGGTGGGGGTGGGGAGGGGACTTACCGGGGTGTCGCGTCTGCCAGAAGGGCCGGGCCTGTCTCCTCTGTCCAAGATCCAGGGCACCCACATTCTAAACACCCTTTAGGTTTAATAAAGCATTTTTCAGATTACAGAGCCCTTTATATTTACAGATCCTGTTTCCCTTTACTACATACTTCAAAATTACAAAGTATTTTCCAGTTTTAGAGGAATTTTAGCTTTCACAAAGGATTTCCCAGTCTATAAAGCATTTGGAGGGATTAGAGAATCTTTTCCAATCTCAAGGCCTTTCAGGGCTTACAAAGTACCATATTTCATCAACTGTAAGATGTACTTTTCCCCCACATTCTATCATCACTAATGCATCTTACAAACAGTGATGTCTTTGAGTGATAAATACAAGGCTGACTCACTGGAAAAGATCCTGATGCTGGGAAAGATTGAGGACAAGAGGAGGAAGGGACGATAGAAGATGAGATGGTTGGATGGCATCACTGACTCAATGGACATAAGTTTGAGCTAGCTTTGGGAGATAGTGAAGGACAGGAGTGCTGCAGTCCATGGGGTCACAAAGAGTCTGACACTACTTAGAGACTGAACAACAGCAACAATTTATGTCATCTAGCTGAATCCTCCGCACCACCCTGGGGGCTGTGTGTGCTCTGTGCCCTGAACAGGGCACACTCCAGTGGCTACTGTGCAGCCTGGCCCAGGTGGGACCACGGCTCCAGGCCCCAGGTGGCTCCAGGCTCCAGTGTTCTGTCAGTTCCCTTCTCCACCTCCTCCTTCATACCTAATCACACTGCTCACTGCTGTGTCCCCTGTCTGAAGTGGCGTTAGCCTCCCAGGGGGGTCTGTGTTGCATCCGGGTCTGCTGAGATTTTCTCAGCATTCTAAGATGCAGGTGGTGTTTAGATTTGGTGGTTCTGAGTTTTGGATCTGTGTCCACAAGATTTCTGAGGTGTGTTTGTTTCCTAGGGCTGCCTTCCCAGTGACCACCAGCAGCTGGGCAGCTTCAAACTACAGAGATTTGTTCTGTCCCAGTTCTGGAGGCTGGACTTCTGACATCCAGGTGCTGGCTGGGCTGGTTCCTTTTGTGGCTCTGAGGAAGGATCTGGTTCAGGGCCCCCACCAGCTTCTCCTCGTTGCTGGAAATTCTTGTTCTCTGGCTTGTGGACTCATCACCCCAGTGCCTTTGGCTTCTCAGGGCTTCTCTTGGCTTCTCTCTGTGTCTCTGTGTTGTCCCAGTCCTTCTTTTCTTATAAGGACATAGGTCACTGGATTTGAGGTCACCTGAGTAATTCAAGATGAACTCATCCTTTTTTACTCTTTTTCTAAAATTAATTTTTAACTGAAGTATAGTGGATTTACAATGTTCTGTTAATTTCTGCTGACCAGAAAAGTGACTCTGCTGCTGCTAAGTCGCTTCAGTCGTGTCCGACTCTGTGCGACCCCAGAGATGGCAGCCCACCTGTCTCTGGGATTCTCCAGGCAAGAACACTGGAGTGGGTTGCCATTTCCTTCTGCAATGCATGAAAGTGAAAAGTGAAAGTGAAGTCGAGCAGTCGTGTCCGACTCTTAGTGACCCCATGGACTGCAGCCTACCAGGCTCCTCCATCCATGGGATTTTCCAAGCAGGAGTACTGGAGTAGGGTGCCACTGCCTTCTCCAGAAAAGTGACTCAGTTATACACATATATGCATTTTTTCTTTCCAGAATTTCTTTTCTTTCTTTTTCACCGCTCTGGGTCTGCACTGTGTGTGCAGGCTTTCTCTCTCTAGTTGTGGCGAGTAGGCCTCTCCTTGTGGTGGCTTCTCTTGTTGTGGAGCATGGAGTCTAGGGTGTCTGGGCTTCAGTAGTTGTGGGACACAGCCTTAGATGTTCTGCAGCATATGGGATCTTAGTTCCTGGACCAGGGATTGAACCCATGTCTCCTGAATATTGGCAGGCAGGTTCTTAGCCAGGGAAGTTTCCATATATACATTTTTAAAAATATTCTTTTCCATTATGGTTTATCCTAGGACATTGAGTACAGTTGCCTGTGCTCTATCTACAGTAGAACCTTGTTTATCCATCCTGTATATGATAGTTTGCATCTGCTAATGCCAGACTCCCAATCTGTGTCTCCCCCAACCTGATCCCCCTTGGCAACCACAAGTCTGTGCTATACATCTGTAACTCTGTTTCTGCTTTGTAAATAAGTTCCTTTGTGTCATATTTTGATTTCACATATAAATGACATGTGGTATTTGTCTCATTCCACGTAGTGTGATGATCCATGTTTCCACAATTGGCACTATTTCATTCTTTATCATGATTCAGTAGTATTCCATTTGTATATATATACCACATTTTCTTTATCCTTCAGGATGAACTCATCTTAATCATATCTGCATAGAGGCTTTTCCCAAATAAGGGCCCTTTCACAGGTTTTGGGGGTTAAGATGTGGACATATCTTTTTTTGGTGAGGGGGAACCATTCAATCCACTATAGGAAGCCACGGCCCCTGGGTGCTGGAGCTTTGAAGCACGTGTCTACCTGTAGTTCTGTGGCTGCAGTCTTTGACCCAGTGGTTTTCAGACTTGTGCATGAGCTACAGGAGGCATTGTGAAAACTCAGTGCCCTGTCAGCAGGTCTAGGGTGGCCCAAGAGTTTGCCTCTCCGACCGGCTCTCCCAGTGGTGCTGATGCTGTGGCCTCTGGCCCCGCAGGTGCGGACGAAGGACGTGCTCTTTGAGAGCATCAGCCACCTGATCGACTACCACCTGCAGAATGGGCAGCCCATTGTAGCCGCTGAGAGTGAGCTGCACTTGCGAGGCGTCGTCAAGCGGGAGCCCTGAGCCAGGTGCGTCTGGCCCCAATGTGCCAGATTTTTCGCATCTTGAAAAATTGACATGGGTGCACATGCTGCACACTTCACCCATTTACAGGGCACAACTCAGTGGGTCTCTTCACAGAACTGTGCCCCCTTCCCCATCTAATTCCAGAACACTCCATCACCCCCAAAGGAAACCCTGTCCCCATCAGCACTCACTTCCTGAATTCTTATGGCAACTCTGTGTTTAACTGGTGGTAAAAATCCCTCAGAGAGGCAGTGTTTGGCCACCTGGGAGGTGGGCCCAGTAGGGCTGGGTCCAGCAGGGCTGGCATTTGAGGCAAGGCAGGTGGGTGAGAAGGTCCACCTGGGTCATCAGTTCTGGAGCCTCAGACGTCTTGAGTGGGGGAGGGACAGACAGGTCCCATGGTTCTAGGGCCTCTGGTGGGGGGTCTGGGGTGAGATGGGAGCCTGTCTAGGCTGGGAAGAGGCAGCTGAACTGCAGAGGGGTCGAGGTACCAGGGCAGTCTGTGGGAGGAGGCAGAGGCAGGCTCTGGAGCGGGGGTAGGGGGCAGGAAGCTGGGAGCTGGGGGCTCAGCTCGTGGAGGGAAACAGGCCGTGGAATTTCCCCAAAGGCTGAGAGGCCTTCTGGGCCAGGTTGGGCTGCTCTCTCGTCCCCATGACAACAGTCTCTTCCTGCCTCCTCCCTCTGTTAGCGCTGGCCTGCTCCCTGCCCCCAGCCAGGCCCAGCTGTAGGCAGAGACAGGGTTCCCAGCCTGGGGAAGGGCTCCAGGGATGGAGGTGGTCCTGCGGATCACCTGAAATGATGCAGTGCCATGGACTGTGTATGTGCACGTGCCAGGGTCTGACCTGTTTGCCTTCTACACCCTGAGTTGTTTGTGACCTGAGAAATAACACCGATGGCAGTAATAATCACTGCCTATGCAGAAGTTGCTGTGTCCTGGCCCTATGCTCAGACCCTCCCACATCTGTACTAACTCCCACGCAACTCCCAACAGGCACTGTTAACAATGTTCTCATTTTGTGGAAGAAGCAGTGGCACAGAGAGGTTACCGGGCAAGACCATGGAGGAGCTGGGACTTGAACCCTGGCCCTCCACCTGAGGCTTGTCACTGGGTCACTTTGCTACCTTGTAACTGAGGTCTGTGACACCTGAATCCAGGTCTCCTGTTGCTGTCTCTGCTGACCCTTGACCTCTGCTTCACTTTCTTCCCCAGGTGATGGTTCTCAGCCTATGGCTTCTGTCCCTGCTCCCCAGATGCTCCTGTTGTGGCCTTAGGGGCCCCTCAGCCTTTCTCTGGACCCTGGTCAGGCCGGAACCGCCGCTGTCTCTCCTTCTTCACCTGGGTCTCAGGAGTCTTCCTTCTCTAGCTGGTCCTGGGGCTGGGATGGGTTACCCTGGCCAGGACACGGGGTGCATGACCCCTCTCTCTCACCCCTGCCTGCTGCCACCTTCACCTGGAGTGAAGATGTATGTACCAAAGACAGAACCTTTTCTCGCCTTTAAAGAAAATATATCGAAAAGCAGCCATCCGCCTTGGAGCCTGGCCCAGGTCCCCGATGAGGCCAGGGGGCACCATTTTCCTTCCTGGAGGGTCATCAGCTCACCTCCTGGGGAATGAAGGGTCCCAGCTCCCTGGCATGCAGACGGGCTCCCGTCTCTGCTGGGCTCAGATCTTCCACCTGAAAAATCGGAGCATAGTTGTCTTTTGAGGGTAGAATTGAAGCGCTGTGGGTCCTCAGGCCGGGGCAGATGAGGGTGTTGAAGTGGGTGAAAGCCTTGGGCTGATGGGGTCATCTGTCAGCTCCATGACCACTGACCCGGGAGGGGGTTGTTGTGAGGCCCCTCCCTCCCAGCTGTCAGCCTGGACTGGATGCTTGGAATCTGTTTGTAATTAAACGTGGGAATGACCATGTGGTGCGTGAAACCTCCTGTGATCTACAAGGCCTCTCGGGGTGGGGACCCTCTCTGGGTAGATGTCATCTTGGGGCGGGGGTCCTCTAGAGGCAGGGGTCCTCTTGGGGCTGGGGTCCTCTCGGGGTAGGGGTCCTCTCTGTGTGGGTGTCATCTCAGAGCAGGGGTCCTCTCAGGGTTGGGGTCCTCTTGGGGTGGGGGCCCTTTTGGGGTCAGGGTCTCCTCAGGGTGGGGACCCTCCCTGGGTGGGTGTCATCTCATGGTGGGGGCCCTCTTGAGGTGGGGGTCCTCTTGGGGTGGGGGTCCTCTAGAAGTGGGGGTCTGGGGTCCAGGGAAGCCAGGGCAGCACCAGATTTGGCCCCCCAGGGCTGGGGAGGAGAGAGCCAGGCCCTGGTGTGCCCCTGCTATGGGGAGAGAGTTGGGGCAGAGTCCCCTGACATTTTGGGACCCTCGATTTTATCCCAAGAGAAAGCACACACCAACTTCTCTGTTAAATATCCACCCCTCTCTTTGGAAACACCTGAATTTATCTCCCGAATGCTACAAACCTGTGGACTCGAGATACTCCAGGTATCTGGCAAAACACTGCTTGTTTTCTTCTCCAAATTGTTCCTGACTTGTCCTGAAGGATGGTCTGGCTTCTCAGTCTCCCAATGGTTCTCATCCTCATTTCTTGAGAAGCACCCAGTTCTCACTCTAGCCCCTTTATCCACCTGAAAGCACCTACTTCTACCACATGCCCAGCTTCCTGCGCTCACTCCGACTCTCTGCTCCTGACCTTTCCTCACATGATGTCTTCCTGTCCAGGGAGACCCCCATCTCTCCCCAGGACCCTCCTCACAACCCTCCCACAAACATGGAACCTTCCCTCCCAAGGGGGTACCAGTCTCACCACTGGTTGGTGTTACATCTCTGCCCAGGTTCTGGGGAGGGGCTTTGCTTTCTTTGCTGTCAGCAGGCCCTGCTCCAGGCCTGGGGGGATCTGGTAAGGGTGTGGGGAAGTAAAAGTCACTCTGATCTGCCTGTAAGTAGGGTGGAAGCGATCCTAAGGCAGAGCAAGATAGGGGACTCTGATGCCCTGTTTCTTACTTCAGAGATCTGGAGACAGAGCTACCAGTCTATCTGTCCATCCATCCACTCACCCATCCATCCGTTCATCCTCCCATTCATCCATCCATCCATCCATCATTCACACTCCCATTCATCCATCCATCCACCCATCATCCATTCATTCACTCTTCCATTCATCCATCATCCATTCACTCTCCCATTCATTCATCCATCATCCATTTTTCCATCCATCCATTCACCCTCCCATCCATCCATCCATCCATCATCCATTCACCCATCCATCATCCATCTACTCATTCATCCGTCTATCCATCTGTTCACTCACCCACTTTTCCATCCATCGTTTATCAGTCCGTCCACCTAACCATCACATCCATCCCTCTAACCGCCCATTCATCATTCATTCCACTGATTGGTCCATGCACCCACACCCCCATCCTCTTATCTTTTAATCTTCCTTCATGACTTCCTCTTATTGACCAAGACCCCTGGTGGATATCCCCTGGTGGATAATGGAGATGCAACATTACCAAGATAGACCCACTCTTGTGGAGTTTGCCAAAACCCATTCATCAGCAGGTCACCACTAAGTGTATGATGACAGCTGTGGGAAGGAATGCACCTCGGAACTTGGGGGTCCCTAGAAATCCAAGTGGGTTTTTTTGTGGGGTTTCTGGAGGATGAGCAGGGAGGCCCAGAATGGGAGGAGAGATCTGGGCCGAAGGCATGGCGTGTCAAAGGCCCCAGGTGTGTGGAATACAGCTTTTTTGAGGGACAGAAGGATGGCCAGAGGTTGGAAGGGAGGTCAGACGGCAGTGGAGTCGGGGACACAGCTGGGTGCAGCCTGGTGCCAGGGAGAGCTGCCTGGGGCCTTTTAAGCAGAGGTGGTAAGAGTCCCAAGTAGGAGTTGTGCTATGGGGACAAGATGGGGCCAAGAGACGGCTGGGAGAAGGCACTGGGTGGGGGGTGGGGGCTACTGAATAAACTCACTGCCTCCTCCCCAACCCAGCTGGGAGGACAGACCCTACCCCAGCGTGGCAAGGACATGTGGAGAGTGAAACCACAGTACCAGGTCAGCCTGTCAGCAGGACACCTGAGCCGGTCAGCTTGCTGTCCTGGGCCCCTGTGCTGGCGCGGACAGTGGAGGAAGGTGCCTCACTGTACTCGGCATTGCTCTTCCCACTGTAGCACTCACTCATCCTGGGCCACCACTTTCCTCCTGGGCTCCAGGCCCAGCAGGGGCGATGTACATGAATGGAATAACTTCTCAGAGTAACCGCGCTCCTCATGAAAGCTGAAGCTGGGGTTCCGTGAGCTCTGTCTGGCTGTGATGTGGGGCAGGCAGGGCAGGCTTCCTGGAGGTGGCAGTGAGGTGATGCATTCATTGGTACCTGCCTACTTTGTCAGCCTATGTGGCCACACCAGCGCTGCCCCTAGAACAAACGGTAGCGGGCTGGATGTTTGTTAGGTGAGCAAAGTTGAGAAAAGCCTCTTGAGGGAGCCTCACTTCCCCCATCTGGACAATGGGACTCTGAGCCCCACCTCACTCCAAGGTCAGATGGAAGAGCTGGAGGGGCTCCACCCAACTCAAGCTCAGCCTGCCCCTGTCCCCCTCGTGCTGTTGAACCAGTGGCCACTCCAGACCAACCCTCATCCAGCTCCAGCGATGATGATCGGGACGTGTCTGGAACATGGGTGGCTCCTGGGATATCAAAATTTAATAAGGTCCAGGCATTCCCTGCTGTGTGTCGGTCCTGATAGGTTATCTTGCTGGACTGGGAACTGGTCAGTTGGCCTTGTGTTGCAGAGGGGAAACTGAGACTGGGAGCGAGGAAGCTGTGAGCAAGCAGGGGGGCTGGGGCTGGCAGATCACAGGGTGGCCTGTGGGATCCTGAGGGATGCCCCTGGTTTTGGGGCTGGCATGCCTGGGTCTCCTGGTCTTGCCCTTGACAGTTTCCCCACCTGCGAAATGCATGGGGGACTATCCTCTCATCCCAGGGGACTATCCTCTCATCCCAAATCACATTTTTCCTGTTACATTTTGTCACGGGAACCATCAAGCCTACAGTTACTATTTACCTGTGTATTTCTGTACTGGTGTCCTCTTGTCCTCCTCCTTCCCCCTGGGACACATCACAAAGTTGACAGCTGCATCCAAGCCACAGCACTCTCCCCAGCGTCCAGTAGGTGCTTAACAAACCTCTCTCCATGAAATAAAGGAGGAGCACCCTGGCCGGCTCCTTGGATGGCTGCACTGAGAGGACCGAGCGTCAGAGGCTAGTTCCGTATTTCTAGAAGGACAGCTTCACCTTCTTCATCTGCAAACTGGAGACGGTCATGGACATATCCACTGGTGCTTGTGACAGTGAGTTGGGGCAAGAATGTTAAGAGCCTGGCACTGAGAAAGTGCCCAGTAATAAATTCAACTGCGGTTATTATTACTGCTATTCTTTTACTCGTCATCGTAAGTCTGGAAAGATGCTCACCAGGGAAAAGGCCCGCAGACGACCTGCGGCAGGAGCCTGGGGTTTCCAGGGGCGCCAGCCAAACGACCACCTGCCTCTCTCCCCGCTCAGTCCCCCGAGTCGCGGCGAGGCTCCCCTGTGTGGAGCCGCGGGGGGCGGGGGGAGCTGCGCAGACGGCGCAGACGGTCCCCGGGCGGGCGAGGCGGGGGCGGAAGGCGGCCGTACTAGGAGGAATACGGCGGCGCGGCGGCCAGCTGGGCGGTTTCCCGCCGGTGAATGAGTCCGACTGCGCTGCCGCCGCCGCCCGACCGAGGCTGCGCCCGCGTCCCCGCGCCCCCAGCCCTCGCGCCGAGACCCCGGCGTGTCCGCGGGCCAGCCAGCTTCGGCCCCCGCCCCCGGGCAGGTGAGTTCGGGTCTCGCCACGCTCCGCGGGGGCTGCTAGGACCCCCTACGCGCACCCCAACCCCCGCCCCCGGCCGAGTCCCGCGGGGCGGGGGGGAGGGTGGAGAGGAGGGGAGGGGTCGGCTCGCCGCGCCTTCAGCCCCCAGACTCACCTCCTCTCCCTTCCCCCACCCCGGATACCCGGACCCTCAACCTGGGAGAAGCCACAGGTGGGTGGGAGCTTGAGGGGGGGCGGAGCTGGGACACCCAGGGGTGTCTTCTTTGTGCACTAAGAGCGGACCCCTTTAGAAAGCGCTTTTGAGATCCTCAATACAGGGGTCGGGGCAAGAGTGGAGCCGCTGTCCCCTGGGGGCTTCCCTGGAGACAGCGCCGCCCCCACCTCCCAGGCCCGGCTTCGGTGCTTGGAAGTTAAGCGCGATTCCTTCCGGGAGGGTAGACGAGGGGCGAGCCCACCCCGCCCCCGTGCTGGGCCGCAGCGCCTCGTCACCTCGCTGGCCCCCACAGGGCTCCCTAGGCAGGTGCCGCAAGCCCTGCTTCCAGCCCCCGGGTGCCGGGGGGCCTGCCGCTCCCGACCCCCGCTTCTCTTCCCAGGCTTCGCAGATCCCTTCTGGCTCCTGACTGCGCCCCAATGAAGAAAACCAACATGTGGTTCTTGGAGAGGTTTCGGGGATCGGGGGAGAATGGAGCTGCGGGGGGCGAGGGTGGGGACAAGGCCGCCAAGGGGCCCCTGTACAGCAACGTGCTCACGCCAGACAAGATCCCGGACTTCTTCATACCCCCCAAGCTGCCCGCCGGCCCCGCCGAGCCCGAAGCGCAGGCCGAGCTGGGGCCCTCGACCTCGGAGCAGAACCTGGCCTCCGCCGCGCCCCGCCGCGCCCCCCGGAGCCCCCGGCTGCCCGCCAAGCTGGCCGCCGAGAGCAAGAGCCTACTGAAGGCGGCCACCCGGCACGTGATCCAGATCGAGAGTGCGGAGGACTGGCCGGCCGAGGAGACTGCCACCAACGCCGACCCCCAGGCCCAGGGGGCGATGTCGCTGCCCTCGGTGCCCAAGGCCCAGACGTCCTACGGCTTTGCCACGCTGGCCGAGAGCCCCCACACGCGGCGCAAGGAGTCCCTGTTCCACAGCGAGCACGGGGCTCTGGCCCAGGTGGGCTCCCCAGGCACCCGGCGCCGTCGGGGGGGCGTCAAGGCCAACGGGGGGGACGGGGGGCCCAGGGAGGCCGGCGGCACCCTCATGAGTCCCGGCCGCTGCGTCAGCGGCGGGGAGAGCGACACGGGGTCCTCGGCCGAGTCCTCACCCTTCGGCTCCCCCCTGCTCTCGCGCTCCGTGTCGCTGCTCAAAGGCTTCGCCCAGGACAGCCAGGCCAAGGTGAGCCAGCTCAAGCACTCTGTGGGCCGCCATGGCTCCCTGTCGGCCGATGACAGCACGCCGGACACCAGCCCCGGGGCCCGGCGCCGCCTGCACCGCAGGGCCACCCCGGAGCCCGGCCCGGAGTCTGGTCCGGCTTCCCGCGCGGAGCACGCCGTGCGCATGGGCCCGCGGGGCAGCGTGCACCTGCTGGCCGAGTACGAGGCGGCCCAGGCCCGCCTGCGCGTGCGCCTGCTGGCAGCCGAGGGCCTTTATGACCGGATGTGCGACGCCCGCAGCATCAACTGCTGTGTGGGCCTGTGCCTCGTGCCGGGCAAGCTGCAAAAGCAGCGCAGCACCATCGTCAAGAACAGCCGCCACCCAGTGTTCAACGAGGACTTCTTCTTCGATGGCCTGGGTCCGGCCAGCGTGCGGAAGCTGGCTCTCAGGATCAAGGTGGTGAACAAGGGCAGCAGCCTCAAGCGGGACACGCTGCTCGGGGAAAAGGAGCTGCCCCTGACCTCCCTGCTGCCCTTCTTGTAGAGACCCCCTGCCTCCCTCGGGCCGCGGAGACCCCGCTCCCTCCCGGGTCCTGCAGGGGAGGCCACGGCCACGCCCCCTTCCGGACCCTGCAAGTGAGCCCTGTTGCTGCGGCCCCTTTTGGGGGTGTCCTGAGTCATGTTCTTTTCCAGGGGTTACTTGAGAGAGGGCTGCTGGGGAAAAGAAAGGGCCAGCTTGCCGGGCTGAGTCCCTCTATACCCCAAGTTTCATGCCCCCACCGCAGCCAGTCACTGATTCTGGAGTTCTGGAACCTGGGCTGGGAAGTAGCAGAGGCTGACCACAGACCCAGAGACTGCGGGTCCTGAGGACCAGGCAGGTCTTCTCTGCCGCACGAGTGTCCTCCTGCCCCAGGCCCGACGGACGCCCCCTAGAGAGGGGTGCCAGGCAGTGTGGGGCCCCATGGGGCTGTGGGAGGACCCCCTCCTGCCTTAGGCTGTCTCTGGGCAGCCCTCAGTCCTCCCAGGCTCCGGAGGTGAGAGCCGGTCAGAGGATGCCACCCGGTCTGAGAGCCACTTCCGGGCAAAGACAGGCAGCTGAGGAGGAAGTCCCAGAAGAAGAGGAGAATGATGGCTCTGCCCCTCAAGTGGGACAGCCCTCCATCACCTTCTCTTATCCGGCCCTGCAGCCCTGCTGGACGTCCAGAGCCTTCAACCTCTGGAAGGCTAGCTCAGATCGTGCCCAGAGAGCAGCACCAGCTGGTGGCCCCTACTCCTTTCTGTCTTCGACCCCTCCTGAGCATGGTCCTCAGCAGCCCAGGAAGTGCTGTTTAGGAACAGACGGCTTCCGCTTTTACTCCACTGGTGTACATAGGTTCTGGCTAGGGTGGGTGGGACAAGGGGCAGCTGGGGAGACCTTGCTTGTGGCTTTTCATGCTGCTAACACAGCTGCATGGGCTTAACTGTCCTGTCAGTATGTGTATCCTCAACTGATTTTTGTGGCTCAGCCAAACAGAAATGACACACTCTTAAACAGGGCCTCCTGGGCTGCCTGCTGGGTGACGATGGACCAGGCCGGTTTGTGGGGATCCTGGAGTCCCCCTCCCAGTCCAGAAGTTGTTCCCCCCCTCCAGCTCTGGGTTTCCAAATTACCCTGGGGGAGGGGTGAAGGAGCCGGGGCTGGAGGGGAAGCACACATTCCCTTCTGCACACCTGGTGAGACATACTCATGCCCTTGAGCCTGAGACTGAAGGCCCCTGGCGCTGGGGTCCCTAGCTGCGCACCCTCTGGCCTCTGTCCTCCGCCTGCCCCTCAGGCTTTCTGGTCCTGGGGACCACCCAGGCCAGGCCTGTGGGCAGAGAAGGTGGACAGAAAGCCCCGCATGGACTTAGATGCTCAGACTTGCCGCCCCCTTCTCTGACCCCAACCGCTCCCACCCCCTGCTTTATCCCTGGGGACCCTCATTTTCTAGGCCCCCGCACTGTTTGATATCTCTGTGTTTGAAGTTGACTGTGGGTACATCTTGAAGACATCCTCCCCCAAGTGTTTGTTTATAAATGCTGTTTTTAGTGCAATAAAGGTGTTTTGGGGATGTGGGGGTGGAACTCTGCTGGCTTTGGTGTTTAATAACAAGAGAGGAATTTTGCCTTGAATTCCAGGGAGGGTGGCAGAAACCTTCAAGATCCGTAAAGGCCTCCCCACCCTTTCATACCCAATGGGGCTCTCCTGCTCCTGGGGGCGGCACAGAAGCAGGACTGCAGCAGGGCAATGTTCCCAGGGACCCTCATGCCCTGTTATAAGGACACCTGCATGCAGGCAGCGCTCTCACCCCCTGAGGCCATGAACGTCCCCCTCACAGGTGCAGAGACTAGCCGTCTGGTTGCCCACCCGAGACAGTCTGGCCACACCCTCAGCCTAGACGTGAACCCGTACCCTCCCTGCAACCACAGGCAAGAGAGATGCCAGGGCTGCCCCTTCTGTGCTCTGTCCACTTGGGGACAGGGCAGCTAGGGAGGCTCCAAGCCATTCACGTCTGTGCCTTCCCACATCTTGTTCTCTCTGCCTGGAATGCCTCCTACCCCCACGCCCCACCCCCACTCACCTGCTTTCAGACTCTAGTTGACGTGGCACCTCCTCCAGGAAGCCTCTCTCTGCTGTGTTTCCCTTCCCATCTCAGCTCATAGGCCATTTGAGGTCCTGTCTGTCCCCAACTCCAGGGCCTGCAGATTTATCTCCCTGAAAGGCCATCTCCAGTCCCAGGGAACCTACTGACAGCATGTGGAAAGCTGTGGCCTGGCCTGGTCTCTGGACTCCTGCAAGGTTGCTGGAGAACCAGGGAGCTAACAGTGAAGGCCCTAGTGTCCCAGCCCTTCCCCCTGCTTTCCCTTGAAGAACCGCCAGCTTTTCCCACTTGTGTTGACCTCACCTTCCCCCACCCCCTTGGGAAGTGGTGTCCTTGACCTGGGAGGCGCAGCAGTGCTTGAGGACCCAGCAGTGCTTGCCCTGGGGGGCAGGCAGTGCTTGAGGACCAGAGCAGGTCTGCAGCCCAGGACTGCTCAGCCTTCAGGAGTGTCGGAGCTGTGGCTGGCATGGGTTGCATTTGCTCCATTTGACAGATGGGAAACTGAGGCCCAGGGCTTGGAAGCAGGCCAGCTGTGCCTTCATTGATTCATTTTGCAGGGCTGGGTGCTTCCTGCACAGCGACTGCTCTGGGGGTGAGGGGTGGGCAGCTGTGCCCAAGCAAGGACCACACTGGGTTTTTATGATGGGATGCCAGGGCTCAGGGAACCAGGACAGAGTCCTTTCATCATGCTGGGGACAGAGTTGGGAAGGACAGGGCGTCTGAGCCACAGACCAGAGGATACATAGTGTTAGTGAGGCTGCTCCAGAATGGGGCCCCAGCCCAGCCCTGGGGTGGCCCTGTGCTGCTCTGTGTCCTTGTCACCCCTTCCTCTTCAGAGCCTGTACCAGCATCCATCCTGGCCCCCCTGCTCTGGTCATGGCACCCAGTTGGGACTGGGTGGCCCTACCAGGTAGAGTGGGTTACAGGGAAAACAGGCGCCTTGGAGCCTCCAATCCCTGGGCTGAGAGGGATATGTTGACTGCCTGTTGTATACTGCCAACAATGCAAACCTTGCAAAAGCCCTGCCAGGATGCCTCTCTCCCCATCACAGGGGAAGAAACCAGAACAGGGCAGGAGGAGGGGACACGACAGCCCCCAGGACTGAGTTGTGTCTCCCCCTACACTGGTCCCTGGCATAGATCTCCAGTATAGGGCGCTGTCTCCTGCCCTGATCCCCAGCCCTTTCCTCTTGTCTTATCCTGGTGGGGCCCAGAGCTTCAGGGCCTCACCATCACCAGGAGGCTTTGTGCAGGCTGGGGTCCTGAGCACCCCCACCTGCTGACAGCCCACCAGATGAGCTGCGCTCACCAGGCCTGGTTGGGTTCCAGGATGTGTTGCCAGGGCAACCGGGCACCGTCTTGCCTCTTCCCCACCAGCCACTTCATGGGTGGGCAGCTGGTGTGTGAGTGTGTGTGTCATGTATGCGTCCATGCACATAGCTATGGGCGCCCTGGGCACATGTGTAACTGTGTGCTGTTGCCTCTGTGCATACTGTGTGAATGTTAGTGTAGCCACGTGCACATGAGAGTGTAGCTGTGTGTGCACACGTGTCACAGCGTGGGCATAAACATGTGAGTGCGTATGTGTTAGCATGCATGTACTTGCACATCTGTGTGTACTGTGTGTGTTTGTCTCCATGTGTGCACCCTGTGCATGTGTGTAACTGTGTGAGTACAAGTGTTGTCGTGTAACATGTGTGGCTGTGCACATGTGTATTGTGTGTTCATGAGTGTGCACTGTGGCCACTGTGCCTCAGGCTGCCCCTAAAGATAAAACAAGATTCAAGAGGACCCCCTTCTTCCCCACCTCTCTCCACGCTGGCTCCCCACTGGAAATGCCCTCTGCCACGTTCATTCCATCTTCCTTGAGGTCTCAAACCACTGTCTCTTCCCCAGGGCAGCCTCCACCACAATGAGGTCATTGTTGTTCAGTCGCTCAGTCATCTTCGACTCTTTGCGACCCCATGGACTGCAGCACACCAGGCTTCCCTGTCCTTCACCATCTCCCGGAGCTTGCTCGAATTCATGTCCATTGAGTCAGTGATGCCATCCATCCATCTCATCCTCTGTCATCTCCTTCTCCTCCTGCCTTCAATCTTTCTCAGCATCAGGGTCTTTTCTAATGAATCTGCTCTTCGTGTCAGGTGGCTAAAGTATTGGAGCTTCAGCATTATTCCTTCCAATGAATATTCAGGGTTGATATCCTTTAGGATTGACTGGTTTGATCTCTTTGAAGTCCAAGGGAATCTCAAGAGTTTTCTCAACACCACAGTTCAAAAGCATCAATTCTTCGGCATTCAGCCTTCTTTCGGTCCAACTCTCACTTCCATACATGACTACTGGGAAAACCATAGCTTAGATTAGATGGACTAATCAAAGTAGGATTGCCTACTTTGTAGGCAAAGTAATTTCTCTGCTTTTTAATAGGCTGTCTAGGTTTGTTATAGTTTTTCTTCCAAGGAGCAAGCATCTTTTAATTTCATGGAGCCCAAGAAAATAGTCTGTCACTGTTTCCATTGTTTTCCCATCTACTCACCATGAAATGATGGACCAGTGATAAGATGCCATTATCTGAGTTTTAAGTCAGCTTTTTCACTCTCCTCTTTTACCTTCATCAAAAGGGTCTTTAGTTCCTCTTTACTTTCTGCCATAAGGGTGGTGTCATCTGCATATCTGAGGTTATTGATATTTTTCCCAGTAATCTTGATTCCAGCTTGTGCTTCATCCAGTCTGGCATTTCCCATGATATACTCTGCATATAATTTAAGCAGAGTGACAACATACAGCCTTGATTTACTCCTTTCCCAATTTTGAACCAGCCCCTCCTTTGAATCAGACCCCCCCTTTAGTATTCCTTGTTAGTGTCATATACAACTTTGTGACATTGATTTGATCAGAATGGTCTGTTGTTTGCACCTGGAGCATCCCAGTGCTCAGTTCAGTTCAGTTCAGTCGCTCAGTCACGTCTGACTCTTTGTGACCCCATGGACTGCAGCACACCCGCTTCCCTGTCCACAACCAACTCAGACCAGGATGCAAATGAAGGTGCATCAACACTCTCTCCTTCCATCCTGGAAAGTCCAACACTTTCCTACTCTCAGGAGGGTGGTGGGCATCAGGGGCCACCACTGGCACCAGGCACCTGATCTGGTGCAGATCACAGAACCTTGCCTCTTTCTCAGAATGGAGCAAAGGAGGAGGAATCAAATGCGGGGCAACGTGGTGGGCACCTGGATCCAGCTATGCCTGAAGTCCATAACTGCACACCATTTCAGGTCAGAGGGCCAATAATGTCCCTTCTTTGCTTAAGCCACTTTTCTTTGTCATTTTCAGCCAAAGAATGCTGATACAGTCTCCAGCCCCAGGAAGGAGGCTCCCCGGGACCTGGGATGCCCCAATCTGATGTAGGAAAGAGAAGCAGAGAAGGAAGGCATCATGGGAAGGCCTGGGATTTGTACCTCCCAAAGAGCTAGAGAAGGCGGCCCTGGAAGGAGGGATGAGCTTCCATCAGGGCATTTGCCAAGGAAGGCTTTGCAGAAGGAGCAGAATCTGAACCAGGGAAAGAGCACTGGGGGAGCAGAGGCATTCGGGGGGTGGGGGTGGGGAAGGGGTTCCGGAATCCAGCACCTGACGGTCGCCATCCCACCCCACCACAGCCCTGCGGCACTGCCCATCTCGTCTGCCCCCTGCCTTCACCTGCTGTTCCTGCTCTGAATAACCTTTCATGGTTCCACACACTTTGGCACTGGAGACCTCCCCGGGGCGCCTCGCCCGGCCACCCCCGCACCTTCCCAGCCGCGCACGTTGTGTGCGCCTCCTTGGGCCTAGCGCGCCCCCCTCACCCGCACCCCACATCTGGAGGAGGGGCTGGGATTCTGAACCCCGACCCTCGCGGGGAGCGTCCACGGCGAAATTCAAGCCCCCGGTTTTCCACTCGCCCTGTGTTTGTCTACAAGTCACGCGGCTTGTCTGGTTCTCAGGCTCCCCACGCGCAACTGTGCTGAGACCCAGGGTCGCATGTGAAAAGAGCCGAGCGCACAGGCGCGTCCGCGACTGCAGGCGCAGCACAGCGACCGTGTGAGTCTAACCACATCTGAGTGGTAATTCCAGGCCCGCCAGACCCTCCGAGGTGCGGGCTCGGCTGGCCTCTCGGTGCCGTGGGCCTCTCTCTGGAGCCGCACCTCCTCTTCTCCCGCCCCCGACTCCCCCAGTGAGGGATTCAATTAAGCCTTTGTTTTCTTCCCGGCTCCTCCGCAGGTCGGAGGGAGGGCCTGCCCGCAGCCGGCTCCTCTGACATTGGGGGAGGGAGAGCGGGGAATGACTTCAATTAAAAACCCGCAGCGTGGGACGAGGAAGGGACGCGCATCGCGCCCCCCGTCCCCGGTCCTGGCTGCCCTGAGCACCCGCTGGCCTGACTCTGGGGCCTCAGTTAACACCCTGCATCCCCGTGCAATGGGGACATTTGACGCAGGACCCCTAAGGTAAGCACAAAACACCGTGGAGGGGCCTTTTAAGAATCCCGTGCTGGGTGAGAGGGGGGACCCTCCGAATCCTCTGCAGAACGCTGCCGCCCCCCACCCCCCAACAGAGGGGAACAGAGGCCCGGGAAGGAGGTGGGGGCTTCCCAAAGCTGCCCAGTTCCCTGGGGCGGGCGTGGGGGAGGCGAGGGGGGAATGGACAGGATGCAGTACGAAGCAGCGATGGCAGCAGATCCCAAGCCCTCCATCCCGCCTGGTCTGCCTTCCCACATGCCGGAAGGCTCCTCCTTCCCATAGGAGCACTCCAGGCTCCTCCTGGGCCGCACGCCTGGGTTTGAATCCTGACAAGTCATCCTCCTCTCTGTGACTCGAGTTCCCCTCCAGCACCCTGTCTCCCGCCCCGTGGTGGTGGGGGCTGGAGGTGCGGATCCAGACAGACAAGGTGCCCCGACCTGGCCCTGCGAGGCTCCTGGGAGGGTGAAGTCTGCCTTATATAGCTTTGCCCCAGTCCAGCCTGACAGGACAGGCCACTCCAGGAAGACCAGCCTCCTGGTTTAGGGTGGCCTGGGGGGTGGAGTTAGTGGACCTGGAGCCTGAGGTGGGCTGCCGAGGATGCCTGCACACACCTGCGCTGGACCCCCGCACTCCCCGCCCCGTGTGGGACCCGTGATGCCAGCCGTGTGTGTGTTGAGGGGGAGGGTGGCAAGTGTGGACCGCTAGGATGGAGAGGCTGCTGTGACTTTCCCCCCACTCTCCCTACATGTGCTCCTCCTTCTGTAACCTGTGGCCCCCTCAGGTGCCTTCAGTGGGTTCTGTGAATCCTCTCCATAGAATCAGCAAACCCAAGGGTGGTTGGGGGACCCCAAACTTGCTGTTGGTGTCAGAAGTGGAGACTGTGCCCTCTGACCTTTCCAACTTGGCTACCTCCCCACTCCCACCCCATGCCCTTCCTAGGAGCTCACTACCTGGGTTGCTATGGTGATGCAGAACTGCCCCCCCTCTCCCCACTGCCACCTGAGTCATTCTCAGTCACCCCTCCTCACCTCCCTAATCCCCAAGACCTGAGTAAGGCCATCTGGAGGTGCCCAGCCCCCCATATCCCACTCTGCCTCCTCCATGTCCTCCACTCCCATGCCAAGTAGCAGAAATTCCCTCCTTGCTCCTTGAAGTCAGGGAGGCACCCTGGGATCATGGTGGCTCGCTGGCTCCCACACTCCTTAAGGAGACCCTTGGGCAAGCCCCTCTCCTCCAGAGCCTCCATTTCCCTTTGTGTAAGAGGGGGTGCTGAACTTGGGCTCAACTCTAGAGGCTGGGCTGATGGCACAGTGGAATGTTCAAGTCATCACCTGGCTTGCCAGCCTCCAGCCCCTGACCTCTGCTCCACTGTAGCCGCCTAGTTCCTGACCTGTGGAATCCACAAGCCGAAGGGTCCAAGTCATGGCAACTCTGCCCTGGGGGGGGGGCTTCCTGGAGGAGGAGGCCCAGGGAAGGGATAGGGAGGAGAAGAGCTGTGTGGATCCGAGGTCAGGAACATCCAGGAGGCTGGTTGTTGGAGAAGTAGACCCTGCAGGGAGGGTGGACTTTATCTTGGGATGGGGTGGGGAGCCTCGGGGAACAGGGGCTCTGGTTCATGTTTTAGTCTCTCCAGCGTCTGGGAGGAAGGGACACTGTGGGGGTCACGGAGACTGGGCTGGGGCTGTTGCTGGGTCCAGAGGAAGGGGGTGCATTGGACTGGGCTGGGCAGAGGTAGATGGGACACATGTGACATGTACTGTCTGGGCTTGGCTGGGCTTGGACATGAGGGTTGTGGGGTGGGCAATCTGCTGGAACATCTCTCTCAGCTCCACTCAGTCCCGCCACCAGCCAACCCAGCGCTGCCTTCTAACACCCAGAAACCTCACTGCAGAGAGGGGACTGCTGCATGCGGTAGCCAGGGGTGTCTCGGTGGGAATGGCGTCATGTGAAGGACACTGTGCTATTCTGTGGGTAAGAAAGAAGGTCAAGAACAGGCCATAATGGTCTGCAGAGACAGAAGTCAAGGTGATGGCCACCTGGGGGGTAGTGACCAGCAGGGGTGATGATGGCCTCTGGGGAGCTGTCACTCCCACTGACATTCCCACTGGGTGACAGTTGCTCAGTGAGTTTATAAATGTTCACTGGGCTTTTAAGGGTCAACTATCCAGAAGACATTTAAAATTTTACAACAACAGGAGGACACATGACCCAGCTAAAAATGGGCAAGCCCACTGAGGCTTCTTTGTGGGCACCCACAAAGACACTTCTCCAGAGAGGAGAATGGTCCAACTCACATTGGTCCATGACGACTGGAAAAACCATAGCTTTGACTGTATAGAACTTTTTCGTCAGAGTGATATCTCTGCTTTTTAATATGCTCTCTAGGTTTGTTAGAGATTTCCTAAAGAAGGCTGAGCACCAAAGAACTGATGCTTTCGAATTGTGGTGCTATAGAAGACTCTGAATTCAGAGTCCTTTGGACAGCTGGGAGATCAAACCAGTCAATCCTAAAGGAAATCAGTCCCGAATATTCATTGCAAGGACTGATGCTGAAGCTGAAACTGAAGTTCCAATACTTTGGCCACCTGATGTGAAGAGCTGATGCACTGGAAAAGACCCTGATGCTGGGAAAGATCGAAGACAGGAGGAGAAGGGGAAAACAGAGGATGAGATGGTGGGATGGCATCACCGACTCAATGGCCATGAGTTTGAGCAAACTCTGGGAGATAGTGAAGGACAGGGAAGCCTGGCATGCTGCAGTCCATGGGGTAGAAAAGAGTTGGACATGACTTCATGACTGAACAACAACCAAAGAGGATACACAAATGGCTAATACTCCATGAAACGATGCTCGACATGATTAGTCATCAGGAAAATGAAAATCAAAAGCACAGGTGATACTACTTCACACTCATACGATGGCTGTGATCAGGAAAATGGAAGCTAAAAACAGGGTGGTGAGAATGTGGAGAAATTGGAAACTTCCATGCTGCCTGGAGAATGTGAGATTATGCAGCTGCTCCAGAAAACAGACTGCCATTTCCTCAAAAATGTCCACATGAAATTACCATATGACCCTCAATTCCATGTCTAGATATATTCAGAAGACTTGAAAACTGTTCCTCAAACCCAAACTTGGACATTAGTGTTCATAACAGCATTGTTCACAGCAGCCAAAAGGTGGAAGCAGCCAGTGTGTCCATCAACAGATGGTGGATACACACAGCATGTCCCTCCACACACTAGAATATTCTTCAGTCATAAAAGAGAGAGAAGCTCTGACACTCACTACCATGTGGACAGACCCTGAGAACCTGATGCTCAGTGAGAGAGGCAGACACAAAAGGACACACAGGGTGTGATTCCACTGATGGGAAACGTTCAGAACAGGCAGATCCACAGACACAGGGGGTGGTTCCTGGTTGTCAGGGGCTGGGCAGGGGATGGGATAACTGCTGATGGGGATGAGGCTTTCTTTTGAAGTGATGGAATGTTCTGGAATTAGAGGTAGTGGTTGCAAATTGTGTCTGTACTAAATGACACTGAATTATTCATGTTAAAATGATTGTGTTTTTAAATATTCATTTATTTGACTTTGCTGGGCCTTAGTTGCAGCATGTGGGATCTAGTTCCTCAAACAGGGATTGAACCCCGGCTCCTTGCATTGGGAGCAGGAGTCTTAACCACTGGACTACCAGGAAATTCCCCAAATGATTGTATTTTGTGTAACTTATACTTTAATTTTTTAAGAAGTTCATTGAGGGCTTTCTTGGCAGCTCAGTGGTGAAGAATCCACCTTCCAAAGCAAGAGATATGAATTCAGTCCCTGGTCCAGGAAGATCCCATGTGCTGTGGAGCAACTAGGTCCAGTGTGCCAGGACTACTGAGCCTCTAGAGCTGGGGAGCCACAGCTACTGAACCCACGTGCTGTGCCTTAACTACTGAAGTCCTTGGCCGCCTGGAGCCCGTGCTTTGCAAGAGGAGCCACTGCTGTGAGAAACCTGTGCACCACAACTCAGAGTACCCCCCACTAGAGGCAACTAGAGAAAGCCTGCCCAACAATGAAGACCCAACACAGCCAAAAATAGATGAATTTTAATAAAATCAAATAACAAGAAGCTGACAGAGCTTGATGTACTTAACAATTTGTGCATTATGTATATAAGCTATATTACAAAAGGACATGAAAAAAATCATTTCCCAGAACCTGCCCATTTCTTGCTCTCTTTGGCCCCTACCCAAGTCCCACTATCCACCTCCACCCTCCCTGCCAGGCCCCCCACCATCCAACCACCATGCCACCATCGTACCCCCCATACCTCCCCGACGGGCGACGGACGTACTCCCAACCGCTGCCCCCACATCCACCCCATCAGCCCTTTCCATCATCCTTCCCCCTCGTCACCCCAACACCCATCATCTTCCATTATCCCCACCTCCCACCCCATTCCCCACCATTCCTGCACCGTACCTTCCCATCCTCCGTTTCCATCATCCCTCTCCCCCTACCCCCACCCATCTGGGACCCCCGCAGTCCCCTCGCCTGTGTCCCAGTGCCGCCCACGGCCTGTTCTCCCCGAAGCCGCCAGAGGGCGCCAGTGAGCAACGAGCGGGTCGCGTCCCTCCTTTGCCCCCTTCCCTGGCCCACGGGCCTCCGTGTCTCTCTGGTGGGAGTCGAGCCCTCCGCGCCCCCGAGCTTTACAAGCCCTGCTCCTTCCCGTCCTGTCCTCGCTCTCACCTCCTGCCCCCGTCCCCCGCTGATTCCACTCCGGCCCGCACGGGCGGGCCTCCCCGCGGCCTCTCCCACCCGCCGGGCGCAGGGCTGTCCCAGTAGCACCCCCTAAACTCTCCACTGGTCTCTTCACGGCTCTCACCGCAGAAAGGGCGTCGCTGGTGCACATTCATGAAAGATGCACCCCCGCCCCCTTTCCCCTCTTTATTTTCTCCCCCAGGAGGGCCAGGCTGCTGGTCCCCCGTCGCTGGTGCACATTCATGAAAGATGCACCCCCGCCCACTTTCCCCTCTTTATTTTCTCCCCCAGGAGGGCCAGGCTGCTGGTCCCCCGCCTTCGGAACCACCGAGAGGCCCCGTTCTCGGACTTTGTGGGGAAGTCGCCAGCAGGGGCGGGGCAGGCCTCCTCCTTCCCGCGAGGCGGCTGCAGGCGGCTCCCGCCACCTCTCCCCACTCTGGCTGACGGGGACGGGCTATTTTCTACCGCCTGATCCGCTGCCTCCTGTGCTATAATTGCACAATAATAGTGGCGGGCCTTGGGCGAGGAAACCTAAAATTACATCAGCACGCGCAGCCCATGTGCGGGGGCAGTCCGGCCCTCCTGGTCCTTCACGTGTCCACGCTCGCGGCCTGCAGGGGAAACCTTCCCAGACACGTGCTCCAGGAGCCTGGAGCGGGGACGGCTGCTTGTGGAGGGGCGGACTGCCTGGGGCGGGGTAATATTCCATTGTATATGCGTACCAAACCTCTTTCTAAAATTTATTTTTTAATGAAGTATAGTTGAATAGCAATGCTGTGTTCATTACGGCTATACGGCAAAGTGACAGTTTTACATATATATGGGCTTCCCCGGTGGCTCAGATGGTAAAGAATTCGCCTGCAATGCGGGAGACCTGGGTGGCATCCCCGGGTTGGGAAGATCCCCTGGAGAAGGGCGTGGCAACCAACTCCAGTATTCTTGCCTGGAGAATTCCCATGGAAGAGGAGCCCGGTGGGCTACAGTCCATGGGATCACAAACAGTCGAACATGACTGAGCAACCAAGCATATATTTTCATATTCTTTTCCAGTATGATTTATCACAGGATATTGAATGTAATTCCCTGGGCTCTACAGTAGGACTTTGTTGTTTACCTGTTGTCTGTACAATTGTTTGTCTCTGCTGATTGCAAATTCCCAATCCAACCCTCTCCCACCCCCTCCTCCATGGCATCCATCATTCTATTCTCCATGTCCCTGATTCTGTTTCATAGATATGTTCATTTGTGTCATATTTTAGATCCCACGTATAAGTGATATCATATGGTATTCGTTTGCATCTGACTTACTTCACTTAGTATGATAATATCTAGTTACATCTATGTTGCTGCGCTGACTTTATTTCATTCTTTTTATGCCTGAGTATTGTTCCATTGTGTGTATGCACCACATCTTCTTTATCCTTTCATCTGTTAATGGACATTCAGGTTGTTTCCGTGTCTTGGCTATTGTAAACAGTACTACTATGAACATTGGGGTGCATGTGTCTTTTTGAATTATGGTTTTGTTGGAATATATGCCCAGGAATGGGATTGCTGGATCATATGGCAATTCTATTTTTAGTTTTTTAAAAGTTAATTAGGGGGTACTGGGTCTTAGCTGCAGCACGCAGGACCTTTCGTTTTGGCACGCGGACTCTCCTGTTGTGTGCAGGCTCTGGAGCACGCCTGCTCCGTATTTGCAGTGCCTGAGCTCGGTTGCCCCACACATGTGGGATCTTAGTTCCCAGACCAGAGCTCAAACTTGTGACCCCTTCATTGCAAGGTGGCTTCTTAACTACTAGACCACAGGGAAGTCCCTATTTTTAGTTTTTAAGGAACATCCATACTGTTTTCCATAGTAGCTGCACCAGTTTGGGTTCCCACTTACAGTGTAGGAGAGTTTTCTCCACATCTTCTCCAGGATTTATTATTTTAGAGTTTTTAATGATGGCCATTCTGATGGGTGTGAGGTGGTACCTCATTGTAGTTTTGATTTGCATCTCTCCAGTAATTAGTGGGAGAAAGCGATGGCAGCCCACTCCAGTACTCTTGCCTGGAAAATCCCATGGATGGAGGAGCCTGGTAGGCTGCAGTCCATGGGGTTGCTAAGAGTCAGACACAACTGAGCGACTTCACTTTCACTTTTCACTTTCATGCATTGGAGAAGGAAATGGCAACCCACTCCAGTGTTCTTGCCTGGAGAACCCCAGGGACGGGGGAGCCTGGTGGGCTGCCATCTATGGGGTTGCACAGAGTCGGTCACGACTGAAGCGACTTAGCAGCAGCAGCAGCAGCAGTAATTAGTGATGTTGAGCATCTTTTCATGTCCTATTGGCCATCTGTCTGTCCTTTTTGGAGAAGTATTCATTTAGGTCTTCTGCCCAATTTTTGATTAGGCTATTTGTTTTTTTGTTATTGAATTGTATGGACTGTTTGTGTTTTAGAAATTAAGCTCTTGTTGGTCATATCATTTGCAAATATTTTTCCCAGTTCATAGGTTGTCTTTTTGTTCTGTTTATGGTCAAACTCCCTATTTTCAAATAAGGTCCCATTCACAGGAGCTGGGAGCTAGGACTCGAACCTGTCTGTTTAGGGGACACAATTCACCCATGAACTCTCCTGGTCCTTGGTTGCTGGTTAAGTCGGATTCTGAGCCCACCTTGACCAGCAGAGTCAAGTCTCTGGGGGTCTAGAATGCTGCACTCTGGATACTGTTTTCATAACATTTAATTCTGGTATAATTTCAAGCTTAGAGAAAATTTCAAGATTAATGCCAGAAACTCCTATAGAGTCTGCCCAGATTCACCAATTGGTTGCATTTTGCCCAGTTATCTTTGCCACATTCTGTGTCCATTACTACCTGTACCTGTGTCTATATCTGTGCTCTATACGCATATACAGATATTTATATACATTTTCAGAACTGTTTACGACTGTGTTAGAAGTGTGGTGCGCCTTCATCCATAACCACATCACTCTGTATTTTCTAAAAACCAGGATTCTCCTTTATAATCTGGTGCAGTTCTCAAGATGGGGAAATCTCACATTGATACGGTACTCATATCCAGCCCATGTCCATATTCAAAATGTCACCAGCTGCTCCAGTGATGCCCCACAGGGAGGGGGGGCTTGGTACCTGAGCAGGTTGCCATGGCAGTGGATACTGGCAGCCAGGTCACCAGGCACCAGCTCTGAGGAGCCAGCCTTGGTGGGAGGAAGGGAAAGCACCCCTCCCCAAGCCTGGAGATGGTGCTGGTCTTGGGAGAGAGTTTATAGAGCTTTGGAGGGGGAGAGAGCTTCCAAACCTCATTGCTTCAGCCCACCTTGGTGTGCCAGGTGTGACCACGTGACTAAGTTCTAATACTGAGCTTTTATAGAGCGAGGCTCCTCTTGGTCTTCTCAGATCATAGGGTGGTGCTAGGACCTGAGCATGTCTTTCTGGGGAGATAGCACAAGTGGAGCCTAAGTTCCTGGGGGATGGGTTTTAGAGGTTAGGCATGGCTGGGCAAGGCTATGGGTGGGCATCTACACTGGGCATCTCCAAGCTGTCCCTGGCCTGGTAGCCCCCACTATGCCCCTTGCACACCATGTTGCCCCCCTGGCGCCAACCCTTGTGCTTTCGGAGCAGACATGCCTGCTGGCCTTTCTTCCTGTGGAGGAGCCTGGCGACTGTCTGGCACCCACTCCCCACCCTGCCTGGGTGCTGGCATGAATCCCTGTAGGTGTCCTACTCCTTGGCGGGAGACTGTTTTGTGAGTGGATGTGCGCCCCGCTCTGGCCAGCGAGATGTGAGGGCAGTGGGGGGGGGCTCCTTGGTTCTTGACCCCTCACCACCCCGAGATATGGACTGATCCTTCCAGCTGCAGTTTCTGGGTCTCTCTCCTCTGCTTCCTGTGTCCACTTACAAGAGTCCTGTGATCACACTGAACCACACAGATGATTCAGGATAATCTCCCCACCTCAAAGGCGCTGATTAGAAGTCTGCTTCCATCTGCCCCTCCCCCACCTCCACCCCTCGGTGGAGCAACATGACATATTCACAGGCTCTGGGGATTCCCACGTAGACATTTTGGAGGCTGTAAGTCTGCTGGCCACAGAACATTTCCTTGCTCCTAAGGTTGGGGGGGGGGGCGGGCAGGAAAGTGGTCCCTTCTGCCTGTGGCCACTGCAGCTTTATGATGAGATGTCTGGAGCATCTGCAGCCCTGATGACCATCTGAGGATGAATAAATGTGAAAGGAGGCAGAGTCAAGGCAGAAGCAGAGCCAGGAGGCTCTGAAGAGGGAGTCCTGCTGGGAGGAGTCCAGGAGCCTCTTTTTGGAGGAGAGAGCTTCCAAACCTCATTGCTTCAGCCCACCTTGGTGTGCCAGGTGTGGCCACATGACTAAGTTCCAATACTGAGATGTGTGTGGAGGGCAAGGAGGGGAGTAGGAAAGAGGGAGGAGATGGAGAGGGCTCGAGGGGGTCCTGTGAGCTGGGTGTGGTCTGCTGTGAAAGTTCTTTGTGCTCCACACTTAGAAGAGATGATCTTCAATCCTTCTAAAAAGTAGAAAAGTACCAAGGGGGCAGGGCACAGCCACAGCTCAAGCTGGGGATGGGCTGCTCGTTCCCAGACGTCTGTGGGAAGAAGCAGGCTGCTATTTTAATAAGCCAGCACCTTCTGGGTCTTGGCTGCTCCCGGGAACCAGACTCCACATGCTGTCTGCTGAGGCCCGACTTTCTCTCTGCTCACACCAGTGCCCTTTCCAGTCAGGCAGGAAGCATGCGTGTCACCCATCACCAGCGGCTGCAGGGGGCCTGCTGTGATCTCTCAGCCACACCTCCCACCAGAGTTTTTCACCGTGGGAAGAAGTCAGATGCTCCTCCTCAGGGCTGAGAAGTCAAGCCAAGAGCAGCGTCCTTTTCAGGAAGGACTAAGTTTCTTAAGCACGAGTGGAGGATGTTTGCTATTTGAGGCACGAGCAGATGGCAGGATCCTGCCACGAGGACACCACTCACCGGGCCTCACTGTCATGAGTCATTTCCTCTTGGGGGACAGTCTTGCCCCAGGCGATGCAGGGTCATGTCTGGGGACATTTGTGGTTGTCACAACTGGGAGCTTCTGGTATGGAGGAGGTGGGGCCAGGGATGTGTTCAAGACCCACAGAGTCAGGACAGCCCCACAGAGGGTGACCCAATGTCCACGGTGCCCAGGAGACCCTGCTACGTACAAATGAAACACACAGCAGATGCAAGGCCCCACGCCACCTCCTCAGGCTTTTCTCAGATGCTGGTCACCATCTGCGTCCCACCTCGCAGACGATGACTGCAGCCATGAAATTAAAAGACACTTGCTCCTTGGAAGAAAAGCTATGACAAAACCTAGACCCTTCTAGACTAGCTCTGACAGGGTCAGGTGGAAGGGGCGGTGTGTTTTCCTTCGCCATCACCATGGAAATGTGTCTGGAGGATGAGATGTGGACCACGGGCAGGCAGGCAGCTGGCCAGGCCCAGGCACGTGGGCCAGCCCAGGTCAGGCCAGGCCAGTCAATGGTCACTGAGTTGTCTATTAAAAAGTAGAGACATTACGTTGTTGACAAAGGTCCATATAGTCAAAACTATGGTTTTTCCAGTAGTCATGTATGGTTGTGAGATTTGGACCATAAAGAAGGCTAAATGCTGAAGAACTGATGCTTTTGAACTGTGGTGCTGGAGGAAACTCTTGAGAGTCCCTTGGACCGCAAGGATATCAAACCAGTCAATCCTAAAGGAAATAAACCCTGAATATTCATTGGAAGGATTGATGCTGAAACTGAAGCTCCAATACTTTGGCCACCTGATGCGAAGAGCTGACTCATTGGAAAAGATCCTGATGCTGGAAAAGATTGAAGGCAGGAGGAGAAGGGGATGACAGAAGATGAGATGGTTGTATGGCATCACCACCCAATGGACACGAGATTGAGCAAACTCTGGGAGACAGTGAAGGACAGGGAAGCCAGCTGTGCTGCAGCCCATGGGGTCACAAAGAGTCGGACATGACTGAGCAACCGAACAACAACACACCCCTAGCCTTACCGGGTCCGCGCCCCCATCATCTCCCCCACACCAGTGCAGGTAGAAGGACTGGACTGCCTTTCCCAGGACCCCCAGGGTGGACTCTCACCAGACTTGTTGACCCTCTAACTCACGAGAAACTAATTTAGTCTCGGTGGTAGGGGGTGGAGTTCAGGAGCTTTGCTGGTCATATGTTTCCTTTCCTGCATCTCTGTAGGAACTGGACTGCACTTTGAAATCCTGATGTGGAGGGCTTGGGACCCTGAAACCTCAGTTCTGCCTCCTCTGGGACACCCCTTTCCCGAGGAGATGGACACTGCACAGTCCAGCCCCCCAGAAGCAGGAAGGGCAGTGGGTCCCTCAGCTTCTGTCACTAAACTGTGCGAGGCAAGCCATCTGCCTCCCTGGGGTGCTGCTGCCTTCAGAACAGGCACCTGCAACTCAGTGACCATTGACTGGCCTGGCCTGACCTGGGCTGGCCCACGTGCCTGGACCTGGCCGGCTGCCTGCCTGCCCGTGGTCCATGTCTCATTCTCCAGACACTTTTCTATGGCGATGGCAAAGGAAACACACCACCCCTTCCACCTGACCCTGCCAGAGCTAGTCCAGAGGGGAGAACTGTATTCTGCTTTAGGGAGAGAGCCCCAAGGTCCCATGACAGAGGGTGTGGGTGCAGGGGAGGGTGAGCACTGGGCCTTTGTGCAGGCCATGTTCCGCGGGCATAAAGGTCTGTAAAAGATGCCGTGGGGCAGGACAAGTTTAATTATTTCAGCAAAATGCAATCGTGCCACAGGCAAAAACGTTGAGGATTTTTTACTGTAGCTCAGATTTTCCCTCAAGGTCTCCGTCTCCCTTTCTCCTTGCTTTAGACAGCATCACCCCTGTGGTTCCAGCTCCCGGGAGCGGCCGGCCAAGGTCCTAGCTCCCACCAGGTGGCCTCTGCTCCCACCCTTCCAACACCACTCCTGGTGGTCATATCTCCTGGATGGAGCTAATCTCTGAGTTGTCTCCTCACCTCATTTTCCTTCTCAGATCTGTGTGGGGGAAGCTGTGCCGCCATACCTTATCTTTAGCTCCGTGAGACCCAGTTGGACTTCTGACCCCAGACCTGTAAAAACAATGAACATGTCTGTTTTGAAGCCACTACATTTGGGGTGATTTCTTACAGCAACTGCAGGAGACGCATGCAATGTCACCAGGTGCCGGGTTCCATGGTGACCCATCACCCTTTCTTGCAGTACGGAACTGCCCCAGGGATGCCTGCAGTCTGGGAGTGATGTGGCCACTGAGCAGGAGGAGCCTTGGGAGGGGAGCACACAGTCTTTGAATTCTGAATCCCTGTTTTGGCCATGTTCACCTGTATCTCATGGCCTGATGCATTGCGTTTGAATTCTGACTTCCTGTCATGATTTTGGCCATGTCCACTTGTATACCTATGGCCTGTTATATGTCCTCAAATCTTTCACCTCAATAAATATGTGCAAAAAGGAGTGTATTGTCTACATAAATGGAAAACCAGTACCACTTGCCATAAAAAAATAGAAGATATTTTTAAAAAGAAGAAATCAGATCAGATCAGATCAGTCACTCAGTCGTGTCCGACTCTTTGTGACCCCATGAATCGCAGCACGCCAGGCCTCCCTGTCCATCACCAACTCCCAAGGTGTCAAAACTAGTGGAGGAAACTTGATGAGGTGGCTCTGTAAGGATGGCATTAATTTCAAGGGGAAGCACTTACTTGACTGTGGAGAAGCCCGGGATGACCACCTAACTCAGAGGATGAAGTCACCCTTCCAGTGAGGGGACCCGGTGTTCTGGACACCATCCTCCCGGGAGGGCACAGTACACACAACACCTCTCACTGATCGCGAGATGACAAGAAAGAAGCCCAGGTGGAAGGATCTCTTCTAAAATAACTGCCCAGGGAGCCTTCCCTGGTGGTCCAGTGGCTAAGACTCCATGCCCAAATGCAGGGGGCCCAGGTTCAATCCCTGGTCAGAGAACTAGATACCATAGGCTACCACTAAAGATGCTGCATGCTGCAACAATTTTGCTACAACTAAGACCCAGGGCAGTAAAATAACAGACCAGAACTCCTCAAAATGGTTCAGATCATGAAAGATGGAGTGAAGCGCTGTTCGATTTGGGGAGACCAAGGAGACAGAAACATCTTGTCACACCAGGCCTGGCTCCCGGGCCAGGACACAAAAAATGAAATAGCTGTAAAGGACATTACTGGACAACCTGTGAAATCTGAACAAGAACGTATCAGTGCTACTTTCTTCTGATTTTGGTCATCATGCTGAGGTGACAGCAGTCACCATCTGCAGTGATTTTGGAGCCCAAGAAAATAAAGTCTGTCACTATTTCCATTGTTTCCCCATCTATTTGCCATGAAGTGATGGGACCTGATGCCATTATCTTAGTTTTTTGAATGTTGAGTTTTAAGCCAGCTTTTTCACTCTCCTCTTTCACCTTTATCAAGAGGCTCTTTAGTTCCTCTTTGCTTTCTGCCATAAGGCTGGTTTCATCTGCATATCTGAGGTTATTGATATTTCTCCTGGGAATCTTGATTCTAGCTTTTGTTTCCTCCATCCCGGCATGTCCCGTGATGTACTCTGCATATAAGTTAAATAAGCAAGGTGACAACATACAGCCTCGATGTACTCCTTTCCCAATTTTGAACCAGTCCATTGTTCGATGTCTGGTTCTAACTGTTGCTTCTTGTTCTACATACAGGTTTCACAGGAGCAGATAAGGTGGTCTGGTATTCGCATCTCTTGAAGAAGGGGGGACTGTATCCCACTCAGTGGCACCTTGAAGACACTAAGCCCCCTGTCATTGCTTTGGGAAACATTCTTGTACAAGGTGGGAGCTAGGGCAGGTTACTGAGCAAGGGAAGAGTGTGGCTGGTCTCCAGGGAGATTAACTTAGCCTCAGGAAGGCCCATACATCTTTGATCTTTGGTCAAGGGCATTTCGCACCACCCATGAAGTTTGCAAATGCGGCCCCAGCTGGAGGCACCACCGGAAGTAGCTTAGCTCTGAATGCTGGGGGTTCAAGTCCCTGTGCCATCTTAGGTAATGACTTTGCCTCTCTGATCCTGTTTCTCTCTGGGTGAAAGCGAAATGGGGATGATGATGATAAAGCGTACCTTGCAAGGACTGTGTGCGTGTGTGTGTGTGTGTGTGTGTGTGCGCATGGGAGGTGGTGGGGGGGTGGCTGGTGGGCCTTCAAGGAGATGCTACTGGGAAGTCCATGAGGTCCAATGTTAACGCCCGGGTGGAGGGACCAACGTGCCCTTGAGAGCAGCGACATCTTGTGTCCATCACATCATACTGCAGCCTCTTCCCTGCGCTCACGGAGCTCTGTTTCTGCTGCGGGGAGTCCAGGCAGCATCTGGCTCCAGTGGAACCTCAATCCTAATGGGCTAACAAGACAACAGTTGTGTTAAAAATGCACTATGTGAGGTCATGGTAAATGCCGTTCAACAACAGCAACAAATTTAGGTAGGAAAACAAGGAAGCTGTACTTGAGAAGGGTGACCAGGAAGGCTTCTTGGAGGAGGTGATATCTAAGGTGCCTTTTGGGGAACTCATTCACATGAAAACCAAGGGAAGGATGAGTGCACAGGTTGGTGGAATAGGGGAGAAACTTCATATTCTATTACAAGCTAATCACTGCAGGATGTTGCCTCTAAACTTAAATTACACACAATGGTCCATCTCTGGGAGTGCAGCATCCCAGGTAATGAGAATTAAGCCAAAATACCTCCGTTTAGCTCACAGAAAACTGCCTGACCAGGCCCAGCTATGAACAGCTGCAAGAGGAAGAAGTCGGAGGCTGCCAGGAACCAGGAAATGCTTGCTGTTACTCCCTCCCCTTTAGTAGAAAAGAAGCTTGAATCCTAACTCAGGTAAGATGGTTCTTGGGGCACAGTCCACTGTCTTCTCTAGCTTTCCAGATACAGTCGCTACTCCTTGCCCCAACCCTTCATATTTTCCTGTTGTGCTGCGAGTAGTAGGAGCTTGGCCTTGGGCCGCAAAAAGTTGGATGAGGGGCACGGAGGGGGCCCCTGCAGGGTGATGGGGGCAGGGTGGCGGGTGGCAGGGACCCTGCAGACCTTCCTGAGCCACTTCGGCAAACTCCCTCAGGACCCAGGACTGGATGGGGAGGGTGGGCTTCAGTGATGCCTTGTCGGGTGCAGACAGCCCCAAGTTGCCACTTGAACTCACAGTCTGTTACTTCCTGTGTGTCTGGCCCCTGGGCCGCTCTCAGCGGGACTGCTGTCTGTCTGGACACACCATATCTGCTGGGGCTGGAGTGTTGGATGTGGCTTCTCCCCTCACTGTCGGGCTCCGAGCTGGGAGGAGGGAGTCTCACTGGGCACTGACCCACACCTTCCAGATCCAGACCTCGGTGTGCTGCTTGGACTTCCGCCCAGCGTGGTGGATGCAGGGTAGTCAGCCTTCCTCCCTGGTGACCCTTACAGTGGGCAGAGGCAGGAGTCAGGCCCAGGGCCTCACTTCGGCTCCATCCTGCTGGTCAAAGCACCCCCACTTGGATTGGGAGTGGGGGCAGGGAGCTGCCAGATGGCCACATGTCAGGCAGCATCCCTCGATTCTGGTCCATATTCTGCTTCCGGTCCATATTCTGCCTCCCGACGCCTGGCTTCCCTATTTTGAAATGAGTGATGTATTCAGTGCTCCCCAAATCAGGGGTGCCTTTCTCTGCTTGTGCTGTGCTAAGTCGCTTCAGCTGTGTTGGACTCTTTGTGACCCTATGGACCCCTATGGACGCTATGGACCCTATGGGACCCAGAGGAGCCCATGCCAGGCTCCTCTGTCTGTGGGATTCTCTGGGGCAAGAGTACTGAAGCGGATTGCCATGCCATTCTCCAGGGGCCCTTTGTCTGTGGTTCCTGCTTAATGTGGAGTGGTTTCAAAATAAACTGGGTGGAGGGAGTTGGAGAGACAGGAGAGTGGTCACCCAACTGCTTGCCTCTCTCCTCTTCTCTCCTTCCCCTCCCCTTATGTGACCCTCATTTTTTTTTTGAGAGGGATTTCAAGCAATTGCTCATTTTTAAAATTTTATTTTATTAAAGTATAATTGATTTATAATGTTGTGTTAATTTCTGCTGTACAGCAAAGTGACTCAGCTATTCATGTATATTCTCTTTCATATTCTTTCCCATTACACTTTTTCACAGAATATTGAATATAGTTCCCTGTGCTATATAGTAAGGCCTTGTTGTTTATCCATCATGTGTATGATAGTTTGCATCTTCTAATCCCAAACTCTCAGTCCATCCCTCCCCCACCCCCTCTTGGCAACCACATGCCTGTGAGTCCATTTCTGTTTCATAGACAAGTTCATTTGTGTATATGTGACCCTCTCTTATCTATTCACTCATCCATCCCACCATCCACTCATTCATACTGTAAAGAACACCCACAAACGAGAACATTACCAGTAATGTCCCCGTCTATAATCCCCACCCTGAATCCTTCACACCATCACTGTCCTCTTCCTCTTTTTTTTTCTTATAATGAAAAGAATTTTTATGTTTTTTAAGAAATGTACTTCCAAGGAGGAATACAAGCTCTTTAAAACAATTTTTGACTGTGCTGGTCTTCATTGCTGCACTGGCTTTTCTCTAGTTGTGGTGAGCGGGGGCTCCTCTTGGTTTCAGTGCTTGGGCTTCTCATTGCAGTGACTTCTCTTGTTGTGGATGGTGGGCTCCAGGGTGCGCTGGCTTTGGTAGTTGAGGCATGTGGGCTCAGTGGTTGCAGCTCCTGGGCTCTAGAGCATAGGCTCAGTAATTGTGGCACACGGGCTTAGCTGCTCTGTGGCACGGGGATCTTCCCGGACCAGGGATCGACTCCCCTGTCCCCTGAGAAGGCAGGCAGATTTCCAACCACTGGACCACCAAGAGAGTCCCCCCCAAGTTCCCAAGAGAATTAATGTGTCAAGTAACGGGAAGCCCAGACAGAGGGCTCCAGGGTTGCCAGGTTCGGAGGCTCAACAACATTTCAGGCTCAAATCCTGCTGGTCTCAGGGTTACAGTGTGACAGGGAAAAACAAATCTAACTCCACATTACATCTGCTTCTTTGTTTAACCCCATGCTCTGCGGCCTGTGCCAGCAAGTCTGCAACAACAACCGCACCCCTCCCTTACCTGGCCTTAAAAAGGTTTTACTGAATCCCTCTGGGGAGTTCAGGGTGCTGGGGTGGAAGCCACCCCTCTCCTTGTATGGCCTGTGATAAACATTTCTCTGCTTCAGGCTCTAACGTTATGGTTTGTTTGGCCTCACCGTGCATCAGGCACATGGACTTGTGACTGGGAACAAGATGGCTGCCTGAGCTCCAGACATCACACATAGTCCCAGAAACAACCAAGAAGAGAGAGAGTCTCTTCTTCCTGTCCCCTTTCAAGACAGAGGATGCCATCCCTCAAAGCCCCTGCAGACACCCTCTCCAGTCCCATTTCTGAGCCTGTCCCAGGGAGGGTGTGGGACCCCTGTTGAACTGTTACCACCAGCGGCAACTCCCCGAACTGAGCACAAATAGGCCTGACTAAGAGGAAGTGTAGGGTGAGCTGGGTGTGCTCCCGCAGAAGCCCTTCCCCAAGACGCAGCCCCAGGCCCCAGTGAATGGGGTGCTCTCAGCCCCTGGCCTGGGAAGGCCACTTTCTACGAGGCAGACATAGACACTGAAGAAGAAAGGAGTAAGTGAGTGACATCATCTCAGGCCATGCCAAACACCACAGAAAAGTCATGCCAGATGCCAAGATGCAGAGAGACCCAGGGATCGGTCTGCCTTCCCGAGGAGGCGCCCCCCAGGATGAGAGTGGGCAGAGGAGTGCGCACACGTTTAGGGGACAGTACGGCAGAGCAGCAGAAAGGGACCAGCAGGTGAGGCTGGAGGGCTGGGTGGCCCCGGGAGCCCCAGTTACATCTGGGGGGGGAGGCACCTGCAGACAGGCGTGCTGGGGGTGGAATGTGGGCCGAGAATGTGGGCAGGCCATTCTCCGGTTGCTGGGTGACCACAGACACATTTGGGTGTTGCGGGAGCAAGGCTGGGGAGGGCCTGGCACATGGGGGACCACCAGCAAAACTCGTTCTATAACCACCACACATCGGAGGCCGAGGACCAGCCAGAGAGGGGGCAGGATGATGTGTCATTGGGCCTCCAGGGCACAATATATGAGAATGTAGGGTCCAAGGACCCCAAGTTCCAGGGTCTGGATGATAGGGACCTGAAACTGGAAGACCAAGAAGAGGAGATTCCCCCAGAGGAGGTGGCTGGGGAAGAATCTGTGGATGCCCAGAACCCAGAAGAGGCCCTCTTGGAGCTTGAGAGGGTTCTGGAGAAAGACGTGGAGGAGGGCGTGCCTGAGATGAGGTGGGCTGGGGAGCGGGCGCCCAGGCTGGGGTGTGGCAGGGGTGTCCCTGGGGGTGGCTGCACTGGCCTGGGGGCTCTGGACCTGTGCCCTCACTCTTAAGCGTGAAGGGGTCAGCTCCTTGCTGCCCCGAGGAGGATGTTGGCAAACCGCCCCTGTCCATGTGGCAGGAGACTTGGAGTGGGCAGAAGTCAGATGGCAGAGTTGAAAGGTTGTGAGCAGCCATCCACAGACAGAAAATGAAGCTCTAAAGCTGAAATCTTTCCAAGTACCACAGATCACCAGAAATGTTTTTGGGTGAGAGGAGGACACCGGAAAATGAGTGGGTGCTCCCTCCTACCTGTGGGACCCTGTGCCCTGGGATATGCCTGGGTTCCTTGGCTGGAAGCCCTCAGCCCCTACTCCTGGGTCAGCACACATCTCCTTGGACACAGATGGGGCCTTTGCCCTCCAGGCACATTGATTTCCAGCTCCCACAGAGCTGGTGTGACAAGTACACAGATGGCATGTGATGTGGCTGGTCAGGCAGGGGAATGGGGGCGTGGGTGGGGCTTGGGGAGTTCGTCTGAGCCAGGAGGGGAGACGGGATGTCTGGGGCTCTTGGGGGCTTCCTGGGGGCACTCGCCCTGGCTCAGCGTCGCCTTTGGGGCCCAGCAGTGGGGAATTGAGGGACTGGCTGGTGGCAGAGCTACAATTTCAGACCAGGTCTTGGTGGTGCAGGGTTCTTCTCTAGAGGACGGGGCGGGAGCAGAAGGGTGGGGCTGCCGGCTCGGGGAGCAAGGGCTCGACCTCACCATCCACCTCCCCCCAGGCGGCTCTCCATCTCCCAGAGGATCCCTCGCACCTCCACGAGCCCAGAGAGAAAGAAGAGGAGGCGGCTCTTTGAGCTGGCGAAGCCCAAGACCAACTGGCAAATCTTAAAAGACAGGTGAGGCAACGGGCCGGCGGGCAGCAGGCCTGGTGGGTGTGGTGGTGGTGGGGGGCAGTCTGAGAGGGGATGTGCAGCAGCCCCAGACCGACCTGGTCCAGCAGAGCCCAGTGCGGAGGCTGGCAGGCCTGTCTCCCGCAGGATGGGGTGCTGCTGCAGGGGCCATGCCTGGGTGTCCCCGCGCATGCGGAGCCTGCAGTTCTGTATCTACTGGTGAGTCTGGGGCCCCCTCCTCTCCTGGGTGGGGGATCGCTGAGGGCTCTGCACTGGGCCCTACCCCAGGATTCTCAGTTCCACCCGGAGCTCTGGACCCCAGCCCCTGCCTGAGGTGGGTCTGTGCCAGTACCGCCTGGGCTCCCTTCTCAGTTATGCCTCTTTTTTCCCCAGCTCCCTCTTTCTCTGAATACCAGCCTTGCTAAATAGTTTATGCTCTCCCGTGCCCCTAAGGCCTCCCTGTCTTGTTCCTCTCTGACCGGCCTCTGCTGCCATCCACTTGCTATCTCCCTTTCTCCCCCTCTAGTTGCACTCCTCCCACTGTTTGTGTTCATGGGGTGCCCTGAGCTCTGCTTCTGAGTGGGGTACACCCGCTGGGGCTGGCTCCCCTCATCAGCCCTGCTGGCTATGTTCCAGGCCATCCGTGTACTGGACAGAGAGATTTCTTGAGGACACCACCCTCACCATCACAGTGCCCGGTAGGTCCACCTGTCCTTTGCCTGTGCTTCTTTGTGGGGGTGCTGGAGTGGGGACTGGGGCTGGCCTGGTGCCTATGGCCCGGTTGCCCCTATCTCACCCTGACCTGTGCCTGGCTCTGATAGGGTAGACTTTGGGGCCTCCCAGGCCCAAGCCTCTCAGGGCCCCTGTGGGACTGCCCCTCCCCTGTCTTTCAGGAGTGTCCCCCCAGTCTTCCAGGGAGGGTGTCTCCTCTCCTAGCTGGAGGTTGGTCCTGGGGGAGGGGTGGGAGCAAACTCTCCAGGGGAAATCGCAGTTTGCATCTCAGCCAAAGTGGGGTCAGTATGAACTTCACAAAAGACCCCTTCCTTTCCAGAGCTTGTATCTGGAGAGACACTCAGAGCCTCAGGGCAAGTTCTCACTCAGGTTTAGAATTCTCCCCACCCCCAGTTAGCATGGAGGCCCCTTCAAGCCCAGGCCCATCCTGACTTCAGGCCCAAGTCCACAGTAGGGCCAAGGAGCCGAGGGGCCTGAGCAACCCCCCTCATGTGTCCTGTGGTCCCCAGTGGGGGTGTCTGGTATGAGCTGTCACCTGGTATGAAGCCAGGTCAGGAGGAAGAGAGCCCTAGGTGGGAGGGGAGGGCAGCTTTCTAGGGCAGCTGCTTCTCCTTTTGTGCAGAGGTGTCCCGCCGGGTGGAGGAGCTGGCCCGACCCAAGAGGTTCTACTCGGAGTATTACAACAACAACAGGTAGGGGGTTATGGGCAGAGACCTCTCTCCATCAGGGTGTTGTAGCAGGGGAGGGCCCGGGTCTGGGGGCCAGGTGACCATCCGCGCGGCCTGGGCCTTGGGCACCAAGCCTTTGAGGCCCAGTGGCCCAGACGGGATGGGATGCTGGTGGGTCTCAAGGCAGGTGCTCGAGTCCCCTAGGCAGCGGGTGGCTGTGAGATTTACAGTTTTAGGTGCCTGCCTCCTGGTGCGACTCTGTCTTAGCACATGGGGCTTCCATGATGGCCAATGTGGGGTCTGAAGTTATTCCACACAGACTCTGCTTTTATCTCTCACTCACACATGGAAAGATAAGTGACTGAGGGGAGTCCCACTTACGGGTGTTAACCGGTTCCAGCCACTGGCTCTGTGCCGGTCTTGTGACAACAGCTTTTCTCCTTAATGCTGGTCAGAGCATAATATGGAGGTACCTCTGAGGGACCAGTAATCCAGGGTGACCTCTGTGGGACCTGTGATCTGGAGTGACCTCCGTACAAACAGTTTTGTCGTGCTCGCCCCGGAGGGGAGGGCACTGGGCCTTCTGTTGGGCTGACAGCATTTATCTGCTTCATTCCAGCCTCACCCCAGATTACAGGTCACACAGAGGTCACCCCAGATTACAGAACTGCATGCCAGGCTCACAGAGGTGAAAATAAGAGAGGAATTGGCCTCGGATCAATGAAATAAGGCTGTTTCTGGGGCAGAGGCAGAGTTGAGACACGAGTTTGAGGGGCAGGCAGGGCTCACTTCATCCCTTTGGTCCACCTCCTGACCCCATCCTGATGGCGGGGGCTGTGGGGGTGGCAGGGAGGGTATGACCCAGGAGAGCATTGCTCCATCCTTGAGAGGAAGGTGGGGCTCTGTTAGGGGTCTTTTAAGGACTCATCTTGGAGGGATTAGAAAACCCTCTTCTGCACCAGGCTCCCCTGAACCCCAGAATCAGAGAGGAGTCGCACATGTGTGCACAGACACATCTTCCTGCAGGGCCAGGGTCTCAGATACACACAGACATGGCCCCCGGGTTGGCTGGGGTCTCAGACTTAGGCTCTCCCTTAGGACCACTTCTATCTGGCCCATTCCGCGGTCTACCTTGGAGTATCGAGCGTCCAACCGCCTACGGGAACTGGCCACCCCTAAGGTCCGAAACAACATCTGGAGCATAAACATGTCCGAGGTGGGTGCCCTTCCGTCCCTGGAGCTCCCTGGCTCCCTCTAGGGGGCCCGCCTGCCCCCCACCCCCACCCAGGGGTTCAGAGGACACACAAGGACAAGAGGGAACAGGCGTGTGGCTGCTTCTCTTAGCCATGGGGAGTCCCAGTGTAGGTTCAAGAAGCCCCGCCCCTCCACTTTCCCCGCCCCTCCACTTCCCCCACTCCCTTTACTCCCCCTCCACGCCCACCCCCTACCCTTTACTTTCCTCCCACCCCTTGAAGGCGGGCTGGGACCACGCTCCGCTGCCGGTCAGGTCAGCGCGGAGGGGAGCCCCAAGCCATCTGCTTGAATGAGTGCATGACAACCGGTTCAGAGGTGACACCAGAGTTCAGTCCCTCCTGAATCTGGCCCTTATCTCTCCCCATGTCATGTGGGACCTTAGTTCCCCGACCAGGGATCGAACCTGGGCCTCCTGCATTGGGAAAAGTGAAAGTAAGAGTCTTAGTTGCTCAGTTGTGTCCGACCATTTGTGACCCCCCCATGAATTGTAGCCTACTGAGCGCCTGATCTGATCTGATCTGAGGCTCCTTTGTCCTTAGAATTCTCCAGGCGAGAATACTGGAGTTGGTTGCCATTTCCTTTTCCAGGGGATCTTCTCGACCCAAGGATCGAAGCCAGGTCTCCTGCATTGTAGGCAGATTCTTTTACCATCTGAGCCACCTGCATTAGAAGGGGGAGTCTTAACCCCTGGGCCACCTGGGAAGTCCTGGGCCATGTGGTTTAACATACGTTGAAGAGCTTGTCCCTGGGTGTTTTTGTGTGGTTGTTTGATAGACCAACCCTCCCCGCCCGCTCCTAACTTGAAGAATTTTACAACTGAATTCAGACATCACACGGTTTGTGATGGTTTAAAACCATACCAACAATGGGGAGCAGTTTTTCAGAGCTATCCTTTGGGCTGCAGTCCTCATTTTGCCCCAAATAAAGCTAACTCACAACTCTCAAAAAGATAAAAAAATAAAAATAAAGTAATAAACATACCAACAATGGTCCAACTAGAAGAATTTAACAATAATACCTTAGTGTTCAAATCCCCAATCCATGTTCCATTTCCCCGGTTGTCTCAAAGAAGGCTTCACAGTCAGTTGGATTGGACAAGGATCCAGAGGAGAGTCTGGCCTCAGCTTTTCCCAGCAGGTGTACCTGCTGTTTTCCCGACCCCCCGCCCTGCCTCTGCTGGTTCAGCCTTTAAGCCCTTTTATGCTCCAGCACCCTCTGTGGCTCCCCAGTGCCTGAGAAAGCTGGCAAGATAGGCCCTTCTCCACCCTTACTCTCCCTTGTGCCTCCTGGGGGACTAAATGAAGGTCCCTCAACAGGTCTCCGGCCCTGGCATGCACAGGGCATGGAGTGGTCATCAATATTATTTGAATGTGTGGATGAATGAATTTTCCCTGCCTGTCACCCCTCCAGGCTGGCGGTCCCCTGAGGGTAGGACTGCAGGCTGATTTATCCACCTCAGCTGGTGACTGGAGCTGTGTGGACCATTGATGCGGGAGAGAAGGAGGGGAAGAAAGGAGTGGGGATGGAATGGGTGGTTGAGAGGGACATAAAATTGTAAACACCAGGATGTCTTTGGTATGAGTAGTATATGTAATTTCTAAGCAGCACAATTTCAGGAGGAAAGAGACACACATTTTAATGATGGCCCTAAGGATCATTTCAGCCAATCCTCTGCCTCTGGGCAGTACCCAGCAGGGTGCACCCAGTGGAGAGCTTCTGTAAAATGTTAAATGTTTCACACAAAGTGCTTGCGCAATTTACCCTCCTACCAGCCATTCATCAGGTTTCTGTCCTCCCACCTTCCTGCCAGGGCTGGATAAAGCCAGACTTGGTCACTTTTGTCAAATTTGTTGGCATGGAGTGATATTTTGCTGTTTTAATTTACATTTCCCTGGTGCACAGAAAGGATTATTGATCCTTTGGGTTTACTTTCCTTCATGATTAGCTATTTCCTACTGATTTTTCATGTTATTGGCTTAGAGAACCTCTTTATATGTGATGGCTACTAATCCTTTGCCATGAAATTAAAAGATGCTTACTCCTTGGAAGGAAAGTTATGACCAACCTAGATAGCATATTCAAAAGCAGAGACATTACTTTGCCAACAAAGATCCGTCTAGTCAAGGCTATGGTTTTTCCTGTGGTCATGTGTGGATGTGAGAGTTGGACTGTGAGGAGGCTGAGCACCGAAGAATTGATGCTTTTGAACTGTGGTGTTGGAGAAGACTCTTGAGAATCCTTTGGACTGCAAGGAGATCCAACCAGTCCATTCTGAAGGAGATCAGCCCTGGGATTTCTTTGGAAGGACTGATGCTAAAGCTGAAACTCCAGTGCTTTGGCCACCTCATGCGAAGAGTTGACTCATTGGAAAAGACTCTGATGCTGGGAGGGATTGGTGGCAGGAGGAGAAGGGGATGACAGAGGATGAAATGGCTGGATGGCATCACTGACTCAATGGACGTGAGTCTGGGTGAACTCTGGGAGTTGGTAATGGACAGGGAGGCCTGGCGTGCTGCGATTCATGGGGTCGCAAAGAGTCGGACACGACTGAGCGACTGATCTGATCTGAATCCTTTGCTGAACACACTGCAGTCTAACTTCCTAGCCAGTCTTTTGTCTTTCAGCGTTGCTTACGGGATCTTTTGACCCAGGGGTGTGTGAAACAGCGCAGGCTGCTTTACTCTTTCCCTCTAACTCTGTTTCTAGGTGTCCCAAGTGTCCAGGGCAGCCCAGATGGCCATTCCCAGTTCGAGGATCATCCGACTGGCAAAGCCCAAGGCTCCAGCCACCCTGTTGGAAGAGTGGGACCCCGTGCCAAAACCCAAGCCACACGTGTCAGACTATAACCGCCTTCTTCACCTGGCCAGTAAGTGGGTCCCGGGAAGTGCCCGATGTCTCATGAAGCACCCTTCCACACTGGATGCAGTTGGGAGCAGCCGGTCCACTTGGAGCTGGTTCTACAAGATTCATGTTCCCCTGACTCCCACTAACCTGCAGACCCACTGTCTGAATCCCTGTGGGCAGTTCATACTGCATCTGCTCGCATTCCCTGGGGGCTGGCAGAGGGCATCACTCCCCCTGGGATGGAGGTTGTGGGCCTGAGCCGAGTGCGTCATCTGAGTGGGTCTTCCAGCATGGCACGTAGGCACAAAAGGGAAACCTGGGATGCAGGCCAGTGCCTGGAGAGCCAAGCTGGGACCTAAGGGTGCTGGCCAGAGTCTCTGCCTGTCCTTGAAAACAAAGGAAGACCTGGCTCCCCCACAACAGAAGTAATATGCAGTAATTGTAGGGAATCTGAAAAATGTAGCAAGGCATGAAGAAAGGGATCTCACCACCTAAAGGTGGTCAGGGGCTTTGGGAAACTCAAGTGTGCCCCAACTCCTGGTACAGGATCACCAGGGAGCTTGACTGGCCATTTCGGTTTACTCTGCTGTGTCTTTTTCTCAGTTTCCTATTTCCTGTTTTTATTGGGGGATTGGGGGAGGGAATTAATTTGCAGCAGCTCTTTATGTAAGATGATCACTAACCCTTTGTCGAGCACTTTGCAAAGTAACTTCTTCCCATTCATTTTTCTTTCGAGCTTGCTTATAGTTTCTTTTGTTTGTTGATTCATTCATCTGTTCCCTTGGTGGTGGTTTAGTCGCTCAGTTGCGTCCTCAACTCTTTGTGCCCCCATGGACTGTAGCCAGGCTCCTCTGTCCATGGGATTCTCCAGGCAAGAGCACTGGAGTGGGTTGCCATTTCCTCCTCCAGGTGATCTTCCCGACCCAAGGATTGAACCCGCATTGCAGGCAGATTCTTTACCACTGAGCCACCAGGGAAGCCCCTTAATATTCGTTAAAGTATTCGTTGAATTTGTTAAAAATTGTTTAAATGAACAGAGACACAAGCACACACGCACTTCTGCCTCTCTCTCTCACACACACACATGCATGGACACACACATCTGGAACATAAGCACACGTACATTTGTACATACACATGTGTGTGTATTCATCCAGGCTTCACAGGAGCATGTTATCAACGCACATCCCTCTGTGTGTGTGTGTGTATGGATAAGACTGGCGTAGGGCTGTGTATTTCCAACTGCAGACTCCCACCCACTGATGGTTCTGACCAGCATTTAAAAAGTGAAGAGAGGAAACACGCAGTGCAGGGTCCCTGGGCAACACTGGTCCATGCAGTACGGGTTCTGTGTGGCTGTGGACAGGTTGCACTGTTAACTTGTGACCGATAGATTTTCAGAGCCCAGATGTTACAACAGGGGGAGCCCCTGAGTCTCCCTGAGGACTCCAGGAAGGTGGGCTCTGGCAGGTCCTCCCAAGGCCTCCCAAGTACCCTCTTTGGGGACCTCAGCATAGGCTCCCATTGTTTTCACTGAGTGCCTCTCCCCGGAGCTGCAGCTCCTCTGCTGAGTGGAGACGGCCTTTTTGCATTTGCAGAGTCTTGGGGCAAAGAGGGGTTTGGAAAGGAAACCCTCAAAACTGAAGGGCCTAGAGACAGGAGTGCTCACCAGTAGTCACCAGCGGTTACTCGCTCCTGGCCCTCATGTGGGCCAAGCCCTGAGGCTCCCACTGTGGGGGAAGGGGTGGTGAAGAGGTAGGGGATCCAAACAGGAGCAGGGCCAGGGGTCCTGGCCAGTGAGCGGTGGGCCAGGCTAAGCTACGGGTCTACTCTGAGACCCGTCTGTCCATGACTGAAATGGACTGAATGTCAATCAACCTATTGATTTAATTCAATTAATGGATTTTATTAAAATTAAATAAGATAAAATCCCAGTCCATATGGGGTGCTGGTCATGTGTAGCTGGTGGACCCTATGGGGAGGACCCAGCTGGGGCCACAGGTGCATGGGCAGTGGGGCTGATGGAGCCCCTGCCTCACCCCCAGCCACCAGGGCACCTATGTCTGCCCCTCCAGTCCCTGTCTGGGCCTGTGACCATTTGAGACATTGTTCTTTATGCTCACCCTTCAAAATGCACAGTTCAGTACTTCCCAGTACACTCACAGACAGCCATGGGCACATTACTACAACCCTTTTTTATTTATTAAAAAAAATTATATATTATTTTATTTATTAAAAAAATTTTATTGAAGTGTAGTTGAATTACAATATTGTGTTAATTTCTGCTGAACAGCAAAGTGACTCAGTTATACACATTCTTTTTCATATTTTTTTCCATTATCTTTTATCACAGGAATTTTCAACTCTTAATTTTGTATTGGGATATAACTGATTAACAATTCTGTGACAGTTTCAGGTGAACAGTGAAGGGACTCAGGCATACACATACATGTATCTGTTCTCTCCCAAACTCCCTCCCATCCTGGCTGCCACATACCATTGACTTATAGAACATAACAGCAGAACTCCAGGTATCACTGGATATTGACTATAGTCCCCTGTGCTCTACAGTGCGACCTTGTCGTTTGTCCATCCTGTGTATAATATAGTTTGCATCTGCTTACCCCAAGCCCCCAATCCTTCCCTTCCCTCCCATCTTCCCCACTGGCACCCACCAGTCTGTTCCCTATGTCCCACAAAATCAAGTCCAGAACATTCCACCACTCCACAGTGACGCCCCATCTCCATTGGCTGGCCCCCTCAGCCCCTCCCCAGCCCCTGACCACCAGGAACCCACTCACTTTGTGGGTCAGCCTGTTCTGGACGTTTCCCACCAGTGGAATCACACCCCATGTGTCCTTCTGTGTCTGCTTGTCTCACTGAACATCGTGTTCTCAGGGTCCGTCCGTGTGGTAGCGAGTGTCAGGGCTTCTCTTCACGGCTGAGTGATGCTCGTGTGTATGGAGAGACATGTGTGTTTATCCATCATCTGCCGAGGGACAGGACACTGAACTTGGGAGCTCTGACTCAGAAGATCGCTCTCCGTGGGGAGGGGGGCTCGGGCTGCTGACACTGCGCCCTCTCTCCCGCCCCATCCAGTGCCCAAGGTCCAGTCGGACAAGTGTGTTCCTGACCGCGACCCGCGCTGGGAGGTGCTGGAGGTCACCAAGAAGGCAGTGGCTAGTCCCCGCATCCTGTCTCTGGCAAAACCCCGAGTGCGGAAGGACCTGAATGAGGGCTACGACCCCTCCCACGTGTCCCCTGCCGCCCTGGTGGCGCAGGCGTCCCCTCGCCTGTATGAGCTCGCTACCCCCAAGACCATCACCAAGAAAGCATGAGCCTCAGGCCTGGCCCCTGAGCCCATTCCCAGTAAACACCCAAGTGCAACCTGACCCTGTGTGTGGCTCTGAGCGCCTTGGCCTGGAGGCGGGAGGACAGTGGCTGAAAAAGGAGAAAATAATAATAATGATGTTTATGTTTGCATCCAGCCTGCAATCCTGCAGCCTTTTTTCCCACTCATGTTCCCCTGCCATCGCCAGCCCCTCGGACAGCACACCTCCCAGTCCCCATGTCAGAAATTCCCCTCCAAGTCCTTCTGGCCTGATTTGCTGATCTATAGTGTCCACAGCACCTCGAGCTCTGTGATGAGCCAGCAATTGCCTGCTGCACAATTTACTGATCTTTGCAGGGGGAACCTGTTGGGGACCATCAGTGTCTGAAGTCCCCATGTGAGGACCACTGTGCTGAGGTGGAGACTCAGGGTCACAGAGTTGGTGAAAGACTCACAGTCCTCATCCCCATGTGAGCTTCCTACAGCAGCTGGAATAAGTCACCTCAAACAGGGGGCTAGAAATCACACAGATTCATTCGCTGACAATCCTGAGGTCAGGAGTCTAGCTCAGGCCTCATGGGGCTGAATCCAGGCTTGGGCAGGGCTGGTCCTTCTGGAGGCTCCCAGGGAGCATGGGCTTTTCCAGCTTCTAGAGGCACTGCATCCCTGGCTTGTGGCCCCTCCCTCCATCCTCACAGCCAACAGCACAGCATCTCCTGTCTCTCTGCCTCTCACAGCCACTCCCTCTCATAAGGATCCTGTGATGATACTGGGACCCCTGGGGAATCCAGGGTAGTCCTCATCTTAGGGGTCTTAGCTTAATCCCACGTGCAAAGTCCCTTCTGCCTCATGACATGTTTATAGGCCCAGGGACCAGGAGGGGGGTGTCTCTGGGGCTGTTCTTCTGCTGAGCACAGTGGGAGAATCTCTTGTCTGCATCTGCAGTCCTAGACAGTCTTGTTTGCCTCTGGCTCCTGCTCATTCACTTGGGGACCAATTGCTGGGTCCTGAAGGGGTGGCATGCTGAGTGCTCTCACGTCTTCTCTCAAGCCCACCATGCATCAGGTCCCAAGCCATGATTTCCAGATGCTTTGAGGACACTACTTCACTCAGTAACATAAAGGACAGTTGTTGAGTATTATAGGTGCAGACCTGGACGGAGGTTCAGAAGAAAAAGGTTAAAAAGAAACCCACCCTCATCTTCTCTGAATTACCTGGCAGCACAGATGGATGGATGGATGGATGCCTCGCTGAGCCTGTGGGTGCCACCAAGTGCAGGTTTCTCATGGGCTGGAAGGGTGATGGCCATGCACGCTCGTCTGGTGATGACGTGACCCCTGGTCTCTCCCTGTTGCTCTGGTGGGTACCACTGTCATGATGAAGACCAGAAGCATATCTACGCAGACTCACACCCTTAGTGAGTCAGGAGTCCCGCCTGGAATCCGGGTGGCCTGCATCCAGCAGGGTGGACTATGGGGTCAGCTGATTACCGCCCCAAAGACGTCTGGGTCCCAAGTCCTGAGCCTGGGAACATGGCATGCTGGACGGCAGAGGGGCTCCACAGACAGGGCCCAGGGAGTTGTCGTGGGTTCCCTGGGTGGGTCCAATACCGTTGCATGTCCTAAGAGAGAAGCTGAGGAGACAGGGTGACACCAAAGCCATGCATTGTGCCCTGGCCTGAGGCAGGAGGGATGCAGCCCTGAAAGGCCCCATGGCCTCCCCTCGGGCCTTGGGAGGGAAGGAGGAGGCCCTGCAGACACTCCCGACCCCCAGGGGATTAGGGTCTGTTGTTTCAGCTACTGATGTGTGGTGAGTAGGAAACCAGTGCAGGTTAGAAATCTTAGACCCTTGGTACCTGCTGTGCTGGCAAAGAGTGCAGCTCCACCAACAGGGGTGGTCAACCTTAGGGACCTCGTGACACAACGCAAAACAAGGCTTTAAACCAGCCGAGTGTCCGAAACGGCACACTCATTCTCTTGTCAAAGACCCCTCGTGTTTTAGCGTTCCTCTTCAAGCTGAGAAAAAAGCAACCTGCACACTGACATGTCCCGAAGAAATAAAATGTGACCTTAACTGCCCACATGTCAACCATTATATCGTGATTTAGTGAGCGGATAAAGAGGCGTGTATACTTCTTGAGTCCAGTGTGATCTGTGGTCTCCTTTGTTGAGAACAGAAAGGAAAATCTATCCGTCTGGGTTTTACCATCACTGACGCAGGTGAGCGTAGCCACCCCTGCAGTCAGCTTCCACAAGTTTAAGCCCCGCCTGAAGCTGCTCAGAGTCCAGGCTGTTCTCCTGGACCGGCAGCTGCTCGCTGAACCTGCAGGCTGAAGTGTCCAGGACTCAGTAAACCGGAAAGTGTTTGGGCGGAGGAGACTCTGTGTGACCCTCACTCTCAGGGTTGATGCTGGCTCACTGCAAAAGAGCCATCGGTTCTTGCCCTCTACTCTTCCCCAGTAGCATATTGGACATCTTCTGTGCTATTGGCTCGTCTTCTGGCGTCATATCTTTTTGCCTTTTCATACTGTCCATGGGATTTTCCAGGCAGGAATACTGGAGGGGGCTGCCATTTCCTTCTCCAGTGGGTCATGTTTTGTCAGAAGCCTTCACTCGGAACTGTCCGTCTCATGTGGGCTTGTGTGGCACAGCTCAGAGCTTCATCGAGTTACAATACTTTGGCCACCTGATGTGAAGAGCCGACTCATTGGAGAAGACCCTGATGCTGGGAAAGATTTGAAGGCCAAAGGAGAAGCGGGTGGCAGAGGATGAGATGGTTAGAGAGCATCACTGACTCAATGGACGTGAATTTGAGCAAACTCTGGGAGATAGTGAAGGACAGAGGGGCCTGACGCACTGCAGTCCATGGGGTCGCAAACAGTTGAACATGACTGAGTGAACAACAACAACATGTCTGCTTAGGGTCAGGACCTGCCCTGTGATTCATCTGGATAGTGCAGAAATGGGCTTGTTCACGTTTCCTGACAGGACCAGCGTCAGGCTCAGTTCTTCCCCTTTACCTTACCACTTTCAACCTGTGTTACTTCTTTTATGCTTTTTTAAATGTTTCAAAATATGACTCAAGCTCTGTGTCAGGGGCTATAGGTTCCCAGGAACCAGACCATGAGACAGGGGCTGAGACGGGGAAGCACTGGGGGTTGGCCCTCGGGTCACCACTGGCAGCACTCTGAGCAGAGGCGACAGAGTCCCCACAGGTCCGGCGGGAGCTCTGGAGCCTCATGCTGTCCCCGTTGGCCTCTGTGCATTCCCAGCAGTGGGGAAACTTCTTGTGTGTGTGATGTGGGGGGTGGGGTGGGGTATGGGGTGTGTGTGCTGGGGGCACAGATCTACCCACAGTACCCACCTCCCCGGAGCTGCTCAGGTCAGGGTGATGTCTGCTGGAAATGGTTCCTCCAGGGCTTCTTTTTCTGGGTGGGGGGCGGGGGAACTTGCAACAGAAAGATTAGGGGGCTTCCCTGGTGGCTCAGTGGTCAAGAATCTGCCTGTCAACGCAGGAGACACGAGTTCAATCCCTGGTCTGGGAACATCCCACATGCTGCAGATCAACTAAGCCTGTGACGATAACTACTGAGCCTGTGCTCTAGAGCCTGGGAGCTGCCACTGTTGAAGGCCTAGCCCCCTAGAGCCCGTGCTCTGCAACAAGAGAAGTCACCCCAATAAGAAGCCCACACAGCACAACTAGAGAGTAGCCCCTTTTGCTGCAACTAGAGAAAAGCCCACACAGCAGTGAAGACCCAGCACAGCCAAAAATGAATAAATAACACTAAAAAATAAGAAAGGTTAGTGGATGCACCGCTGCCCCCGAGCTGCGAGCACCCAGCACCCCTCCCCTCTGCCAGCTCTCCCTCCGCTGGGCTTAGCTGTGGGGGTAGCCCAGACCTTAGCCCACTGCTCAACTGTCAGGCCAGGCACAGTAGTGCCAGGAGAAGGGACTCGGAGGCCCTGCCCATCGCCCTGCTGGACGGTGCATCCTTTGTGCTGCTCCCAAGGCCGGGAACACCCTCTGCAGCTCTCTTTTCCCTCTCTGACGTCTCTGCTGAAGACACTGCTTTTTATTTTCCTAGTTTCCTTTCCTGTCCTCTTTATTTGAAATCATTCCGGTTTACAGAATAATTGCAAGAAAAAGCATAGTAAGAAAACCCCTGCAAACCTTGCCCCCAGACTCAGCCATGCAGTTTGCCTACCTGCTCTGTCATTTGCTCTCCCTTCCATGTCTGTGTTTTGTAGACAGAAAACACGTCTTTCTGAAGATCTTGAGAGTGAGCTGCATATGTCGTGGCCCTTGACCCCGTCATCATCCACTGGGGCGACTCTAACAAAAAGGCCACGGACCAGGGGCTTATGAATAACAGCGATTGTGTTTCTCATCTGCAGATTGGAGTCCAGAATTGGGGTGCCAGCAGATGTGTGGTCTGGTGAGGATTTGCTTCCTGGTTCAAAGGCCATCTTCTGGCTGTGTCCTCATAGGGCAGAAGGGCTGAGGGAGCATTCTGGGGTCTCTCTCATCAGGGCAGTAATCCCTTCATGGGGGCTCTGCCTTTCTGATATAATCACATGCCAAGGGCCCACCTCCTCTAACACCAGCACACTGGGGATTGTGTTTTAATATACCAATTTTTAGGACACACAGATATTTTGCCTACAACTGCCCCTAAAGCCTTCAGTGTGAATTTTGTAAGAAGTACATCCTCTTACAGAACCACAGAGTAGCTACTGATTCCAAGAAGCTTAATACTGATACAGTGTATTATTTCACCTACATCTGAGTTTCAGCTTTGTCAGTTGACCTAGTGATTTCCCTCCAGCCCAGCATCAGGCAATGTGTTTAGTTCTCACATCTGGAACATTTCCACAGATCAGTCTTTTATGGTGTTGATATTTTTGAAGAATACTGTCCTTTTCCCCTGTTTATGTTGTTGTTCAGTCACTAACTTGTGTCCGACTCTTTGTGACCCGTGGACTGCAGCACACCAGGCTCTTCTGTCCTTCACTATCTCCCGAGTTTGCTCAAATTTATATCCATTGAGTCAGTGATGCCCTTTAACCATCTCATTCTCTGCTGCCTTCTCCTTTTGCCTTCAACCTTTCCCAGCATCAGGGTCTTTTCCAATGAGTGAGCTCTTCACATCAGGTGGCCAAAGTATTGGATTGATTTCCTTTAGGATTGACTGGTTTGATCTCCTTGCAGTCCAAGGGACTCTCAAGAGTCTTCTCTAGCACCACAATTCAGAAGCATCAGTTCTTTGGCATTTAGCCTTCTTTATGGTCCAACTCTATATCTGTACATGATTACTAGAAAAACCATAGCTTTGACTATATGGATCTTTGTTGGCAAAGTGATGTCTACTTTTTTTTTTTTTTGATGTATACTTTTTTATATGCTATCTAGGTTTGTCATAGGTTTTCTTTCCAGGAGCAAGTGTCTTAATTTCATCGCTGCAGTCACTGTCTTCAGTGACTTTGGAGCCCAGGAAAATAAAATCTGCCACTGCTTCCACTTTTCCCATTCTATTTGCTGTGAAGTGATGGGCTTGGATGCCACAATCTTAGTTTTTTTTGAATGTTGAGCTTTAAGCCAGCTTTTCCACTCTCCTCTTTCACACTCATCAAAAGGCTCTTTAGTTCCTCTTCACTTTCTGCCGTGTGTGTGTGTGCTTAGTCACTCAGTTGTGTCCAATTCTTTGCGACCCTTGGGACTGTAGCCTGCCATGCTCCTCTGTCCATGGGATTTCCCAGGCTAGAATACTGGGGTGGGTTGCCGTTTCCTCCTCCCGGGGATCTTCTGGACCCAGGGATTGAACCCGTGTCTCCTGCACTGCAGGCATATTCTTTACTTGCTGAGCCATCGGGGAAGCCCATATTGAAGTGGTATCATCTGCGTATCTGAGGTTGTTGATATTTCTCCTGGCAATCTTGATTCCAGCTTGTGATTCATCCAGTCTGGCATTTCGCATGATGCACTCTGCATATAAGTGAAACAAGCAGGGTGATAATATACAGCCTTGTCCTACCCCTTTCCCAATGTTGAACCAGTCAGTTGTTCCATGTGTCTGGTTCTAACTGTTGTTAATAGAATGTTCCTTATTTGAGGTTTGTGTGAAGCCCCTCAAATATAGACACAGATTATGCATTCCTGGGCACAAGTGATGGTCTTTCTCAGGGCACACTTCCTCCCCTCACTTGTGGGGTTAATGTTTCTCACCTGGTGGGATGATTGCCTCATTTCTCTAATCTGCGGGAAGAGATTTTCACATTTTTATTTTTAAACTTTATTTTACTGAGGTATTGTTGATTTACAATGTTGTGTTTAATTTCTGCTATACAGCAACGTGATTCAGTTATGCATAGATATACATTCTGTTCACACTTTCCCATTATGGTTTACCACAGGATATTAAATGTAGTTCTCTGTGCTCTACAGAAGGACCTTGTTGTTTACCCATCCCGTAGAGAACAGTTTGCGTCTGCTAAGCCGGGACTCCCAGTACAGCCCTCCCTCAGCCCCTCCCCCTTGGCAATCACAAGTCTGTTCTCTAAGTTTGTGAGTCTGTTTCTGTTTTGTAGATGCTCATTTGTGTCATATTTTAGAGCCCACATATAAGTGATATCATATGGTATTTGTCTTTTTCTGGCTTACTTCTTTCTCTGACTTTCATATTTAGTATGAAAACCTTTAGGTCCATCCTTGTTGCTGCAAATGGCATCATTTCATTGTTTATGGCTGAATAATATTCCATTGTATATATGTACCAAGTCTTCTATATCCATTCATCTGTTGATGGACATTTAGGTTTTTTCTGTGTCTTGGCTATTGTGTATAGTGCTGCTATGAACATTGGGGTGCATGTGTCTTTTTGAATTATAGTTTTGTTTGGACATATGCTCAGGATTGGGATTGCTGGATCATATGGAAACTCTATTTTACATTTTCTGAGGAAACTCCATACTGTTTTCTATAGTGGCTGCACCAATTTACAGTCCCACCAACAGTGTAGGAGAGTTCCATTTTCTCCACACCCTCTCCAGCATTTGTAATTTGTAAATGTTTTAATGATGGCTTTAATGATTGGTGTGAGGTGGTACCTCATTGTAGTTTTGATTTGCATTTCTCCATTAATTAGTGATGCTGAGCATCTTTTCATGTGCTTACTGACCATCTGTCTGTCTTCTTTAGAGAAATGTCTAGTTAGGTCTTCTGCCCATTTTTCCATTGGATTATTTGTTTTTTTGTTATTAGTTGTTGTGTTGTATGAGCTGTTCATATATTTTGCAAATCAAGCCCTTGATTAATTAGCTTAATCATTTGCAAATATTTTTCTCCGAGTCTGTAGGTTGATGGTTTCCTTTGCTCTTGAAAAGCTTGTGAGTTTGGTTAGTTTCCATTTGTTGGTTGTTGTTCAGTCCCTAGGTGGTGTCTGACTCTTTGTGACCCCATGGACTGCAGCATGCCAGGCTTCCCTGTCCTTCACTATCTCTCAGAGTTTGCTCAAACTCATGTCGAGTCCATGATGCCATTCAACCATCTCATCCTCTGTCACCCCCTTCTCCTCCTGCCTTCAATCTTTTCCAGCATCAGGGTCTTTTCCAATGAGTTGGCTCTTCAAATCAGGAAGCCAAAGTATTGGAGCTTCAGCTTCAGCATCAGTCCTTCCAATGAATATTTAAGGCTGGTTTCCTTTACCACTGACTGCTTTGATCTCTGCAGTCCAAGGGACTCTCAAGAATCTTCTCCAGTACCACAATTTGAAAGCATCAATTCTTTGGCGCTCAGCCTTTTTTATGGTCCAACTCTCACATCCATACATGACTGCTGGAAAAACTATAGCTTTGACTATACAAACCTTTGTCAGCAAAATAATGTTTCTGCTTTTTAATACACATCTAGGTTTGTCATAGCTTTTCTTTCAAGGAGCAAGTGTCTTTTAATTTCACGGTTGCAATCACCATCCACAGTGATTTTGGAGCCCAAGAAAATAAAATCTGCCACTGTTTCCATTTTTTTTCTTATCTATTTGCCATAAAGTGATGGAACCGAATGTAATGATCTTAGTTTTTGAATGTTGAGCTTTAAGCTAGACTTTTCACTCTCTTCTTTCACCTTCATCACGAGACTCTGGTTCTTCTTCACTTTATTTTTGCTTTTCTTTCTGTTGCATTGGGAGACTGACTTAAGAAAACATTGGTAAGATTTATGTCAGAGGATGTTTTGCCTATGTTCTCTTTTAGCAGTATTTTCATGACATGTCTTATATTTAAGCCAACCTGAGTTTATTTTTGTGCATGTGTATGGGAGTGTGCTAACTTCATTGATTTACACATGGCTGTTCAGTTTTCCCAATGCCACTTGCTGAAGAGACTTTCAGTTCAGTTCAGTTCAGTTCAGTTGCTCAGTTGTATCCGACTCTTTGTGACCCCATGAATCGCAGCACGCCAGGCCTCCCTGTCCATCACCAACTCCCAGACTTCACTCAAACTTACATCCATCGAGTCGGTGATGCCATCCAGCCATCTCATCTTCCATCATCCCCTTCTCCTCCTGCCCCCAATCCCTCCCAGCATCAGGGTCTTTTCCAATGAGTCAACTCTTCGCATGAGGTGGCCAAAGTACTGGAGTTTCAGCTTTAGCATCAGTCCTTCCAAAGAAATCCCAGGGCTGATCTCCTTTAGAATGGACTGGTTGGATCTTGCAGTCCAAGGGACTCTCAAGAGTCTTCTCCAACACCATAGCTCAAAAGCATCAATTCTCCGGTGCTCAGTTTCTTCACAGTCCAACTCTCACATCCATACATGACCACTGGAAAAACCATAGCCTTGACTAGACGGACCTTTGTTGGCAAAATAATGTCTCTGCTTTTGACTATGCTATCTAGGTTGGTCATAACTTTCCTTCCAAGGAGTAAGCGTCTTTTAATTTCATGACTTTCTTCCATTCTTGCTTCCTCTAAGATTAACTGACCGTAGGTGGGGGTGTAATTCTGGGCTCTCTATTCTGTTCCATTGATTCATGCCTGTTTTGTGCCGATACCATGCTGCTTTGATGACTGCAGCTTATACTACTGGGGAAGAAACTTTCAGACCTGGAACACATCCCTCTCTCCATCCCTCCGTCTGCTGCTGTTGTTCAGTTGCCAAGTCATGTCAGACTCTTTACGACCCCAAGAACTGCAGCACACCAGGCTTCCCTGTCCCTCATTTTTGATGATTCTTGTTAAAGCTCCCTCCAAGGAGTCTCCTCTGGTCCCCTAGGCTTACTCAAGCCCTTTCCCTCTGTTGCTGCCACGTGTGATTATACAGAGCCTCACTGTCACTGTGTCTTGTTGGTTTACCCTCCTACTTCACTGGACCTCTGGTTGCCCAGTACCCAGTTGAGGGCTGCGGGGACACTGAGTGACTGATTAACCAAGCTGATCCCTTATCAGTGAAGACCCTCTCTCCAAGGGCCTGAACCCTCAATCTGGATGATGTACATCAATGTGAGTGGGGAGCTCATGACTCATGCAACTTGTGACTCATGCAGAGAAGAGAGCAGGGCAGGCCTTCTAAGACCGGTTATCTCCTGGCTGGTAGGCTCCCCCAGGGCTGGACTAGCGCTTTCACGTCAAGCATCCAGCACCCAGTTGACACTGGTGTCAAAATCAGATTGAAAAGGACCAGGGCTGAGTCCTAGGTCTCCCCCGCATCCATTCTTCCTGGTTTGTGTGAGCCTGAAACCTGTGTGCCTCCTCTCTACTTTGCCCATATTCCCCAGCCATCCACCTCTGCTCTAGCCACCATCCTAGTCTCTGCTTTGCCCCCTCTGTCTACACCTTCCACCCTGATGCCCTCAGCACATCTCTGAGACGCAAAGTATGGGGAGTCCTTGTCTGGACCCTCTTGTTCACGCACTTCACCGCCAGCGCAGGCCCACAATGTTTCATCGATTAGATACAACTCATGAAAACAACAGGTCCAGAGCCAGTGAACCGGCTGGGCTCCACCTCCCCTGCTGACACTGGGCACTCGGGTTCCAAGCCCCCAGTGAGATCCGTCGTCACTGGTGCAAACGTGCGGAAAGTTCTAGAACCACGCTGCCCAGATTTAAGTCCTTTTAAGGGGTGGGGGTTGTCTCTCCGGGGCTCGGGATCCTCAGCTGTAACACTGGGGGGGGCACTATGGCTTGGAAGGAGGACTGGGGACCCGCGCTTAAGCTCTGCTTATCAGGAATCGGCACTTCCATCCAGGGTGCCCCCACCTTCCAAGCCGAGGCCAAGGTCTATGGAAACCCGCGCATCCCAGATCGCGCACCTACTACGCGCCGGCTCGCGCCCCGCCCCGGCCCCGCCCCCGACCCCGCCCAGGCGCCCCCCCGCCGGCCCCGGCGCTTCAGCCAATGAGCGCGTGGCCCCGCATCCGGGGATCCCGGCGCGGCCGCCGCCTCCCGCGCACACACGGCCATGGCGGAGGTGAGTGAGCGGGCCGGGGGAGCCGGCCCCCGCCCCTGCCCGCGCCCCCGCTTCCTGGCCGGGCCGCGTGGGGGCCCCGGGCGCCAAGGCCCCGGGCCGCGGCGCGGAGCCGGGACACAATACGGCTCCCGTCGGAGCCCGAGGGGCGCGGGGCTCCATCGGCAGTCGCCCCCGGCCCGGGTCCCCCCCTCCCGGGTGCCACATCGCGGGCGGCAGTGCGCATGTGCGGCGCGGGGGTCCGGGGCGCGGGGTGGAGCGGGGGTGGCGGGGAGGGGGCGCGCGCCCACAGTTTCCCGCCCCCCGCCCCCCGCCCCCGGCGCCCGCCCCGCGTCTGCCAACTTCGCGGAGCGCGCTTTCCCACCGGACCCTGCCTCACCGGACCTCCGCCCGCTGACCCCACCAGCGGCGCTGAAGCCCCTCCCCGCGGCGCTCTCCCTGCAGAGTCGTGCCCCATCCGGCCCTCAGCCCCCTGACCCTACCCACCCCCGATCCCGCGGCTCTCCCCGTGCAGAGTCGTGCCCCCTCCGGCCCCCAGCCCCCTGACCCTACCCAGCCCCCACCCACCGGCGCTGACCTCGCGGAATCTTGCTCCCTCTAACCCTACCCACTCCCCACCACCCCCCGGCGCTGGTCCCGCGGAGTCGCGCTCCCGCCGGATCCCGGGACCCCGCGCAGGACTCGAGCTCCTACCTGGGGCTAGCCCGGCCCGGAGGGCTGCTTTTTCCCGCGGCTTGAAGTTGCTTCGCGGAGCCTCCTCTCTCTGTCCGCAAAGCGGGCCCAAGACCCCGAATCCTTGGGGCCGGACCGATGTTGGAGTTCAGAGTGTTTCGGATTTGAGGATCTGTGGGGTTCCGGGCTATGATGCTTGAGCAAACTCAGCTGGGATCGTCGAGATCCAGACACCCGGTAGCTTCGTGGCAGGTCGAACCAGGGATCAAAAACTTTCACTTTGAGGGCTTTTTGGAATGTTGGATAAAGCAGTGCGAACCTGCTCTCACCTTTTAGGGCTCTAGAGAGGATGAAATGAATAACGCATCTGCTAGGGACTCAGCAGACTTGACTCTTAGCGCAGACGGTCAGTGTGGGGACTCTAGGCAGGTCCCTGGACTCAGCAAGTGATTCTCACGCAGTGGGTGAGGCTGCCCAGGCCCAGAGAGGAGCAGACACTCGCCCGGGTCCTGGGATGCTCGGCCTGATCCGGGAGCCACGTTGGGCTGTATGTCTTGGCGCTGAGTGGATGGGTGTTGTGGAGGGTGGAACTGGCCATTCTCTCCCACCATTGACTTTCGCAGGGGCAGCAAGAGGCCCTGCGTTTGTGCCAAAGAGGGTGTGGGCATACCAGTGTAAGGCCAGACCTCCCCAGCCCATTCCTGTCTTATATGCGGGTGGCTGGACCCAAAGGGCCCTTCCAGAGTAGTTCTCTTTCCTTAGAGGGCATTTGGGGAAACAAGCCTCCTGGGCAGTGGCTGTACTTATGGGATGGAGGTAGAAGTCAGGTCTCCTGACAGCCCAGCAGGGGCGTGGCTGTCCATGTGTGGGTCTGCCTCAGGGGCCAGCAGTCTTGGCCAGGCAGATAGCCCTGTGTGACAGGTGGGTGGGACAGACTCCCCAGCCAACCTGCCCTGAGTGGTGCGTGGTTTGGCTGTTGACTCTGCCCTGTCAGGGCTGCCAGGTGTCCAGTTTGGGGTGAATTGAAACTGGTTTCTTAAAAAGAAAGCCAGTGGGAGGCCCTGAGGGCCTGGCAATGAGGGACAGCGGGTATGCAAATGCCAGTGGTGGTGGGCACGGCTGGCCTTTGCCCGGGAGGCTGCCCCTGTCTCTGGAGCCTTTCACTCTGCGCTGCCTTGGGCCAGTCTCTGAGTTGAGGACCCACAAGATCTTGGCTCCGTGCTTGCACAGAGAGGCTGAGCCTTGTGCAGTTCCTGTCTTGATCCAATACGAATGGTAATTTCTGACCAAGCAGTGAGTGCTGATTTTTCTCATCACCAAGGTAGCCATCAGCACCCTGAGAGAAGGTGGGGTGCTTCTTATTTTTTGCTTGCGGATCCCAACTTAATCTTTAAAAAGCTGAGTCTGCTGTCCGTATCTTGTGCTTAAAACATGGCTTTTTGTTGTCCTTAGGGTAAAGTGTGTCTTTTCCCTGTGATCCTCAGCCAGTGGCCTTGTTCTCCGAGGACCCCCTGCACCTTCTCCACCCCGGGTTCCTGTCTCCCTGTGGCATCTGCACCCGTGGGGGCATGGCTGTGCAGTGGTGTCTGCTGCCCTGCAGGCCTCTGTGGAGTCAAACACGCAGGCCTCCTTCACCCCTGCTGCGGGGCCTCCACCCTGTTTTCCCCCCTCAGTACCCTGCACCTCTGCTGTTGGCTAGTGTCCCCAACTAGGCGGGTGACTTGCCGAGACTGGCAGGCAGAACCTGTTTGCTGATTGCTGTGCCCCTGGGGCCTCCTACGGCCCCAGCCCAGAGCAGGTGCTGCATGGGCTGTCAGTCAGCAGTGAGGTGCTGGGCGGCCCAGTGGGACCACACACCTGCTGGGGGCCGGGGGTTCTGGCTAACTGCTGCTGTGTGATGAGCCACCTCTCCAGTCAGTTTCTCAAAGCAGCCAGTGCTGCTTAACTACCTGTCCCAGCTTGGAGGTCTGGCTGGTCCCGCCCATGGCTGTGGCTGGTTGGTGGCTGGGCTGAGCTGCCCATGTGTGGCTGCAACGCTAGCGTGGCCTGCCCTTGTGGCTTGTGCTTCCTCACAGCATGGCGGCTGGTGGAAATTACACTGTTTTTCACAGCCTAGACTTGGGGGTCATGTGGATCCCTCCCACAAGAGTCCCAGGCCCGGCCATTGCACAGGGAGGGGGTGGAGGACTCCCCTCTGGAAGGAAGGCATGTGGGTGTCCCATGCTTGGAGGAAGAGCCTGTGGGTGGGGTGCCTGGTTCGCCAAGTGGAGGATGACCCCGATGTTTCTGTGGGTGAGCTGGACCCAGACACTGCTCTGACCCTTCCAGCTATGCCTCTGTCCTGTCTGAGCCTCCACCGAAGGCAGGGCAGAGCCCCTCCTCCCTCCTGACTGAGCCCCCCGCCCCCCCAATCTGGGCCCCAGGGCAAGGCAGCTCCCCACCCTGGGCTTGTTCTTTATCCCCACAGTGCTGTCTTTCCTTCTTTCTAACCCTGATTCTCCCCCCTTTTTTCTCCTTTATAAACATTTTTAACTCGGAATGCCCTTAGCCAGCTCCTCATCTGTTTCCTTTTCCCACCTTTGCAAAACAGGGGCCATGGGCTCCAGAGTGCTCTGAATGGGGTGGGGGGAGGGTAAGGTGGACAGGATGCTGGGAACCCACTGCTGCACATGGGCCTGGCTTGAAAGTCGGTGTTGGGGCAACTGTGATGCTCTCAGAGCTGCCTGAGGTGAGCCTGGGGATCTAGGCCTGGGGGGAGGCTGAGCAGACCCAGCCTTCCCCCTGTCCTCTGGCCCCTGCTCCCCCTGCTGCTGTCTGGGCTCCCCTGCCAGCGCCCCAGGGCAGACCCCAAGGTGGAGGGGGCACGGGGCCAAGCCCTTCTCCGACTGTCTGCTGCTGTCCTCATGCTCAGGCCTTGCCCAGAAGGAACATCTCTGGGCTGGCACCTGCAGGTGGCCTGTGACCTGTGGCCTGCAGGCTACTGGCCCCTTCCTGGAGCGGGGCAAGGGTGTCACTCTGGTGCTGTGTCCAGGCTGCTCCCTCGCTCCCTGTGTTGTTACCTCCTGCCCCAGGTTGGGGGGCTAACCTTCTTAAAGCGGCCTGTGTGGGAGGACTCCCTCTTAGAACTCGGGGTGCTCCTGGCAGAGCACTTGGGGTGCCCCTGGGCACCTCCTCCCTCTTAGAACTTGAGGTACTCCCACCGAACACTTGGGGTGCCTGGTATACTTCCTCATAGAACTTGGTATGCTCCTGAGAGAGCGCTTGGGGTATTCCCCCGTATACTTCCTCTTAGAACTTGGGGTGTTCCCGGCCAAAGCTCTTGGGGGCTCCCCTATACTTCCTCCCAAAGAACTGGGCCGGTCTCCTGACAAGCTTCAGACTTCTCCTCACCTTGGTGTTTCCAGGGCTCCGGCTTGCTCTGCCTCCTGGCTCTCTGTGGCTTTACTGACCATTTGTGTACTTTTGTTCATGCTCCCAAGAAGAGTGACAGTTCTGTTAAGCGTTTCTGAGTTCCAGAGCTGGAGTTTGCGCTTGTAGTTGTACCATTTACATGCTGTGTAAGCTTTACTGAGTGACTTGACCTTTCAGAGATTTCAGTCCCATATTTCTCTAATGAAGAAAATGATTACGCAACCTCTTGACTCAGGAAATCAGCATGGAAATTCTTACTAAACTTTTTTCTAAAATTTAAAGTTTAGTTTATTAACTATTTTAATCTTTTTTTTTTTGTAAACAGCTTTACCGAGGTATATGTAGTTCATTTACTTTACAGTTCACTCATTTTAATGTGTCCAATTCAGTGGTTCTTCATATAGTCAATTGTGCAGGCATCACAAAAATTTTAGAATCTAAAAATTTTAGAACATTTTTACCAGCCCAGAAGAAACCGTGTACTCCTTAGTCATCTTTCTTCTCCCCGCCAGCCCCAGACAACCAGGAACCCACTCCCTGTGTCTGTGGATCGTCCTATTCTGGACGTTTCCCATCAATGGAATCACACCCTGTGTGTCCTTCTGTGTCTGCTTCCCTCACTGACCATCATGTTCTCAGGGTCCATCCATGTAGTAAGAGTGTCAGGGCTTCTCTACTTTTCAGGGCTGAGTGATATTCCACCTGATGTCTCTCTGGGTTCTTTCCTCCTTTGGCTATTGTGAGTCAGACTGCTGAGAACACTTGTGAACAGGTCTTAGAGTGGATGAACATTTCCGCTTCTCGTGGGTGTTGTCAGGGAGGAGAGGCTTGACTTTTCCCTCTGCCCCCCTGGGTCCCGGCTGCGGCCCCGTGGTTCAGGCTGACAGGGGCAGGTTCACAAGAGAGAAACAGCAGCTTGTTAGGCAGGTGGTGTGTGTCACGCGGGAGAACCCTGTGAGGAGTCCCCTGGAGGGTGTGAACAGCAGGGTGGTCAGTGCAGAGGGAAGGCCTTGACCTTCAGAGGCGGTGCCTCCTGGGTAGAGGGCTGAAGGGCTGGTCATTAGGCTGTGTGTGCTCCGGCCCTGCACACAGGTGGTCGGTCTGCTCTCCCGCTGGCTTCCACGCTTGACACTGCGCCAGGGCAGTGTGTCGGGGTTCCCCCAACCCCCGGTGTGCTCCTTGCGCTGTCCACTGCAGGTCCCCTCCCAGGGGCCACGTCCCCACACTTGGTGTCATGTGTTCTCCTGATCTCAGTGTGCTCACTTGTCCTCCTGACATCGAGCCTTGTTTCCATGTACCGATTGGCTGTGTGTGTAGCTCTTTGGAGGCTTTGCCTGTTTAAAAATCCGATTTCCTTTTTCTTGATGACCTGTAAGAATTCTTTACATATTCTAGATACAAGTCCAGTTTTAGAGCTGCGTGATTTGCACATATCTTTTACTGATCTGTGGGTCACCTTTGCACTTTGATGATGCTGCTGTTTGAAGCACAAAGAGTTTTAATTTTGATGAAATACAATTTATCTGTTTTTTCTTTTGTTGTTGTTGTTTTTTATGTCTTACCTAAGAAACCGTTGTCTGGTGAGAAAGACTCATTGCCTTGGTTTCTTCTAAGAGTTTGATAGTGTTAGCTCTTATGTTTAAGGTCTTTGATCCATTTTGAGTGAATTTTTGTGTGGTGTGGGAGAGGACTTGAACTTTATTATTCTGTGTGTGGATAGCCAGGTATCCCAGCACAATTTGTTGAAAAGACTGTTTATTACATGTTGAATTTTTCTGTCACCCTTTAAAAAATTTGCTTGCCTGTAAATATGTGGTTTACTTCTGAATCCTCAGTTAATTTGGTCTGAATATCTCACCTTATGTCAACACCACACTGTTTACATTACTGTAGCTTTGCAGTACTTTTGAGGTCAGGAAACATTCTTTCCCCTCAAGATTGTTCTGGCTGTTCAGGGTCCCTGAGTTTTCTTGTGATTTTTGGGACAGTTTCTGCGTGGAGGCCAGTTGGGGTTCTCATAGGCCTGTCATTGAACCTCTAGATGAGTTGAGGAACGTCAACATCTTGGCAGTTGTAAGTCTTGAGCTAGGAATATAGTGTTTTTCCATTTTATGTAGATATTTAGTTTCTTTCAACATTCTTTGCACTTTTCAGAGTATTAGTTTTGAACTTCTTTTGCTCCTTTTATCTCTAAGTATTTTATTCTTTCTGGTGCTGTTGTAAATGGAATTGTCTTCGTTGTTTTCTTTTTAGATTGTTTGTTGCTACTGCATGTGAGTAAAGTTTCTGTGGCTTATCTTATGTCCTGCAGCCTTGCTGAACTCCTGTACTGGTTCCAGTCTCTTCAGTGGATTCTTCAGTATCTTCTGCGTCCCAGGTCATGATGTGTTTTTCCAACTTGGATTCCTTTCATTTCACTTTCCTGCCTTCTGGAACCTCCAGGACGGCATTGTGTAGGCAGTGCCCTGGTCTCGGGGAGGTGGCAGTGGCTGGGGTTGGGTGGAAGTTCCCTCGCAAACCTCGTGTATTCAGCGTTTCCATCATGAAAGGGTGCTGGACTTCAGGTGCTGTGTCTGTGCGTCTGCTGAGACGATGCCGTGGGTGTGTGTCTTGTCTGTGCTGTGGGCAGTTGTTGCGTTGGGTGTCACCTGTGTGTTGCGTCCGTGTGCTGAGCCACTCCTTGTCACTGTGTAGTGTTCTCTGCATGTTGCTGAATTCAATTTGCTTGTGTTTTGTTGGGGGAATACTGTGGTTCTGTTTATAAAAGTTATTGGTCTAGTTTTCTTGTTCTTAATAAGCTTTTGAATGTCGTGATAATGGTAGCTGTTGTACAGTTTTTTTTTTTTTTTAATGTAGTTCTAAAAATTTGAGGTATAATTTATGTCCTTCATAATATCCCCATCTAAAGTATTGAATTCGGTGGTTTTTAGTATGTTAACAAAGTTTTGAAACCTTCACCCTTACCACCCCAATAGAAGCCCACCCCCATCAACAGATACTCCTTCCCCAGCCCCTGACCACCAGGAACCCACTCTGTGTCTGTGGATCAGACTGTTCTGGACGTTTGTCGTTAGTGGAATCACATCCTGTGTGTCCTTCTGTGTCTGCTTCTCTCCCTGAGCATCTTGTTCTCAGGATCTGTCCACGTGGTAGCGAGTGTCAGGGTTTCTCTCCTTTTCATGGCCGAGGAATATTTCATCATAGGATGGACCATGTCTTCTTTATTCATTCACCTGTTGTTGGGCATTAGGGTGTTTACACCTTTGGGCTGTTGTGAGTCACACTTCTGTGAGCACATGTATATACCTTCTAGTATGGACATATGTTTTTGGTTTTTTGGGGTGTGTACCTAGCAGTAGAGTTAATTGCTGGGTCATTTGGTAACTGTTTATGTTTGGAGGAATTTCCCGATTTCTCCGTGGTGGCTCTTTGCGTTTTGAACATGACGTTTCGAAGGCTGGGCCCTTTTTGTGGCTGTGGTGTCAGCACCTGGCTGCAGGTGTTGGCTGGGCTGTGTGTGGGCCTGGCTCACCTGACACTGTGTCCTGGCCATGATCAGCCGCTGGTGGCTGGCTGATCCAGGCTCCTCATGGTGCCCACAGGTGCTATTCCCACCTGGAGGAGGGTCTGAACTTGGTGGTGGCAGCCCTGTGCCCTCTGAGGATCTCTGCCTGGGCACTTGGACTCCAACCGTGACTGAAAGTCTGGCCCACTGTGCCCCCACTGCCAGCCAGTGGAGGTTGCTCCTGTGGCCCTGATATACCCTGGGGGTCAGCTCTGACCATGGCCAGGCCATCTGGCTACCTGCGGGCCTTAACCCTGCTCCTCTCCTCCACAGGCCTCCTCACTGGAGAGGCAGAGCCCTGGTGCGGCCTCCTGCCTGCCTCACAGTCTGTGCCCTGGAGAGCCCAACTTGCAGACCACAGCAGGTACCTAACCCCCCACCCCTCCCTGGATCGCCAGGGCCTCAATGGGGGCAAGGGCAAGCCAACTGGTGGTCAGGACCTCCCTCTTGGCCAGGTCCCCCCTCCAGCTGGGGGCGGGGGCTGCAGGAGGGAGGGTGCTGGGTAGGCACCGTCTGGGGGCCCTGTGCCTCCCCAAACTGGCCACCGGCCCCTCCTGTCCGGCTTCCGGAGGCTCCAGCCCCTCCTGTTACTCTTGGGACCCACATGGAGACCTTCACTATTTATTTCCTGCTGGGGTGGAGTGAGACCTGGCTGTGTCCTTTCTTGTTTCTTTACAAGTCACTGTACTGAGGCGCAGCATGGAGATACAGCAGTGAGCACATCCTGGGTCTTTGGGGAAGGCTCCAGATCTGGTCAAGTCCCCCAGCTACTGGGCTGGGACCAGAGGAGGGTGGGGCATTTGTTGGGCGGCTGTGTGGACATACACGTACGTGCATACACCCACACAGCCCCAGGGCCCGTGGGCTTCTCTACCCCATGGTCTCAGTCGTAGCACGAGGTTTGGGACAGGCGCAGAGCTCACCGGGTTGCTGTCCCCCACAGTGGTGTCCATGGGCTCTGCGGACCATCAGTTCCACTTGGCGGAGATCCTGTCGCAGAACTACGGTGTCCGGGAGGAGCACGAGGGTGCAGCGCCGGGCCCAGAGAAGCCGGAGGAGGAGCTGGAGAAGGACTTCGTCTCCCAGGTACCCAGCAATGCAGTCAGGGCATCAGTGACCTTGCAGCTGCTCCATGTGTCTGCTCGGTCTCCGAGCCCACCTGGCTCTGTCAGCAGAGGCCTGGCCACACCAGCCGGTCCTGCCTTCTTGGGGTGCTGGGCTCCAGACCAGCCAGCCTGGAGAGTGAGCCCACTGTTCTCCAGCTTTTTGACTCCAGACCCCCCCTTTTGTGTTCTTAACAATTATCGATGATCTCAAGGAGCTTTGTTTATGTAGGTGATGCAGCAAACCCATTGTAAGTAGAAAGAACACATTTTTGAGAAAATATAACTGTTTTCCAAACCAAAAAAAATAAGGGAAAAGAGTGAAATAGTTTTACATTTCTGTAAATCTCTGTGAAATGCTGTCTTTAGGCAGAGGTCAGTCTGTTGCGGTCTGTCTCTTAGGTTAGAGAGTGAGTCTTGCCTCTTACAGATCCGTTCATGGAAAAGGCAGGAGTATTTACCAGTCTGTTGACATAGTTGTGGATGCTTTCTGATGCTGCAGCAGAGTGCGGCAGGTGGCAGCCTCATGGGCTGGACCCTGTGGCCATATCCGATGAACTCTGTCCTTGTGTTAGGGTCCACTGGTCTTGACCTTGGAGTAGTCCTGACCCTGGGGTGGCCCTGACCCTGGCAGCCCTGACCCCAGAGTGGTCCTGACTCATGTGTGATCTTGTCACCTTCTGTGTGGATGAGATGCTGGCTGGGTGCTGGTTCCATGATGTGTAAGTCCTGTGTGTGTGCACAGAGTCCGCCATGTAAAATCTAGAGAGCACACGTGTGTCAGCCCCACAGAATGGGATGCTTTAAACAGCAGGTTTATTTTTGTGCTGTTTGGGGCCTGGAAGCCCCAGACAAAGGCTGGCCTGGCATGTCTGCAGGGCGCTGCTCAGCTGCAGATGCGGCTTCTTGTGCGGCGTCTCCAGGGTGAGAGCAAGCTCTCTTGGTCTCTTGTGAGAACACTGGCCTCCTGGGTCAGGGCCCTGTCCTGTAGCCTTAATTAATTAATTAATTTTTGGCTGTGTTGGGTCTTTGTTGCTGTGCACGGGCTTTCTCTAGTTGCAGCAAGCGGGTGCTACTCTCTAGTTGAGGTGTGTGTACTTCTCCAGTCATAATGGGGCTTCATCATGTCAGCTTGGAGGTGGGGCACACAGACCTCAGTTTGTTAAAGGTCAACACTGACCTCACCAGATGTATTTCAAGTACTGGGACCAAAGAGTAGTCACTGGACATTTATTTAGCTTGGTGCCGTGTACCACTTAGTACTGCTGCTACTGCTGCTAAGTCACTTCAGTCGTGTCCAACTCTGTGCGACCCCATAGATGGCAGCCCACCAGGCTCCCCCGTCCCTGGGATTCTCCAGGCAAGAACACTGGAGTGGGTTGCCATGTCCTTCTCCAATGCATGACAGTGAAAAGTGAAAGTGAAGTCCCTCAGTTGTGTCTGACCCTCAGCGGCCCCATGGACTGCAGCCTTCCAGGCTCCTCCTTCCATGGGATTTTCCAGGCAAGAGTACTGGAGTGGGGTGCCATTGCCTTCTCCGCCACTTAGTACTAACTTGGTCTTAAAACCAAAACATGTCTTCGGTTCAAAAAGGAGAGAACAGTTTTAAAGAGTTCAACTTGAATTCAAAACCTCTCAAAAGTAACCGAAAAAAAAAGTCAGCTATTCTTTAGCTGAATACCTTATCTAATTTCCTCAGGGGAGCTCCCTGGTGGTCGGGTCATCAGGACTCTATGTTCTCACTGGAGGGCTGGGCAGTCAGGACTCCGTGTTCTCACTGAAACACAGGGTTCAGTCCTTGATTGGGGAAGTGAGATTTGCAAGGCACATGGTGCAGCCAAAAACATCTTTTTCTTCAGATACAATTTTCATTCACTGATTAAGGAAAAGAAAGAACGTATAATAATATTCAAAGCAAAAGCTGAAACGCCTGCATTTTATATTCTCTTTCTAGCCTTACAGTGGGCATTGGGGTTTATTATTTTCATGCTGTCCGATCCAAGTTTTCCAAAATTGGGATATTCTGCTTGAAAGCGTTTATGCTGAGGTTTACTCTGGCGACAAGCAGTCAGTGGTTTCTCTTGAAGGAGCTGCTCCCTTGGTCCAAGACTGAGATGCCCTCTGGGGGGCTGAAAGGAGTTGGTAGACGAGGGCTGGACTTGGGGTCTGTTTGGAGTGAACCACTGGGACTGGTCATGGGGCTGATGGGCTCAAGGGCAGGGGGGGCAGAGCCCCCAGCACAGTGCCCCTGACATTGCCCTGCCCCCACAGAGCAGCGACATGCCCCTTGACGAGCTATTGGCCTTGTACGGCTATGAGACCTCGGACCCCATCTCGGAACGGGAGAGCGAGGGCAGCGATACCGCAGCCCACCTGCCCGACATGACCCTAGACAAGGTGAGAGGAGGCTTCCAGGCTGGGCAGGAGGGCCCTGGACAGGTAGGGGTGTGGTCAGGAAGTGCGGGCCACCCACCCAGGGTCTGTGTGGCCAAGGGAAGGGTCCTGGGAGGGAGAGACACCGGGTCCCGAGCAGGTCTTGGTGGGGTCAGAGGGGAGGGGTTCTGACTGTCCTAGTTCTCAGGCAGAGGCACATCCCCTCCCCGGCTGGCAGCCCCGGGGATTGGGGAGAGCCGTCCCAGGTGCTCCTACAGGGTGGCTCATCCACACTGGCACCACCATGCTATTATCATTAGTGTTATTTGAGATTGTAAAAAAAAAGTACAAAAATGTTCTTTACTTTCTTGTTAAAAGGACCAAATAGCGAAGGATTTGCTTTCAGGGGAAGAAGAGGAAGAAACACAGTCCTCGGCCGATGATCTCACCCCATCTGTGACCTCTCACGAGGCCTCCGACCTTTTCCCTAGTCAGAGTGGATGTAGGTGACCCCCGCTTCTGCCCCTGAGCTGCTGGGGGCTCAGACCTCGGGGCCCCTGGGGTGCCTGCTCTTCCTGGAGCCACTCTGGGCACCATCCCTGTGCGGAGGCTGGTGACCTGGGTTTATGCGAGGGGGAAGCATGTTGGTTCTTGTGGCTGAATGTCTGTTAAGTCCAGGGGATCTCGGGCCCTGACCCGGCCGATGGTGCGCTGTAGCAGGAGGTGTCGAGTTCCCGGCTCCCAGTGGGCTTAGGACCGCAGCAGAGCCCCTAGTGGACCCTGCTTCTGTGCCCTCTCGCCTCATCCCCTGGCTGGGGCCTGGGACCACCGCCTCTCAGTAGGGGCACGCCTGGGGGTCAGGTGGCTGGAGAACGGGGTGGGGGCCTGGGGTCTGCCAGGGTCTGTTGGCAGAGGGCACGTGCCTCACTGCTCCTCTTTTTCTGAAGCCTGCTTCCTGGCTGATGCAGACAAGGAGCCTGGCTCATCCAGCTCATCAGATGCTGAGGAGGACCCGCTTCCTGCCAACAAGTGTAAGAAGGTGAGCAGCTCTGACGCTGGAGTGGACTCGAGCCTGAGTTCTGTGGCCCTGGTCCTGTCCGGGGGCTCCCCCACTCCCTCCACCCCACCAGAGGACTGGCTATGCCGGACACACTGTTGCTCACATACCTGCACACTCCTAGGCTTAGCCTCAGAGCAGACAGGCAGATTCAGCCAGTACTGGCTCTGGGCAGTGGCCTGCAGCCCCCATCAGCACCGCTGTCCACCCTGACCCTCCTGGGTCTTTGCCTTTGCAGGAAATCATGGTTGGGCCTCAGTTCCAAGCTGACCTCAGCAACCTGCACTCGAACCGGCATGGTGAGAAGAGTAAGTGGGCTTCGGAGCTGGGGGGCAGGGAGCAGGTGAAACGTCATCCAGTCCTTCAGGAAAGACTTTGGTGTCCAGCCAGAATTGGTTCCCAGGTCCTCTGAGCAAGCCTGAGAGTCCCGGCCCAGCTCAGGTGCCCACCTAGGACAGCTGACCTTCAGGGTGCTCTGGGAGGTAGCTGCCCCTCCCTGCTGGCTGGCTGTGGGCCCTGAAGTTACCCCGAGTCCTTGCCCAGGGCTGCTGCACTTGTTCTCTTGGGTGTGTGGGCTCTCCCCACGTTGCCCACAGGTCAGTCCCTCATCTCATCCGGGGCTCTTCCCGCACGCCTGCCAGAGACCTGTGTTTTTCTGCTCTGCCCTGTTCCTGAGGGCACTTGCCATCTGACTTGATGTCTGTCTGTCTGTTGATCCCACTGGAATGTGGAGCTGGGCCTCCATTCTTTGAGGTAGAAATCATCGCTTCTGTGTACAGGTGCTGAGGTCGGGACGTGAAGGCAGGTACCTGTTGACTAGGATCTGTTTTTCTTTGCCCCAGGGCTCCCGCATGCCCTGGGCCGGCACTCTGAGCTCAGAGGCTTTTTTGAGACAATTCGGCAGCTGGGATTGGGGGATGGGATAGACGAGGGAGTTGGGGGACCCTTGGTAAAGAGGGGAATGCCTTCCAGGGCCCGAATTTGGATGTGGGCTGGTGGGATGTGCTTGTTCCTCATAGGCAGTTTGGGTGAAGGATGGGAGACAGGAGGCTGTGGCTGAGCCGGGTCCCAGGATGTGCTGGCACACGGCCTCTCCCCAGAGGAGGCCGAGAGCTGAGCCTGTGCTGTCCTACAGGTCTGCCCTTGATCCCTGGGCCGGGAGCTGGCCTCTCCCTGCAGGGAGCCCTCCACACTGTGTGCACTGTGGGCGCTGTGGCATCAGGTCCCCTGTGTGCACGCCTATGTTGACTCCTCCTCTAGCCAGTCGGTGTTCTGGTGGTTTGTGGTGTGGCCGTCTTGGTGGACACTCACGCTCATTTCTGGGGCATCATCCGTGGGCACCATGGGCCCTGCCAGTTGTGTAGGAGTTCCAGTTGCTCTGTGCCCTCCTCAGCCCTGGGTGGTCTGTCTTGGTGGGTATGGAGTGGGCCCTGCTGTGGCTTTAAGTGCTTTTTCCTCCCACTCGGTGTCTCCTGCAGGTTCCTGCCCAGGCCTTTCCCCTTTGAATGGAGTGCCTTCCTCTCCTGCTTTGCAGTGTCCTGGGTGTGTCCGTGGCTGGCTGTGTGCACTGCAGGCGTGTTCTCCCATCAGTGGGGTCTGATTTCAGTGAAGTCTAGCTTGTCTTTATTTTAGCCACAATTCGCTTGTGTGCTAAGAAGTCTCCAGACCCTCTTCTATGTTGGCGTCTGTGATCTAATTTAATTTTAACGTGTTGTGGGTTGGAGGTATGGGTCAGGGTTGACTGCCCCCCCACCCATCCCGCGGCAAGTCCTGCACATGGACATGTCCATCGTTCCCCCACTGAATTACAGGGGTGCCTCTATCAGAGATCAGTGTCGGCAAGGTCCCTCTGCTTTGGGGGTTTCTCTTGTTTTCTTTTTTCTGACCCAGGATTCTGACCACTCTGTTTTAATTGTTGCAGCTCTGAAGTAAGTCTGAGATGCCCTGAAACCTCCAACATTGTAACTTTTGTCTGACCACTCTGTCTTAATTGTTGCAGTTCTGAAGTAAGTCTGAGATGCCCTGAAACCTCCAGCTTTGTAACTTGTTTGTGCATGCACAGAAGTTTTCAGATTAGCTTGTCCTTTGGTCTAGAAGTGCCTGCTGGGATTGATTAGGGTTGCATTGGCTCTTAAGGTTAATTTGGGGAAGAGCAACATGTTAATGATACTGACACTTCAAGTTTGTGAGTGTGGCTGACCTCTCTGTTTAGGTGTTCTTTAATTTCATCAGTTTCAGAGTTTTAAGGGTAGCAGTCTTGTGATTCTTGCTGGCAGAAATGCAGTTTGGATTCTTTTAGTTTAAACTTGTACACAGCGACTTAGCTAAATTCGCTTACTAATTTTAATGGCTTGTAGATTCTTTTGCATTTTTAAATGTAACCAGTCATATCATTTGTGTATGAAAACCTTTTTTCTTTGTGATCTTTGTATGTTTTATTTCTTTTTCTTGCCTCATTTCACTGACTCCAGAACATAAGAAAAAAGAAGTGGTGACTGAGGACATCTGTGTCTTGTTCCCAGATTTGGGGAGATGTTCAGTCATTCCCCACTTGGTGTAACCATAGAATTACATTTATTAGATGAGAAGGGTTCTTTCTGATTTTAGTAGCAGGCAATTTTTGCTGTGAATTGTCAGATACTTTTTCTGCCTCTACATCTGTGGTCATTTTTTTGTTGTTCTGTCGATGTAGTGAATTGGTAGATTTTGGGACATTAAACCAGCCTTGGATTCTGGAGTAAACTGTACCAAGTCACGAAATACTGTCTTTTATGATAATGATACATGTGTGTACAGTCGATCCTTTTTATTTGTAGATTCTGTATTTGTGCATTTACCCCATGGCTAAAGTTAACGTGTGGGCCCAGAATGAACACCTGTAGTGCTTTCAGGGTCATTTTTGGGTACGCACGTGTGCAGAGGGTAGAAACATCGAGTTGTCCAGGACACATGTTCCCGGGAAGGTTGACCCAGGGAAGCTTCCTTCTCTGTTCAGCTCTCAGCTGTCATCACAAGCCTCACTCGCGTCCACTGAACCCTGTGGTTTTCGCATTTTGCTGTTTAAAGCGGCCCCAGGTGTGGTGCTGGCTGCTCTTGGGGATCTTGAGCACATGAGGGCTGAGGCGTGCCTGTCAGAGAAAACGCATGTGAGGTGAGCTTTGTCCAGGTATGAGTTCTTGCTGTGAACTCGGTGTTAGTGAGCCCACAACATGTATGAAATGAGGTGTCTTTAAACAGAAGCTCATGTGAACAGTTTGAGCTGTGTGCATGAGCTGAGCCCGTGCTTTGATCAGAGGCATGTGAGACCCTGACAACTGCGGGACCCTGACCTGTCCTCCCTGGAGCCTTGGTCTGTGCTCCCCACACTGTGCTGGCCACCGCCGAGCACTGCTGCCCCCAAGACGGGCTGGTGCATGTTGTCAGCCCCTTCCTTATACAGGGTTTTGCACGCATGTCCGTGGAGACACTGGCTTGTCATTTCTGTTCATTTTGTCCTCTTGGGGCTCTGGTTTCAGGGTTACCCGTCTTTGGGAAATGTTTGGGAAGTGCCTTTTTCTAGTGCCTGGAGGAATCTGTAAGACGGTTACTGCTGCTGCTTTAGATGTTGGAAGGGTTCTGTGGTGATGCTCTGTGGGCTTGGGGTTCAGTTTAGATTTTTTTGTGTGTGGAAGAGTCTGAATGATTAATTCAGTTTATATAAGTTGTATAAGTTGTGTCAACTTATATAAGTTGTATAAGTTGTATCAACTTATATAAGTTGATAAGTTATATTTCTGAGAAGTTTACCAGTTTCATCTAAATTGTTCACTTTTCAGCAGAAAGTTCATAATATTCTCTTATTCTTTTCTTAATGTGTATAGGACCTGTAGTAATGTCTCTTTTTTGGGGTTCTGATAGTGGTAATTTGCATTTTTTGTTTTGTATTCTCTCTTGATCAGAGTTTTTGGAGTTTATATTAATTTTATTGCCCTTCACAAGGGACAGCTAATTTTTGGTTTGTTGCTGTCTCTCTGTCATCTGATTTCTGTGTAGCTGACTTTTATTTCCATCTTTACCTCCTTCCTTCTCTTTAGCTTCATCCTGTTGTTCTCTAGTTTCCCTTGTGGTACCTTCTCTGACTCTGGTTGTTTAGAAGCATGAGCACTGTAGATTCTCTGGTTCCCCTCCTGTTGCTCATGTTGAGCTGGAGTTCTCTGAGGCCCAAGGCTGTGCTCTGTTTTCTGTCCTCTGGGGTCAGGGGGCTGGGCTCTGTGGCCGGTGTTGTGAATGTTCCTTTGATGTCTGTCTGTCTGGTATTCGCACAGTACATTCCTTTCTGCCTTCTTATGCACAAAGTGTAGTTTTGTAAATGGAGTATATTGGGATCTGATTTTTGTCTGTTCACATGTTGAGTCCAGTCCTTATGTCCTCCAACCCCTGCAAGTAGGGGGTCATGTCTGCCATCGTGCTGTGTGTTTTCTGCCTCTTCCATCTATTCTTTGTTCCTTTATTTTGTCCTGTGTTTGATTCATCAGGTAATTTATTCTGTTGTTTTGTCCTCTTTGGACTCTGGTCTTAATGTCTGTGTCACTTTCACAGTGGTTACCCTGGTTCGCTCTGCATGGATGTGCCCCTTTTCCCCTTTACTTCAGGGGCTTCAGACAAAGTGACTCGTCCCACCTCTTCCCCAGCCTCGCTCGCACCAGCAGTTCGCAGCTGCGAGCATCTCTGCCCACGGCACCCACATGCTGCGATCCATCTCTCCAGCCTCCGTGGCCGGGAGGTGGAGAACTTTCTCTTCAGTGCTCCTTGTGCCGTTTTGCTGTGGATGAATTTTGAAAAATATTAATTTCACTTTCATTTTTGAAGACTATTTTCATGGGTGCAGAAGTCTAGGTTTTCAGGCTTTATCCTTTCAACACTTGACCAGCTTTACTCCACTGTCTTTTTGTGTCTGTTTCCATTGAGATTGTTTACTTCCCTTCTGCCTTCTCCTGTTTCTTGGGGTTCAGACTGTGGCGTGCCCTGAGCTCCTGGCTCTGTGGGTCAGAGTTGCCGTGGGCTTCCTGCCCTCCTCTCTCCACAGCTGGCCCAGGGCCTTGTCCTTGTGATTTGTGGCTCATTTACCTGCATCTCAGGTGCTTGTCCATCTCACTCACTTCTCGAACTGTGTTCTCCTAAAGCTTCAGTTTGATACATTTGAACAAAATTCTTTGTGATGTCACTGATCATGTCATCTGCTGCTGTTGAAGCTCCCTGGTGATTCATAACTCACACACTGTGTTTTCCAGTCCTCGGATGCTTGTGTGATTCTTTTGAATGGCTTTCAGTTCTCTGCTGAAATTTTGCAGTTTTCTATTTGTTTTGTTCTTTTCTGCTGTCATCTTACCTCATGGATCATGGTTATTTTGAAATCCTGCATGTCAGCTCTGATGTCTCACTGTCCGTGGACTTATGTGTGGTTGCATGGTTCCTCTCACCCTGCTGTGACAGGTCAACACACAGCCTAGGTGGCAGGTGTCACTTTTTCTCTGGAGCGGCCTGCTCTCCCCTCTGGCTGACCCCCCTGGTCCAGCCTGGGACTTGGGTTGACTTTGGAGGTGGAGAGAAGTGGCTGCAGGTCCCTGGGCATCAACCGTGGAGTTGCTGGTCCCCCACAGGAGAGAGTCCAGCCTGGAGTGGGTTCCATCTTCAGCCCCTGTGCTGGGTGTTGGGCTTGTGTGTGTGGTTTAGTTTTTGGTCCCAGGGGCTCTTCCCTGGATAACTGAGAGGTCCTGGCACTGGAGTCTCCCTCTGCCTCTTCTCTGCTATGTGCTTTGCCCAGCTAGGGGCTGCCCACTGGATGCAGACTGCAGCCTGAGGGGAAGTCTGGCTTGGTGTGTGGTGCTGACTTGAGGGCTTTGGCGGCTGGGTGGCTCTGGCTTGAGCAAGGCTTTCACCCAGGTCTCACCGAACTTGCGTCTGGGCTCCACGTGTTCCTCCCTTGGTCCTGCCTTTCCCCTCCCTGAGCTCGCTCTGCACCTGCCTTCTCAGGGCTGGGGTCAGAAGTCCCCCTTCCAGCCCCGGTTAGTTGCTACCTCCTCTGGGAAGCTGGCCTTGATTTCTGGCCACTCGGTCCCCTCTGGCCTCTCCCTGTTCCCACCTTGGTGCCCAGAGCTGGTCCTGAGGGGCACAGAGGTGGAGGCCCTGCCCAGGCCACCAGTCAGGCCCTTGTCCTCTGGAGGGGCAAAGTTGGCCTCCCCTGCTCAGCTTCCTGGGAAGTGGTCAGAGGAGGTGACTTGCGTGCCCACACGTGACCTTGCCCCTTCTGCACAGTCTACGAGAACGAAGACCAGCTGCTCTGGGACCCCAACATCCTTCCCGAGAGGGAAGTGGAGGAGTTCCTGTACCGGGCAGTGAAGCGGAGGTGGCACGAGATGGCCGGGTCTCAGCTTCCGGAGGGAGAGGCCGTGAAGGACAGTGAGCAGGTGGGCTGCCTGTGGGGCAGAGGGACTGCCAGGCCAGAGGGGCGGGAGCCAACATGGTCCTGTGCTTGGGACGAATTCATTTGGAAACTGCTAGTGACGGGAAATGGTAGAGTGGACGCCCCCACCCCATCCATCTTCCCGTCCTTGTGGCAGTGTGGACCACCCCGTTGCCCCCTGAGGTGAGCGGGCAGAGGTCTCAGTGGCTGCCACCCTCCATCTCCCAGGCCCTGTACGAGCTGGTGAAGTGCAATTTCAATGCGGAGGAGGCCCTGCGGAGGCTGCGGTTCAACGTGAAGGTGATCCGAGGTGAGCGCTGGTCTGCCTGGGGGCCCCCTAACCCCTGCTCCGCTGCTGACTGCCCCACACCCCTGCAGACGGGTTGTGCGCCTGGAGTGAGGAGGAGCGCCGCAACTTCGAGCATGGCTTCCGCGTGCATGGCAAGAACTTCCACCTGATCCAGGCCAACAAGGTGAGTCCTGCCTGCTGCCCACGGCTCCCAGCCAGGGAGCTCCACCCGCAGCAGGAGGTCAAGACGAACCCCCCCCCCCAAGCTCCTGGCAGCTCTAGCTTCCTCCCGCCTGCTCCCCCGGAAAGGCTCCAGTCTGGGGATGGATCCGTGCTCACTGCCGATTCCCCAACTCCAACCCTACCTGCACTCCCCCTCAACTCCCTTGTCTGGGGACTAAGGGTTTCCACTTTCACTCTACCCAAGGACAAGGTTCTTCTGCCGTGACACCCACGGGGTGTGGCCAGAGTGGCTGTCAGGTCCCAGGTCCACGTGCCCTTCCCCACACCTGTGTCATCCTCCTCCCCAAGCCCATATCCCTCTCATCCAGACCTGGGCCACTGCTGGTCTCCCTGTGTCCTGCACAGATGCTGCCCACCTGTGGCTCCCTGGCCTATGGCACAACCCCAGGCTTCCCCACACACAGCCCCAGACATCTGCCTGGCTGGGTGCCTGTGGCTTGTCTAGGGGCCTCACTCTCCCCCTTGTTCTCACGTGACTCCTCCTCCAGCCCATCATCCCTGACAGTTACCTTGCTCCCCTAGGGCTGGCAGGCCTGGTCCTCCCCGCCCTATGGGATGCTCACAGCTGGGGATTCAGTGTCTCCCCTACAGGGTTGGAGTAGGTGTGGGGCCCATGTGGGGCTGTTGTGGACAGGGATGGGCCCGAAACCAGGCCCAGCATGCCCAGGCCCACTGGTCTTCCCATGGGGGCTGCTTCTGCTCCTGAAGCTCCCAGTGTGGGCCCACTCCTACCCCACCTCCCCCAAACCCGCCCTCCCCCCCAGCCCCCAGCCCTCTCCCTGAGCACTTGGCTTAGGGTTCATGGTCTTCCTCCCACACGAGTCTCTAGTCAGCCATGATGGTGGCCTCCAGGAAGCCAGTCAGTCTTGCTTCTGGGGGTCGGGGGTGTTCTGTATGTCTCATCCCAGGCCCTCCTGGGCATGGGTGTCAGGTCCCGTGTTCTGGGCACAGCAGTGGGTTCTCCCATCAGCAGCTGGGCCACCATCTGCGGCATCTGCTCTGGGGTCTGCTCCTCCCTGCTGTCTGGGCAGTGGGGGAGGTAGGGCTGGGCTGAGTTGACTGGCACTCCCTGCAGGTGCGCACGCGGTCAGTGGGTGAGTGCGTGGAGTACTATTACCTGTGGAAGAAGTCCGAGCGCTACGACTACTTCTCTCAGCAGACACGGCTAGGCCGCCGGAAGTACGGCCCGTCAGGAAACACGTGTGTGCCAGGTGCCCACGGGTGCTGGGAGGGCACTGGGCCTGAGGCAGCCCCAGCCCTCACCCCTTCTCCCCGCAGGGATGCCGACCAGGACCTGGAGGGCAGTGACCCTGACGGCCCTGGCCGCCCCCGCTCATCGCCACCCCTGCCCTTGCCTGCCGCTGCCCATGGCCCAGGCCCTGAGCATGACCGCTTGGCCCAGATGCACACGGGTGAGTAGGGGGCAGGCCCTGTCCTCAGGGCCCCTCCTCCCTGATCTCCAACCTGGGCCAGTGGACACTGAAGAGCAGGGGTCTGGGGCCCCTGTCCTTCCACTCATATGGTCTCATAGGGCATCTCACACACGAGGCGCCCTTGGAGTCTGAGTCCACATGTAGGGGGAGCCCCATGTGGTCTGTGGCCCTGGGTGGGAGCCCAGGGGGCTGTTGTGCCCCCTCTGGCATCCAGGCCCAGGGCTGTGTGGGAGCAGGATGAGGCCCAGGTGGTTAGTGCAGTTGTGAAGGGACCACAGGGGATAAGGACCCTGGTCTCTGGGTCTGCAGGGCTTCCGTCGTCCTGGCTCCAGAGTGTGGTCGGGTCCCTGGTGTGCCCGGTGAGGCGCCTGCGTTCCCCTCACCTTCTCTGAACCTGCTGTGTCCTAGCCCACCCTGAGGAACAGGGTCATGTCCTTCCCACAAGTCAGGCCCCTCGTGTCCTCGTGTGTCTTACACGTTTGTGTGAGCGTTCTGTGAGGAGGGTCCTTGGCTTTGCTGGGCCCAGCAGGCTGGAGCCCACACAGGTTACCGCCTGAGGTGATCACGACCTCTGGGCCTGCGGACTATGGCTGCGTTGCCCTTGACTTGACGAGGCTGGGTGTGGGCACCGTGGGGGCCTGGCCATAGCTGCGTTCTCCCCCCTCAGAGCCCCTGAGCATGGGCAGCAGCATGTCCCGGAGTCTTGGCGAGCCTGGGGAGGCCCTTGACGTACCCCCATCCTCGGAGCCAGGGCCTCGTTCGTTCCCGCCACTGGATGAGCCCTCAGCGCTGCCGTCGTCTCGGCGGCCCCCAGCCCTCGCTGAGCCGGCCTTCTTCCCGCCTGCCACGGCTGCTCCAGAGCCCGGTGCCAGCCCAAGGCTGGCTGTGGACTTGACCCTGCCTGAGGAGCTGCCGCTCGTCTCCAGCCACGAGGACACAGATGGAGAGCCTGAGGAGACCGTGGGCCCTCCGCAAGTGGCCTTGTCGGTGGCCGAGTTTGGACTCATCGGCATCGGGGACGTGAACCCCTTCCTGGCCTCCCACCCTGCATGCCCGGCCTCTGGGCTGCACTCGGAGCCCCTGTCACAGTGAGTGTGGCCCCCCAGACCCCCCATCTGCTGTGCCCCCACCTCAAGCCATGCTGAGGCCAGCGGGAGGGGCTGCCCCAGGGCCCGAGGGAGGCGTGGCCCCCGAGCAGGCTGTTGGTTTCTTTAGCTTTATTCTCTACTTTAAATTTGGCTTATTTATCTTTCTGACTAGGTAATACATTCGTACGGTTCAAAATCCAAAAAGGTACACACGGGGCCAGTGCCAGGCTGCTCCTGGCCCTGCGAGCCGCCAGCCCTCCCCGGGTGCCAGGCCTTGCTGCCTTGGGAGGGGCTGTCGGCAGTGGGGGTGGGTCTCCGGGAGGTAGGGTGGGCCCAGTGCTTGGGGGCTGCACTGATGTCTCCCATCTCTCCCGCTCTCCCCTGCAGCTGTAATGTGATGACCTGTTGATCCCTGGCCACAGGCGGGCGTGTAGCTGGACTGGACTTGGGGCCACTGCGAAGCCTGCCTGTCAGTCTTCCTGACCCCTCCTTTTTTTGTGGGCCTTGGGTGACGTCTTTTCTGCTCAGAACTCTTCGAGGACCAGGGTGAGCGGGGCCCTCCCATGCCACACACCACGTGACCCAGGCTCCACGCCCACCCTGGGATCCATCAGCCGGCCGGGCCTGGAGGGCCGGCCTGTCCAGCAGCAGAGGCCCTGCCAGGGACAGGGGAGACAGGCCGGATGCCGCACCACCAGCAGCCTCCGCCGGGCACCCTCAGCACTCTGCTCACTCGTCTCTTGCGCCCGGCTGGACTATGGGCCGCCCTGGCCCAGGCTTGGGGCAGCTGCTACTCGGTGCCAAACCCCGTGGGGCGCAGAGCCATATACCTCGACGCTGGCCCTGCCCTGCTGTCCGCCCGCTCTCCACTTCAGGAAAAGCTGCACTTTACGCACCCCACCCCCACCCCCTGGGTCCTTGGCTGCCTCGGGTGTGGGTCTGAGGACACGGGACTCACACCCCTCGGCACTGAGGCCCTTTCCGAGCTGCACCGGGGGCCCGGCTCCAGCCTATTTCCCTGACTAAGGAGGTTGTGTTTTTGTTGAGGTCCCAGCGGGACTGCTGGGGTCCTGGACCTTCTTCTCTCTAGCCGCCTTGTTTTATTTATGTTTCTGTTTACAAATGGGAGTGGGGTCCTCCAGGGGCAGGGCAGCGCTCCCACCCCGTGTCACCAGGGGGGCTTTGGCTCGAGCCATCCACAGGGCTGGACTCGACCTTCCCTTGCCCCACCAAGGACCACACTGTGAAGTGACACTGCCTTGACCCCCTTGCTGTTTTATTTATTAAACTTGGTTTGAAGCCCTGTGGGTGCCTTGTGGTGGATCAGGCAGGTGGGTGGCAGGAGGTGCCAGTCATTTGGTGGACCCCATGCTGGTCTGGCTTCAGGGACCTGGAGGCCTGGGGGTTGTGGGGAGCAAGCTCTGTGTCTCGATGATGGTGCAAGGGAGGCTGTCAGGTAAGTGGAGGCAATTCTGAGCTGGCACCTGATGGGGATGGACCTGCCTGTGGGAGCGGGTGAGAGGTGGGGGTGCCAGGCAGCAGACGGGCTGGGAGACTGCAGATGGATGGGCTGGACAGGGAGACTGCACCGGTTTCTCTTGGCTTTTGATGGCTGAGAGTCCTCACCCTGCCTTTGTTTCTCAAGCACTTATTTTTTTTTAACTTGGTATAAGAGTTGGAAATGACTTCGTGCCGGAACAATGGTAACATTTCAGGTTGGCTTTTTCTTCTCATGGCATCCTTGATGTCCCATTTATTCCTGGCTCGTCTTGTTATGAGAAGTTTGTCATTCTCACTTGTGTTTCCCAAACACGACATCTTTTTCTTTCCAACTGTGATTTTCTCTTTACGTTTGGATGTGGTGTGCCTGGTGTCTATCCTCTGTGGAGCTCCTAGGACCTGAGGGTCCGTGCATTTCAACCCTGATGGGGAGGTGGAGGGTGGGGATGGGGCTTCCCGGCTGGCTTGTCAGTCATTTTTGCTGCCCCTTCTGGGCTCTGCTTCTGGGTCCCCACTTACTTGGCAGAGCCCAGGTTGTCCTCAGACTGTGCATTGTCCTGTCCTCCCTGTGCTGCTTGCTCCCTCGCCCTCCTGCTGCTGCCACCGGCCACTGCCTGGCCCACCTTTGACACACACGTTGTATATTTCTTACTGGTTAATCAGTTTTTGGCTGTGTTGCGTCTTCGTTGCTGCACGGGCTTTCTCTAGCACATGGGCTTCAGTAGTGTCCCCTGCATTGGCAGGCAGATTCTTTACCACTGAGCCACCAGGGAAGCCCCTGCTTTAGGCATCTTGATGTTGAGCTGGCCCTGCCTGCCCATCTGCAGGTCCACTGGTGTCTATCCCAGACCCGCAGGCAGAATCACTGCCTGCACCCAGGTTCCCTGCTCTGTCCCAGTGCTAGGAGATGCCTGCACTGGCCTCTAGGATGGGCTTCTCACAGACAGAAGTGCCACTGTACCTTTGCTGCTACGGTTCTCCAGTTCATGCAGCGTTTTCTCCTCACAGCTGGAATGGAGCTCTTTTGTGACCTACTTTCTAACCACACAAGGGGAGGTGGGTGCTCAGTCTGGGGGAGCCTTTCCCAGAGCACATGCCAGGAGGCGACCCTGGTCCCAGCCACTCTGTTGAAGGAGCCAGCCATCAGTTAGGCCACACTAGAGGCTGGGCCCACAAGCAGCTCCCGGAGTGGGGGTGGGATGGACGAGGTGGCTACACATGGACAGTTCTGGGCTAGGGCCTTGTCCTCCTTGGCCCAGGACCCTGGGCTCTAGAATGGGACTGGGCTGTCCCCACAGCTCATATTTTCCTGGTTTGTGGTTCTGAGATGACATACAGAACTCCCACTTAGATTTGAATCAGGTAAACAAATCTTTGAGGGTAAGTATAGCCCATACAGTGTTTGGGACATACTTATATTAAAAGTGACTTGTTCACCTGGGATTCAGATTCACCCGAGTCCTGTGCACGCACTTGTTAGACCCAGCAGCCCTCATCCTGGGCTGCTGTGAGGACAGGAAGCCCAGGTTCCTGGTACCGCAGATGCCCCGGTGTTACCCTGAGGTGGTGCTGGGCTGTCACTTTGCCTCAGCATCTGGCAGAGCCCACTCCTGTACCACCAGCCAGGAGGTTCTGGAGCCTGTGTCTCCCCTCCATCTTGGGGGTCCAGTGGGTGGGTCCCTGGGCAGTAAAGTTGGGAGGGTGGGCAGTGGTGGCTGGAGTATGGAGATGTCTGGGGGGGTACTGCCTGTGCACGCTGCCCCCAGTCCCTCCTGTGGTGTTGGGCTCAGATCCAGGCCTGTGTGAGCTCCTGGGAAGTGCACTCAGGTCTGTTCCCATGGGCTGTCCCCAGGGGGTGAGACCCAGGATGGTAGTGGGATCTTTGAAAGGGGGTTCTTAGTCTCCTTTGCTGCCCGTGCCACTTTCTTCACCAGTCACCACCTGCCTGGAGGAGCCAGGGTTGGTGGCTTTCCAGTGCTTCCAGGTCTGCACTGTGTGCTTCTTGGTGGGGGGTGAGGGTCCCGGAGGGGTGCCATGGGAGCGTGTGACTGCCCTGCTTTCTCTCACTCTCTGAGGAGCAGGTGGAGACAGTTCTCTGGGCCTGTGTTGATCCTGTGGAGCTCTCGCTCTGGCTGCTGGGCCAGTCGTTGCTCATGGACTCATCTGGGTTCTGAAGCAGCAGTGGAGCGCCAGGTCAGTCCGTCCTGCCTCCTAAAGCTCCAGGCTGGGGATCAGCAGAAGCAGACTGAGTGTACAGCAGGGGAGGGAGGGGGCCTGCATGAGGGGCGATGTCACCGGGACCTGAGCTCCTGGATGTGGACTTGGGGCTGAACTGGAGGTCACCCAGTTCCTGACTGGGTGGTCGTGCTGAGTCCTGGGAGCAACAGTGCTGCAGTGCTAAGTCACTTTAGTCGTGTCCTACTCTTTGCGACTTTTCCAGGCACGAATACAGGAGTGGGTTGCCGTTTCCTTCTCCAGGGGATCTTCCTGACCCAGGGATCGAACCCGGGTCTCTTATGTCTAAGCCCCAAGGGAAGTGCAGAGGGGCAGGGCTGGAGGTGCACTGGGTGGGGGGCACCTGCTTTATGCCAGCCTCTCCACTCACCCCCAGGCACCTCTTCCTGCATCGTTATAACACTGGAGCCAACCCCTAGTCCCTCAGGTGCAGCAAAGCAGCCAACTGCCAGGCAAGAGGGGAGGTGAGGTCTCTAGGGGCTCAGTTACATAAGTGCCTCCCAGTTTGGGCTCTGTCCTCAGGGTCAGCCTCGGCCCAAGGCGGATTTCCCAGCTAGCCCTAATTCCAGCCCTGACCCGAATCTGTGCTGCTCTCACCATGTGATCCCATCCCTGCCCATGTCAGCAGGGAAGGGAGGGCAGCCCTCTGTCCAGCCACCTGGCCTCTTGCTCCTTCCCACTCTTGGGCCCAACCCCATAGCCCCACCCCCAGGCTGCCCCTTCCAGCACACAGTAGGTGCTCATTTCATCCATGCCAGTACCGTGCTGCACCTCCCTACCCTTGACTGAAAGTGTCAAGACCACGGGAGAGGGGTGGTCAGTCACCCGATCGCAGCCAGGCTGATGTGGAAAGTGACCAATAAAGATGCCGGAAATCATCCGTGTGACGTGTGACTCAGGCACCTACACAGGTATTTTGTCAGGTAGTTCCGCCGCTTGAATGAGTGAACTGACGAATGAATGAATGAATGACGGATGGACGGGGCCGCCCCTCCCTGTCTGAGTGCAGCCGGAGGAGCCAATGGGCAGAGGCAGAGACTGGGGCAGGAGCGCGTCAGCCGGAGTCCAGGACTTCGAGAGCTCCCCCACCTCCCAACCTGAACCAGATCCTGGCGACAGCCCCTCCCCCGCCCAGACCGAGGGAAGCCCTGCGGGCGAGTAATCTGATTCCTCGGGACGCCTGGGAGGAAGTCAGGGGTGAGGGAGGGAGCTGTGTTTTGAGGATGTGCCTTCTCCAGCTCCTGGGTGTGCGGTTGAAAGCGGGGGTTGCTGGGACGTGCCTCCCACTGTCTGCCACACTGCAGACGGAAAATCCAGGTCTAGTTTCCATGCAGAACCTGCTCATGTCCTGGGGGTGGGCCGAGTTATTCTGAGTGTGTGTAGGGGCTGGGTGGTGGTGGTGCTGGAGTCTGCTGAACTGCTTAAGGAAAGTCGTTCCCGGGTTCCGGGGACTCGGCCCAGAGGCACCATGTCAACCCCACCGTCTGTCCAGGGGTGGAGGAGCCATAGATGAACTGGGCACTGTCACCCCCACCTCAACACCTTGCCTCTCTGTCGACCCCCGCTCCGTCAGGAAGGGGGCACTGAGTCCACCTCTCAGCTGCTTGACCTTGGAGGATGCTCCTCTCTGGACCTGGCTCCCTTCATCTCTAAAAAAAAACAGTCCAGAACATCTGTTTTCAGATTGTTGGCGGGGTGGGGCTAGGGCCAGAGTGCTTGGGTTCAAACCCCAGCCCTGCCTATTCTCCCTGTGTGACTTTGAGAGAGTGGCAGAACCTCCCGTGTCCTCTTGTGTCCAGGGCTCTCCCGGAGGTGATGACACTCCTCAACGCCTCTCATATGGTTGCGGCCCAAAGAATCCAGTGCGGGTGTGTCGAACCCCGGCACGTCCCAGCTTAGTCCTTGGGACCTGGAGGGGACGTAGGACACGACCCTAAGTTTACCCTTTGCAGTGTGTGAGCAAGTCCTCTGGGCAAGACTTGCTCCCTGTAAACGGGGGTGGGAAGTGTGCCACATGGGAGCAGGGCCTGGCACAAACCGGGTGGGCGTTGAGGAAATGACTTTCAAATGCCGGGGATGTATAAGGGCCACCAGGATTTTAAGCACCAAGAGGAAAGAAAAAAACCCTACAGTTAAGCCACGACGCCCCATCGGTTTGTAGACACTTCCTGGTTCAGAAGTATTCAGACGCGCACACAGGGGCTCGAGTGCCCCAAAGAGGAAACCGAGGCGCGCCGAGGGGCCCGCAGGGACGGTCCTGGGGTACACGAGCTCCGTCCTCCACGCCCCGTCCTGCCGGCCTGTCCGGCTGCCCCTCACACATTCCTTCGTTTGTTCGTTCTTTCTCCCGACCAGACTCAGACGATCCAATGTGTGGGTGCCCGGGGCGTGCGGCCGGACGCGAACGCTGCGGGGTGACCCCGGACTGGCGATCCCCCGGCCTCAGCTTCCCGTTGGGGGCGGGGGGCGTGCTGGGCGCCGGCGACCCTGCCAGCTCCTAGACCCGCAACCCTCCTCCAGTCGCGGGCAGGTACCTACCCGGTTACCCACGCCCCGCCCCACCCCCGCGGGCCGCGGGCGGGGCGGGGGCAGAGTCCGCCCCCTCCCCAGGCGGCCCCGCCCCGTCCGCCCCTCCCGGGCCCTGCCCCCCCTCATTCCCCCCCCCCCCCCCACTCCCCACCCCCTGGCTGGGCCGGGCTCCGAGGCCATGTGACCCTGCGGCCCAGCCGGTACGCGACGGGACGCGGTGGGACGGGCGCCGGGGGTCGCGGGCGCGGCCCGGGCGGGGGCGGCATGGAGCGGAGGTGGGTCTTCGTACTGCTCGACGTGCTGTGCGTGCTGGTCGGTAAGAGCCTCAGGAGCCTGGGGGCGTGGGGGGACCCCTTCCCGGGCGGCCCTGTCCCCGATCCCCCCGAACTTTTGTAGGACCGGGGGCCCCCACCCCTTGGAGACCTCCGGAGGTGGGCGGAGCCTTGGGTCACCTCCTCGCCCCCTCCACCGGCCCCGACGTCTGCTCGCGCCCTCCCGGGCCTTGGTTTCCCCCGCGGGCCTCCGGTCGGAGGGGTCGGTGCCCCTTGCCCCTCCGCAGCAGCAGGAAGTCGCCTCCGGGGCCGCTCGCCACCCCCACCCCCTCCACCGCCCGCCTCGCCTGGCCAGGCCGGGCTGGTGATTCACGCGGGCGGCGGCCGGGTGGGGCAGTCAGGGCGGGGGGCGCGGCCGCGGGGCGCCCCTGTAGGCCCTCCGCCGCGCGCCAGGCTCGGGTCGGCTGGTTTTGGGAGGGCGGAGCCCCGGCCGGGGGCGCCCGGGCTGTGGTGGGATTCGAACACTCGCCCTCCGGTCTCGGGCCTGGGAGAGCTGGGAGAGAGTCCGGGAGAGAAACCGGGCCCCCGGCTGTTGTCGAACGGGGGGCCTCGGGGTGGCGCGAATCAAACCTGTCGGGCGGGTTTGCGGGCCAGTTTGGGGGAAGGGGCAGCCCCAGCCCCCTCTGCCCCACCCCACCCCCCCCAGGGGCTCGGAAACAAAGGCTGAGTGTTTGCTCCGGGGCTGTGCGGACAATGGCCCCGGAATTCTACCCCTGCGCTGGGAGGGGCCCCTCCAGCCTCAACTGCCCTCCCCCCAGTCTGGTTCCTGCGCCTCCGCTGGGACGGGAGGGGTCTGCCCTGGCTGCAGGCCGAGGCAGTGCCTGCCCCCAAATTCCAGAAGTGACCCCTTTTGGGAAGGGCCAGGTGGCAGCTGGAAGTCCTGGGAGAGGGGGTTGTGTGTGTCTGCCCACCTTGGGCATCCTTTCCTGAGCACGTCTTTAATCATTTTTGTGGCACTTACTGTATACCAGACACTATGACGCCTGTGATAATTAAACCTTTTCCTCCAGTCAGCCTGTGAGGGGGTGCTGCTGTGTCCCCCAGTTTCCACCCAGGGATGTTTGGCTTCCCTCTGGAGGTCACACAGCCAGGGGTGACTGAGTAGAGATTAGGTTGGGTGGGGTTGCCCGTGTGCCAGGGACTGGGGCCCAGGCGGACCCAGCTCCCAGTCTAGAAGCTTCAGTGCAGCAGCAGTTCAGTTTTAGATGGTGACAGGGCCCCGAGGGAAACACGGGGGTCGACACCAGGTCAGGAAGGCTCTGGCGTGTCTGCCGTGGGGACACCTGAGCCGGAGCGGCTCAGGCAGAGGGAGGCAGCGGACTCCTGAATCCCAGGAGAGCCTGGTCCCAGTTCTGACCCTGGAGATTAGGATCTCCAGGGGAAAGGGCTGGGCCTGGGGGACGGGAGTTGGAGGTTGACTCACTGCCCCCCTGCTATGGGAGCCCCTGCTCTGCTCAGGCCCTGCGAGTGGGGTTCGACTTGGTTTCTCAGCCTCTTCTAGCCCCCTTCCCCACCCCTGCAGGGCTCTGCTCCTCAGCCTCTCTGTCTCCAGCCTGCTCCCTCTGCTCACCCCACCTTGCTCCCCCCAGCACTCGGCTTTCCAGACTCTCCAGCCTTTGTTCTGGCCGCCCCTCTGGGGGTGCTCTTCCCCAGATGTCCTCTGAATTTCGAAGCCACCTTCCCCATGTGTCCTGCCCAACACTCCACTGACAGCCACGGTCACCTCCCAGTCTTGCCATGCCTGTTATTTTTATTCCCAGCCCCTCAGCTCCATGAGCCAGACCTCTGTGTTCTTCATCGAGCCTTTCCCAGCACCAGCACCATCATGGGTGGTCCCCAGGGCCCTGAACTTGACCTTTGGAAGGGGGTGTGGCCCTGCCCTCCCCTTGCTCTGGTCACACCCTTTTTCACGTCACCTGCTCTGCCAGGGCCAAAGGGCACCCTGCTTGGGTTTGTCTCTGTGCTCCCACCCTGGGGTGGCGGGGAGCCCTGTGCCCCAGGCCGCCCTTGGCTCCTGGGGCCTCTGGACTCCGGGGCTGCGGCTGTGCCAGGCAGGGTCTGGTCATGACTTGTGACTCCTGAATGTACCTTTGGACTGAGCTCCCTGGCCTGGGCCGGGGCTGTCCGGTCCCTGTGTGGCTGGCTCAGGGACAGCATGTGGATACAGATGTCTCACCAGGTGTTCCTGGTCTGTGGCCAACCCTAGAACAACAAGCAGGGCATTCTCATTTTGTGTGTATGTGTGCTAAGTCACTTAAGTAGTGTCCGATTCTTTGCAACCCTATGGACGGTAGCCTGCCAGGCTCCTCTGTCCATGGGATTCTCCAGGCAGGAATACTGGAGTGGGTTGCCATGCCCTCCTCCAAGGGATCTTCCCAACCCAGGGATCGATCCGAAGTCTCTATATCTCCTGCATTGGCAGGTGAGTTTTTTACCACTAGCACCACCTGGGAAGACACTTACCTCTGCCAGGCCCCACCTGAGAAGGCTCCAGAGATAGTCCTTGATGATGGCAGGCCCTCCAGGTGCTCACTGTGGGGAGCAGTGTCTGGGGAGTCATTCAGGGATCACAGGGTGATTGCAGATTACACAAAGTGAGGACCCTGGAGAAAGGCTGTGAGAGGGGCCCCAGGAGTGGGGCGGTCAATGGGGCAGACGGGAGTCAGTCAGAACTGTTCTGGGCAGCCAGTGCGCTGTGAGCAGAGGCCCGGCTGGCTGCCTGCTGGCTTTGGGTGAAGGGCAGAGTGGAGGAGGCTGGAGAGAAGCAAGGGGTGGGAGAGGGTGGGCGGTGTGCAGAGGGTGGATGCTTGGCCTGGGCAGGACCTGAGTGTTGATCTGATGATGAAGGGGAATCACAAGGGGTTTTAACCAGGGTGGCGACCTCTCATTTACCATGAGGAAAGCTCCTCCTGACTGTCGGGTGGGCAGGGAGGTGAGGAGACCCGGAGGGAGGCCGAGGCCGGGTCCAGGTGCCGGATGAAGGCACAGCTGAGTGTGGGGCTCAGCTGGGGAGCAGCTGTGGGGAGCACCTCATGGCTACAGGCTTCCTCTCCTCCCACGCCCCCAGCCGCTCTGCCCTGCGCCATCCTGACGTTCGTCAACACTCCGTACAAGCGAGGTTTCTACTGTGGAGATGACTCCATCCGATACCCCTACCGTCCAGACACCATCACCCATGGGCTCATGGCCGGGGTCATCATCACAGCCACTGTCATCCTTGTAAGGCAGGAGGGTGTGCGGGGTGGCAGCTGGGGCGTTGGCAGGTCCAGTCCTGCTTGGGGTGGCGTTTGTGCGGAAGAGAGCCCTCTTGGGTCCCCAGTTCCCCAGTGACCTCAGAGAGGCTGGGAACCCTGAAGACCCTGGCTGCTGCCTGCAGGTGTCGGCTGGGGAAGCCTACCTGGTGTACACGGACCGCCTCTACTCCCGCTCTGATTTCAACAACTACCTGGCCGCCCTCTACAAGGTGGTGGGGACGTTCCTGTTTGGGGCAGCAGTGAGCCAGTCCCTGACAGACCTGGCCAAGTACATGACCGGCCGCCTGCGGCCCAACTTCCTGGCTGTGTGTGACCCTGACTGGAGCCGCGTCAACTGCTCGGCGTATGTGCAGGTGGAGGTGTGCAGGGGGAGCTCTGCTAACGTCACGGAGTCCAGGTGGGCAGTGCTTGGACCACAGATGCCCCGCCCGGGGAGGAGGGTGGGGGTTGCAGAAGGGCCCTCAGGAGCTGTGTATTGCAGGGTGAGCTGCCAGGTTGAGAAGGTGGAGAGAATGGGCAGGAGCAAGGCCTGGAGGTGCCTGTACTTGCATCATACCAGCAAGGAGCTTAGCTGGGGCTGGGGTATCTGGCCCTGGGGCAGAGCAGGAGGTGTCAGGAGGGGTGACCCACCTCCCCGAAATGTCAGGTCCCCACCCTCACGTTCTGCTCTGTCCTCTCACCATCTCTACTGGTGAACTTTTCATTTGATTGATGTCTATTTTCCTTCTTTAAAAAATTTAATAAAATTCCCCAAACATAAAATCCACCAATTTAACCATCTTGATATGCACAATTTGTTGGTTTCTAGTGCATTCCCAGGTGCGCATCCGTCTCCCTCTAATATTCTAGAATATTTTCATCACACACACACAAAGCCCATGAGCTGTCACCCCCACCCCAGCCCCTGACAACCAGGAACCCACTCTGTGTTTTTGGCTCGGCTTGTTTTGAACATTTCCTATCTGTGGAATCACGCCCTCTGTCCTTTCAGATCTGGATTCTGCAGTGTTTCCAAGTTAAGGTGCTTGCATCTTTGTTGTTATATCTCTGAATGGATTGATCCTTTTCTCACAGTGAATGTCCTTTGTCTTGTTATTTGTTTTCTATATATTATATCTTTTAAAAAGAATTTCTCCATTCCTGCTTTTTTCCCCATTACTGCTTTTTCTGTTCATAGGTGCTTACTGTGCAAAACGTTTGCAGCCATGTGTCTCCACCCCCTTATGAGGTTATTGTCACAGATTTTATCTTTATACATCATGTTCTCATCAACATAGATTCATAATAAATGTTTTATATGGTTTTAAAAAAATGAAGCTATATTTGCCATGTTAAGTCACCTCAGTTTTGTCTGACTCTTTGCGACCCAATGGGCTGGTAGCCCACCAGGCTCCTCTGTCCATGGGATTTCCCAGGCAAGAATACTGGAGTGTGTTCCCATGTCCTTCTCCAAGGGATCTTCCCGACCAAGGGATTGAACCCAGTCTCCTGCATTGCAGGCAGATTCTTATACCCACTGAGCCACCAAGGAAACCCTGTCCTCCAGGGGATCTACCCAACTCAGGGATCGAACCCGCGTCTCTTATGTCTCCTGCATTGGCAGGTGGGTTCTTTACCACTAGTGCCACCTGGGAAGCCCATAGTTGCCACATTGTATTACTTTCAGATGGATAGCATAATAATGTGATATCTACTGCGGAATCATCCAGTTAGTCTAGTTTTTTTTCTTTAGCTGATTTTTTCTTTTCTAAATCATGTAGGGAAATATAGGATTATACACCAGAATACATTCACGCTGCTGTTTATGTTTTGTAATTACTTTTACTGGTGTCTTTTGTGTCTTTTTTGTAGATTTGAGTTACTGACTAGTATCCTTCATTCCTCCATGGAAGACTCCTTTTAGCATTTCTCATAGAGCTTGTAGGCATATCAGCTATGGATTTTATTGGTTCTTGTTTGTTTGGAAATGTCTAAACTTCTTTTTATTTTTACAGGATCATTTTGCCACATGTAGAATTCATGATTCACAGGGTTTTCTCTTTCAGTACTTGAAATCCTTCTGGCCTCCATGGTTTCTGATGGGAAATTAGCTGTTCATCTTATTGAGGATTTCTTGTACACAACGAATGCCTTCCCTTGCAGCTCTTGAGATCTTTACCATCTTTTGGTAGCTTGACTGTGCTGTGCGGTCTTAGAGTTTATCCTGTTTGGAGTTCATTGAGCCTTTGGGGTGTGTGGATGGATGTTTGTCATCAAACGTGGGAAGTTATTAGGCATTTCCTCTTGAAATATTCTTTCTGCCCCTTTCTCTGTTCTCCTTTTGGGACTTCTGTTGTACATATGTTGGTACATTGGATGGTGTTCCACAAGACTGAAGTTCATTGAACTGTCTCCATTCCTTTCATTTTTTGTTCCTTAGACCAAAAGTCTTAATTGACCTGTCTCCGTGTTCACATGCTCTTCTGTCTGCACAGTCTGCTTTTGAGCCCCTCTGGTGATTTCATCTTCCACATACTATAGTTTTGAACTCCAGAATTTCTATTTGATTCCTTCTTAAAACTTCTGTTTCTTTTTGGTACTCTTCTATTAGGTCAGACATCATTCTCACTTTAGCTCTCTGAACATATTTTAAATGGCAGATTAAAAGTCTTTATCTACCAAACTTAAAAAAAAAAGCCTTTATCTAGTAAGTCTGATATCTGAGTCTCTTAGCGACTGCTTCTAGTAAAAGACTTTTCCCCCTGGGCATTTCGCACATTTCTTTGTGCATCTATTATAAATATTTATTGTTATTGAAAACTTGGCGCTTTTTTTTTTGGTTTGTTTTACATAAATATATTTAAACTGTTTATTTATTTACTTATTTTGCTGCACCAGGTCTATCTTAGTTGTAGCATGTGGGATCTAGATCCCTGACCAAGGATGGAACTGGGCTGCCTGCACTGGGAGTTGGGAGGCTTAGCCACTGGATCACCAGGGAAGTCCCTGGGCAGTTTTCTTTAAATTAATTAATTAATTTTAATTGGAGGATAATTATAATATTGTGATGGTTTTTGCCATACATCAACATGAATTGGCTACAGGTATACATATGTCCCCTTTCCCTGAGCATTTTTAATGTTATAATGCAGCATACATGCATATAATGTAGCATACATCTGGAAACCAGATTCTTCTGTTGTTTTTGTTGTTTGTTGTCATTGGTTGTTTGCTAGGTAAGTGTTCTGAACTAATTTTGTAAAGTCTTTGTTCTTTGTCATGAGTGGCCGTGAAGTTGTGCTGTTAGCTGAGTGATAAGCTAGTGAGTAAACAGATATGTCCTTAAATACCTGGATCCACGTAAGACAAGTTTTCATTTTACAGATGGGCTTTGTGCGCTGTGTGGGGTACGTGAATGTTGAGGTATGTGTGTGTTGGGGTACATGTGCCATGTGAGGTACATCTGCTATGTTGGGGTCTGTGTACTGGGGTGTGTGTATGTTGGAGTAGGTGTGCTGTGGGGGGTACTTGTGCCATGTTGTTTTATGTATGCTGAGTTGTGGTAGTGTGTGTTGGAGTAAGTGTGCTGTGTGGGGTATGTGTGTGTTGGGGTGAGTTGCTGTGTTGGGGTACATTGCTGTGTTGGGGTATATATGCCGTGTGGGGTACGTGTGTGTTGGGGTTTGTGTGCTGTGTTGGGGTACGTGTGCCCTATGGATATGTGTGTTTTGAGGTATGTGTGCTGTGTGGGTACATGTATATGTTAGGGTACATGTGCCATGTGGGCTGTGTCAATTGACACGTCTGCGAGTTGGCCAGAGCGGAGAGAGGAGCACCTTGGCAGGTCTTTGCTGATGGGCCCAGCCTGGCCCCTGGATTCCCAGCCTCATTCTGCAGAGCAGCTCACCCTGGCCTTTCCTCTCGGCGTCTTGGCTAGCCTTCCTGTCCTGCATTTACTGCCCCAGGCAGTGGTGACTGTTGCATTTGCTGTCAGTGTTTATGGCCAGTGCTCCAGGGAGGCACTGGTCAGGACCGTACAGTCTCAGGCATTGGGAGGTAGGTCTGCTCCTTTCTCTGGTTCACATGCCACCGCCAGTCTGGCTCTGACCATTGTCAGTTTTCCAGTCTCTTTCATGGGGTGGGGTCTCTCAATCTGCCATTTTCTTTCTTGTCCATTGATGTCCTTTGTTGCTGTTCAGTTGCTCAATTGTGTCTGACTCCTCATGACCCCATGGACTGCACCATACCAGGCTTCCCTGTCCTTCACCATCTCCTGGAGCTTGCTCAAACTCATGTCCACTGAGTCGGCGATGTCATCCGGCAGTCTCATTTTCTGTCGTCCCCTTCTCCTCCTGCCTTCAATCTTTCCCAGAATCAGGGTCTTTTCTAGTGAGTTGGCTCTTTGCATCAGGTGGCCAAAGAACTGCAGCTTCAGCTTCAACATCAGTCCTTCCAGTGAATATTCAGGGTTGATTTCCTTTAGGATTGACTGGTTTGATCTCCTTGCGGTCCACAGGACTCTCAAGAGTCTTCTCTAGCACCACAGTTCAAAAGCATCAATTTTTCGGTGCCCAGCCTTCTTAATGGTCCAACTCACATCCATACTTGACTACTGGAAAAACCATAGCTTTTACTGTGCAGACATTTGTTGGCACAGTGATGTCTCTGCTTTTTAATATGTGTAGGTGTTTTAATATGTGTAGGTTTGTCATAGCTTTTCTTCCAAGGAGCAAGTGTCTTTTAATTTCATGGCTGCAGTCACCGTCCTCAGTGATTTTAGAGCCCAAGAAAATAAAGTCTGTCACTGTTTCCATTTTTCCCCCATCTATTTGTCATGAAGTGATGGGACCAGATGCCATGATCTTTGTATTTTGAGTGTTGAGTTTTAAGCCAGCCTTTTCACTCTCCTCTTTCACCTTCATCAAGAGGCTCTTTAGTTCCTCTTCACTTTCTGCCATGAGGGTGGTGTCATCTGCTTATCTGAGGTTATTGATATTTCTCCTGGCAGTCTTGATTCCAGCTTGAGCTTCTTCCAGCCTGTCATTTCGCATGTTGTACTCTGCATATAAGTTAAATAAGCAAGGAGACAATATGCAGCCTTGACTTACTCCTTTGATGTCCTTTGTTAAAACTTGAAATTCTATAAAAAGAAAATGCAAACCTTATATCAGTGAGCACAGGTGGAAAATAATCTTGAGAAGAAACACAGTGAAAGTGGAACTGCTGTCTGGACCCAGTTGTGGGTCCTGGGTTCTGCCTTCAGGGCCTGAAGCAGCTTCGTGGTGATGCCTTAAAGCCCATGAGACTTGACCACATGGTCAGAAAATTGGAAAGGGAAGGACTGAGGGCATCCAGCACTCTCCATGTTTTTACATAAAGTCCTGGACCCTGGGGGGCGAGGCGGGGGCCGGGTGTCTGGAGGCTGAGGACAGAGTAAATCCTCTGGCTGCCCTCTCCACACCACTCCATGACCCCACCACCCTCTGTCTCTCAGGTTGTCCTTCTACTCCGGACACTCCTCCTTTGGCATGTACTGCATGGTATTCTTGGCGGTGAGTCTGCTGTATGTGACTGGCGTGTTGTGGCCGTGGCCAGCCCTTCCCTGGGCCTTGGGAGAGCCAGGGCGGAGGTGGAGGTTCTGGCATGTTGATAAAAACTGGGGGCCCCGTGTCTGGGGATTCTAGGCTTGTGGCCCCAGGGTTGCCGTCCACGTGGCGGGCAAGGTGGGCCTGGTGGGTGCCCGACTGACTCTGCTCTCGGACCGCAGCTCTACGTGCAGGCCCGGCTCTGCTGGAAGTGGGCACGGCTGCTGCGGCCCACCGTTCAGTTCTTCCTGGTAGCCTTCGCCCTGTACGTGGGCTACACCCGCGTTTCTGACCACAAACACCACTGGAGTGACGTTCTCGTCGGCCTCCTGCAGGGGGCGCTGGTGGCCAGCCTCACTGTGAGCTCCCAGGCCCTGAACCCCTGCCCTGACCAGAGACCCCACTCTGGGACCCCTGCCCTCTCTGGGCTGCCTCTCCAAGACCCTTGCCCTGTGCTCCCATCTTCCCTTAAGACCCCAACTCTGCTCTCTCATTGATCCCCCCAGAGGCCCTTCAACTCCTGGGCTCCCCTGCCCCACTGTGCCCAGCCTGCCTGGCCTGTCTTGTTCCCACCCAAGCAGCTCCTGCCTCCCTCTTCTCTGCCAGGTCCGGTACATCTCCGACTTCTTCAAAGCTCGGCCCCCGCAGCACTGCCCAGAAGAGGAGGACCTGGAACGGAAGCCCAGCCTGTCGCTGACGCTGGCCCTGGGCGAGACTGACTGCAACCACTACGGGTACCCTGTGTCTTCCTCCTGAGGCCGGAGCTGCATCCAGCTGGGGCTCTGGTGGGGGCAGCGTGTCCATGGTCCCGGCAGGCCCCTCACTTAGCATGGTGGTGAGAGCCCTGCACAGGCCCCAGGCTGGATCCTGGCAGGGGCTCCACTAACTCCACCTTCTGTGCACTGGACCAGGGGTCTGAGGATGCCTGGGGCAGCCCTAGCATTTGGAGGGGAACGCTTCCTCGGAGCCCCCATCTTTTGTTGGCTTAGGGAAGGGACTGAGAGATCCTGACGGATGCTGTTTTTGTAAAATGTAATGTATACGTGGATTTTTAGTAAAATAGGGCATTTGCTTGATGAATGTTATCAGTACCTGTTTCTTGTGGCCGTTCTGAGGACTCTGTTCCTACAGCAGGGGTTGGGGGGGGTGCTTGCTGGTCGGGGGCTCAGCTGAGCCCAGGTGTGGGCATAGCTGGGTGGGTCAGCCATGCCTGGGTTGCTACTCTGGTCTTATGGGAGGGAGGTAAGTGGAAGGAAAGCTGACTGCCAGACTGGTCCAGTCTTCTGCAGGCCCATGCTAAGGTTGGGGTCACCCTGCAGAGGGAGGGAGCCCTGAACAAAAGGTACCTGCTCTTGTTTGGCCCCCAAGGCCTGAGAGGCTAGGAGAGTCCTGAGTCCTGGTTGGGCGGAGAAGTGTCTCCACAGTAAGGATGTGTCTGCTGGGGGACCCGGAGCAGGCCAGAGATTTGGATGTGGGTAGGAGAATTGATGCTTTTGAACTGTGGTGTTGGAGAAAACTTTTGAGAGTCCCTTGGACTGCAAGGAGATCCAACCAGTCCATTCTAAAGGAGATCAGTCCTGGGTGTTCTTTGGAAGGACTGATGGTAAAGCTGAAACTCCAATACTTTGGCCACCTCATGCGAAGAGTTGACTCTTTGGAAAAGACTCTGATGCTGGGAGGGATTGGGGGCAAGAGGAGAAGGGGATGACAGAGGATGAGATGGCTGGGTGGCATCACCAAGTCGATGGACATGAGTTTGAGTGAACTCCGGGAGTTGGTGATGGACAGGGAGGCCTGGTGTGCTGCAATTCATGGAGTCACAAAGAGTCAGACATGGCTGAGTGACTGAACTGAACTGAGGAGCATGGCCAGCACCCCAGAGATGACTGTGTGCAGGGCTATGCCCAGGTCCAGTGAGGGGGCAGTACCCCATTCTGCCAGGGTTGTTATGTGGAAGATGACATGTGCTGTTTGGGCCTGGAGCAGGCTCCTTGTCCCGTTTCTGCTCAGGGATATATGCACCCCCTTCCCACCCAGGCCTCAGAGTCACTCCCCTTTAATGACCGGGACCCCTGCTCCCCAATTGTCCCATCTCAGCAGTGCCCACCTGCAGCTGAGCCCCTGGAGTTCCCAGTCCCCCAACTCCCTCAGTCAAGCTGACTCTGCCCCTCCTGCTACATGGACCCTGTGTACGTAGCCCCTGCGCCCTCTGCCTTGGAATGGGAACCCCTCCCTCACCGTCCACATCAGTGAATGTCAGGGAAGCAGCACAGATATGGCCACAAACACACCTCAAAAAGGGAAAATGGGTTTGAAAGCTCTGTGGGGGAGACTTCATAATTGGGAAAAATTTAGAGAATGGGCAGTAGAGGGAAGTGTGGGCCCGAGTGGGAGTCGGGAAGTGAAGCAGACAGCGAGGACTCCCGGCGCCAGGAAGGTGTCCTAGGTGACACTGGAGCTTCTGGGCCTGGCCGCCGATGGGCCAGTGTCCCTGAAACTTTCTGAGCAGACAGAGCTCATCTGTGCAGTCACAGTGTAAGTAGGAAGTTTAATCTTCATCAAAGGTCTGAGCAAAATGGGTGGTTTCTTTCTAAGTGTCTGTTTCCATTTTATCTGCACCTAGAACCCATCTTATTCTGAAGCCCTTGCAGGACTGAGCAGGATAATTTAATGCTTGGAGGCAGACATGGAGCCTAGCAGCCCTCCCTGGAGATGAAGAACTCCATTGCCCCGATGACCTTGAGGAGCAGAAGCGCAGGAGGAGGGAGATGAGAGTATGCTTCTTGGCCTTGACTCTGGGAGGGTCTCGGGCTCAACAAAGACCCTAAGGAACCACAGCGTGAGAGCAGAGGAGAGTCCATCCCCAAAGGGTCTTCAGGCAGCTCACAGCCCTTGGGAGGTGGTGCATGCACTGGCTGCATCTTATTGAGAAGAGCAGAGATGCTCTGTCTCAGGTTCACTGTTTCTTACAAATCCAGGCATCCGTATATGATCACACTGAAACACTGGGACATATTGCTACACCCAGACAGAGCTGTGGGAAGCTCTTATGTGTAATCTGAGGTTTATGCTCCTTATGGTTCTACAGCAAAAATTGTACTTTTCTTTTTTCCTCTCTATACAGTGGGGGATGGTGGTGGTGGTATTTAGTTGATTCTCATGGGCAGCTCCTAGATTCTTAGCCAGGTAAATATCATTTCTCATGGTATGCTCTCCATGTTCAATATCCCCCTAACCATCAGTTGTTAATAGGCTTTGGAAAACCCCTCCTAGCTTGAGTATTGAACCATATGCAGGAATTTCTGTTGTTTGTGAAGTGTGGCACAGTGCTGTGGTTTTGTGGGAAGTCATCCTTGCTATTTTATAGGTGCATACTGAAGAGTATTTGGAGGAGGAAATGGCAACTCACTCCAGTATTCCTGCCTGGAAAATCTCATGGACAGAGGAGCCTCGCGGGCTATAGTCCATGTGATTGCAAAGAATCAGGCATGACTGAGCATGCATGTGCATGCGTGTGTGAGTGTGCACGCACACACACACTGAAGAGTACAGGAATGAAACTTCAAGGGCTGTGCCCGGCAGTATTTCACAAGACAAAAATGGAATGAAGATGTGGCAACATTTAGTAATTTAGTAATTGCGTATAGGTATCCATTGTGTCACTCTCTGTACTGTATTTTGAAAAATTTTTCCATTAGTTCAAAACAGGAAAACTCTACCTAAGTAAATCTTCCTTAGTTGAAAAATCATGTATTTGTTTTCTCATTCACTGTTTAAGTTGTAACAACATAAAATCCTAATTGAAGCTCTTTGTAATGTTGGTGACTGTCGAAGTTTCAGCTCTTGATAACCAAAAGCAGTGGATGTGGTGTCTTCATGTCTCACCATGTTCATGTCTGTCTGAGCGAGGACAGGCTATTCGTAGGGGGTCTCCATGTGGGCGTCACCCCCTGAGGCCATGGAACTTAGTAGCCTCAAGCCTGCCTGTCTAGCCCCCTGAATACTGTCAGCCGTCGAGCGCCTCTTATGGGGGAGCAGTTGGTACTGCAACTTTTAAAACTGGTGATTTTTCTTAAGCCTCTTTCAGCAATTTTCAGCAGCTGGACAGCTCCAGGGTCTCCTGTCAGCCTGCTGACTTCCCATGTCCGACACAGACTTAGAATTTAAAGTTTTTTCTGTTGGCCTCATTTTTCTCAGTATGACTTTTGGGGAACCAAGCGGCCCAGTTTGTACAATTGAAAAAGCCTCATTGTTGGGTGAATCTAGGGCACTAAGAATTTCCAATTGGAAGAAGGCTGGAATCGCTTGACCACAGGCTTCTACCCTATAAAGGTACACGGGTCCCCGCCATGCACATCTCTTCTTGGCCTCTGGAGAAAATACTGACCTCTCACATCAACTCCAGGGTACCAGGTGGGGCTTTGTCCAAATATGCAAGCCACTGATGACACGAGGCTTTTAAAATTCAATTTAAATTAACAAAAATCCAGTTTATCAGTCACTGAAGGCAGAGGAGAAGATAAAGGATATTTCTGTCATCAGAGGAATACTATTGAGATATTCTTATTTAGAGAAATTTAAAAAAATTTTTGACCCCTCCCCCACTATTTAGAGAATTAAAATTAAGAATTTAATTAGGGTTAAGGTTCTGAGGTAAAGTGAAGGGTAGGGGTTAATTTTGTTTGTTCAATTGCTCAGTGTGTCTGACTTTTTACGACCCCGTGGACTGCAGGACGCCTGACTTCCCTGTCCTTCACCATCTCCCGGAGCTTGCTCAAACTCACGTACATTGAGGTGGTGATGCCATTCAGGCATCTTGTCCTTTGTTGTCCCCTTTTCCTCCTGCCTTCAGTCTTTCCTAGCATCAGGGTCTTTTCTAGTGAATCAGTTTTTTTCATCAGGTGATCAAAGTATTGGAGCTTCAGTCTCAGCATTATTCCCTCCAATGAGTATTCAGGACTGATTTCCTTTAGGGGTTAAGGTTAGGGTCAGAAGTTAGGGTTAGGATGGGATTAAGGTCAAAGACTTAAGGAGAGGATGATAGCACCACATGCTTGGTAGCTGAGTATCTATATCCATTAACTGGAGTTTTCTGCATATATTAAACTGAAGGGAGAAATAACCATACAACTATAGTGGAGACTATACTATCCACTTTCGATAATGGATAGATCTAACAGAACTAATGATCCCCCACCCCCCAAAAAAATCAGTGGACTTGTATAACAACACCATAGACCAAATGGACCTAACCAACGTATGTAGAACTTTTAGCCCAACAGCAGGGTGTACATTCTTCACAAGTATGTATGGCACATTCTCAAGTCACAAGTCTTAAGACTGGTATTTCAAGAATCTTTTCTGACCACAGTGAAAGAAAACTAGAAATCAACAGTAGAAGGAAAACTGGAAAATTCACAAATAGGTGAAAATCAAACAACACACTTTGAATAATCAGTGGGCCAAAGAAGAAATAAAAAGTGAATTTAAAAGTATCTTGAGACAAAAATGAAAACAAATTACCAAAATTTGTGAGATGCAGTAAAAGCAGTACTAGGAGGGAGTTTATCTAGTTTTATCACTAGAAGTTTATAGTGATAAATGCCTGCATTAAGAAGGGAAAAAAATCTCCAATAAGCATGCTTAGATTTCAAGGAACTATTGAAAAACTTGAACCAAAATTAGAAGGAGAAAATAAAGTTTAGAAGAGAAATAAATACAATAGAGAACAGGAAAACTATAAAAGATTAAAGCTAAGAGTTGGGTTTTTAATGATGAAAAAACTTAAAAAAAAGTAATTTTTATTGGAGTGTAGTTGCTTATCAATGTTTCTGCTGTACAGCAAAGTGAATCAGCTATACGTATATGTGTATCTCTTTTGATTTCCTTCCCATTTAGGTCATCATAAAGCACTGAGTAGGGTTCCCTGTTGCTATTCAGTAGGTTTTTATTAGTTCTCTATTTTATAGATAGTATCCATCCTAAAGGAGATTAGTCCTGGGTGTTCACTGGAAGGACTGATGCTGAGGCTGAAACTCTAGTACTTTGGCCACCTCATGCGAAGAGTTGACTCATTGGAAAAGACCCTGATGCTGGGAGGGATTGGGGGCAGGAGGAGAAGGGGACGACAGAGGATGAGGTGGCTGGATGGCATCACTGATTTGATGGACATGAGTTTGGGTAAACTCCGGGAGTTGGTGATGGACAGGGAGGCCTGGCGTGCTGCGATTCATGGGGTTGCAAAGAGTCAGACACGACTGAGCGACTGAACTGAATTGAACTGATCCATGCATATATGTTAATCTTCTGCCAAGTTTTAAATTGCGTTTTCAGTCTTTGGAGTTTGAATTGTGTGAATTCTTGGTCTATTTTGAATATGAACTCTTTTTTTTTGCATGTATGGTTTGCAAGTATTGTCTCACATGCAGTAGGCTGCCTTTTCATTTTGTGGAGGGTTTCCTTTGTCACCACTGAAAAGCTTTTCAGTTGGATAGAGTCCCATTGGTTTACTCTGCTTTTGTTACCCTTGCTGATAAGACAGATCCAGAAAATATTGCCAAGATTGAAGTCAAAGAACGTGGTGCCAGACTTCCCTGGTGGTCCAGTGGCTGAGCATTCGCCTGCCAGTGCAAGGGATATGGGTTCAATCCCTGTGTGGGATTGAAGATCCCACATACCATGGAACAGATAAGCCCATTTACCACAACTACTGAAGCCCACGTGCTCTAGAGCCTGAGCTCTGCAACAAGAGAAGCCAGTGCAATGAGAAGCTCGTGCACCTCAACTAGAGAGTAGCCCCCTGCTTGTTGCAAGAGAAAAAGCCATTGCCGCAATGAAGACCCAGACCTGCCCACCCCCCCCTTCCTCCATGTCTAGTAGATGGGAGACCCGCTTCTCCTTGCCACTCCAGGAGCAGTTCTGGAGCTGATCTGGGGGTGGTTCTGGGGTTTGCAGGCGGAGCCCCTGTTGCTGTGTCCCTCTTCCCCACATGAACATCCAGAGCAAGCTGTCTTCCCTGCTGCCTGAATACCCCCTCCCCACCCAGTGTCTTCCAGAGAAGTCAGGTTCTGCAGCAGGGTCTGCAGGCAGTGAGCATCTGGACCCACGTTCACATCTCTGTAAACACAGAACCTCCCTTGACTGCCTGCCCCCTGCTCACTGCCTCCCCATCTGGCCTTAGCCTCATGCAGGTGTCAGATCGATTGCCCATCTCAGCCTCGGCTTGTTATCAGAGCTGCTCCAGGCCCTTGCTGAAAACCCGTGAACCCACCTTTAAAAGGGATGTCCTTGCTCACAACCCTCCAACCCCTACCTTTAGCAGGGGTTAACAGAAGTCTTTAAAGGAGTCCAGAGACAAGAGAAGAAGCTACCAAGAAAGAAAACCAGATGGAACCAGCTGGGACCAAGATGGCCACGAATCTGACCTCCAACAGACCTCGAGTCTCATTGTATGTTGATTTTACTGTATTATCATACTAGGTGACACACCTACCTTGCCCTGACCAGACAGGTAGAACCAAAAAATGATAAAAAAGGAGGTGGCATCTCACTCCCTTGGAAAAGCCCTGCCCCTCCCCCTAATGCACCTGGTTCCCCATCATTAGCCTCACTACCCCTTCTTTGCCCTTACCCTTTATAATCAAGCCACTCTCTCCAGGTGGGTGAGAAGTTGACCTGAGAACTTAGTTCTCACTAATGCATTCTTTGGCCTCTGAATAAAGCCTGTGCTGTGTTGGTCTCGGCTTTGGTTTCATAGTCATCTACTGATTATCACCTACTACTAATGGAAGAAGGAAACCTTCCCTGTTGAGGCAGAGCCCCAGCCAGACTAGGGACTGAGCGGGGTCCATAGGACTTAATTTAGTAACAATCCGTAAGGGGACTGGTCTCTGCTCTGTGGGGTGGATGGAGGGCACCTACAGCCACAGCAGACTTTTGTTGGCAAAGTGATGACTTTGCTTTTTAATTTGCTGTCTAGGTTTGTCATAGCTTTTCTTCCAAAGAGCACGTGTCTTTTACTTTCGTGGTGCAGTCACTGTCCGCAGTGATTTTGGAGCCAAGAAAATAAATCTGCCACCGCTTCTGTTTTTTTTCCCTTCTTTTTTGCCATGAAGTGATGGGACCAGTTGCCATGATCTTAGTTTTTTTAATGTTGAGTTTTAAGTCAGCTTTTTCACCCTCCTCTTTCTCCCTCATCAAGGTGCTCTTTAGTTTCTCTTCACTTTCTGCCGTTAGAATGGCATCATCTGCATATCTGAGGTTGTTGATATATCTCCCGGCAATCTTGATTCCAGCTTATGATTCATCCAGCTCAGCATTTCGCATGATGTGCTCTGCATATGAATTAAATAAGCAAAGTGACGATATACAGCCATGACGTATTCCTTTCTCTATTTTGAAATATATAAAGTATCTCTATGCAGAGGCCTTGCTACACAGTGGATAATGCAAGAGACAATCTTATAAAGTAGACAAAATAAGTGATACAGACAGTAGCATTTAGAAGATCATACAAGAGAGAGAAACAATTTCAAAACAAAGAGAACACATTTAACCATTATTTGTGTAACTAGTTTTAATCTCTTGGCAGTAAACCATCAAGTCCATAGGGGAGTCAGGTGGAGATAGCAAATTCTGGAAGGATCAGATAGTGAAAAAGATAGTTTAAATGTTTTAGCTTTGTTTACAAAGGTATACTTTATCAACTTATGTATACATACTTGTTGATACCTCCTTAAGTATGTATAATCCCATACATCCTCATATGCACTCATCTAGTACTCTTGCCTGGAAAATCCCATGGATGGAGGAGCCTGGTAGGCTGCAGTCCATGGGGTCGCTAAGAGTTGGGCACGACTGAGCGACTTCACTTTCACTTTTCACTTTCATGCATTGGAGAAGGAAATGACAACCCACTCCAGTGTTCTTGCCTGGAGAATCCCAGGGATGGGGGAGCCTGGTAGGCTTCTGTCTATGGGGTTGCACAGAGTTGGACATGACTGGACTGGAAGAAACACAAGCTGGAATCAAGATTGCCGGGAGAAATATCAATAACCTCAGATATGCAGATGACACCACCCTTATGGCAGAAAGTGAAGAGGAACTAAAAAGCCTCTTGATGAAGGTGAAAGTGGAGAGTGAAAAAGTTGGCTTAAAGCTCAACATTCAGAAAACGAAGATCATGGCATCCGGTCCCATCACTTCATGGGAAATAGATGGGGAAACAGTAGAAACAGTGTCAGACTTTATTTTTCTGGGCTCTAAAATCACTGCAGGTGGTGATTGCAGCCATGAAATTAAAAGACGCTTACTCCTTGGAAGGAAAGTTATGACCAACCTAGATAGCATATTGAAAAGCAGAGACATTACTTTGCCAACAAAGGTTCGTCTAGTCAAGGCTATGGTTTTTCCTGTGGTCATGTATGGATGTGAGAGTTGGACTGTGAAGAAGGCTGAGCGCCGAAGAATTGATGCTTTTGAACTGTGGTGTTGGAGAAGACTCTTGAGAGTCCCTTGGACTGCAAGGAGATCCAACCAGTCCATTCTAAAGGACATCAGCCCTGGGATTTCTTTGGAAGGACTGATGCTAAAGCTGAAACTCCAGTACTTTGGCCACCTCATGCGAAGAGTTGACTCATTGGAAAAGACTCTGATGCTGGGAGGGATTGGGGGCAAGAGGAGAAGGGGACGACAGAGGATGAGATGGCTGGATGGCATCACTGACTCGTTGGACGTGAGTCTGAGTGAACTCCGGGAGTTGGTGATGGACAGGGAGGCCTGGCGTGCTGTGATTCATGGGGTTGCAAAGAGTCGGACACGACTGAGCGACTGATCTGATCTGAAGTGACTTAGCAGCAGCAGCCTATTTCAACTCAAATCATCCCAAATAAAAGTCTCTTAATTTTGTTGCAACTCTAGTCATTTGTTGCAATTTCATAAAAAAAGACACATTGTAATTCATTTGTGAAAGTGAAAGTGAAGTGGCTCAGTCCCGACTCTTTGTGACCCCATGGACTGTAGCCTATCAGGCTCCTCCGTCCATGGGATTTTCCAGGCAAGAGTGCTGGAGTGGATTGCCATTTCCTTCTCCAGGGCATCTTCCTGACCCAGGAATTGAACCCGGGTCTCCCACATTGCAGGCAGACACTTTACTGTCTGAGCCACCAGGGAAGTATTTGTATAGACCAGTAAATGCTAGGATTTCTCAGTCTAATTTTTTTTTTTAGGGGCCTTATAAATCATTTAAAATCTCAACCCTTCTCCCTGCTTCACCATCTTCTGAATCCTTTGATATGGGAAAAGCTATGGAAAGAATGCTTAATATAATCCAAACTTGTTGTTGGTTTTGTTCAGTCACTTTTTGTGACCCCATGGACTGCAGGAGGCCAAGCTTCCCTGTCCTTCACCATCTCCTAGAGCTTGCTCAAACTCATGTCCATTGAGTTGGTGATGCCATCCAACCATCTCGTCCTCTGTCATCCCCTTCTCCTCCTGCCTTCAGTCTTCTCCAGCATCACGGTCTTTTCTAATGAGTCGGCTCTTTACATCAGAAGTATTGGAGCTTCAGCTTCAGCATCAGTCCTTCTAATGAATATTCAGGATTGATTTCCTTTAAGATTGACTGGTTTGATCTCCTTGCAGTCCAAGGGACTCTAGGTATTTATTATTGGGTGTTGTGAAGATCTGAGAAGCAGAATTGGATGGATACAAAAAGAAAAAGTGAATGTAGGGACATAACTAGAAATTGGGACACCCATGTGACCAGAGAGCAATCGCAATGGAGCAAATCACCTCTCTCACTCAGGAGGACAAGTTTATCTTGGTAATAATATCAGCAACTGAGGCATTAAAGTGTTACTATGAAAAGTCGTTAACAGAAAGGGCAGCGGAAATGTTTCCTTATAGAACACAATATGAGAGCCTGTAATTTTCCAGGAGCCTATAAATTTAAGATAGATGTTTTGTTACTTGAAATTTTGAATGGATTATGTGTAAGTTTTACAGACTGGTGAAAGTAATGTACTATTCCTGCCTGGAATGAATAGATCACCTCTTAATTCATAAATTTCACACTTAACCAGGCTTAGAGACAATCTATGTTGGAGAGTATTCTAAAACAATTTGTGCATATCAGCTGCAGATTTGACAAGAAGCTTTTATTCTCACATAAAAAAAAAAAGAAAAGTCAAAGTATTAGTTGCTCAGTCATGTCCCACTCTTTGTGACCCCATGGACTGTAGCCTGCCAGGCTCCTGTGTCCATGGAGTTCTCAAGGCAACAGTACTGGAGTGGGAAGCCATTCCCTTCTCCAGGGGATCTTCCTGACCCAGGCATCAAACCCAGGTCTCCTGCATTGCAGGCAGATTCTTTACTGTCTGAACCACTAGGGAAGCCCTTACTCTCACATATGAGATATCAAATTTGTCTTCACACATTGCCTGCTATATTTAGGCTCTTGGTTCATACTCCATGTAACCACTTAGTGTAATTAAATCCAATTTGAAATTAAGCTATGTTTTAAGAATGTGGTTTGCAGCCCCTGTTACCCTGGTATCACATCTCAAAACTCAAAACTCTAACTTGTTGATATGAATATCAATTTCATTTTAGCTCAGTTTGAACAGAGAAGCAAGCAAGTCAGGGAGCCAATTTTTTTTAGGTTTGTTTAGGGAGAAAAACTTAGAAGGCAAAGTATATGCAGCTTGTGGGCTCTTTGAGTCACTAATTATTTGCAGGAATTTTCTTGTATTTTTTTCAAGTGTGACCTTGCATTCATATAATAACAAATAACAGAATTAGAAGGAAACTAATTTGAAAGGCTGGCTTGTTTCTACCCAGAAAATTTGAACGTGAAGGTACCAATGGGAACTGCAAAGATCAGGGTGCCAAGTTTTTAAGAATATTTTAGTCTAGGTTTGCAAATAATAACTAGTGTGCTTGCAATTTCAAGAATATATTTGTATTCTGATAAAGAATATACTTTTCAGACTGCAGCCCATTATACAGTGAAGCAGTCAGAAAGAGAATATAAATATTGTATACTGACACATATATATGGACTCTGAAGAGATGGCACTGATGAATTTATTTTCAGGGAGACAATGGAGAAACAAACATAGAGGACAGACCTATGGACAAGGTGGGAGGAGAGGAGGGAGAAGGAGATGTATGGGGAGAGTAATATAGAAATGTATAATACCATGTGTAAAACAGATAGCCAATGGGAATGTGCTGTATGACTCAGGGAACTCAAACAGGGCTCTGTGACTGGCTGAAGGGTGGGGTGGGGAGGGGATGGGAGGGAGGTCTGGGAGAGGAGGGACACGGGTGTGCCTATGGCTGATTCTTGTTGATGTATCACAGAAACCCACAAAATTCTGTAAAGTAATTATCCTTCAATTAAAAAATTAAAAAATAATAAAGAATATACTTTTCCAGAAGGCTTCCAGTGTGGCTGCCTCCTGCTGGAAGCCTAGGATGCTGGAATCAGGTCACATCCTGTCTGTCTTCACAGGACACTGGGCTTGTACTCTAAGAAATTTCAGGCTCTGCTCTGGATCCTGATCATCCTATGGCCAGAGAAATTGGTAACATTTTTGTTTTGCCCATTGAAATGTTTAAAGACACAGGTTATTTCAGTTTCCTGATGTGGGTGAATTGTGAAGTGTGGAGCTCATTAATGATTTTTTTTTTTTGCAAGAAATGTACATCCTAGTTCCCACATGAGGGTGAGACCCCCCTGTTCAACAATGAGAGACCCTACTTGCACCTGTGCCTCCTAGGAGAGCAGCTTTAAGTCATTTGAAACCTGACCAACTTCTGTCTGTCATACATGGTAGATTTAGACCTAAGTCCTGTCTATGGCCTTCCCTGGTGGCCCAGCTGGTAAAGGATCTTCCTGCAATGCAGGAGACTTGGGTTCAATCCCTAGGTTGGGGAGATCCCCTGGAAATATACTGCCCACTCCAGTATTGTTGGATTCTGGAGAATCCCATGCACAGAGGAGCCTGGTGGGTTACAGTCCATGGGGTCGCAAAGAGTGGGACACAACTGAGGGACTAACACTTTCACTTTCCCTTTTCAAGTCCTGTCTACACTGATTATGTTAGATGAGACCATGTGCTTTCTACAATGAGAACATTTGGATTGATCATGTTCTGTGTGCACCAGGACATAGAGAACCCGGCGTGGCCTCGGTCCTGAAACACTCTGTGCCTGCGTCTGATGTCAGTGCTCAGATGTCTGGGTTCCGGAGCTAAGGGGGGCTTCTCTGGGTAGCCATGCTCTTCTCTGAGTCGACTTCCATGGCCCTCTCATGGGTCAGTGCTGCAGTAGGGCTCTTGGTCTTTCCCCATGCCAAGTTCACCCTCCCCAGGGCGCCTGGAGACTCCTCAAGTGGCTACCTGGTAATTATTCCAGTTCACTGGCACGAGTATGGCGAGAAGGGAGACAGATTCACTTGGTGAATGGATTTCAGGGCACATGGATCAGGCAAAAAGCCAGTGGGCAGCAGGTGAGGTTGCTGCTGTGATCTCCTTCTAGTAGACAGTCCATACTCAGCAGAGACCAGACCTGCCCCTTGTCTTCCAGCCCTGTGCCCAACGGGTTTTCTCAGCACCTCAGCGGGACAAGAGGACCGAGCCTGCCAGAACCAAGGTAGTGTGTTCAACGTTATTGTGACAGCTGTAAAAGTAGTTAATAGACAGAACCAAGGAAAAGAGGAAGACTTCTCTGGGGCAAGCCTGGGGAGAGGAGACCAACTCTACACTTCTTTCTACCATCCCAGGAAATTACAGGAACCCACTTGTTTCCGCCTTGGGGCCCATCCAGCAGAGACCTGGTGTCCTAACCAAGGGTTGTGCCACCCCAGATGCAGGGTCTGGGGAGGGGGGCTCACCCTGGAGACTGTGAATGTGTAACCCCAGGCACAGGGTCTGGAGACTGTGGGTCTCACCCCATTCACATGGGTCCAGATCCTGTACTCGGAGACCCCGTATCTGTTCTTTCCCTCAGTGTGTCTTGCCGCCTCTGGGATTTCCAACATCTGAATGGAGGGTGTTACCCTGATTAACCTGTGGTCCTTTTTCTTCTCTTCATCTTGTCGCATTTACAAGAGGTCAGGAACCTTTGAGTGAGTTGCTGCTTTATGTTCTGCTGAGTGAAGACCTTTGGTGGTGTCATATTAATATCATAGCATGTCATATATCTAATTCATAGGGTTACCACTGTCTGGTGTCCTCTAGACCAAGTTCATATACTTTAATTTGTAATTTATTGTTATTTTATATTGGGGTAGAATTGATCCCCAATGTTTTATGTGTACATGAACTTGATTCAGTTATACATAGATGTATATCTATTCTTTTTCTGTTATTTTCCTCATATAGGTTATTACAGTTTGTTCAGTAGAGTCCTCAGTTCTATTCAGTAGGCCCTTTTTCATTATCAACTTGATATATACTAGTGTGTATATTTTCACCCCAAAGTCTTAATTTATCTGTCCCTTCTTTCTTTGGATAATCATAATTTGGTTTTCTCAGTCTGTGAGTCTGTTTCTATTTTATAAATTAGTTCAGTGGTATGAACTTATAGATCCCACCTGTATTTGATATCTTAGGATATTTGTCCTTTCCTCTCTGAAAAGTATTTGTAGTATGACTGTTTCTCGGTATATCCACACCCCTGCCAGCATCCTTATTTCATTCTGTTTTATGGCTGAGCAGCATTCCAGTGTACAGATGTACCACATAGTCTTCATTTTTCTGTCCATGGACATTTTGGTGGATTCTGTGTCTTGACTATTGTAAATAGTGCTGCCCTGAAAATCAAGGTGCACATGTCCTTTTGAATGGCGAGATTTTCTCTGGACCTAAGCCAAGGAATGGGATTGTAGGATCTACGTTAGTGTTTCAAGGAACCTCCGTGCTGTTTTCCATAGTGGTTTCACCATTTACATTCCCACCAAGATTGTAGGAGGATTCCATTTCCTGTACATTTTCTACAGTAATGATTCTTTGTAGACCTTTTCGATGATGGCCATTGTGACCAGTATGAGGTGATACCTCATTGTATTTTTGATTGGTATTGATTGAACAATTAATGATGTGGACTATCTTTGCACGTGCTTTTATTATTATTTTACATCTTGTGAGAACAGTTTACCTATTGAATCTGGCTTCTTGAAAGTTGGCCCTGTTTGGAATTTGTTTTCCCAGTGATTTACCCCAGGACATTTCTTGAGAGCAGGTGTCATTTATAGCCCTCTAGAACCTGTGACTATTAAGAGCCCTTTAGCATCTGTTTTAAGGTGTATATATTGATATGAACCAGCGAATTACTCCCTGTCTTTCTGCCTTTCTTTTTTGGTAACCATGAGTTTCTTTTCTATGAGGCTGTTTTTCTTTTGTAAAGAAGTTTATTTGTATCTATTTTTAGATTCCACCAGAAGTAATATCCTGTACTTGTTTTTCTCTCTCACTTTCTTCACTTAGTTTGATTATCTCTAGTTTCTTCCCTGTGTTTGGAAATGGCATTATTTCATCCTTCTTTATGTCTGAGTAATACTGCATTGGCCTTCCTTTGTAGCTCAGTTGGTAAGAATCTGCCTGCAATGCAGGAGTCCTGGGCTCAATTCCTGGGTCGGGAAGATCCCCTGGAGAAGGAAATGGCAACCCACTCCAGTATTCTTGCCTGGAAAATCCCATGAACAGAGGAGTCTGGTAGGCTACAGTCCATGGGTTCGGAAGAGTCGGACATGACTTAGCAACTAAACCACCACCAATATTGCATTGGGGGGTGGTACCCTATTTTCTATATTCTATATTCATTCATCTGTCCAGTATACTTTAGTTACTTCTGTGTCTTGGTTATTGTACCTAGTGCTGCCATGATCTTTTGGTGCAGGTGTCTTTTTAAATTTTGTTTTCCTCTGGATCTGTGCCTAGGTATGGGATTGCTGGGTCACTGAGTACTTCTATGTTTGGTTTTTTAAGAACCTCCATAATGTTCTCCCTTGGAGAAGGCAATGGCACCCCACTCCAGTACTCTTGCCTGGGAAATCTCATGTATGGAGGAGCCTGGAAGGCTGCAGTCCATGGGTTGCGAAGAGTTGGACACGACTGAGCGACTTCACTTTCACTTTTCACCTTCATGCATTGGAGAAGGAAATGGCAACCCACTCCAGTGTTCTTGCCTGGAGAATCCCAGGGACGGGGGAGCCTGATGGGCTGCCGTCTATGGGGTCACACAGAGTCGGAAACGACTGATGCGACTTAGGGGCAGCATAATGTGCTCCCTAGTGTGTGTACCAATTTACACTCCCATCAACAGTGTAGGAGAGTTCCCTTTTCTTCACACCCTCTGCAGACTTTATTGTTGTAGGGTTTTTGATGTGGCCATTCTGATCAATGTGAGGTGATACCTCATTGTACATTTGATTTGCCTTTCTCTAAGAACTAGTGATGCTGAGCATCATTTCATGTGCTTTATGGCCATCTCTATGACTTCTTTGGAGAAATGTGCATTATTCTTTGGCCGACTTTTTATTGGATTGTTTGTTTTTTGGTATTGAGCTGTACTAGTGGTTTGTATGTGTTGAAGAGAAATTCCCTATAGGTATCTTTGTTTGTAAGAATTTTTTTCCATTCTGAAGGTTGTTTTTTTCTTTCACTGATGGTTTCCTTTGCTGTGCAGATGGTTTTAATGTTTATTAGGTCCCATTTGTTTATTTTTGTTTTCTTTTCATGATTCTTTGAGGTGGATCAGAAAAGAACTTGCTGCATTTTATGTCAAGGTATGTGCTCTTTTCCTCAAGAGTTTCATGGTTTTGTCCTTTTATTTCAGTCTTTAACCTATTCTGAGTTTATTTTTGTGTCTGGTGTTAGGGAGCATTCTAATCTCCTTCTCATTTTCACTGCTAAGGAACTGCCCTGTGTCCTCCGCCGTGGCTGCTCCCAGTTTCCATTCCCAGCATCAGCGTAGGAGGGTTCCCTTCGCTCCACACCCTCTCCAGCACTTATTGTTTTGTAGTTGCCTCCTGTGGCCATTGTGACTGGTGTGAGGTGATACCTCCTTGAAGTTTTGATTTGCGTTTCTCTCACGTTTAGTGATGTTGACATCTTTACATGTGATTTTTTTAAACAGTGTGAGTTAAACTTACTTATTCAAATTGGCTTCTTGAACGCCTGCTCTGTTTTTAATTTTTTTCTGTTGACCTCCCCTAGGACACCTCTTGAGGGCAGGTGTTTTTTCCTTGTAGCCCACAGGCCTAGTGACTATTAAGTGCCTGTGAGCAAAGATTTCACTTATTGTTGTGGGAAATGGCCACGAGGCGGCAGCATGCCTTTGGGCCCCCTCCCTGGTTACTGGGGGAACCAGAGCCTTAGGGAAAGTCCTGTTCCTGGATTGTCCATTAGAGTGGCATGTGCCAGAAGAAACACCCAAGGCTTGTGTCCCATTCCTTCTTCCTCCCTTACCCCTTTCCCCTGGACACATCCCAGTTCCTGCAACACCACTCTGTGGTGGGTGCTTTCATTATAGGTGGGGTGACCCTAAGGAAGGAGGCTGGAGGTGGGAACCCCGTCACCTGGAAACATGGAGCCCAGGGGTCTTTTCATAGCTCTTCCAGCCCAGAGGCTCCACATCCTGTGGGTGCAGTAGGTGTAGTTTTGCTGCAGGAGGACCCGCCTGGATCTGGAGATTGTGGGTCGGTGCAGAGAGGAACAGGCACACCAGGTGCATGGGGAAGGGCTCATTGACAGGCACATCTTCCCCAGCTCTTCAGCCCCAAGACGGTCCTTCCAAGGGACCCAAGCCTGCCCGGGCTTCAGGGATGTGACAGCAGCCCAGGTCACTAAGGCCTGAAGGGAAGAGAGTCAGCATTCTCTTTTTGTAATTTGTATTGGTGTAGAGTGACTTACAATGTTGTAGGATGTGTTTGTTTTTGTTTTAGGGTGTTTATACAGTGTTGAATGGGAGTCCTCATTCTATAGTGGGTTCTTGTTGATTATTTTACAAAGAGTCGTGTATGTATATTCATCTCCACCTTCTTATTTCCTCTGCCTACCAATTTCCCTTTTGGTAACCATAAGGTACTTTGCTATGTCCTGAGGGTATTTCTGTTTGGTAAAGAAGTTCATTTGTTTCCATTTTTAGAATCCATCACTAAGTGATATCATATGATACTTGTCTTTCTGTGTCTCACTTCACTTCATATGATTGTCTCTACTTTGTTCCTTGTTGCTGAACATGGCACGATGTCACCCTTTTTATGGCTGAGTGATATTGCTCTCTGTGTGTGTACCCCATCTTGTTTTCCCATTCATCTGTCCTTACCCATTTAGGTTGCTTCCAAGTCTTGGCTCTTGTACACAGCGCTGTCATGAACGTTGGGGAGCACCTGTCTTTTAAAATTACGGTTTTCCCTGGATCTGTGCCCAGGAAATGGGATTGCTGGGTTATATGGTACTTCTCTGTTTAGTTTTTAATGAACCTTTGTCCTGTTCTCTTTTGTGGATTTACTGACTTTCAGCATGTGGGAGGGATCTTTTTCCTTCACATCCTCTCCAACATTTATTATGGTAGATTTTCTATGATGACCATTCTGACCTGTGTGAGGCAATGCCCCATTGCACTTCTGCTTCACAGTTCTCTAACACTTAGAGATGCTGAGCGTCTTTTCATGTGTTTCATGGCCATCACTATGTCTTCTTTGGAGAAAGATCCATTTAAATCTTGTGCCCCTGTTTGGGTTGTTTCTTTGATATCGAGGTGCATAAGCTGTTTGTGTGTTTTGGAGATAAATTCCTCGTGAGTGTCTTTGTTTGCACACATTAGTTCCATTATGAGGTTTGTCTTTTCGTGTGTTTATGGTTTCCTCTGCTGTGCCAGTGCCTTTATGTGGAATTGGGTCCCATTTATTTATGTTTTATTTTTCATGATTCTAAGAGGTGGGTCAAAGAAGAACTTGCCACATTTTATGTCAAAGTGTATTCTGCTTTTTTCCTTAAGAATTTCATATTATCTGTCCTTTTATTTGGGTCTTTAATCTATTTGGAGTTTATTTTTGTGTATACTGTTAGGGAGTATTCTAATTTCATTCTTATTACCGTATCTAAAAAAAACTTGCACTCTGTTCTTCATAGTGGCTGTTACTAATTCACCTTTTTCACTAACAGTGTGGGAGGGATCCCTTTTTCCACACTTTCTCTGGCATTTATTGTTTGTTGGCTTTTGGACAATGGCCATTGTGAACCATGTGAGGAAATACCTCATTGTAGTTTTGGTTTGCATATCTTTAATTTAGTGATGTTAGCATCTTTTCATATGATTCTTTTACAGGGTGTGAGTTAAATTTACCTTTTGAAATCGGCCACTTGAACACCTGTCTTGAATTCTTTTTTCAATGACAGCACCTAGGACATTTCTCGAAGGTAGATGTTTTTTACTACCGCCCCTTGATCCTTGTGTGTATTAAATACCAAGTGGCACTACTTTTTGGATGTTGTTAAACTGAAAGGCCACCAGGGAGCAGCACTTCTTCAGGCCCCATTCTTTTTTTCAGTTCAGTTCAGTCGCTCAGTCGTGTCCGACTCTTTGCGACCCCATGAATCGCAGCACGCCAGGCCTCCCTGTCCATCACCATCTCCCGGAGTTCACTCAGACTCATGTCCATCGAGTCGGTGATGCCAACCAGCCATCTCATCCTCTGTCATCCCCTTCTCCTCTTGCCCCCAATCCCTCCCAGCATCAGAGTCTTTTCCAGTGAGTCAACTCTTCGCATGAGGTGGCCAAAGCACTGGAGTTTCAGCTTTAGCATCATTCCTTCCAAAGAACACCCAGGACTGATCTCCTTTAGAATGGACTGGTTGGATCTCCTTGCAGTCCAAGGGACTTGCAAGAGTCTTCTCCAACACCACAGTTCAAAAGCATAAATTCTAAAGCGCTCAGCTTTCTTCACAGTCCAACTCTCACATCCATACATGACCACAGGAAAAACCATAGCCTTGACTAGACGGACCTTTGTTGGCAAAGTAATGTCTCTGCTTTTCAATATGCTATCTAGGTTGGTCATAACTTTCCTTCCAAGGAGTAAGTGTCTTTTAATTTCATGGCTGCAGTCACCATCTGCAGTGATTTTGGGGCCCCCAAAAATAAAGTCTTTAGTTTCCTTGTTATTTTATGTTGGAATATCCTTGATTTCTGATGTGTTTGTTTCAGCAGTGCAGATATGTGATTCAGTTATGCATAGATGTTTGTTTATTCTCTTCGGGTTCATTTTCATATATAGGTGATTACAATGTGTTCATAAACTTTCCCATTGCTATTCGGTAGTTAACTTTTTGATCATCTATTTGGTATATGTTACAGTGTATATGTTAATTCCAAATTCTTAATCTTTCCCACTTGTATTAGGAGGTTAGAGGTTAGGGGTCCTGCAGAGGGCAAGAGGCATTCCAGGTCCATTGTGGAGGCACACTGCCTGCTACACGCTCCTAGCTTTCTCAGCCCCAGGACACTCCAGCCTCAGTACCCAAGACAATTAGGCTCCAGGGATGTGACACCAGCCCAGGTCACTATGGCCTGAGGGGAATAGAGTCAGTTTTTTTAAAAAATGTTTTATCCTATAATTTGAACTGGAGTATATAGGTGAATTACAATCTGTGGGTCTTTTTTTTTTCCCTTTTCAATCTAATGCAACTTGATTCACTTCTACATGGATGTATATATATTTTTTCAAGTTCCTTTTCCATATAGGTGACACAGAGAGTGACATAAGTTTCCTTGTGTTACACAGTGGGTGCCAGTGACTTATTTTATAAATAGTAGTGTGCATACATACGTTAGTCTGAAGCAGCTTGTTTCTCCCTGACCCACATCTTTCTTAACTGGTGACCAGACGTTTACTTTTTAAGTCTGTAAGTCTGAATCTCTTTGGGAAAGAAGTTCATTTATATACATTAAAAGATGCTTTCCTCCTTGGAAGGAAAGCTACGAGCAACCTAGACAGCATATTAAAAAATGGAGACATCACTTTGTCGACAAAGTCTGCATAGTCAAAGCTATGGTTTTTCCAGTAATCATGTATGGATGTGAGAGTTGGACCATAAAAAAGGTTGAGTACTGAAGAACTGATGCTTTTGAACTGTGGTGTTGAAGAAGACTCTTGAGAGCCCCTTGAACAGCAAGGTGATCAAACCAGGCATTCATAAGGAAATCAACCCTGAATATTCATTGGAAGGACTTATGAAGCTGAAGCTTCCATTCTTGGCCACTTGATGTGGACAGTCAACTCATGGAAAAGACCCTGATGCTGGAAAAGATTGAAGGCAAAAACAGAAGTGGGCAGCAGAGGATGAGATTGTTAGAAAGCATCACTGATCCAACGGACATAAGTTTGAGAAGACTCCGGGAGATGGTGAAGGACAGGGAAGCTTGGCATGCTGCAGTCCACAGGGTCATAAAGACTTAGCACCTGAACGACAACCTGGATCCTCCTGAGTATTAAATGCCCGGCTGCAGTTCTTCATGGTGTTGTAGCAGAAAATGGCCTCAAGGTGACAGCACTTCTTCACGCTGCACTCTTTTTTCCCCCTGCAATTTCCTTGTTATTTTCTATTGAAATATAATTGATTTCTGATATTGTGTTTGTTTCAGGTGTATAGGAACTTGATTCAGTTGTATTAATACATAGACATTTATCTGTTCTCTTTTGGGTTCTTTTTTGCATATAGGTGATTACAGTGTGTTCAATAAATTTCCCTATGCTATTCAGTAAGTCCTTTTTGATCATCTGGTTGATATATATTAATGTGTATATGTTAAGTCCAATCCAGTAAATTATCCCGCCTGTATCTGGAGGGCCACAGGCACTCAAGGTTCATTTCAGAGGCACACTGTCTGCCACATGCTCTCAGCTCTCTCAGCCCCAGGATACTCCAACCTTGGGACCTAAGCCAATCAGATTCCAGGGATATAACAGCAGCCCAGGTCACTAAGTCCTGAGGGAAATAGAGTCAGCATTTCTTTTTCATTTTTTGTGTTTTTATCTCATCGTTTGAACTGGAGTATATAGGTGATTTACAGTCTTGTGGGTGGGTTTTTTTTTTTTTTTTCCTTTTACCACAACTAGTTTCACTTCTATTAATACACAGATGTATATATTTATATATATTGAGGTTTCTTTTCCATATAGGTTATTACAGAGTGTAGAGTAATTGTCCCTCTGTTATACAGTGGGTCCTAGTCTTTTTAAAATAGTAGTGTGCATATATTAGTCTGAAGCAACTAATTTCTCCATGCCCCACATCTTTATATCTTGGTGACTGGAAGTTTCTTTTCTAAGTATGTGAGGCTCTGTTTCTGGGCAAGAAGTTCAATGGTATACATCTTTAGATTACACCTAGAGGTGATACCATATGATACTGATACTTGTCTCTCCCTGTGTCCCTTACTTCATTCGGAATGATCATCTCTACTTTGTTTCCCAAAGCTGGATTTGGCATTATTTCCTACTTCTTTATGGTTGAGAAATACTGCATTGGGTATATGTACCCCATTGTCTGTATACATTCACCTGTGCTTCTACAGTTAGCTTGATTCCCAGTCTCGGCTATTGTATTTTGTGGATCTGAAATCATAAGGTTACTCATCTTTTAAAAAATTTTGATTGTCTCAACCCCACCCCAACCCAGACATGAGACACAAGCCTGCTCAGGCTCCAGGGATGGGATAGCAGCCCAAACCAGGGAGGTTGTAGGGAATAAATTAGGCACTGCTTTTTTTCCTTTTGTTTTCTTTAATGTCATGCTGAAGCTATGTTGGAGTACAGTCAGTTTGCAGTTTTGTGCTTGCTGCCAGTGTACAACTGCCTGATTCAGTTATGACATATAGATACAGCGTGTCTGTTCTCTTTTGGATTCTTTTACCACAGAGGTTATTGTGGAAGGTCACGCAAAGTTCCACTTGCTGAACATCAGGCCCGTTTTGAGCATCTATTAGACATACAGATTTCTGTGTATATATAGAAGGAAGGAAAGAGATAATCCTTTTGGATTATCTATTACAGCTACAGATTTCTGTGTATATGTAAGTCCCTACCTCCTAATTCATCCTGTCCTTTCTCTTTTTTTATTGGAACCCTCTGTGTTTGAATTCCCAGTCTATTTTTGGGTTGTAAATTAGTTCCTTTGTATCTTTTAAAAATTTTTTCCTAGAAGGGACATCAAAGACTGTGGTCTTCCTTAGTCTGGCTGACTTCACTTAGTGTATGATCCTTCGAGGTCCATCCCCCTGGTGACCACTGGCATAATTTCATAATTTCAGTAGCACTTTTTCATGGTTGAATAATAGTCCATTGTCCATCTGTAACACATCTTCTTTACCTTTTAATCTGTCAGGGACATTGTGCAGGTTCTGTTTTGGCTGTTGTAAGTAGTGCTGTAGTGAATGTTGGGGTCATGTGTATTTTTGAATGATGATTTTCTCAAGTTATTGGCCCAGGTGTGGGGATGTCTGATCCCAGGCTTGGCTCTCTTGACAGAATTTTTTCTTTTTTTGACATGCAGATGCTGTTCTTTATTGTTGTTGTTGTTGTTAACGTCCATTCCCGCCACACCGGTAGTGGGATTCCCTCACCTCCTGGCCTCTCTTCCGCATCTATTGTTTGTAGACTTGTGAGGATGGCCAGTCTGACTCCTGGGATTTGATTTTCCATTGTCATTTTGGCTGGCATTCCTGCAGCAATTAGAGATGCTGTACATCTACTCTAGTGGTGGAGGTTTGCGATTGTTGTTTCTTTTTTTATCCTTTTCATTAAAGGGTGTGAGGAAAATTTACCTGTGACAGTTGGCTTCTTGAAAGATGGTTGTGTTTGGAGTTTATTTCTGCCCTGGGAGATTTCCTGAGGGCAGCTGTCATTAACAGAAACCCAAGGCCTTGTGAATTAGAGATGCTGGTCAGCCTCTTTGGTTAAGTTGTAGTTTCAGGAAATGTTTACAGGTGGCTGTACTTTTTAATGCACATCTGTGGTTCCTGAGAAAATCAGCTTCCTGGGCTGTCGATTAGAGTGGAGAGTGCCTGAGCAAACACCTAAGGGCTTGTGTTTCACTACTTTTTCCCCCTAAAGCATCACACACACAGCCCCCACCAGGCTAATCACTACTGGGGCCGTGGCACTCTGCTGAGGGTGCTTAGGTGCCCAGGAAGCTGCACTTTAGGAAGGAGGTTTGAATCGGAATGCCCAGCACCAGGGCACGGGTAGGCTTGGTAATTGTTGTTCAGTTGCTCAGTCATGTCCGACTATTTGCAACCCCATGGACTGCAGCGTGCTTGACTTCCCTGTCCGTTACCATCTCCTGGAGCTTGCTCAAACTCATGTCCATCGAGTCAGTGATGCCATCCAACCATCTCATCCTCTGTTGTCCCCTTCTCCTGCCTTCAATCTTTCCCAGCATCAGGGTCTTTTCTAATGAGTCAGCTCTTCGTGTCAGGTGGCCAAAGTATTGCAGCTTCAGCTTCAGCATCAGTCCTTCCAATGAATATTCAGGATTGATTTCCTTTAAGATTGACTGGTTTGATCTCCTTGGTAATATTTTCCCCCAAGTCCCTGGAGGCCTGGATCCCGCGGGGACTCTGGTCCGATCCAGAACAAAGCAGACAGCAGCCACTTCAGAAGGGTTCAATGAAGAGCACCCTGCCAGGCTGTCTCAAAGCCACCCAAGTCCAGCAGTGGGACCCAAGCCTGCTTAGGCTTCCAGGGATGGGGTCGCAGCCCCAGTCAGCGGGATCGGGGTGAAGAAAGTCAGCACTGGTTTTCTTTCCTTCTCTTTAATATCACGCCCATGTTATGTTGCAGTAGAGTCAATTTACAATACTGTGACTGTTGTCAGTGTATAGCTGCATGATTCAGGTATGATGTATCTAGGGGTGATCTGTATTCTCTCCTAGATTTTTCACCCTAGAAGTGGAGCAGATGGCTTAGCATCAGGTCCTTGAGGATGATACACCTCAGAGTCAGTTTTCTGTGTATACAATGAGTGAAGGTGGGAGATAAGTTCTGTGGATACCCTCCTAGAGATACAAATTTCTGGGTATAGGTTAGAGATACTGACTTCTGTGTATATGTGGAAGGAAGGAAGGAAGGAAGAAATGAAGAAGATAGTCCTTGTGGACGGTCTACTGCAGATACAGAATTCCGTGTCTTCCTGGTTTTTCCCTTTTCTTCCCCGACTCCACCCCGCCTTGGGGACCTTTTCTTGGGCATTGAATTCTGACTCTTTTCTGGTTGTAAATGTGTTACTTTGTGTGTCAGTTTCTACTTTGCCTGGAAGGTACATCAGAGACTACTGTCTTCCTCTGCCTGATGGATTTCCTATAGTGTCTGACCCTTCAAAGTCCATCTGTGTGGCGGCCATTGTCAGAACTCCCTAATTTCAGTGGTGGATGTGTATGGCTGAGCAACAGTCCATCATATATATAGACCACATTTGGTACAAGCTTTAACCTCTTGGTGGAGATTTTGTTGGTTGTCTGTCTTGGTTATTGGAGTTTGTGCTTCAGTCTTGGTCAGGGTGCAGGTTCCTTTTGATCAGTGAATTTCTGGGGATATAAGCCCAGGTGTGGGAATGCCAAGTCCTAGCATTAGTGCCTCTTGAGAGTTTTGTTTCAGGTCTTCGGACAGTGTTCATTGCACTGATAGTTGCCAACTTTTTTTTCCCCCCATATACAGAGTAGGGGATTCACTTTCCTCCAGGTTCTCACCAGCATGTATTCTTTGTAGACTTGTGAGGATGAGCATTGTGACTGATGGATCTGATTTCCCATTGTGGTTCTGATCGACATTCCTCCAGCAATTAGAGATGCTGAGGTTGGTGTCTTGTGGTGGAGGTTTGGGTGCATTTTGTTTTTCCTTAAGGGGTGTGAGGAAAATGTATTGGTGGCAGTTGACTTCCTGAGAGTTGGTTGTGTCTGGAATTTATTTCTGCAATACCCACCCCAGGACATTTCCTGAAGTCAGCTGTCATTCACATAACCCCAGGCCTTGTGAATTCTAGGTGCCTTGAGTGTCCTGTGGTCAAGTTGTAGTTACAGGAAGTGTTCACAAGGTGGCAACACTTCTTCATGCCCACCACTTGCTCCCTGGGGAGGGGTCGGGGTCGGGGTGGCAACCAGAGCCTAAGGCAAATACAGCTTCCTGGGATGTGAATTGAAGTGGAATGTGCCTAAGCAAATGCAGAAGGTCTTGGAATGGTCAATGGGAAAAATAATAGAACTCTATATCACCAAAAGTACCATGGAATAGGAAAACCCCTAATCACTTTACAAAATCAGGAGCATATCAGAATTATCTTGGAATTTTTTGAAAAATACAAATGCCCAGGTACTGCTTTCTTCTTTGGCCAGAGACCCACATAGGTGTCTACTGAACAGAAATCTGTTTTTAAAAACAGCTGAACTGTATGATGACTTTTTACATTTACCTCCTTTGTTTCACTTTTATATTTCCTCTTCAGAGCCCCCATGTCAGTTAGTTGATGTTCTCCAATCTCTACATCTCTCCTTTTTCTCTGGATGTTCTTTCTCAAGCCCTCATTACCTGTAGTAGTAAAGCTTCTGTATCCGTATATATGAATAATATGTATATCTATTTTATAAACCTTATGAAATTTTGCCCTACTAAAATTTTTTTCACATTTGACTCCACTTGTTTGATGTAGTAGGAATAGGATGCTACATTTTTAATTAAAAAAGAAAGATATGCAACAAACAGCAATAGTTTACTGTATAACACAGGGAACTATGGTCAATATCTTGTAATAACATGGAATGGATAATCATTTAAAAAATAATGTGTGTGTATATGGATCACGGAGTCAAATTGCTGTGCACATGAAACATTCAAAGTCAACTGTACTCTGTCAAATATATGTATGTATTAAAATAAACAAAAACCCCTGTGGACTTGTTTCTATTTCTTCCCCCTAAAGCATCACACACACAGCCCCCAGTGGACTAATTTCCCATGGGGTGAGGTGGCATGGGTGTTTTGCGGTCAAGGCCAGGAGCTCAGAGCAGGTGCTCAGTAGTAGGGGGTGGGGTAGGACAGGCCTCCTGGTCACAGTGCATCACTGGCCTCCACCCGTCTCGCCCTCACCTCCACATATGGGTAGAAGCTCTCCTGGCCACTCTTCTTCCAGTAGCCCTCGGGGTCAAAGGACAGCTTGGAGGTGTCTGCCTTCATCTGGCCTGGTGTCAGGAGCCCCAGGGCAGCGGGCCATCCGGGTGGGTCTTTGTGACTGGGGAGAGGCGGGGGCACTGCAGAGCCGTCCAGGCCTGGATCTCCTGGGTCCATGTGCCCAGTGGCCTGAGTCGGACCTGGGTGAGCAGGGCCTGGATGTCTCTGCAGCAGGGCAGTGTCCAGGGCCAGGGCTGTATTGCCTCACTGTCCTTAGGGAATCACAGAGAAGAAAAGGGAGAGAACCTGCCTGTCCCCTGACACAAAGACTTTTCAGATTTTTTCTACGTGTAAGTGTGCTCATTTACAAATTAAAAAAACTGTTTTTTACTAGGCATAATGTTTTATAACATGTCCGTGCGTGCTAAGTCGCTTCAGTCATGTCTGCCTCTTTGCGACCCTTATAGACTGTAGCCTCAAGGCTCCTCTGTCCATGGGATTCTCCAGGCAAGAATACTGGGGTGGGTTGCCATGCCCTCCTCCAAGGGGATCTTCCCAAACTGGAGATTGAACCCCGGTCTTGTAAGCCACCTGTGTTGGCAGGGGGGTTCCTTACCACTAGTGCCACCTGGGGAGCCCTTGTAACGTGTACTTGTTTACTACATTGCTCATGGCTGTCTGGATCAATAACTGTGCCCAGGCTGCCATCTGCATGGCAGGCTGTTTGCAGCTGCAGCGCCGGAGGCTCTGAGGGCCTCTGCTCACTGCAGCCATGCTCTCAAGTGTCCGTGCTGTGATCGGCATCAGCAGCATTTATCAGTCAGTTTAGAGAGGTTGGGAGTGGCTCCATGTGTTCCTCCAAGCTCAGAGGTGACCTGGACACCCCTTTCGTGAAGGGCTCCATAACCTGAGGCTCCGAGCCTTTGGGGTCCACCAGGGGCAGGTGTCTCCTGCCTCACTCTCAGTCTCCTCATGTGTGAAAAGGGTGCTTGTGGGGTCTGCACACAGGGTGCAGTGAGAACCTAACAAACGTCCAGTGCCGGAGAGCTGCCCAGCACAGGTCACCCGCCAGTCATGGTGACGACCAGGCCTTGCTGATTCCTCCTCAGGCTTCAGCTGGCCAGTGGGCAGGGAGAGACAGGCCCATCTCTGTCTCCGGGCACTCTGGAGTGTCAAGGGGCACTCCGGGTGTAAGCTCTGCGAGCGTGGCAGGCCTGACCAGGACTACTCAGCCTATTGAAACAGAGGCTACGAGAGTCTGCAGGGGGACCATCTGGCCGGGTCAGGCCTGCCACCTGCTATCCGTGTCCACACCCCTTGCCCGGGTGCAGGGCCACTTGTGGGGGTGGGGTGAAGGGTATTCCGGACTCGAGCCCTGCCCCAGACCACCCTCCTACCTTTTCTTCAGCTCGGTCCACTGCTGGCCAGGGTCCTCCTGTCTGGACAGAGGCAGAGGCCCTGGGCTGGGAGCCCTGAGGCAGTGTCCAGCACATGTGTGGTCAGCGGGCTGCAGCCCGGCTCCATGCCTCTGCCCTGGACCGTGAGAGGGGCAGGGATGCGCCTGTGGGGCCTCCTTGTGTCCACACCCCACGTAGAGGCAGCGCCTGGAGTAAACTACCGCAACTGAGGAAACTACCGCAACTGAGTGGGGGGCAACGGAACAATCAGTGCGCAGACCTTCGGGGGTCGCGGGGTTGTGGAGGCTCCTCCCGGGAGGAAGTGGAGTGACCCTGCAGCGTGGGGGTGGGAGTGGGGGTGGGGCACGAGGGGCTGGGTTGGGGAACCTGGGGTGGAGAGCTGGGCGGGACCGGCGGGGAGGGGCGGGGATCACCGAGAGGGGACGCAGAACCCGGAGGGGTTGCAGGACTGGGGAAGGGGCACCGGATGGGGAGATGGGGCGCGATGGGGCGCGGGCGGGGGGATGGGGAGCAGAGGACGGGGAAGGAGGCGCTGGTCAGGAGAAGGGGCGCGGGAAGTGGTGGGGCTCAGGACGGGGAGGGGGCGCAGGGCGGGGTCGGGGCGCAGGACCGGGAGGGACGCAGGACCCTGTGCGGGCGGTGGGGGAAAGACCCGGCCGAGCTCCAGCCGAAGTCCACGCTGGCAGTGCAGGTGGAGCCCGACCACCCTCAGGGTTCCTGAACTTGTGCAGCTTGTTTTCCTTCCCTGAACTGTCAGGATTTGCTGGAAGCCCCGCCAGGCCTCGTGGAGGTGCCCCAGGCAGGACCGACCCCGGGTTGAGAGTGACAGTGCGGGGTGACACCCTTGTGGTCGTTTACCTGCTCTGGCCCTCGACTCCCAAGGTGCAGGGACCCCCTACACTGACAGCGTAGGGTCCGGGCTGTGCAGAAATGACGGAAGAGGCAAGGCTGAACATACAGGCGTGAATCCTGTCATTGTATTAAAATATCTCGTGATGTGCGCATGGAACAGATTTTATGTAACAGATTAGATACAAATAAGGGCCTTCTGTGTTTACAGTCTGCGTAACGTTGCCTGACGGGTTATTGTTCTGGGTGTGGTGTCCTTTTTCTTCTCACTAAACTGCATGTTCTAATGACTGGATAGTGAGCCCGGTCAGTTTGAGCCTTAAAGATCCCTTCTGAGCTGGGGAAGGAGACCTCTCTGCAAAGTTTGTGTGTTGCTTACAACTGCTTTGGAGGTAACCAGTAAGTGTGTGTTTGAGATGTAAATAGGATGAGGTTTGGCACGGCTTATGTTTTTAGGAGGTGACACCACAGAGACACACACACCAGTTTAGGCAAACGGCCATGGGGACGGGACCAGAAACAATCATGCTGCTCCCACGAGGGACAATTAAATCAATGAACTTCTCTACACACCGGCAGTTGTGCAGCCCAGCACAGAGTGAGGAGGCCGCTGGCCTGTGAGGTGAGGGGTGAGTAGTGGCTGTTGACCAGGGGGAGAGGCAGTATAGCTTCATGGTTTGAATCTGCAGCCATTTTCACTCCATTACAAGGGTTAGTTCACCTCGTCACCGTCACAGGCTCAGGCTGTGGCTGTCAGAGTCCCCGTGTCACAGAGGGTGAAGCTGAGGTGCAGAGGGGCTGTGTGCTGGAACGCCTGGTGTGGGACACAGAAGAGTGACGCCAGGACCAAGTCTGGGACGAGCAGTGTCGACAGGCTGATCATTTTCACTCTGTAACCTTTCCTTGTACAGATGTCAGAAGCCAGTGAACAACAACAGTCAAACCTTTTTTGGTGGCTGCCCTGTCACACTTCCCATCTAGAGCCCTTGTTGCTCCAAGGGACAACCTAGTCCTGGGAGAGCACAGGGCAGGCCAGGGCAGGGCGTCACCACAGGTGCTTCTGAGGCCTCACCAGGGCCCCTGTCTGGCCTGCAGGCTTCCCCTGGAACCTGAGAGGGCAGTGGGTTGACTAAGAGAAGGCAGGTCCAGCCTAATAGGGCCAGCCATGCCGTGCTCACCACATGACCCCCCAAGCGGTAGCTGCCTGACTGGATCCAGCCAGTAGTGGCCACTCAGCACCTTTGGGCTCCTGGGAGCAAAGCGCAGTTCTGCTGGGGGCCTGCCCTCCTCCTCCTACTCCCTTCTGACTGTGTGATGTGATGCTGGAGATGCAGCAGCCCCTTGGCACCAGGAGGGCATGACTCGCGCTAAGGAAGACACAAGATGCTGAGGAGGAGATAAGCAGCTCGCCTTCTGGTGTTACCCCTGGGCCTTGTGGTAGGTGTGTGGGGCCTTTTGTGTCTGGATTGTGTTACTTGGATTATGGAGCAGCAACAAGAGACTTGCCCCCTCGTGGTCCCAGGGAGAATGAAGCTGGTCTGCCTGGCATCCAGGTCCTAGCTGGTGCTGGGAGGTCCTGGACTGTGATTTTAAACCACTCCTGTTGATTGTTCCAAGCATGTAGCCCAAAGAGTTCTGTCTGGGGGAGTTGAGATCACACAGGGACAACGGGTAACAGCACACAGGGTACTCAGTACCTTGGAACTGACAGTTCTTCCTGGGCAGCCAAGACCCTGAGCAGCAACAAGAGACTCGCCCCCTCATGGTCCCAGGGAGAATGAAGCTGGTCTGCCTGGCATCCAGGTCCAAGCCGGTGCTGGGAGGCCCTTGTCCTATCCTGAACCACTGGAGTGGCCCATGTGAGTTCACCCTCTCCAGCCCGCTGAACCCCTGCTCCACACCTGTCTAGAGAGCTCTTCCAGGCCACCGTTATGGGAATTTGTGGTGAAAACTCAACAGAAAGTTTGTGAAGGCATCTGGGACCTTCCTTCACCAAGGGTATAACATTGCCAGTACACTGAGGTGATGCAGGTGATGGGGAGCACGTTTCAGATGGTGGTATGTGCTGAGAAGGACACAGAGCACTGGGTGCAAGAGGCTGACGGGCAATGAGTCCAGAGAGCCACCTTTTTGGAGGAGAGGAGATGCTCAGATGTCACCATGTCCTTGGGCTGGAGCTCCTGGAGGGCTGGCCAATGGGCTGAGGAGGGTGAGGCTGGGGGCGGTGGCCACAGGAGGGGATGTGTTTGGCCCCTGGTAAAGTTTCTGCTCCCCAAGGACTGGAGTTATTGTCTGTCTCCTCATGGCTGGCCTGGTGTCTGGAACATGACTTGGCCAGAGGCAGGTTCTAAACAAATATCCTTTGAATGAATGGACAGTCTGAGTGGAGCTGCACAGGACAGACAACATCAGGCTGCAGAGTAGGGGTTAAGTAGATTAGGAGGCAGAGATGGGAGAGAGGCATACAGGGTTTCTAAGCCCAGCCTCCCAGCCCCCACAGGGCTCAGCTCCACCCAAGCCCGTCTGTTCCCCTAGACACTCTGTTTTTTTATGATCAACTCCCTCTGGCCTTCACTCACCTATGTGTCCTGCCCTGAATGTCTTAAAAAGCAGCTCCAAGTTTGTTCTGACCACCTGTGCCTGAAGCCTCTTTATTCTTAAGCCAGGGATCCCAAGGGCTCTGGCCAGAGATGGGGCCCCTTCCCTGCCTGGGGATGGCTGGATCTGTCTGAGCTGTGGACTCTGCTTTCTTCACTCGTCTGCCCGTTTGGGTCACTGCCTGGCCCAGAATCGGGAGCGTTCATGGGTCAGTGTGTCCCCACTGATTCGAGCAGTCTGCCAGGCTGAGTACTGCTGGCTTGGATTGTGACACTGCTGCTTACCAGTGACACAGGGGCCACCACAGAGCATAGCTCATGGGGTATCTGCTGGCCTCAGCTGGACTTCGCAGTCAGGCTGAGAGCTAGAGGGTTGGTGGTGTTGGTGACTGTGTAATTCATGTTTGGAGACATGCCTGGTTAGTTCTGCCCTTTTTTTTTTTTTGATTGGGTTTTTTTGTTGTTGTTGTTGTTGCCGAGTTGTATAAGCTGTTTGTGTGTTTTGGAAATTAAATCCTTGTCGGTCACAACATTTGGAAATATTTTCTCCCATTCTGGAAGTTGTCTTTTTCATCTTGTTTGTGGTTTCCTCTGCTTTATGGTACAAAAGATTGTAAGTTTGATTAGGTCCCCTTTGTTTATTTTTGTTTTTATTTCTGTTGCCTTGGGAGGCTGACTAAAGTAACCATTGGTATGATTTATGTCAGAGAATGTTTTGCCTGTGTTCTCTTCTAGGGGTTTTACCATGTCATGTCTTGGTCCTTATCGCTGGTGCCTCTTCTGATTGGCTGGTGTGTCTGTGCCTCGCCAGGGGGTACAGGCGTAGATTTGGTTGCAGTGCTGGTGGACCTCTGCTAACCCCTGACCTGTGGGTCCAGCCCGGCAGTGGGCATGCTGGTGGTCTCCACGTGCTAGCTTATGTGACATGGCACCGGCTGATCTTGGCTGAGGGTATCGGCAATGGCCGAGTTGTCTGTGTTGTAGGTTTCATTATTGCCATCTGCGTCCGATGCTGAGACTTGCCTCACAGAGGTTCCTGTGGGGACAAAGGGGAGAGGAATTGATAGTTTCAGCCAATGTGACAAAGCAAACGAACATAAAATCTAAGATTAGATGTATCCCCTTGTAGTCAGCTCATGATGGACATGATCAAATGACATCGAGTGATACAAGTTCAAATACTTCACCACAGTATTATAATAATTTCCACATGGTTTGTTTACTCTTCCAGAAATCTTTAGGGCATCCTTCGATGTGACTGTCACTATGGGGGAACAGGTTCCCCTTGATCTGATTAACTTCAGGGACTAGGAAACTATTAAGTGCTGAAGGGGAGGGTGATGCTCCACACTCCCACCTTCCCATCACGCTCTGATCCCAGGCCCCTTCTGTCCTCCCTTCTCCCCGACCCTGGTCCGGGGAGTCCTGTCTGGACAATGGCCACAGGGCAGGAGATAGGCCAAGCACACGAACCAGATGGAGAGAAGTGGTTGGTGAGGGCTGTACTAAGGGGTCAGGGAGCTGTGTCCTGGTGGTTAGAGCCAAGCCTCTCATGTTTCGTCCATGATGGGTCCGAGATGGCCTTGGCCTCACATGGGTGATCAGAACACAGCTTGTCTGCCCACTGAGCAGTGTGGGGGCAGAGGAGGCAGCATTAGTGGCTGCTGGTTGCAGGCCCAGAGGGGAAGGGGAACACCCTCTCCCAGCTTCCTTTCCTTTGAAACACCTGGTACTTTTCAGTCCCCGGTGTAGGTTGGAGAACTGGGTATATGGCCATGGCACCAACAGATGCTTCCCAAGAAGCTGTGGCTCGGGGGTCCCTGAGTCTCTGAGCAGGATGGTGCCCCAGGAGGGAGAGTTTGGGCCTGGAATCGGAGTGGCCAGTCAGATTCCTGTTTTCAGGGGCAGGAGTTGGGAGCTGAAAGGACAACTGGCAGCTGAGCAGGGAGGGGGTGGGAGCAGCCATGGGGAGGAGGGCCTGAGAGCAGGAGTGATGCAGCAGGGGTGGGGATGCCGATGGGTGGCCCCTGTCAGTGGGTGATCCTGGACAGCAGATAGCGGCAACCCCACAATCCCAGAAAGGCCCCCTTGCTGTGAGATGCTGCCTCTCCCGCTCCCCTGGCCCTGTCCCAGTCCCAAAGCTCTGGACCAGGGTTTCTACTGCTTGAAACTACAAAAACCTTTTGTAGTCCTGGTGCTGCCCCTGCCCATCTCAAGGGGAACCTTCAGTGCAGTAAGATTTTCTTTGATATTCATACTTTAGTTCCCCAGAGCCTCAGGAAGGAAAAGAATACCTGCGGACTAGCAGCCATCAGACTGCAGCCACTCCCCATGGTGAGCCTTGAGGAAACTCAGGAAGGAGAATACAGGATACTGGCCCCAGATGGTGAGGTGCATATCAAAGGGAATGATTTCAATTTAATGACTCTTGCATCTTCCCATACATGCTGCTGCTAAGTCGCTTCAGTCATGTCCGACTCTATGCGACCCCAGAGATGGCAGCTCACCAGGCTCCCCCGTCCCTGGGATTCTCCAGGCAAGAACACTGGAGTGGGTTGCCATTTCCTTCTCCAATGCATGAAAATGAAAAGTGAAAGTGAAGTCGCTCAGTCGTGTCCAACTCCTAGCGACCCCATGGACTGCAGCCTACCAGGCTCCTCCGTCCATGGGATTTTCCAGACAAGAGTACTGGAGTGGGGTGCCATTGCCTTCTCCTCCCATACATAGAAAAGTGCTAAATTCCTTAACTTCAGATGCTGCCTCCTCAGTTTGAAGTCCTAAAAGATTCTCACTGAATAGAACATAACTCTCAACACTTAGGTTATAAATGTTTTTCATATGTGAACATTTTTAAATGTCTACAGATAAGTAGACACTTTCCAAAGAACAACAAAGGAAGACAAATCTCAGCATTTGAAACATTGGTACCGATGGTGGACACTCCCCAAAAGATGCAACTGATGAAGCAATTAGGATGATCATCACCCCTTTTCCCATAAAACTGTGGAATGGACACTGACTGTGGGGAATTGTTACAGGGAAGGACAAAATCTGACTCCATGTTGGATCATTTACTTTAACATTTGCTTCTCGTTGGTTTGTTTACTACAAGGATACTGTCCATACATAATGGCCTGCCTTGGGGAATCCTGCCCCTTTGCCTTTGTTCAGGGCCCTGTCCACCTGTGGATGGCTACAGGAATGAAGAAATTAACACACTCCCTCCTCAGGCTGGCCATTCCAGGAGATATTGCAAGATTAATGGCCTTTTTCCTTTATTTCCTCACGCCCCCTCCACCCCAGCTCTGTGTTATATAAAAGACACTAGCATCCAGACCCTGACAAGATGGTTACTTTGAGATGTTAGTCTGCCATCTTTTCAGTCTGCCAGCGTTTTGAATAAAGTCATATTTCCTGCCTCAACACCCCACCTCTGCTTTATTGCCCTGTTGTGCAGCAAGCAGAGTGAGCTTGGACTCAGTAACAATCCCACATGCCTTGAAGTCAAAAAATGAAAACATAAAACAGAAGCAATATTGTAACAAATTCAATAAAGACTGAAAATGGACCATATCAAAGAAATCTGAAATCAGAAACCAAAAAGAACTCGGTGGCTGTCTGAAATATTTAGTAAAGGAGATGGTGCCCTTCCTGCCAGTACCCCAATTCTCCATTAGAGAATTTCCTTTAAAATTTGTTTCAAAGCTGTTCTGATAGTGCTGAATTCTGTTAGCTTTTGATTATCTGCAAAGCTTTTGATATCATTGTCAAAGCTGAATGTGATCCTTGCTGGGGACAGTACTTTTGGTTGTAGGCTTTTCACTTTCATAAATTTTGAATATATCATGCCACTCCTTCTGCCCTGCAGAATTTCTGTGGAAAAATTACCTGCAAACTTAGGGGAGTTCCTTGTATGTTATTTGTTGCCTTTCCCTTGTTGCTTTAAATATTTTTTTCTTTGTCATTAATTTTTCTTAGTTTGATTAATATGTGTCTTAGCATGTTTCTCATTGAATTTTTCCTGCCTGGGACTCTCTGTGCTTCCTGGATTTCAGTGACTGTTCCTTTTCCTATGTTTAGGAAGTTCCAGTTATTATCTCTTCAGATATTTTCTTCAGGTCCTCTCTGTCCTTTTTCTTCTTTTTGGATTTTTATAATGTAGTTATATTAATATGATCCATAGCTTCATTATCCATTCCTCAGTTGATGAACATTTAAGTTGCTTCAGAGGTCCATTTGACTGTCTTCAGTTCTTTTCATTCTTATTTTATCTTTCTGTTCAATGGCAGTGACTTCCACAAATTTGCTGTTCAGATAAGTTATCCATTCTTCTGTTTCAGTTATTATGCTATTGATTCCTTCTAGTGTAGTTTTCATTTCAATTTTTTAAAAATTATTCAACTCTTTTTTTTTTACTTTTTTTTCTTCCCTTTTTAAAAAATTTTTTTATTTTATTTTTAAACTTTACATAATTGTATTAGTTTTGTCAAATATCAAAATGAATCTGCCACAGGTATACATGTGTCCCCATCCTGAACCCTCCTCCCTCCTCCCTCCCCATACCCTCCCTCTGGGTCGTCCCAGTGCACTAGCCCCAAGCATCCAGTATTGTGCATCAAACCTGGACTGGCAACTCGTTTCTTATATGATATTTTACATGTTTCAATGTCATTCTCCCAAATCATCCCACCCTCTCCCTCTTCCACAGAGTCCATAAGACTGTTCTATACATCAGTGTCTCTTTTGCTGTCTTGTGCACCGGGTTATTGTTACCATCTTTCTAAATTCCATATATATGCGTTAGTATACTGTTGTGATTCAAATGTATTCTTTTTAATGGCTGAGTAATACTCCATTGTGTATATGTACCACAGCTTTCTTTTTTTTTTTTTTAAATTTTATTTTATTTTTAAACTTTACATAATTGTATTAGTTTTGACAAATATCAAAATGAATCCACCCCAGGTATACATGTGTTCCCCATCCTGAACCCTCCTCCCTCCTCCCTCCCCATACCATCCCTCTGGGTCGTCCCAGTGCACTAGCCCCAAGCATCCAGTATCGTGGATCGAACCTGGACTGGCAACTCGTTTCTTACATGATATTTTACATGTTACAATGTCATTCTCCCAAATCTTCCCACCCTCTCCCTCTCCCACAGAGTCCATAAGACTGTTCTATACATCAGTGTCTCTTTTGCTGTCTCGTACACAGGGTTATTGTTACCATCTTTCTAAATTCCATATATATGCGTTAGAATACTGTATTTATGTTTTTCCTTCTGGCTTACTTCACTCTGTATAATAGGCTCCAGTTTCATCCACCTCATTAGAACTGATTCAAATGTATTCTTTTTAATGGCTGAGTAATACTCCATTGTGTATATGTACCACAGCTTTCTTATCCATTCATCTGCTGATGGACATCTAGGTTGCTTCCATGTCCTGGCTATTATAAACAGTGCTGCGATGAACATCGGGGTACACGTGTCTCTTTCCCTTCTGGTTTCCTCAGTGTGTATGCCCAGCAGTGGGATTGCTGGAATCTAAGGCAGTTCTATTTCCAGCTTTTTAAGGAATCTCCACACTGTTCTCCATAGTGGCTGTACTAGTTTGCATTCCCACCACAGTGTAAGAGGGTTCCCTTTTCTCCACACCCTCTCCAGCATTTATTGCTTGTAGACTTTTGGATCGCAGCCATTCTGACTGGTGTGAAATGGTACCTCATAGTGGTTTTGATTTGCATTTCTCTGATAATGAGTGATGTTGAGCATCTTTTCATGTGTTTGTTAGTCCATCTGTATGTCTTCTTTGGAGAAATGTCTATTTAGTTCTTTGGCCCATTTTTTGATTGGGTCATTTATTTTTCTGGAGTTGAGCTGTAGGAGTTGCTTGTATATTTTTGAGATTAGTTGTTTGTCAGTTGCTTCATTTGCTATTATTTTCTCCCATTCTGAAGGCTGTCTTTTCACCTTGCTAATAGTTTCCTTTGATGTGCAGAAGCTTTTAAGGTTAATTAGGTCCCATTTGTTTATTTTTGCTTTTATTTCCAATATTCTGGGAGGTGGGTCATAGAGGATCCTGCTGTAATGTATGTCAGAGAGTGTTTTGCCTATGTTCTCCTCTAGGAGTTTTACAGTTTCTGGTCTTACGTTGAGATCTTTAATCCATTTTGAGTTTATTTTTGTGTATGGTGTTAGAAAGTGTTCTAGTTTCATTCTTTTACAAGTGGTTGACCAGATTTCCCAGCACCACTTGTTAAAGAGATTGTCTTTAATCCATTGTATATTCTTGCCTCCTTTGTCAAAGATAAGGTGTCCATATAACTCTTTTTACTCTAGGTCTTTAGTAAACATTACATCTTCTCAATCTTGCCTCCGTTCTTTTTCTAAGCTCTTGGATCATCTTCACCATCATTGTTCTGAACTCTTTTTCCAGTAGGTTGCCTTACCCACTTCACCTACTTGTTCTTCTGGATTTTATTTTGTTCCTTCATGTTGAACATATTTCTCTGACATCTCATTTTTTCTAACTCTATGTGATTGTGGTTTCCATTCCCCCTGGTCTCAAGACTAGTTCTTCTTGCTTCCATTTGCCTTCTTTTGGACAATTTGTTCAAAGAAGATGCTGGATGTGATTTCGGTATTCTTCAATTTTCCAAGTCTCTCTTTGTGGCCCAGTATGTGATCAATCCTGGACAATGCTCCATGTGATGCCATTGAAACATCTCATCCTCTGTCCCACCCTTCTCCTACCCTCAGTATGTCCCAGCATCAGGGTTTTTTGCCAATAAGCTGGCTCTTAGCATCAGGTGGCCAAAGTATTGGAGCTAATAAAATAATACATTGTACCCATTATATGTTTCTAATTTCCTGACAAATCTGTGCCATACTTGGCTTAGGGGTGTGAACTCCTAAGTGATCACAGTCTTAGCCTCCTCTATCTCACCTGCCTCATTCTCCTGCTGGGAATGGTGTACCAGCCGGGAACTTCTGTGCACAGCTCCAGTGTTTGCGCTGATATTGAGGACTTTCTCTAGTGTGATCACTGTGTTGATGTTGGCCTTTTGTTGCAAGACTTTCTTATTCAAGGGCTGCATTTTCACATTGAGCAGAGCCAAGAAACATGCCTCAGAGGCATCACAGATGGTGGTCAAGTTGTTGCCTTCTTTCAAGGCCAGTACCATCTGGCTCCCTGCCAGTGTTAACAACAGGGTACTTGCTGCCTGGTCTGCTCTGGTGCCCTCAAGAGCCAAGCCCAGAAGGCTGCCAGGATGGAGGATGGGCTCTTGAACTTGCACATCAGTACACCAACTGCAACAGGGTTTGGAGGGCATACCTCTTGGCCTCCTGCTGCTTGACAGCTTCAAGAAAGCTGTGAGGTGTGAGTTGTTGACAGTGACCATGGCCTGGAGCCCTAGGGAGATGCTCAACAGAGAAAGAGACTTGTAGAGGCTGAAATGGTTGGGTGAGACATCCAGAGGCAGGGCCTGATCCTGGGGGAGTTCTCTATGGGGACATTGGGGCCTGAGCCAGTGAAATCATTCTCAGAGGTGATGCTATGGGAGCTGTTGGAAGAGCTGGGACCAGAGGCTGGTGTACTGTTACACACATCTGGAAGGCAGGCCTGGCCCCTGTGATCTCAACAGCTCTCTTCTTAAAGATGCCGATGACAGTCATGTCCTAGGATACAGGGGGAACTGCTTCTCTGAAAGGTCACCTTCTGTTTCAGCAATGAACATACTTTTAAGTTGGTTTTGAAAGCTGTGTTGAGAAGTGGGAAGTAGTCACGCTGTCCTAGAGCTCAAGCCAAGGCAAATGTAGGAGGGAGGCCCTGGGGGGCTACTCTGGGGAGGGGTGCTCTAGTCCAAAGAAGCAAGTTGGGCTGCCCAGCATTTGGGATGCTGTGGGATGGAATGGTTGAGGCTGCCTGGTGAGGCTGCCTCCTTACTCTTTCTGGAACTCAGTGAACAGGAGCTGCTTCTGCAACTGCTGCTGCTGCCTGAGCTCCAGGAGCTCCTGCTGTAGTGACTGCTTCTCTGACATAGCATCCCTCAGCTCCATGGCGCTGGGGCTGCCTTCTTCCCACCCTCCGTGGAGCTGGGCATGGCTCTTGGCAGCACTGGCTTCACCTTCACTGGCTTAGGGATGTTGTGTAGAGGGGTCTGAGAAAGGATATTCAAGGATATTTCTCCGCCTAGCTCCCATCCTTCTTGGTGGAAGAGTTCATGCTGGCTCTGGACACTCAGGAAGCTCTAGCTGTGGACTGGTTATGGGAGTGAGTGGAACTGTGGTGATGTTAAGAGAGACAGACAATAACAGACACACAGGATGGGAACCCAGTGCTGTTTTTGCCTGTAACACCCATCCCAGGCCATCGTTAGGCATGAGGCTGTCAGGCACTCTGAAGAGCATCCTGGAGCTTCCTGTTTCCTTGGTGGCTGCACCAGTGGGGGTAGCAGCAGGGGCAGCACCTCCTTCAAGGCTCCTTCAGGTTCACTTGTTGATTTTTAAATCAACTCATTGATTTAAAAATATCTTTTTAATATATTTTTAAATATATTTTCTAGCTCTTTGCTAAAACTTTCACTCTTAATCTCTTCCCTTTTCTGGTTCATTTGGCAGTCTTATTACTCATGTTTTGAACTATTTATGTAGTAAACTGCCTCTCATTAGTTGCTTTTTTTGAGTTTTGCTTATTCGTTCTTTTATTTGAAACAACTTCCTTTGAGTTCTTATGGGGCTTGACTTGCTCTGTCTATATTAAAAAGTTGAAACTGTTGCATATCCTGGTCTTGAAGTGGTGTCCTTGTGTCAGAGCATGTGTAGAGAGTCTACATATGAGCTGGATTCCCTTCTCCCTCATACTGAGGGTGTGCTGGCCCTCACCTTGGTAAGAGGCAGTGTGGGAGATTGCAGGGCTAAAACCAGTCATTTAAGAGCTGGAAGGTCTCTTCTGCTCAGTGACCAATATCACTCAAATGGCAACTGGGTCATTTCAAATTTTCTGGATCAGAAGTTCTAAGGTTTAATTCTAAGCTGGTTCTGTTCCCTCAAGTTTGCTCTCCCCTCTCCAAGTTTTGGCACATTTCCCCCAGAGAGGGACAGTGCTGAAGCAAGAGTTGTGTGCTAGGGTGTGTGCTCTTGCAGTCCAGGAAGACTAGTCAGAATGCCTGATGCACCTGCTCTGCTGGTCACCATGAATGCCTGCAATTAACACTGGTGAGTTCCTGGAAAACTCAACCTGTGTTCTCTGCCTTTTTCTGGGAGAGTGGATGTGCATGTGTGTGTGGTCACTGTTCATGAACAGAATCTAGTTTTCTTTCAGCCTCATGTTCAGCCTTATCTTTCAAACAAGCCTAGGGGACTCATCTCCCAGTGTTTACTCCAGGGCAGGGACACTCAAGATGTGGTTTGAAACATTCACTTCCCAAGGAGGATCTCCCAGCCTGTGTGATCATCCTTGTCTTTAATTTCCCCACTTAGGAGTGTGGTTCCTGACCTGAAAGCTTCTCTTCTATTTCTATCTCACTCTGACTGGAGCTTTTTTGTAGTCTTTGTAGTATAAGAGTATTTTCTGATTGAGGCCAATTTGTTTTCATTGAGAACAAGTCCGCATATATTTGTGATGTGTTCACAAGGTAAGGTGAGTTTCACTTCCTCCTACTCATTCACCTCGATGTCCTCCTACCTTGCTTAAATTTTTAAGGAACTATCAACAGTTTTCTACAGCATTTATATTACTGGCAACAATGTACAAAGTTTCCAGCTCTCAATATCATCACCAAAATTGTCACTTTGAACTTTGAACTAGATAGCCATTCTAATGGGTGAAAGTGATATCTCACCATTTTGATTTGTATTTTGTAACAGTTGTTAATGTTGAACATTTTTTCATGTATCTGTTGACCATTTTCATATCTCCTATGGACAAATGTCTACTCAGGTTCAATGTTCAGTTTTAATTGGTTGTATGTTTTATTGTTTCTTTGTGGTTATACAAGATCTTCACTGATCCTGGATATAATCCCTTAACAATGAAGACTGATGATTTTTTTCTCCTTTTCTTTTGCTGATTCATCATTTCCTTGATGATACACATTGATGCACAATAAGCTGACATTTCTGTTAGGAATAAAATGTATCTTGATGACATTGAGTGGCAGATGACAAAATTCAGCATCAACCTGGAGAGCATTGTGACTTGCTCAGAAAATAGAGTCCAAAGTTTGTGTTTTGACTGGTATATTGGGGGAATCAACAGGCACAAGAAAAGGAAAGGTGACAGTTTTTATTATTATTACAATAAATTTTTATTGAAATATATTTGATTAATAATGTTTTGCCAATCTCTGCTGTACAGCAAAGTGACTCAGTTATACATGTATACATATTATTTATTTATATTATTTTCCATCGTAGTTTATCACAAGACATTGCTATATTGAAGAGTTCCCTGTGCTATATCTTAGGAACTTATTGTTTATCCATTCTAAAGGTAATAGTGACAGCTTTTAAATGTGGTCAAAATGAACAAATTCTGAGTATAAATGTTTCTGCTTTGTTCCTAGATACAGAGCAGTGTGTCCAGTGCCTAGCACATGAGTATCCAAACATCTAGAGAAATCACTGTCTCCCCAAATTGTAATCTTCCTGGCCTTTGAAGATATATTGGGGATGTCACTGGCCTGCATGGCTTTGTGCTTCTGTGTCATCACATCTGTGGTTTTTTGGGTCTTTGTGAAGCACCGAGATACCCCCATCAGTTCAGTTCAGTTGCTCAGTCGTCAGACTCTTCGCGAGCCTGTGGACCACAGCACGCCAGGCCTCCCTGTCCATCACCAACTCCCAGAATTTACTCAAACTCATCTCCACTGAGTCGGTGATGCCATCCAACTATCTCATCCTCTGTCATCCCCTTCTCCTCCTCCCACCTTCAATCTTTCCCAGCATCAGGGTCTTTTCAAATGAGTCAGCTCTTTGCATCAGGTGGCCTAAGTATTGGAGTTTCAGCTTCAGCTTCAGTTTCAGTTTCAGCTTCAGCTTCTAATGAACACCCAGGACTGATCTCCTTTAGAATGGACTAGTTGGATGTCCTTGCAGTCCAAGGGATTCGCAAGAGTCTTCTCCAACACCACAGTTCAAAAGCACCAATTCTTCAGCGCTCAGCTTTCTTTATAGTCCAACTCTCACATCCATACATGACCACTGTAAAAACCATAGCCTTGACTAGACAGACCTTTGTTGGCAAAATAATGTCTCTGCTTTTTAATATGCTGTCTAGGTTGGTCATAACTTTCCTTCCAAGGAGTAAGCGTCTTTTAATTTCATGGCTGCAGTCACCATCTGCAGTCATTTTGGAGCCCAGAAAAGCAAAGTCAGCCACTGTTTCCACTGTTTCCCCATCTATTTCCCATGAAGTGATGGGACTGGATGCCATGATCTTAGTTTTCTGAATGTTGAGCTTTAAGCCAACTTTTTCACTCTTTTCTTTCACTTTCATCAAGAGGCTCTTTAGTTCTTCACTTTCTGCCATAAGGGTGGTGTCATCTGCATATCTGAGATTATTGATATTTCTCCCGGCAATCTTGATTCCAGCTTGTGCTTCTTCCAGCCCAGCGTTTCTCATGATGTACTCTGCATATAAGTTAAATAAGCAGGGTGACAATATACAGCCTTGACATACTCTTTTTCCTATTTGGAAACAGTCTGTTGTTCATGTCCAGTTCTAACTGTTGCTTCCTGACCTGCATACAGATCTCTCAAGAGGCAGGTCAGGTGGTCTGGTATTCCCATCTCTTTCAGAATTTTCCACAGTTTATTGTGATCCACACAGTCAAAGGCTTTGGCATAGTCAATAAAGCAGAAATAGGTGTTTTTCTGGAATTCTCTTGCTTTTTTGATGATCCAGCGGTTGTTGGCAATTTGATCTCTGGTTCCTCTGCCTTTTCTAAAACCAGCTTGAACATCTGGAATTTCATGGTTCACATATTGCTGAAGCCTGGCTTGGAGAGTTTTGAGCATTACTTTACTAGTGTGTGAGATGAGTGCAATTGTGTGGTAGTTCTTTGGCATTGCCTTTCTTTGGGATCGGAATGAAAACTGATCTTTTCCAGTCAAGGCCAATAACTGGCCTCTCAGCTACGTCCTGCTCATCTCCCTTCTCCTGTGCTTCCTCTGCTCCTTACTCTTCATTGGCTGTCCCAACATAGTCATCTGCATCATCCAACAAATTACATTTGGATCTGTGTTCACTGTGGCTCTTGCCATAGTTTTAGCCAAAACCCTGATTGTGATTCTGGCATTCAAGGCCATGAAACCAGGAAGAACCATGAGATGATTGCTGGTAATAGGAGCTTCTAATTATGTCATTCCCATCTGCTCTCTGATCCAATTGATTATCTGTGGAATCTGGCTGGGAACCACGCCCCCTTTCCTTGAGAAGTAGTCATTCTGAGACCATGGAGCTCATCATCATATGCAACAAATGTTTGGTCACTGCCTTCTACCATGTCTTGGGATACTTGGGCTTTTTAGCCCTGGGCACCTTCTTCTTAGCTATCCTGGCCAGGAACCTGCCTGACATCTTCAATGAAGCCAAGTTCCTGACTTTCAGCATGCTAGTGTTCTGCAATGTCCAGGTCACCTTCCTCCCGGTCTACCACAGCACCAAGGGCAAGGTCATGGTGGCCGTGAAGATCTTCTCCATCTTGGCCTCCAGTGCTGGGCTTCTAGGCTGTATCTTTGCCCCAAAGTGCTACACATTATCCTTATAAGACATGAGAAGAACTCTTTGAAAAGTTTCAGGAATAAAATAGATTCTAAGAGAAATAGGCATTGAGGTTTTATCTCTGTGACAGTTTTGGCTTTTGAACAACAATGAATCAGAAACATTATAGCATAGGTTTATTCTTTCAGATATTAGAAACCATAAAAACTGCCTTACCTCTCTTTAGCAAGGAATTTCTTTGTACAATTCCCTGTAACCATCCAGACTCACACTAAGTGTTCTATATCAGTTTATCAACTATTCTCATGCTTTTTGTACATAATCTAGCCTTTTCCTTCATGATTAAGTATATCCTTATTGCTTCAGCCTCTTCTGTATCCCAGGGAGCTTTCTATAACTAAGAACGTTTCAGATAATTCTTTCCTGTATATTCTCTAGGTTCATCAGCTAACTGTGAGGGTAAAAACTTATACTTGGATTAAAAAAATCCATATTATGCTTGACATTCCCATGTTTATTCAAAATTGTTTAGAGTTTAATTTTTTTTTTTTTGCTCTCATCTTTTTTTCTGAATGCAGTAGTTAGCCAAATTTTGAAAATTGTAATGTATCTCCTTAAATCATTTTAAGTCATCTTCTTTCAACTTACTTGAACATCATTAAATACCAACCTCTTATATATACAAAAATTATTTCTGGGATATCATTTTCTTTTTGTCCTCATTGAGTTTTTTTGTCCCCTAACAACAAACGATTGGCAGGATTGGTATATATTTTTTCATATCTTTCTTGATGGCTCTTTTTTTCCCCTAGAAAATTTATTAGTTTTCTTGAAAAGCTTCCATTTCTTTTGAATGTAAGAATCAATACTTTTCCTTTTAAATTAGAATATTGCATTCACTTTATTTCTTTGATTCAAATATTTTGGATGCAAATGAGAGTTTTGCTATACAATTAATAAATAAGGTAGTATTTAATCAGGGGTTTTATATCCTCTCTTTGCTTAATCATGATTTTATCATGCTTTTCACTGAATTTGTTTTATATTGCATTGATTTTTTATATTTATTATTACATTTTTGGTGATATCTGAGTTATATTCCTATATTTTTAATATGTTCAAGTAGGAACTTGGAGTATAGATTTCAGACATTTTTTTCTTTTCTAATGTAAGCATTTAGTACTATGAATTCCCCTTTCAGCTTAAAAGCTTAAAATTCACTTAAAAATGAATTCCACATTTTATTATGCTGCATTTCCGTGTCCTTTACTTTTAATATATTTTTCAATGTTTTTGAGACTTTCTGCTTGAACTTTAGGTTTTAGAAAAAATGGGCTGTTTATTTTCTAGTGACTTTCAAACTTTTTGCTTACCTTTAGGTTATTGATTTAAGATTATTTCCTCTATGATCTGAAAATACTATGTATAATTTCAATGTTTAAGGATCTATGAAGTTTGTTTTGTGATCCAGAATATGTTCTATTTTTAGGGATGTTACTTTGGTACATGGTAATAATGTATGTTCTGCTGTTTATGAATGGATTGTCCAATAATTGATTATTTGATATTCTATAAATTGATGGATTATTGATGCTTGAAGGCACCGTTTAATTTTTCTTATATTATCTGACTTTTTGACAAGCTGTATTGTCAATTGGTGAGGAGAATATTGAAATACCTAAATATTACTTTTTATTCCTCTCTTGTTCTTTTTCATTAT